>NW_023416288.1:44728676-45928676 GCF_014176215.1 Rousettus aegyptiacus | reverse complement strand
CTGTTTTGTTTAAGTACTTTCACAGTCCACCGTACAGATTTGAAAGTGACGTCTCAAGCCGAGGTCACGAGCTAATTGTTGCTGCACTGGACTCGGGCCACCCTGCACTCTGAGCGTCGGTCCTCGGCTCCCGCCTGCTCCCTGTAGCTGAGAAGACACAGCAGCAGCCAGCGCGGGGGCCACCGCGGCGCAGCCTCCGGGAAACACGGCCTGCGGCCCTCCCCGAGCAGACGCGGACGCCCAGCGTCGCCACGGGGCTCGGAGCGCAGACGCCCCCGTGGAGACGCGCACCTGCCCCTTCCTGGCGGTGTGGCCTCCCGAGTCTCGGAACGCGCCCCGCTGCCCCGTCCCGACGGGCCTCAGTCTCCCCGCCCCATCCTCTCCACGTGTCCCCTTGGACAGCAGTCCTCCAGGGGACCCTGGGCACAGAGGCGCACACGGCGCGCGCGCCCACGCACAGGGGTACAGCCCGGCCCGGCCGCCGTCGTCGGCGCCTGGCGTCGCCCTCCACAGGCACCGCCACCGTCTTCGCGTCCATCAGACAGAGGTGCGGCCGTGCGTTCAGCACGCGCTGGCTCGCAGCTCGGGGGCGCTGGCAGGGAGCCTCTCCTCCAGAAACCGCAGGGCCGTGCGGCCGCCGGAAGGCGGGGACGCGGCCCCCTCGAAGGACGGAGGCCACTCTGGAAGGGCGGGCTCCTGACACGCAGCGCTCCTGCCAGGCTGTTCTCTCCCGGGGCCCGGGCCTTGCGGGCGGCCCACGCAGGGGGCGCGGGTCCTCGTGCGCCACCGCTGCCCCGTGGCCGGTCTCCGCTGGCACGGCCAGGAAGTCGCCCCTGGGGCCGGTGCGCACACGCCTCCGCCCGCCGTGCGGAGGAACGGCCGCCGGGCCGCGTCCCGACGCGCGTCCCGAGAAGACCGCGGCCCCGTCCTCAGGTGCCTGACGTCTGTCCGCTAAGGCCCGCGACGGGGCCCAGGACAGGCGGGGTCCGGAAGCCGCTGCGGCGCCTCCGCCCTGGGGCGGCAGGTGGCTGCTCCGGGACTAACCGCTCAGACGGGTCCTGTCGCAGCAGACGGCAGGGCGGCGCGGCGAGAGCCGGCGAAGGCCGCGGGGACTCGGGCCTCTGCTGCCCTGCTGAGCTCACGGCGCGGCGCGTGTCAGAGGAGGGGCGCCCTGTGCCTTGCCCGACCCCACCCCCTCCCCCGCGGCCCACGAGGAGCCGCAGGTGAGCGCCCGCGCCGGCCAGGCTGCTCCGCCAGCGCCGCGGCCTGACTCCAGCCCCACGCGTGTAGCCGGCCACGTCCCCCCGTGCGTGTGTGTCAGCGTGCATGGTGACGTGCACACACGTGTGCAGCCGCAGAAACAGTGGGCACGTGTCCTCGATCGGGCGTCAGGAGCCCGGCCACTAGGGACACGGCGACACGTCCGCTTCGTCCCTGGGACACCTCGCGCCGCAGAAGCCGCGTGGCTGTGACACGAACGGGCGCCAAGCCGCTGCTGCCCCTTCTAAACGCCGCACAGAGCCACCGCCACAGGAAGCCACCAGGCCGCACAGAGCCGCCGCCACAGGAAGCCCCCAGGCCGCACAGAGCCACCGCCACAGGAAGCCACCAGGCCGCACAGAGCCGCCGCCACAGGAAGCCACCAGGCCGCACAGAGCCACCGCCACAGGAAGCCACCAGGCCGCACAGAGCCATCGCCACAGGAAGCCACCAGGCCGCACAGAGCCACTGCCACAGGAAGCCACTAGGCCGCACAGAGCTGCTGCCACAGGAAGCCACCAGGCCGCACAGAGCCACTGCCACAGGAAGCCACCAGGCCGGCACGCGGCTCTTGGGCCCATGACTGATTCCGCGATAACTGCTGTGCCCGGACGCTCCTTACGCCGGTGACAGACGAGGCTCAGACGCGCATCGGGGACGGGCACACAGTCCCTTCAGTAAACGGTGCACACAAAACTAGACCATCTCCCCACACCACATACGAGAATAAACTCAAAATGGGCTAAAGACCTACGTGTGGGACCCGAAACCACGACACTCCTGGAAGAAAAGCAGGCGGTAAATCCAACATCCTGACACATCTCCTCAGACAGGAAGACAAAAGAAAAACAAACAAACGGGACTACGTCAGACCAAAAAGTTTTTGCTCAGCTGAACAGAAGATATTTGCCAGCGGCGCATCGGGATAAGCAGTTAATATCCAAAATGTATAAAGAACTCACATAACACCAAAAATCCGAATGATGTAACCAAAAAATGGACAGAAGACCTTTCTCCAAAGAGGATGTGTGGACGGACATGTGAAAAGATGCTCAACGTCACTAATTGTCGGAGAAATGCAAAGTAAGACCACGACGAGACGTCACCCTGCACCCGTCAGAATGGCCATCACCGATAAGTTGGCAAACAGCAGCGCTGGTGGAGACGCGGAGAGAGCGACCCCCTGTGTACTGTCGGCAAGACTGCGAAACGGGGCGGCCACTGCGGAAAACAGCGTGGGCAGAGGTTCCTCAAAAACCTAAAAATAGAACCAGCTCGTGACCCAGCAACTCTCCTTCTACTATCTAAAGAAAACCCGAACAGTAATTCACAAGATCCACGCACCCCGGTGTTCCCGGCAGCACAACTCACAGCGGCCAAGATGCGGAAGCGGCCTGCGCCCCGGGACGGACGGCTGGTTGGAGAGGTGGTTCACGCACGCAGCGGAACGCCACTCGGCCACAAAAAAGAATGAAAGCCTGCCACGTGCCACGGCACGGATGGACCTAGAAGGTGGTATGCTGAGTGAAATAAGTCAGACAGAGAAAGACAAATGCCACGTGAGTTGTTGTATGTGACACCGAAGGAACCAAATAAACGAACAAAAAAAAAAAGAAAACCACCTCGGGCTCCGCCGGGCCCAGGCGGGACGGGCCCCGGCCGTGGTCACGGGCCACGTGCCTCCCGCAGGACATGCTTTCTCCATGCTGTCCCTTGCCTTTCGGCTGACAAGGACATACCGGGGACATGCTCCCCTTTTCACAGGCTCCTCCAGGAAATGCAGCGTGTGGCATCGGCTCAGCCGACGACCGCGGGGTGTGCCCCCCAGACCCTTTTCCAGGCCCTCTGCTGCCATTTCCTCGGTCTGTGTGTTGGTCACACCTCACACCCCATTTCAAGCCATAAACAGGAGGATCTACCACTGGAAAAGCGGCAGGAAAGGGCTCCACAGGCGACCGGCCGAGGTGTGGGCACGGCCACCCAGCACGGCCTTCTTCCCTCCTGCGTGCCAACCACCCTGGGTATCACAAAGGCCGGGCAAAGACCCCTGCAGAGTGTAAGGTCAGAGGCATGCCGCTCCTCCCCCACCTCCCCTCTGCAGCAGGGACCAGCGGTTTCAACGCGGGGACCGGCATCGCTGCCCCAGGGGCCAGGGTAGACCAGGCAGCTCTTGAGTGAGCGCAAGCCAGCACCAGGCTGTTCTGGAACCTGCCAGAAGGCTCGGCGTGCTCGGGTGACACCCGCCGAGCAGAGCAACGCGGCGTGGAGGGGCCCCTGGGGCAGGGAGGATCAGCACGGAGGCAAGTCGGGGAGCACGTGGAGGTGCTGGAGGGGGCGCGCACCGCCCCGAGCCCCCACCAGGCCCAGCTGTGGCTGAGTCCCCACGGCGCCCCACGACGCGGAGGGCAGGCTGACGGAACGGGAGGACACGCGGTGCCGCGTCCAGCGTGGGACGCGTCTGGGACCCACGTGACGCAGGCCGGGCTGTGGCCACCGCGAGCCACCGGCCGTCGCCACTGCCGCGCAACATCCCGTCGTGCAGGATGCGCCGGGAGCCAGCGGGGGCCCCGCGAGCCACCGGCCGTCGCCACTGCCGCGCAACGTCCCGTCGTGCAGGATGCGCCGGGAGCCAGCGGGGGCCCCGCGAGCCACCGGCCGTCGCCACTGCCGCGCAACGTCCCGCCGTGCAGGATGCGCCGGGAGCCAGCGGGGGCCCTGCGAGCCACCGACGAGTCACGGAAACCAGGCTCGCCGTCACAGGACAGGCTCTCCGCACTCGGGACACCCGGGAGGCAGGGCGGTTGCGGGGCTGGGGACCAGACTGGCCCCGAGTGGCTCTGCCTGGCCTCCCTCCCCCAGGTGCCGTGCGCCCCTCCTCCCAGAGCCCCGTGAAGCGTGCCCAGGACGGGGGACCCCCGGGACAGACTGGCGTCCTGTGTGTGGGGGGGTGGCCAGCAGCGTGACCTTGATTCCTGCCAGGTGGCTATATTTATAACTCTGTCGATCTCACTGAGCTCCTCAAGGAACGTGACACACAGTTATTCTCTCATCTGGGACGTGTTATTACTGCACCACACTCTGACTCACAGCCTCGTCAGGGGCAAGGCCTCCCCCCGGGCACCCCATCCGCTCCCTCGGCCCACACGCAAGGCAGCCCCTCTCACCGTCCAGAACCGCTGATTTCGTGGCTGGCTCCCCCACGCCGAGACTTCTGGGAAACATGAGCGTAAAGAGAAACAGAACAGACGGCCCCGGGGAAGGGAGGGAGCTGCGGACAGACGTGCGGGCGGGGGCCACACACGGAGTGCCGCGGCCAGCCCGGCCGTGATGAGCGCGCGCTGGGGGGCGCCTCGAACGTGCCCGGCCGCCTGCCCAACCCGCAGTGTCCCCGCGATTCCCCGAGCACCCTCTCTGGCCGGGCGCCCTGTCCCTCACGGTGACGCAGTGAACGAAGTGGACAGGTCCTCAGGGAGGAGACTTTCGCTGGCACAAACCGCGGGGGCCATGCGGTGCGTCAGACAGCGAGCGGGGCCTGGGGTGCTCGAAGCCCCCAGATCAGTGCCTCCGGGGCGTCCGCGCGCCTGCCGGCTGAGAGCAAGAGCCCTCGTCACTGCAGCAAGAGACGACGCAGACGCCGACGCCCGAGGAGAGACCTGACTCGGAACGGATCTGCCAAGACCACACGAGACCAGCCGCCGCGTGAGAGGGGACGCACGGTGGCAGGGACAGGCCACTTGCTGGTCGTGAGCAAACCGGCACTGCCAGCACCTGGTTCACAGAGACCGTCGCACACACGCCGGGCACATTCCTGCCACGCGGCTCAGACCAGGGCCCCGGCCGCAGCCCTGCGAGAATGGGCCAGATTGTCGTGTCTATCCCCACCCTCTGGAGGAGAATGGGGTGGGCAGCTGGCTAGGAGCACGGGGGGACAGTCGAGACACACGCGTGTTCTCAGAGACCACCCACCGGGCCACACGCCAGGCCCCCGGCTGCGGGTCCTGGACGCTCAGTGTCCGTCCAGCCTACCAGAGGCAGGGGTGGCCTCACTCCCCACCGGCTGGCGCCCGCCCTGGACAGGGCACCAGGCAATGGGGGGGGGGCGGCCTTGGGGGTCAGGCCAAGGCAGCGGCGGGGTGTGCTCACCTGCTGGCGTGCCTCCGGCCGGCCCCTGACCACAGGCTCAGGGTGCCGTCCACGTCCCTGGCTGTCCTCCTTCGATGAGCGGGCTAGGCCACGTCCGGGCTGGCTCGGCCTCGCTGCCGCCGAGAGGAGTGATGCCTCAGCAGTCAGGTGCCGCGGCTGCCTCCCCAGCCCCCGATGGGCCCGAAGCCACCGAGCGGGCAGCCACCACGCGCTCCAGGACAGCAGAGGGTCCCAACGCTGCTACGCGCCTCACCGCTGTCCTCCACGCGCTGCTGCGGGGCCCTCGCCGAGGGAAACGGGGACCTGGCAGCGCTGAGGGGCGGGGGTAGGCACCGGGCCGAGCACCGCCCAGCCCTGGGAGCTGGCTCGCACGCCTCAGAGAGCCCAGGACGGGGCCCCTGCCTCTGCCGGCACCCTCGCGGGCGGTCACGTCCAGGCGCTGGGCCTGCGGGTCCTCCTCCCCGGCCCTCCCCGCGACCCTGGGAGCTGGCCCTGCCGCGGGCGCTGAGCCCACAGAGGCCTGGCCAGCAGGTGCAGGGAGGAGACGTCGCGGGTCCAAACTCCACGTGCTGGTGCGGGAGCAACGCCCTCTCGGCAGATCGGCTGGGACGAGGACGCGATGGGACGGGGCGGGAGGCAGTGCCCACTATTGACCAGGAATGTGCCCAGGGACCTGGCGTCTGGGCCGAGAACCGCTTTATGGTCCTTGGCGGCTCCACGTGGGGCCGTCACCGTTACCAGGGCAACTGCAAACAAACAGGCTACACCCTGACACACCTGCCGACGTGGCACCTGCGGCCACTGGCGTCAATAGTCTGTCCCCAGCGGCAGGTGGACGGGCGACCAGGGCAGGGGCAGCAGAGAGGGGGCTCGCACGCATAGCGACTGTGCCCCAGGGCAGGAGTGTCAGGGGGGGTGTGTGTGTCCACGAGACCGCGTGTGAGTCTGTGTGTGAGTGAGCAATGCGGGTGGAGTGTGAGTGTGTCTCTATGTGACCAGGGCATGCGCCCTGCACTTCACTCCTAGGGGACACCCCAGGGTCACGCCTGGTTCTGAGGCCCCGCCCCCAGGAGCGAGGTCCCTCTCACAGCCACCGGCTCCTCCTCCTCTGGGGAGAGGTCACAGCTGAGTCCTACACTTGTGTCAGAGGCGGCTTCCTTTTCACAAGTGCAGCCACCCCTCATCCACGGGGCCGCGCCCCAGGACCCCCGGCACTGCCCGAGGCCCGGGTCCTACTGAGCCCTGTCACGCCGCCTCTGCCACACGCGCCTCCTCCGTCAGCGGCCGCGGTGCCCGGCCCCTCGGTGGCGCATCTGAACGGCCAACGTCACTGCTCCTGTGCTCCGGCCGTCGTGAAGTAAAATAAGGGGGACCGGACAGAAGCTCTGTGACAGCGCCGCAGGCGGCCTGGCCACTGCGACGGCCACCGGGCGACCGCCGGGCCCGGGGCTCAGGGCGAGACGCTGGACAGACGACGAATCATGTCCCAAGGGAAACCGGGCAGGACAGCACGAGCCGTCATGACGCTCAGAAGGGCCACACGCAGAACCGGGACGTGTTTTTTCCTGCACTTTTCAGCCTAATGCTTTGGACAGGGAGACTGGACTGCGGAAGCAACCCCATAGGTGGGGGCCACCGTTCCGCCAAACGGTAGACCGGCCTTCCTCCACGGCGGTCACTGCTAACCAAATCTCACCTTAGACAACGCGGTACAGAGTGACACTCCCACACCAGCTTCTCTACAAGCACCTGTGCCCACCCGCACGTGACTGTGGGGTCACGTGGACCAGCATCACAGATTTCCCCCGAACGTGCGGTGGGAACGCGGCTGGACCCTCACGCCCGTGCGCGTCCACGTACAGCCACCATGGCCCAAGCGGGGCGTGGGCTGTGCTCCCGAGGGTTCCTACTGGTTTCCAGGCAGCTGCGCCCACGGGCCCCGCCTCCCAGGCAGCTCCGCCCACGGGCCCCGCCTCCCAGGCAGCTCCGCCCACGGGCCCCGCCTCCCAGGCAGCTCCGCCCACCGGCCCCGCCTCCCAGGCAGCTCCGCCCACCGGCCCCGCCTCCCGGCCGCTCCGCCCACCGGCCCCGCCTCCCAGGCAGCTCCGCCCACCGGCTGAGTGAGGGGTCCAACCCAGCAACCCAGGGGGCTGCATGCCGCGAGCTTCCAACCGTGTGATGCTCTGGAGAAGGGACAGCAGTGGGGACAGCAGTGTGAGCGGCGTCGCCGGGGGTTACGGAGGGCGGGCGGGAGGAGCGGGCAGAGCACGGGCTCTTCAGGGCGGCGAAACGCTCCGTGGGACGTGCCAGCGGTGGACGCGCCATCACCACTTGTCAGGTCCCAGCGCACGCGGCCGAGAGCGAGCCAGAACGTAAACAACAGGCCGTGGCCGAGCGCGGCTCCGGGCTGCGACGGGCGCCCGCGCACACAGCGTGCTCCCCTGGTCTCACCGTGAACCTGAAACCGCTGTAGAACGTTCTCAAAAAGCACCTGTCGAAGGGTAAAACGCAGGCCCGTGTGTGCCTGACCGCAGTGGGTGAAAGGCCGCAGCGGGCCGCCAGCTCCCTGCCCGCCGGGGAGAGGTCGGGAACCTCGCTGAGGCCGCCAGTCTGAAAAATAACTGCCTGCCGCCCCGGCACAGGGCTGGGGGGCGGGGAGAGGAGGGGTGGGGCGGTGCAGAGGCAGCAAGCGCACTCAGTGGCGGTGCCCCCAGGAGGACAGGCGGGCGGGGCGCCGGTCGGTCCAGGAGCGGAGCCCACGGCCGCCGCCCTGAGCAGGCAGTGTCAGCCGGCCCCGCGGGGCGGAGCCGTGCAGCCTCACGGTCACCCCAAAGCACCCTGCCCGATGGGCTGCCCGGTCTCAGACGAGCGTCCCCTGCCCGAGGCCACGGGGCACGTAAGCGGGGACAGGGCGACGACCGGCCCCTCGGGCTGGCGGTTTTCTGCAAGGGAACTTCTCAGGCCTTCATTTCCCTGACAAACCCAGGTTTTCTGTCCCCAGGAGAGATTTGGGTCCCACTGAATAAAGGCGCCAACCGACGTCCCGTGGGGCACAGGAGCCCCTCCATCCTGAGGGCTGAGCGTGGCCTGCCTCACTCTACCAGCCCACGCCTCTGATGGCACAGGGCAGAGGGGGGCCCCGGGGCCATAGGACGGGCGGGAGCTCGGCCCCGCAGCTCAGGGCTGGCCGGCGGGCCTCTGCGGGCGAGGGCTTTGGGGCTGCATCCTCCTTAGGGGACATCGCAGAGCTCCTGCAGCCAGGCCGAGTCCCCGGGAGGGTGGGGGTCTCAGGAAGACGACCAGATGGAAGCTGAGCAGAGCCTACGAGTGACGCCTGGGGACGGTGCTGGTGGCCCTCGGGGCACCCTTCCGGGAAGGGGACCACAGAGCAGGACGGATCGACCCGGAGCCGAGGGCAGCGAGGCCGGTGGGCCCTGTGGGCACGGGAGCAGGGACACAGGGCGTCCTCAGGCCCATGTCCACTCCACAGCGGACACACGAGGGGCCAAGCATGAAGATCATATGGACAGCAGAGCCGCACTTGGAGCCCAGCACCTCGGACGCCAGGATGAGGATCCGCGTGGCAGAGGGGAGGTCGCCCCACCGTGCCCGCGTCCCCTGCCATCTGCCTCTGGAGCAGCTTTCCTGCTTCCTTTTCTCTCTTGCCCATGAGTCAGCTGGTGGCCGGGGAAAACCCAAGTCACAGCCCCGAAGGCTGGCGTGGGTCCAGGGGCGCAGCACGGCCCCCAGGGAAGCGGAGTGCCTGGAATCCCAAGCTTTCTGGCAGTTCCACCCAAACTGTTTGCCTTCCCTAGAACCTAAATAATTAACATCCACACATTAAAGCTCAGAGAAGCTGTTTTCGGGCGGGTCACAGAGGGTCAGGCTCCCATGTAGCGCGTGAGGAACAGGCTTGGGTGCTGGATGAGGAGCCCACTGGGGCGCCCAGGCGCCCGCCTCCCTGGGCCCTGACAGTGCATGCTCCCCTGAGGGGCCGTGGCCGACGGCCATAGCAGAGTGACCATAGTTCGTGTCCAGCCCGTGGCTCGGCTTCCCCATCCGGCCCCCAGCCTGCGTCCAGGCCCATGTCTGCGGGATGGCTGTCCACAGCCTTCGCCCTGCAGAAGGGCGTCCAGGGGCCTGGTTGGGAGCCTGACCCCGGTGCCAATGAGGCGACGGCGGTGGCAGCGGGGTGCTCAGGCGTCGCTCCCCCTTCGACGTCCCCACCGGGCTGCGGGCCATCACGAAGGGCCCCGCAGGGCACACCGGCCCCAAGGCACAGGGCGGACAGGTCAGACGTTAGGTCAAAAACCCATGACCTTAACCAAAGCTTCACCATCTCCCGAGAAACCCAGGCACGCCCGGTAAGGGAGCCGGCACACGCGGTGACCACGCTCTGGGGAAGCCACGTCCCTCTGCAGGAGGCCGGGGCCGCACCCCGCTTGCCTCCCAGGCTGCTGAGAATTTATGGCCCTTGTCCCCCCCCCCCCCACCCTGTGAGGCACTGTGGTTTTGGAATAAGAAAGGGCTTTGTCATTGCTGGTGGCAGTCTCTCCTGCCGGTCAAAGAAAAAAAAAAAAGAATTCGGATACAGTTTCGCGCCATGACCCACAAAGGGTGACCAGTCGCCCCCTCAGCGGGCAGCCAACTGCTGCGCGAGGAACGCCACAGCCCGGCCGTGACGGTCAGGACAGCCGGAGGTTCTTTGAACCACAGAATTCAATGCCCTAAGCGGCTGGTGGGCCCCTGTAGGGAATGGAGCCCAGAGCGGCCAGGCCAGGTCGGGGCGGCCAGCCAGCGAGGCCGCCACAGGCGTACGCACACGCACACGCACACGCACACGCACACAGGGCGGGAGCGGCAGGGCAGGCGGTGGCTCTGGGCAGCTCCCCCGCCCCACGGCGCCGAGCCAGGCCGAAGCGCGGCTGGAAGGGCCCCGAGCCCAGCGCAGGCGCCTGTGCCTGGACTGGCTCAGAAGCAGGGGACCGCTCCGGCCGGGCAGGAGGGGCTGCCGGCCCGGGGCCCGGCCACCGGGCGGCGTGAGGTCTGCACTGTTCGCTCTACTTTGCATGTGTCCCAAGCGCTCCACGATGAAAAGTTTAAAAAAGAAGTCATTTAATCTCTTTCCTGAAAAAAATAAAAGGGCTGGATTTGCTTATAGTTCTTCCAACTTTGTGTGTGCACAGTGCATCCGTGTGCGTGCGCTGCGCTGTGTGTGTGCATGGTGTGCAGGTCTGAGCGTGGGTGCATGTGTGGGTGTGCTGTGTGTGTGTGCCGGCATGCAGACGTGTGTGGGGAGTGCACGGTGACACGTGTGCGCGTGTGCGAGGTCAGGAGGGCGAAGGAACCAGGACGCCGGACCCTCGCAGGGAGGACGGACCCCGTGGAGCCGCCTCCAGCACGGGGCCCTTCCGCTCGGCCCAGGACCAGCTGGAAACTCAGGGACAGCGGGCCCGCAGGGTCCCCAGCAGCAAGGGACCCCGAGACCCTCTAAGGCCTCGTGTCCCGGACCTCTAGCCATGGGGACACACAGCCTGTGGGACGCAGGACAGGTCCCCCCCAGAGGCGGGGCCAGTCATAAGCAGGGGGCCACCGGTCCTGGCAAGTGTGGGCAGTGCAGCTCTGTGACTCGGGCAAGAAACCAGGGCCCTGGCCCGGGGGTGCCAGCAGCTGCCCCATGCCATGTCCAGGCCACCTCGCTTCCCTACTAATCGGAACCCGAAACCCAACCAAGCACGGCGGGCCTCCAGCGCTTCGTGGGGGGCACTGGTCATCTAAGCCTCCAGGGGACATGCATCTGACTCGGGCCCCCTACCTCCATGACAGTCTGAACTCCCCAGAATCCACGAACAACCACCCTAAAAAGCAGCCAGAGCAACCTCGCGGCTGGGGGTGTGCCGAGACCCCGCCCCGAGAGGCAGCCTGCCGGTGTAACTGGACATGGTCCATCGTGGCCAAGGGCTGCAACAAGGCCAGGCAACTCGAGTAAGTTCTCCCCCGAAACCAGACACCTCAGCTCCGAGTTCTGTAATTCAAACTGGATTTTGCGGCCTTCGGTTTATTCCAGGAATGAAAAGTGCGCGCCCTATCGCGCCTGCCGGCCCTTCCTCGGGTTTCGGCCCCGTCTGACGAGGCCCGGGGGGCCACCCCTCCCCCGACACCGTCACGGAGGCCCAGGCAGCCAGACGGCCTGGGGACACGACGTGGCGCTTACCTTGGCCTCACATGTCCTGTGGCAGGAGTACTTGCCGGCTGCAAGAGAGAGAGAGAGAGAGAGAGAGAGAGAGAGAGAGAGAGAGAGAGAGACTGTGTGCCTGGCAGCTCCGCGCAGGGCCTCCGCCTGCCCGGAGCCCCCACCCTGGGAAAGGTCCAGGCCGGGAGGCTCTGGCTCACGACGCACGGGGGACGGACGTGTGTGCAGGGTCCGGCCACCACCACGCCATCAGCCGCATCCGGACGGGCCGCGGGTTCTCAGGAGGGGCAGTCACGGCCCCCCAGTGGGCGGGCGGCCACGTCAGAGTCCTGGAGAGGAAGGGGTGACTCTGAGCAGCGAAAGGGACTAATCTGCCCAGAAATTACAGCCTCCCCTAAAGGAGGGCGAGAACCGTGACAACGTCCTGAGAACCGGGACCGGCGCCTTGACGCTGGCAGAGGGGCACATTGGAGCAGCGCCCTCGCCCCCCCCAGACGACCCGGAGCTGACCGGCGGGCGAAGGCCAGCCCGAATCCCCCTGGGGGGTCCTTCCAGGGGCCACTGTGCGAACCCGACCTCCAACAATGCGGATCCGGAGCAGGAACCCCGAGATTCCACAGGCCCGCCCCCCAGAGGCTGCTGCCATGCCCACACCTCCGCTCCAACCCCCTGCGCCCTCCCCCACCGCCTGCGATGGGCTCACAGGCCCGCCCCTCCCTCACGATCCAGGCAGAGGCCGAGGGGTGAAGCGCCCACCACAGGCTCTCACGCAACTCCAGGCGGCCGCCCCTCACCTCCCCAGATGGACCCACGGGACGGCTGTGGCATGGGGGACCAGGACCAGGCCGTGCAAGGGCCTGAGCTGGCTTCCTGGCCGGCCCTCCCCAGCTGGGCTGCCCGCGCAGGACCGGCAACCTCTCGGGCCTGTTCCTCCTCCCAGGATGACCAGGATGCAAAAGGCCAGCCTCTCAGGGGCCCTGCTTAGAAAGCGCGCAGGGTCCCAGGAGGACAAGGCCTCGGTCAGGACTCACGCCCCAAATCCTGGCTCAGCACTTCGCAGCCCAAGCTTTCCACCCCTACTCCGCACCCCCCTTCCTGTGAGCTGGGGACAGAAATGCTGACCTGGCCAGCTCAGGGCTGAATGAGGGAGCGGCCAGCGGCCAGGGCCAGCGGCGACCGGAGCTCGGGGCAAGAGTGGCCATGGTTACCTTTGCAACATCTGCTGTGCCTCCGAGGTTTGTGAGCAGAGTCACCAAGACGAATATTCGTCCTGCATCACCTCGTGGGCACAGCCTGCCATGGTGACGATAGGCTCTGTGACCAAGACAGACGGGCTGTCCCTGGAGTAAGAGGGACGTCACACCAGACGGAAAGGCAGACAGGGCGACGGCAGGGCCAGCGGCCAGGAGAAGGCCCGGGTGGAGGGCGGGAGGGCGTGCGAGGCTGCGGCCTTGGCGTGAGTGAGTCCGCGGGAGGAACCCCTGCCCCGGGAGGCTCTGTCCCCACACGGAACTGGGCGGCCGGAGCAGGCCGGCGCGGGAGGCAGGGCCCTCCCCCGGTGACGGGCCGTCTGCGTGGTGAGGGTCTGGCTGTGACTTCCAGCCCGGTCTCTCGGACCGGGGGCCGTGTGGGGAGGGCGCCACCTCGCCAGCGCGTGACGGCCACCTTGGACTCGGGCCCCGGTCCCAGGGGAAGCTTCGGGCGACGCGGCCTCTGAAGGGACTCGGAACCAGCCCTGCCCGGCCAGTGACCCCCCAACTCCCGCCCACAGGCATGGCGAGAAGCCGCAGACGCGGCCGTCGTGGGAAGGCTCCGGCTTTCGGGGCGACCCGCTGTGCAGCTTCTGACGAGACGGGCCGCCTCGACTCGCAGGCCGTGTCACGGGAAGCGCAGTGACGGGGAACGAGCGAGGGGCCCCCGGTCGCCACGGACACGCGTCCGCTCACGAGGTCCACACTGCGCGCGGCGGGCCGGCCGTGACCCCCGCGGTGCCCTCCCCAGTGTCACTGCCTCCGCGCCTCGCGGCCACCAAGGCGGGAGGTGTGCAGGCGACGGGGCCAGGCGGCGGCCCGTCACCCCCCGGCCACGGCCTCCCACCCGGCCGCACGCCGCCTGGCGCGTCACACGCAGAACCGGTGTCTAGGCCGATCTCCGCCACTGTCCCCTACGCAGAGGACGGGGCTCCTCAGCTCCGGCCCCACCCGCGGGGGCCGCCAGCGGCTGTGCCAGCGCCCCCCGCCCCCCCGCACCAGGCCTCGCTCCCCCGTCCTCGGTGCCCCGCTCTGCTGTCTCTGCCTGGAGCTTCCCATACGCCCTCTGCATCCGGCTGACTCGTTTCTTCAAGACGGAAGGCAGGAGCCACCGCCTCCACCAGGAAGCCCTCCCTCCACGCGCCCTGCCACTCCAGGGTGTTCCGCGGCCCCTTGGCCACCTCGTCCCTTCAGAGTCCTCTGTGTGTGTCCACCTCTCCTGACCAGATCGGGCATGTCAGGGACGGCGTCGCCTGCCACGTAGGGCCAGCGCCTTGGAGCTGGGACGTGATTGGGAAGAAATGCCCCGCGGACGAGGCGCCCATCCCGTGCACAGGCTGGCAGAGTCCTCACTGCACCGACCTGGCCGAACCGTCACCACAGCCACGAGGTGCCGCAGAGCCCCGGCCTGCGTACCGAGGGGCCCGCGGGCTGCGGGCGAGGCCGGACAGCTCGTCCTGGACACTGGCACTGACCCTCACCTGCCCAGGGCTGTGGCAGAAGCCAGCAGGACACAGGCCTCCTGACCCGGCCACCGCCCTGGGTACGCAGTGCCCAGCAAAGTGGGGCCACAGACAGCCCAGACCACCCCCGCCACGCTGCACCCCAACATGCTGCACCCCACCGTGCCGCATCCTCAGCACACTGCAACCCCCTACACACTGCACCTCCAACACACTACACCCCCAACACACTGCACCCCAACACACTGCACCCCAACACGCTGCACCCCAACATGCTGCACCCCACCTTGCTGCATCCCCAGCATGCTGCAACCCCCTACACACTGCGCCCCCAACATGCTGCACCCCCAACACACTGTACCCCAATGCACTGTACCAACGCATTGCACCCCCAACGATGCAGGCCTAAGAGGACAAAACGTTGACTCAACATCAGCCTCTCACCTCCACCCCCCAGGCGAGACCAGCTCACGCTTCCTCATTCATCTTCCTCCTTTACTCTGAGCCTTACAAGATGTAATTGACAGGCAAAATTGTATCTATTTACCGTGTACAACATGATGATCTGATACATGTACAGCTGCGAAATATTTACGCCATCAAGTTAACTACCACCTCCCGCCTCGCAGTTGCCATTTTTACGCGCGTGGGGGAGGACCTTCCAGACCTACTCGGCAACTTCGAAGTTCGCAACAGCGCTGTGCACTAGTTGCCATGCTGGGCAGCGGAGCCCAGAATTATTCTTAAAGCTGGAAGTCTGTGCCCTTTGACCGAGACCTCCCCATTTTTCCTGCAGCCCAGCTCCTGGCAACCACCATCGTACTCTGTTTCCGTGAATTTAACTTTCTTTTTCTGAGGGTCCACGCATAAGCGAGGTCATACAGTATTTGCCTTCTGACTTCTTTCACCTAGCAGAGTGTCCTCTCGGTTCACGCACGTCACGAGTGGCAGGACTTCCTTCTTTTCTTATTACTGAATGATATTCATACATGGGTCACACTTTCTTTATCCACCCGTCCACTCACGAACACTTAGGCTGTTTCCACGGCTTCGCTTCGGTGAGTAACGCTGCGGCGAACATGGGGGAGCAGACACGTCCCTTTACAACACCGATTTCATGTCCTTCAGGTAAATGTCCGGAAGTGGGATCGCTGGGTCACAAGGTAGCTCTGGTTTTAATCGTTCAAGGACCCTCCACACCGCTTTCCATAGTGGCTGCACCATCTTACAACCCCGCCACCAGTGCGTGGGGGCTCCCTGCTCTCCGCATCCTCACCAACACTCGTTACCTCCTGCCTTACCGATGACAGCATTCTGACACGTGTGACGTGATCTTTGTGGTTTCGACCACATGTCCCTGATGATTAGTGATGATGAGCACCTTTTCATGCACCTGTTGGCCGTCTGTATGTCTTCTTTGGAAAAACATCTATTCGGATCCTCTGCCCGTAATCAGATTGGTTTTCTTGCTACTGAGTTGTATGAGTTCTTTAAATATTTTGGGTGTTAACCCTTTATCAGATATAAGACCTGCAAATATTTCTCATATTCCTTAGATCATCTTTTCATTTTGTTGATTGTTTCTTTTGCTCTGCAGATGCTGTTAGGTTGATGAAGTCGCACTTACTAATTTTTGCTTTTGTCGCTTGTGTTTTTGGTGTCATATCCAAAAAATCACTGCCAAGACCAACGTGAAGGAGCTTCCCCCATATTTTCTTCTAATGGCTTCTGATCTTATGTTCAAATCTTTAATCCAGTTCAAGTAAATTTTTATGAGTGCTTCAAGACAGAAGTCCAGTTTCATTCTTACCCTTGTCAAAAATTAGTTGACTATATTCGTGTGGGTTTTTTTCTAGGCTCCGGATTCTGCTCCATGGGTCTCTATGTCTATTTTTATGCCAGTCCCATACTGCTTTGATTACTACAGCTTTGTAATACAGTTTGAAAGCAGGGATCACAATGCTTTCTGCTTTGTTCTTTCTAAAGATTGCTTCAGTTATTTGGGGTCATTTGTGGCTCCATACAAATTTTAGGATTGTTTTTTCTATTTCTGTAAAAATGACACTGACATTTTGATAGGAGTTATATTGGCTCTGTAGATTGCTTTAGATACTATGGTCATTTTCGTAATATTAATTATTCTAACCCAAGAACACAAGATGTTTCCGTTTATTTGTGTCTTCAATTCCTTTCATTTCTGTCTTAGCTTTCAGTGTACTGAAAACTATCTTTCACCTCCTTAACATACTCCTAAGTATCTGTTTTTGTTTTTAATGCTATTGGGCTGCTTTCTTAATTTCTCTTTTAGACAGTTTGTTGTTAGTGTATAGAAACATGACTAATTTGGGTACGCTGATTTCATGTCCTACAACTTTATTGAATTCATTTATTAGCTCTAACAGTTTCTGGTGGAATCCTTACGGTTTCCTATCATTTTTTTTTTTAAATGCCAGACTTTTATAAATGCTATGCAGCTTTCAACTGTATGAACAGCCATGAACCACTGGCGAGGCCGTGCGGCTGCTGTAGGGGCACATCCCAAACCCAGCGACACCGCGACGCCACCGAGCAGCCCCAGGCTCCCTCCAGGGCCCGGCCGCCCGTCCTCCTCCGCTCTGCGACACAGACCCCCGGCCCCCACACCCAGTGCCGAGGTCCCAGGGAAACGAGATGTCATTCTCCCATGTCCACGATGCAGACTTAATGTGCGAGCAGAGAAACACAGCAAGTCGCAGTGACCGCCGAGCCGGCGGCCGCGTTTGCAGCCGGAGCGAAGCCCGTGGCCAGCTACAGAGGTGACGGCACAGCGCACGGGGACTCTGAACACAAACGTTCTGTTTGAAAACTCTGGCCAGAGACCAGAAAGTGAAGATGAATAACCCGAGTCACAGACTGGACGGACTGCTCTCCCCTCCCCCACGCGGCGGCTCCGCCCTCCTGGGAAGACTGGAGCACACCCCTGCGGGAGCACCGCAGGAGCGCGGCCCTGCAGGAGGACACCCCCGCGGGAGCGCACACCTGCCGGCGTGGCAGGCTCAGAGGGGACTTCCAAGACCTGCCTTGGAAACCCCCGCGAGATTTTCGTTTTGTGCTTTGCTTGCTGCTTGCTTTGCTCTGCTCGCATCGGGCATCGGCAACGGAGCGAAAACGAGGACTCACCTCGGCACGGGATCCCCTGCCCGTCGAGAATCTGTCTGCAAACCCCGCAGACTCTGGCTTTTTTGAAGACCTTGTTCTTGAAACTGTGCAGACTTGCAGTCAACTCTTCTGGCTGAAAAAGCAAAGGGAGAAATTGTCAGCTCCTCAGCTCACAGCCCGTTTGCTTTTCCTCCCCTCTGTCAGGGGAAGATAAATCTAGCAGGGTCTGTGAGGAGCGAAAACGGGAACTTTACCAGGGAAACAAGACAGCGAGGAGCCGGCCTGAGACGCTGGGGCGGGGGGATGGGGGGGGCTCTGGCGCCCCGCCAGCGTTCACAACGCCGGAGCCCTGGGCTGTTACCGCCGGCCGGGCGCCCAGGAGGGCCACACGGTCAGGCTGGGGCCCCGGGCTGGAGGCCTGCACCCAGCACGCCCGTGACAAAGCAAGCCGCCCGCGTTCCCAGGGCCCCGACGCGTTTTCTTCTGGAAGAAGTGGCGAAGGAGCAGCGCGAGCTGATGGGGCGGGGGGGCTGACCGACAGCCTCCCCGGCCCCTCGCCTCCCCGGGTCGCCGGGCACCAGACCCGCGTGCTCGGACCTGAGGGCGCTCCCGAAGCCTGCTGCGGCACCCCACCCCTCACACACACTGTCCTCAGGGGACACGACCAGCCCTCGCCCACCCGATCCGCGTGGGCACACTCCGGGCTCATGGCTGTGTGACGATCTTGTAAAATTCAGTTTGCCTTGGAAACCAAATCCCAATCGCTGTGCCCACCTGCTGACAGTGACAGTCACGGAGATCCACGAGGACCCACTAAGGCCGTCACTCACCAAGAACAGGAACTGTCCCCAAGAGTGTGACATGAATGGTATGACTACTTTGGAAAACCGTCCGACGATTTCTTATAAATAGTCTTAAATTTACAGCAGCTCTACAACTCCTCAATTCCACTCCTACAGACACTAGAAAGAATGAAATGCAAAGATCCACCAAAGACTTGTGCAAGAATGGTGAGGCCCTCCTGATTTAAAGTGCTCCGAACAGGAAGTCACCCACATGTCCAACAAAGGAGCCTGGATAAGCCAAGCACGGTGCAGGCACACACGGGATACCGTTCCTGGACACACGCGAGCAGACTAACACACGCCACACCACGGGTGACCCTCGAAAGCGCTAACACTCTGAGTGAAGGAAGCCAGACTGTGAGCAGGTCTATTTATAGGACGTACATGAGCAGGCAAACGAATCTGCCTAGTTCCTCCGAGGCAGAAAAAATGAGGTGAGCCCTACGATCGCCCCAGATTCCTGCATCGAGAAAGTCTCTAGGATGCAGAGAAGGAAGGGGAGGGGGCAGAGACCTACCTGGTCGAGGAGAGGGAGCTAAGGGTTCCGGCAGAGAAGGCAGCAAAAAGTCACCCGACACAGTGCCACAGAATGCAGCACGGCACTGAACTCCTAAGACCTCTGTGATCGAGAGGTCCCTCTGCAGCCTTCAGCCGAGCGCTAAGGAGCACATGCATGTGTGCGTGTGGGCACGTGTGTGTGTGCACACACATGCATGAGGGAGCTACTCATAGCTGGGGTAAGAACCCCCAGGGAGGCCTGGAGAAGGCAGCGTTCCCACGCGAGACCAGAACACCCGAGGCTCACGCAGCACCGCCCAAAAACACGGAAGCTCTTGCCTGTCGGCGGGTGACGGTTAATTCTGGACAGCTCTGCCCCCATCCCGCCTACCACATCTAGAAAGTGGTACCCAAAAGGATCGAATTCTCTCTTAGCCACCTACTGCATTTCAGAACAAGGTGAGACTATCTGTAGGAATGACAGAAGATCCAGCAGAATTCTGAATGTCTGGGATCCAATCAAAAACGATCAGGCATGTGAAGCAATGAGAAAACACAGCCCGTGATGAGAATAACCAATCAACTGAACGTGACCCCGAACTCCCGGAGTGAGCGGAGGCGATACTGAGAGGTATTACAACTGTATCCCATATGGTCGAAAACTAGGGACCTTGAAGGTATAAACAGGTCCAAATCAAACAACTCTAGAAGAAAATGCAAAAATCAGAGGTGAAAACACACTGGATAAAACTATGATGAGATTAGACCCGGCAGGAGTCAGATTAGCGAACTTGAAGGGATCCGGCACGAACTTCCCAAAGTAAAGCCCAGAAAGAAGAGACAAGCTAAGTAGAAGAGTTAATCGACAAGCAAACGGCATCAGAGGGACAGCTTCGAGCAGCCTCGCCCGTAGCTACTGCGTGTAATGACTGTATGCAAGGCTGAGGGGGCTGGCATTTAAAGAAATAATAGCTGAAAGTTTCTAAATCATGAGTTAAGCTGTAAACCCATAGATCCGAGAAACTCGACAAATCCAAAATATAAGAACTGTGATGGAAGCTACGTCCAGGCACATAATCAAATTGCTCAAACCTAGTAACAAAAAAAAAAAAAAAAAAATAAAAAAAAAAAAAATATATATATATATATATATATATATATAAGCACCCACACGGGGAAAAATGAAAGGTGTTATATACAGGGGACCAACCATTAGCAAAATAGCGGATTTCTCAACTTAAAAAGCAAACAACCAACCACGACAACAACAAACAGGCAGACGGTGGGGCGGCGTAAATCACTGGAAGAAAATCTGTCAATCTAAAATTCTATACCCAGCAGAAAAAACCTTTAAGAAATGAAAGTGAATTCAGAATTTCTTAAGATATACAGTCGCTTCAGTGAGCCGTCCCAACTCTACGGCATGCCTTGACCCCGCCCCCCTCCCCCGCATTCACGCTCTCTGCAGCCCCACCCATCCTGCTCCCCGAGCACCGAACACCCCCCCCCCCCCCGGGCCCTGCAGCGGTCTCTGAGCTCACTACCTCCTGAAGTTTTGCTGACTTTGTCAAACCCGTTAAACAGAGAAAGAGCCCTGCACCAAGCAGAAGCCTTCTCACCCCTTCTGCCCCCGAGCATGTCACAGCCTCTCAGGAGACAGGGCTCCCCCTGCCTCCCGCCTGTTCACAGAGCTACTGTAAATGACCAGATGCAGAAAGCGGTGCCAGCTGTGGGTGCCGGGGGGAGTCGCTGGGGCAGTTTTAAAGCAGCTATGCCTAAGCTCCAGCCCAGACTAATTAAAACAGCTTCTCTGGGGGCGGGGAGGAAGGCGAACCCTTTCCCAGCTGCCCAGCGTCCCGTCAGGCTGACGAGGCTGACGCACCGCGAGCCACCACTGCACACCGGCGGCACCGCAGGAATCCGTCCTGCGCACGCGCGGGCACCGCCGTCACGCGCGTCTTCACACGTGTGCGTCCGGCGTTTCTGAGAGCAGAGCTCCTGCATCCCGTGCCTTCGAGGGGCGCGACGCTGGCAGGCCCACGGTCACCTCCGTTCCACCCACGGGGCTGCGAGGCTGAGACCACACAGCCCTGATGAGGCTGCGGCTGGGACCCGGGCCCCGCCCCCGCCTCAGGCGCGGACAGGAGGCGGCATTCAAGCCTCTGACAAACGCGGCCTTCTGCCGCGTCCCCCCTCGGCACACACTCCCCCCTCGCGTTCAGTTATTTGTTTATCTGCCTTCTCTCCTGTGCGCCTCCACCGCTCAGACGCAGGACACCAGGCTCTCACCCTCTGTCCTCCGAGGCCTGCCCAGGGCCGGCGGACAGCGAACCATGGGCCTTCAATTAATATCTGTTGGCCAAATGAATTGGCCATAGTCCGTGGGCCAAGGGGGGGACACTGTGACCTTTCATTCCTTACAAACACCTTTATTCCAACCCAGGAGAAAGAGGCACTGTGTCCTGAGGTTTTCTGAGCTGCTGGGCCGCAGCTGGGAGCCGCCGGAGGGAACAGCAGAGCTGCCGTTGGGGCTGAACCCATTTCTGTGGCCGGACGCCCGAGGGTTCATCTGGAGAGCCCACGGCATCTGCCCAGGGCATGGCACTAACACACTAACGCTCCCCGAGGTGAGAGGAGCCCAGCCCGCCTTTGTTCTCACCTGAGATCCTGCTTTCATTTTTCCCAAAGAGGTGGGGCCGGGGAGCCTGGGGGAGGGGAGGCGGCAGCACGGAGCACTTCGCAGGCTCAGTTCAGGAATCTAAATGGCATTTAATTAATTGTTTGGAGCAGCTGGTGGGAAGAGAGCGGCCGGGCTCCATTCCACAGGGCTCCCTGAGGGCTGCAGGAGCCGGTCTCGGGAGGTTTTTTTTTTTTTTAGAAACAAAGATCTGTGAATTTGGGCAAGGAGGTGCTGCCTGAGAGTGCCGAAGGGGACCCTCTGCTCCGCTCTGCTCTGTGGTCTGTGGAAATGCAAGCCTGCACAGACCTCTGGGCTAGGTCCTCCCCGCTGAAACGCTGCCCCGACACCACAGTCACCCAACAAAGCCGCGTCAGCGCAATCCGGGCTGTCTTCCTCCCAGGGGAGAGGCCCCCGGCGTGCATTTTGGTACCTGGGAAAACCTCGGCCGCGTTCCAGGCGGGCAGACGCTCCAAGTCGGCTCCACTCTGAAGTCAAACAGCCACAAAGCTCCCCACACCGGCAGCGCGGGCCGCAAGCCCCTGGGGGCCGCCCCGCCTGCAGCTTCCGCCCACTGGCAGCCGCAGCAACGGGCGCGGGAGCCCTCCCCACACCGCACGCCGTCCTCCGGCTTCCCGGGGACAGGGTCTCGCTGGTAAGCTGAAAATCAGAGCGGCACGGCTCAGAGCGGCGGAGAGTGGCTGACGTTCTGGCAACTCTCACTCCTCGACCTTACAAAAGTTTCCAGGAAAACGAATGTAACAAAGGCGTGATTATCACTCGGACTGGGAGCTGCTCCCGGTGGCCTGCGCCGCCCGCATCTGCCGTTGGTGGGACGGCGGGGTGGGTCTCACCGACGGGGAACCTCAGTGGCGGGAGGAACTGAGCTGCCGCAGCCGGCCCAGGCTGCCAGCGTCTGCCTGGAGCTAAACTAGGCACCTTTTTCCTCTGTTGGAAACTCGGGCGGCGCAGCGCGTCTGCGCGCGGAGGCCAACGTCCTGCTTCCCTTCCCGGACCGAGTCCGCGCAGCCCGGCGCAAGAGGCCGCTGCGCTGGAAAGTTAAGCCGGAGCTGTCGCCCACTCCCTGCGCGCTCACCAGGGCGCCGCCTCCCCCCAGGCAAGGCCCCTGGTCCCTCTCTCGTCCGCTCCTGCGTGCAAACACAAGGGTGCACAAGCGCACACAAGGACACACGCGCACTCGTGGACATATGAGCCCACGGGCGCGCGCGCAAAAGTGCACGTGCAAACAAGAGTGCACGTACAGACTTGCACGAGCGTGCAGACAAGGGTGTGAGGGCACACAGGCCGCGCGCGCACCAGCCGGAAAGCGCTCCTCTCCGAGCGCCCCAGCTGCCCCCGCTCCGAGCACCCCGCGCCCCAGCGCCCCGCGACCTTGCGGCCTGGCTCCCCGCGCGCCGCGTCCCCTGCTCTGAGCGCCCCAAGCCCACTCACTTGGCGCCGGTGCCGACGCGCCCGAGCCCGGCGCGCGCATCCTCCAGGCGGCCCGCGGGTCAAGGCGCGCAGCCGCATGGCCGCTCCAGGCGCCCGCCGAGAGCCCGGTGGGGCCAGGCGGGGGCGGCGGCGGTGCCCGGCAGGGCTACCTCCTGGGCCGCCGCGTCTGGAAGTCCCCGGAAAAGTTGGACGCCCGGAGTCCCGAAAGGACGCGGCCGCCACCTCCACTTCCACTCCGCAGTCAGAAGTCAGACGCAAGGAACAAAAGCCAGGCGAGCGAGCGCACGGTCCCCCGGCGCCCCTCCATCTGACACGAATTAGCCCTCCCTCCCCCCGCCCCAGCCCCAGACCGCAGCAAAGGCATCTGAGCCAAACCCAGAGAGCGCGGTGCAGAAAGGCCCCGGGCAGGGGCCGGGGGCGAGCCTGCCGCCTGCCCGGGGTCTCCCGCCCTAAGCTAGGAAGCGGGGGCTGGGGTTTCAGACCTCTCCGAGGACGCAGACCCAGGGGCTTAAAGCCAAAACGCGCAGACTCTCTGGCTTGGGGACTTTCAACCCCGACCCTGTCACGGCACCCTGCGTGGGTGGTGACGGCCAGTACTTCTGGTGCCCTGCCCCCCCCCCCCCCGCAGTGGGTCTGGTGTGGAGCGAAAGGCCTTCAGGAAGAAAGGCTTTCTTTCCCATTTACCTCTCCACCTAAGAAAAAAACAAAAAGCAGCCTTGCTCAAGGTAGATCAGAAGCAGGCAAGGGCCAGCTCACAGCCAGTGCTCAGGGGCCCCCCTCTGCGGGAGGGACCAGACCCTCCCCGTCCTGCCGTCCCCAGTGCCAGCCAGCTCCCTAAAAATCACACCCAGTGTTCAGTCCCATTTTCCTCTCAGGGTCTGCGATTTTAGAGGGGTGTTTAAAGCCTGGTGTTTGGGAGGCGAGGGCAGGCAGCAGGGTGTGGCAGGAGGGGAAGCTGGGGAGGGGGTGGGCATGACCCGGAGCGGGCGGCTCTTCTCCGCTGCTGGCCAGGCCCCCGGACCGAGGCTCCATGGGCCCCCGAGAGCAGCAGAGTTTAATTCCCCCAGGAGCTCTGGCATCTGCGGCATGAGGGAGAAGACAGGCTGCCTTGACCTTGGCCGAGGCGCTGGGGCCACCTCCTCCCTTCTGTGGGGTGCAGGGGAGGCCCCTGCTCAGGAGCAGATGGCGCCAGGGAGCCACGTGCCCCGCAGCGGCCTGAGCGACCTGCGCGAGGCGCGGCGGGTGCGGATTTGCTGACCTGTGATGCGCCCACAGCTCAGACCCGTGTCCGATGTCGCACCGAGCCGGCCGCTCCCAGAGCCTCAGCTCTAGTGCTGGGCAGCGCGCGCGCACACGCCCGGCGTGGAACACCGCCTTCGGGTCTGCGGCGGGATGGCGAAGCCGCTCGCGACCTCTCGCCGGGGACACTCGGCGCGCAGCTACTCGAGGGTCTGAATCCTGGCCCGGGGCCCCGGCCCCGCCCCCTTCACCTGCCCTCCAGCGAGAGCGCCACGCACCTGCCCGCGCATGGATTCGCGCCGCACGCAGCATGCACGCTCCCGCGGCGACTCCGAAGATTTCCGCGGCGGCGGACGCCTGTCAGGCCTCTGCCCCGAGGCTGCAGGACCCCCGAGGGCACCTCTGGGCCGCATCCCTCTGCTTCCCTACACGAGGTGCTGGACACTCGCGATCCGGCTGCCCAGGGCACACGGGGCAGACTGTCCTCTGGAAGTCCGCTGGGCCCGCCGGCCTCACCCCGGAGCCGGCAGAGGAACCCTGGTCCCCGCAGAAGCAGCCCCCCACTCCCACGGTACAGCTAGCCCCTAGGCGCGAGGACCAGGTTCCCTGAGGGGGCCCCTGGACACTACAGCGCGGAGCCCAGGCGCCCCGTTAGATCAAATGGTGGTTCTCGTGGGGACGCCCTCAATTTCCTATCTAAATTCATTCAGAAAATTCCCACAGTTCATTACTGGTAACAAATCACGCACACGTGACACACCTCCCAGATGGTGACAACGGGATTGTCACAAGCAGGGTGAGAACCAGCCACGAGGATGTGGTCAGACCGCTCTGGGGAGCGAACTTCCCCAACGGCGAAACTGGGCCCTGCCGGGACTCCCCGCTTCACCGGCCCCTCCCCCTCCCCCATCCGCCTGCGGCTTACACCCCAGCTCTTCCTCACACCCCAGCTCTCCTGCTGGCTCTCTCCATGGCCCAGAGATGGCTGGCCACCACCCAGGCCTCTCCTTCCCCCTTTTCGGCTGAAAACTGTGGCCTTTGGGAGGGGGGCCTCAGGGCTCAGCTGCAGACCGGCCTCGCCCCACCTCCTGACTGGCTAATTACTCCCCACCCCACCGACCTGGGCCTCCGGACCCAGCCCTGGAGTGTGGTCATCTGCCTCTGGGCCCTGGAGTGTGGTCATCTGCCTCGCACCTGCAGTCTGCACGTCCTAACCTTTGTCCAGGGTTTTCCACCCGAGAACCAGAGCGCCAGCAATAAATGCTGGGGGCGGGGGAGGGGGGGTTGGGGAAGGACAGGCATCGGCCCCGCCCCGTTCCGCGCTGCTGTCAAGGCCTGGTTTCCATCCCTGAGCCCCTCAGAAGCAAGCTGAAGCAGGAGGGTTTGGGGGTGGCTCAGCCTGGGGACCCCAGAAGAACCCAGGAACCAGGGCAAGCATGGGCCTCCGCCTGCCCCGGGCTACCCCTCGGAAGGCCACACGCCCCACGCTTCTCTCCGGCCTGATGCCTTCCTCTGGGTCAAGCGAGTCTCCTCCTGTGGAGAGAGGGCTCCAGGGCCGCTGGGGGCCGGACCACGAGGACGAGCTCGGCCCCTGGGTCTGGGAACCCAGGCTGCACTGCGAACAGAAGCCCCGGACGAGGCCGGCTGACGTGGACGCAGGGACAGAGCTGGTGGCGTGCGGTGACGCGGCAGTGCTGGGCCACACCCCGCTGGGCCACACCCCGCTGGGCCACACCCCGCTGAGCACCGGGCCCCGCGAGTCCTCCTGGCGGAAACGGCGCCGGGCCCCAGGCCCCACGGGAGCCGACGGGAGCCGGAGCCACCGCCCGGGGCCGCCGGGCCAGCCTCCCTGCTGCCGGGGGTCCTAGGGGGTGGGGAACAGCAAAAGTCTCGCTCCCGCGTGTCCTGGGACCCTGCAGAGGGCGGCCGCTGCCTACCGCCTGCCACGGCCGCTCTGGAGAAGCTGCGCCCAGGCCTGTCGCCCGCCCTCGGCTACTGCGAAGGGCACACGCGTCGGGCCGGCCAGACCTCCTCGCTCAGGCGACTGCCCGTGGCCGTGGTGGACGTGTCTGCAGCAACAACACGACTCTCCTGCTGGTTCCCACGCAGGGCCCGAGCGGAACCGAACGGCGACCAGGTGTCGCCGGACCCCAGCGAGGGTCCCGGGCGCCGCGCTGGACCTGCCCTGGCTCCCAGCCTCCTGTCACAGCGGGGGCGGCAAACACTCCGGGCAAACGCCCCCTGTCCGCACCTCCAGCCCCGGCACCATGACACCTGCCGCAGGCCAGCCGCACCCGTCCATGGCTGTGGCCCCGAGGAGGGCCAGCCACCTCCCCTCCTTCAGAAGCACGGTGCCCCGGAGAACGAGAAGGCGCCCTCAGGGCCGGGCGCCCCTGCCCGGCCAGCGGCCACCGGCTCCCACATGGGGCTGTCGCCGCGCCCAGCCTGAAGGCGCTGGTGGCCGTGCGGGCACAGACCTCGCTCGCACGACGGCCCTCACCCTCCTTCCCGGCACGGCCGGCACCTTCCCCACCCACAGCTGAGCTCACTGGCCACAGCTTAGTGCTTCCTGCCAAGACACTCGGCACGAGGGACACCGAGGCCGTGGGGCTCCGGGGACAAGTGGGGGGGCCTGCAAGACGGGGGGGGAGGAGCCGCCAGCAGTCCCTGCGGGGGGCGGTGCACAGCTACATCACCTGACCCGGACATCCCTGGGCACCAGGGGCCTCTTCACAGGGGGCTTTAGGGATCAAGGGGCTGTGTGCTTGGTGCCTGCCCCTCAGGGCGCCGAAAGCAGCGGGGAGTGGGGGGGACCTCCCGCAGGGTGCAGGCTGGGGGCCAGGCTAGGGGCGCAGCGTCCAGCCCCCCACAGCTCTGCTTCCCACGACAGTCCCAGCAGGTGCCCGGCAAACCCGGGCTGAAGGCAGGAGCCCCTCGCCTCCAAGGGAGGTCATTTTGTCCAGTCGATTTAACCGAAATGTCTTGGGCATTGGCTGCAGAGTTCAGGGTGACCCCCAGCCTGAGCTCACGTCCCCCCATCTCACGGCTGCCCACATCTCATGCTCCCCACATCTCATGGCCCCCCATCTCATGCCCCCCACATCTCATGGCCCCCCAAATCTCACGGCTCCTTTTAAGGAACAAAGTGGTGACTTCCCAGGTCCTCAGCCGGGCGGTTTTTGCTGAGCAAAGCAAAGAAGCGTGTGTTCTCACTTCCCGCCCCTCCCCCCTCGCCTCCCCCCACGGCCTTCGGAACACGAAGTGCCTTCCCTGCACAGTCGCTTCCCCGTGTGCCCTCCCTCCTTCCACGCTCAGAAGCAGCCGCCGCTTCGTTCGAGAACCCAGAGCTGAGCAGAAGGGGTTACATTACGGCGCCCACGGTGTGGCCCCCACAGTGTGGCCCCTTCGCAGACTAGGGGCCTGCCCCCCTTCCTCTGTCCCCGCCATCCCCCTCCCAGAGGCGAGGAGGAAGGGGGGTGCCGGAAACAGGCCTGCAGCTCCCTCTCCTGCCCTGGGGGCCAGGCCAGTAAGTGGGCTGAGTGTGAGGGCGGGGAGGACGGGGTGCCCCACTGGGCACCAAACGGAAAAGGCAGCCAGCCCCCACTGCCGCCTCCCACAGACCATGGTGGGCCAGGTGTTCTCCCCCGCCCCCACGGCCCCGGTTCTCAGGGCTGTCACCCCCGTTCCCTGGGACGAGCAGAGGCTCAGGGGTGCTACCTGCTTGGCGAGCTCCATGGCCACGCTGAGCCGACCCCACGGACACAGGGCCTAGGCCCGGCCTGTCCCCCTGCTAGAAACTCCTGCAGGCAAGGCCCGCTCCCCACTCCCTGCCCTGGCCAGGAGCGGCCACACGGGCGGGGGGCTGGGCCGGTGGGCTCGGGTCCGGGAGGCAGAGCGCCCCGAGTCGCCCAGCCTCGGCTCGGAAACTCTGACTTCACCCTGGTCCTCACTCCCGAGTTCTCATCCAGACCGAGCGGCTCCCCTGCTCCGGCTGGGGCCCCCTCGGGGTCTCTGGGCGGGGACTCGGCCCCGAGGGCCCAGTGGGCCACCTGGAACAGCCGTCCTCAGCCCGCAGTCCACGAGGGACCCCAGACCCCAGGACCTCTTCGAAATCTCCCCCAGACAATCGCAGATTCTGAAGAAGTCGGGCTGGTTTCATCAGTATTAACAAGTTTTGACCACTTATTCCCAAAGACTTCAGAAAGCAAAACTCACTGTTTCCTATGCCACTGTAGCTGCATTTCTGTTCCCAGGTGGGAGGGAGATGTGTGTAATTTTAAAACCCCCCAGTTAACAAAACTTTTATAATTTATAACTTTCGGAAGTGTTTTTGATTGTCACACGCATACTTTATCACAGTCACAACACTTGTAAGTTTCTTTTCATCACGGAATTACCAAATCGTAAAACCAACACTTTCTCATCTCATTTTTACAGCTAAGCTATATAAAGAAATTTTTTAAAGACAAAAAATTTTTAAATTTTTGTTCAAGCGTTTTGTCCCTCAATTGACAAATCTAGAACTCAATGAACCTACAGATAAACCCTCAGTTAGAAGAATTTTAGGCTTGGTCTTTAATAATCTAGAAACAATCATTCACAAAAGTGCCACCAAAGCATTTTAATGAAGTCATTTGATTCAATGTCACCACGCATGGGAACAAAATAAAACCTCACTACTAAATCTAGCAGATGAACTTGAAACCATTTCAGCTAGGCGTGGCCGGGTGGAGGGCGATGGGTGGCGACGGCTGTGGGCCCGCTGTGGGCATCCGGGACGTGCGATCACCCCACTGACCCAGCCGCTGTGGGCATCCAGGATGTGCGATCGCCCCACCGACCCAGCATCATACCCCCGAGACTGACACAGTTACGCCGCGAAACCGCGGTTTAAATAAAATGAATAAAACAAGCTCAGGGGAGTGTTTCCATCTGAACAGTTTGGGAGAGAACAGACTCTGGGCAAAGATGGAGGTGCGGCAGGGGCGGCCAGGACGAGGTCACGGCGAGCCGTCCGTCTGCCGCCCCCGCTGCCGACCTCCCTGCAGCCGGACACAGCAAGCTCGACCCAGGCCGGACGCGCCCTGCGTTTGGGCGAAAGTGGACGTTCGCGAGCTCAGGGTCTGTGTGCGCGACGGTACCGAGCACTTTCCTGCTCCTCCTTTTTTTGCGTTTTAAGTGATTCCAGTTCCAGCCCCCCTGGGCCCTGGGCTTCCGCGTGGCGGCTGGGGCAGCAGCGGCCGCTGTCCGTGCAGGGCACACGGGGGAGCGAGCCGCCTGGGCGGCCGGCGCCCCTGCTCTCTGCACGGGGTGCCCCCGCTGCGCCTCTGCGTCCACGGGGACACAGGTCGTGGGAGAGAGGGGGCTGTAAGTCAGGACAGACGCCAGGGGCCACACCTGCAGCCACACCTGGGCTGGGCCTTGCAAATGGGGCCTGGAGCCTGCTGCCCTTTGATTTCTGATTAGCCGACTGACTCGGTCACGCCCACGGTTTACTGGCGGAGGGGCACGCGGACTGGGAGCCCGAGGGGGAAGCCGGTCCCACCGGCGAGGTCGGGCTGCACGCCAGCTCGAGGCGGGGACGGACTGGAGAACACGGGGGGTTGCACCGTAGGCACAGAGGGGTGCTGGGGCCGAGGCGGGGCGGCAGGGGCTGGCAGAGCAGGGACGGGCGAGGGCTTCTGCCGGGACCCTGTGGTGACGGCCACGATGCAAAGGCCAGCAGCTGCAGGGAGACGGGGGCCAAAGGCGACGTCCGGAGGCCCTGAGCCGGGCCAGGGGTCATGGGAGCAAGAACCGGTTTGGTGAGAGGGTGGAGGCCGCCTGGGCAGAACTGCCAAGGTCGTCAGCCCCAGGGAGCACCAGGGACTAGGGACCCGGATCGCAGATGGGCCGACAGGCTTTTGCTGGAATCGAGTGGGGGCAGGGGCAGGGCACACTGGATGTGAGGGCGCAGGTGAGTGTCGGGCCGGGGAGCTGCTCTCCCAGGTCTTAGGGTCTCCCCCGCTGTGAGCACAGGGTCGCAGGGACCAGCAGCTGCGCAATCAGCTGGCCCGGCCCACGCTGTGCACCTGCGGTGTGAGACATCGGCAGGCAGAAGTCAGGGACGCCAGCCAAGGTCACAGCCCGCAAGACAAAGTCCCTGCCCTGACGGAGCCCGCGTTCCGCGGGGGGACGAAGGCCAGAAACACGCACACGAACCGTGCGTGCGGCGCCGGGGGAAAGGACGGAAACTGCACCAGAGCCGGGGGCGGGAGGCAGGCGGGGGGTGGGCGGTTTGGTGTTCTGCACGCAGAGCCGAGGAGGGGACACCGAGGCCAAGAGCGGGCACCAGCCGTTGCGGGTCACGCCCAGATGGGGGCGGTGGGGCTCTGGGCTGGAGCGGGGCCAGCCCGGTGGCCGATGTAACGACTTGGCCTGCGAGGGGAGAGGCGGAGGGGGGGCTCTGAGCGGAGGCGTGCCATGGCGTGGTCTCAATGGCTGCACTGTGACGAGGGGCTGGGGGGAGGGGGGCGCAGAAGGGACAGAGAGGCTGGTCCAGCCAACGAAGTGTCCCTGGCAGGGATGACGGTTGGTGCCGTCGCCAGGTGGAGGCAGGGGCTGGGGCGAGGTGGCTGCACCCCAGCCCCCCGAGGAGGTGGCTGGCAGGGCTCGGCGATGGGGCTGCCATCTTGCTGGGGTGTCGACCTCGGCAGACGGGAGACTGCAGAGCATAGGGGAGCCCACCCCGGGCGGTGAGGGATCACGGGCTCGGCTCGGGCAGGGCCGCAGGGGCAGCGAGCAGCCACTGGCCAGGTCAGTGTCTAAAATGACGGCGGGAGACATGAGAGGCAGGCGGCAACCGGGGGACACTCTGGACAGTGGCCTAACCACTCGTATCGAGAGCCGTGGGCACCGTCCTGCTCCTGGCCATGCCCACTGCACAGTCCAAAGGAGGGGGTGTCCCAGACAGAGGCGCTGTGTGGGGGGCACGGGGGGGTGCCTTGGGGGCATGGGGGGGGCCCTGCCATTTTCACTAACAGCGGGAGAGAAATAAAGTCCCCCAACCAGGGGAGGTCACATAGACAGAGGGACATGGCGCCCCCAGCACCTGGCACTGGGGACGCATCCCACAGGTATGAAAGGAGGAGCATGCAGCAAAGCCATAAACGGAGTTATTATGTAACCACTGATCCTCACGGCGCAGAGACAATGTAACAACAAAGAACGACTTCTGCTCGGGCTTGTCAGGAGGAAAACACGGCCCGCTGGGGCCCTGCAGAGGTTCGACAGCGCGTCTTTGTGAGGAAGGCCGCCTGCCACGCGGCCGGCCTGAGGGCGTCTTTCCCTCCACGACCGGCTCTCAGGTGCCCCCTCGTGCCTTGGCGACCTCAGAAGGGACAGTTAGACGCAGGTGGAAGGAGCGGCAGCTCGTGTGTCTGCGGCTCCGCATTCCAGCACATTTTTCTGACACACCCGATTCATTCCTTTTTTCTTATTTTCCCCCTGAGGCTATTTTGGCTGCAAGATAGCTTTAAACAAAATAACAGGGATTTGACAAATAAAAGGCCTGCTTAAAGATGCCTTTGGTGGATCTCGGGAGCCAGGAAGCGGTCCTCAGTTCAGCACCCGGCGGGTGAGAAACGGCCTGCCTGGGGCGACAGGGAGACCCCGCTCTGTCGGCCTCCAGCTCAGAGGTTGGCGACACGTGTACACACGCACGCTCGCGTGCACGAACACGTGTACACGGCACACACGTGCACAAACTGCCGTGCATACACACGTGTACACACTTGTCGTGTGTACATGCACAGTGAAGCCAACACGCTGTACACATGCAGCGAGCACGGCACATGTGTGCACACACATGCACACCAGGTGCACAGCGAGACGCACTGACACGTGTGTGGACACACATGTACATGCACACGCACACACATGAAGCAGGAAGTTCTGTGCGTGAAGTGTGCGTTTGGACGCTCCTGAGCCCTGATTCCACCTTTTAGAAAGTGAACCCCACTGACTGTCGGGGGCGAGAGCTTCTGCTCAAAAATTTTAATCGGAATTTTGAAAATTCCCTTTGTTTAATAAGACAGAAGAAGGCTCCTCCGAGGAGGTCCCGGTTGCCGAGCCCCCCGACCCCACCCTGCGTCCCACTGAACCGGGCGACCTGCATCGGAGGTCACACAGGGGCCCGTGAGACACACGAGGGCACAATGACCGTGTAGTTGGTGTGTCTGGATTTCTGCTCCTAACCCAGTAACCAGGCCCGGCTACAAAACAGCCTCCCTGTCGGGGGCAGCTCCACGTCGCACACCCCGAGAGGAGGGAAGTAAAGCCATGGCCTGGAACCCGGAGCGGGACGGTGAGGTGCCCCCGGCAGGCATGAGTGCAGACACCGGGGACCCCGCAGCCCCAGCAGGACCGGACCCCGGGGCCCTCCCACACGGGCTCAGTGGGGGCTCGGACCTGCCGCAGGGGAGTGACTGCCCCCATGCAGACACCCCCCAGGGAGGGAGACAGGGACCACAGAGAACGCCCGCCGTTGGTGACCCCGGAGCTCCGAGAGCTCAGGGAAGTCCCCCAGCCCCGCGTTAGGCGCCAGGATGACGTGCTCCTTTGCAACGGAGAGTGAGGACCGGGGTGCACGCGCCGCACCGGAGGGGACTCCACGAACGGCCTCCGTCCCCTCCTCCCAGGCTCGGGCTCCCTCCTGCCCCAGCTCACGACACGGCCTGTCACCCACAGACCAGCCCCTTTCACCCCACCCTCCACCCTGCCCCGTCCCAAGTCTTTTACATTTCATCTGTCGAGCGCAGGAAACGAATCTTCGCAATGCAACGACCAAAATGCCCATCGCTGTCCACGTTTTTCGTGTCTTTTTGAAGGCAACACATGGTAAGAAACAGATTTTCAGCCACAACGTGTACATAGAGAAATAACAAAGTCCTTACAAAAGATACAGTGACAACTCAGAGAGTCACTGGGATTTTTCATCCTCGTCCGTTTTTCTGAGCTAAGTACTGCCTGACCCCTCTGCGGCTAATAACTGGGACGCTGGGGGCGTCTGGTCACGGGAGGCCTCTCTTCTAATCCTCGCCACAGCCTTCAGTGGGAGGAGGCAGAGATGCCGTGCAATCCGGGCAAAACCTCCAAGAAGGAGTTATTCAATCCAAAACACCGTGAAGAATGCACTGAGGGGTCATGTCCACTGTGCAAAGGCACGTACCATGGAATTTTCCAGAGAAGGTCTGAGCTCTGGCAGGATGCTCGATTTCCAGAAGGTCGGTGGGGGGAGGGCAGTGAACCGGCCCGCAGGACACCCCCATGCCTGCCTGTGGCCCGGAGCCTCCGGACCAGTCCCGGCCCCATCACTGAGGCCCCGGCAAGTGGGGCCGGGCCGGACCCTCCACTGAGCCCTGCAGAGGCGCTGCCGGCTTCAGGGCCCATGCGGGCTGCTGGCTTCTGCCCCGGCCCGGCCGCCTGGCGAGCCACAACAAGCCCGGGGCCGGATCAAAGCACGGCTCCGGGCCCTCACTCCCTGCCAGGAACGCATCCTCTGCTCACCGGCTCCGCCGACGGCAAAAAGTGAGGCTCCCCACCTGCACCCCTCCCTCAGGCTGACTTGACACTCCACGGCAGGACCTGAACCCTCACTGCGAGGCACCCCAAGAGTCTAGGGGCCCCCGTCTCCCAGAAGTGTCTCCTAGCCCAGACTTCGGGGATGCAGGCGAGGCCCATCCCTCACATGCCAGCAGGCGGGTTGATCCCCACCTCTGCCTTAATGGGGGGCCTCGGGGACCGATTCACCCCAACTCCGGGGAACGGGGCTGGGACAGGGAGGTGGCCGCGCAGGGCTGCTGGCCTCTGCCCCTCAGGGACCGCTGGGCGCCCCGTGCACACGCAGCGGGAGAACCCAGCTCCAGCATCAGGCGAAGCCCCCTCTCAGGGTGGGAGCCTATGTCTAAGAACAGGGGGCGGGAGGTGCCGTGCACTACCCTAGAGAGCCGGACCACAGACCGGGCATGGGCTCCGGCCAGACGCCTCCCGGAGCCCGCGGTGCCCGCGGGAGCCCAAGCGCAGGCGCCCGCGTCCGTCCCCACAGGGCGCCCTCACGCTCCGAGCCCACGTCACATGTGGCCTCGCGTGACTGCACAGATACCAGGGATGCACCCGCCGATTCTAGTGACAGGGCCGGGGACCTCAGGGCCACGGACGCAGCACTAGGATCTCAGGACGGAGGCCAGAGGCAGGGCTGGAGGACACGCAGGAGGCGGCTGGGAGGCCCAGCCCGGGAGGAGGCCTTCCTGCGGCCCTGGCCCCAGGCCTCCGTCAAGGTCAGGGGCATGACCCCGTGCCCTGCCCAGCGCCGCCGGCAGGGGAGGGAGCTGCAGCGCGGGCACCGGGGGACTTAGGAGAGGCCGGAGCAGCGCGGGCCTCGTTAGGGCCCTCAGTCGCGGCTCGAAGGGCGTCTGAGGCCGGGGACCTCTGAGCACGGCACGGCGAGTGGGCGGCCACGGCACGGACTGCCCGTCACCGGCGGGTGTGACGCTGCGGCCGCGGAGCCCGACTTCCAGGCACCCCGAGCGCACGGGGTGACAGGATGCGGTGGCTCCAGACCGCCCCAGGGACGAGAGGTGGCGGGCGGGGCAGGCGCCAGGCGCGGTGGCCGCCGCGGTAGACGCCGCATCCGCTGGCGGTTCTGCGGTCAGGTTCCTTCTCTTCCGGGGAAGCCTGAGCGTTTTCACGGCGACGGCCTCAGGAGGGCCGCGGCGCAGGCCCAGCGCTGCATGGGGCCCTGCTCAGACGGTCAGCACACGGTCAGGCGGGCGGCATCAGGACACCGGGCACCGCAACGGGGCGAGGGACGGTCACCTCGCTGCCCAGGCTCGGTCGGCCCGGGTGCACACGTAGCTGACATGTTTGCTGAGGCGGAGAGGTGACCCCTCTCCGCAGACCCCTTCCACACAAAGGAGGGGTGAGCGGGACAGAGGCAGGCCCGCGGCAGCCGCTGTCCCACGGGACCTCTCGCGTGGAAGCAGCGGGCGCAGGCCCTGCACGCCCGCCCACCACCCTTGGGTGCCCCCCCCCACCCCTGTGGCAAGCCTGAGGCTTCTGACCCGACGCCTCCTCCGTCCTGCACTGGGCTGGGGGGCAGGACGGCGAGCATGGTATGGAAGTGAAGGCAGGTGCCGGTCCTGTGCCCCAGGGCCCAGGCCGGACGCTGCAGGGCCACACTGCGGCCCGGGAGGACACGGACCTGCGGACGGCGAGGGACTGTGGCCGAGCACAGAGCCTACTCCTGGCTCCACCGCATCTGAGCAGCGAGCCACGCAGCAGAACGAAGCCCCTGCCCGGAACCTGGCCGGCCTTTTAAAGGTCTCCGGCCCCAAGGAGAGGCCGTGCATGGGGTCTGTGCGGCTGCGGCAGGAGGCGGGAGGGGGCAGGCGGCGTCCTCCCAGGGACAAACCCCTCGTCTGCCTGCCGGACGGCAGGTCCTGACCGCTGGTGGGCCTGTACCGGGACTGGAACCTCCTGAGCCCAAGACGAAGGAAATAATTCCTTCAGTTTCACAGCGTGGGTTTCAAGGCAACCCCACAGCACACTCCGTCCAAAAATGACGCTCTTTTGTGCCCCGGGAAGAGCAAAGTGTTGGCCTTGTGCTCGCGACTCGCCAGGGGCCCTGGGGCCCTCCCGCATCCGGAGCAGACGGTGGCCGCCAACTCGGAACGTCACTTTTTTCCAAGAAATAACAGCAGGCCAGACCCTCGGGTCTGCAGGGTAAGCGCGAAGAGCCCTGCGGGAGCCCGTGGAGGATACTGCAGGGCTAGGCTGCAGCAGGGCCCCCGAGAGGGTCACAGGACCCCGAGAAGCCGGTGTGCACCTCCCTCTCTTCCAGCAAAGAATCGGCCTCTAGATGGTTTCCACGGACTACGGGACCGTCCGCCCCTGCCCAGAGGCGGGGGCCAGACCCGCGCCTGAGCTCGCAGTTCCCTCCGAGCCGTTCCAAAGCCCGTATCACGAACCCCATGGGAAGCCGCAGCTGCTGCCCTGGGAAGGCTCAGATCCCAGCGAGGGAGACGGGCACGGAAGGCGCCACCGGCCCGAGCGAGTCAGGAGCCACGGGGCAGTGGCTGGGGCGGCAGGGAGGGCGTCGGGGGCTGCGCCGTCCCCAGGCCGCCGGCCGCCCGTTCCCACGGCGCGTCGCTCACTGAGACCTTCCGGGCTGCGACGCGGTCACCAGCAGTAAACAGAACACGGTGCGTGTGCATTCTCTCAAAAGCGTCCTGTATTTTGGATTGTTCTGATCTAAATGGGGGTGAAGAGTCAACTGCCAGACAAACCGCCTCTGTCACGGCCTCAGCTCGCCGGAGTTGCCCGTGCGACCTGGTTAAAACCCGCCTCGCAAGTGGCAGTGACCAAGGTCTCTGAGCCCGGGCTGCTCCGGAAATGGGGGTGCACGTGTCGCCCCAGCTTTTGGAAAACAAGGCTCAGGTGCTACCAACGTGCCAGCCAGGAAGGGGTGAGGCCCCAGCGCGGCCCCACTGCCCTGGCCCAGACACCGCGCAGGCCACCGGGCTGGACGCTGCCCTCCACGGGGGCGGGGCGCCAGCCACCCACCTCTCCACAACCCCGCAGAGCCCGGCGCTGGGATGGGTGCCCGCTGGGATGGGCGCCCGACATCGGGCAGGCTCCGCCCCTGCTCCCCCTCCTGCGGCCGAGCCCTCCCCCCGCCTTGGTCGGGTGCTCAGGGTTTTCCCGCACACCGCATACAGTGAAAACGCATCCTGGCCCCACGGCTCCCCCACCCCCAGCCCAGCACCCCGTCCTCCCTAGCAGGCTGCGCTCTGGGACACTGGGTCCAGACTCTGCCATGCGAGCACCCCGACCTGCATGTGGCCTCCAGAGTGGCGGAGGGACCGGACCCTCTAGCTAAACAGCGCGGAAAGCTACGGCCTCGTCCCCACTGGGCCTGCGCCCCACCCCCTCCCCCACAGCGCCGGCGCCCTCCGCCCTGCCATGCTGTGCGGGCACGCAGGGCATGCGCCCTCCGCCCCCCCAATCCAATGACTCCATCCCGGGAACCCCGCGACTTCCGCCCTCAGCTCCTTCAGCCCACACCCCGGTCGAAAAGGCCCTGTGCCCACCTGGCCTTCGGCCTGCCTGGCCCAGGGAGCCCTGTGACGGGGACGAATGCGAGGCAGCCCGCCGGGTCCCCCACACCGGACCACGTCCGCAAACGCCCACGCGGACGAGGGGCCGGAGCTCTGGCGCGCGGTTCCGGTGGGGCGGGCCTGCCTGCCGCGCTCCTGCCTGGCGACCCAGACACATTCTCACGGGGTAAAAATTAACCAGCGTCCACCGGAGGCCTCGGCCCTCCCTCTGGGGCCACCTGTACCGAGATCAGAAGGGCCGCCTCCCTCCCCAGGCGCAGCCCTGGCCACCACGTCGCCAGGACCCAAACAGCAGGCCGGGTCCACGCGGTCCCCCGGAGCAGGGCAGAGGGACCCTGAGCAACTGCTCCCACACGTCGCAGGCTCCCAGACTGAACCATTTATCCAAATTAAAACCAGTCTCCAGAAACAAAGTCAAACCCTTTTAATTGAAAATAAAACCGAGCAACCCTGAGGCCTTTTTTTTTCTCTTTCCGATGGAAGACATTCTTCCTGGTTTCTCATCCCATTAATCGCAGAGTTTACACAACCTGTCAAAACGCAGGGTAAGCGCCCCCCCCCCCCTTCCTGCAGGCCTGGTTTGTGCCATCCCTGCCCGGGGACACTGGGAGCCACTGACTACGCTGTTTCTCAACTCAGTCCGCGCTTACATCCAGGGACTTGAGAGCATCCGCGTCCACTTGTTTTAAACGCAAAGCATGGGCACAGGGCCTGGGACACACGTGGGCCCCGAACGGTGGTGGCCTTGGGACGGAAGGCGGTCCTGCCACCTGCCGCAACACGGGGGTCTCGGAGGGCGTCACGCTGCGGGAGACAAGCCTGTCCCAGCAGGACACATGGGACGGCTCCACCTACACAGGGGCCGAGGCGGCCAAGACAGCGGCAGGAGGGTGGGGGCCGGGGCCGGGGGCCGGGAGGGGGTGGGGCTTCGCTCTGCAGGGTGGCGAGTTCGGTGGGTGGCCGTGGCGATGACTGCACCAGCGTGGGGACGTGCTTAATGCCACCCCACGGTGTCCACGCAGCAGTGCCCAGAGGACAAGCGGTCGTTGGGGCGCTGCCAGGGACGCGGAGCGCGCACGGGGCTTCCCCGGGGGGGGGGGGGGCGGCGCTGCCGAGAAGCACGACACCGACGACGCACGCGACGTCCGCGTGCACGCGGAGACGCACGGCGGCCCCGGCGCGGCGCGCCCCCGCGCGGGAACGTGGCCGCGGAGGTGTCTCGGGGCATCTTCCCTGCGTCCTTGGCACTTCTCTCTTTCCCCCAAGTCCTCAGGGAGTACAGTCAACTCACTCTGTAGAAAAGGAGTCACAGCCATTGGCATGCGGGCTCCAGGCCCACCCGAGACACTTCTGCCACCCGCTCGGCCGCCCAGACAACAGACGGCCCTCCGGCCCGCCGCGTGGACACAAGCACCAGGCAGCTCCTGCTCCGTGACCCCGGCTTCGGGCTCCCGGAGGACACGACATGCAAACACAGCTGTCCTAGCCCGCCCGGGACCTCCTGCTGGGGTCATGCAGGCTGCCCCAGGGGATGGGGACCCCCGCTCCAGCAGGAACCGGGGCTGTGGAACTTCACAGGAGGCCAGCAAGCAGTGGCCCTGGAGCCACAACGGCAGGGACAACCCCAGTCCCACAAAACCCCACCCCACAGGGCGCGCTGGTGTGCGTCCTACAAAGAGCGGCAACGTCCCCGGGCTGCAGGAGGGAATCGCGTGGACGGGCACAGGGACAAAGGGCGGCTTTGCAGCCAGCAGAGCCTGGCTCTGCCCGCCCGGCCTGCTGCCTGAACCGTATCTTTGATCTGTGTCCAGAATCACCTCTAGCAAGGGCGTGGGACAGGCGACGGGTGACAGGCAGAGAAGAGGACCAGGACCAGTCAGTGGGGCCCTTTTGCCCCCGGCTGGAAGGAAAGAGCGCGGGGCACAGACGCCCAGCTAACGGTCCGGCCTGGCCCGCGGCACCGCTCAGCGGGGGCTGCACAGCGAGCTAGACGCCACAGCTGCGGCCGAGGCGGCTAACGGGACCGGGCGCCCGGCCCTCCGGCTGCCCCGGCGCCTCCGTGACCCGGACAGCAAGTGCAGATAGATGCACAGGCTCCTGGGCCACCTCCCCAGGCGCTTGCTCGCTTTCTGTCACTGGTGGACCCATTCCGCGCCTGGGTCTTCCAAACCTCAGGGACTGTCCACGACTAGTTTCAGAACATGAACTGGCGTGGGGCAGGGACACACAGTGAGAGGAGGGACGGCCCCTTCGCCCCCGAGGCCCCCTGTGCGGGGGGCGACGCCCACCGTGGCAACAGAGCCAGCTGCCAAGGGTGCCGGGCCCTCACCTCTCCAAGGAGAAGGGGAAGGGGAGGGGCGGGCGCCACGCGCCTCAGTTAGAGCCGAGGGAGGAAGGAAGCGGAGGACAGAAAGTCACGGGTCTGCGTCCAGGAAGCAGCTGCGGCCGGAACACTGGCCAGCTGAGGCCGGCCGAGCTCCTGGTGACCTTGCCTGCCCGCCCAGGCAGAAGTCCCAGCTGGGCAGAGGGGCTCCACCCAGCACCACGCCCCCGCTCACGCCCAGGCTCAGGCCCCCAGACGTTTAGGGGGAACTTCCTTCTGCGCACAGTCGCCAGGCACAGGCTCTGCCCCCCACACCTGGGTCCCAGCCTGGCCTGCACCCACCAGCCCCATGACGGGCAAGTGATTTCAGTCCACTGAGCCTAGGGTACGGTCTTGTGAAGATGGAGGGTGATTGGCTCAAGGAGAGCATGTGGCCAGGTCCACGTAGGCCACCCCGTGGCCAAAAAAGGTGCTTTCTTGCAAAGTTACTGGGCCGGGAGTAGGAGAGGCTCTGCTTGTCCAGGGACGTTTTAGCCAAGATGTATCTCCTAGAGGTGGTGGCTCTGAGGAGCAGTCCCTGGCGTGGCCGGGGAACACCCCACCACAGGGAGTTTGCATGATCACTGACAAGGATCCCTTAATCAGAAATTTTTCATTAATTTAGCCTATTTGGGACAAAATACATTAATTTAGATCACTGTCTTCTTTTTAAAAAAGTAACATAATTCCTTTTCTATGTCTAGGGGTCACCACGATGACCGTGGGCCCCTCGGGGACCCAGGGGGGCGTCTGGCGGCTCCTGATGACGGCCCCAGGCGGCAGCCACCCTGCCTCCGCTGGCCCCCTCCCTCCCGCCAGCAGGGGCCGGGACACCAGGCAGGGGCCCTCGGTGGGGCTGCGTCCCTGGGTGGACGTGGGGCAGGAAGTCCCTGAGGCCGGGCACGGCTCCTGGACACGCGGCCGGCGGCGTCCCACAGCGACGGGGGACGGTCACGACACACCGCTGACGCGCGGAGCCCCAACCCGCAGATCCCGATTCCCGCTTGTGCACGGAGCGGCCGGACGAGGGGGGCGCGGCCCCGCCCAGGCCTCACCTGTGCCCGGGCTCACCTGTGCGTGGCACAGCGGCCGGCCTCAGGACTCGACGCTGCGGGACGTGCACACGTCCCGAGCACGGCTCCCCGCCTCAGCAGCATCTGGCGGCAGGAGTTCGATGTCGCGCTGCGTTGCACCCAGCGAGGCAGTGCGGAAGCTCACACGCTGCAGGGGACAGGCGGGCTCGCACGCCAGCCCCACGGGGACGTCCCCGGGGCCCCGGGGCCACGCCGGCCCCACACCCCCCTGCTTAGCTGTGAGGCTGACGGAAGCCACCGCTGAGCTGCGACTGCACAGCGCCGGGCTGCGCCACACGGTGACGGACTGACTCTCCTGCCGACCGCCGGGCGAGCGGCACTGAGTTAGCCAGACGCCTGCTCAGTGACCAGCTAACCGGAACCCTCACTCCGATCCACACGGGGGCCCGCGGCGCACTCCGAGGGGACGGAGCTGTCGCCCATGCACACCCTGCCTACTGAGCCTTGCGGGAAAGGGCCTGGGGTCCAGGGCCGGCGTACCCCTTAGACTCCTGCCCCTCACCCCAGCTTCTGCTGCCTGGAGCAGACCCCTCAGCCCCAGCCACACAAGGGGGGGTGCTCTCCCAGAGAAAGTCAGAGAAAGCCATGGAAGCCTCGCTGCCCAGGGACCTGTGAGCACAGCTGAGCTCTGCAGAGTCTTGGTAGGAGCTCTCTGCACCTCCCCCACAGGCTTCCTGGGGATGCGGGGGAGGGAGGGAACAAAGGCTCCCCCCAGGCCAGTCCGCAGAGTGCAGGAGGGCCGATCTGATGCCCCCACCAGCTCACTCAGCTGCAGAAGGGCCTTGGCCAGCTGGGTCTGGACCCTCCCCCCGGGGCCTCGCCTCACCTTTCTGGCCTTTCGCCTCCTTCCCAGGCCCTTTGTACCCCATCAGCAACAACTCCTGCAGCCAGGAACAGACTTTGACCCGGTGACCTTTGGCTCTCAGGGTCACATTCGCAAGTGGCTCCATTTAAAACCGGGAGGTGCAGAAGCTACACCTGGTCAGACCAGCCCGTCCGCACCCTCCTCGGAGGCTGGTGAAGGAAGAGTCGCCAGCGGCCGCAGGTCTTCGTGTGAGCGCGCACCCGCCGGCCCGGGTCAGCGCTCCGGCCAGCTGCGTGGCCCGTCCCTGCCTCAGGCTGCACATCTGTAAAGTGGGTCACGAGCCCACCTCCCTCACAGGGGTGTTGTGTGGGTGAAACAAAATGCACGAGCGAACACTCCGCGGGCATCCGCCTGGCCAGCCTGCTGCCGCCCGGGGCCACCGTCTGCGTATGACAGAGCAAGGTCGCCATCACTTTATCTCCGAGGCCAGGAGTCTGGCCTGCTGCCAGTTCCCGGGGAGCCCCGTGCAGAGGCCCCTGCACTCCAGCTGAGGGGACCCCCCCCCCCCCCCACACACACACAGAGGCTCCTGGAAGAAATGCATTTCTTAGTACCTGTTGACTGATTTGCAAATGCAACGCCCGGGCCCCATAGAGGGGAGAGGAACCCCGAGGACACGCGAATCCAGTGGGAAAGGCTGGAAGCTCAGCACTCCAAGGGGCTGGCGGACGGAGCGCGGGAAGCTCGCCAAGCGTCGCAGAAGTTGGTTCTGCAGGGACGCGCGACCCGCGCAGCCGTAGTGCTTCCGCGCGCGCTTTCCCTGCGTCTCAACAGGCTGGGCGATCACGCGCTCCCGTTTCCAGGAGTGAAAACGTGGGGAGCAGGACGTGGGGAGCTCAAAGCGCCGCCCTCCGGGCCTAGGGGCTTCTAAGTGGGTGGCGACACCCTCGGCGCCTCTAGCCCCGCCCCCGCGGAGGGGCGGGGGGCCTCAGCACGCCCCCATGAAGAGGGGTCGCGCTGGCCCGTCCGGAATGCGGGGCGCTCTCCTCCTTCCCGCCACGCGCGTTTTCAAAGCACTTCCAGCAAAGACCCAGCGCACTGGTCAGACCGTGCAGACCCCGCGCCGAGACCCCGGCGCCCCGCACCGACCCCCCTTGTCAGCGGCGCCCGCGCGAGCCAGGGCACACGCCACAGGTGGCCCGGCCCCCCGCCCGCTCCCGGGGTCTCCAGGGAAGGGAGGCAGCGCCGGGGGACCCCCGCCCCCCGCCCGCCGCTGGGAAAGGCAGGGCGGGCGCGCAGAGCCGGGGCGCCGGGCGGCAGGAGGGTCCCACACTTCCCGCGGCCGGTCCCAGCTGGGCTCTCCGCCCCGCGGTCTCCGGACCGTCCCGGAGAGTGACGTCCGCCCGGCGCGCCGCGACAGCGACTCTCCGGCCCGCGCGCGGCCCCGGCCCCGGCCCCGGCCCCAGCCCCGGCCCCGGCCTCGGCCGATCCCCGCACGCCCGCCCGCCCTCCCCGCGCCCAGGGCGGGAACAAAGGGCAGCGCGGGCCCCGGTACCTGCGCGAGCGCGGCGCGGTCCCCGGCGATGGCGCGGCGGGCCGGGCGCGGCGGGCCGGCCTCCTCCGGGCTCGCGGCCGCCGCAGGGCCCCCTCGAGGCAGCGCGGGCAATCGCCGCCGCCCGCGCGGCCGGCAGGTCACCTGGCCTCGCCGCCTGGACTGGGGATGTGGCCGTTGGGGGGGGGGGGGAGGGAGGGGTACCGCCCCGCGCGCCCCTGAGGCCGCCCTGCGCGGGCCCGCCCCCCCCATCATCAGAGGCGGGGGGGCCGCCCGGACTCCAGTGCGGGGCAGGCGGCCAGTCCTGGTGTGTGAAGGAATGGTTTGTTGGTTCCTTCCTTAGTTCATTCGTTCATTGGGCCATTCATTCATTCATACATTCACTCAAGGTTATAAGGATTGTCCTTAAAGGAGAACGGGGAGCAAAACCCCCTTGACCGCCTGCAGCTTAGTCTAGCTGGGGTCTTGCATAGGGGGAGCCATGGTGGGGCAAGTCCCCTGAAAGTGCGAAGGCCTGGCCAGCGGCCGGAGGGCTCAGGGACTTAGCACCCACAAAAGCGGGCAGGGGGTGGGCAGGCCGGCCGCGGGCAGGACGCACCCTGCCAGGCAGAGGCTGCTGCAAGGGGGGAGGCAGGGGCGGCCGCACCCCCACATCCAGGGCCCTCGCTCAGGCCCCAGCCCCAGGCGGCACCCTCCGGAAGGCACGCCCAGGCGTGGCAGGGCTGTGGGCAGACGGCCCTCCCTCCGTCAGCCCGTCCTGGGGGCGGCGGGGCCCCGTGTGCACGGGACGCGTTACGCGCAGCGCCTGCCCTGCTGCCGCGCACGAGAGACACATGCCGCGTGCCGCCCACGCCGAATGCCGTCCCGGCCCCCCCTGGAGGAATGGAGGGGGGCTGGGCGCGGGCGTGTCACCGGGAACGTCCTCGTTCAGGGACGCACCCCCCGCCCACCGTGGCCCTCGGGCCAGCCCAGCCGGTGCTGCCCTTGGAGGAGCCGAGAGACCGGCACGCGCCGCCCCTGACACCCCGACACCCCTACACGAGCAGCCCCCAAACAACGCAGCCCAGACGCGGAGTCGCCTGGAGGCACACGCGGGCCCCGGGCCCAGACCCCCCACAAGCCTCTGGGTGGAGCCCGGCGCCCTGCCACGCCCTGGGGTGGCCGTATTTCTCAAGAAAAGAGACTCATCCTCTGACCCAGCTGGACATTTGTCCCTGAGGCAGACACGTCCTGGGGGGTGGGGCTCAGATAGCTCGCAGACAGCACCCTGCCTTCTGTGAGACCCCTGCCCAGGAGGCCACCAGAGGGGGCAGGGGGCTCGGGGGAAGGGGGACAGGGGGGAGGCCACAGCCAGCCGACCCCTGAGTGGGGCAAGGCCAGCTCGAACACCAGCTCCTCCATGTTGACAGGGAAACAGGCTAAAATCCTAGGTGACTGGCTCAGCCCAGCTGGTCGGTTCCAGGACAAGGCCCCAGCCCCGTGGGGCCCGCCAGCCCCTCCGCCCTCCTCCGAGCCGCCCGCCCACCCTGCGTGACGCTGCCGGGTTCTCCTCCGCTGAACGCGGGGGACTTCGGACCCCGAGCCAGCCTCGCCCGCCCTCCGGCACCACAGACCTCCCGCCACAGCAAGGTCCGCACGAGCCGGATCGCTGAGTGGCCTTGAACTTCAGGTAGCAGACTAGTAAATACCCAGAGCCCCATGGCTAGGGAGCCGGGGTTCCTCGTCCCCATCGGGTGGCCTCTCCTAAACGTCTACCCTCAGACTGTCCCCCCCGCCAAGGCCAGCCGGGCCACGGAGGTGCCGTCCCCGCCGGGCTGGCCGGGCCCCCCGCACCCTCGGTTCTGGGACCGCGGCGTCTGAGTCGCCTATTTCTGCAGTGTCTGTGGTCACTCTCCCCGCCGCGCCCCGAGGAGGCAGAGGCTCCCCAGCCACCGAGGCCCCGGGCACCCCTTAGCCCGGTGGCCACGTCCCTGATTCTGTGAGGCACGGATGCCGCCCCAGGGGGCTGGGGTCTTCTCGCCCACAGGCCAGGACTCCACACTTCCAAGAATCCAAACAAAATCGGGGCCCACAGCAATTACCCGTAAAGGGAAATCACATTGTTTCCATCCTCAGCCATCCCAAAATACCTCCAATCTGAAAACAAAAGTCTTGGGCAGTGTAGCTGAAAAAAGCAGTCGGGTGCCCAGAGAGCCCGGCCCCTTCCCAGCACCCAGGCGGGGGCAGGGGCCGGCAGGAAGTTCCCCGGTCTCCCTGCCCCCACCCCCTGCAGCCGGCCCCTGCTCCTGCCAGCCAGGAGTTGTGGAAGAAATTTCTGGAAGCTCATCATCGCCATGAAGACGGCTGTGCATTTCGGATCCCTAGAGCAAAGCAGTGATGTGGGCATTTTCCTTACTTTTTATTCCTTTGCTCTGAAAACTGTCTGCGGAAGAGCCTGCGAGAGCGGCAGAAATGGGGTGGGGGTGGGGGGTGCAGTCTCTGGCCCGGGACACCCCGGGAGCCTCGCAGGGCAGCGTGCGAGCTCGGGCCACCCTGCCCCTCAGGAGGCCGTGCGCCCTCCCCCGCCCCCGCAGGCTCCCCACGGCACCTGCGCAGCAAGCCCTGGCCGCCCCGGCCGCCCCGGCCGCACACAGGGGGACTCTGCCGCTGGGGGGGGGGGGGCCTCGGACACGGGCGCCTGGGCACGCGGCGTGGCCCCCGGCCACAGTGTCCCCGCCCTGCACGGCGTGTGTCCTTCCACGGGGTGCCAGTCCCCGCGAGGCCGGCCGCTTCAGCGTCCTGGGCAGCAACTGCACCTTCGCTGGTTAGTGGGTCCCAGGGGGAGGAGGGGCCCACACGTCCCTGTCCTGCTTCTGAGCCGGCAGCCGCCCCGCGCTGTGCCCGGGTCCCCACAGGCCCTGCTCGGACATGACCACGAGCCCCACACAGGACCTCTGACCTTCCCTCAGTTTTCCTCGTGAACTCCGGGGACCCAAAACGCTCCGTGAATCAATGGCAGGATCACCGCTGAGCTCTGCCCAGGCTCCGTCCCTCAGGAAGCGTCTGCAGAAATGAGGAAGACCAGCCCCGGGGTCTGCGGGCAGCGAGGCCGGCCGCCCGGAGGAGGTTCCGCTGACTTCTGAGCTCAGCGTCCTGCTGACTCCCTGGCCGCCGGCCTGGTGGGGGCAATCTGCAATCAGGAGCCAGAGAGGGGCGAGCACAGGGCATCCGGGACTGGCTGCTCGCTGTCCCTCCCTCTCTGTCCGTCTCTACACACACACACATACACATACGCGCGCGCGCGCACGCACTCATTCCAGGAACTATTTATAAAATCGTACTAGTTTGCAAAGGGTTAGTCAACATGAGATTCTTTCTACACATCTTCCTTTGAAAATGAAACAAACAGGGCTGACTTTTACATACACACAAGCAACCTCTCAGGGATGCAGGCGCTGCCGGCCGGAGGGCCTGCCCAGTCCTGGCTGGCCAGCGGCAGGCCGCAGCAGGCCAGCACCTGCAGAGGCAGCCCTGGGACCTGCTCACCCACCTCCCGGGACCCCGGACGCTCCCTGACCTCAGGCCCCGGGCTTCCTGTTGGTTTTGCTTCTGAGGTCTGAGAGCGTCTCTGAGCTCGTCCGTGCTGGGCGAGCGGGCCGGCCCACGGGAAAGGGACAGGCTGGAGACATCGCCCGGCCGTGGCCCGAGTGTCTGTGTGGAGCCGGGGCCCCTGCCACCTCCAACTGACCACCACGTGTCCGTGCTCGTGGGCCCGTCTTCCCTCCTGTGAGGGCAGGAGCGCAGCCTGGGCCAGGCAGGCCGCCTGGATTCGAACTCCTGGAATGGCCGGTCATTTGCTGCGTGGCCCTGGCAAGTTCACTGACCTCTCTGTGCCTGTTTCTTCCATTAAAAGTGGAGAAGAGACCAGTACCAGCCCTTGGGGGCTGCTGTGGCACTGGCTCAGCCGGCCAGTCCCTGAGCTCTGTTTATAGCGCCGCCCAGCTCCGAGGCACAGGCCACTGGCCCCTGCTGGCCGCAGGCGCTCCAGCCCCACCAGGCTGCCCACCGTGGGCTGTGCCAAGACCCCTCCCCCCAGATGCCGGAAGAGCCTCGGGAGGAGCGAATTCCAGAGCCGGTGCTGGTGATGGGGGGGGAGGGGCGCCGAGCAGCAGAGTCTCGTGGGGGGAGGGGTGCTGAGCGGCAGAGCCTCCATGCCCACGAGGGACAGCCCACGGAGTCGGCCAGCTGGGCAGCGGGCGCCCGGGTCCCGCACAGGAGAGGGGCACAGATGTGCCTACACGGAGCAGTGGCCGCCGAGACTGGGCACAGCGTGGCCCTGGCGCCCGCCCAGCTGCACGGCACCCCCTCTCCGCTTGGCCGCAGGCCCGAGGACTCGGCCACGAGACCCGGGACCTCCCACAGTGCACGGAGCCACCGGAAAGGCACACAGGGCTGTCCCTGGGGCAGTGCTGGCCAGTGGCGGCTTCGATTTGGGGCCATGTTAGGTGTACCCTTTCCCTGGACTAGCTAAGCTTGCGGGGTGCACACAGGCCACGGTAACAGCACGAGGGGTAACAGAGTCCCCTCGCTCCCGCCCGCCGCCCCCACCCCGAGTCAGCGGCGGACGGAAAGGTCCGGGCCGGGCCCACAGCCCTGTCCGCTGCTTCCCGCAGGTGGCCTTGCGCGAGGGGCCCACACCGTCACTCGCCCGTGACGTGCCGCTCGGCACGAGGGCCCATCCGCACAGAGTCCTGCTACCGGGAGGGGTTTGGAAACTCGGCGTTCAGACGTCTCCATTAGGAATGGACACGGCGTTTCGGAGGAGGCCGCAGGGGCCCCGGGCCGAGCCCCACAGGGGCCGCCGCGGCCTGGGGCCGGCGGGAGCCGCTCGCCCGTGCTCACTGAGCACGGCTCCAACCTCCGTTCCGTGAGGCGCTCAGAGCTCAGGGAGAGAAGGAAAACGGGGGAAAAAATAAACAAAACAAGCCCGGAACTCACAGCCGGGGACCCAACCGCAGTCGCTTCCGGAGGGGGGGGGCTCTGCTCCAAACCCTCGAGTCTTTCTGCTTCACGACCAAGGCCCCGGGGACGTCCTTTCCTCATTGTCCAGAGGGGGGCTGCTGGGAAGGGCTCTGGGCGGGCGGCACCCCACTCGTCACGCCAGGGAGGCCTGGGCCCGCGGGCGGGGGTGGCACTGGCCGGCCTGTTTCAGCCGAAGGACCTTGTGCCTCCCACTGCGGCTCCGTAATTACAGGGTCCCCACGCCCGGCTTCCGGGCAGCACTCACTGACGGGAGCCGCTGCTGCGTTTGGGATTCTGAAATTGCCAAAACCAGGCCCAAAACACCAAACACAGAAACGGGTACAAATCCGTAACTTCCCAGGCAGGCCCGTGGGAACAGCCAGGCCCGAGGGGGGCCGCCACTCCGCGCCCCGCCCTGCTCCCCGGCCGGACGTGCGGGCTGCACATCTCAGCGGGACTGTCATCGGCCCAAACCGCAGGGGACACGTGGGCTTTCGTTGCAGGATTTTGCCCTCGCTTTTGTCGAGAAATCTGTACTAACGTTTCGAAACAGAGCTGTATCCACATCTGAAGATTGTCCCCCGGTTCATAAATGCACTCGGGGTGGTCTGAGGTGACAAGAAAATGGGGTTTTGCGAGAAAACAATAAATTATCCACCTCTCTCGCCGCTCCTGGGAAACCGAAGAAAGAGAAAACTCTTTGAAACGCCGACTCGAGCGGCTGCATGGGGCGCCGTGTGCGGGGACCGCTGGAGACCTCTGGGGGCTTTGCTCCCCTGTAAGGTCGGAGGGGGACCCCCACCCACGAGGGCCACCGCGCAGCGTGCCCAGACGCGGCGTCTGCGCTGCGAGGCTTCGGGTGGGCCGGCGGCCGCTCTGGAGGCGGTTCCCGTGACGACCGTCCCAGCCCCCACCCCGGGACTCCGCGTGCTCTGCGGGCGGCTTTGCTGGGGTCTGGGCTGCACCGACGGCCCTCGGCACGCCCGCGGCCAGGGCCCCATCCCGGCCCGAGCCGGGCCTGAACCGTCTGCCGCCCCCGTGAGAACGAGGCTCGTGAGATGACGAGGGACCAGAAGCTGGAAAACCCGCCTCGGAGAGGCTCCGGCAGCCAGAGACGGGGCAGGTGCAGTCGATGACTTTAAAATTCACGAGGTCATCGCCACGTCAAAAAACGAAGACTTGCCGGACACTCGAAGGGTAGCATTTATCCCGTCTTCCCCTCTGGGCGACCAGAAAGCTGGACTTTTGCCCCAAGGAAGTGGGGCTGTCCCCTTTGCCTCTGCAACGCTCGGGTCGGTCAAATCGGAAGCACGAGGCGTTTCTCCAGCAGCGAGCCTTCCCCCTGCGTCCACGAAGACCCGGGCCGGCGGGGGCGGGGGTGCCCCCGGGTCCCATGAGGAGGCCGGCTGCCGCCCGTCCTCGGGGACTGTGCGGACGACTGGCGTCCCTCGTGCCCCTCCTCAGGGGACCGCGGACCTCGTCACCTGCCTCAGCAGCCCCCACGAGCTCCAGTTCTGAGACCAGGATCCCACCCCGTGACAGCCACCGTGGACTCTCTCTCCAGCTTTGCCAAGCTGGCTTCGTCCCCAGGAGGGGCCCTAGTTGCACATTGCTCCTTAAGGGCCATGGCGTGAGAGCCCAGAATGACCGGGAAGGGCGGCCAGGCTTCCTGCCGGGGCTACGTGACTGGCCAACCCCTCTGTATGTAACCCGTGGGCACGCAGAGCCCAGGTGACCCCTGCCCGCCCTCACCAGCCCCCTTCAAGCACCCCAAGGACGGCAGCCCCACGGGGTCCCGTCCTACGATGACAGCTTTTCTCAGGAGAACTCCGGTCAGGACACGATTGTTTCGACACAAACCGCAAACCGGTCCCCTGTGATTTGTGCTCTGGTGGCCCGAGTCACGAGACCTTCGTACAACAAATCGCGAGGCAGCCGAAGCGTCTCAGACAAATGTGCACTGGTCGCCCGGTCCTGTCCCCGGACCGCTCTGCAATTAGGGGTCCTCTAGGGAAAAGTCTGGGAACCAGACAAGCCGAGGGGCCGGGAAGGGGCGGGCCCAGCGTGGGACCGGCCGCCAGAGCGTCTCGGGGGCCCTCGGACGCCAGAGAAGCCCCGCGCCCCACTGTCCTCAGCTGGCGCGCGGAGTGACAGGCTCTGCTCACGGGCGCGGCCTTCGGCCTCTCAACACAGCCCGCGTCTCGGCTCGAGCGGATCCTCCTTCCGAAACAGGCGGCTTCGCGCTGCCGCCCCGTCCTCCGCCTCGTTCCTGAGATTTGCCGCGACACACGCTGCTCCCGCCCGTGGTGTCCGGTGCCTCGAGGGGCCCAGAGGCCACTGGGTTGGGGGGCCCGGCTGCCGTGGGGCCAGCGGGTTGGTCTCCAGCTCCGGGCTCCCCCGAGCGGCCAGCTCCTTTCTTCCCGCCATCCCCGCGCCTCCAGGCCGGGCTGTCCCGAGCCGTGTGCCTGGGCTCTGGGACCGGCCGGCAGGTCGCTGCTGCCGCCTGTCAGGCCTCCGCGCCCACCGCACACACCCACTTCGCGCCTGCGCTGTCCCCTTCGAAGCGGCCGACCCGCGGCCCTGGCACGGGCCACACGCACAGCTTCAGGTCCCCAGAAGTCCTGGGGGGCCAGGAGGCGCCCCTCCCAGCGCGCATCTCCCCCAGGACCCCGGAGCCTGACGCGGCTCCCCGGCGACCCGTGCCCAGCGGCTCCGCACGGGGGCCCGGAGCTCCCGAGGGACCGGGACCCAGGCCTCCCGTCCAGCTGGACCCACAGGTGCCACGGCGCACAGGTGATTCACGCGCAGAGTGTGTCGTCGCCGGCCTCGCGAGACGCGTCAGAGCCGGCGGCTCCGAGCGCTGTCTGTGCCTCGGCAACCGCATCGCAGGGGCGGACGGAGCCTCGGCGGTGAGTGTGTCAGACCAGACGTGCCCCGTGTGCGGGGAGGGGTCGGGCCACTGCTCTGAGGCCACCAGAGTCTGTTCCCGTCGGCCGTGGGACCCGTCTCTCCTTTCTCCTCCGCGGTCAGCAAGCACATTACTTTTTTATTTTTTCTTGGTCTCTGATTTTTTCTAGTCTTGATCTCTGAGGAGCCTCCACACCAGCTTCCACGGTGGCGCCTCCGGTCACCCGCCAGCGGTACTGGGGTGTCGGGCGCGGTCACGCCCACTCGCCCCGCAGGGCCCACGGCTCCTTCACAGGGGCAGAGGGCGGTGCTGCTGGGGGCCCAGCTGGGGCTTCGGTCAGGCCGCGGCCGCTACGGGGACGTCGGTGACGCGTTTGGGAGGCTGCTGTCCTCCCCTGCCGGCGCGCGCTCCGGCTTCCGCGCTCCGTAAGCCGCAGCACCACCAAAGTCTCTCTTCTCCCTGTCCCCCGAGACAGACGGGTGCCCTTTAACCTCCGTGAGGGCGCAGCGGGGGTCGGGCGAGCTGGCTGGGAGCGGCAGAGCTGTGCTGGCCCTCCGCCCGCTCCTGCGGTCACCGCCTGCCACCACGGGCCCCCGCTCAACCCCCACCCCAGCCCCACGGACCCCGCCGCCCCCACGGCCACCTGCGCGGGGCACTTTCGTTTTCGGTGTTTGTTCTATTCTCGGCCTGAGCGTGACACCCGTCAGCAGCGCACATGGAGGCTGGCGCAGCTGGCTGGGCAGCTCGGCCCCAGCGTGCCGCGGGGGGGCGGGGGGGGGGGTGCAGGGTTCCTTTAGTTTTTACCTTTCTGATTATGTTTTTGCATTTTCCACAACAAGCTGGCACTGTCTTTAAGCAGCAACGTCCTCCTGGTGGGTTTGCAGGGCGGGCAGCCTCCACCCGCCCCTCGTGTGACCAGTGGGGCCGAGAAGACCACCTTCCTCACCAGCTCGGCCCAGGCTTGGCTTGCAATGTCCCCGAGCCAGAGGGTGGGGACATGGGGGGTCAGGTGGCGAGCAGGGAAGACAGACGTTTCCATGTGCAACCAAAACTCAGAATGGTGTGTGCGATGGCGGAGTGACCGCTCGCTTCTGGGGACAGGTGGGGGAGGGGCCGGCACGCTCCTGGGGGCCACGGGGCGCACCTCCCCGGGCAATGCCGGCTGAGCCAGAGCCGCCAGCTGCGGTTTGGGGCTTCGGGGCTTCCGAGAGGACGGTGTGGACAGGCGTGGAAGGGCACGGGACCCCTGGGGCTGGTCGCGGGACTGTGGCTTTTTGGCAAGGTTGGGTCACGGGGGCCTTTCGACAGGACTGGCAGGAGAGACCTGCACGGCAGGACGAGAGCCCGGCTCGCTCGAGCTGGTGACAAGTCCGTCCGCAGTGGCGGCCACCTCGTCCGGTTCCACCAGCTCTGGGGAGGCGCCCAGTTTCTCGGCCCCCCAGGGTGTTTGGGGGCCTCACTGTTTTTGTCTTGGGCATCCTGATGGAAGTGTAGAGTAACTCGCACTTCCCTGATGGCCTCCGACGGGGACCGTCTCTGTGTGGGCAACCTCGTGTCTTCTGTGGCGAGATGTCCACACGGGCCCTTGGCCCCCATGGAGCGGTCACTTGCCTGGCCTTCCAGTGGACAGACGGGAGGGGCGGGCGGGCGGCTCCAGGGACACCTCTGTGGTGTCTGGACTGCGCGGTTCTGCACATCCTCCCGTGGGATTAAAGACACACACACACACACACGCCGACCCACGGTGAGCCGCGGCTCCGCAGCGGGGACTCGGGGGTGCGGGGGATGCGGGGGGCGCAGGGGCCTCCGCGCCGTCTCCGCAGTCCCTCTGGTGCTCTAGTCCGCTCCAGACACGGAGTTAAAGCAAAGTCGGCTCCGACCGCTGGCCACGGGGCTGCAGGAGGGTCGCAAACCCACGATCACCGTCCCCCCCCAAGGAGCTCTTTCTCCACGAACGGCCAGACCGCCTCGCCTGACGCCAGGTCTCTGTGTTTCTGAAAAACACTCGCGAAATCGTCTTGTGGGAACACTGTCGCCTCGCACCTGAGGGAGGACGTGGCCCCCGCCCGGTGACCGAGCGTGGGGAGCCAGAAGGAAGGAGCAGCCACGGTGCCCCCCGCCACGCAGCTCCCGTGGCTACATCCATGTGGGTGACAATCAGTCCTAACGAGAAGCAGTAAAGGCTAATTGTCCTCATGGCTTCACAGGTGTTTCTCAGCACTTCTGCATGAAAGAGCAAGGCCACCAGCCGGCCTCTGGGCGCCTGTGAGAGCCTGCGAGAGCCTGTCACTGTGTAAACAAACAGGAAAGGGCACAGGGAAGGGCCCTCTGCAAAGGGGGCGCCCAGGGACTCAGTGGCGCCCTGTCCCAGTGGGAAAAGCCACCGAGAGAGGCCGCTGGTGAAGGGGCGTGGAGGGGCCGTGTGTGCCCACGCGGGGAGCACCCCTCGTCCCCTCAGGCAACAGCCGGGTCGTGGGGGCCGGGCGGGGGGCGTGGGGGCAGGGCATGGGCGGGGCACTGCCACAGCGGGGTGAAGGTCGGCGTGGGCGCAGTCCGGATGGGGTCCGGCTGGCACTGCCTGTCTGCTGAAATTCCACGCAGTGCCTCAGGGGCCGGGCGAGGCCCGAAGCCTCCAGCAGGGTGTCCGGGTCCCCTGACACCCAGAGGGCCCGAGGCTCGCCCGGCATGGCCTCTGGGCCAGGGTTCTGCCCCGCCACACGCCGGGCATGGCGCAGGGGGGGCAGGAGGGGCACACGGGTGTGCGAGCAACTGGAGCAGAGTGTGCACATATGCACACACTCGCACACTCGCACACACGCACACTCACTCGTGCACACTCACACGCGCACACTCACACTCACGTACTTGCACATACACCCACTTGCACTCAATCTCACACACTCATACATACACTCTCAAACTCTCACACATTCATTTGCACACTCACACGCTCAAACTCACACTCACACACACTCACACACGTGCACACATACTCACCCGCGGTCACACACATACTCATACTTGCGCTCTCAAACACTCATACACACACTTGCACACTCACTCACACTCGTTTGCACTCGCACTCACAGCTGGGTGGCCACTCAGTGGTGGCCGCACACGGTGACAAAGGAGAGGATGCCCGGGCCGGGAGGTGCTGGGGTCCCGCGGGGCTCGCGGCCGGGCCGGCGGGGAGGGCGGCAGCCCTGCTGCTCCGGGGCCCGCTGAGCGCCCAGTGGGCAAGGTGGGCCCGGGCAGGACGAGGCGGGACCCTCTCTCACGGGCAGTTCTCGGCTCGGGCCGTTTCCCCAGGCATCTGAGAGGCAGAATTGACCCAACTGGCGGCGCGTGTGTACCGGTCCCCTCCCCGGAGGCCTGCTCCCGAGTCCCTCCCAGGCCCGGGGGACACTGCCAGCCACGCCTCCGGCCATCGCAGCGGCCAGCCCGTCGCTGGCCCCACTGACCACAGCGAGAAGGCCTTGGGCCACGGGGGCGGCTGCCTCAGAGGACACTTTCCACGCCGCTGTGCCAGCTGGACCAGTCCCCCGAGACAGTGGCTCGGCGTCAGGCACGAGAGGGTCTGAAGGCGGAGCTGCCGATGGAGGGGGAGACACAGGCCCGGCCTCAGGAGGGGGCGGCGGCCGGGGTGCGGCCGAGCGCGGCGCCAGGTGAGCTCGGCAGGACGGGGCGACGGAATTACGGCCGCCAGGGCCAGCTCCAGGTCCAGGCACCGCCGAAGGGACCCCGGACGGTCCGAGAGCAGGTGACGGCGGGCGGGGTCCGGTGCTGGGCGGGAGCCCGAGGCGCTCCGGCCCGTCTGCAGCCGCCCCGCCCCACGGGGGCCTCTCCTGGCCGGCAAAGCTCAGCCGCGCTCCCCTGGTCCCCGCGCTCGAGCGTGTCCTGACCCTGGAGCGTGCCGCTCGCGGGGCCGCGGCCCCCCCCCCCCCCCCCCGCAATGCCGCCCCCGCCCCAGCGCCCCGCCCAGCCGGCTGGCAAGGCCAAGAATAGCTCGTGTCCGTCACCTTCAGGGCTGACTTTCGCGTTCACGACACTGTTAGCTGCTCACTGCGGAGGATCGAACTCCAAGGCAGAAAGTTAACTCAGGCAGGAGACCCACGGCCACGACGCAGAAACGTCCGGCACGTGCCGGACTGTCGGGGCCGCGGGTGGCGTGGACACGTGGGACTCAGACGCTGGACCTCGCAGATGCCCTCGAAGCCCTGTTCACTGCGAGCGTGGCTGCTTATGGGGCACTTTGCCGCTCACCCCGTACGGCCGTGCGTGAGTGACCGAGCGGCCGCGGGTGCCGCACCCAACGCCGTCCAGGTCTGCGTGTAACCAGCTGTGTGTTCACTGACGGCCGATCACACACGTCGGCTTTACGATTGGTTATCTTAGGTAACCAAAGCATTTTAGCTGGCACGGACGGCTTGCTTTGACTTCCCGTGCCCTGGTTTTTATCTGTAAAACGAGTTGAGACGCTTAAACGATCAGCCAGACGGATTCCGCAGACGGCGAGCGTTTCGAGGCGCGTCTGCTTCCTTCCTCCTTCCCTCCCTTAAATGACAGCGGCCGGACACGGACCGCGGCCAGGACGCCTGCCCGCGCATTTGCTCACTGTGCCCTTGTCAGGGCGGGGTGCCGCCTCTCCCCTGCGCCCCAGACCAACGCGGCCGAGGGGATGGTGGTGTCCCACGAAAATCCGATTTTGATTTAAGACCACGGTACTGACCCCTCTGTGCTAGTCCATCTTCGAGACCGTCTTTCCTTTTCGTGTGTTAACAGGTAACCAGGGGGTCAGTCCTTCTTGCTCTGAGCCTCTGGGAGGCTGAGTTTGTAAGTGGGACATGTCAGGATCACGGTGCCGGAACTCCTGCCGGCGGGGCGGCCGAGCGGGCGGGGCGGGACCTGCCCGCCTGTGGGAAGAGCCGCGCTAGCCGTCCCGTCCCTCAGCGCCTCGAAACGCGGGGGAGCGGCTGGCCGTGCCTGCATCTCAGCCTGTCCTACACAGAGCTATTGCAACGCAAGGTATTTTTAAGACGAACGATACAATCGTTTCCTTATATCTTTGATATATAGTTTTGAATAGTTAAATATGACTTTCTTTGGGTCTTATCTTAAAGACAGACTGGCTTAGATTAGATACAGTAGTAAATTTGGCTTTTTCCAAGAAAAATCCATAAATTTTTAAATCGTATTTCACTCATATTAAACATGTGGTTATCGCATCACCAAAAAATATCAAAATGGTTTATGACTTTTAGAAAGTCCACAATACTTGTCCTTATCATTACTGTTTTTTTAAGCAGAGTGCGAGTTGGTGGATGGAACATTCTTTCAGTTATTTTTCCTGGATATTTTCAGTGTGTTGTAGGTACAGAGGGCTTGGCAGTGGGAAGCCAGAGCTCTGGCCTTGAGTCTTAGACTACGATTTTCTCTCTGGTTTCACATCGTGATGATTTTAACGCCGTAGAGTTTTTATTTCTTAATTAAATCATTTAAAAGTGAAGTCATCACTATTTTCGTTGGGCTGTTTAAGGGGCTGATGGTCTCGCATGACCCGTGCCTCTCGGCTGCAGGGGGCGAGCACTGGGGACCTGGACGTCGGGACCTCGCGGGTCCAGAGGAGCAGCGTTTGGGAGGAGCCGTGCCCAAGGCCGCGACGTCCTGGAAGACGTGGCTTGGGGACAGAGTGGCCCAGTGGCACTCCTGCAGCCCCGGCTGGCTGCAGACGCAGCACCCCGCCTTCCCCCCCAAACGGGGAGGGCTGGAAGCCCGCTGAGCGTGGCGCTGGCGAGGACGCAGCTCGGCCTCGTCCTGCTGCTCTCTGGTCCCTCCGCTGCTCCACCCCCAGGGCTGTCCCCGCCCCCGGCCGGCCTCCCTGGCCACACACACCCAGGAGGACCTCACCCCCTCTCAAGGCTGCAACCATCACCCACCAATTGTGTGACCCCAAACTTTACTCCCGGCCCAGTCCCTGCCTGGACCTCAGTCCCAAGGCACGTGGCCCGACCCCGCACCGCTCCGCGCCTGACCCTCCTCAGGCATTCGGTCGCCGGGAGGCAACGGCCTCCACCGGTCGGCCCGGCCAGAGTAACACAGGCTGTCTGCCTGCCTGGACTCTGGTCAGTGGCATGTCCCAGAAGCCACGACTTCTGTTCTGTTGACTCCATCCCCCAGATCCCCCTCGAAACCGTCCACCCCCCACCATTCCTGCGTCCGCGTCGGTTCCGACCATCCTCGTGACCTCTCACGTCATCTTTACGAGAGCCGTTTAACAGGGTTCGCCACCCCCGCCCCTGACTCCCAGCCGGCAGGACAGCGGGGGCCCCGTGGAACCCCGCCCCGGCCCCACCTTTCCTCCCGGCGGGGCGGCCGAGCGGCGCTCCGTCTCGGTTAAAGAGCCGGAACGTCTCGCAATGATGACGGCGGACGGTGCCCTGAGCGGCCTGGGCCCCTCCTGTGTGGGCGGGAGCTGTGCTCGGAGGCCGACCCGGGGAGACCCGGGTTCACGGGCACGTCACCCGCCCGCCCCTCTGGCGAGAAATTCCCAGGGGAGGCTCCCGGGGCGGGCTCTCGCTGAAGACAGGGCCGAGTGGCACTCGTGGGCACACCCCTGCCCACGTGGAGTTTTGTACTAGGAATTTCGATTGTATTTCTTGTAAAACCGTAGCGGAATGCATTGCCTACTACCAGGAGCAATAAATCCCTGCGTGAATTCCACTCCAGGAAATGTTTAGTCTCTACAAGTGGAGGCATCTGTTTTCTGTTGTCAAAGATTTAAATCCGGGTGACCCGGGCTCTCCTCTGGCTTCGAGAGCCAGGGAACCAGGCGCATCGGCCACGAGCTGCAGGCGGCTCGGCCCTGCTGTCCGGGGCCACGGGCCCTCTGCCACCTTCGGTGGAGTCTTCTCCTGAAGCCCCGAAAGGCGGCCCTGGCTCGCCTGTCCTCTGACACCCTGGGGGACGCCTCGGAGGAGGGGGAGGCGCAGAACGTCACCGCAACGCCCCGGAACTTTCCGCCGTGGTTCCCGCCCAGTCCGCACCCACGTGTTTCCCTAAAGCTGCAATTTCCACTTAACGCGAGAAAGAGAAGTGAACGCCCCGGTTCCGCCCTCTCTGGACGTCTCTGTGTCTGTTCTTCCCGTCTCGTCCGGGTCCCCACACCTCCGGCCGGGATCTCCGCCACCTCCCTCTCGCATCCCGTTTGGTACCTTTGTCCCTTTCGCCCAGACCCTCCTCGCCACGCCAGCACGGCCTTCCTGAGGCCCCCCGACGAGGGGCGGAGGGATTCGGGGCGCAGGCATGGTTGTGTGGCACCTGCTCAGGAAAGAGACTGTGCGGCGGAGCTTGGAGTTTGCTGACGGACGTGACCACAGCACTGAAAGACTCAACGCATCCGAAGATTCTAGAAACATCTTGGAAGAGGCCAATTGCGGATTCGACCACGTCTCTCTGAAATTCCGAGTGTAACGGGGTTTTAAATGAAACTTTCCCTGTTGCCCCGAAGGCCGAGGGCGGAGGCCCAGGTGTGCAGGGCGGGCCCCTCCTGCGGCTGGCCCCCCGCGCGGAGACGCGTCTGCTCCCCGCGTCCTCGTGCGGCCGGCTCCGTGCGTCGGGGCCCTCGTCTCCTCTCCTCACAAGGACACGAGTCGCTTCCGTGAGCTCATCACCACCCGAAAGGCCCTGTCTCCGCACGCAGTCCCACCCCGGGCTAGGGCTGTGACGTGTGCTGGGGGACACAGTTCCGCCCACACAGTGGGTACAGACGGAAGGCGCGGAACCTCTCCACCCTCTCAAGCCGAACTCAGACGGAGCCGGAGGGCGCGGGGAGGGGGCGGCCTGCGAGGGGACCGGGCAGTGGCACACAGTCTGTTCTCTGGGACACGGAGCACTAGGGCCTGCAGAAACAAAGCCCAGGGCCGGGAGTTCTTGGGTCAGGGGCAGTCTGGCGGAGCCGCACAGCCGCTGAGCGCAAGGCGTGCCCTGAGAACCAAAACCAAATGAGGCGGACCACGTGGCCTCGGCCAAGCTCAGCGGGAGGCCCGCAGGACGCCGCGGCGCACCTGGGACGGAAGCGGTGCCTGGGGGGCGGCCACTCAGCCGGCGGCCATGCCCCGCTCGCCCTGGGAAGGGCAGGGGAGTGACCGCAGAGCAGCGACCCGGGCGCCCAACGCTCTGCTGGTGAACAGCCCCCTCGCGCCCGAGCCCGCTTTCTTCTGTTCGAAGGAAACGTGAGCTCTCTCGGACTTTATTTTGGGGACGGTTCCTTTCCAGGTGCCCACGCATTTGACACGGCCAAGTGGGAAATGAACTGGGGACGTGTGTCTACTCCTGTTCCCTCGGGATTCACATCCACATAAAATGCAAGTCATTACGCTTAAAATGAAGCACGGGCTACAGTAGTCTTCTTATTAAATGTCGCTCACCCCACGGGTGCTGGGTGACTCTTGCGGGCTGGGTGACCCCTGCACCCTGTGCTGGGTGACTCCTGCAGGTGACTCCCGTGGCCACGTAGTCCCATCAAGTCTGACGTGGCCGTCACCTAGCTACTCAGAACTCAGGAGGCTGAAGCCGGGCCAGAAATCCTCAGGCACAAGCGTTGGGGTTCCCCGAGGAGCGCGGACGTGCCCGCTGGGCGCGGAGCCTCCCGTCAGGCTCAGAGGAGAGCAGGCCCCTCCCCCCGCAGTCCGGTTTTGGCTGCTGAGACTTAAACTTTTCTCTCCCCAGCGCATAACGAGAGGGTGAGGAATGTGAAAGCTAAACAAACAAAAGAGAAGGACTCTGCCAAAAATGAGAGGTAGGAACCAATGCCGAGGACACGTGAGCCGGGCGGGCAGGGGGCCTCGGACGGGCCGGGCCGGGGCGCGGCGCACGGCCCCCAGCTCGCCCCACGCCGTGGGACGTGCGGCCGAGTGCGGCTGCGTCGTGAGGGCCGCCAGCCCGCGGCCAGCGGGAGAGCTGTCGGAGCGTTGCATGCAGCGGCCAGCGTGTCCGAGCGTGCGGGGCCATCTCCCCTCTGCGCTCATCACGCGGCCGGCCACCAACACGGTCCCGACCGTGGGGGGCGCGGCCTTCGGCGGCGGGCACCAGACGCTGTCCCTTCGGGTTGCTCTCCCCCAAGGCCCGACATTGCGCGAGCAGCCCCAGTGAGCATCTCTGGCTGGAGCGAGCCCCCTGGTTCCACGGGGCGGCCACCATCCAAGACTCCGTCTCAAGCAGCCCCTGGCAATGGTCACAGCAGCCGGAGGTCACGGGCTGCGACGTGGCCCAAGCGCCAGGGGTGGCCCTTCTGATCCGCGCGGGGGATGCACAAAGCTGCTTCCGCGTCAGTATATGCTTTCGGAAAGTGACCAGGCACCCCAGGCCGTGGTCACCATCACCCCGTCAGCCGGACACCTGCGCCCGTCCTCAACATTGCGCCGTCTGCTCATACCCCACCCACGCCCTCTCTGCCACGACTGTCATGACCTGGGGCCCGGAGCCTCTGGTGTCTGAGGGATGAACAAATGGCACTGTCCCTCCCCCCCCCCCCCCGTGACCAAGAGGCACCCTCTGGGCTCGCCTCGGCGACGAGAAGGCAGAGCGCCCGTGGGGGAAGTGCCCCTGGGAACTCGCGGCCAGGGGCTCCGGCTGGGCCCGAGCCTCCGCCCGGATCTGCAACAGTCCCGAAGGCGGAAGGAGAGGAGGACGGGGCCCGACAAGGCGCGGGAGGGGCAGAGGCTGCACCGCCTCACCTTTCTGTGAGGAGACCCCCCCCATCCCTGACCTCAGGCCACCAGGGTCCCCTTTCCCTGAAGCTCCAGACCATTCCCTGATTCTCACGGCTGCCCACGCGGCCTCGCGGGCGGCCCTTGAACTTGCCGCGAACTTTGCAGCCATCGTCCGGCTCCCCACTGGCCGGCCCAGCCCGTTCCAAACGCTCAGGATGACGACTGTGAGAAGAATCCCGTGGCCGCAGCGGGAGGCGAGCCAGACCCCAGGCTCGGTGGGGGCGGGGGCCGTCACGGCCAGGGGGCTGCCGCACGCTCGGTGTTCATAAATCACGGTAATCGGCCCATTTCCCGCCTGCCCTGCGACCGATCCCCGGCCGTGCTTGCGGCTGCAGCATTCGCCCCAAGATAACTCGCGGATCGCAGTCCTGACCTCGCCCCCGAAGTCTGCCATGAAATATCTCGCTTTTGTTATTATTTTCGCAACGCTCCAGTACATCGATAGTCTTTGAGCACAAATGACATCATCCTATTTACAGCATTCGGCTTTTAGTAGTGGTTTTTCCATTTACAAAATATAGGAATTCTCGACTGCTGAAAACGTCAAACCCTAGAAAGTGCAGCGTTCCTACACGTGCCGTTCACCGAACGCTGGCGGTGAGCTGGCGGCGAGCTGCGTGGGACCCGGCCGGGGACCTGAGGCGGGCGGGGCCGGCAGGGGGTGGCCAGGAGGCGGCTGGTGCTTCCCGAGCAGCCCGCCTGGCACGGAGCGGCTCCCGGTTGTTGTTTTGTTTGTTGTTTTTTCCAGAATGACCTAAAGCCCTGCCGGGCTGGTCCTTCCTGGCACAATTCAACATCCGGCCAGGGCCGCCCTCGCCCCTCGAGAGCGCTGCTCCGGCTCGGAGGGACGTGGTGTCCCCATCAGTGTGTCCGCCAGCAGGGAGCAGGACTTGAGTTAGTGAGTCTTGATTGAAAGCCTGGCCGTTTCTGAACTCTCCAGAACCCGGTACATCCTTAAACATCCCATTAGGAGGAAATTAAAGCCCTGCCGGGCTGGTTAGAGATTAGTAACAGGAAATCTTATTATAAAGAGAAAGGAGATTTCACATTTCCTCAATACACAGCACGACCAGGCAACGTCAACCCCCGGCTTGACGCTAAGCACAGAGCTGGTCTGTTGCCTTCGTGCGAACTCGCTCTTTCTGCAGCGGCCGGCGCTCGCCCGGCTGCGGTGGACGATAACCTGCCCCAGGGGCCTTAAGAGCGGACGGATTAGCAGGGATGAGGACGAACCCGCTCGGCAGCCGCAAAACTCCTCTCCTCCCTGTTTCTCCTGCTTTCCTTCTACACGCGCCCTTAGTCACAAAGTTCATTGGAAAAAGCTAATTTTTTGAAAGCTGTTTCAGTTGAGGAATTATGATGAGGCCTTGCGTCATTACTTGGGCGACGATCCCAGGGGACATGCTGGAAACTCTCTCGGCGGCGGTGGGGGAGGAGGCAGGCGGTGGCTGCGTCCGAACCGGCCCGCGGTGCCGGCACTGTGAGGGCTCTGCGCGGCGTGGCCGGGTGCCCCGGGCAGGGGCCGCGGCGATGGTGGGCGGAGGCCTCCCCACCTCCCTCCTCTATGAACGGTACTCATGCGGCGTTAAGGGAATTCTCTCTTATTCTGACTGGTGGTTGGAGATTCCGATGCTTCTTCGGGATGACTTCTGGCGGGAACAGTGAAGGGGAAGGTGACCTTGGCATTGCTACCTGGAGCCGCCGGTTCTGAAGGTCCCGGCTTCCCTGACGGGAGCGCGAAACAGGCGGGCTTGCGCCGGTGTCACCGCGGTCCACGGAAGCTCCGTCACCACCTTCTACGACGCCCTTGGGAAGACGGCGGAACGGCGGCCGGGCGGTGGGCACACCGTCCGGCCGCTAAGGGCCTGCGACCGCCACCGACTGGTAGACCCGAGACGGCCGAGGACGTGCCCCTTGATCGCAGGACACTCTCGCTGGCACCACTACTTTTCGAGTGTCATTTTCACAACGTCTTTTGCTTACCTTTCACTGTGTAGAACACCGCTGACAAGAGCAATGTAACGCGGGCCACAGACGTACTTTCTCAGAGCTACGGGGACTCGAGGATCAGTAAAGAGAATTAGGAAGCTCTAAACCAAAGTCAAATATATACACACAGTAAGAATTTTTAGTCCAACATCTCTCCAAATGCTAAAGTCCACAAATGGTCCCTATTCCTCTCGTGAGGAAGAAAGGCTTTTAAAGGACATTTTACAAAGAAACTTGTTTGCAAGTAGGACATCCAGATGTCCCATGGCTTTAAAAAATGTTGAGGCTGAAGATGACTGCCCCAAAGGACCGTAGTTCTCTGTTTACTGTGGCTTAGCTTAGATGAAAGTCAGACTATTTACAATACTAAGAATAGTTTGGTTCTCAACGTTGCGGTAGACACAAAGTTTTTATAGAAAAATGAGTGAATGTTGAGATACCGGGCAACGTACGGCTCAGAACTCCAGATGGACGGAATTGTCACCGTGTTTCCGAGCATCGCTTTTATTTGTCACCCTTTGAATGGGTGCAATCCAGTGGTTTCCGGTACCTTCGGAAGATCGCGCCACCCCCAACACGATCCAGCGTCACGGCGCCAGGATGGGGGCTGGCGCGGGCGCGTGGGGGTCCCCGTCGCGGCCCCGCACACCCTGGCGGCCACCGGCGACCTTCGGCCTCCGCGGATTCGCCGCGCTGGCATTTTCATACAAACGGGCGCGTGCGGTCTGTGGCTTTGCACAGCCGCCCTCGCCCGCGGTGCCCCTGGTCGGAGCCGCGGCGCTCTTCGCTGAAGACGGCGGCCGCGTGGGGGGAGCACCTGTTTTCCACTCATCGGTCGACCCGCGTCGGGGTCCACCCCGCTTTTCGGCTGTCACGGACCCCGAACGTCCGTGCGCAGGTTTCGTGTGGAGGTACGTTCAGTTCTCTTGCCGCCTACCCAGGAGCGGAATTCCCGGGTCGCGGGGTAACTCTGAGCGGACCTTTCTGAAGCGCCACCAGCCTGTGTTGCACGGAGGCTGTGCGATTCTGCGACCCCACCAGCAAGGCACGAGGGGTCCGATTTCTCCACGTCCTCGCCAACGCTTGTTTTTTTTTTTTCTTAATTATTATAGGTATCCCCGTGGGCGCACGCTTATTTTTGCAACCTAATTTTTCCTGATAGAATTTCATAAACTCAGAGTCCAGCCAGTTTTTTCCTTTTCTTTTCCTGCCAAAAGAGAGGTTTAACACATCCCTTTTTAAAGCAGAAACACTCCCAGTTAGAAGCCATGACTTGTCAGCAGTGCGACCGTTGGGATCACACCAGCTTCGAAGCCGACTTGTGTCGTAGTCGTGATGAGAAGGGCTCTTCCGTTGCCCTGACATTAACGAGCAGTCCCCAAATCTTGGAACCCAGAGGCATTAAGTACTTGGCGTTCTCAGGACACTCGCCCAAAGTGTATTACGAGTCGGCCTGACTGACTGAAGCGGTTATGGCCCCGCCCACACGCTCCCGGCCTGCCCACAGACGCCCACCCACCGACTCCCTCGGGACTCTCGTGGTGACCCGCCCGGCATCTGCTGCTTCTTCAGGAGCCCTGGAAACAGGACACTCCCCAACTGCTCGCTCTTGGCTCCCGCTCACCCCGAGCTCTGCGGCTGCACCCAAATGCTGTGACCGCGGGGGCCTCGGGCTTTTTCGTGGCTTCTATCAAGGGGAAATACGATTTAATTATGAAGAAAAACAGCGGCTGGAGTCCCGAGCGTGAACTTTGGAAATAGGGCCTTTGCAGACAACCGCGTTAAGAAGGCGTCCTTAGGGTGGGCCCTAATCCCGGCAACTGGCGACCTCGCTAGAGGGAGGTATAGACAGACGCAGGGAGGAGCCATGCGGACACGCGGGACCAGGGCCCAGGGGCCGCCAGAGGAGACCAGGCGGGAAGGGTCCCTCTGGCACCTGCCGCGCCACCCCCACCTTCTGGGACCTGCACGCACTCGCCCCGGCTGCTCGGGCCCGTCCCACTTGGGCTGTGAGACTCTCGTTACTTTGGGTTTGGTGGCATGACAGCCACTCGCGCTCGTGGCCTGCGTGGAGCTGATGCGGTCGCTTCCTGCGTAGCCGTGCCGGCTCATCAGGAGCTCAGACGGCTCCCCGGGGGGTTGGTTTTGCTCCATGTTCTTCCTCACAGCAGGCGGCGCTGGTCCTCCAGGGGGACGGGGCCTCGGAGCTCCTGTCATCCGGCTGTGACACTGCCCCAATTTCAGCGGAGAATCGGGCAGAGGCAGAGGAGCACGTGGGCAGCAGGAGACGGCTCTCTCCCGAAGCCCTTCCCGCCGCGAGGTAGCCAGGGAGGGCCGAGGACAGTGCGACCCGCGGCCCGCGCCGCTGAACCGGACGTGGGAGCCCAGCGGGCGACTGGAGAGGGAGAATGAGGTCTGCGATCGGAACGTCACCCGGCCACGAAGAGAACGAAATCCCGCCATTGCGGCGACGGGGCGGACCCTGAGGGAGGGCGCTGTGCCAAGTGACGTTGAGGCGGATACCGTAGGATCGCACTCACATGGGGACCCTTTAAAATAAAGAGGTCGCAGGTGCAGAGAACGGCGACGTGTGGCGGACGAAGCGGGGGAGGGGTCCACGGTACGACATCGGGCAGAGAGTGAGCCCGCCCGAGACGCGGTGGGCGGCCGGGCGCCTGTCGCGCGTGACGTTGCCGCGGTGCCCGGGAGCTGCGGGGACAGCGGGTCTTGGGCGTGAGCGGCCCTGTAACGGCGGGCGAGGCGATCTGTGCCGATTCCGCCGTGAACCGCGAGGCGGTGTGAGGCGGGCCCCGGTCCTGGCGCCCGAAAGGGCCGGCTCCGGGTCGTTACTGTGACGGTCACTGTTCGGTAGAGACAGGGCTCTGCGGAACTGAATCCGACGGCAGGGTGCGAAGCCGCCGGTGCTGCCGGAGTCACGTACAAGCGCACGCGGCTCTGGTCTGGTCCCCGACAGACAGAGTCCACCTCACCGCGGGACGCGGCCCCGTCCGGAGTGTGCCGAGTCGAGGCCGAGGCACGTGGCTCCCAGACGTGCACCGAGGGTGGGCCGTGCCATGCTCGGGCAACCCTGGCGCAGCCCAAGGCCACGTGGTGGACGTGTCGCTGGGGACTCGAGATGCAGTCAGTCTCCTCCTGACGGTGGTCAGATGACCGATGAGGGAGGGATGTCTGGGCCAGAGACAGACAGCTTTGTCCCTTGTCGCCTCGATTCTGGGCATCTGAATGGTGACGGGGGTCTGTGTACACAGCACATTTAGAGGCAAAAGAAACATCCAGCTCCCCGTCCCGCAGTGACCTGGCTCCCTGCCACATCCCCTGCAGGCCTGGGCACAGGACACCGGCTGGCCAGCGGGCAGGGTTCAGAGCAGGCCGGCCGTGGACCGTGCCAGCCAGCTTGATGTGGGCGGGGAATCGCCGTAGTCAGGACTCGGAGTGGGCGTGTGAGGACAAGGGCAGCCGGCCCACAGGTACATCCCTCGTGTCCTGAGGTTCCAGGTACTTTCTGGTCCGTCCTATTTGCTTTGCTGTTCCCAGTGCGGCCTCGCTGTCTCCCAACACGGCCCTCTCATTCCTGCTACAGGAAGCTGATTATTTTCAGTGGTCACCCCATAACGAGCCAGTCCACAGACAAGGGAACCAAGGCCCAACGAGGCTGGCAGCGTCCCGAACCTCAGAACAGAGGGCAGAGACTGCGCCTGGCACGCCTCGAGGGTCCCGTCAGGGTTCGTTCGTGTGATGTTATTTCCAGGGTGCGCTACCTCAGTCGGGATGGGAAACGGGGTGCCGTCAACCGAGGACAGAAAAAATTTAAAGGAGAGCTCACTTTCTCCTTTTTCATAAAACGAGGCTGAGGGCGGGGTGTCCAGAGCAGCCGTGTGACCCAGGGCCTGGGGTCCTGCTCTCCCTCTAGCTCTGTCCTGCTCATGGCGTCTCACGGCTCAAGGTGGCTGCTGGGGAGCCAGCTCTCACGTCCTTATTCCAGGATGAAAGCAGGCGGGAGAGAAAGCAGGCCAAAGAGGCCTGGGCTGAGCTCCGCGCGCCTCCAGAGGAGCTATTCCAGAAACTTCTCCCAGCAGCAAATCCCCTGCCGGCTCGCAGGGCCGCGTGGCAGGGCCGCACCCCCCACCCCCCAGCCGTCGCGGAGGCTGCTCTCCCCACACCACACTGGACGTGGCGGTGCTGAGCCCGAGGAGGTAAGGAGGGCGGGTGCGTTTAAGGCCACCAGTATCTCGGCGGCCTGTGTCGTTGACGTTAGGCGTCAGGTGGCTCCTGATTTTCTCAAGGACCATCCGACTTTCCTCTTCGTCAGGAGAGAACTGGGCACCTCAGCACCGCAAGACGATCACCCCAGGAGACGGCGCCACTCGGTGTCTGACAGCTCCGGGGACACCACCCAGGCGGGCCGTGTCTTCATCCGTAATCGATTTAGTAGACTTCTAAACCTCATCTGTGCTCGGACAGGGAACAGAGCAGCTGGACGCGAGAGGCGGGGCCGCTCCCAGCGGATGGGCTGTGGACGTCGAGTCGACAGGCGCTTCAAGGGGCCTGTGCCCACGGAGACCGCGGCGACCGTCTGATACCGAGGTGCTGACTGACGCAGAGCCAGGCTCGGCCTGAGGAAACAGACTCGGGAGGGAGGCGCACGTCCTCCGCCGGGCGGGGACGCACGGGAGGAGGCTGCAAGCCTGAGGCCCTGCGCCTCGGCCGCAGAAGACGGAGATTCTGTCTTGAGCGACTGACGAGCCGTGGGCCACCAGGCAAAGCCCAGCGCGTCCCCAAGCCTGTTCCCTCCAAAAATGCACTTCGTTTAAGAAAATTAGAAACACCAGCAGGTGAGCCCTAAAAACGAAATCTGTCCGAGCATCGAAATGCGAGGGCTGCTGCCGTCGTCTCCTCGGCCCCCCCGTCCCCCTCTGCCGTCCCCCCGTCCCCCTCTGTGCAGGGCCTCGTCCACGCGCTCGACGCTGCGAGGCCCCTGGTGCTCCGCAGCCGTCTTTCGCATGAACGCAGACTGGCCCCGCGACTTGGGTTATTTCCAAACACACCGTGATGAGTAACTTCGCGCCTAGAATTCGGGGGGCATGCTTAGCCTTGTTTCTCTTGGTTATATCTTTATACATTAAGTGTTTTTCTTTTGGTCAGTTTTACTGATGTGAATTACTGGTTAAGTGATGTAAACGTCAGGTTAAAAGATACGGATATTTTTTATAGATAAATACACATAAATACAAATTGCTTTTGAAAACAGTTGTACCAATTTATACATCTACCAGGATAGGTCATATGTTAGGCCACAAGTCATAATAAATTTAAGAAATTATATCAGCCAACTTTTTCAACTGTAATGGTATGAAACTAAAAATTAATTACAAGAAGAACAGTGGAAAATTCTCAAGTATGTGGAGATTAAACAACATACTACTGAATAACCAATGGGTCAAAGAAGAAATCAAAAAAGAAATGAAAAAAAAACCTTGAAACAAGCAAAAATGGAAATACAACATACCTAAATTTATGGGATGCAACAAAAACAGTTCTAAGAGAGAAGTCCAGAGCAATTAATACCTACCTCCAGAAACGAACAAAAATCCCAAATAATCAACTTTATGCCTCAAGGAAGGAGAAAAGGAACAAAGCTAAAGTTAGTGAAATGCAGACTTAGACAACAGGGAAGGCCAAAGGCCCTAAGAGGTGGTTGTTTGAAAATGTGAACAAAACTGACCCCTTGCTAGACTCAACAAGAAAAAAAGACTCAAGTAAATCATAAATGAAAAAAGAAACATTACAAATGATGTAACAGAAATACAGTGGACGATAAGAGACTACCACAAACAATTAATGCCAACAAACCGGACAACCTAGAAGAAATGGATGAATTTCTAGAAACATACAACCTTCCACGGACGAAACATGATGAAATAAAATCTGAACTGAGTAATTACCACAATTAAATAAGTGATCAAAAACCTCCTAGCAAACAAAAGTCTAGGGCCAGACGCTTCACTGGTGACTTCTAGCAAGCATTCAATTAACAATGGCAAGAAGATTTCAATGGACGTTCTCCCAAAGAAGGCGTACAGATCACCATCAGGTACAGGAAGCGTGCCCCACATCACACTCATCAGAGACGTGCGATCGGAACCACGGCGAGCCCCCCCCCGGCACCTGTCCGAATGGCCGCCGTCGATGACGCAAGGGAGAGGTGCTGGCGAGGACGCGGAGGGCCGGGGGCCTCGCGCTCTGCTGGCGGCGTGTAAGTCGGTGCAGCCGCCGTGGGAAACGACGTGGAGTTTCCTCGCAAGATTAAAGCTGGAGCTACCAGCGATCCCACGTCTGGGCGTTGACCGCAAGGAAATGAAAATGCCAACTGGAAAAGACACGCGCCCCCCGCGTCCCCCACGGCATCATTCACGACAGCCACGACGTGGAAACCACCGACGCACCGTGGACGGGTGAAGGGGTGACAAGGCGCGGAGTTTACGTGACATATCATATACACACGTGACATACACGCCACTGTACACACACATACATACACCGGAATACGATGCGGCCATGAAAAAGAACGAACTTTTACCATTAGCGACAACGCGGCTGGCCCTCGAGGGCATCACACTAAGTGACATCAGTCAGACAAAGACAAACGCCATATGCTCTCTTTGTATGTGGAATCTAAACAAACGAAGCCCCCACCTCCGGGACAGGGCACAGACTGCCGGTTGCGGGGGAGGGAGGTGGGGGGGCGGGGGGCGGGGGGAAATGGGTGAAGGAAACGTAACAGCATCTGCCCGACGGGCCTCACGGGGGAGACAGCAAGCCGGGAGGCCGCGCCAGGCCGAGCCCAGCCGGTGGCGGAGGCTCCCTGAACGAGAAGGGACCCGGGGGCTGTGACCCATGGGACGGGGGGCAGGGCGGGCCAGAGCCACACAGGCGTCACAACAGGACGGTCGCGAAACGCTCCACGGTTTCTGCTCTCTACGAGCTCTCCGGTCCTCGCGTTCTTCCAGAAAACGCAGGCCGACGTCCTGCTTCCTGCCGAACTAGCCAGGGCGCCCAGGGAGGGACCGCGTTCGCCCCTTCCTCACGACGGCCGACTTCTAAGCGCAGGCGCCTGAAGGACACGGAGCGGATGGAAAGGAACCAGATGCACCCCGGGCCCCGCGCCCCACCGCGGGCTCACACTGCGCTCCGGGCCGCAGCTCAGAAAATGTGTTATAGAAAATGTCTGGCATAGTTTGGGGATGACCAGGTGAAAGTTAAAACAGATCCGAAATGTGCTTTAACTCTCATGAATGGATCGCTTTGTGTGTGTCTTCCAAGTTTCAGGCAAAATAATTTTTTTTTTTTTTAAAAGCAAAAATGTTCTTGGTTGCTAAGGATTTATGTCTGGCTCAAAACCATCCTGGTTTCATAAACTTGAAATTCTTCTAGATTCCAGGAAAAGAGATCTCAGCTTGTCGGTGAGCGCACGGAAAATTCCAGCCTGTGCCGAGCGCGGCGAGTGTTGCTGGCTGAGGATGCGGGCAGCAGGGTCTCTGCGGGAAGGGAGCAGCAGGTGTCCGAGCGGGCAGCCGGGAGAGCCGGGGGAGCCCGGCGCCCTCCGCGGGTGGACTGGGGAGAGCTGGCAGGCCCGAGCCGTGAGGAGCCACGTGGAAACCCCCGCGGAGTGCAGGGGGGCAGTTCTTGGAGTCACCTCCAGGGGTGGGGGGCTGGCTCAGTCACTGGTCCGCTGGGCGGAGAAGGCGGACTGAGGGAAGTGGGGCTTCCGAGGTGAACCCAGGTTTCTGGCTCGAGCTGCGGGGTAGACAGTTGCACCATTCGCTGTAAGAAGAAACTCAAGAATTAGGGACACTTTGGGGAAAATGACCTCGCCTTTCAAAACCTTAGCTTCTTCCACAAAGTGGAGAAAACATCACGTACTCTATAGTTGTTATAAAATCAGGAAGTTTTAGGAACCATCTAAAATGCCCAGGACGGAGAGCATGCTGGTGCAGCCTTCCTCCAGCCCCCCGCCCCCGCCCCCGGCCCCCCACCCCCGGCCGTCCGGCCCCCGCCCCTGCACCAGCCCCCAGGCCTGTTCCGGGGAGGAGGCTGACCCTCCCCCTGCTCTCTGCCCCAGGCCCCTCCTTCATCCAGCTCTCCTCGCTCACGCTCAGGGGGCCGAATCACGGTGGGCCGCTGCTGGAATGCAGCCGTTTCCTGGCAGGGGAATGACATTTTTATACGTTTTAAGAGACAGAGCGGGTTCTTTTCGCTCCCTGCTGGTTCCCCTCGCGCCCCTTCCCGGCTCCTTCCATCACAAATAGCTGGATGCCTGACAGAGGGCGTCAGTTAGAAGGCAAGACAACACACCAACCCAAACGAGGGAACAGTGCTGAATCCCACCAGGGCGATTTCCCAAAGCGAACCATTCAGGGGATCACGGAGATGTGAAAGCATGAACACACGTGCACACGCACACACACGCACACACACGTACACACACACACGCACGTGCACACACGCACACACGCACGTGCACACGCGCACACACGCACGTGCACACGCACGCGGTTCTCCTGTCCACGACCCATGGCCCCTCTTTTTCTTTGACAGTCCTCCCCGTTTGCGTACAGGTGTGTGCGTGTGAGTGTGTGTGCGAGTGCCTGTGTGTGTCTGTGTGGGGGGAGGGAGAGGTGTCTCCGGAGGGCCCGGGGGTCCTGCTCTCTGGGCGGTGCTTTTGGAGGCGGTGGGGCCTGAGAGCTGTGCCCCGACGCCCGAGCCCCGGGCAGGACCTGCCTGCCGCAGCCCGGGAGGACGCCCGCCCTGGGCCGTGTGCTGCCGGCAAGTGGGCGGCAGTTCGGTGCTGGGGAGGCGGGGGCGCACGTCACCAGCTCCACTGTGGGTGTCACTGGAGCTCGGGGACGGCCTGGGCCTGGCTCGTCTGCTGGCGTGACCGAGAGCCGCACGCGAAGGCGTGGAACTGCACGAGGAACCCAGACCCCGCCCGGGCAGGGGGCCCAGACCCCGCCTCCAAACTGTAAGTGAGGCTGACGTGATCTGCTTTATGAGGATGAATCCTTCATAGAGAATATCGATACGTCGCTTCCGCCTCGGCCTCCGAGAGGCGCGCAGAGGAGGCCGTGATGAGCTGACGTGGTCTCCGTGTCTGAGAAAACGCAGGCTGGCCGGCATTCTGTCCCCGGTCCGCAGGTGCCCACAGCTGACCGCGGCACCCCGCCCTTTCCCCATCGGCTCCCTCGAGGCCGTCCCACGAAACCCGCGTCCTGCCCGCCTCGTCCATCACGGCGTAATTGTTCTGGTTAGAATGAAGCAATGATTAGATTTTTCCAGGGAGCTTCATTAGGAGGAGGAAAAATTAAATTTGCTAAGACAAGGAGGAAACGTTTGAATAAAGATTATGACCAGTGATTGAATTGCAGGTCCCCGAATGCTCAGCGTGATTCAATTCTGACACGCACTGGGCAGCGAGGGGCGAAGGCCTGGCCTTCTGCGCAGAAGCCGCCCGTCCACGGACAGCGCCTGGCGCTGGCAGCCAGCAGGCGCGGGGCGGCAGGTGGCCTCTCGCTCCACAGGCAGAGCCCGGCCCTGGCAGCATGTGGCGACGGGCCCATGCACCCCACGGAGACCCCGCGACACACCCTGCCGAACCCCGAAACGCCTCTGAGGAGGGTGAGCACGTCTCCATTCTGCCTCCGAGGTGACAGGGGCCTCGAGAGCCTGAGAAGCCCAGTGGGAAGAGCGGGACTCGCATCCTGTCCTTGTCTCCACGCGGCCCGGTGGCTCCGGGGCCATCTGCAGGGGGAGAGGACCCGGGGCCCTGCCAGGCGCAGTCCGCGCACCCTGAGCCCCCAGAGCCGGCGTCCTCCCCGCCGTCCTCCCCAGGGTCCTTCCCGGAGTCCTCCCGCCGCCCACACACGGCCGGCCTCGTGGAGAGTGATGGCCGCCGGCCAGCGTGGGCCGCACTCAGGCAGGGAGCCCTCTCGCCGCGCCGTGCCGAGGGCGGGCTGGTGCTTCCCGCGGTGGAAGCATGTCCCCGGGGCCCCCGTGCTGGCGCCCTGGCTGTGGCCCTCAGGCAACCTTGCCAGCAAAGACGGCTTTGCAGAGGTGGCGCCGTCCGGAGCCAGAAGGGCCTCCGTGCCTGAGCCTGTCCTTCCGCGAAGGGCGTTTGGACGCAGACACAGAGAAGGACCACGGGTCCGCGGGCCACGGGCAGGGGCCTGGAGCCCGCCCTTCGCCCCCTCGCGGCCTCAGCCTCAGGAGGGACCCGCCTGTGACACCTTGGACTTCTGGCTTCCAGACTGCAAGGCAAGTCCTACGTGGCCTCTGCCACGGCGGCCACCGCAGACTGAAGCCGCAGCGCACACAGAGACTGTAAGGCGGGCAGGGCACCGGCACACGGACCTCTCGCCTGACGCCTACGGCACAGCCAGGCCTTCCCGCGACGCTGAAAGGGGCTGATCGAGCCCCGTGGACCCCGACTTACTCCCGAGTTCCCTGGGAGCGTCACCCCGACGACCAGGAAAGCTCTCATCGGCTGAAGTCACTATCACCCTCACTCTGCCGGTCCCTGAGCCCACTTCCGCGGCCCGCAACTACCCCAGGGTGGCGCCTGGCAAGGGTCAGGGGACCAGCGGCGAGAGGTGGCCCTCCGATGGCTTCCTGTGTCCTGAAAGCCACCGACCTTGGGCTCAGGCACTGACCCTTCCACACTTGGGGGCTCTGCAGATCCGCAGCAACTGTCATTGTCACGAGGACCTCGATGTGCAAAGCGAGCGCAGGGTCTCGGCCAACGCGGTGCCAGGCTCCCCTCCCGGCAGCGGACGCGGCGCCTCCACCCCCCCCCCCCCCCGCTCCCGTCACAGACGCTGTGCCCGGCTCCCCCCCCAGACCCTCCCGGCAGCGGACAGGGCACCTGGCCCCCCTGCCCCGGCAGCGGACATGATGCCACAGCACCCCCCCTCCCCAGGGCCAGACGAGGCACCGCAGCGTCGTGTGCGGACTCCGACAACGCCAGGCGGGCCGCGTGCCGGGGCTGGGCGCTCGCCTTCCCCGATGTCCCTGCCCGACTCAATCGTGCTCGTCCAAGCAAGTCGAGAGGACACCGTGGGGGACCGTGCTGGCATCTCCAGGGCGCATGGGCGGCCTTGGGAGCCTGGCCACCCCTGGCAGCTGGGCACGGATCATTTGGGCAGGAGCTGCCCGGGGCACGGTCCTTCTGCTCGGCGAGAAGCGCCCACTCGGGCAGCTCGGGAGGACAGCCACGGGGCCCGGCGGGAGAGGACGGGCTGGCGGCCGTGGCATTTCACAGCCGTGAGTCACTCAGAACACACAAAGGACGATGTGACTCGCAGGCGGTTATGGGTCGCTCCCAGCAACTTGTCCTTCCAGTTTATACAGATATGAATCTTTATTGCTAATCGTTAAGATGGAAAACACCGCCTGGGAGTTAGGAAATGCCCGCAGACTGTTCCCTCAGCTGCCAGCACACAAAGGAGGCTCTGTCCCCAAGGCCGCCGGCCCCGGGAACGCAGCGACACCCACTGCGGAGAGCGGCCCCTGCAGCTGGGACACACCGGTGACCTCACCGAGCGGCCGGCCTGCCCAGCACAACCAGGGTAGAGATGGTGCTCCGCTGACGACTCCCCACACCCACCCGAGGGCGTCGGGGGGGCAAAGGCAGGGCCGGCTGGGCCCGCTGCCCAAGACACGGGTCTTGGGGCCACGGGCTGCGGCCCGCGAGGGCTCACGGGGGCCCGTGCCACGTGCCCGCAGCAGCGCCGGCCACGCCGCACGCTCAGGCTGCAGCCCCGCGAGCTGGGCGTCGTCCGGCACGTGAGCGGGGCTCCGACCTGGCCGTCACTCCTCATCCTTCGCCCGGCGGCAGAGGTTTGGATGTGGTATCATCAGACACAGCACTGGCTTCGAACCTGAGCTATATTCTTATTTTTTAAAAACTGTATCCATTCCTTTTTTATTATGAATATGGCTTAAAAATTAGTGATGGATATTGAATTGTATCAAACGCCATCATGGAGGACGTCAAAAGCTAGTCTCCATTTCTGATAAAGGTTATTTCGTATTTCTAATACTTAAACATTTCTGTTCCTGATTAAAACTCACGATCGTAGGATAGTACTCTTTTAACCTGAGGCCGACTTGGATTTGCCGATGTTGAATGGATTTTTTGGTACTAAAATCAATAAAACTGGCACGTGGTTGTTTCGCCTTTTAAATTTGAGATACTTTGTTCCAGTTTTGTTCCTGATAATTACTCTGTTTCGCAGAAGGGCGTTCGGAGCCGTTTCCTCTGTCTCTAAGCCCTGGGGGAGCGAGGGGCACGGCCTGGCGTGCTTCTCTGGAGCGGGGCGAAGGTGCGCTGGGGGCTAAGGCCCCGACGCCGTCCCTGGCTGCCCTCGCCGCCGGCGTCTGCAGCTCAGGTGGCCTCCTTCGAGTCATCGCCGCTTCCTCATTTCTGCTTTGTGTAGTCACTGTGCTCGCTTTGCCCAGCGTACTTAGCTGCGTGTTGAGTAACGATTTATCTATATGTGGCTTGTTACGGGAGTCGTCTCCTGGGTTGATTCATTTTTGCTGTTTCTTGTTAAACTGGGCGGGAGCGCGCGCGCTCTGCCGTCACGGGCCCCGCCCACGACACGGCCGCAGGTCGCCCCCCTGGCTCTGCCTGTGCTGCGGCCTCGGCCTCGTTCTCCCCTTTTCTTTCCGTCTGTTTCCGTCTTTAACTCTCGATTTTCCGTGTGCGTCTTTGTTCCGCCTTCCAGCTCCCCGCTCTGGGCTTCGCGCTCTAACTTCGCGAGGGGCCTTGTGGGCTCGCTCCGTGCGTCCTGGTTACGGCCGGCCTGTCCACGACGACCACTTTCAGAGGCCCGACCTTCACCCCTTCTCTGCGGCCGCTTGTCAAGACCCTCCCCGCGGCACGTCGCCGTGATCCAGTGCTGGCCCGTGTTCCTGCGGCTGCTCCCCTCTGCACGCGGGAGCCACTTCCGGGTGGTGGTGGTTATGGGCGCGGCGGTGCTGGGTGAGTCTGAGTGGCAGGCACCTCTGGTCCTCGCTGTCACCTGGGGATGCCACTCACTGCCACCCCAGCGTGTGGCCACGCATGCTCTGGCTGCAGAGAGTCTGGCCCTCGGCGAAGCCACAGCCAGAACGTGCGTGACCTTGGCGTCCGGCTCGTCCGCCTCTGCAGCACATCCCCGGCCGGAGCACGTGGACCGCGTGGCTCGGTCCGCAAGCCGCCAGCAGCCCACCTGCTGCCACAGCGGCGGCTTCCGACGGGGGGCTTCCTGCAGGCCCGCTCCGCAGCCCCGCGGTGCCGGCGTCCGGGGCGACCCCGCGAGCTCTCCTCTGCGCGCGTGGCCCCTCTTCCGCGCGGTGCCGGCGTCCGGGGCGACCCCGCGAGCCCTCCTCTGCGCGCGTGGCCCCTCTTCCGCGCGGTGCCGGCGTCCGGGGCGACCCCGCGAGCCCTCCTCTGCGCGCGTGGCCCCTCTTCCGTGCGGTGCCGGCGTCCGGGGCGACCCCGCGAGCTCTCCTCTGCGCTCGTGGCCCCTCTTCCGCGCGCCCTTGGCGTGGCGGCGTCCTGGCTCCCGCGGCCCCACCTCGCTGTGCCCGGCCGCCGTCCCGGGGACGCTGGCCTCGGGTCAGACATTCCTGGGCGTCTGGGAGGCTGAGGTTTCTGTCTCTGCCCCTCGGTCCCTTCGCGGGTCCCGCTTGTAACCACGAGGGAGGGGACGCGGAGACACCGAGTGAATCACGTGCACAGGTTCACGGTTACGCGGTTCAGGTCCGGCCGGAGCCCACCTGGGCACCTGTGCCGCCCACCCTTACGAGACACGCGAATGGGCCTGTGACTTGGACCAGGGCCTGCGTCGAACCTCCTTTAGGACTTAAAAGATAAAGGCAACAAACATATTTTCATTCGCTTACCCCAGTAGCTCGGTCAGCAGAAGCCCTCGCCAAGGGCTGGTCTTCCGGCCTGGCCCCCGTGGGGGCCCCGGGCCGCTGCTCCGGACGAGGCGACCATGGGCTGTCGGAGCAGCTGGTGACCTTGAGCAGCAGCTCATCCAGCAGGCACGCAAACTCGTCCAGGCTGGGGGGCTGCGGGAGGGCAAGTGTCTGCTTGGCTTTGTCCGCCCTCGGGGGGGGGTGCCTACACTCAGAATCCCGACTAGAGGGGCAGGCGGGGGTGTGCACGAGTGTGTGCCGGGGAGACCCACGAAGCCCAACTTTCCCGCCACACAGGGTCATTCTAAGGTATAGGGACTTAAGGGAGAAGAATGGGCTTGTAACCCGTGTCTCTGCAATGACATTCGGCACAAAATCGCCTCACGCTTTATAAGTGAGAGCGGGAATCTTCAACGAGGCCGCCCGTGCGGAGGCGCGCGCCAGCCCCGGGCCCCCCGCTCACGTGGGCCTCGCGCGACTCGGGCCCCTCCGGCCGCGGCCCCTCCGGCCCCGGGCACACGCACGCCGTCCCCCACACGTGGGCAGCGACGTCTCTAAGTCGCACAAGAGGTTGGCTTCGGAGAGGTTTTCTCTTTCGGGCAAAAGTCATGAAGGAACCTTTCAGCTAAGAAGAAGAAATAAAGACAAATTTCATGCTATTAAGCAAAAAAAAAGCTTTTTCAATTTGTTCGACTGCAAAGCGGAGCTGACATGTGATGGTGCTTTGCTTCCTTTGGGTAAGACAGTCATTGCTCAGCAAAACGGGCAGCAGATGCTCGCGAACTGAGCTCTACTGCAGCGGGCTGGACCCGGCGCGGACGTCGGCGCCGCTCCGGAGGATGGAAGATGCTTCCAACGCTCACGGCCGAGGACCGGGCTGCGGGGCCGGGCCGGGCCCCCGAGGGGCTGCGGCTCACCTGGCCCCGGCGAGCCCCACCAGGTGGCACGTGGACCCTGCCGCGGCCACGTGCATGCCCATGCCCGGGCGTGTGTGTGCTGTGTGCAGTGCCCATGTGCAGAGTGAATGTGTGTGCACCTGTGCGCGTGTGCACACGTGCACAGTATGCATGTACATATATGTGCCCCATCACATGCACACGCGCAGTGTGCACGAGCATGTGTGTAGTGTGCATGTGTGTATGCATGTGTGCACATGTGCATCTGTGTGCTTACGTGGACCTGTTGTGTGCATATGTGTGCAGTGTATGTGCATGCGTGCACACACGCATCTCTGTGTGCGCATGTGTGCAGGTGTGTGCAGGTGTGTGTGTGCGTGCATGTGCCGTGACTAGATCTGCCAGTAGCAGATCAGTAGGAGGGAGGTGCACAGGGAGCCCCATTCCTAACGCAGCCCCGAACTCAGAGAACACGTCCCGTGATGCTGGCTGAGACGCGATGCCGTGAGATGGAAAGACTCAGACAATAAGGCAGGGGACAGCCTGCAAGGGAGCAGCGAGAGGTGGCAGGAAGGGCTGTGGCTGGCTCAGTGCTGCCCGGGCTGGGAGGCTTCCTGGAGGAGGCGGCACCCCAGACCGGTCAGTAGTCCTGTCGGAACCGTCTGGCCGACTGCTGAGCCCCTGCCCGGAGCAGGAGAGAGGGGCCGCAGGGAGGGGTGTGCACTTACCATCCCAGACCACAGCGCGCTCACGCCCACGAGGAGGGTCACACAGAGCAGCACCGTGGCCCGGCCGCCCGCCTCAGACAGGCCGGCAAGCGCATCTCCGTGGCCGCCGCCTGGCAAACGCCGCAGCAGCAGGGGGAAGGCAGCTGCGAAGGTGTCAGAGGGCGGGGCCTGGCTGGGGAGCAAGAGGCTTCGCAGGTGGGCGTGGGCGGCCAGCAGCAGGACGCCGGCCAGCTGCAGGGAGAAACCGCCACAGGTGAGTTTCTGGGCGCTGCGTCACGGGGCCCCAGACCCATGTGGGGGCTTCTAAATGCTTTAAAACAACACAGGGTTTGCAGAAGTGCCTTTTGAATTGTTGATCACATCATTGGGGCGTGAGAACCCGGCCCCCGAAGGCCTGTCAGGCGCACCCGCACCCTCCCCCAGGGCCCACATCAGCTCTGCCCGCCCCAGCCTCAGGCCCGGCGCCTCCCTCCGCCAGCGGCCCCAGCTCCCTGCACCCCGACTGCTGGAGGCCTCGCTTGCTTCGCAGCCCCATCGTCTTTGCTCCCGGCACCCGGCAAAGCCTCAGTAAAACACACCACTCGAGACGGAGCAGGACGGGGCAAACGAGGGGTCGGTTTAGCCGAGACAAAGGCCCGGGCAATGGGGGGTATGTCAGGCCCAAGACACACACATGTCCCTCCCTCACGCACACAGCCCTGGCGCCGACCAGCACGGCGGACGAGCGGCCAGTTGTCACAGGTCCTCGGGGTCTGCATATTCACCGGCCACCGGGGGGCCCTCCTGAGCCACAGCACTGCCGTCTCTGTGGCACGGGGCCACCGGCCTCCATTCCCGGTCCGAGCGCTGGCCCTGCACCAAGCCCCTCGCGGGTCCACGGGAACCGCCTAGTGCCACCCTCTCCCCAGGTGGCGTCACAGGCCATAGGCAGGTGCAGGGCGGGAAACACACCAAGAGTCCCACGTCTCTAGCCTCTACCATCAAACCGGCCGGTTCCCTGTTCCCCGATCCCGTGTGTGTCTAACTTCTGAGCGGTGGGAATTCTGCTTAGTGTGGACACGATGCAGTTATATCCCTCTGGGCCTCTGTGCGATGCAGCAGCGGGAGAGACCTCAGCCCACAAGGGGCAGGGCCTGGGGGCACCCTCGTCTCTGGGCTCAGACCCTGTTCCTCCCTTTGCAAAAGAGCCAGGCCCCATCTTGGTCTGATCATGAAGTGGGGGGACCCAAGAGGCCATGACCTTGCTGGCGCTTAGAACAAGCTCGGCAGCGGCAAAGGCCGTTTACGTCCCTGCGGCGGCGGCAGCAGGCTGGGCGGGCACGGCACACGCCATGCGTGTAGTGACTGACCCCGCGCACCTGCTGGCCCCGGGCCTAACGCACCCATGACGGCCCAGAGGCCTGGGGTCCCGGCCGGTGCCCCCCGCTGAGAAAGCCCTGCCGAAGCGGAAGCCAACGCCCGGGCTCTGCTGTTCACCTCACCCCTGGCGCCAAGATGCTGGGCAGCATGCGACACGTCACGGAGAAGCCGGGCGCCACCGCGGCCCGAGTGCCGAGAAGGTGAGCGCACCGCAGGGTCAGCAGCAAGGACAGCGCCCCCTGGAGCCGCCGCGTCCCCTGCGACGGGAGAGCACACGGTCAGGGCGCCAGGCCGGCCACGGGTGTTCACGCCCGGGCCCCGCGCGGCAGGGGTGTGGCGCTCCCGCAGGGCGCGGAGTCCAGGCGCCGGCAGTGCCACACGCGCCAGAGCTGGGCCGCGTCCCTGCCGCGGACCCCTGCCCGGCCTCCCCGTGCGTCGCCTCCAACAGAGCTCGCCCCTGTCGGGGGTGGCGTGAGGGAAGGAGGTGCAGGACTTGGAGCCTGACCGCCTCTGTCCCCGCGAGCTCTTCCTTCAGCCGCATCTCAGAGCATTCCCGTTTATGTCACCGGGACGCCACCGTACCTGATTCCAAGATGCCACGTGACTGAGGTCCACGAACTCCTGGAAAAACCCTTTGTGGAACTGGTCGGTCACCTCCCCAGCAAGCGTGGCCAGGTGGCCGGAGGCTGCACAGCAGGCGAGGCCGGCTCCAGTGGCGCACAGCTGCAAGGCGCAGGGAGGGGCCGTCAGACAGCGGCCGGCCCGCCGAGACGAGAGCCGCAGGGCCGGGGGCGAGCGCCAGTGACAGTGGCCACAGACACCGCCGTGGCCTGGGCGGGATGGGAGACTGCAGCAGAGGGAGGCCGCCGAGCGCGTGCCGGGTCCCGCCAGAATCATTCCCGTTTTGGGGTGAGAACTTCCTGCTGAGGGTCTGTGAGGGAACCGACACGAGCCGCTACCTCTAGCCAGTTGCCCGGTTTTCGCCAGTGGCCGCGGACGCCCTTGTCAGCCATGCCGCAGAGGTGGGAGCACAAGAGGACCAGGGCGAGCACCAGGAAGGCCAGCTGAGGGGACAGCGGAGGGGCCAGAGGTTGTGCTCAGGTCTGGACGCCTGGCCGTGCTGGCTCGGACGTGCCCAGAAGCCTGGCTCCCTGCCTCCAGCCCCCAGGAGCCCATGTCAGCACACGGCCGCCAAGGCCCGCCGGGCCGGCACCCCTGGGAGCATGCCCTAGGAGGGCCGTGCCGCCCCCACAGGCCCCAGCCCGGCCCCGCCGCGTTCCTGGAGGCCCATGTCCCCCCACATCCACGTGGGGACCCCTGACTGCAAGCGCTGTTCTGGAGATGGGGCCTCTAGGGCAGGGATTAAGGTCACACGTGGTCCCAAGGGTGGGTCCTGGTGTTGGGTTGTTGTCCTCACAGGCAGACAAAGAGACTGCAGACCACTCTGCCCGCCACGTGAGGACAGCAGCTGGCCGTCTGCAGCTGGGAATCGGTCCTCGGCAGCCCTGACCAGGCGGCACCCTGACTCTACCTCCGCCTTCAGGGCTGAGGGCACGGGGTCTGCCGTTTACCCCCGCCCCTCCCAGGCACGGTCCCTTGGGACGGCAGCCTGAGCTAAGGCCTCAGGGCAGGACTTGGGTCTGGTCCCAGGGTGACCACACCCCGCGGACTGTGCCCTGGTGCCAGCCTCACTGACGAGCTGGCTCCCCTCAGGGGTCCTCTTCACCTGCGCCCACGCCTGGCGGGCTGCTGGCGGTGTGACAGGGACGGCAGGGTCTGGGTGCGGAGTGGGCGAGTGGCAGGCACGAGGCCTGGCTGGTGGGGAGCTGCGCTCTACACACAGGCGAGTGGCTGGGGCCCATGGACTCACCTCGAGGAGCATGTGCAGGTGCCCCCGGGCCGAGTCCCCACGGAAGACAGACACTGACTCCACCAGGGAGGAGAGCGCGAGGCCCCCCGCGGGGCGCACCTCAGCGCGCAGGGACACGCTGGTGAGGAGGCGGGTTGGCGGGTTGTAGAGGGTGAAGTGCACGGAGACGGCCCTGGTGCCGCGGTCGATCCAGCGGCGGCCCCTGAGCTGGGCCAGGGCGGCGAGGGCGGTGGACCTGCAGCGGGCAGGCAGGGCAGGGAGCCTCACGGAGAGCGCCGGACCGGCCTCACCCCCATCCCGACAGGCCCCGTGCACCACCCCGACCGGCCTGCGCCCCTTGTGTCAACCCCTGACTGACTTGCACCCCACCCCAACCGGCCCATGCACCACCCCCTGACCAGCCCGCACCCCACCCCTACTGGCCCCGGGTCTCCAGGGCTGCACAGATGGCCTTCTGTGCCCTCTGACCGCCAACAGCCCTCTGGCCCTCTCCTTGCCCAGGGTGAGACCCAGACGTGCCCAGATGAGACCCCCCCAGGCCGAGGGATGAGAGGCCCACCCCACTCCATGGACCCTAGAGCACGCGGTGTGCAGGCCCCGCTGTGAGGAGCGACCACTGCAGGCCCGTGTCGGGGATAGGATGTCTCCCTCACTGTCCTTAGTGTTCTCAAAGGCACAGGCTGCCACAGCTGCCCCGAGCTCCCTGGGGGTCTCAGACAGTTCGCGTCACCCGGGTGCAGCACAGGCCCAGGGAGGTGCAGGGGACGGTGCCACTGTCCCGGGCTCAGTGCAGGACAGCGTGGTGCCCTGCTATCCCCAGGAAGGGACAGGGCCAGCTCTGCTAGAGTGACTGACAGGCCAGCATGGACAGTGCTGACCCCCGAACCACACTGACCTCGTCCTGCCCAGGCTGAGCTCGCAGTCCGGCCTGCAGCCCCTGGCGCCACTCAGGGCTTCTCCCTGCATCTCTGGGTCTGTCATGGAGGGGGTTTTGGGGCCTCCAACTTTGGGGCAACATGGAGAAAAAGAGTCTTCGGCCAGTGCTGAAAACGGTCCAGAAAGCTGCAGAGGAACCGGAACCAGGGGAAGGACCAGGGGACGGGTCAGACACACGCTGTGGGTCCGCCCTGCGCCCTGGGTGCCTGCGCCTGGCCGCACGCAGCAACGTGCTGCCCTGGAACACGGCCCCGCCCCTGAGGCCTGCGTGGTCCCCGGCTCCAGCCTGGGCTCCCGACCGGCATGCTGGGCGGGGGCGTCAGGAGAGTTCCCATGAAGGCCAACGAGGTGACGTGCCTCCTCCCCCCTGCCCCCCACATTGGCACAAGACAGCGATGTTCTATCCTCAGACACTTAGAACAGGAACGCCCAGCGGGAGGAGCAGCTGGGAGGGTCTGGCAGGAGCTGAGAAAGGGAGGCCCACGTCCCCGGCCCTGATGACCTCGGTCGTACTGGGCACCCAGAGATGGAGCGGCTGGCTGGCCCTGCCTGAAGCGACCTGGACCCCAACCTAGTGGGTTTTAGAGGGATGGGAGGGAGCATCCTACCTCACGTGGATGGCTGGGAGCGCCTCTCAGCTGCCTGATGATGAGAGAGCCCATCAGGTGGCACGTGCCCCCGACTGCTCCAGGCTGGAAATGGGAGAATGAGACCCGGTGTGCCGCGAGCCTGGGGGCAGGCGGCACAGGCAGGGGGGATGGGCAGGCGGGACGGGCAGATGGGAAGGCGGGCAGGTGTGGGGCACAGGGCGCGGGACACCCAGGCCACCCGGTCACTGTCCCTTGAAGACATTCTCGGGCTTGACCAGTGCACCGGGAAAGGTGGCAGTGGCCCTGGTCTCTGTGCCAAGTCAGAATGAGCACTTTGCCTGTTTTCCTAAAGTTCCTCCAGTGTCTCCCTGGCAACTACAGACCGCACCAGCACTGGGAGAGGAAGTACCGAGTTTGAGGAAAGTGAGACAAAGTCATTTTATCTTTGCGAAAAGGTAGACAGGAAAAGGTAACCTGCGAATAGGGTTCCTGTATAAGCTGTGTGTTCGCTGCATCTTTTTAAGTCCCTGGGACAGGCCTCGTCTCCTTCTAGAAGCTCCCTGGATGCTCCTGTTGTAGCTGTTTGCTCTCCTCTGTCCCAGGGGTGCCCCGTGTCCCCGTGTCACAGCATGTTGCATTCTGATCCGCCTTCCACCCCCATTGGCCTGTGAGCTCCGCGGCCCGGCCACACCCCGCGTCCTGGCCACACCCCGCGTCCGGCCCTGGCCTGGCAAATGCAGGGACTGGAGAGGCTCAGGCAGCTGGGTGCGCACGCGCACGTGTGTGGAGGGGAGCGGCAAAAGCATGCTGGGCACAGAAGGACAAGGTGCTCAGGGTCACGTGCGCCCACCACAGACAGGCCCTGGTCTTGCAACCTGCAGTGCCGCAGGCCGAGTGTTTTGGGGGGTTTCATGCTGCCCACTGCGGCGGGCTTTGCCGTGACAGCAGCAGGGCGGGGAGTGGAGGGAGGCCCACCTGAGCGCCCGGCGCGCCCGCGGGGGGCCCGCCCGGGAACAGGCCGTCCAGCAGCGCGCCCCGGCTCCAGCGCCACCACGCGTCCACGCCGCCCGGGCTGCCAGGGGCACCTCCGGCACGTCTGAGGTGAGAACAGGAGCAGAACGTTACTCCTCTCTCACGCGAACGTCGGGTCCCCTGCAGAGTCGAAGCGCGCCGTCCGCAGTACGGGGCGCCCCCTCTCCGCGGAGGCAGGCGGAGGGCAGCGCCACCGACTCGGCCCTCGAGCAGATCGCCCGCTCGCCCGCTCGGCGAATGTCACTGCGCAGTGGCGGCTGCTGCCAGGCACAGTCCTCGGCACCGGGTGCTGCAGGCAAACCCCGGGGAGGCACAACAAAGCAGCACACCGCGTTAGGGAGACAGCCGAGCGGGCGGGGCGGGCGGAGGTGGAGAGCCGGCAGGTGGACCGTTTAGTTCAAGTGGCCACGGAGCGCCTCAGCACGAGGTGGCATTTCAGAAAAGGCCTGAAGGTGCTGAAGGGTGAGCCACGGGGACGGCCGCGGGCGGGTGTTCCAGGCGGGGGGACGGCGAGGCGAAGGCCTGAACGTCCCCGGGGGTATGGGACCCGCGGGCCAGACGGCCCCTTCTCCCACTGCCGCCGGCTCGGCACGGGCCTTTCTTCCCCAGCCAAGGAAACCAGAACCTCCCCTCCTCACCGCACCCCACGGCCTGGGCGATGGGGCAGCGCGGGCCGGGTGCGGGCGGCGCATCGACCACGCTCGTCAGGGTCCGCTTCACTTCCCGAATGAGGCACGGACATCGGACCCACGGGGCCGATCACCTCAGCTGGCCGGGACACACGCTGGGGGGAACGAACCTGACTTCGTGACAAAGTGGACAACGTAAAGGAAGACACCGAAGACAAAGAAACGTTTTGTGAGCGTCGCGTTAGTGACGCCGTGAGCGCGCAGATAAGCGCCGACAGCTCGCAGGGCGGCACTGCAGCCTGCGTTAACGTGAGCGAGTCAACGGGACGCGCCCCGAGCGGCCGAGCCAGGGGGAGTCAGAGCCGCACTTGCCACCTGTCTGCGGCACCTGGACGGAGCGGCTGCCTCGTTTCCCGGGGCTGCACGTGGCGGCCGATTCCTTTTGGCTTGGAATTTCACAAAGACTTTACCGAGTTCAGAGAAACGTCAAGTAAAACGTAAACATGCACGAATGCGACCACGTGATACTTCTTCATGAAGGCAGAGAAGCCAAGCAGTCCGGCGGCCTCGCTCCACGGGTGAGGGCGAGGCGAGGGGACGCAGCGAGGGACACGGGCCTGCCCATCCCTGTCCCCAGCATCGGAATGGGGGCTGAGCCCAGGAGCCCTCCCCACTGTGCGCGCTTCCGCCGGGCGCCGGCCGACGCCGCCCCTGAAGGAGCTGCCTGTGAGACGGTGCACTCTGCACAGCCCGGGACACGCCAGCGCGCGCAGACGCAGGCGCGCGCAGATGGACGCCAGCACGCACGGACGCGGATGTGTGCGGACGCCAGCACGCACGGACGGGCGCCAGCAAGCACAGACGGACGCCGGCACGCACAGACGGACGCCACCACGCACGTACGCGGGTGCGCGCGGACGCCAGCACGCACGGACGGACGCCAGCACGTACATACGCGGGTGCGCACGGACGCCAGCACGCATGCGCGGACGTCAGCATCACGGACGGACACCAGCACGCACGGACGGACGCCAGCACGCACGCGCGGGCGCCAGCACGCACGCGCGGACGCTAGCATGCACGGACGCTAGCACGCACGAAAGGACGCCAGCGCGCGCGGCCACCCGCACGTACAGACCTCCCAGCTGGCGGCCAGCGGTCGGGGCAGCGAGGTCCGGCACCGTGCGGGAAACCGTCCCTGTGCGCGCACCGCTCTGCCCTGGGGCACGGCACAGGCGTCTCGGCAGCCACGTTTCTGATGTGGGGACCCAGAGGCTGATCGGTGCGAGAGGCACCAGGCAGAGCCGGCGAACGACAGGTGCCCGGAGAAAACCAACCAGCCCAGCCAGGACCCCGCTTCCTGTCTCCTTCCCAGAGATCCACCTGGCCGCTCCGCGCGTGTGCACAGCGCCACCTGCTGGCATGAACTGCACCTGCACGCGGTGGAGGTGACGGCTTGGGAAGGCACTGAGGGCTTGTCATCTGCAGTCACTGCTGTCTGGGCAAAGGCAGAGGCAGAAAACCCTGCTTTGTTTCCTGCTGGAACGTGCCCCAGTGAGAAGCCGGGTTGCTGGCCGTGGAGAGGCCAGAACCGAGCCCCGCAGTATCCAGGTCCCGCTGCCCTCACGGGTCATGACTCTACACTCCTCAGCATCTGGCGGCTGTCCATCACCCCCTCTCGCACACAGTGAAAATCAGTCCTTAGACAATAGATGAGGTTACACAGATTCACCAGCCACTTGCTTATGTCAAAAAAACAACAAAAATAATTTATATCAAATTAAATTAGTCGAAGACAATACATTCATGGACAAGCTGTGGGAATACACTTTTAAATATTCTCCAGAAAAAGCAGACCTTGGCGCATACTCTTTCCTGCCACTGAAATCGCAGTAAAGAATCGATACGAATTCACACCACGCACTTCAGAATTCAAGGCCGAGCCGCACTGGGAGGAAGAACCATCAGACTGAGTGCTCTTGGGGGGCGAAAATAAACTCCGACCTCTGACGACTGACAGCTTTTAGCGGAAAAGGAATGCAGACGATGACGGGCCCCCTAATTTCAGATACTGAACGTGGAGAATCAAGCACTGCCTCTGGGTGGGAATCACCGCGGCGACCTTACTGCTTCCTGGCTCCTGGTTCCTCCAAGTTCACCTGACCAACATCTATCACTCTTAAAAGGAGAAGGAAATACGTGACCCCCGAGAAGCGGCAGGGGCTTGAAGCTGGAGCCACTTCCTGTGAATTCCAACGATAGCCTCTGGTTGAAGAACTCAGCTGTTTTCCCAGGAAAGGACAGCAACACCCTGTTTCGTCCCAGCATCTTAGCTCCCAGACTGTGAAGTGCCTCAAAACGTCACCTCTTCCTGATTTAAGGAAATGGGGTGCTGCCACGGGCCCAAAGTCTGCTCTTGGAGACCTCCTATGACCCGGAGAGTGTCCCCAGGGTAATGTGATGACCCCGTCTATGTTCTGTGTGGGCTGGTGAGCCTGCCTGGGGTAACATGTCACTCGGAAGTGGCTTAGCTGGTCCGTGGGGCCCACCCCCGACCTGCGCACAGCAGCGTGCGGGCGCGGGACTGGGGCCCGGAGCTCGGTCCCCCCTCGGAGTCGCCAGCCACAAACATCAGTCGTTTTCACTGCGGCAGCCCCGGTCGAGTGGACGCCGGTTCGCCACACGGCTTACCTCGTAAACGTGTCCCGCACGGCCTGGTTGAGAGCGCATTCATCCTGGGAGAACCTCCCGTGCGCCATCAGCAAATGCAGCAGCAGCATGAGGGTGTACACGCAAATGTCTCTGCAGAAAGAAAAATGAAGTGAGCACCCTTGCACACGCCGCGTGTGCAGACCCAGCCGCACACTGCTAACGGAGCCGGGCTTTAATCCCCGGGTGTAAACGTCTGTAGAAGGAGTGAGGTCCGTGCTGAGGTTCATGTTTTTGCACATCAGCCTCCGATTTTTCTAGAACTGGATTTGAAAAACACTCTCCTTGATCTGATGAGCTACCTTTGTGCTTTTCCCAAAACCCAGCTGGACGTGCGTGTGTGCGGCTGTTTTCCAGGCCCTGTGTCCTGTCCCTGGCCTACGTGTCTGTCCTCACCGACCCTGCGGCCCTTGCTCCCTGTGGCTTCATGTTAAATCCCTCAACTTGGTTCTTTTTCAGAATTGCTTTGCTTCCCACGTAAGTTTTAGAATCGGTTCGCCCGCATCTGTGAGAAAGCTTGCCGGGGTTTGGTTTGGAAGAACAGACACCCGGCAGTGCAGAGTGACCCGTGAACACAGCCGCCCTCTCCAGCCCCTCAGATCCCGAGCTCTCGGTAGCGTTCTGCGGTTTTTGGTGTGCGAACTCTGCGGGCTCTCGTGCGTCGGTTTCTAAGCACACGGTTTCTCGGAGCCGCTGTCGACAGCGTTGCTTATTCCGACGTTCGGCTCCACCGGCCTGTGCCGGGGCCAGAGCACGGCGGAGCACACAGCGACTGTCCGGTGGCCTTGCCGGATGCACCCGCGGGTTCTTGGAGACTTTCTCGCAGGTCATTCGGGAGTTTCCGCACCGACAGCCCACAGCATCTGCCACTGGGCTGTCTCGTGTCTCCCTTTTGAGTCTGTAAGCGTCTTGTTTCTTCGTGCCGACGGCAGTGGCTAGTACTCCCGGTGTGAGAGGAGTCATAGGGTTTCACGGACCCACTTTGTGAAAGTTTGGGGACGTTCTCGGGGTGGTGGTGGTTTTTTTCCATGAACGAAGGTTGCATTTTGTTCAGTGCCTTTTCTTCATCTCTTGAGCTGCCCGTGCGGTCTTCCCGAGTCCGTCCTACGGCGAGGCACGTCAGCCGCTCTTTCTCGCGCGTCTCTTCACCCGCGGCCCTCGCCATCTCTCTGCGCGGGGTTTTGTGTTTATTTGTCGAGGAGGCTGGCCGCCTGGCTGTAGTCCCACCGTCTTCTCCCCGCGGGGACCCGCCGGGTGCTCTCACGGGACCTGCGCGTTGGCACGGAGCTCGATCCAATCAGGACGGGGTGTTTGGGTAGATGACCTCCCGGGGGACGTGTTTCCATCAGGACAGACAGAGGAGCCGGTTCTTTCTCTTTCACGTTGCAGTGTTAGTGCTTGGACGCGGCGTTCAGCAGAGGCTGCAGATGTGGTCAGGCTCCCGTCGTCCCCTTCGTCCGGCGGCCGGACAGCTCTGTGCAGGGGTGCATCACACCCCCCCCCTTTCTCCCAGGGCGGCGTTGGTACAGGGAGCACAGGACGGACGCCTCGTCACGTCTGAGAAAGCTGGGTCCCCAGCATCTGCCACACGGCCGGGCATCTGTCCTCACACACTGTGCACGCCAGCAGCTCCCTCGGGAAATGCGGGAGCTCGCGAGCCCTTGACGGACCCCAGTGGAGTTCGCAGGGAAGGTCCCACTGGTGGGGGCACAGGCTCCTACAGCAGGTAGGCCCGCGCCCCACGAGGCGGCGTGGGCGAGAGAGGCGTCCGCGGCGGGGCTGGCGGAGCTCCCGTGAGCACGGCCTCTCTCCGCCGTGGCGTTTTAGCTGGAAACCAGGCCGACGCATCTGGAGCGCCGTGCGCGGCCACACGCATCACCGGCTGCCCGGCGGCCCCGGGCGGCGGGCTTTGTCTCACGCCTCCCATGCCCTGTGTGCCCCGCGTGGAGAGGTGGAAGTCGGCAGCAGGCGGGGCGGGCACGCTGGGGACGGGCTTCGAGCCCGTGCGCCGTCTGCACAGATGGGGCGCCTCGCCCGGCCGGCGTCACGGCCTGGCTCCTCCCGCTGACCCGGGCGTCACCCAGCATTCAGGTGCTGGGGCGGGTTCCGGGCCAGCCGGGGACCCGCCTGTGTGCTGGCTGCGACGCGGCCAGCTGGCAGGACAGGGGGCGGCCCGCACCCACCTGAGCGCCGCCCGCCGGCGAGCCTCTCTCCTCATCCTCGCACGGACGGCTCTCAGCCGGGCCGCGGACGGCGGGCGCGCCCAGCGCAGGCGGCGTGCTCGCTGGCGTGCAGCCAAGGCCTGCGGGGACGACAGCCATGAGCCTGGCGCGGCACACGGGACAGAGAGGAGAGACGCCCCGGGGTGGGGGGGGGGAGGAAGCCAAGACCCAAAGCTGCGAGGGACCCGGACAACGCTGTCCGCAGGCCTGAGGCTACGCCGCACGTGGCCGTGTCCCCTTATGTCACCGCTGCAGGCATCTGTCACATTCGTCTTCAAAACAGGTGCACGCGCTCCTGCCTCGCAAGGCTCGTCGGGACCCGGAGATGGTGAGCGTGAGCCCGGCATGAGCGAGACGCCACGCGGTGGCCGGACAGCGTCCACACTCACGCGTGCACACTCACACGCGTCCACACTCACGCGTGTCCACACTCACGCACACTTCCATACTCACATGCACATCCACACTCACATGTGCAGGCCGGGCGAGGTGGGCGCATGGCCTCGGACGGGCCATCCCATGGCCATTTGGCCATGAGGAGGTCACTGGTCTCTGAGGACTGGCACGGGGCGCAGACGAGCCTGCCTGTGGGCAACCCGATCACGCCCTGGTCACACTGCCACACGTGCACACACCGCCTGCAGACGGAGCCTTCTCTTCCCTCGTGTCACCCACACCGCCCAGGAGAGCGCTGTGCATGGCACAGGAGGAGCCGGGTTGGGAGGGAGGGAGGGGGAGGGAGGGGGAGGGGGAGGGAGGGGGGAGGGAGGGGGAGGGGAGGGAGGGAGGGGAGGGAGGGAGGAGGGGAGGAGGAGGGAGGGGGAGAGAGGGGGCGGGAGGTGAGGACTAAGTTTCTGCAGCTCCGTTGAAATGTAAACGGGCTAAAGTTCTCCATAATTGTGGAGAAGAATTATATTTCTCATTTGCTTGAACATTTAAAATACGCTTCTTTTCACGGTTTCTTTGGGATTGGGGGAAGGTAAGGAAGTGGGTCCCCTGTCCGTCTGTCACGTGCGTGTGCAAAGAAGGATAAGAAGCTAAAACGCGCCCAGTGTCCGGAACCGCACGCGGACATGGATTCAGAGCGTGCGTTCACACACGCACGCCGAGGCTGCCCCCCGATGCTCTGAGCTCCGTGACCACCACGGACCATGTCCCCACCTCCTCAAGCTCGGGCACGTCGCAGCCGGCAGAACGGGGCCTGCGGGTCCTGGAGAATCCCTCCAGCTCGGCACCCAGGTCCTTGGTGGCTTCGTGCAAAGATGCAGCAAAAAAGTGCTCATCGTCTTTCCTTTTCCAAGCGAAGCCCAAAGCCACCAGGCCAATCTGGGGGGAGACGGTGGACATCACGGTCGCCAGGCCGAGTCTGCGCCCCACGGAGCTGGCCCTGCTCCCGTTGGGACCAGACGCACAGCCCAGCCTAAGTATCCGGCAGGGCCACCGCCTCCAGACCCCGCCCCCCACTCCCCAGGTGTGGCCCTGTGCTGAGCCCTCTGCTCTCCAGGGCTCAGTGTCCCCAAACGAACACCGGGGAACAGAGGGATGGCGGGAGCCGATGACAGGCCCACGAGCAGCCCGGTGCAGCCCGGTCCCCGCTCCTCCCGAGCTCTGAAAATGGTTACACGCCCAAGTGGAGCCGCCCCTGCGCCCAGGCCCCGCTGAGGGGACTGACTCCAGCCCAGGGGCTGCTCACCATTAGTGGCTGGGTGACCAGGACGCAGCAGGCCACGGAGAGGGTCAGCAGGCACAGCCACTGCACGCACTGCGTCTGGTCGAACCTGCCCCAGGGAGACGGGCCATTGGTCCCCACCCGGCCGCACGCAGGGGCACGCAGAGGCCGGAGTGTCTGTGCCCGTGGCGTGTGGCCCTGGGTGGCCGTGGGGCTGCGGGGAAGGGGCGGTGGGGCGGCCACCCTGTCGTCCTGCCCAAAGGGGACCCTCTTCCTGCCAGAGGGGCATCGGCCACCCTGGAGCTGCTGACGAGAAAGAGGAAGGGAGAGCCCACGCGACAGAGAGCAGGAGGGGACGGGAGGAAGGCGGTGACAGGGAACGTCACGCCTGCCGAGCCCCGAGCGGCTGAGCTAACGGGGTCGCACTGGGGACGGCGTTTGCCCCAAAAGCCCTACTAATTTGGCACTGCCGTTGTGGCTTAGGGCGGCGTGGGCCCACGGAGCCTCCTGCACAACCCTGGGGTCGCACGCAGCGGCCTGACCCGCCCGGGGACCAGGCCGAGAGGCAGCGCGCGGTGGGACAGTGAATCCGTGGCCCGTGCGCAGCCACCCCAGGTGTGCGCTCTCCCAGACGGCAGGTGACGGCTAAGGACATGCCATTCGCAGCAGCTGGTCCCCTCCTGCCTCGGGCGAGCGTCCTGTGGCTTCTCGTAGCCGCCGGGACGCCACCGGCCAGGTGGAACGCTGCGACCCTGCGAGGTTTGCCGAGGACGCCCCTCACCCCGCGGCTGGGGAGGGACAGTGGGGACCGAAACCACAAGGGCCACGTCCGGGCCACGCCCGACAGGTTCCCAGAAACCTGGGAGCTGGGCCTGTCCCTCCTGGTGGGGTTGAGGGGCAGACGCAAATGCCGGACTTGCCGTCCAAAGGCGGGAGGACGCGGAAACAAAGCTTTCACGGCTCACCTGTATCCTAGCAACCCTGTCCCCAGGCCACAGGCCACGGAGACCGTCCCGCAAGCGGCCCACGCCACGGAGCGCAGCCACGGCAGAGGCACCCGGGGCCACCGGGGCGCGGCACGTGCTTCCGATCCACCGCCGGGGGCTGAGGAAGAGCAGGCAAGCGCAGGCTTGCTAACGGAGCCCGTCGGCCCCATCTGCGCCCAGAGTGGTTAATTTTACATGTCGCCCTGACTGGGCCACAGGTGCCTGTGCTCTTAGTGGAGCGTTACCCTGGGCCTGCGAGTGTGTCCGGGTGGGATCAGCGTTTGACTCGGGGGACAGGATAAAGCAGACAGCCCACCCCAAAGTGGTGGGCCTCGTCCGATCAGGTGAAGGCCCGCCTAGCCCACGGAAGCTGACCCGGCCCCAGGAGGAGAGAGCCCTGGGGACATGCTTCTTCAGCACCTACTCTCCCTCTGGCCTTCGACCCCACCGGGAGGGACAGGCCTTCCTGAGACTCAGAACGTGGCTCCACGGGGGTGCCGCGTGGTGGTGGGGCCCGGGCACCCCGAAACTGTCTTGTGGAATGGAGCCCGGCTTTCCCGTGATGAACGCAGTGCGAATGGGGGTGTGGCGTCCACCCAGCGGGCCAGGCAGCGAGGACCAGCGCGAGGCCAAGTGCCTCGGACCCCCGTTCGGACTTCGCCACCTCCCTGCGACTCTCGAGCGAACGGACGAGCTTAGCGGGCGTGCGCTCACCCTGAGTGGCCTCGCCGGGCATCCCTCTCAGGCGCCGGCGTGGCTGTGCTCCGGCCGGCGTGCTGGCTTCCTGCAGAGCAAGGGGGTCACTCAGGTGGCACCCCGGAGTCCCGCCGGGACAGGCCCACACAGACCCGCGTACCTTGCCACACCGGGAGAGCAGTGCCAGGAGCTGCGCCCCGGGGGCGGCCAGGAGTGAGCACAGGAGACTCGTCCCGAGGGCCCCGGCCCGCGGGAGCTGCAGTGGCGAGAGCAGCGGTTACGTCGCCCGGTCGTCTGCGACCTCGCGCGCTGTTTGCGTGAGCACGGGCACGCGACGTCGCCGGCAGCCTGGCTCCCTGCGTCTGGACCTCCGGCCCGGGGCTGGAGGACGGAAGACCAGGGGGGCCTTTCGGGGTTTTCTGCTTCACAAACCCCTTTGGGCTGAAAGACGTCGGCCAGAGCCACTTTACGCCAGACTCGTCGCATGTCCAGCCGATTCGGTCCTTGCTGCCCTCCAACAGGGGCGTCGGCAGCCCCAAAGGGTCCCCAACCCACAGAGCCGAGCAAGATCAGACGCCCGGTCAGCCTCAGAGGACGGCCAGCCCGAGGCTTCCTGACTGCGACCCTCGTCCTGGGTGGACACAGCCGGCCCCTTCCTGCTACTGGATGACATTCCTCACCCTGTCCTTGCAGACTGTACACACTTGTCATTCTTTTTAGGAAAGATCCCACTGACCCATCGAGTGACCGTGCTCACTCTGAACTCCGGCTCCCTGTGGACGCATCGCTGGACCCTGCTGCTGAGACGGGCCCACACCCTCGCCTGGGGCAGGGAACGGCGTCAGCAGCTGCCTGGCCTGGCTGATTCTCTGCACCCTGCAGGTTGTACTGCGAGCTGCCTCAGCAGAGGCAGGGGCTCCGTTCCGACCACATGGGGACGGTGACACCAGAGCCGCCGAGTGCAAACCGGCATCCCCTGGCCGGGGTGGCCGTCAGAACTGCTCTCTGTTTCTTTGGTCAGAGAGTTTTTTAAAATTTGAACTGCTTACCAGTCTTTCAAAACAGACTCGCTCTGAGAGGGTCCGGGCTGCCGACCCCCTGGAGCCACACGCCGTGGTGGCGGGCACAGGCTCCCACACGGTGGCGACCAGCCGAGGCCGAGCCCGCCGCCCCGCACACCCCCCCTGGCCCCGTCGTGCCGGCCTGGCGGACGCAGGGCCCTCCCGCTGTAACCTCTCTCCACGCAGCGAGTCCAGCCAACTCCTGGGTCAGGAGGGGGCCGCGCTGCGGGCCTGGGGTTCGGACGCCCTGTGAGGAAAGCCCTCCCACCTGCTCGGGTCCAGCGGCCGTGACCAGGGCAGCCAGGCAGGCGTGGGCGCACAGCATGGCGAAGGCGACGCTGAGGCGCGGCGCGAGTGGCCGGCCCCGGCCGGAGGGCCAGCTGTGCACGGAGCCCCACACGTGGAAGTCCTCCAGGAGCTCCGCGAACCTCCACCGCAGGAGCTGCAACGAGCCACACCACGGGGTGGGGAGGGGGCCGGGTGACAAACAGGATGTTCTGAGCCCGGGTTTGGGACTCTCGTGGGCGGGTCGCAGAGCCAGGCTGGGTGTTCCCCGGCCCTTCCAGCGGCCCATCCCCCCCTTGCCTGGAACCCCGCCCCACCCGCCCACGCCCAGCCCCACCTTCACTGGGCCCTGCAGCTTTGGGACACCTGTCCCCCCACCTGTGTCACCCTCCAGTGTCTGTAAGCCTGAAAGTGTTTCCTACGAGGCCTTCCATTATGGAAACGAGAGAGGGGACTTCAGAGAACTGATGCCCGACGGGCCACCACGCGGCCTTTCAGTGACGGTCTACAGCCAACTCACGAAGACGTTCACCCTGAAGCGTGAGATCAGTGTGCGGAATGCACCAGGATGACGGCAACCGTGTGAAACGCCCTCACGTACACGAAGGACCGAGGTGAGCAAAGGGGCGTTTCAGCGTCAGCGCGCGAGATTCTGGGGGTTTCGTCCTTTCTCACAACCCGCCCCTCTGCCTCTTCACGCTGCGCTCTGTTTATCGGCTGTCTGGGTTGTTCAGGTCTGTCCGGGACCCTCAGGAGTCCTTAGCCGGTGACCCCGAACGCCACAGACCACGGGCGACCGTGCGTTCCGTAACGTTGTAATAATTACAGTCGAAAGTAGTGAAAAAGCGGAAAGGGAGCGAGTCCCCATGTGGACGCCCCGCACTGATGCGTCTTTGAAGACCGGCCACTGCTTAACCGAGACTGGACAACTTGGCTTCGCAGACTTTAAGGAAGCCACAGCCGGGAGGAGCAGGGCCAGCTGCCGTGGCCTGCCCGTGGCCCAGCGGTGCTGCACGGGGACATGGTGCCACCTACCTTCCAGAAGCCGAGGCCCCGGCGCAGGCAGGCGAGCTCCCGCGCCACACGGCCGTCCTGCCTGTCCGCGGCCAGCCAGCACTCGGCGGGGAAGAGCCAGCTCCGCCCTGGGCCCGCGGGCAGCTCTCCCACCACCACGCGGCTGACGTACCAGGCGGGCGAGGGCCCGCGGCTGTCGTGCCACAGGCAGATCTTCCGGAGCGGGCCCAGCGGGGCCGGGGTGCTGGGAACACACGCAGGGCACCGCGTCGGCCGGGGCGGCGGGGACACGGCGAGAGAGGAGCCCTCGGGCTCGCGGGGGCGCGGACTGTGCATGCCTGCTCGCCGCGTGTGAGCCTCACAGCACACGGGGCCCCGGAGGCTCCCCCAGACCCGGTCCACTCGGACCGCATGGCGCGTCGGGGTCTCGGCAGAGGGCCGGCGTTGACCCTTCTGTCTGCTGGCTGGCTCCATCCCCGCATAAACACGCACAAACACGCATAAACACACAAACACGCGCGCGCGCACACACACGCACACACGCTATTTCCTCGCCGCAGGTAACGGCCTGGGAGGGTACCGCGTGGGACTGTGCGTGTGGGGGGCTGCTCCCTCCCGGGGAGTCGGGGGCGGCGCCCCCACAGGCATCCCGCAGGGCGCAGCCTGTGCTCCGCCTACCTGAGGACGAACGTGGTTCTGGAGTGGCTCTTGAACAGGGCCCGGTCCGGACAGTGGAGTTCTCTGGGCCCCGAACGGCCGTTTTCCCCACACAAAACCACGTGCACCTGAAATGAGGACGCGGGGCGTTCGCGGTGCTGGACGCGGGACGCAGGCGTGTGGGGCGTGGCCCCTGCCCCCTCCCATCCCGGAGCCCCGGCCTGCGGGGACGAGGGCCCAGGGCAAGCACGGCCGGCCAGGGCCGGTTCCCGCCTGTCGCCTCCAGGACGGCCCAGGCCGCTCACACTCACCGGGGCACCAGCTACCCCACCCCTGCTTGGCGGGAGCCCAGGGGCCTGCGGACGCGGGGCCAGGCAGGGTGGCCGGGGCGCCGTGGACACACGCTCCCAGATGGGCTGGGCTCGTCCTGACCAGGGGATTCTGCACAGAAATGTGCAGTTCCGACGCAGCATAATTCACCGATAGTTCGTTTTAAAAAATGAAAGTCCTTATTTATTTTTGTTTTTTTTCAAATCCTTTCTCATCTCGATCTGTTTTTCCTTCAGTAATTTCTAAATTTTGTTTTTCACCTTTAAATCTCTAGTCTGGGCCCCTTTCCAGGCACAACGTGACGTAGGATTTGATGTCGCTTTTCCCACCAGGAAAGCCACTGTCCCCACGCAGTGTCGCGTGGCCGATGGCCCCCTTGGGTGTGTGCGGGCTCCCGCGCACTGCCTCTGGAGTCGCGCCTGGCTGTGCCCCGGGCACACGACGCTCACTCGGCCACCCGGGCATCAGCCTCGCCGGGCGCCCGGCCCGAGCTTCCCCCCCACGGTGTGACTTCCCTGCGGTTCTCTTCCACGCGAACTTGGGAATCGGTTTTTCGAGTCCCACAAACCCGAGGACGCCAGCACCTTCGCGCTGCAGTGGGCCGGGGACCGGAAGCCGGTGTCCACGACGACCGCGTACAGCTGGTGGCCGGGCCCCGTGTCCTCGTGCAGAAAAACGTGACCCGTTTTCTCTTTTTCATGACGATCTACACGTCGGCTTTTGGTGACCAAAAGTGCGTAAAGAATCGTGAAAACGGCAACGAAAATACTGGGAAGCAGGTTTTCTGGCTGCCTGTGAGCAAAGGAGAGGAATAAAGACGAGTCGCTAATGAAAATAAACCGCCAGAGAGACCCAAATCCCACAGCACAGCCCACACACGTGTACACGCGCACACATGCAGATCCACGCACACACGTATGCACACGGAGCTAACGGGACACGCAGTACACATGTGCAGATACATATATATGTATGTACACGGGGCGAACACGTACACACTTGCAGGCATGCTCGCCCGCCACATGCGACCAGTGGGCCAATGGGCATGGGACGCCCAGGCTGAGCTCACACCCCACTCGCCCACGTTTCAGACCTGAATGTGTTTGCTCCCCGCAAAACAACGCCTAGAAAATGGGGCGAACTTTAAATTTGTCGCCTGGAGCAGGACACCGCTGACGAGAAAGAGGAAGGAAGCATGCCGCCAAGAGAGACCAGGGCGGGCGGGGCGGGCGCCGACCCCCTCCGGCCGCGGGGCGCATTCGGTCCACGGCCCACGCACCTCCCGTCCGCACGTGTCGTCGGAGCCTCCTGGCCACACCGTGGCGCGTGGCACGGGCATCGGGCGCCGCGGAGCCCCACGCGGCAGCCTGGGCGGGCGGCGGTGCAGCCGAAGCTTCGTCCTGACTCGGGAACGGACTCACCTCCGAAACGCGGAAACGTCACTCGCTTCGAAGCTGGCGCTCAGGCTCCTTGTCGCGATGGAGAAGGCGGCCAGGCGGTCGTAGCTGGGAAGGAGACGCGGGTCAGGGCGTGGCTGCGGGGGGCAGGGCGACAACTCCCCGCAGGAGCCACCCTGTGGTTTAGATCCGGGTTAAGGTCGTCAGCTGAAACCCGGCTCGGGAACGAGACACCACGTCCGCGTCACGCCCACGTCTGCGTGTGGCTCCGAGGCCACCCCGACATGGGCCGTCCTCGCCGCGGACCTGGGCCTCTCGCAGACGTCTCGACGGCAAAGGCCCCTCCGCGGTCCCGCCTGCACCCAGCGTCTCGGGCTCGGGGCCACAGCCCGCTGCAGGCTGACGCCCGGGCGCCCCGCCTGTGTGCCCGTCCCGTCCCGTCCGTCACGGGGCGCTCCTGTCACGGCGACCTCCACGGACCGGCTTCTCAGACACGACGCCGCCGCTGCAGTGTCCGGGAGCCGGGCCCTCGCCGAGCCCGTCCCGCACCCTGGCCCCACGGAGAACAGCGTCACGGAGAGCGACCGGCCGCGTCGGCGCATTAAACGGGTTCAGCATCGAGGGACACAGCTGTTCCCGCAGGTCTGGGTGTTCGGGGTGTGTAGACTCACGGGGGGCAACAGCGGAGGCAACGCACGGAGCTGGGTCACGCCCCACGCGCCGCGGCTGCCGAGCCTGCCTCCCGGGGCCCCCAGGAACCGCCCCGTGACCCGGCTCTGCCCGAGACGCCGCGGACACGGCATGCCTCCCGGCCGGGCAGTCGCTCATCCTCGGCTCTGACGAACGGCAGCGGCAGCAGCCAGGGGCAGGGCCGTCCGCGCCGTCATTTCTGACTGACGGCAGGACTGAGGCGGCCGTGCTCCATGCGGGGACCTCCCTGGTGCCACGAAGTTCACCTTCGCCGCCACGCGGGGCAGGGCATGCGAGGGCACGGCCAGGACCGCGAGAGCGGTGGCCCAGCGTGTCCAAGACGGAGCCGATCGGCCTGGGCACCCCACCCTCGCGTGCCCCCCGTTTGTCACTGGCCGAGTGCTGTCGCTCGCCGCCCGCTGGGGAGGGCCGGACGCAGAGGGGCCTGAAACGCCGGCCCTGGCCGCCTGCAGGCCGTGACCCGGGCAGGACCTGCGGCCGGGGGAGAGGCGCGGGCCGTGGGGCTGCGCAGGCTGCTTGGTCTCTATCGGGGACAAGGTCGGGGGCTTCCGGGCCAACACGGGGAACGGGCAGCCGCTCACCGAAGGTCATACCTGCAGCTCACTCTGTCCGGGGAAGTTCCAGGCTGCGGGGAGGGACCCCCGGACGCCCATTCGCCCGTGTCCCAGAGCAGGCAGCGGACCGCCCGGAAATGCACGGTGTAGTTCACGGCCCTCGCCAAACACGGGCTCGCAGGCCTCCTGTCGAAGTCGGCGTCCAGCAGGGACAGATACCCCGAGGTGGCGTCTGCGGGAGGACAGACGGGTGAAGAACGGCAGCCTGCAGTGTGCAGACAGGCACAGCCGTTCCGGACGCGGGCGGCGTGGCGGGCGGCGGGGGCGGGACGAGCCTGGAGACGCGCACGCGCCTCGCGGCAGAGGGAACCGAGAGCGAAGCCGTCTGCCCACCTGTCAGCGAAGCCCCGGCCACCTGCACATGCGCGACGCGCCCGTCCCCGTCGTGGGTCTGCCTCACGAGGAAGTCCGAAGGCGTGGGCTTCTCAGGGAGCCTGGGGACAGACACGCGGCCGCACGGCCAGCTCCGTCTCGTCTTTCCCTCTCACAGGCTCCAGCCCCACAACTTCGTGCAAACGCCCTTCCCTACAAGGCCAGGGGCTGAACGGGCACACGATCCAGCCGACCGGCCCCACCGGCCCCACCGAGAGCTGCCTGACACTCTCCCGCCTCCTCTCTTTAAAGACTATGAGCTGGAACAAGACAGGAACGGGATGGCCCAGCCTGCCGGACGGGGGCAGAGCCCCCGGGCGGCAGGGACCACGTGCATCAGCGCCCCCAGCTGGCAGTGAGCGGTGAGGCCCGCAGACAAGGACCACGGCAAAGCAGCGACAGTGAGAAACCGCTCAGAACCAGCTTAGCTTTTCTGTGTGAGACTAAGAATCAGGTTAAACCAAATTGTTTCCGCCGGCAGACAAGTTCCCGACGCTGGCCAGACAGTGTGCACGGGGTGGGCACGGGGTGCTTGGCGTGCGCGGACCCGTGCTGGGCGCCGTGTGGGTGGCGCGCCGGGTGGACCCGCCCATCTGAACGGGACCGGCTGGAGTCTGTCACGGGGACCCGGGGGAGGGACAGGCCGCGGACACACGGCCCGGGCAGCCGCCACGTGCTCCGATGCTTGGCCCCCGCGTGCACGGGTCCAGGGTGCCTGTCCGACCTCAGCCGAGGCGCCCACCGCGACCCACACCCTTGGCACAGTGGGAAAGGGGACCTACGCCCCAACCTCTCAGACACGGCGCTGCAAACCATCTCTCCTTTTGGGAAAACCAGGAGCTACGAGCGGCCGGCCCAGGTCTGCGGTGAGACTCCGGCTCCCAGAGGCGGCCGCCGGCGCCCTCACTGCCGGTCCGGTTATTTCTCACGTGACGACCGCGGCCGGCAGGAATCGATCGCAGAGGACAGACGGGCTGCCGCTCCCCGGGGCAGAGGACGCCGTTACCCAGGGTCCTCACGCCGGAGCCTCACGGCTGCCACCGACTGGCGAGCCCGCCCCCACCTGCTCCCGGCTCCGCCCCGCGTCCCCGACCTTCCGTCCATCACCCACACCCACCTCACCAGCAGCATGACGGGGAACACTCTCCCGGCCGGCTCGGAAAATTCTATCCTGATCCACAGGGACTCCTGGGGGCGCCCAGAAAGCCCAGCGAACCGGTGGGAATTCACCCTGCCCCGCGGCAGGACGAACGCCGTTTCCTGTCCCCCGCCGCCCTGCCAGCAAAGGAGAACCCGTGAGCGGAGTCTGGGGGTGGGGGAGGTGCGAAAAGGCGGCCAGCAGGGCCCAGGTGCGGCGGGGGGGGTGGTGCGGGGGGGCGGGGGAGGCTCCCCACCAGGCCGCTTTGGTCCTCAAACTCCACGGTCACGGGCGTCCTCAGCCGGGGTCTGCGGATGGGTCTCCTGCTGGCACAGTGGTGCAGCGAGAGGGTGACGACGACGGCGGCCTGGGGAGACAGGGCCCCTCAGCGCAGGCGGGGCCGGCCGCGGGCCTCGGGGACGGGCGGGGCGCCGGTCACGGCGGTGGGGGCCGTGCGGGCCACGCGGGGGCACGAGCGCGCAGGGCGCCCCGTCCGGCTCACTCACGCCTAATGCAATCATTTGTAGTTTTACAAAGTGTTTTTATTCTTACTTGAAAACTCATACAAAAAGAAACATCTGCTGAGTGGTGGTAGCCAGGAACCCACAGGATGGCACAGCCGGCAGCGGGGGCCGCTGGCCCGGGGCGCGCGCCGGCCCCGGGGATGCCCACCCCGCCCGGGGCCCATGCCGGTCCCGGGGACGCCCACCCCGCCCAGGGCCCATGCTGGTCCCGGGGACGCCCACCCCGCCCGGAGCCCATGCCGGTCCCGGGGACGCCCACCCGGCCCGGGGCGCGCGCCGGTCCCGGGGACGCCCACCCCGCCCAGGGCCCATGCCGGTCACTGGGGACGCCCACCCCGCCCGGGGCCCATGCCGGTCCCGGGGACGCCCACCCGGCCCGGGGCGCGCGCCGGTCCCGGGGACGCCCACCCGGCCCGGGGCCCATGCCGGTCCCGGGGACGCCCCCCCGCCGCAGGGCCTGCCGTCAGGGGACGCCACCCCGCCCGGGGCCACATTGCCGGTCCCGGGGACGCCCACCCGGCCCGGGGCGCGCGCCGGTCCCGGGGATGCCCACCCGGCCCGGGGCCCATGCCGGTCCCGGGGACGCCCACCCCGCCCAGGGCCCATGCCGGTCACTGGGGACGCCCACCCCGCCCGGGGCCCATGCCGGTCCCGGGGACGCCCACCCCGCCCGGGGCGCGCGCCGGTCCCGGGGACGCCCACCCGGCCCGGGACGCGCGCCGGTCCCGGGGACGCCCACCTGGCCCGGGGCGCGTGCGGCCGGGTACAGACCCCGCCCGAAGAGCAGCAGCTGGCTGACCCAGCACGGGCGCTGCATGCCGGGCCCCGCGGGCCGCTGCCCAGCCAGGCCGGCGGGGAGGTGCACGCGGACGGGGCCCAGGCTCTGCTCGGAGCCCCGGTGGTCGACGTGCACCCTCGCGTGGAACGCCGCCTGGCCCGCGCTGACAAGCAGCTGGCGCTCGGTGCTGGACAGCAGGCCGCCCTGGAACAGGTCACATGCCATGGTCAGCGCCGGCCCAGGGACCCAGGGCCGGGAGGGGCGGGCGTCACCCGACGGGCGGCTCGGGCTCGCTGGGCCGAGGGGAGACTCCGACACAGGGACAGGGACAGCACATTTGCCTCCGTTTTGACGGTTCTCGCTGTGACCTTTATTCACTCTGCGGCAGCCGCCATGCTTAGGGCCCTCGGCCCACCCAAAGGCCTTCGTGCCAGACGCCCACGGTCGCCGCGGCAACCACGGACGATGCACGCTCCGATGGCCTCTCTCCGGCCGCTTCTCACAGAGACGCAGGCAGGAACCGTCTGCGTCACCTCCCTCAGGCACGAACTTCCCATGACGGAAGTTTCCACGACAGCCACGTCTGGAGCCGCCCCAGCGGGACCCCCCCGAAATGCGGGGGGCTGGGGCGGAAGCGAGTCCCGCTGGGGACAGCGCCATGCTCCCGCGACACAGTTCAAGTTCGACGCGAAAGTTTCCGCACGTCCCGCCGCCGCTCAGCAGAGTGAGCGCAGGACGTGGGGGCCGAGCGTGTTTCCGCCACAGACACAGGGGCGCGTCCCGCAGCGGGAGCGGCCGCCCGCTGCCCAGGGGCAAGGCACGACCTACCGACAGCGCGTCCGAGATGGCCCGGACCCCGTCCTCGCGCAGGCGGCCCAGGGCCCTGGCCGGCTCGCGGGCCGTGGCGCCCAGGAGCCCGGCCAGGAGGAGGAGGAGCTCCCGCACGCGGCCGCGGTCCGTCACGAAGCCCCCGGCACGTGGGCCGGGGGCCAGCAGCGTCCGGGCGAACTCGAGGATGACGCGGGCGCTCGCGAAGCTCAGCTGCGTGGAGATGGAGGCACAGGTGACGGTCCCCTCACGCAGGACACACAGGGCACGTGACGCACACACCCCCGCCGCCTGCGCCGCTGCCGGACGGCGGGACCCCGGGCTCGGGCTGGAGGGGACAAACTCAGGCCCGGGGGTGGCCCAGCCTCACAGGTCGCAGCTCCCGCTCTGGCCCCGAAGTGGCCGACGAAATGTGACGGGTCTCACAGCGCTTTGAGCTACGGGGCTGCTCGTCCTGAACCCCACCACGTCGCGGATCCCTGTCCCAACTGGCCCCTGCTTCCGGAGCCTTCTCTCTTCCCGACGGCTGTGGCCGCTCCGTCTGCCCAGACCTCCCCTGATGCCACATGAGCCCCCCACCCCACCCCCATTCGTGACCCCTCCCCCGCCTCCCGCCCTCTCTTCCTGAACTGTCACGTGGACCATTTCCAAGCAGGGCAAAGGCAGGGGGTGCCGCGTGGTCTGCCGAGCGCCCCCCACCCCTCAGGCGCCCTGGGGGGCCAGGCCAGGCGAGGTTAAGACGCCCGGGTGGTGCTAGACTCTGCGTCCCCACAGGCTCAGCAGCCGGGACTTCGACTGCGGGGAGGGGAGGGTGCGGAGCTTTGAGAAGAAAAGGAGGTGCAGACGGAGAGCCCCGCCCCGCGGGTCAGTGGCGAGCGGCCCCCAGGTGTGCGTGGCCCGCGCCGGGGTCCTCGCAGGGTTATACCTGGGCAGCAGCTCCTCGCCGACACCCAAGGACGAGTTCTTAGCGAAAGCCGCAGGTTTATTTCTCAGGAGCCGACCCCCCCACCCCTCGTCCTTACCCGAAGGGCAGGAAGCGCCCTGGGAAGCCGCGGTGCTCACCGGACGGGGGAAGCGTATGAGGTCCCTCAGGGTCAGGACGGTCTCCACCGCGTCTTCCTCCACCGCGTCTTCCTGCCCAGGACACGCAGGCAGGACGGGGGAGGCAAAGGGAGAGAGAGGGGCGTTGGCCGCGGGGCCGCGTCCCCTCATGTGGAACCCGGGCGGGTCCCGCGTTTCCCAGGGAAGGGCTCGGGCTGCGACATTCTCTGCAGAGACCGTGGCCACCCGCGCGCGGTCCCAGGCCTTTCCCACCCGTGCAGCGCCCCCCGCCCGCCCCCCGCCCCACGGAAGGTGACATGGGGAACAGCGACCAGGGCCGCAGCGCCGAGCGAGCGTCGGAAAAGGCTGAGCGAGACGGAGGAAGGAAAGTCGTTAGCCAAACGAAGTATCACAGAGACACGGAAACTGGCGTCTTCTTAGGCGCGAACGTGCTCTGGCGACGGCTACGGGGCGAGCCGCGGACCCGCCGCCCGCTGTGGGCAAGGACAGCCCCGCGGGAGCAGGTGGCCCTCCCCCGGCAGGCCACGGCCTCAGGACCGGCGCGGGCGCTCCGCCGTCACGGGCGAGACCCGGACGCGGCTGACCGAAGCCCGTGCGCGGTGGCAGCGGAGCCGGCGGTGACGAGCGGCCTGCACTGGTCTCTCAGGGAGAGCAGCACCGGCTCGTGGGAGGCCGCAGCCGGGCACCGGAGCCACGCGCCGGCCGCCGGTCTCCGCCCTCCCCCGTGTCACGGCCCCTGTCCGCCGGGACACCGAGGCCGGCCCGCCCTGGCCCGCACCTGGTCACGGAAAGCCGTCCTGCACACCGAGGCGACGAGCGCGTCCCGCACCGGCGACCACCGGGCACACGCGGGGCTTCCGTCCCCCGTCGCCCAGCGGCTCAGGACCCTGGCGACCACGGCGACGTAGGCCCTCGCTTCCGTGTGGCTGCCGGTCAGCTGGAGCGCGGACAGGTTTCCCAGGGCGGAATTGTACCTGAGGGACACAGGAGCGTCATGTCGGTCACTCCGACACACCGGGCCACCCGGCGCGGACGGCGTCCGTCACGGAAGCGCTCGCTGGGGGGGCCGGGGCGGAAAGGTGTGACTGGGGAAGCCGCGGTCCGCGCAGAGGAAACTCTAAGACGATGCGACGGGCAGCGTCGGGACTCTACAGACCCCTCGTCAGGCCTGAGCGGCCATGAGGACCCCGACAGCGTCACCGAGGCGCGCGAATGACCGCGAGCAGCACGGAGCTGGACAGAGATCCGGCAGGCGACGGCGGCCAGCACCTCACGCGGGGGCGGGGGACGCACGGGCCTCGCTCAGCCCGCGAAATGCGCAGTGCGGGCAAAGCTGTGGGTGGAGAGGGTCCAGGGGGTGGCCGGGGGCAGGGCTGCCGAGCGGGTTCCCAGGGACGGGGCCACACCCCAGGCGGGCGAGGCGCGCAGCTCCGGGGTCCCAGGATGCAGGGGCGAGCCCGCGAGGAGGACGAGCCACGCGGTGTGCGAGTGACAGCCCAACGCGGAGCCGGGGTGGGGGGCCGGGTCGCCCCGGGGCTCAGCCGCGGGTCGCGGGCGCCGTGGCTGTACTCACAGGTCCTCGCCGGGGCAGTGCTGCCCGCGGACACGGGGAAGCACCGTCAGGGCCACCGTGCACGGCCGCCCCCGGGAGCCCTCGCCGTCTGCCACCCGCGTGGACAGCAGGACTGCAAGGGAAGCGACAGGCGGAGGCGGCTCAGCGGGCGGCGGGCCGGGCGGCGGGACGGGCCCGGAGGCGGCAGCTGCGACACCCACAGACCCGCCGCCTGGACTCTGCTGGCCGGCCGACCGGCGTGCTGGCCGCTGGCGGGGCCAAAACAGGAAGCACTCCCTTCCCGGGGACCCCCCGCTCCCATGTGCACCTGAGCAGGACGGGGCGGTGGAGCCCCGGCCGAGGCGGGGCCCTCGCGGGTGGGGAGGCCGGGCACCCCGCGCGAGCCAGAGCCCGGCTCAGTCACGTGACCCGCGTCTGCGGCCGCAGAGGGAGGGTGGCACAGGTGGCCGGGCGGCTCCTGCCCCGCCTGCCCCTCGCCCGCCTGCTCAGGGGCATGGCCGGGCTGAGTCAGGGGCAGGGCTGGACAGGTCACCCGGGGCCAGGGGAAGTGACCGAAGCCGGAGAGTAAAACACAAGCCCTGAGACGGAGCGTCAGGGGCCGGGTAAGCGTCTCGGTGGTTCCGGGTGAAGAACCGGAATGCGACAGGCCCGGGGGGCGAGGCAGGGGCGTCTGCATGAGGACGGGGGTGAGGGCGCCAGGGAACGGCTTTGTGGGACTCGGGGTGCCCTCTGCGGTGCAGGCCCAGGTGCGTGGCGGGGACTCCTGCGAAGACGCGAAGCCGAGGCCCTGCCCCGAGCTCCCCCACCTGGACTTCTGCAGGCCCCGCGGACAGGCCCTGTGCGCCCCCCATGAAGGGCCCTGTACGCCCCCCTGCGGACAGGCCCTGTGCGCCCCCCACGAAGGGCCCTGTGCGCCCCCCGCGGACGTGGCCCTGTGCGCCCCCCGCGGACGTGGCCCTGTGCGCCCCCCGCGGACGTGGCCCTGTGCGCCCCCCATGAAGGGCCCTGTGCGCCCCCCGCGGACGTGGCCCTGTGCGCCCCCCATGAAGGGCCCTGTGCGCCCCCCTGCAGACAGGCCCTGTGCGCCCCCCATGAAGGGCCCTGTGCGCCCCCCGCGGACGTGGCCCTGTGCGCCCCCCATGAAGGGCCCTGTGCGCCCCCCTGCAGACAGGCCCTGTGCGCCCCCCATGAAGGGCCCTGTGCGCCCCCCGCGGACGTGGCCCTGTGCGCCCCCCATGAAGGGCCCTGTGCGCCCCCCGCGGACGTGGCCCTGTGCGCCCCCCATGAAGGGCCCTGTGCGCCCCCCGCGGACGTGGCCCTGTGCGCCCCCCATGAAGGGCCCTGTGCGCCCCCCGCGGACGTGGCCCTGTGCGCCCCCCATGAAGGGCCCTGTGCGCCCCCCTGCGGACAGGCCCTGTGCGCCCCCCATGAAGGGCCCTGTGCGCCCCCCATGAAGGGCCCTGTGCACCCCCCATGAAGGGCCCTGTGCGCCCCCCCGCGGACGGGGCCCCCACAGGCAGCGGTCCAGTGAGAGGCTCTGAATGTGAGTCCTGTTCAGACTTGGCTCTCGGCACGGGGTTGCAGGCCTGACACTGAGGAGTGCAGTGAGCATCCATTTGAGGAAAATTCCAGAAAACGGAGGCTGGGTGTGATTCCCGTCTCACAGAACTCACTGAGGCCGGCCGGGAGGACCCTCCCCCGCACATGCCCGGTGCCTGCCACGGTGCTAAGCGGATGTGCCCACCCCAAGACCCCAGTGTCCTGCTCAGAGCGCTCGCTCGGTCGCTGACCTGCACCCAGAGGTGCGAGGGCTTCTGACCGGGGGTCAGGCCGGATGTTGTGAAGGACGGAACAGCTGGGCTGCACGGAGAGGCAAGACTCCAGCGGGCCGGGTGCACGGACTAGCGGGCGTCCGGCTGCAACAGACTCGCCTCCCGCGGCGGGGAAGCGAGGTCAGCGACCCCGACTCGCTCCCGTGCCAGGACCACCGGGAGTTCACGCACGCCCGCCACGCCCAGAGCCTCCTCTCTGCTCCGGGCCCCGCGGGCGGGGGCACTCCCCGAATGTTCGTGCTGCCAACGTGCTCAGCACGAGCGGCCGTGACGCGAGGACGGCGTCGGAGGACAGAGCCGTGTGCAGGACGCAGCCCGTCTGGTCCCGAAAACCACGCGGGCCACCTCGGCCCTGCCGGTTCCGCCCGCAAACGCAGGGCCACCGGGCACCGCGTGGCGCGTCGGCGAGCGAGGCACAGCCTGGTCTGACGTTCGAGTCGTGGGCACGAGGTGCCCTTTGGCACATTGTCACCGACGTGGCATTTGCTCTGACTGCAGGTTTAGAGCGTCGGTCTACGCGGACTGCTGACTCCTCTCTGCACCAGAGGGCAGGCGCTGGGCCTGGGCCGGACCACGTGAGACGCATCCCGACGCACAGACGCGAACGTGACTTTCGGGACACACGGTTTCCACACCTCATGGCTTTGGGAACCAGGTCTAGAAGCGACCCCGGCCCGCTCCGCGGCCTACCTCGGTAGCCGTCCACGGGCTCGCCAGCCGGCAGCATGAAGTAACGCTGGCTGTCCCTCCCGCGGTACAGGGTGCGTTTGGGGGCGCTTCCCGCCTGGTAGCTGAATTCGTAGCGAAGGTCCTGCACGCCATTTGGGGGGGGGGAGGTGCGGTCAGCACGACGAATTCCAGCCCGGCAAGGCTGCCCGCTGCCCACCGCCGATGCACGCGGCCGGCGAGCCCCCACCTCCACCGCCCCTGCTCCTCAGAGCCTGAGGAGCTGCCTCTGTCCCGAGGGGTCGTGTGCCCTCCTGGCCTGGGACCTCCCGACAGTCACAGATGCAAGGATCTCTGGGGCCTCCTCGGGGTCGAGGGCACGAGGCTGCCCTCTGCTCCCCACTGGGGACGCAGCAGACAGGAGACGGGAGGGGGCTTGCAGGCGGCGCGCTCGGCCTTAGAGCCGGGCCTTCGGTGAGGCCCGGGAGGGTGGTGGCCTGGGGACGCACGCGGCGGCTGCTGGGAGGGGCCGCCGGGCGGCACGTGCAACGAGTGGGTGTCCTCCGCGCGAGGACAGGGCGGGGCCAGGAGCAAGGCCATCGCACCTGTGCCCCCGATGTGCAGAAGACGCCGAAGGTGGTGTGTGCCTCGAGGCCCTGGCGGGGCTGCACCTGGCAGGCCACGTCCCGGGGGCCCCGGTTGACGGTCACGTACAGCTGCGCCTTCCCGAGAAAGCTGTGGTTGGAAGCTGCAGAGAACACGACGCGGGGTCACAGCCTCTGGGGGGGGGGGAAGGGGGGCACAGCACAGGTGGCGGGCGAGCGCTCGAGCCTCCGTGGGTCTTGCGGTCCGGGCCCCAGGCCAGCAGCGTGGTTCCCGGGCCAGGGGAGGACGGGCCGTGGGGGGCGGGGCTGACAGGTGCTCCAGGGACAGCGCGGCCAGGGGCGGGCCGAGGGCCGGCACTGGCGCCTGTGCCCCTCTGAGGGAAGGGCTTCCGGCTCGTCCTCTGAGCCAGTCTCAAAAGGCGCGTGTGGGAGCTGGGACCCCGAGTCCCGTTTCCCAACGCACGGCATCGTGGGAGGGTTGGGGGACCTTTGCGAAGAGGTCGACAGAAGCCTGCCTGGGACCTGCCCGCCCCCCGGGCCTCAGCGGCTGTCGGCCTCGTGTTTCTCGCTTGGGTGACATGAGCGTCAGCGTGGGTGCGAGACGGGCGTGCGTGGCGGGCTTCAGCCAGTGCCCAGCGTGGACACCGACCAGCCGCGCCTGAGCACACGGACAGACATGCGGCCTCTGAGCCGAACGGAGCGAAAAGCCTCCAGAAACGGGGCAAAGTGCCCAGGAGTTGCCCAGAGGGGGGCGTCAGGCTGTCACGGCAACGCCGGAGGACCGTGGGCCAGCACGAGGGCCCCGGGGAGCGGCCGCGGGCGCCGGCCTCCGAGCTCGTGCAGAAGCCCCACCCGTCTGCAGGGCAGCGGCCACGTGACAGCCACAGGACGAGTGAAGCGCGTGACAGCCTCGGCCCCGCTCTGAACACCCTCCCGCTCGCCGAGGGCACAGACACACCTGTGCCGCCTCCGACCCTCCAATGCAGGGTGCCAGTGAGGGGGTGCGGGGCGGGACCCCCAGAACGAGCCCGGGGAAGGGGTCGCACGGGACTGCAGTTTCCAGGAAAAGCTGCCACTAGAACCAAAGCCCTTGTGATCCCCTGCGGCAGGCCCAGCGGGCAGGACCTACCCACGAAGGCTTGCAGGACGTACGTCTGTCCTGGGCTCAGCGAATACGGCTTTATTGTCACCGTCTGTCCCGTGATCCCTACGGAAAAGAAGGGGCCTCAGGGACACGGTCATCGGTGGGCTCGAAGGACAGCAGGTCGGACAAACCCTTCGGCACAGGCGCCACCCTCTGTCCCCAAGTGACAGCAAAACAGGTACCAGTGAACCCGCTAGTCCCTGTCCCTTACGCCCTCGGCACGGAGCCCAGAGCCCGTCGCCAGGCTCCCCTGCCAACGGAAGCGACACCGAGCTCCGGCCAGCGGTCGGGTCGAACGGGGCGCTCACTCCTGGGGCTGGAGCGTGTGGGGAGAACCCCACTCGGGCACCGACCAGGCGTGACTCTGCAGGGGGGTGAGGTACTCAGAGTGACAGTGACATGTAAGTCTCTGCAGGACGCTGCTGTGCACAGCGCTGACCAGCGGGGACAGTGACCACCCAGCGGACAGGGGCTGGCTGAATGCATGTCCGGAACCGGGGGACTCCAGCGGGACGTGGGTGACCAGGAGCAGGATGGCTCAGCACCACAGAACAAGACGCCACCTAGTGGCAGTGCGGGGCGATGCGGAAGAGGCGATGCGGTGAGCTGGGCGGGCGACTAAGACGCCACCTAGCGGCGGTGCGGGGCGATGCGGCAGGGGCGATGCGGTGAGCCGGGCGGGCGACTAAGACGCCACCTAGCGGCGGTGCCGGGAGATGCGGCAGGGGCCCTGCGGTGAGCCGGGCGGGGGACTAGCTCAGGGCGTCGCTGGGCTTGCCCTGTGGGTGACAGCGCCCGTGGGAGGCACAGCAGCGTGTACACCCGGAGGAGCTGGTGCGTTCCCCGTGCCCTGCACCTGTGCCAGCCGAGTGGCCCCTCGCCTCAGCCTGCAAACGGGGGCGCCAGGCAGGCTCGGGCCTCAGCGTGGTCCACAGAGCGACAAACGCGGCGAAAGGCGGCTCGACCCCAAACACCCCCCGCGCAAAGGAGAAGGCACAGGGGACAGCTCAGGGGCCGGTGCCCACGCCCCAGGAGGCGGCTGAGGCCCCAGGCCCAGGGTGCACGTACCGGACGTGGTGTAGCCCCGGAAAACAGCGCGGGCCACCAGGGCCTTGGGCCAGTCGACCAGGAGGCCGGGCCCGGCACCCGCGGCGGGCAGCACGGGCCCCACCAGGTTGTCCCCGTCACCGTGGCTCCCGTCAGCACTGGCGCTGGGGCCCGGCCCCGGGAGGCGGAGGCTGGTCCCTGGGAAGACAGAGCGAGCCTGGCACGGTCACGCACGCTGATGGCCATCTCCCGGCGCTGACGGCCGTCGGCGTCTAGGCCGCACCCACTGCTGCCGGACCCCGGGGCCTGAAATGGGCTGGCTGGCCACGCAGGCAGCAGGGGCCGTGGCCATCACACCCTCTGGGCGCCTGTCTGTTTGAGGCGGGGGTACCAGAGTGCATCAGCCGGTGAGCTGGGGACAAGGGACCGGCCGTGCCAGACTGCCACGCGAAGGAGCGTACACGTCCCGCTTTGCCTTGGGGGCGCTGGGTGGCCCTGCGCACGGCAGTGGCGTGTGTATCTGGGTTTCAGAAACGGGGGTGGCGGGCAGGGCAGGGGCCCCAGGAAGGGGGACGACACAGACTCACCGGGCCACCTTCCTCCGGACGGCGCTGCCTCCTCGAGGTCACTGTAATAGGCTTCGAAGTCCACTGAAAAGACAGAATCAGAGTGTCCCACTTAAAACCGAATCGCACAGACTCCCGATGGACGGCGGCCGTCGGCCCCGGTCGGCCCCACGGTCCGGGCGAGCTCGGCCCTGCGGACACGCGGGCCCCTGGGAGGCAGTGTCCACCGCATGGCGACCGCTGCTCTCCCAGGGGACACGTGGTGCCCCCAAGCTTCTCCCCGCAGTCGGAGGGCCTCACAGGGTCTTCCCGCCCGCGAACCCGGGGGCTCAGCGCCCAGGGCTGCGGCGGCCTTCCCCAGGGCACGGGGCCCAGAACGCACGTCCCCCACGCCCGCGGCCACGTCGCGCGGCGCCCCAGGAGGGTCAGCGAGGGAGGAGGCAGAGGCCGGGCCACGATCCCATCGCTGACGGTGAACTTCACTCTCAGTTGTTAGGCACGAGAGCAGTGTCTGTGCGACGTGAAAACCAATGGGAAGGGAGCCGTGGGTGGCTGGGGGGGATGGGCACGGTCGCCAGGCCCCCCGTGCACGGAAGGCTTGTCGCCGCGGCGACCTAGGCCACACGCCAGCCGACGGGAGGGGTCGGGCCCCACGAGCACCGGGCTAGGGCAGCATGAGGCGACCACATGACCTCACACCTGACCTGCCCGGCGGCTTACCAGTGGGGCTGGGCCCTGGGGACCCCTCGTCCCAGGCAGCGCCCCCCAGGGCCGTGGTGACGCCAGCAGCAGGGGCACGGTGCGTGGTGACCATGGAGTCCACGGACGCTCTCCCCGCAGCCGGACGATCAGGCCAGCCCAGGCTCGGTGGCCACAGCTCGGGAGAGGACGGCGTGGGCATGACGTGGGGACCCGCGCCACTCGGGCCCGCAGACAGCCGCGCGGAGCCCAGCAGCCCCGCCGCTCGGCAAACGGGCACTGCAGGGAGATGTCGCAGCGTTAAAAGTTTGGGTGGAAAAGGGCCCTTTGGGTTTTCAGAGCGTGCCGGCCACGTAAGCACGCTCGGTTTTAAGCAAACCCGACATCGGTTTGTGAACCACACGCAGGCCACAAATGCCGAGGGGCAGACGGACTGCAGACAGCGATGGCGGACACACACCAGCTCGCCCTCGACGTGCCTGTCCCCGGCTCCGGGGACCGGAGCGGCCCCCCAGGCCCCACTGGGGGGACTGTTCACGCTGCTCCGGACCCCGTCTGGCCTCACGGGGCCTCTCCTCACCCTCATTCACCCGCCCGTCAGCGTCTGGCGCAGCGATTCTGAAAACCGCTGGCGAGATTTACGGCGGAGGCGGCCGGCTCGGAAAGCATCTGCGGGGCGGAGGAGCTGACGCCTCAGGGAGGTGAGCTTCCGCGTGTCCCCACGGCGAGAGCCGGACCCCGTGACAGCCGGGCCGAGAGGCAGCCGTGCTGGGATGGGCGTTTGCCCATGCGAAGTGTAACCGCTCGGTGCCACCAGGGCTCTGTGACTCACTGGGCAGGGGCTTCGACCCGGCAAAGCCGCCCCCCTACGGAACGTGGGAGGCCCGCCCTGTGGAGACGGCACCATGGCCCTCTGCCGTCACGGCCTCCAGCAGAGGCCAGCGGGCAGGGCTCCCTACGTGGCGGTTTCGCAGGCCCCAGTGCGTGGAGGACGACCCTGAGGCTGGCCCAGCATCTGCGGAAGGCGCCGGCGGAACGGCCGGGAAACCAAAGCCCTCTCTTGGCTGTGCAGAGCGCCCCTGACCACAAACATCGCCGGTGACAAGTCTCTCTGCCCCAGGCCAGAACCCAGGAGCCTTCACGCCCACAGGCCACGTGTGACTTTATTTCACTTCCCTCCGGCCTGCGGCATGCGTGAGCCATGCACTTCCTGGAGGCGGCTGGAAGCCTCGGCCCGCAGCCCGGCAGCGAGGATCCAGGCAAGGACCCAGCCGCCCCTCGCCGCACCCCCCCCCCACCCCTCTGTGGGGTCCCGCACTGCTGCCCCGGAGGACAAGGCCAGCCTGGAGGGGGTGTGGGCCGTGGGGATGCTGCACCTGTCGTCTGGAATAGCTCGCTGCGGTTCTGAGCCCGTGAAGCTGCCTGCATGCAGCCGGGGGACGGAGCAGGGATCAGCAGCGGGAGCCGAAGCGTGGGGGACACGCTCCACCGTGGGCAGGACCGGACGCGCCACTCACGCCGGCTACACTTGCAGAATTGTAGCCACCTCAGAATGGAGTCCACACCAGGAGGCCGCCGCCTACCTTCCGCGCGGCTCCCCTCCGTGGCGTTGACCAGGAAGAGGTCCCAGGAGTAGGCGAGGCCCGCCGCGTCACCGCAGTCCGCACACGCGGCCCGGAGGGACAGCTCGTCGTTCCAGTTGACGGGCAGGGCTCGGAAGCGCACCCAGGCGACGTGGACGAACCTGCGGGCGCGGGGCGGACGGGCTGCGGGTCGCTGCGCGCGGCCCTTGGGTGCGTCCACGCGCGCCGGGCATGCTCAGATCACCGCTCGGGCCTCCGTCACGCGGCAGACAGCGGTCACGGCCGACACGAGCGAACCGCGACGGGGGGCCGAGCCGGTGCCGCCGCCCGCCCAGCCCCCGGGCCGCGCGCACACCCTCGCCCGGCTGTGACCCCTCCCCAGTGTCCCTGCCGCCCACACTCCAAGCGCAGTGGGGACTGTGGGTCCCGGGGCCGCAGGACCCACAGGCTCCGCTCCCTTCCCGGGGCCTGGGCCACCGAGCGGGGGTGGCGCGGGCGTGTCCCGTGATGGTCCCCCTCCCCACTCGCATCTCATGTGGCCGCCCCACTGGCGTCTCCCAGCGCAGGGGACCAGGAGGCCTCGCCGGGCCCCAGCCCGTCCCGGTGTGTGCGCGTGCGTCCGCGTGCGCGGGGCGCGGGGTGGGGGTGGGGGTGGGGAGGACACGTCTGGCCCTGACCTCCCAGGGACACTGTCACACGGACCAGGATAATCCCTGGTGGCGTTCATCCAACCTCAGTCCCGGTGACTGAATGTTTTACAACAAATGCTGTGATTATCCCGTGAGACTTACACAGCGCACCGCATTTTCAGAATAAAAGTGTCTTAAGATTTTAAGTACAGTTATTTAAATCACGCCCCCTATATCTCTAGCCCTATCCTGGCGCTTCTTCGCTTTTAGCATACACAAATATAAATAAAAACGGAAGTGGTCCGGGCTCCTTCTGGCCTCCGCCCCCAGCCCTGGGACAGGCGCATCTCAGGGCAAGTGCTATGACCTGCGGGCGCTTCCTCCTCGGAGCATCGCCCCTCAGAGCCCCTCCTCAGAGCCCCTCCTCGGAGTCCCCCTCGGAGCCCCCAGCTCGGACCCCGCCCCCCGCACTCAGAGGCCCCACCGTGAGCGCGCGCGTGCACAGCGGGTTCCTTGCAGGCCCCAGCAGCAGCGGGGCGCGGAGAGCCAGCGGCAGACGCCCGCGCCTGCGCCGTGGGGACCTCGGGACGGGCGGTACCTGAGCGCCGAGTCCAGGCGGGTGGACAGGAACACCTGCGCCTCTGAAGAATTGCGGTCTTCGCTGGACACCACCAGTGTCACGAGAAACTGGTCGTAGCTGCGGCTGAGAGAATCTGCCGCAAAGGAGAGGGTGGGCGCGCCTGCGCGCAGGCTGCGTGGAGGGGGCCCCGCGAAGCAGGCGCGCCCAGGGCTGCTGGCCGGGGTGCACTTCCAGTGATACCTGCGGGGGAGCCATTGGAGGGCTGAATGCCCTGCCCTGGTCAGGCAGGTGACCTTGGCGTCATCGCGGGCTTCCTGGGGGCTTGCGAGGGAGCATGTGCCGGTGTCTGCGGGGACGCCTGCTCGCCTTGGCGCAGCAGGGAGCGCGTCCGGTCGGGACACTGGGGCAGGCCACCCAGGGAGGGTGTGGGAGGAGAGGCCCAGGGCCTGAGCCGGGGCCTCCAACGTCCAGGGACCCCGCCACGCAGAAGCCTGTGACACGGAACCCAGCCTCCCACACACCAAACATCTTACCCGCAAGTGTTCAAAGACGAAGGAACACGTTTGCTACGGACTGAATGTCCGTGTTCCCAACCCCGCGTGTAGACCCCAACCCCCGAGGCGATGGGTGGGGGGCCTTCGGGAGGTGGATCCCTTGTGGGGGCGGGGCCCTGCGGTGGGGTCAGGGCTCCTAGACGAGAGGCCGCAGACAGCCCCTGCCCGCGGTCACCACGCAGCATCTGCGGCGCCCGACGCTGGACGTGCAGCCCCAGGACGCGAGTGACGGTCCGTCGTGTCTGACCGCCCCGCCCCCATCCGGGTGGTCTGTTCCAGCGGCCCCGACGGACTGGACACCACTGAAACCTCATCTTGGAAAACGCGCCATACTTTAAATACCAACATGTCAACCGACCTGTCTCATTTCCAGCCCTTTCACAAGTTCTCCTGTATTTCGATCCTAAGTGAAACATTAATTCGGCTAATAAAAGTTGAGGTGCGTAAAACTTCATTACCGCAGAATTCTAAAGCCGCCCCCCTTTCAGTTTGGAGGGGGCGCATAGCCCCTTGGGGCTCACCTGAGGGCGGCCCCGGGCCTGTCCGGGTCGTAGGACAGGGACCCGTGGAGCACGACGGTGGCCAAGGGCCTCCTGGCGACGAGCAGGTGCGTGCCCTCGGAGATGACGCTGACGGGGGCCCTGGCTCGCACCTCCACGCTCACGCTGTGGTTGGCGTACACGACGCTGCCTCGCACCTGCACCTGTACGCCGACGACAGGGGGCGCCACCGAGCCGGATGCTCGCCTCAGCACCGGAGGGAAACTGGGGAGCCCCCGCCCTGCCCCTGTGCGTCACCAGCGCCAACTACAGGCTTCGGGTGCAGCACTGGCAGACGCGCTTTCAACCCCAACAGCCACCTCCGCGACCACAAGCGTCCCACGTCCCGCTGGGGGGCGACTGCGGGGCCGGTACCAGGCTTCCCCGAGCCGCGCGAGCGCCGCCTCGGGGGTCCTGGGCCCTGCGCACAGCAGAGCCTCGGAGGCCGGCGCACACGGCCCTCCAAACCCGCTCCACCCGCAGTTTCCCTGCTGTTGGGTTTTGGTGACTTGCCTGTGTTTAAGCCTCGTTTTTAGCCCCCAAACATGCTATGGACTTAGAAAAACGCAAACGTGCGTGAGGGTCCGCAGTTCCAGGCCCTGAGCGCTCGCTAAGGGCGGGCAGTGGGAGGCTGCTCGTGCCAGGGGCGCCGTCGGCCCCCTGCCCACCTTGGCCAGTGCTGTGTAGTGCCCGGGCTCCAGAAAGTAGCCGGGGATGGTGAGGGTCTGCCGGTGCGTGCTGACGGCGGGGGGCAAGGCCACCCCCAGCCCCGCCGAGCTCCTGAGGCTCCAGGTGTACGCGAGGCCTTGGGAGATGTCGCAGAGAATGGCGGCTGCAAAGGCCACGCCCAGCGTCACAGGCTCAGACCTCCACACCTGTGTGATGAGAGAAAGGTGTCTCATGCAAACTTCCATTTTGCCTAATTCCAGAGTAAATGATTAAAAGCTTGCACGTGACCTAAAACTCCAGATGTGTTAATGTCATCACTGGACAGGCTTCTCAGCGCTGGAATTGAGGGCTCAGAACAAATGCCACGTCGACTTTACGAAGAAAAGTAAGACGTCTACATGAAACGCAGTGCCAAAAAAAAAAGAACGACTATAAACTCTCGAGAAAAAACCCTTCTACGCAAAAAATGGGAACATATCAAAGGGAAAGGTGAATAGATTTGATTACATAAAAATTTTAAACATCTGAATGTCAAAGTACAATTTTTTAAAAGCAATCGACAGAGAAGGAAAACCATTTGCAAAACATGACAGTTCATGTCATTTAAAATCAGTGGGAATTGCTTTATTGTATGGTTTCCACCATAAAACCATGTAAAGGTTTTATATATTCAAAATTTAAATTAAAACAAAAAGAAAACCCGCTCTTTGACGGTCGGAGACGCTGGGACCAAGGGATGTAACCGAGCTTCAAACAAAGGCGGCGGAAGCGCGTGCACAGGGACCCGATGCGCAGGGCTTTGAGGACGGAGGACTCTAGGCGAACCTGTGAGCTCGCTGCGCAGTTTCGTTTCTGGTGACAATGCCGCTGTTGTTGCTTTGAAAGTATTTTACAGATTTATTAGGAAAGACGCTAATAAATCAATACACGGGGGGATCGGCTGCCAGCCCAGCCCACAGAGTCACGGCCCAAAGCGGGCCAGTCGGAGCATTTGGGGACAATGCCAGTGACGGATGGAGTAACGTTAAGGCAGCCGGCAAGTCTGACCTCCAGGTGGAGGCCGGGGGCCTGGGTGGCGGCGCTGCCCCAGCCTGGGGCGCCCGGCTGGCGGCAGGCTCGAGCCCTGGAGGACGTTCCGGAACAGCTCCCATGACCGTGGCAGGGAGAGCCGAGCGGCAGCTGGGACCCAGGGGTTCAGAACACACTGGTATTTGCTATAGATAGAATTTTGCCTTTGGCTTTCGTTAAGTGACGTTAGTCATGACTTATTTCCTTTTAAATTATTTTTTACTGTTGTACTCTGAATAAGATTCTAGTATTTGTCACAATACTACCCAGATTTATGAGTTGCAACGCATTGTGTCTGAGAGGCCAGTTTTTAACCCATGAATAATGACAAACGCAAAATTGGGACATGCCCAGGGGGACGAGAACTGGGTCTGAGGCGCTGTCACGTGCGCGGCACCGGGGGACACGCGCCAAGGCTCCTCGAGGTCCCGGAGGGGTCTCAGGTCCCGGGCCCAGTCCCCGTGGGAATCGCCCCCGCGGAAATGCCGCAGACCTGCAGAATGGGGCGCGGGCGGGAGGGGCTGCGGGCGGGAGGGGCTGCGGGCGGGAGGGGGCGCGGGCGGGAGGGGGCGCGGGCGGCCACCGCCGGTTCCGTGCGGCACTGCCGGTTCGGGAACGGCGACGCTCTGCCGCAAGGGTGTGAGCCGGCGGGCGGCTTGAGCCGTGCTTCGTGCTGCGCCGCCGTGAAACGCACGCTCAGACTTGCCATGAGAGGGTCGCGGCGTAGCCCAGCGAGGCCAGTTCTGTGGGAGCACACGCGCGCACACACACGCATACGCGTGCACACGCCACACACGAGGAGCCTCAGGAAAGGACAGGACATAAACACGTCCCGAGCACCCACTATGGGCCAGGAGAAACGGCCTTGCTTTCCTGCTACTCCTGTGAGGCCTCAGGTTTAGGGCAATTTTCCTTTTCAGGGCAAAAGTGCTCCAGGGACCCACGGCGGTCTCCTGCTGACTGAATTTCAGAGGATTCCTGGTTTTCTTTATATTTTTAGAAAACGTGCAAAACCGAGAAAAGTTAAAGAAAAGTGGAATCATCAATTTCATTTTGCTTGTTTTGAAGATGAAAAACTTGAGTACATCGAAAAACACTAACACGCGGGTCACACCGCTGGCGAGCAGTCCGAAGCGCGGGCCGGGCTGGCCCACCTCGGCCACCGTCCGGGGCCGGGCCGTCCCGCAGCTGCGCGGAGCAGAGCGCGGGGTAGCGCGGCCGCCGCCGCCCGCGCCTCGCTGTCCTCGGTGCTGCCGTTCGTTCCGGCCTTTGACTTCCTGTGCATCTCCGGGGCGCAGGGAAGCCCCTCCCCGGCAGTGCCATCTCCTGGCCACGTGGGTGCTCCCTGGGAGCCAGAAGGGACCCCCTCCCGGGGCCCAACAGCTGGCCCTGCGGGCGGGGCTCCTGGGACCGCGGGCCTGGCCGCGCCCCTCACCCCCACTGCCACCCAGCGAGACTCTGGGGGTCCAGCAACCGACCCCCCGGGCTAGAAGGCCACAGAGAGCTTCCAGCAAATGCAGCCAACCCGGGTCTTAGTTCCCATGTGTCTCCAGAGCACTTTGACTCTGCGAAGGAAAACCAGAAGCTGCGACATTGCAAACCAAATAAAAAGCAGCCCAAGTCCCCTGGCGAATGGCTGAGCTCGTCTCCTGACCGATGTCACACATGTTCAGACAGTCCTTTCTCCTGGGGACGCCAAGCCGTTTGCTCGAGCAGCTTCAGGAAGCTTCCCAAAGCGGACTGAGCCGGGCGCGGGGAGAGAGGCGACGGGGAAGAGGGCCAGCCTCGGCTTTTCCCTCGGCCCCTGCTCCCTGGGCCCCCGCTCCCTGGGCCTCAGTCCCAGACCCGCGGCCTCCGGGCCCTCCCTGCTCCCTTGCCGGTCACGGGGACCTGGATGGACCGCGCTTCGCTCCCGGAGCTCGGCTTCCAGTGCGGCTTCCGCCTGGCCGGCGGCCCCCAGACCCACCTGCACCGTCCTGGGCCCCAGGCTGGTCACCGGCGGCGGCTGGCAGGGCGTACGCACTATGAAGAGCTGCTTCTGCAGGGAGGCGCTGCTGACGCGGTTGAAGGCCAGGACCTGCACCGTGAGCTCCCCTTCCCTGCGGGGCGACAGGGCAGGGGCACGAGAGGCCGACGGGCTCACAGCGTGCGCGACCGCCACGGCCGAGGCTCGTCACGCAGCCATTCGCTGCCCGTTGGCAGACCCGCCGCCCGCTGGTCGGGACAGGCGCCCGCTCGCAGACTGGTGGCACCCCAGGTTTGGGAGACAGGCATCCACGTGGGGAGGTGGCGTCCATGGCCTGGCCGCTCTCTCTACCGCAGGGGCCTCCTTGGGTCCCCATGGAAGGGGCGTCCTGGACCCGTGCCTGGGCGTCTGAGCACGACCCTCCCGCCTGCCCCGCCCGAGGTGGGATGGGTCCTGCAGCCCGGGGCGGGGCGGAGGGCTCCCCAGCGGCTCCAGGCAAGCGGCCCCAGTTCACTAAGAAAACGAACAACCGTTTGCAAATGATGCAAACGTACAGTCAAGCAAGACCCCTGGACGGGAAACGCTGTCCCCATTGAGGGTGCGAGGACGTGTCACCTACCATCCCAGATCGTAAGGTGGCCGGCTGACCAGTGCGCCTCACCTGGTGTAGACGTGACTGGCGGAGCTGTTCCCCAGCCCCGCGGTGCCGTCCCCAAAGTCCCACAGGTACGCCACGTCGGTGCCGAAGTTGATTCTGCACTGAAAGGCCACGGTGGTGTTCACCAGCGCCGAGGAGGTGGCTGCGAGCCGGCTGGGCACGACCCTCGCCTGCGCCCAGACGCGGTGGGGCTCCGAGGCCACGCTGCCCTTCGCGCCTGCAGCCCGGACCACCACGCGGTACCTGTGGGGTGGGGCCAGGCAGGAGGGACAGACAGCGACCAGAGCCAGGTCAGAGGCGGGGCCGAGCTGTAAGGGAAGGCAGGGGCTGGCACTTAATTTGTAGGAATTGACACAGCACCCTGTGATTTCCGTCTCACTGGGGACGGAGGGGGTGACACCCGGTGACCTCCCCTCTTCGTTACATGATGCACCTCTCAAGGCGGAGGGGTGGGCACCTCACCTGTCCTTGGGAGAGGAATCTGCCTCGGCCGCCCTGGTGGTGGCGTGGCGCCTGACCTGGGGCCTTCTGGTCCCAGCGCCCCCTCCCCGCCCCCCCCCCCCCCCGCCGGAGGGAGGCCGCTTCCCTCCCAGCGGGTCCGTGTGCGATGCACAGACGCGCCCGGTGACACCGATGCACGCACTGGCAGCACGGTCCCCCCCGGGGCTCGGGCCGCGCCGCCGTGACGCCCGCGGACGCACCCCCCGGGCACAGCGAGCCGTCTCCGGATGCTTCTGGAAGTCGTCCTCACCGGGGCATCGTCTCCAAAATACCACGTGAACTCCAGCGGCCCAGTCTCCTTGGTAACAGCCACGAACGTGATGTCGGTGTCGGTGGCGAACACGGTTCCGTTTGTGTGGACGGAGACGGCTGTGACAAGGACAAGGACACGGCGAGGTGGCTGGGCCGAAGGGCGGCGCCCGGGAAGCAGGTCACGCCTGAGCGGGGACACGGATCTGAGCGCGGGGGGCCCGCCAGGGGTGGGAGCGGGCAGGCGACGTGGGCCCGGGCTCCAGCGCCACGGCCACCTCCCCGGGATGTGCGGGGGGCTGGCAGGCGACTCTGCATGACGCCCCCTTCCCACGCCTCCCGCCTGCGGTTTCTAGGAAAGTCCCGGCATGGACTGCAGGGGCCACGGAGCTCGTTCAAGGGCACGGGGGGGGGGCTCAGCAGAGCCCGGCGCGGACCCCGCACCGTCTGCGGCCTCTGCAGCCTCAGCCGGCTGCCGGGCGGGCCCCCAAAGGCGACGTCCCCCTCGCGGGCACACGGGACTCGCGGGCCGGGTCCACACAGCCCGGCCCAGCGCCGGGCGAGCCCCGCGAACCTCGTTATGGGTGACCAAGCGGGGGGGCGGGGGGGGCGGCACTTTCTGGACGGGGGGTTGTTGAAAGCCCGCGTGACGCTGGACGCTGCGGCCTGCGCCCCCCGCCCCCCCAGACACTGGCGCTGCAGCCGGACGCCTGTGCCCCCCGCCCCCCCAGACACTGGCGCTGCAGCCGACGCCTGTGCCCCCCGCCCCCCCAGACACTGGCGCTGCAGCCGACGCCTGTGCCCCCCGCCCCCCCAGACACTGGCGCTGCAGCCGACGCCTGTGCCCCCCGCCCCCCCAGACACTGGCGCTGCAGCCGACGCCTCGCGGGCCCTGCCGCAGCTCGCGCCCCGCGCCCAGCGGGTCCGGCTGCGGTTACCGCTCTGCGGCCTCGAAATTCGAAATAATTTGTTTGAACAAGATGTGTCCGGCGCTCGCTTCTCCCTGGGCCCTGGGCCACGTGCCACCCTGGGCGCAGGGACGGTCACCAGGCCGTGATGGACAGAGGCCGCCCACGCATGGGGGGGGCGGAGAAACCCAACCACCGAGCGGAGTGTATGGAAGGGCGGTCACGGCCGATCGCAGAGACGGCCCCGCATCCCGCCCCGTCTCCGCACCCTTACAGACGGCCGCCCCGCGACACTGCGGGCCCCCGCTCCCCCGCCCCCCGCGCCCCGAGACACTGCAGGACCCCCGCCTCTGCACCCCCCCCACCGCCTCCGCACCCCGAGACACTGCGGGCCCTCCTGTCTCCGCGCCCCGAGTTGGCGCCAGACCCCGGCCAAGGGCACGGGAGGGTCTGGCTGACGGGGGCAGCCTCGGGGGCTCGGGCTGGGCAGGTGCATCTGGACCCTGCGTTTCCAGGGGCTTTGCTGCACCTGGCCCGGCCCCTGCGAAGTCCTGGCCCCCGGCGGGTTCAAAGGCACCTGCTGTTTGTTCTCACGCCCTCGGCTGGCCTGCAGGTCCCCCGCCCCCCCCCCCCCACCCCCCCGGTTCCGTGCTGCTGTGCCCGCCACAGGCAATTCCCAGGACCTGGGAAATGTGTACTTTGCAGTGCTAACCGTGATGTGCGTCTGGATGTCCCTGAGCCTGCGGGAAGGGTCCTCTGCCAACACAGATGGCAAACTAAGTCCCCTTGAAGCCTGTGGTTCCCTCCGACCTGAGAAATACTTCACCTTCCTGTGAAATACGGAGCCTCCTCCCAGCCGCCTGCCGCAGAGCTGCCACCCACACGGCCGGGCAGACCTTACATCAAAGACGCCCTGCCCCCCGCCTCTGCCTTCCCACGGACCAGCCGGACGCACTGCACGGCCCAGCGCTCAGTCCGCGGACGCCACAGGGCCGGCCCGAGAGGCCAGCCAAGAGCGACGCGGCGACATGCCTGAAAACGAGGTCCCTCTGCCATCCCACACGCCGGCCGCAGCCCCGGGGGCTGCTGGGTTTAATTACAAACAACGAGCACGGGCTGGTTCATCCACCGCGCCGGCCACATGCCGAGGGCCGTGTCCGGACACAGGGGTCCACGGTCGTGGAATGTCCTGGTGCGGGCAGAGCTGAGGTTCTGACCGCCGCCACCGCGCACCCCCGTGTCCTGGTCTCCTGGCCCCTCAAAGGGGCTTGCGGGGAGCACCCAGCAGGCCGGCACCTGCGACCCTCACGGCAAAGCAGCTGCACTGGCCTGACGCCTGCTCCTCAGGAGGCAAAGCTGCCGGCGGCCACCTGCCTGCTCTGCTCCTGGAGCACCCAGGGCCACCCATGCACCCCAGCCAGCTCTCGATGGCCGACGACGCCCACCCACCCTGCCGCCGTGCACGGAGCGTCGAGCGCGCTGTGGTTACGGATGAGATCCAGGCACGGGCCCGTCCTCTCGCACACGTCCACCTACCTTCCCCCGAGCTGCCTGCAGGACGCAGCGGCCCCACGGCCAGCAGGGCCAGGGCCGGGGCCAGCACCGTCCACCCCGGGGCCATGCGGCCTCCGCTCAGCACCGGGCGCAGATGAGTGCTGGGAAGGACCCGCAAACAGCCCGGAATGCCTGGGCAGCCCTTCCCATCCCAGGAGGCAATCAGCCAACAGGGAGCGTCCCCAAGACGCTCCGCCCCCAGGGGCTGGGCCACCTCTGCAGCCCTGCTGAGAGTCTCCAGGGTGCAAACGTGAGACTTCCGCGAGGCTCAGGAGCCTCGGTGGCCGCCAGCCATGGGGACGAGTGGCCAATAGCTGGGGGCTCTCATCTCGGAGGAGGGCTTCCACATCACACCGGAGCCACTTTCCCAGCGGGGGAGACAGCTGGGCTACACCTGGACTAGAAGCAGCCACCTTGTCTCAGACAACCCAGGTGTTAACGGATGGCACCATGTCCTCTAAAATCCCTTCTCCCCGGGGGCTTCAAAATAAAACGGAGCACCCACAGTTCAGCATCAACCCCTCGACAGGCTGACCGCAGGGGGCTTGGGGCCTCTGGCCACGGGGAGGTGGGGCGACAGCCGGCCCGCCCCCCCTGCAGTCACAGTAGCAACCCTGCTGCGGTCACCACGGGGAGAGGCGTTGTTCAGCACTGAAGGGTTCAGTAATCACATTGAGTCCCCTCCCCCCCCAAACACATTATGAGCAGGAAATTATCGTAACCATTTTTGCAGTTATTTTGTTCCGATGCAACTAAAAAAAACACACAACAAACATATTCTATGACGGAATTTATTAGGCCCCAAAATACACGTTTTTAGATTTGAGTTGAGCCCGGGCATCTGTATCATGTCAGCCCGGCTCACCCCACGGGCCAGCCCGGCTTTCATCCTTTGTCCTCTCATCTGGGGTAGTTTCTCCCCTAAAGCCACACTGAGTGACATTATTTGACACAGATAACTGGTACCGTTAAGTATGAACAAGCCGCCCATGCTACCGGCTGGCCTGGGTCCCGTGATGTTAAGTCGAACCCCGTCTGCCGTGCGGGTGGGTTCAGGGCCACCCACAGTTCCCACGTTCGGCCCCCCAGACGCCCCTGCAGAGCTGAGCTGGGGCCGCCACCGCCTCTCCTGGTTATTCCAGACGTGACCTCTATGAAGGAGGGACCACCTATTTCCTTTAGGGACGGATGAGTCCCCAAACACTAAGAAATCGCTCTGAGCGACAGTTTTGATTTGACAAGACTGCGTGCTCCGGAAGTTGGCGAGGCCCGGATTGGGGCGGCCCGTGGAGCCCGGGCTCACCCGTCTGGTTTGGACCTGCCCACGCACCCCTGCCCCTCACTGGGCACGGCCGCGCACGCTGACGAGGCCTCGCTCGCGCTGGCCCAGGGGAAGAGCGTCCACGGCACCATGCCATCCTGCTGGCCCCGCCTCAGCGTCTTGAACCTGTCACAGTTCCAACTTGACAAATAAAACTTATGCAAATGCGGACACAGTGTGAAAACTGAGTCCAAAGCCTGACGTTCAGGAAACCGTGATGGTCGTTGGTCACACACTGCTCCGTCCCTAAGGAATGATGTCGACTTTAGAAAACACTTGTTTATAAAGATTGAAATAAAATAACCAAGTTTGAATGTTGCGATTTCCCCCATCTCCCCCACGCGCGCACACACGCACGTGCACGCACAGGTTCTCCAGGCTGGGCTCGGGCGGCACGCGCGTCTGACCGGCTTTCGGACGTCTCCGTCGGTCACGCGTTCCGCTGCGTGCCCTCCCTTTTCTGTGCCGCTGTGGAGTGTGACAGCCACACCACAGATCACGTAAGCGGCCCCCGCGCTCACGTTTGCTCGAGCAGCACGATCGCACCTCTGCACGTGATCTCTGCGCACATTCCCACGAGACCACGCACTGGGTCACGGGGCACAGCCCGGTTTCCAGGCTCCCAGAGCACGGCTGATGCTGCCCCGGCCCCGGCACTGTGGGGCCGGCTCCTGCCCCCACCCCGGTGTCCACGGGGCCGGGTGTGGCCCTGGCCGGCTCGGCAAGGCCGGCACGCGGAAGCTGTGGCGACCCAAAGGTGCTCAGCATCCCCCTGGACCTCGCGAGAATCCGCCTAGGAAGGCGGACGTATCCGTGTGGATCGACTCCGACACGAATGCTGAACGCAGGAGGATTTTCATGACTTCAGTGAGAAAGCCCCATCGACAGGTCTGGAAACATGAATTTTATTTTCAACATGAGAAAGAAGTATGAAGTAATACGTTTATTCAACTACGTTTCATAAAGTTAACTTCTAGTTAAAACATTATAGATAAAAACCAGGGAAACGCACGGATCTGTGCGGAGCACACGCACGGCGATGGACGCAGCGCCGGCGGCCTGGCCGGCCATGGCGGGGGCCCCGGCGGGCGCGGCTAGGACAGGGCGGGGATGAAGTACTGCAGAGACACGTCCTCGTGGAGCACGTCGAGGTGCAGCACCTTGTCACCCACGATTCCTGGGGGGGGGGGGGCGCAGTCAGGGCCTCCACACACGTCTCCACCCTGAACCCGGGCCCGCCCCTCGCCCCGGCCCACCTGGGGACACGCACGCCCTTTGCCCCCATCTGCACAGCGGGCCCTGAGTGCTGGCCTCGGCACCCAGACGCCCGACGGCCACACGGCAGAGACCGCATGCAGCGCGCGAGACCACAGGGGACCGAAGCGTGTGACCTGCGAAGAACGAGGCCAACGCGCACTCACTGCATACGGCCTTGGTGGGGGTCGACTGCTGCCCGGCGAGGAACTGCAGGAGCTTCCTGATGTCCACGTGCACCTCCGCCATCTGCTCGGGGTCTCTGCCGTGAGACGCGTCTGCAGAGGCTGAAAGGACAGGGACATCTCCACATGTCACGGGGGCTCAGCGCAGTGACTGCTCCAACAAGCAACACGTCAGCCCTGAGGCCGGCATCCTGAGAAACGTCACAAGGTGCAAACGTGATCTCATTAAGCAAAAAAAAACCATTCAGTCCCAACTCTAAAATGCTGTGCCGACCTCCAGGGAGACTGTGTCTTCAGGGCCCTGAAACGAGGCCCGATGCCCCCTCTAGGCCAAGGACGACGGCCCCTCCCAGCGTGCGGCAGACGTGAGGGCTGAGGACACCTCTCGTTCCAGGGCAGAGAGAAAAGGGACCCGGATGTGGGCCCCACCGCCTCGCAGGGACAGAAGCCCAGTTGTGTGGGAACAGTTCGCATCTGTTCATCTAACTTTACCAGTGTCAAAGGGCCCGAAGCAGGAGAGAAAGAGACGTGTCTCGTCCTGACTGCATCCAGGTGGGGCAAACCGTTAGCAGCAGAGGCAGGATTTAGGGGTTGGGGGCGCCGGGAGGTGATTCCGTGGGGCCCAGCGTTCTGGACCCTGTGCCCTCCCCCGGCTCCCGGGGCAGGCACACCCCGGGAGGCTCATGTCCCCGCCCCACTGACCACCACACCCGCCCTCGGCTATCTGGGCTCTCCCGGAGCACGAGCCACAGGGACAGAATTTCAACCTTCTCCATTTAGAGACCTCAGCCAGGCGTGTCCTCTGAAACAATTATGATACCAGAAGCAAAACGAAACCCATCACAAAACTTACCTGATGGAGGGTTTCCAAGGTCTTTAAAATGGGTCGTAACACACACGAGTTCAGACTCTATTTTCAAGTTCAAGTCTCCATTTAGGTTTGCTTCAACAATCTGCAAATTGAGTATTTCACACAGTCTTAAAAAAGAAAAGGGAAATAAACGATAAAACTCCCAAACAAAAAACAAGCCATGGACATCGATGTCCACCAAACCAGGTGACAAGGAGCCCCGTGCTCCCCCGCCCGGGACCCTTCTGATGACGCGAAGAGCCACACGGCGGCAGCAGCGGCAGAGAGGAGCAGGGCCGAGGAGCAGAAGCTTATTTCCCAGGCTCTCGACAGTAAGACACGTCGGCCCTCCGGACGGCCCTGACACACGGCCCAGTGCACGACGCCTGGCGGGCCGCGCTCGCGCCGGCCCTGCCCCCTCACCGCCCTGCCGCGCCGCGGCGGCCCCGCCTCGGGCTCTGCCGGGAAGCAGCGCACCCGCCGCAGCGCTCGCTGCTCTGCGGACGACGGCTTCACGTGTCCGCTGAGTCAGGAGCGGCCCGCAACGGCCGGTCAGTGCGGCTCAGGCGCGCGCAGCTCTCTCGCACCGGGAATCGGCGCGCGGGCGCCGGCAGCGTCCTGGGGGCCTCCCTCGGGGCTGCGGGCACGGCCACTCCCAGCGACCGCTCCGGCAGCACTGCCAGACACGCTGCGCGCCGAGACATTCCCACCCGCAAACACAAGCTCCGTGACGGCTGTCACCAACCCCGCTGCGGCGGCACCGGTGCCATGGCGCGGGGCCGAGCAGTGTGTCTGAGGACTCGCCTCTGCCACCCGACCCCAGACTCCCCGGTTTTACCCACTGGGCAGACGCGTGCGTGCCCCACACTGACGTTTGAGGGGTGGCACCGCACAGCTCGCCCACAAAGCCCTGCTGTGTGACGAGGCCCCACCACGGGCGGCGGCGCCCCCGCACACCCTCGGGGCCCGAACCGTGCTCTGACGGAAGGAGACTGCAGGGGAGGCCGTGCGCGTCAGAGCTCCGGAAGCGACGCCCTGACACGTGGTGTGGACACCTGGCCGGCGGGCACGTCTGTCCTCTCCCACCAGGGTCACAGCCCGGCCCTGTGGCCACATCTCCCGTGAGGGAAGGAAGGCCTGGCATGAGCGTCTCCGACAGAACAGGCGTTTTCCACGTGCTGGGTCCCGCTCATCTTCCTTCGCCGGCGTCTGGCGTCCCAGACAGAACCCTGGCCACCCAGCAGATGTCACCACACGCAGCGGCCCTAACTTCCCCACACCTGACAGCTCTCCACGTGTGGGCCACAAGGCCGTGGCCAGGCGACAAAATTTCTGTTTGTTTTTTAAATGCTTCAGAGAATAACACCTCTGGTGATTTTCTCCATCTACCTTGCTGACTCACGTCCCGTGGACAGAAAGAACAAACAATCGGGTCCCCAGGTTCATTGCTGTGCCTCTTCTCTCCTGGGCCTCCGAAGCTGTCTGGAGGCCCCCAGGGTATATCCCCAGAGGAACTTCCAGCCTGACAACCGGATCAACACGCAGCAGTCGTGGGGCACGCCAATGCCAGCACAGCTCCCAGTGCCGCTGAGACCGGCTGGAAGTTAAAATCTATGAGAGTAAGTCATGACACAGCGCACGCTCAGGGGAGGCCAGCTGTAGAGATAAAAAGGCCCATGATCATTTTCTAGGCTCAGAAAACCTCTGTAATGCTAAGGTCTCTTGAAGCTAAATTGTCCCAGGTCCACATGACAGACCTACTAACCGCCCAGGGTGGCAGTCCCACAGTGGGAGGCTGGACACGAAGCTGGCTGGGACAGAGTTTCCCTTTCCAAGAAGCCAGCAAGTCACTGGGGCCGAGACAGTAGCAGGTGGCTGATCGTGGGGCACCGACCCGGGTCAGCTGACGTCTGGGCATCACCGCGGACAGTGAGGCTCGGTGCATCCGGGGAGGACGGCGAGAGGGGAAGGGCCGAGACAGAACCTGGGAAGGACTGGTGTGTGGCGCAGGACAGCGGGCGAGGGTGCGGCTATGTGACAGGGGACCGGCCTGGCAGAGGCGGATGCTGCGTCGGGCAGACGGTGGTTTTTAGACGATTTGGGGACATAGCGGAGATGAAGGAAGGATTCAGAGCACCCCAGGCGTGCGTGAGGACCGGCCGCGCCGCTGCCCGTCGCCGTCACGTGCTGTCGTGCTACAGGACGTGGCAGTGCACCCACAAAAGCAAACGGAAAAGTGAACGCGCCCGTCCACTTGGCATGAGAACTGCTCAGAGTAAGACGGGGTGGGCCGCGGAGCTTCGTCCTGGGCTCACCAGGACACTTACGTGAATGGGACACTCGGCTCACTGCCAATATCAGCGACTTGTAAAAAGCATACATATGAGCAAGTGAACTACGTAACCGTCTCTCCAAAACATGAGGGCAGGAAGCCAGAACTGTTACTGCTAATATGCCTAAACATGGCAGACGAGGGCGAATGCAGAAGCGGTTCCCGTGAAGGGAGACCTGGAGAGCACCGGGACAGGTTCCCGGGGGCGCCTGTCCAACACCGGGCTGGCGAGGGGGCGTCACGTGTGCTGAGCGTGGTCAGGCGCCCTCGCCCGGGGCAGGCACGCGGCTCAACGCAAAGAAGCGGGAGCTCCGCTCCGTCCTCAAGGAGTCACACTTACCAGGTGGTTGCTGATGTTCTTCATTCTCTCCACCACGCTCTTCACGGTCTTCAGCACCGGCAAGTAAATGCTCACCTACGAACCCAAGAGAAGATGCGACACATTACAAGACAGGTGTGCGCACTGCCTAGCCTTGGAGCGTGTGTGCCTGAAAACGCTGTAACTGTGTCAAACTGTCTGAATACAGTTCTTTCTAAATTATTAAAGAATGACCACGTCCCCGTGGGCACGTCTGGTTCCAGGACTGCAGCCCTCCAGCTAGAGGCCCCATGTACACCCAAGTGGACTGCGGTCCAGCAGTAGCCCGAGGCTGCCCGCCCAAGGGATGCACCCTGAGGCTCAGGCCTTTCTATCCTGCAAAAGCACCACCTGGAAGTCCCCGCACCATGCTCAGACCGGGTCTCAGCATGCTGGACACAGCGCTGCCTTCCCCAGGCGGTGCAGGTGTCACCTCTTAAATCCCCCCCACGATCACATCAGCAGTGTGGGCAAACGGCAGAGGCCGCGGGGACACCAGCTTCCCAGTCGCCCTGGGATTCCCGTCAGCCGGACTGAAGCGGCCTCTCCCCTCAGCTCTTACACACGCCCCAGACATCACTCCGCACACGACAAGGAAGAATCAAACGGTGGCCCCCAGAGTGCCGCCTTGGGGCACACACTGGGCGAGACAAGTCTCTCCCTCCTGCAGCACCTGGCTTTGCTGCTACTACATGCAGCGCTGCTTGAAGACCTTTACGTAAACAGAAGGCAAACATTCCTTTTTTTTTCCCTGAACTACCCTTTAAAAACGAGTGCCACTGTTCAATACCATGCATTGCGAGGTTACAGCTAAAACGGCGGAACTTGAATCACACCGCTTATTTCTCGATGAGCAATAGGACTCCAGGCATCACTCACGTCAGAGTCCGGGACCACCGGTTCCTGTAAATCCTTCCACAGCTTCCGAGGGATGACCTTTATAGGGATGTCGTGGGTCACCACGCGGCTGCTGCTCGACACAGACAGCTGCCAAGAGAAGAGTTAAAAGGTACTTTTACGTCAGTATTAAAAATAAATAAATAAATGATTGGCAACCAGGACTACTGAAGGACAAAAAGTGAAAAAGCTAAAATGTCAGCTGTAAGTGGAACGTTCTCAACTCACTCATCCAAATCCATTCAACAGATACTCAGGCTCCTGGATGTCAGCACCTGGGAAGTGTGCTGAACACATCAGTGCTCTCAGGTCTGAGGACCCGAACAAAGGTTTATATGCCACAACCTGCGCTTTAATGAAACTGGCTTTCTGCACGTTAACAAGTCCAGGCTTATGGCCACCTCTGTTCCCCTGGGGAGTCCGCTGCCCGCCCACTCACCAGCTCTATGGAGACTGTGAGGCAGGGAAAGTGCTTATTGGTCAGCTTGATTTTCAAGGCTCGGGCGTTCTGGGCAGTTTTCAAGGCTCGAGATAGATTTTCTGACGTCAGCTCTAAATAAATCTCATTGTTTTCTGCTGAGACACCTTCCATTTGAAATTCGCTGAAGAAGTTCTCCTAAGGGAAGAAGAGGTGCGGACGCGTGAGCGGGTTCCATGGGCGCTGGGGGCACTGACGGGGGGGGGGGGGGCCGCCGTGCGCGCTCACCTGCTCCAGCTCACACCACATGCTCACCCCTCCGCTGGCCACCTTGTCGGCGAGGATGAAGTTCAGCTGCCGCGGGCTGATGCGGACCGTGCAGGTTTTGGCCAGCTTGGCCACCATGCTGCTCACTCCTGCGGCGGGGGTCAAGGTCAGGAACCAGCGAGAAGCGCCCCGAGGCCACCGGGAAGCTCCTTGGCAGCGCCGATGTCACCCCAGCCTCCCAACAGCCCGGCACGCAGCAGGCGGGAGGAGGGGACGGGCCCGGGGCAGCCGGCGCTCGTGGGCGCGCGCCGTCCGCAGACCCGGGCGGCCGCGCCGCGCTCGGCCCTGTCCGGCCCCTTCCGGCCGCTGTGCTCCCCGCCATCTCCCCCGCCCCGCCCGCGGCGGCCGCGGCCCCGCTCACGCGTGAAGTGGTTCAGACAGGCCGCGTCCGCGATCTTGGCCCGGAACTTCATGGCTGGCCGCGGCCCGCGCGGGGGACCAGTCAGCGGCGCACGCGCGCCTCGCCCTCCGCGCCCCGCCGGAAACGCGGCCGCGCGCTCCTTCGTTCCGCCCGTGCGCCTGGGCCGCGTCACGCTCGGGGTCACGCCCCGCGCCACGCCCCCGGCCGAGGGGACGTCCTCTCTCGAGAACGCGGGAGCTTCGGCCCCAGGTGTGAAACGGGGTCCCCAGGGCGCACGCGCGGAAGGAACGGCGTGACCGTTTCCAGTCGGCTGAGCGGGCCGCAGTGAAAGCCCCCAGTGCGAAGGGTGCAATGACCTTGGCGCGCGGACGGACCCCTCGCTGCTGCCTCTGCCCGGGGGCGCCGCGTTGCGTTCCGGTCCTTAAGTGCTTTTAAGTTAAAATGTTTAAATTGTAAAAGCGGGGTCTTTAAAGGACGCCCGTCCAGTGCGGATTCGGCAGCTCTGTCTGGGGGATGCGCTTCACCAGGTCCTGCTAGAATTCCCGCAAGTGACGTAACGGTGTCAGACGGTATCAGAAAACGAGGGAAATAGAGCAAATACTGTCCCAACTTGGTTTTTCAAAGACAAGGTCATCCGTGGTAAGACTGCAGTTTTTAATGTGCTTTGCAGATGAGAACCTGCAACCTTTTTAACTGACATGTAGACTCCAAATGTGAAAAAAGTAACTCAGACTATTTTAAAAGTGCAAACTATAAAACTTAGAAACAGCTCTGCCTATTGTAAGGCTATAGCACGAAGCTAAATTCCAATCTGCGTTGTTACATGCAAGCGTTTGCCAAACTAATGATGTCACAATAAAGTTGTTTTGTTAACAATGCATACTTTATTACTTTATAAATTAATTTTAAAACGATGAGATAAATTATTAAATGAGGTGGTGTTTATGGATATAAATATGATTCAAGAATATATCTAAATAAGCTTTGTAAACAGTTTCAGCACTGATCTTTAAATCACTTAATTTTATGCCATAAAAATAAAACTTTTTAAAACTCCCTAAAACTTGTATGATTCTGCATTGTGTATAGACAAAGGCTTAAAAATATAAGGAATTTTGACCCAACAAATATAAAATTAAGTGTAATGATCTTTTCTTGTAAGACAAAAGGAATCATATGTCCTCTTCTTTCTTAAACTAAATAGGTATAGTAAATTGATAATTAAGTAATTTCAGTATGGATAATATATTGGCACTACTTCTCTCCATTTTTTCAAGTGATTCTGAGACAAGGATCGAAATCAGAGGTTTCTAGAACCCTGTGTGCCTGGGCTTGCTGGTGCAGCGTGTTTCCACACTGCTGGCCATGCTGTGACTAAGTCGCCCTTGGGGGTTAGTAGTTCAGTCACAGGACGATTGATCTGGGGACCTGTGTTGATGTTCATTTTGTTTGTTTCTTGTTCAGAGAAGTGCCCTCATCTTGTCACCAAGACGGAACCCCAGTGCGGATGTGGAGCTGGGGGAGGGGAGCAGCTGCAGGAGGGGGCTCCGGGCGTTTGCTGGTCGGCCCCGAGGCCGCCCGCCAGGCTGCCTGCGGCTCCCTCACCTCCCCCAGTGCCCCGGGGATGATTCGCAGTCCTGTTAGTGGAGGTACCATGTTCCCCAGGGGGAAGACCCTGGCCCGCTCAGAGGTCCTGCTTCAAGGACAACAGGTAATACTTGTCCTTTTCCTTCTCGGTGAGAAACTAAAACCCGGGCCGGGCGCGGCCGAGTGAGCGGCGCCCTGTGCGGCTTGCACAGCAGGAAAGGGCGGGTTCTGCTTACGCAGCTTCAGACTCTTCTCTAGATGTTTAGGGAAAAATACTTCACTACCTGTCATAAATGTTTTTGAAATCAACATTTGCGGAGTCCATGAGATATGTCAGGCAGAGCGCTGGGGGCTGGGGCTCTGAGAAAGGGCCACCCCCACCCAGCCGGGTGGAGACCACGGCTCCGGGTGCTGCTGCGTCACTTCCAAGGGCCTGTGAAATGTTGCCCGTCCAGGGGTGACAGCCGTCCACCCTTTTTATAGCACTGTGTACTGACAGTTTTACTTTGGTGACAGCCACTTTGATAATAGATAACTAAGTTTATATTTTCATATGAACTTTAGAATCAATTTGGCTTAAAACACAACCCTTTTGATTTCTTATGTAATGTTTTAATCTCTTTAAAACTTTCTAAAATTGAAAGCATCAAGCACATATAAACAAGACAGGCGTGTACGCGAATCCCCCCGGACCGTCCAGGCTTCAGTGACCGTTTTGTGGCCAGACTTTCCCACCGACCTGCCACCGTTTCCCCCTCTTGCGTTATTTTGAAACACGTCCCAGATATATCGTTTCATCTAAGTATTTAAACATGTAAATCTAAACAAATCTAAAAATTCCTGTAACAAAATTGAAATAGTATTATCGCACGGGCACTGAAATATTGTTTTAACAGTAAATCCTTAATATCCTATAATTGTCTCGTAAATACCATAAACTTTTTCTTGTTTTTAACTGAGATTAAATTGAATTTATAGTTTAGTTTAGGGACAGCTGACATCTCGAGAGCCGAGTTTCCATGTCACAGTAAAGGCGTGTCTTCCTGTTTACTGGTCTCTAGAGGTCCACCGCTGTTTGGGAGTGCCTTCAAGCAGGTAGTTTAATTTCTTTTATCTGATTTTTTTATCTTTGCTGTAGCTTTGTCAATTACACCCTCTAACTGGTGGTGGTTTGTGTTTACAATTGATGTTGATTTACATGTGATAATTTTGTATCCACTAACTTACTGTGGTTTTCCTTTGTTGGTAATGTATTTTTAAACTGACTTTATTGCATTCCAAAGGATTCGTCAGATCCTCTGTAAATAGTGGTCGGACCTCCTCATCAGTTTTAGCCTCTGTGCTTGTTCACTTATTTAATGGCGTTGACCAATGCCTCCAGGGAAGTGTCCAGTAACGGGGCACAGTGGCCGTCCAGCCTGATGTGAAGGACCCAGTTACGGAGGACAGAGGCGCTATCAGGAGCAGCCGGTAAGCGGCGCCGCCGTCCACACGCAGCCTGACCCGTGGGGGCCCCGCCCGCGTCGGCGCTCGAGAGCCACAAGGGCCACGCAGGGGACGGAGTCACCGTCGCACGGTTTATTAGCAAATTCACTCACGCTCACTGGCAAGCGTGACCCACACCCCAGGCTCTCCCTTCCTGCGAGCACCGTGGGCCTTAGGGGTTCAGGCCCGTGAGTGCTGGGGGGGGCGGGGCCTGCGCACTGGCCCCTCCCTGGGCGGCCGCCGGGGCACCGTGCACCCTGAATCTGTACACGCAAGTATACTTCGTGTGTCCCCAGTTGCTGAGGATTTTAAGCTTCACACATAATAAGGATTCAGAAACTTCGTGCTGCAAATGAAGGAAAGGTGAAATGACTGCCTTGTGGAGAAACGCGTCTCAGAGCACCCCCAGGAATGCTGCCGGCGGGAAATGCAGGCTCCCTCCGCCCCTCCTAACACAGGTGAGCTCCCCGCTCTGACACAGGCGAGCTCCCCGCTCTGACGGGAGAAAACAAGCCCACGTGCTCGCTGCCACCCTCTCCCCCGGCAGGGCTCCTGGGCGGCCATCCCAGGGCAGGAGGGAGGTGCCCGGCAGACAGTCCGACTCGGAAGTCCCTGGTACATTCGTGTCTGACACACGACCTGTTCGGCTTAGACGTCCTCACCATCACCCAAGCAGTGTCATAAAACACTCGCTTTTACGTGGTGTGAGATGCCTTCTGCATCTCTTCATTACTTCCTGTGGCTAGCGAGAAATAACGAAGATAGATGTCAAATGCCGGAATGATTTTCAGGGGAGTTACTTGTTAACAGTTTGTGTGTGTTTTTTTCCTGTTCAGTTAGAAAGAGTTTTACCTGTATTGTCTGGTATTAAATATTGATTTTCCCTTCCCCTGAGTTCCTCTCTGCCTCCTACCTTCCCGTGTTGCACTTCACAAGGAAGGTGAGGCAGTGATTCACCTAAGGGTAGCCAGGGACCCAAACTGGAAAGCGACAGCAACGAGGAAGAATTAGGCGTAGTAACCGCTGTGGTATTTGCCTGTCTTTTGCATTAAAATGCACGTAAGCACTTGGAGCTAAGACCCGAAGTGCAGAGGAGCCTTGCTTCCCATACTCTCAACACTCTCGTAATCGTTGCTCTCACCCACTCCGCATCACGCAGCCCCAGCACACCCCGCCCCCTCCCAGGGACGGAGCCACGCGTACCCCAGCCGGGGCTCTTGTTACCTGGAGCTCAAAGGTTTGAATGGTGGCTCCTGTGTTGTTATATAAAAACTGACCCAGGAAAATCTCTTCTCCTTCACATTCTTTCAAGATGCCCTGTGAAGAAAGGAGCAGACGTAGAGGTCATGAGGGATGGGTGCTCAGCTAAGATCAGCGGGTGGCGGCGTGTGCCGGTGGCGGCCATCCCGCAGAGGCTGCTGGCTTCCTCCGGGGCACAGTGCCGTGCTCCGGCCACACGGCCCTGTGCACAACCAGGAGGCCTTGAACTTGGGAGTTCGTGAGGCAAGAGGCAGGCTGATCACAGGAAGGTAGGGAGATGGATAGATATATAGATAGGGCGGTGGATCAAACATAGATGATGAAGGGATGGAGGGACGGATGGAGGGACGGAGGGGTGGATGGGCAGATAAGGAGACAGAACAAATCCCTGCAGGGTGAGAGGGGGCAGTCAGGAGCTGCAGGACTGTTTTTAGGGCTGGACGGAAATATTCCAAGTAGCAGAAGTGACCTGGTTCAACCCTCTCCCTTGGCAGGTGACAAATCAGAGTCTAGGAGAGAAGCTACCCCCTCACAGAGATGCGGATGGTTCGCTGCACAGATCAGATGGGACCCCAGCTCCTCATTCTAGCCAGCTGCTCCCCGCCCCCTCTCTGAACGAAGGCTCAGACAGCTGCTCACGTGGACGGAGAACTCCTTGGGTGCACTGGAGACGCTCCCCGAGGGCGACACCTTCTCCGGGATGTGCTCCAGGGTGACCGCGGTTGGCACGATCTTCATGGCGAGCTTGACGAGGGCATGGCCCTGGGAGCCCGGGAAGGCCCAGCACTTCCCGGGGTGAACATCCGGCTGGAGGGGAGACACAGAGGTAACCTCTCCCCTGGCTACGGAAACCCATGCCCACGGAGCCGGCCGCGGGCCTCGCCCCCGCCTGCAGTCTGCAGACGTCGCGGGCGGCTCACGGCGCCCGGCGAGCCGTCCAGACGCCCGGGGCTGGTCGGTCCCCGGCGCGCGTGACGCTCACGCCAGTCCGCGCTCTTCACCACACGACCGCGCTTTCCCTCAGCGCTCCAACTGGGCCGTTCGCCGCCGGCTGGCGGCCGCTCGGTGTGGTGATGGCGTGCGGCCGGTGCTGCTGGTGGAGACGGTGGCGGCAGCGGTGACGGTGGCGACGGTGCTGGTGGCGGTGACGGTGACGGTGGTGACGGTGACGGTGGTGACGGTGACTGCGGTGATCGTGGTGGCCATGGTGGTGGCGGCGGTAGCTCTGGTGCTAGAGGCGGCAGTGAGGTTGGCAGTGGTGATGGAGATGATGGCGGTGGGGACAGTGACACCGGTCCCGGTGCCGGTGCCGGTGCCGGTGCCGAGGAAGACGAAGGGTCCGGACTGTGCTCTGGCGTGAGGTCCACGGCTTCGCCCCGAAGGCGTTTCTCACTGGACCCTGACTGCAGGTGTGCAGACGTCACGGACGAGCCCTGGCGTCTGCTGGCGTCGGTGCCGGCGGACCTGGGCTGAAATGCTCGTGGGACCCTCGCCGGAAGTTCCTCCGTGTGCAGTTGGGCCAGTGCCGGCCGGGTCGGCGCGCGGCGGTCGGACACGCGGGGCGTGCACCTTCCGTGAGTGCGTGCAGTGACCGGAGTCACGGGGAAGGGGACCGTGAGGGTGGCATGCGAACGTCCTATCGGAGAAGCAGGTGATCTAGTTTGCTGACCTTAAAATAAGAAATAACCCGTGCAGCTGATGACCGTAAAGCTGCAGAGAGAGTTTCAGGCCTCTGACGAGTTCAGCATCGCCTCCATTGTAGACATTAATGTTTTCATGGTAAATAATAGAAACAAAATACTAAAACGTAAACAGGTGAGTCTTAACCCCGCGTTTACCTGAAGCATGGCATCCGGGGGCATTTCGTGGCTCAGGAACCCAATCCCGTGCCAGGATAGCTTTGCTTTGTCATTTCTGTAGCTCTCCGAGGTCCCAGCTTCAATGACAGAAGCTCCTAAAATTGTAAAATAGTTTTAAAAATAAAAATTACACAACTCAAAACACCTCATTTAGAGTTTAATAATGTTGGGAAATGAGTAAGGTAAAATTCATGCTCAGGAATTGGGAGGAAAATCTGACTTCCAGTCTCATTACCACAGAAACGCCGTCACTTTGAGAAAGCCATGTGTATCACAAGCTTTTGACAGTGTCATGTAGATGTTCTATGTTCTGCCTGATTTTCCGTCTTCTTTTCATTACTTATCGCTCATTTTAGTGTGTGGAATAGGAAGGGTCACAGCGCCTGCGGCAGGAACCTCCCCTCGGCCTCCCTGCCTTCCCCGCGGTCCTCCGGCTCCGCCCGCAGCCCTGCCCAGGCGCGCGAGGGGGCGCGGAGTCCTCCCTCCGCGTCCTCCCTCGATGCGCGCCCCCCGCGTGGAGCAGCGGAGTGCCGCCCGCCCTCCCCGTCTCTTCCTCGCTGTCTACAGCTGACCAGATGGTAAACGTGCTCCCACCAGGGGGGCCCTGGGAAGCACTGGCTTCTCACCGGGCTCGGTTGCTCGCTGCCATACCCACCTGCCGACTTGAGCGCGTAATCGGCCATCTGCACCTGGTCTTCTCTCAGCTTTTTAAGTATGTAATTTACCAAGTTTGACGTTTCCTGTACAGATTTAAAAAATAGTTTTCTGTTAACGTGCCTGCCACCTACTGGAGTCTTGACAGTTCACATCGTCGTCCCTGATCTGTAAAGTCACAGCAGTGGCGAATGCCGGCCAGGCCACACACCGAGCCAGGCCCTGCGCATGGAATCCTGGGGTCACCCCTGTGGCCCCCGGGGGTCAGCGCCGCTCAGGTCACGGAGCTGCACTGTGCTCCCGCAGTCCTCCGAGGCATGGAGCAAGGCCGGCCGTTCCAGTTCTGCAGCCCTGTGGCCCCCCTGAAACCCCGGTGGCCACCCCGTGTGCTTGTCCAAACAGGCGGGCGGCCGAGGCTACGTGTGTGGCCTGCTGGACCCTCCTACATGAGAGTCCCTGCTGGCCAGAAAAGGCTGGAACATCCTGCAGACACGGGAATGAAGGCAGGTCTCGTAGAGTGCGTGACCGCTTGTCCCGCAAGCCACTCATGCTGGGTTCTTAGGGACATTCGATTCCAGAGACATGAGTGTCAGAGGGAGCAAGCCACTGGCACTTTGTCCCCGGGACAGGACGGGGCCCCGGGCGGCGGGCGGTCTGTGCCTCTGAGAAGGCGGCTTCGGACAGCGAGGAGGATGGTGGGGGCGGCAGGAGGGAGCAGAGCCGAGCTCGGGGCTCTGTCCTGTGTCGCCCAGCCTGGGCCGTGCGTGAACACTCGCTGTCCGAGTGTGTGCACAGACGTTCAGAAGCTGCCATTCCAACGAGCTTCTGTCTGTCTGTCTGTCCACTGGGAGGTGAAACAGGGTTCGTCATCCGTCTCGGTGGGAAGTAGGTCATAGCCGTACGAAGCCTTCTCTGTGACAGAGCCGTGATGGGAGCGAGGTCCAGGAGCCGCGGACAGGTGGCCGCAGGGGCACGAGGGTCAGCCCCTGCCCCTCCCCCTCCCTGCCGGAAGGCCATCCGGGAGGTGACCCTGGCCGCGCCCCCATGCCCTGCTTACCTGGTCGATGAGCTCTGCGTGGCCCGGGGCTCCAGGGGGCTCTCCGGGGGGCTCCCCGGCCGCATGCGGGCCGTGCTGGCCATGCCGCATGTCCCTGAGCAGAGCCTTCAGGACGGCGATCTGCTCGATGAGAGAGAGAATCTCGCGGAAGTTGTGCTCCAGGGTCTGGCTCTCTGTCCTGCGGGTGGAGACCGCGTGAGGGGGACGCGTGGACCCCGGGCCAGCCAGCCGGGCTCGGGCCGCTGCGAAGAGCGTGGTGCAGGCAGGGATGGCGCGGGGGGCTGGCAGGGCCCCTTCAGCGGGGGCGACCGTGGACACGGCCAGGCACGCCCGGCGAGGGCGTCTGGGCTGGGGTGGGGGTGACCGTGGACACGGCCAGGCACGCCCGGCGAGGGTGCCCGGGCTGGGGTGCGCTCAGCCGGTGCCCTCGCAGCATGTCCCGAGTCGCCCCCTCACCGCCCTCTGCAGACACCTGGCGTCGGGTGGGGCGGAGCCCGGGTCTGTGGGCTCCCTCGGGCGAGGGGTGCGGGCGGGGAGGGGACAGGCGGTGCCAGCTTCGCCTGCTAAGCGCCGGTTCTGCTGCTGTTAGTTTGAAAATTACTGGCGGCGACCCTCGGAGGACGTCAGCCGGTGCCTGTTTCTTTTCGTTGAAAGCGTGTGAGCGCTGCTTATCCAGCGTTTTCTTTTTTTACAATTTGTGAAGCATCAGGTGTAGTTCTAGGAGATAGATGTTCTGTGCAAAGATGTGCTAATGTTAAGAGTGTAGTTATCCCGTGCGAAGATGTGCTAATGGCTAACCTCTGCTTCCGTAAACCTGCTTGCTTGTTTGATGTAGTTTTGGGCTTTATAAGCTGCCTCCTCTGGAAGCGCGGGGCAGCGGGGAGAGTCAGTCACTGGCCGGCTAATAAAGGCTCATAATTAATCTCAATTGGCTGTGGGTCTTAGATTTGAACGTGCCATAACAGTTTCACTTTTACGAAACATTCCAGGGACCGGATCCCCGTGGGTCCCCGCATGCAACACCCTCACTCACTTCAACAGCTCCAGCTGCTCTCTGGGCATCCAAAGTCGAGCCTGAAAACAAACGGCAAAGAAGTAGAGCTGTCGTCCTCACTCGCCGTGGGGGGAGACCTCGCACGTGCCCGACAGAGGACAGAGCGTGCCGGGACGCGCCCCGGGGACGCACGCCGGGGGCGGGGGTGGGGGGGGGTGGGGTGCAGGATCGCGGGGCGGCTGCTGGCCCCCTCCCGTCTGGCCACTCCAGTGTCCTGAGCCCCGCGTACAGCATGGGTTCCAGGCTGTCCCACAAACGCCCGTAGAGGCCGCAGGCCCGGGCAAGTCTGCCCGGCCTCTCCCAGCCGCGCTGATCCTGGCCTCGGGGTGCGTGGCAGCCTCGCTCCAGCCGCTGCTCCCGTCACACGGCCTCTCTTCTCGTCTGGTGTCTCTCAGAGGGACACTCGTCGCTGGACTTGGGGCCCGTCTGGGAAGTCCAGGGTGATTTTACCAGCTTTCTTCCAGGTAGAGTCAGGTTCTGGGGGTCAGTCTGTGCACGTAACCTGGACAGAGCGGCCCCTGACACCTCCCTCGCAGGGGGTCACCTCTCAGCCCCCCGTGGTGGCCGTCGGTGTGTCATCCAGGACCTGCTCCTCCACCTCTGCTGACAAGTCTGCTTTTCTGTTCCAGAGACCGACTTGCCAGCACTTTGCTGCCCCAAGTCACGCCAGCCAGGAGGACCCCTCCCGGGGCTGCGCGCTGTGACCGGTGTGCGGGGGTGGAGGTGGCTCAGAGACGCCCCTGCGGTCGTCCTGCAGTCGGCTCCGCCGGCCGTGTGCCCCGCACGGGCCGTGGGTTCGGGGCCCGTCTGTGCCGGGGACGGCTTCTCGCTTCCAGCACCTCAGCCTGTCCGCCCCAGCAGAGGTGGCCGTGCTCTCTCGGGTCGCCTCCTTTCTTTAGTCTGGCCTTAAAAGAACACGTGGAAATCAGTCCTTCATCAACTTGCTTTTCAATGAATTTGCAAGTTCCTCCAAAAGTAAAGTTTTCCAGATCTTTAAAAGCGTTTTTTATTTCGCCTCATTTCCAGAAGGACTTCAGGTGGCTTCCACTGCACAGGAACAAACGTAATATAAAGGACGCCGGGAGACCGGTGAGAACAGGCAGGTAAGGGCAAAGCAAGGCCAGGAGGGCGAGGGCGCCGCGTGCACAGGACGGGGGCGCCGGGAGCCCCCGGAAGCCGGCGTGGGCCATGTGCTCGACCCGACGTCGCGGCTCCCAGCCCGAGGTCGGCGGGAGGGAGGGGACAGGGTGGCTAATATTCACAGCATCGCAGCGTTGCAAAAGGAGGTGTTGGGTGGCTGCGCTGTCCGGCCGGGGTCCCTCCGCAGACTCCTGGTGGTCAGGACCCCGGAGCACGGCTCCTGTGGTGGGGGGCACACGGCACGCCCCGCAGAGCCTCCCGGGCTCCAGAGCCCACTGCCCGCGCCCATGGAGGGCGGGCCCCCCGGCACCTGCCGCCGTCGATGCGTGTGGACGTGGTGGCCAGCCTCTTGAGAGCCGGGTCGCAGCGGCGGCGAAGCCACGGCCGGGCCGGGAGCCACCGCCCCGTCTGTCCTCACGGCCGGGCCCGGAGCCGCCACCTCGTCGTGACGTCGCCCAGCGGTTTTGCGGCAACGGCGAAGGCTCCCCGATTGCCCTCTGTCCCCGGGCGGCTCTGCTCCGCTCCACCCACACAGCGTGCACTGAGACCAAGGTTCGCCCCCGAGCTCGGCTCCAGCCCGCAGAGCTCGGGCAGCCTCGGCGCACGGTGTTCACGGGGCCTCACGTGGCCAGTCCTTTTTTCCTTAACGAAATTCCCACAAGATCCCTTACTTCAAACACACGATTTCTGGTGACTCCAGAGGGCATAAGGGTTGCCGTCAGTGCCCCTGGCGGAAGCTTCGACGAGCTGCTTTGTGCGGGGTTAGGAGTGTGAACCAATCAAGTGTCTGGGGCGGGCGCTGTGCATTTGTGGCCTCAAGCCCCGATGGTGACAGCGGTTACACAGTCGCCGAGGCCGTGCGTCACGCGGCAGCAAAACTGAGTCCTCGGCGGACGTGGCTGGGATGGTGGGCGGTGCCAGCGAGTCTGGCTTTGAGTTTCGGCTCTGGAATTCACGGCCACTCACGCTCGGCACACTCGGCACACTCGTGATCTCCTTAATTGTTCCACCGACTTCCTCATCTGCACCTCACTTTGTAATACTCTTATCAAAGAGTCAATTTGAGGATAAAAAAAAATGCGTATTCGAAGTGCTTAAGTCCCTCCTGGTGCACAGTTATCACCCTGTCCCCATGGAGGAGGTGGGAGGCAACCCGGCTTTGAAAAGCAGTATTAAGTCACCACAATTCTGATTCCATATAAAAAGGTCACCTAACTTTGTGACTATCTTTTGTTTATCCCTCTTTTAGGAGTTTATCCTAAGTGAAAAATCAAGGACGGGTTTAAAGATTTAGCAACAAGTGTGTTTATGTTTATAATGCTGAAAAATTGCAAACTATTCAACTGTTTGGAAATATTTACTGAATATATCATCACTGGATTACTAGTCAGCCATAAAATGCTGTTGCAAAATAATATCTAAAGATAGGAGTGCGTTTAATTGAATAAAAACAAGCTGTGAACCAGCTTTCGAAGCAAGTAGCTGGGGCTGTAAGGAGACCACAGAGAAGCGGGTCGCAGTAGGTCACAGGTGACTTTGAGCAGAGCCCTCACCTGCGTGAAGGACACAGTGAACACTGGTCAGCGGGGAAATGGCCGAGCGAAGCCGCACCCCCGTGGGACATGCCGGGCTTAACCGAGACCACGTGATAGAACTCCGGTCCCTACGTTAACTTCTGTCGGATAGTCACGTGCAGGACAAAGGGAGCATTGCCAGTCAGAGTCACTTCATAGCACATTAAATTTCAAACGAATGTCGTACGAGAAGATTTAACGAAACCTCACCTGGTAATTATAAAGCCTTGAACCATATTCTGTAATTACAGCATAAAATCGTCTGGATTTCTGAGGTGGCCCGGTTTCTCTAAGCCACGAGTGATTTATAAATCCTGTTGAAAGACCAACTCCGATTAAAGAGTTTACTTGGAAACATTTATAAGATATGTTATATGTATTAATGGGAATGTCCCTAAGCACAGAGGATATATATCACGAGGCGCTCAGACCTTTGGGAGATAATGTGGAAGATGCCAGCGCAGGGTGCCCAGAAGATTAGTCCTCCTTTGAAACAACTATAATTTGGCAAAGATTAACATGGTCGACTTTTTTTTGAATTCTGAAATCTAACCCAAAATTTACAGCAACCAGAGGCCTGAAGGGAAGAGCAGGTCACTTTTGGGAAGAGAGCAGTGTGGCATTTCTGCCTGGCTCCCCCCACACCCCCGCATGGAGGCTGTAGCCCTGGGGGTGGCCGTCTGCATTCCTAGTGCCGCTGGCCAGTGCCGGCGGCCTAACGTGGACCTTGTTCTTAAACCGCTGTGACCGCGTTTCGGCCTGCACAGTGACTGCAGAGTCTGGCCTTTGCTTATCCCACTGCCTTGGGCCAGAAGGGCTTCCTGGGAGGCTGCAGTGTCTGTTGAAAGGTATGAAGTCACGACTGGCCACCAGACAGTGAGTGAGGCAAGTGGCAGACAGACACCAAAGTGGGGGAGGGGAGGCAGAGGAGGCAGTCTCTCTGAGGATGAGGGCTTGGGGGCGGGGCAGGGGATGCAGTGGCCTGCTCAGAAGGGACCTCGGGGAGGCCCCGTGCTCTGTGCGTGCGGGAGGCGGGGGTCAAGGCCGAGTGCGGGGGACCCAGCGTAGCCTTGAGAGAGAGCCCCAGCACAGGGCCTGGTGGTCCAGACTGGGCAGGGGTCCGTGTTCCCTCTCCCCCATCCCCTCCCCAGTAAATCTCTGTCAGGTCACTGGTTGACCACTAAGATATCAGAACAGGGACCATCACTAAACAAACGCATGACTGCCTCCCTCGGCGAGCAGTAACAGCAACCCCTAAGAAAGGGGAAAGATCCGATTTCCAGACTGACCATAGTATAACAGTGAAATGCCTAGTTTCCAACAAAAAACGACCACACACACAAGGAAACAGGAAGGTGTGGCCCGTTAAAGGGGAAAATGACCGAGACCATCCCTGAGGGAGCCCGACGTTGGACTTCCTGAAAAAACCTGTGAACCAACGGTCTTAAACACACTCAAAAAGTAAGGGGAACCATGGGTAAAGGACTAAAGAAAACCTAAGGAATGATGTGTGAATGAAATGAAAATATCAATATAGAGATTATAAAAGGAACCACATGTAAATTCTGGAGTTAAAAGTACCAAAAAAGTACAATGAAAGTACAACTGAAATTAAAAAAAAAAAAATTTTGCTAGAGGGACTTGGGGGCAGATTTGGGCATGCAGAAGAAAGAATCAATGAACTCAAAGATAAGATGCAAAATGATTGAGTCTGGGCAGGAGAAGCAGAAAAAGGACAGAAAAAAGAAACAGAGCCTAAGGGACCTGCAGGGCAGCAGCAGCCGCACCAGCGCACGCATCGTGGGAGTCTCAGAAGGCGGAAGGAATATTTGAAAAAATAATGACTAAAGACTTCCCGGTGTGATGAAAAGCACAAATCCACACATCCCAGAAGCTCAGCAAACTCTAACTAGGATAAACCTAAAGGGACTTAGACCAAGACACCGTATGGTCAGTCAAAAGCCAGAGGCAGAGAGTCTTGCGAGCAGCAGGAGGAATGCTGCTTGCCCTGCACCCAGAGTCTTCACGTTTCTCATCGGAAACCGTGACGGCCGGAAGGGAATGAGGTGGCACATCTGAAACGCTAAAAGGAAAAAAAAAAAAAAAAGCCAAACCCTGCTTTAGGGATCATTATTTGGCAAGACTTACCCACGAGAAAAAAAGTCAGTATAAACACCACACTGATGATGATCTTCCATGATCGAGTCAACCTAAAAAGGGTAAAAACAGCAAAAAGAATCACTGCATCACTGTGGACCTTTGATGTGAACGTTAAACTAACCGCTACGAGCGAGTCAACAAACATGCTTATTCTGGGTCAAATTTGTGACTCGATCCCTAATCCAGTGTCCTTGACATGGATAGGAAACAGTTTCGGGGATGGTGTGTGTGCGTTCATACACGCAGAGACACCCCTCAGCCCCACACATTTCTGTCGAGCATTTTTAGGTGCGTGGATGCTGTCTTTTTTCATGTGTATAAATACTTATAAAGAAGAAAACAAAGGAAATTATCCCTGAAGTCCGAATACAAAATGTGCCGAAAAGAAAAAGGAAAAAAGTTGGAATCCGATTTGGTGGAAGTTAGATGGTAAGCTAAGAACTATGACAACAGCAGGTGTCTGATAACACTCTCCGGAGTGACCGTAGCCTTTTTGTCCACTTTTTTTTGTTCGTTTGTTTTGCAGCGTAACGCACACAAACGTAGAAGGGGGCAGAAGCCATCGTCGCACGGCTCGTGGGCCTTCACGAAATGAAGTGTGCGCGTGACCTCTGCCAGAACGGGCAGCAGCGCCCGCAGCTGGCCAGCAGCCCCTCTGCCCGGCAGACCCTGCCCCTCCCAGCCGGCGGCCACCCCGCCCCCGAGCCCCGTCCCCAGCCAGCAGGCCCCCTGGGCTAAGTATCTGAACGGTGTGTCTCAGGCCACCCGGGCTCTGGCCTGTGAGGTCATGGCTCCTCCCTTCTCGTTCTGGAGTGGCCCTCGTGGGGATGGCCCGAGGCCGGATAAATGACGCCACCACGCGCACTCGTGGCGGGGCTGCGGGACGCCCCGTTCGCGTCTGGAGCCCCCACACACGCTCCTAAGCTGAGCTCCCCGGACAGGAGCGCGGGGACACGGCGCCCACGAGCCCTGCCTGGGCAGATGCAGCCGCAGGGTTCCCCAGAGCGGTCGCAATCACAACGTTCACACACCCAGCTCGCTGAAGGCAAAGAAAGAGCACTCGGGGAAATGGGCCGACCAGGCTAAGACAGGAGACCGGGAGCTTCTGGTCAAGTCGGCAAACAAAGGGCTTCCACTCAAAACGTCTGGAAAACCAGGGTCAGGTGGATGGTTCATCAGTCACAGATGAGAACGTGGTGCAGCAAGGGACACACTGGGCCGCAGGTCAGAGCTGGCCACTGCCCCGGGCCGTGAGGTGGCGCCGGAAGCGACGAGCGCCTAGGCCACGGCGGGTGGGACGCGGCACCTGTGCCGCGCAGGTGCGCAGGTGCGGCACGGGAGCGCACGGACCCGCGCTGAGTTACGCACCCGCTGGCGTCGGGGTCCCCGCTCCCCCGCAGCAGAGCGTGGACGCTGGCGCTGCTGCTGGCTTCTTCCGGAGCACCCCTGAAGACGCGGGCGCCCCGAGACGGCTTCGGCCCTCCACTCATGACCCCCAGGGACAGACTGCCGGCCGGGGGACGGAGGACGCCACTCGACCTCTCTGTCTCGCGGGGCACGTGACGCTCCCCAGCGGGCTGGCTCGGGCGGGGCTCCCCGTCCTCCTGGGAACCGAGGGGGCGAAGCCCGCAGTGTCTCGGGGCCCTGTTGCATCAGCCTTCCGCGACGTGTCACAATGGCCACCTCGCCACCCACTGCGTGGGCAGCGCCTCGCCGCACCAGCGCCCCGGCCCGCCGTGTGGCGCGCGGGTCCCCTGCACAGCTCTGCCGGGCCAGGCCGGCCTCTCTCTGGGTTCGCTTCAGAAGTTTTGAACAATAAAATGTCGCAAATACAATGGACGACTTAAACATATTCCCCGAGCTCGCCCCTCACCTTTCTTTCCCACGGAGAGCCGCCATGCGAAGAGGGGCACGCGCGGTCGCGTGTGACCGCAGACGCCTCGGCGCTGCCTGGGCCGGTGAGCGCCGGGCGCCGAGCTCAGAAGACACCGCGCAGCCCGCCCGCCGCCCGTGTTGAGACGTGAGCCGCCCCCCCCCCCCCGCACGCTCCCGGGGGCCCGGGGCGCGGGGCTCGGCCCCGTGGCCCGGCCCCGTGTCCCCTCGCGCCCCGTCCCGCTCCCGCGCGGGGCGCGCTCAGGCGGTCTGGGCGCCCGGCAGGACCGACGTGCCTCAGGCGCGCGGGCACCCGCCCGGCCGTGGCCACGCCGAGCACGTGAACGAGGGGTGGGGAGCGAGCCCCAGGGGCACGGGCCCTTTTCTCGCGGCCCTTTGTCCTCTGCGGAGACCACCAGTTCAACTTTCCACCAGGAACCTCCACTGTTCGCCCCTGTTCACCAACGCGGTGTCTTAGCAAACTTATCTTTGCCAATCAAGCAGTTTTTTTAAAAAAATAGTGTCTCGGAAGTTTCCTTTTGCATTCTGATGAGTGAGTCTGAGCCCCTTCTTCAATGGCTAAGACCCCTGTTCTCCTGGATTCTGCTTATTTTTTTTATGTGTTTCTATTTTCATTTCTTTTGCTTGAATTTTTTTTTAAAAATTATCGTTTAAAAATGTATTTCTTTATGTTTTGCGTACTTATTTTAAAACCCTTTCAAACTACTGGATTAAAATACAGTGCATCCTGATGAGTTGTCACCTTCTACGCAGCCTGGGACTGTGGGGTGCCAGGCTGGCTCTGAGCGTGGGGTTCCTGTGTTCACTCCCTGTCCCCCCATGGCTCCAGCTTCTGGAAGTCTCTTAGAAAGTGCTGGTGGGACGTAAAGAAGCCCCGTCTCCCTCAGTCCTACTGAGGGGATGGTTTTGTTTTCCCCACTTGGTCGAAGACCCAACCTGCTACCCATTGGAAAACAAATATTTTTCAAAAAGGAAGTATTTGTCTTAAAATTATTCTAGATTATCATCAAAAAGAAAACACAAAATTTTAGAACTTCTTTGGGTGTGCGGAACCCAGGTCTACAGAGTGTGGTGCGTAACTGCGGGGCAGTGTGTGTCCCAGGGAATGTTCTGGAAGGGTGACACACTGGGCCTCACGGCCGGTGGTGGTTGGGGTCCTGAAGAGAGTGGGCAGGGCAGAGTGAAGGTGTGTCTCCTGTGTTGATGTCAATCACCTTCTGTCAGCGGCAGGTAAACCAGGAGAGACCAGGTGGGCAAGGTGGGTCGAACGCTTTGAAAAATCGGAATTTTACTCAATGCATTTTTATCCTCTTCTCAAAATACTCATGAGCAGGAGATCGCTATATAGGACGTAAGTTATTTATGATAAGATGTCTATGTACCATGTGTAATATATCCATAATATTTATGATATATGGTATACATAGATGGGTAAATATAAGGTACCTATTTATAAGGTAATAGTTTGTCTAAACATCTACAAAATGGAATAAAATTATGCACAAGAGATTGTGTGGGTGGGGATGTCGGGCTCTTCTAAGTGCAGAGCTGTTATGTGTGACAGAAAGGACGGGCGAGCAGTTTCGGGATCGAAGACCGAGCTACTCTCACTCCAAGTGGATGATTCCTACGGTACGTTTTCCCTGGCCCAGAGTCCCACCGAGATTCTTAAGCGCCCCGGCATTTGCAAACATTTGTAATTTCAATCACACTCCAAAGGTCGAAACTTTCTTCTAAGGAATGACCGCTTTTAGTAATAACTCAGGTTATGATTGTGATTAGTAAGGGACGTTGTCAACTCGGGTGAGTCCTCGGCTCTCCTACAGGCCAGCGCAGAGATGGAGGACTGCACTGGAGTCAGGACAGCTGCAGTTACGGTGATCAGCTTTTTGAAAACAACCTTCCGCCCGCCGTACAACCGCCTAGGCAGACGACGCGGTGACTCATGCAAAAGCAAGCCCCAGGGCGCTGGGTGACGGCCTAGGCGCACGACGTGCAGCGGCGAACGTCTGACGCGCGCTGCGCAGCCTTGATGGCCTGCGGGCCTGGGTAGCCGCACAGCGGGGTCAGTTCCGGTCACGAGTTATCTATCCCCCCTGTCGCCCTGGCCCGTATCTCCACCTTCTGCCGGACGCCTGTCTTCACGCCTGTGATAGAAGCAGCGCCTTGTTTAAAGTTGCTAAATGGCCGCCATTAAAATGTCTTGATTTGTTAAATTTTTAGCAAAAACCAAAACTCCTTCCTGCTGCCTGGATGGTTGGCTCGGGCTGCTCTGCGCCGTGGAGCTCCCCACACGGGGACCGGCGGGACCGGCGGGGCCGGGCGGGGCGTGCGATGCATGGCGCCCCGCCCCCCACCCCCGTGCGGCCCTGATGCAGCCAGGTGGAAGGTTCGAAGGTTCAAGGTTCGCACGATGGAGTCCAGGGCGGGGCCTCCGGCCAGTGTGACTCGAAACCGGGCCGACGCTTTCTGAAAGTGTCTCAACCTTCAAACCAGAACTTCCCGACCGCCCAGGTCCAGGTGCGGGAGGCGCGCTCGCGGGGTAACCGGGCCTGCTGCGCAGTCGGAGGAGATGCGTTTGTGGGGTTCCCCAGGTTCTCGCTCGTGCTCCACGTGCATTAAAGAAACGGGCCACCGACGAGCAAACCGCCCGAGTCCTTGCGGCCCGCCTCGGGGGAGCTCGCGGCGCGGGATGCGTGAGGCGCAGGGAGAGCGCTCTGGCGGGCCGCGCCCCCGCACCCCGTTCCTCGGCCCCGCCCCCCGCCGGCAGTTGCGGGCGCCGCCCGCGCCCCGCCCCCGCCCCCGATTGGTCGGCCGCCCGCCCTGCCAGCCGTTGCCCGGGCGACGCGAGTCGCGGCCCCGCGCGGCGCGGGGGTTTGGGCCCCGCCGGGTGTGGACTCGGCCGGTGCGGCTGCGACTGTACCGCCCGGACCCTCGGGGCGCGGCCGAGCGGGGCGCGGAGGGGCCCCGGCCACCCGGACGCGAGCGCGCCCGCCCGAGGGGCCTCGGAGCCGACCGTCCCTGCCGCACGCCAGAGGATCCCCGCCGCACCCCGTACCCCGAGTGCGGCCGTGCCCGGCCGCGCCCCGTCCCAGCCGCGCCCCGCCGCGCGCCCGCGCGGACCTGCGCCCTTCCCGAGGGCTGAGCCGCCTGCGCCGCGGCAGGAGGCGGACGCGACGGACGGCAGCGGCGGCCCCGGTCCCCGCGCAGCGCACCGCGAGCCCCGGCATGAGGAGCGCGGGCAGAGAGCCGCACGGCGCCGCGGCGGGGCGCTACGCCCCCTGCGGTGAGTGGCCGGCCGGGGTCAGCCGCCTCTGCTGCTGGAGTTGGGGGGTCCGGGGGGTGGTGTCAGCCGCCTCTACTGCTGGGGGGTGCGGGGGGTGCTCAGCCGCCTCTGCTGCTGGGCTGGGGCGGGGGGGGGTGTCAGCCGCCTCTGCTGCTGGAGCTGGGGGGGCAGAGGGGGGGCTCAGCCTCCTCTGCGGCTGGGGGGCGCGGGGTCAGCCTCCTCTGCTGCGGGACAGTCCGCGCTCGAGTCCCGCGTTCGGGCTGAGCTAACACGTGATGCCCCGGAGACAGGGCGCAGGTCCAGTGCCCCAGTGCCAGAGCGAGGCTTAAAGGGAAGTGGGGTGCGGGTTTGTCTTGTTTTTCTCTGTTTTCATAGAAGGAAAACCAGGCTGCCTGCCGCCGCGGTGGCTGTGGGGGCAGCGCTGAGGTGTCCCTGTGCCAGCCCCCCCCATGGTCTCGCAGCCACCACCACCCCCACCCCCCGCCCCCCAGTGCTGACCTAGGCGCCTCCTCCTTCAGCGGCAGCATGTCCTTCCCTGATGGTCTCTCCCGGCCACTAACGTAGTCCCGGCCCAGTGAGTCGCGCACGTCCCCATTACAGTGCCTGGAGCAGGAAGCCCGGGGTGGGGAGGGGTGGGGGGCGGTGATCACAGGCTCCTGGCTTAGCAGGGCTGAAGCGGGCCAGGGCGGAGGAAGACAGCCTGCGTGTGGTGGCCTGTCCCCCGTCCTTGCCGGTTCTGACTACTCCCCGTCTGGGGAAGGGCTGGAGCGGAGGGTGGAGAGGCTCGCTCCAGGGGCTCCAGGGCAGGGGGTAAAGTGCAGCCCTCCTGGCTGCCCAGAGGGGAAGAACATGGGGTTCCCATGACCTAGATGTGCTCCTCGCCCCCACCGCCTGTGACCACTAGTGGTGACACGGTGGCCCAGCTGAGAACTGCCTGGTGGTTTCCATCCCCCGCATGGGCTCAGCCTGCGTGTGCCCCGCTCTGCCTTAGTGAGTGGTCACTTAACCTCAAAACAGTGCGATGAGGCGTCGTGAACCTTGGTTTACAGATGACGAAACTGAGGCAGAGCCTTGGGATGCTGCCGGAGGTCGCGCCCCTCACTGGCGGCTCCCCCGCCAGGCTTTGACCCCTGTCCTTCGGGGACCTGGCGGCCAGGGGCGTGGACAGTGGGGCTGTCCTCCGGAGCCCCTGTGGTATGCGGGCGTGGGACCCTACTGCGTGCCTGGGGACCAGGGCCGCGGGCCCCGGGTCCTCGCCCGTCCCTCTCGGCTGCCTCCTGGATGGTGAAATGAGGCGGCTCACAGAAATCCCCAGGGCAGTCGGTGGTCCAGGGCCATACACGTGATAATAGAAGCCTTAGGACAATTCTTGTCCCCTGAACCTTGTGTGTGGGCTGGTGACAGTGGGTTCTCGGGGCTGGTGACTTGGGCCCGGGCTCTCCGAGCTCCTTTGCACACGCTTCCAAAGCTTCCAGTAATGAGAAAAAAGCAGACACAGTGTTCTCTGTGGATTAATTAGTAATCACAACCCAGGAAAATAAAACAAGAATCAAACGCCTCCCGTCTGGGAGCCCAGGCTCGAGCTGAGCGTGATCAGCGCCCAAAGCTCCTGAACCGAATTCTTACGCTGATTCTCCGTGAGCTTCATCACGGGATTTTTCTCCCTTTCGAAACTGTAGTGTTGATTCAGCTAATTACTGTCCTTGAGATACTTAAAAGATTTGCCATGTTAAATATTGACTTACATGCAGTGAACGCAGCTTTAGTGCCAAGGAGGAACCCGACGTCTGAGCTTCTAGCTTAGAGGACGATTGCTCTTGTTCGGGGGGTCCCTGGCTGCTCTCCCGGAGGCTGAGTGTCCCCGTTTAGCTCCGCGCCTTCTGTACCAGGCAGGCTTCTCCAGAGCGACAAAACCCGGGATGTGCATACGTGTGTATGTGCACACGTGTGTATGTGCACACCAGAGAGGTTGAGGTTAGGGAACTGGCTCACACAACGTGGAGACTGGCAGGCCCAACATCGGCAGGGTGGGCGGCAGACCCAGGGCAGGGCTGCTGCCGGCGCCTTCAGCCTGGCGCGTCTGGGGGCTGAACCCCCTCTTCCTCTAGGGACCCCCGTCTCTTTTCTTAAGCCCTTCGACTGGACGAGGCCCACCCGCGTTAGAGGCGGTGACCTGCTTCACTCAGAGCCTCCTGCCTTCAGTGTTAGCCCCATCTGGAGACACCTTCACAGCAGGTGTCCTGTGGCCCGCGGAGGATGAGCTCCCTCCTGGCACAGCCGTCCTCCGGGCAGCGCGCTCAGCCGCACGTCACGGCCACCGCTGACCTCGGCCCCCTCTCCCCAGACTGGTACTACCACCTTCCTGCAAAGCGGTCCGAGAAGGCCGTGGATGTCCCGCCAGCGTCCCAGATCCCGGGCCTCAGCGAGCTTCGGGACCCCCCCAACGGGCACGTGCTGGGGACGCGGAGGTACTGGGTCAGAGAGACGGACTCGGAGTACGTGAAGCTGGCCAAGCAGGGCGGCCGGCCCGGTGAGCACCTCGGGGTCTCCGCCGCGTGGGGGCGGCGGGTCGTTTGCAACCATCCCTCGTGCGAGCGGGAGTCCCGCACGGGCGCGGAGGCGGGGGGGGGGGGGGGGCAGGCAGGGACCGCGCGTGCGGGCGGCGGGGGCGTGCGCCACGCGTGCGCAGGCCGACCCCGGAGCCGGGGCGCGCGGACCGGCTTCGGAGCAGTTTCTCCCGGCGGCTCCCGGGCCGGGGTTCAGCGTGTCGCTTTCTGAGTGCCGCTTCCGGAAGCTGTCTACACCACAGCCTGTGCCCGTGAGCGGCCGGCCGGGGCCGCTGCTTCCTGAGCAGCCGTGACGCGTTCCCCGTGGGCCGCTCACGCTGCCCTCGCCCCGTGCGTTCACGTGTGGGTGACGGGGAGCCCCTAACCTCATCCGCGGGTGAACCGAGGGCGCTCAGATGTGGAGGCCGCGAGGCTGGCGCGGTTGGGGGGGTGCTGCAGAGAGGGCCGGCCGGGGAGACCGGAGGGGTTCAGCCTGGAGGGATGGCGCCCTGCCGTAATGGGGGTGCCGTTCGCACGGATGCCGGCCCAGGGTGGGGGCGCAGGAGGCTGTCCCTCTGCGCTCCAGACAGGCCCCACTTGAGCACACACACAGGCGGGTGACGACCAGGGGTGCCCGGGGAGAGTCGCAGCGCCCGTCGACGGCCGTGACCAGCCGGCTCGTCGTGCTGCGGGGCAGGGCGGGAACCACTCACGGTGTCTCCTTTTGCTTTTGAGATCTGTTGGTGCACTTCGTGCCCGCGACCGGGTCCGGGACGGGGACCAGGAAAGGCTCCGCGGCCGCCTACTCCCTGCCGGACTGGTACATCCACCACAGCAAGCCGCCCACGGCCGACCGGAGGCCGTGAGTACCGGGCGGTGCCCGTCGCCCTGCGTCTCCGTGGGCAGAAGCAGCGCCGTGGGCTTTTAAAGGCACAGATACGGAAAGCAGCCGGGCCGCGGGGAGCGGGCAGTCGGCCCGCCCTCGGCTCGGGCTCGGGGTGCACGGTCAGAGCACCGGGGTTCGGGGTTCTCTGCGCATCTGCCTCCCTCGAGGTGCCGCTCAGGGGCCGCTCTGGGGCTTCGCTTCGAGTGTCTGTCCCCTGTGCCCCAGGCCCTGGTGGCACCTTCGGCTGTAGACAGAGCTCGCCCCAGAGCGGGCTTCACACCGGAGGCGCCGGAGGCGCAGGGAGGCCTGAGTCCCTGCGCTGGCCCGAGCCAGTTGTGGGGAGCCGCCGTCCCCAGAGTGTTCGGAATGTCTGAGCAGTGCCTGGCGGACCCCGCCCCCTCTGCCCCCAACACCAGAGGAGCCGCGTGGCGACGCCCGTGACTCGCTTTCCCCGTCGGGCTTGGACAGCGGCAGACGGACCCGCGTCCACGCGTCCGTCCACGCGTCCGTCCATGCGTCTGTCCTCGGGGGACGGGAGGCGCTGCCTGTGGTCACAGGGCCGATCGCGGTCAAGAATCACCTTCAGCGGTTCCTGATTTTTCGTTTTTTACGCCTCCAGCACCTGGTTGTCCTGGGTGGTCCCCAGCCAAGCACTAGCCCGGCCCGACCCTGCGCGGCTTCCAGGATCAGCCGGGACCGGGCGTGTTCAGGGTGGCGAGGCCGGTTCTTTAAATAGGCCACTCTGGCTCAGGGCACTTGGCCCTGCCCCGGCCTCCCTGGGGAGGGAAGGGAACGGGCGTGGCAGAGAGAAGGTGCTGGGGGGGGGGGCTGCAGGTGACAGGGCACCTGGTCTCTCTGGGTCTGCAGCCCGCCAGCCCGCCCCGGGGACTGTCCCTGCTGCTTCCGCTCGGTCCCAGCTTGGGGGCTGAGAGCCGCAGATTCCTGTCCTCTGTGACCGGCCAGTCCTCCCGCCTCCCAGGGTGTCTGGTCTGTCTGGTTTGTGTGGTCGGGGGAGGGGCAGGCCTCCCTCTCTGCAGGTTTGGGGACGCGGGCTGCAGCTGGACACCGTCCAGCCCTCCGTCAGCCTCAGGTCCGTGGTCTCTGGGTCTCTGTGGGCTTCTTCCTGCCTGGAGGGGCCCTAGGAACGGGCGCAGGGGCAGGGGAGTGGGGGGTGCTAGGTGAGGTGTCTTGCCCTGCAGTCCCAGAAACAAAGTGGGTGCAGCTCGGGGCCACCCCCCGCCCTCCCCCTGCACTGTCCCGGTGGCGGGGGCCACCCAGGCTCCCCTCGCCGGCCTGCACGCCCAGCCCCCACCCCGACTCCCTGGCCTCTGCGGCACCTTCTCCTCGGGCCCTGTCTCAGGGCCCAGACTGATGGATGGGAGGGTGGGTGGGGCCCCGCTGTCCTCCCCGCCCTACCTGGTCTGAAGCTGAGTCTCTGCTCCATCCTGCTCCGGCCGCGGGCGCTGTGTCCCCTCCTGGAGGACCCGTCCCTCTCCTGTGCCCCGTCCCCGCATCTGCCGTCCCCAGTCCCTGTCCCCTCCGCTCTCCAAGTGCAGCCTGCTCCGGTTGTCCCGGGACGTGGAGCATCTGCTTCCACCCGGCCTCCACCCCTCGCCGCTGCCAGGACACTGTCCCACCGGCTCCCCAAGGCCCAGCTGGGGGCGGCGCCCACGGGGACCCAGGACCCGGCCCCTCCGCTGCCCGCTGCCCTGGGCCAGGCCAGGACGCTGCCTGGTGCCCAGCAAACAGGAAGCTGGCCGCGACTTTAAATGCTCACAGTAAACGTCGCGAGACAGGACCGCCGTTTTGTCCCTGTCAGAGGGCCGTGCGACGTGCTGGGTGCTGAGTGCGGTCTCGCTGCAGCCAGGGACATAGCAGATGACGTCATAAAGATTTGTGGTTTAATCTGTCCCATTTTACTGCCGCCCATGGCTTCGGGCGTGGCCCCGGGGTCCTGGGGGTGGGGCGGGGCGGGGCGGGGCAGGTGGCAGCGGGCTGGCCCCTCCCTCCGCTCCTGCAGGGTGCCCGCGGTCCACGTGCCGGATTACATGGTGTACGAGGAGTTCAACCCGGACCCGGCCGCCAGTCACTACGAGTCCAGAAGGGGGCCGTTCGACTTCGACGTGAAGACGGTGTGGCAGAGAGAGGCCGAGGAGCTTGAAAAGGAGAAGAGAAAGGTGACGTGGGCCGTGGCCATCCCCTGCCACCCCCGCCCTGCATCAGCAGGTTCTGAGCTGCCAATTCGGGTCGTCTGAGAGGCGGGAGGCCCGCCTGGGTGGTCCGGCCTGGCTGTGCCCTTGGCCTGGGCCCTCCGTCCCTCAGCCCGTCCGGCCCGCTGCGCCCCTACCCAGTAGACCCGGCTTTGCTGGAGCAGCTGTGAGTTGCCACGGCTCCTTCCGCTATGTTGACGGGTCACCGCCCGGTCACTGCCGGTCACTGCCGCGTCGTGTGCCCCGTGGCTGCCAGCCTCACGCTGTGCACCCCACGTCTGCTGGCCAGACGCCACCCTCTCCCTCAGCTCGGAGCCGCCCGGTGCGTCCCACTGACTCGGGGTTCTGTGTGTCCCTCGCACAGGTGAGGCTGCCGGCCATTCACACGAAGCCGCCTAGCAAAGCGGGGACCCCTCTGGGCCCCAGGGACCCGGCAGGAGGGAGACTGTCCTTCCCGCCCATGTAAGTGCACGGGCGGCGCCCACGCAGCCCGGGGCCCGTTGGGGCTCGGCCCGAGGTCCCCGTGGCAGCGGCGACGGCGAGGCGGCCCCCACAGCCCGGCCTGCTCGCCTCCCGCGCCGCGTCCCTCCTGCCCTGGCCCCTGTCCGTGCCCGGTGTAGGCACCGTCCCCACCACGTCTTTGCCCAGCGGCCCCTCGGTGTGGACGCCGGACTCCCGACAGGCCGCGACCCTGCCCCGTGTCCCATCGCGGACACGGCCCTCACGCGCAGTCTCAGGCCTATCCCAGGCCTGGCCCTGCTGTCCGAGCTGCGGGGTCCGGCTCTGCTTCAAGCTGGAAAAGCCGCGAGGTGCTCGGGCGTTTTAATCTCCCAGCCGGAGGGTGGGGTCCCGTGGCCCCCGTTTCCCTCCGCTCTCCCAGGCCCCTCGGTAGAGCTGCGGTGGACACTGGCCACTGCCTAGTTCCTCGCACGGCTTCTCGTCCGGGGGGGGTGGTGGAAACGGGCCATCAGTTACCTTCCCTGTGACGCCCGGCAGAGGCGCCGCGCTCAGACGGGGCCGTGTGCATGCGCGTGTGGTCAGAGGCCGCGGCGACGCTCATGACCACGGCGACGTCCACGTGGGGCGCTGAGCTCCGGCCGCGTCCACAGCGTCTCTCCCACCCTCGGGGTGGGTTCCGATACGGTCCGTGCAGATGCAGACAGGTGAATGGAGGAGGAAGCGGAGCCGCGCACGCAGCGGCAGGGGGTCCCCGCCCCGGGCACAGGGAGCCGGCTCAGGAAGTCCCCGCTGCAGAAGGGCAGGCCAGCGGTCGCCACCCCCCGCGAAGGGGCGCTATTTCCTGAGCAGGCCCCTGGGGACGTCGGGAGAGAGCTAGACGGGTTCTTGCCGTGTGCGAGGAATACCTGGGAGTGTGCTGAGCCGGGCTTGGAAATGGGGGGAGAGAGAGACAGACAGACAGACAGAGACAGAGAGACAGACAGAGAGACAGAGACAGAGAGACAGAGCGACCTCCATTGTGTCCTGAGGGACAACGAGCACCTGATTGACTGTCCGCCTGTCTGCCGAGCAGCCTTCGGGACGTTCGTCAACCTTTGTACTTAAGTTTGACGTTAATTTTTCTCTTTTTGAGGCCTGGCCTGAAAACAGGCTCACCCACAAACTTTTCCAAGCTCATCAGCAATGGCTACAGGGACGAGTGGTTACAGCAGCGAGGCGATGCAGACAAGGGCACCCCACAGACGTCCGGAGCGCCTGCGACACCCCAGTCCCCGCGAGACCCCGCGGGGAGTGAGGAGGCCCAGCAGCCGCCCAGCCCCGAGGCCCCCGCGGCCCCCGCGGCCCCCGCCGAGGCTCCGGGTGAGTGCGCCCAGCCGGCCGCCGCCCTGAGGCCTGCTCGCTGGGCCGGCGGCCACTTTCCCGTGTCGTCCTGGGTCTCTGACGAGCGTTCTGAAAGCCACGTCACAAACCCGCGGGTGCCGAGGTGACAGGTGCCCGCGAAGACAGCGCACGCTTCACCTGCTTCCTCTCCTCAGATGAATAGCGAAAGTCACGATCCCTGCGGCTTCCCCGTGGAGTCCCCCAAACGTTGCTATGACACCCAAAAAATGTGCCAGGCAGTGCCACTCGGTCTCCTGCATCCGAGAGGCGCGGCCCGCGGCGCGCGAGGCCTGTGCCGGTCCTTCCACAAGAGCGCGCGGTTGAACTCGAAGCCCCTGCGCGGTTGGACTCGAAGCCCCTCCGCCACCGGCGTTTCCCGAACGCCGCCGCGGGACTCGGGAGCGCCCCAGAGCTTGCCCGTGGTCAGATGTCCAGGACGTGGTCAGCTGCGGTTTTCAGCAGCCGGTCACAGGCGGACGGGGTCTCCCTCGGTGCCGTCCACTCTGAGATGACGCGCGCGGGGTTTCGATTCCGTCGCCCCAGGAGTCCTCACCCTTGCCGGGAGGCGTCTCACACTTCCGTCCTGGCCTTGGGCCGGGAGGAGGCGCGCTCCGCCTTTCCCAGGCTCAGGCGTGTTTCCTGACACATGTCGTGAGCGTGACCCTTGGTGGCCTCTCCACATCCAGCTCCCTGCTCTGGGGGGCGGCGCCTCCGCCGCTCAGGGGGGCTGTCATGGCGCCTGCCGCACACCGGCCCCACGCTGGCCCGGCCCGCGGTCGGCGACACGCCCTCTCGGAGTCCGTGGTCACGGTGGGCACGAGACAGGTTCGCCCGCGGTGTTGGCAGGGCCCTTCTGAACCCTGCAAAGGCAGTCGTGTTCCGTGTCCTGCGACTGACCGTTCTAAGTGATGTGGCCTTTTACTGATTACTTAATTATTGAAACTACTTCTTTTAATACTGGTCTGTTTCACTAAACTGACCAACTGACGTGTTTGTTCTTTATTTCAGAGTCTTCTCCAGCAAGTGAGTATTTGTAGAGACACCGACTTGCATCGAAATACTAAAATGTCCCACAGGGACATCGACGGAGAGTTCTCAGACCGGCAGCGGGGCCTGGGCAGCGGGACACAGGACACGGAGGGGGCGTGTGCGCGGCCGCCCCTGGACCGGGGCGGGAATCCTGGCGCGGGCGGGGTCCGCGTTTCTGGAGTGGGACCTTGGAGAGCAGAGGACGCAGGTCCGCCCGAGCCATCCCGCCCTGCGGCCCCCGTCTTCACGGCTCTTTCCCTCTGCGAGACCCGAGGTTGCTTGTTTCTCCCTGGGGTTTCTGCGGCTGCTCCAGAAGTCGTGGCCCGCCAGGAAGCTGGCGGCCGGGGCCTGGCGCGGTGCGGTTCCCTGCCAGCCGGCCTCACTGCAGGTGCCAGGGACTCGCCGCCCGGGACTCGGCGCCTGGGCTCGGCGCCCGGCCGAGAGTTGGTGGCCCCCTTAGGCTGGGTCGCCTCCTGCTGCCCATGCCCCATGGAGGCGGTGCCCACCCCGTGGTCCGGCTGCTGAGCACCCCGGGGTCACAGGGACCCTCAACACGTGCCGGCCGACCCGATCCACTGCGGTCTGCGCCCGTGGGCGGGGCCGTGCGCTCGACTTCCCTGTAGACGTCAGGGAAAATCCTTACACACACGCACAGGAACATGCGATTTCTTCCGTGTAAAGTGAACGGGTCGATGTCTTAATTTACGAAACGCCGCCTCGGCCGTCCGTGCAGCCGCCCACTGACGCCTCTGCCTTGCCTTGCAGGCCGCGAAGCCTCTCCGCCCTCCACGGCGCCCGCCCCGGCGCCCCAGTAGACCCGAGGCCGGCAGGCGGCGCCCAGGGGTGCCCCCAGCGGCTGAGTGCGCCTGACCGTCATAGCTCCCCCACAGGCTCCGGGCAGTCATGAGCACGGACTCGTGGAAGGAGTTCTCGGCAGACCGAACGTCACCGTCGCCGGGGGGCACCGGGGGCGGGTTCCGCTGCCTGCGTTCCCGGGACGTGAGGTGGCCTCGCTGGCCCGGCATGGCCCGTGTCTTGGAACCAGCCACTTCCTCCCAGTCAGCTGACGTCACCTGCCGCGTGAACCTCCGACTGGCCTCCCTTCCGAACCCGCTGCGAGACGAGACCTGGAGAAACGCGCAGACTTTTCCATCGTCCAGCCCTGAAGCCTGTGTAGACATAATTCTTCTGTTACCAAAAAAAATAATTCCAGAATATTGTGACCTAGTTTATACTAAGAAAAAGCTAAACTTATTATGCTTTTTAAAAGTTTTGAACATTTAATACTGAAACATTGGAGCATGTACTTTTTAAAAATTTTTGCTAGTATCATTTTACGTAAACTGAAATTTCTAATATTACAAAACATTTATTTTTATCCTTTAAGTAAAAAATATGTATAATTTTAATGTTTAATTTAGTCTTCACAAAAATTTATTAATAATCAGACTGAATTCTCTTGTTTTATAAATTGTTACTGTTTACATGCAAACAATTAGCACTAAAATACGATTTCATATTTCGTATATTTAATTAAATAGTGAAATAACAATTTTCTGATGGGAGAGTTTCAGAAAGCCAAAAAAGGTCACAGATATGTTAGTGTCTTTCACGAAGCAAACTTATCATGACCTTGCTCACCTAAAATTTAGAAGTTTTAAGTTCTTTGCATGAGACGCTTCCTTGAGCACATGACTCTCGTGCTTGAGAGACTGGCAGCCTGGGGAACGTATACGACGTGGGGAACAGGTGGAGGGCACACGCTCGAATAAAAAGGACAAAGCGTCCGGGCGAGACGCCGCCTGCTCCCTGCTGTCTCGCCTCTTCCATCCTCCGAGTCAGTTCCAACCTCGTTCTCAAACGCCCCCATTCTAAGAAAAAAGCCTTAGGCGCAGACGCGCATAGCTTACGACTCCTTCATTCTTGTTTACGTTATTAGCGTAAGAGACACCTGTGGTTAAGAGAGAGGACAAAATTTGGAGTAAGGGCCTGCGGTCAGGCCTCGGCCGACCGTGTAGGGCGGCCAGGGTCCATTACTGAGAAAGCCGGGCCCGCAGTGAACTTTCTGCTTGTAAATGCAACACACGCACGTCACGAAAACAACAATCTTGCAAATCCCATGCACTTCTAACGTAAATGACTTGATTCCAAAAGATAAAAATATTGCAATGTCATATTAAATAAAAAATGTCAGTTAAAACCCACAGTCCCCACGTTTAGTTAAATACGCATTTCGCGTTACGTGTGCCCACGTGCAGCCACGGCCTCCCAGTGCCCTGACATTTTCGTGGGGACATCTGGCCACCTCACCTCACCACAGCCTTAGCTCACGGAGCTTGGGAGGAAACGCATCTCACATCCGACTCCTGTGGGGACGTTCATATGACGCCTGCCTGGGGAAGGGGCCTGGCAATTTCTTGTAAGGTTAAATATGCAATTACCACCCAATGCAGCGGCGATGCTCCTGGCCTTTTCCCAGACAAATGAACAGTTCCGGTCACACAGAACCCCGTACGTTAAACTGCATGGCAGCTCTATTCCTAATAGCCTGAAACGAGACGGCCGGGCGTCTCTCAGCAGGTGGACGGCTGGGCAAAGCGGCTCCTCTGCGTCGTGGGCACAGCTGGGCAACAGGAAGGAGCCGGCCACTGGTGGGTGCCATGTGGATGGAGCCCTCGTGGATTCTCCTGGGTGGGAGAAGCCACATCCCACGGTGTAGACGCTGTGTTTCTGTGTGTATAGTGTTTTTAAAATGACATTTAAAAACGCTGGGCAGGTTGGTGGGTGCCCGGGGCTAGGGGTGGGGGCGGATGTGGGGGGTGCGGGGAAGGAGTTGGGCGTGGCTATCAGGGTGACATGGGGCCCTCTGGGTGATAGGCCATGTGGTCCCTTGATCGTGGTGGCACACATGTGACTGTACTGCGTAGAGCCGAACACAGGACGAAGGGCCCCAGGGAGACCTGGGAAGACCTGGGGAATGCCGGGGGGCCGTGTTCGCGTCCCGCGCGGTCTGACGCCCTCTCTGGTCCTGCACGGTGTCCCCACGGGGGGAGCTGAGTCAGGGCTACAGGAGACGTTATCTCTCGGGAGTCCGTCTAGTCCGTCGGAGCGCATGGGGCGGCTCCTGAACACAGACACTTATCTCCTGCAGGTTTGGAGGCTGCGCGTTGGACGTAGGGCCCTGGCAGACCCGGTGTCTGGTGAGAATCCTCCTCCTGGTTCGCAGGGGACTCCTCACTGCGTCCTCGCGCGGCAGAGGCGGTGAGGGCCCGTCCGGGGTCTCGTCTAAGGGCGCTGAGCCCACGCTGAGCCCACGCCTGCGTGAGGGCTCCACCTCCTGGCCCAGGCGCCTCCCGAAGGCCCGCCTCCTGCTGCCCTCACGAGGGGGGACGATTTAACGCGCGAATTTGGGGGATGTTCGGTCCAGTATCTCATAGAGTTAATTCAGCAAAAGTTCAGTTTTTTCAATAAAAATTCCATTAAAAAACTGCAATGAGGCAATGGTCTGGAATCTGGGGGGCTCTGGGACGGGACCGGAGGGCAAGGCAGGCTCTCGGGCGAGTGGCCTTTCAGTGGGGACTAAATGAGGAAGAACCGGCCGCTGGGGCCGAGTGACCAATGGAGGTCAGGTGGGCTGCAGCCGCCTGCACAAGGCCAGCGTGGCACGCCACAGGGCCAGTGACAGCGGGGGGTGGGGGGGCACTGAGGGCTGAGCGCCAGGCGGATGAGGCTCCCCTCGCTCGGGGGCGGTGCTGAGTTCCCAGAGGGGCCAGGCCTTCGCAGGGAGGCCGCCAGGCGGGAGGCAGGTGGAACCGAGCGCCCACGGGCCCGGGCTGCACGGGGCTGGGTGACGCTGTGCGCCCTCCTGCGTGCTCTGGGTTCGGTGTCCCAGAGGCCCAGCGCCTGCCTGCTGGGACGTCCCCCTTAGGTGACCACGGCATCTGGCCAGCGGCGCTCCTGCAGGTGAAGCCGGAGAGGGCAAGAAGGCACCTCGCATCCAGCTGGGCCGCTCATCGCCGCTCCCGTGCGTCGTCTGAGTCACGCTGCGACACAAGGGTGCCCGGCCTCCCACGGGTGACGCCAAGTGCCTTTCTCCTCCGTTCTGCCTCATCCACCACCAAAACGCTGGCCACGGCCGCGAAGCGCCTCGTCCCTGACGCAGGGACCGGCCTGAGGCTGCGATGAAGGCCGTTCCTGCGGTTTCTCCCGCCCCGGAGGACCGCGGGGCGCAAGGGGCGGGCAGCGGGCACGCGGGAGGGGACCAGCCAGAGCAGCGAGAAGCCTCGGCGAAGGTCTCCGGAACAGGCCCCGCTTTGGGAGAACGACTCCGCGTTCTGGGAGCCTGGAAGGGCTGGGTGGCATTGTTCCGCGTGGCCTGGCCTGGTGAGGACTGTGTCCCTCGCTTTCCTGCCTGTGGCAGCTGCTGCGGGGAGGGGTCCGGGGGAGGGTGCTGTTGGGGGCTGGGTCTCCAGATGTGGTTTATAAAGGGCCGGGCACGGTTTTGTTTGCAGACGGCCACACTCAGCTCTGCCTTGACGAGTTCGTCCTCGGCCTTTGCTTTTCCACTCACCTGCGGCCTCGGCCTCGTGGAATTGAGGAAAGCGGCTGCCTCCCCGACACCCCGCCCCTGCGCCCCCCTCCCCAGATTCGGGGCGGAGCAAGCGCCGCCTCCTGCCCGCCCTCGGGGGCAAGGGAGGGGGGAGCTGCAGGGCCACAGGGGCGGGGGCAGCAGCGTCTGGGTGGGCCATCCACAGTCACAGCGGTGACCGGTGACCGGTGACCGAAGGGACGGGTCACTTCCTCTCCCTGCGCCCGCGGCTCTGGCGCTCCCCCAGCTCCTGCGAGCTCCCGGGGTCAGGAAGGGCCCAGAAACAGTCCCCGAAGGGGAACCGAGGCCGGAGGCAGCAAGGACCACAAAGGCGACGGCCCCGCCCCGGCCGGCCGCGCGGGACACCTGCGGAGCCCCCTGCGCTCCCGCGCGAGCGGCCACGGCGACGGTGGGTGGTCGTCTCCCCCGAGCGTCCCTGCCGTCGGTGGGAGGACCTGGGTGAGAGGTGCTGTGAGTGGCAGGTCCCCGGGATGGGCCGGGTGTCGCGCCGCGGGCGTCCGCGGGGAGGAAGCCGGAGCGGGCGGGGCGCGGCCCGCGGGGCGGGCGGGGCGCATCCTGGGATCCGAAATTCGCTTCGCTCTCGGTCACGTCCCGGGACCGGTCAGCGCGCTGCCCGCGAGCCACCCGGGAGGCGCCCGTTCCTCGGCCCGCACGAGCCCCTGTCGCCCGTGGCGCGCGCACATGTAGCAGGTCCCTGCGCGGTGAGTGGCCACGGCCGGACGAGGCGGCTCAGGCTCGCGCAGCCCCGGCCGCGGCTGGAAGGCCGTGCGGGAGGCCGCGCGCGGGAGGACGGTGCGCGCAGCGGGGAGAGCGCGCGGGGCGTGCGCGGGGAGGAGGCGCCCGGCCAGGTTCCCCGCGTCCCCCACCCGTGCGGGCTCAAGGGTGGAGGCGGAGGTCCGGCTTCCGCACAGCGCCTGCGGCGCTTCCCCGCCGCCCAGACTCGGGGTGGTGGCTGGGGGGGTGGGGAGGAGGTGCGGGGACACCCAGAGCTCCCCCGTTCATGGGAGGCGTAGCTGCATTTTGGAGAGCGGTCGGCAGACTTTCACAGTTCAAATGGACTCTAGTCTGCGCTGAGCCAACGTTGAACAGGGTTTCACTACAAAATACAAGTCAAAGAGAAACTTTCCAGTCACAGGTTGTGACACAAATAGGATTCGCAGGAGAGCGGGGCCTTTCACAGGCAAGCGTGGAGCTGGGAGAGGGGAGCCCTGCCTGCGGACGGTCCCCGCCCTGTCAGGGCCAGGGCTTGACTGGGTGACTCAGGGGCCACCCGGAACTGGCCTGCCCGTCACCTGGCCTCTTCCCTGAGGGGGGGTCACAGAGAAAGGCAAGGTGGAGGCAAGGTGGAGGCAAGGTGGAGGCACCTCCGGCCGCCTTCCCCTCTGCTGCTCCTGTCCCTTCCTTGTCCCCCGCTGTCTCTCTCCAGGGCCTCCCCGCCCCCCTCGGCTCCATTCACTGGCTGTGAATGACTGGTTTCCTGGAAGGAGAAGAATGTCCTCCTCCGGGTCTCCTCCCTGCCCACCCCCAGGGCGGCCGCCTGTGTCCCACCTGTCCCTTTGGAGGGCGGGTGTTAGGCCGCAGCCTGACCTCTCAGGCGACCTCCCAGATTATTTTCCAGGGCTGGGAGTGGGTGGCCCTGGCCCCCGCCCGGAGGCAGCCCCTTGCTCCAGGGCTTCACTGGACACAGATTACATCCTTGGGCGGTACTTTCGGCACTGGTGGCCACTGAAATAGAACTTTAGTTAAAAAGGAGGGATTAGTTTTTCTTTACATTGGCTTTTGTCCAAGTGGGCTTCTTTGTTCTTTACTGATCATAAAGTTACTAGAACTCATTGTAAAAAAAAAAAAAAACAGCAAACATGTAACAGAAAGTGAAACTTCCAACTTCGTTTACTCCCCGAAGGTAAACCCTCCACATTGCTCTCTATCCCCATGTCCTTCCTGTAAATGCACACGGAGACATTCACTTTTGAAATATGTTCATTCAAAATGTTATGTTTATATTCTAAGCTACTTGCACTAAGTAATCTGCCCATCAGATTTTTACTTTAATGGGTTACATTAAACAAACAAACAAAAAAATCAACTCTAAAAGGGCTGAAAGTTTTTATAAAGGAAAAGGTTTGTTAGGCCATGACGAGAGAGAGAGAGAGAGGGAGGAGGGCAGCCTTGGGGCCTGGAGTCCGAACCATCGAACCATCGGCAGCACCCTGGCCCGCCCCGGAGTTTTGCAGGCATTTCTATATAGGGGTGGGGGTGGGGTGGAGAAAGACGTGAGTGACCAAAGGGTTCACAGGAGCTGAGGTCAGAGGGGAGGCGAGTCTGAAAGCCCGGCGGACACGGGAGCAGAGGCTCCAGGGGGCCGCGGTGCCTGGCTCTTCTCTCCTGGATAATCTCGGGAACAGCCACCTGGAAATCCATGCTAAATTCCAGCAGATCCAGAGGCCTGCGTGGCCTTTTGTCAGAGCGCCCCACCCCCTCCCGCTGCTAGCCAGCCGCGGTTCTGCCTCTGTCCCACTCTCTGGCTGCCGTCATTTTAAACTAGAACGTCTCAGATTTTTCTTCTTGTCAGTTAAAACTAGCAAAAGAAAACAAAACAAAAAACCACCCCCCCAACAACTCTTCCCCTCAAAAAACAAAACCAACTCAGGTTTTCTTGGTTTTGTTTTCACAGGGGGGGGGGAGGGCGGGGGTGTCCCGGGTGCTCATGGCAGAGGACTCCCCCCCCACCCCGCCGCCTGGGAAGGAGCATGGGGGTGCGGGGGTGCCTGGGGGTGGTTCTAGGGAAGCCCTCCTGGTGTGGAGAGGGGTCCTGGGGAGTTGTGGGGGGTGGGGACTTAACTTCAGTCCCTGGGACACAGCCTTCCCGCAGCGTGAAGTTCGGGTGTGAAGTTGGAGCATCGTGGTAAAATGCCAGAGAAACGCTTCCTAAACGGAAATTGTTCTCAGGTGCCTGGGCTATCCTCACCTGCCCGGGAGCAGGCCGGGCTTCCAGCCCTGGAGGCTCCTGCCCAGGACAAAGCACACGCCTTGTGACACACGATGACCACGCTGCCCTCAGGTCAGACTCCTGAAAGATGGAGTTTTAAATCGGAGCTGCCATGGGGACTGGGCGCTGCCCAGCCCTCCCCTTTGTCCCCGAGGCCCTGTGGTTTCAATCCCGACTTCTCTCTGTCATGGGTCCCCGGGGTGTGCGGCGCCCGAATTCGCTCCTGCTTCCTGCCCCTACCAGCGTCATGGCTCACATTTCAGACCTGCTTCCTGACGTGACTGGGCTTCATTTTTCCTTGGGGCAACGTCCACAGCACCTCATGCAGAAACCATGGTGCCTCAAACGAGATGACCAACCTTAGCTCCTTGCCCAGCAAAGGACACTGTGTCCCTCCCTGTCGTTCCAGTGAGACACAGGCGTCACTGACGGCCTCTCCTAATTCCAGCTGCGGTCGGCCCGAGGGCGTGATCTCCGGGGTCCTTCCTGTCCTTGGTGCGTCTCTGCCCTGTGCCCCGCGAATCCCACCCCAGGGAGGAAACGCTTCTGAGGTTCAGTTCTTGGGGGATGGCAAGTGAATTAAAGTGACAAAAGCCAGATTAGCAAGGAGAGGACACAGCGCGCGAGAGGAATGATCCTTCAGGAGAAGAGCGGTCGATGAGGACCGTCTGCGGGGCGTTTCCAGAGAGGAGGCGGGGGGCTCCCTGGAGGACTCTGGCAGTGAGCTATTCGGGGAAGCGCTGACCCGGGGAGGCCCTGCTCTCGGGCAGATCGAGGGCTTCAGCTCAGAATCAGTGCTACGTGCACGGAGCGTTCTGGAAAGATCTCTGCCCCCCCCCCCCCCGTCCTTCCCTGCTCCGGGCTTCAGGCCCCAGTCAGCTGTGTTTTTAGGGTGATGCTTCGCCCTCTCTGTGCCCTGCACGGGGCTGGCCATGCGGGTTCCCTCCAGGGCCGCTGCCCGCCCATCCCCCGGGGTTGCGTGTCACGATGCTGAGAACACCGTCAGTCCTGTCCCAACTCTGTCACGCCCCTTCCTGGCTCCTGGTCAGGAGCCGCCCAGGGCCGAGGCCTCCCTGCTGGGTTTCTCCTGCAGCTGGCCGAGTCGCTGGTCACTCTGGGCTGGCTCTGTTTGCTGCTCGGTGTTCTGGATCTTTCGCGCGCCTCTCCAGATGGCACGGCTCACAGCGGAGGCTTTTACAGTAGCCAATGCTATACCAAACAGGTGCACCCCAAGCCTCCGGGACGGCCACCTCCTAGCGATGTCACAGTTACTTAAGTGACCGACGCGCGCGATGCTTAGCACTCTGCTGTGTTTCGGATACTTAAGGCCTTTTCTACTTGAGGTGCTAAGAGGCGAAGGGCTTTGCCCTGAACTAAAAGTGAACCCCAGAACCCCTGCGGCCGCACTGCCGGCCTCAGCTGGGGGGGCACAGAGGAGGCGGGACACAGGGAGCCTTGGGGGGGCGGGGCGGGGCTCTGCAGTGACCTGGTTTGGCCCCTTGGCTTTCCTCAGCCACACAGGAAGCAGGAAAGGGAAGCCACGGGGCTGGGTCTGAGCCGGTAAGCGGGGCGGAGCCGGCATCCTCGCCTGTGCCAGATGCCCGTCGCTCCATCTACAGCGGCCCCTCCTGGGTAACCTGCGCGAGGGCAGTGCTGGACCCGGATGCCTTGTCCTGCGAGTCCAGAGCCAGGCATGGGCGCTTCCTCAAGGCTTCCTCTGTGGCCCAGGAGGACCTGTGAGGAGGCCTTTGATCTGGGCCTTAAGTTGTGACCTGGAGTCGAACGGCCCGTAGTGGAGCCTGGGTGGCAGTGGGCCCAGACGCCGGGAGCCCCTGCTGCCTTCTTTTCTACCCTAAACCCCAGCGGGCCCCCAATTTGGCCTCGATATTGAAGGATTAAAAAAAAATAATGCAGCTTTGTTCATTTTCTTTTAACTTGAAACTTTTGAAATTCCACTGGAACACTGTGTCCCTGAATTATTGCTTCATTCTTAATCCTCTCCAGGGTTGCCTTTGATGGAGTGAGCACCTGCTCCCCGTACTGCCCGCTCACCTGTGGCCCTGCTCTCCCGCAGCCTGCTCACACGTGGCCCCTGGAAGAGGACCGAGTCTAGGTGAGTAACCTGCCCGCCCTTGAAGGGGCTGATCTGGGTCCCCACCTGGTCACGGGGGACGTACCTTGTGAGCCGAAAGTTCCTCCACCTCTTCCCGTCTTTGACCTTCAGTGGCTGGGGGTGGGGTGACCATGGAATTGATCCTCCTGTTCAGATCCTTTGGAGAGTGAGACGTGGCTCTGACGGTGATGCCCCAGGCAGGGCTGCACGCGTGGTCACCTTCCTATAAGCATCCCAAGGTATTGGACGGGAGCTGTCCGGTTAGCATCAGGAAGCCTGCGGCATTTCTGTGCGTGAGCCTGGAGAGGAGTAAGCCAGGGGAGGCTCTCAGCCAGGAGCGGAGTGCGGGGAGCCCTAAGCCAGCAGACCAGGCCTGGGCCATGGACAGTACAACCGAACAGAAAGAGCCGTTGGCCCACGCATGGCAGAACCAAACCCTGACCACCAGGAACTGCAGAGCAGGGGTTAGCCGCTTTATTGTGGGGCGCCATGCAAGGACCCTGGGAAGCTAACCCTGAAAAGCCTGAGCCCCTGATGGCTTACAACTGGGGGTTTTAAAGGCAAAGAATCCTGAGCAAAGGGCTCCGGGCCATGGGCTGTGTTGATCGCTCGGTTCTCGTGCAAGCTTCAGCAGTTTTCTTAGTCGGACTTATTTCGCTCTTGGTGGCATCACACCTGTGGCCAGGTGGTCTTTCCTTCTGCCATCTGCGAGGCGTCTTGGGAGTGTGAGTCAGCGAGGCTGTCGTGAGAGCAGGGAAATGCAAGCAGAGCTATCTATCATGTGCGTAGCAGGCTACATGCTTCTATGATCTCAAGCAGAGTGTCGCTATATAGTCTGCCTTGAAACTCTTACAGGCAGGCCTCCAGGTTGCACGACATGACTGCGTGCCAGAGCAGTCACGGCTCTGAGAAGGGCCAATCGAATCATTCTAACTAAAGGCTAAATTCTAGTATAGCCTCATCCGTTATGATTCACTGTTGGTTCAAGGGGAGGGGTCAAGGACTGGGCATGAAGATGATTTCTCTGGTTCAGCGGCAAGAAAAGCAGCCGGCCGAGCAGGACACATTCTCTGCAAGGCCAGGCAGGATGCTTTCTCTGTGACCCGGTTCCTTTCTGGAAAGCGGGGTTTGGACTCTCCAGGGAGCACAGTCCTTCAGCAGCTGCTCGGGGAGGCGTGCCTCTAACCTTCCTCTTTCCTTCCTGGCCCTTGGGGCTGCACCTCCCCCACCCCCACAGGAAGAAAGAACAGCCCAGCCCAAGGGGTCAGGGGGCCTGGGGAGGTCCTGAGAGCCCTGCTGCTCCTGCTGGGAACACTGCCTGCCCTCCGGATGCTGGCCCTGGGGACCGTGACTCTGCATGGCCCCCAGCCCTGCTGCTGCTCTTAGTGGGGCAGCGAGAGGCCCCCCAGAAGGGCGTGTCTGCACTCGGGAACAGACAGTCCACTCTCCTTGACTGGCAGGGCTGGGGAGGGGGCAGGACTCTAGGGAGGGCTTCCGGCCCCCACCCCTGACCACAGGCCACTGCCGTGTGTTTATTGGAAACCAGACCCATGTGGGATCTGGGCCCCGTGTCCCTCTGAGCCGGTGGGCGGTCAAGGCCTGGGATCCTGACCTGAGGTCCTGATCATCAGTCGCACTCCGGTGTGCGTGGGGGTTTCTCACGTTCTCGCGCACTGGCTGGGTCCCCGAGATCCCACTCCTCGGGTTTGATTCATTTGCTGGAGGGGCTCACAGAACTCAGGGCAATAGGTTACTCACTAGATGACCAGATTACTATAAAAAGATGCAACTGGGGAACAGCGGGTTGGAAGACACACAGGGCAGGGTCTGGAGAAGGGGGTCAGAGCTCGCATGCCGTGCGCGGGGGCCACTGTCCCCACCCCTCCGCGTGTTCACCACCGGGAAGCTCTCTGAGCCCTGTCTTTGGGGTTTTGATGAACTCACTCGCCTTTGGTGATGGAGTCAGCGTTTCCTTTTGTCCTGTTCCCTGCCAGGGAGGGGAGTGGGGCTGAAAATTCCAGCTCATCACCGGGTGTAGGCTCAAGAGCTCTGCCAGACCCGGGAAAACTTGGTCGGTTCATAATCCCGGTGTCCCGGCCCTGGAAGGAACCCGCCTATGTAGGTGGCACCTCTCATGACTCATCGCTTCCCAGCTGGCCTTGGCTGGACCGAGAGGCTGGCATCCTGGAGAACTGTTTTAGGAATGCCCAGGGGGGACAAAGCCAGCGGGGGAGACACAGGGAGGAACTGAGCGTGGATGCGCTCAGGAAACCCGGCCGTAAACGCCTCGAGGGCTGGAAATAGAAACGCCAGAGGACGGCCAATCAGGCGGCGAGGAACCCCCCCACCCACCGCAACAGCCAATCAGGAGCGCCCTGCCTTGCTGCCCCCGCCCCCAGCCCACGGCTCCGCCCCGCGCCCGGCTCCACCCCCGAGCCCTGGGCTCCGCCCCGCGCCCAGCCCACTTAGGGGTGGGGAGTGGGGGGCCGGGTAGCAGCGCTTAGAGCTCAGGTAGGCTGTCACACGCTCAGATTGCCCAGGTCTCCGTGCTTCCCCCCCAGGTGCTGCCGCAGTGGACGGAATGGCCTCCGCGGAGACCGCAGAGACGGAGCCCGAAAATCACAGGTAAATCGGCCACATTGGCTGGTCGGGTTTCCTGTCGTTTCTCTGCGAGGCCTGATACCTGTCATGACAGCGGCGGAGGCCGCGCTCAGCCCTCAGCACGTGTCCCCTCGGGAGCCTGGGCGCCGGGTGCTCTAACCCACGCTGGGCGCGGGCCCCCCAACACGCGGCCAGCCTGGAAGCGCAGCCCCTGCTTCTCTCCGGCTCCTTGGTCCCTAATCCGAGCGCTGTCCTGGTTTCTTTGCGGTTTCTTGTAATTCTGTTTTACCATGGTCATGGCGCCTCTTTTATGTTTATCCGCACATTTCTGGAGGAACACAAACGTTTTACCTCAATCCTGATTCCTATATGGACTCTGAATCCTAAGTGTTCTAGCTACCTGGGAGAGCCCGTCCTGCTTCGTGGCCTCCTGTCCCCGTGACCTCTGCTCTTGACAATGCCCAGGCTTGTGCCTGATCCCCTGGGAGCCCTTGCTTGGGAGATTTCTCAGGAGCTCTTCCGTGACTGAGAGGCCCCTCTGGAGGCTCTCACATGTTGGTCACTTGTCCAAGTGGCCACTCCACAGGGACACCTGTCCCACCTCCTTCCTTCTTCCTAGGTTCTGAGGTCTGTTTCCACGTCTCCATATTTCTGTGGATGTTACCTGCCCAGACGACTTTGCAATTGAACTAGTCTCCCTGGTACTTTCCGTCCTTGACAAACAAAGGTGCCCTGTCCTAAGTTCCGAGGCCCTCCCAGGAGGCGGAGCCCACCCAGGGCTGGTGGAGGGAAATGGCTGAAATAAAGCTGGAGAAGGGAGGGTCAGGCACCAAGTGCCACCCGATGAGTCGCCCCTTCCCTCTGCATAATGATTATTCACCCTCTTGAAAGTTCTATTGTCAACGACTGACTTGTCATGGGCCACCTGCCGAGAGGCCCGACTGACTTGTCATGGGCCACCTGCCGAGAGGCCCGAGTGTGGCGTCAGGGCTTCTGAGTGCGGCCTCTGATTAAAGACACAGGATTCCGCGGGAACCAAGCTTCCGCGTGGGCTGCGGGCGTTCCGCGGACTATTGTGTACCTGCCGTGATAACATCTGCCCCAGCGTCCAAAGCTCTCTTCTGGCTAATGTTTGTGTTCCCTGCACCCAGCAGAGGGCCTGGCCGGGGTCTGACGTTAGGCTCCGCTGAGGTTCCCCAAGCTCCCCCAGGCCCCTCTTCCCCCATCTCTCTGGTTCCCACCTGACCCAAGACACCTGGGCCCGTGTGCATGAGGGTCACTAGAGCTTTGTCTTTCCTGCTGATCAAGTCAGTTTTTGGTCCTTTGGCGTCTCAGGCATTTCTTTTACGAAGTGGGTGCTCTAAGTGGGTGCTCTAAGTGGGCGCTCTAAGTGGGTGCTCTAAGTGGGCTCTCTAAGTGGGCGCTCTAAGTGGGCGCTCTAAGTGGGCGCTCTAAGTATAGTTGTCGAATGAATGAAGCGACGGAACAAAGCAAAATAAAATCACCTGGACGTGTGCGTGGACTGGAGAAATCATTTTCCGAGTAGTGTGTCTCTGACTCATTGTTTTAAAATCCTTTTAAAAACAGGACTGAGCGCCCTCTGATCGCGTCCCCACCACGTACTTTAAGGTCAGCGCTGGTGTTTACGGTCACACTCATTTCCTCTCCTCGTCCCAGAATTGAGACGGAGGAAGGTTTTCCTCTTTGAAATGTGTGACGAAGCTGTCTTCACTTCCTGTTGTGTCAGTCCCGGTGTCGTTAGCCCTCTGGAGCTCTGCTCACGCGTCCTCAGGGAGAAAGGGCCCCGCCAGTGTCGGTCACTGAAGGAGCGCGAGACCTCTGGCTGTGCTGCGATGTCAGGGTTCCTGCTCTGCCGAGAGATCAGAAAGGATCGTCCTAACCACGCCTATGGCTGGATTTGGCCCCTGGAAAGTGGCCTGCCTGCCCCAGGAGAGTGAAATGCCCTGACTGCTCATCCTGATGGCCAGTCAGGACTGGATGGGGGTTCGGGCCAAGGGCCTTGTGCAGCTACTCGCCTTCCTGAGGGAGATTTGCATCTCTGCCCTGGGTGCAGTCAGCAGTCTGTAAATAATGGTGGCCGAGGTTTATTGAGGTTTATCGATGAGCTCAGAGGTGTCTAACACTTGCGCTTGACAGTCACCCATGTATCTTTTCTATACCAGCCTTTTGAAAACGTGAGTTAATTTGGATGCTATTATTTCTAAGGAAATAGGAAGGGAAATTTGAGAATGTGAAGAAGCGATCTGAGGTAGAATAAAGAGAAATGAGCCTGGGTGTCTACTGTGGATGCCCAAGGCAGGTAGAACGGACACCAGATAAACTGATGGCTGGGAGAGCACGGGTTAGAGAAGATGGTCAGGTGGGCGGAGCTGGGAGGGCGGCTCACCTGCCCTGCAAGGGCTCGGAGGCCACACACAGTCCCGGCCTCCAGGTGCTTTCTGTTACTGGGGACAATGAAAATGATTACGTTGATTATATACATGTTATGGGAAGATGGAGACAGAGTATAATGAGCCTCACCTGGAGAGAAAGAGCAGGAGCATGGATGAGAGGCTCTCATACCTGGACAGCAGAGCGGGGGCCACAGTGGGAATCAGGACCCTCCGCCGGGGACAGGAGACGCTGCAGAGTCGTCGGGCAGTGTCACCAGGGGAAGACTGGGCTTCAGACAGGACAAGACCAGGAAGGAGGCTGCATCCTACAGAAAGCCCAGGAAAACGTGTTTTTGCTCACGCCCATTTTTCTTACTGGGTTCTGAGCATCGGAGGCAGGTTTGCCCTTAGGGCGACCTCTTACCTGAGACACTGTGGCTGGCGCAGAGCGGCCGTCCAGTGCGGCATAGCTCAGGACTTAGTTCCAGGTGGTCAGGTGACTTGCGTCCTGGGAAATAATCAGTGTCATGCCCAAGGCAAAAATAAATAAATAGAAATAAAACAGGCATCTGTTTAGAAGGGAAATGGGTCCTTCAGGTTAGATTCGAGATAGTGCACAAACCTCTGGACACTTGTACTTCCTAGGAAGAGGTCACTGCCTTAGGGACCCAAGTCACAGTGAAGCGTCTCCCCAGACTCTCGTCATGGTGTCAGTTCTGTGACGTGGGTACTTGGTGGGCCTGGTTCGTGCGGCAGTGAGGAGGGCGGCCGGCCTGGGGAAAGGCCTGTGATGGGCTCCGTCCCTTGCCTCGGCTTTTCTTTCTTACAGAGCTAGATTGAAGAGGAAACGTGATCAGTGGGTTCTGGGCGGGAAGTCAGACTCAGAAGGGAGAAAAAAAAAGGTCCTGCTCGCTCCGAGCTTGGGACCCACGGCCGCCTGCCTGTGTGCCCCGGCAGCCGGCGGGCAGGGTCCGGGGGCACACCTGTCTGTGGGTGTCAGGAAGGCATGACGTGGAAGGCGGTGTGTTTAGGGCTTGCTCTAAGGGATTTTGCAGGTGAACGTGACGGTGCGAACCTGGGCATCTGTTTTTGTAAATAAACTTTTATTGGGACAACCACACCGTCACATGTTGTCTGTGGCATCTTTCATGTGACAGTGGCGGAGCCAAGCAGTGGTGACAGAGGCTGTAGAGCTGCAAAACCAACAATACTGACTGTCTGGGCCTGTTTGAGGGAAAGTCCGCCGACACCTGTCCAAACCAGCAGCGTGCTGTCGGTGGGGTGTGAAGTTTCTAGTATCCCCGTCGGAAAAATGGGAGCGTTTCCCCATCACTCCCGGGGGGCACCGTACTGGAGGGGCGCTGACCAGTGTGACGAGGAAGAGAAATGCGAGGTATAAAGACGGGAAAGGTTAGCCCTGGATGGGAGTTTCGAGGCAATTTTTTCTTCTCTTTCCATCTATATTTCCTATGGTAACTGTGTTATTTTTAAAAATAAAATCAAGTTTATGTGCTGCGTGAACTCGCGTTGGGTAGCAGCTGGCCACACTCTGTTTACGGGGAGTGACGGAGCCTGTTGATCCCGTCCCTTTGTTTCTGATCCGCCCTCCAAACGGGCCCTAGGTGTGGGGAAAGGTCAAGGGGCAGAGCGCAGATGAGGGAGGCGGGGGCCTGGGCAACGCGGGGTGTCTGTCCTTCCCACTGCATGCCGCAGGCACCCCGCACCCCGTTGACATGGGGCGTGTCTGTCCTGGACGCGGGTGTCTGTTAACCTTCTCCCTCCCGGTTCGGAACAGTGCTTGCCTCGTGCAGCTTCGCAACCCGCACGTGGCGAGGATGAAGGAGGACATCCTCTACCATTTCAACCTGAGCACCAGCACGCACGATCTCCCGGCCATGTTTGGGGACGTGAAGGTAAGAAGTGGGGCCTTTAATTCCGGGGCTCTGTCCTCAGATCAGCCTCTTCGTAGGTGGCACGGGTAGACTTCTTCACAGAGGGCCGAAGTGACAGAACAAGCTGTCATGAACGATACATTTATCAGATGTTTGCAAATCGTTACTGATGTTTCAAATATATGAGCCAGTGAAAGAAAACTATCCTAAGTACTGCGGGATCGGCCCCTAATTAATTTCTCAGGATTTAGTCTGTAAGGGGAACAATGTAGGCTCCCTAAGGAGGTACGAAACAGGTAAGGAGGGGTGAGCGTGGTTACATTGTGTCTGCGTGATGGTGAGCGTGGTTACATTGTGTCTGCGTGGTGACTGACGGTGATGCGTGTGGGTACTGTTGAGTTCATTGCCTTCAATGCCTTCCAGGCCGTTTTCCCTACAAAGCCGGAAGCGCCTCAGTTCCGGTTTATCTTCACACAGGACTTTTTAAATGTCTAATCCCCGTGGGTAAAAACGGACTCGTGTGTGAATTCCAAACAGAAACGAACCAGAGACGCTGGGACCTGTCGGGCGACTTGGGCTCCTCGCAACCCAGCACGCTGTCTCGTCAGCACTTCCCACGCGTTTTAACTCGATTTCCTTTCTCCCGCTACTTTTAATTTTCCTTTTTTTTTATGTTTAGATACTAATAATTCTTTGATCATCAAAGTTTTTAAACTGGTTTATTTACTTGTTATGCATGTGCTAAGCAAAATGGAAAGGAAGTTTTTGTATATGGCACCTTAGTTTTCTGAGAGCCCACTGCCCCCCACCATGGCTGCCACTGGCCAGGACCCCACCAGCCCTGGCACACACTGGACATTGGGCCCTGGGCCGGCTGGGTGACAGGGAGCAGACGGGACCACATTTTACAGACGGGCTGTGGGCCCCGGTGGCCCAGTGAGGAGTCAGTGCCACCTTGTTCCAAACCTGGCTGCTGTCCACAGGATGGGCGGGGACTGGCGGGGGGCGGGGCTTGGGGGGTACTAGGTCACCTCTGAGGGGAGAGAAGGGGCTGCTTCTCCTGCGTTGTGTGGCGCCCATGGCTTTGGGCCGCCAGGTCTCCTGTCCCGGGCAGTGGTTCCATGAGCCCTGGCCTCGAACTCTGAGTGTCGGGGTCATCAGAAGGGCACGCGAGAGCTAGGTCCGGACAGCCGGGGAGCCTGTGTTTCTAGCGAGTTCTCGCAGGGGCTGATGTTCAGTGGGGCCCCCCAGAACCCTGGCTGACCAGGGCTTGTTGCCTCCCCAGTTTGTGTGTGTTGGGGGCAGCCCCTCCCGGATGCAGGCCTTCATCAAATACGTGTCCTCTGAGCTGGGCCTCGGCCTGCCGGGCGAGGACCATCCCAACATCTGCGTGGGGACCGACCGCTACGCCATGTTCAAAGCCGGGCCAGTGCTGTCCGTCAGTGTGAGTACCTGTCTGGCTCCGCGGTCCCCGAACACGGCCGCGGTCCCCTCAACAGCTGTTCGTGTCAGGCTGGGGTTAGGGGACCCCGCAGCGGGGCTCCAGGAGAGACCGCACACTCACGGGGACACACACGGGGACACTCCCAGCTGTGTGCTCACCGTGGCAGTGTCAGGCTGGAGGCCCAGGAGGGGGTGCCGGGACAGGGCAGCGAGGCGAGGCCTGCGCGGGGCCAGCCTCCGGCCCTGCGCCGCCTTGCAGGGAGGTCCCCGCGCGTGCGCGGCTCAGCGTTGTCTGCCCTCCGACCAGAGACGCCTCTGCGTTCGACGTCTGCCGTAGGCCGCGGTGTAAACGACGCGCTCCATAGTCAGGGTGTCCCCGGGCCTACACGAGCACCCCTGTTCAGCGCCACAGAATTCACGGACGCGCTTCCCGTGTGCGGGACCCCGTGGCGGACACATTCCCAAAGGGGTGCGGTTTCCGAGGCGCAGCGCCAGGCTGGGGGCGTCCCCCACCCCAGTCATCGTGCTGAGCCACCGCCAGTCAGTTCAGCTGCAAGCGGAGAGTGTGGGAGGGGGGGCGGGAAGATGCCCGCGGCGTGGGCGGCAGACACCGTGCGGGCCCCCGCGGGCTTCCGGGGCCCGAGGGGCGATCGTTGCCCCCCGCCCCGTCCTCAGCGTGCGTCAGGCACGCGGTGGGGGGCACAGCTCAGCGCAGCGTCGGAAATGGTTTCCGGGTCCCCGAGTCCCCGTCCGCTTCCCGCTGGAGTACCCCCCCACCCCCAGTGTGGCGCCCATGGACGCCGCGCGTGACGCCGCGCTTCCCGCGCGTTGCAGCACGGCATGGGCATCCCCTCCATCGCCATCATGCTGCACGAGCTCCTCAAGCTGCTGCACCACGCCCGCTGCTCCGGGGTCACCGCCATCCGCATCGGCACCTCTGGAGGGATAGGTGAGGCGCGGCGGGGCCCTGCCGGTCCGGGAAGCTCACGGACGCGGTGTCGCACGAGCCCGTGTTCTTAGTTTTCAGCCCGGCCCACTCTCCTAACCTGCACCCCAGAAACAGGCCCAGAAGGGCGCCCCACGAGCCTTCTTGCGCGCGCGCTCCTCTGGTCCCCCCGCCCCTGCCTTTATGGCCTCTGTCCCTGGCCCGCCCCCTCCCCCCTTCCCCTCCTTAACCCGCCCCTGCAAAGACTCAGAAAACCCTCAGCTCAGGCACTCCAGGAAGGGCGAGGGGGAACACGAAGGTAAGGGGCCCCAAGCTGCCCGAAACGGCCCCTGTCCTCAACGTTTGTTTGACAGCCACAAAGATTGCGAAGAATGGGGTGCAGTGGGGGAGCAAATGCTGGGGTTGCGTCTGGCTTTCAGCAACGCTGTCAGGCGGCTTCGCCCTAAGCAGGTCGTGCCCCTGGCTCCCCACGCCTTTCTGCTGTGAACCAGGTTCTGGGGGTTCTCGGCCCGCCCGTGCACATGCCTGGCTCCGCCCCCCACCACCCCAGGTGGCTGCGACACCCGCCTGTCCCCGCAGGTCTGGAGCCCGGCTCCGTGGTCATCACACGGCAGGCGGTGGACGCCTGCTTCCGGCCGGAGTTCGAGCAGGTGGTCCTGGGCAGGCGGGTGGTCCGCGGCACGCAGCTGGACGCGCAGCTGGCGCACGAGCTACTGCAGTGCTCCGCGGACCTGAGCGACTTCCGCACGGTGCTGGGCGACACCATGTGCACCTCGGACTTCTACGAAGGTGGGCGTGGCGGCCGGGCCTGGGGTCTCCGCGCAGCCCTGGCGCGCGTCGCGCCGCCGTTGCTACGTCGCTGTGGGCGCTCCGCTCGCGGCCGGGTGCGCGGCAGGGCTCCAGGGCGCGTGGGCTGCGGGCGTGGAAAGCGCCCTGTGTCCTGGCGGGTGGCACGGCGGGCGGTGACTGGGGGCATGCGGTCGGCACCCCGCCAGCGTGGGCACGTCGCTCCTTGTCTTCAGGGCAAGGCCGGCTGGACGGCGCTCTCTGCTCCTACACCGAAGCGGACAAGCAGGAGTACCTGCGCGCCGCGCGCGCGGCCGGTGTGCGGAACATCGAGATGGAGTCCTCGGTCTTCGCAGCCATGTGCCGTGCCTGTGGCCTCCCAGGTAGGTGGCACTTGGCCCCCCCTTCCCACACCTGTCCTGCTGGCCCAGCCTGGGCACCATCTCTGGGTCCCCCCTCCCCTCTTCCCACCCTGTCCCCAAAGCCCGCTCTGGACCAGGCGGCATTGCCCACTGCTGTGCTGAGACCTCCCCTGTCACGTGGCCAAGTGCAGGCTTCTCGGTGGCTGCGGGACTCTCGGGCTGCTGAGGGGGTGCGGGGGTGGGGTGGGGGGGGAGATGAGCAGAGGCCACCGGCTGGGCTCAGGTGCTGCCGCTGCTGAGGCTGCCACCCACCCGCAGGGAACCTGGCTTTCAGGGTCTTTGGATTTCTCAGTTGGGGTTAATCCGCCCCATGTTCCTAGCCACCCAGCAAGGCCCCGCTCTGCCTTCCAGGATGCCGGCCTCCTGGGGGTGGTCCCTTGCCCTTCAAGGCCGAGCGGCCCCCGGCGGACCCTGGGGGCCGCCTAGGATGCTCTTGGAAGCAGAAGCCGGGAAGGATCCGGCGGGGCCAGGCAAGGTGGCCTCGGGATGGGGCCTGCCAGGGCCTTGCACTGCTCCGCCTGTTACCGTGCCCGTCGGTCGCCACAGTGGCCCGTCCCCTGAGGGGACAGCAGAGGTGACACCTCTGGTCTCTGAACTAAGTGCGAGGGCAGCACTTTGCCCAGCGCTTTGCCCTGACGTGGCCTTTGCCCTTCACAGCGGCCGTGGTGTGCGTCACCGTCCTGGACCGTCTGGAGGGGGACCAGGTCAGCAGCCCCCATGAGGTGCTGGCCGAGTTCCAGCAGCGGCCCCAGCGGCTGGTGGGCCACTTCATCAAGAAACGCCTCGCCGCGGCCTGAAGGATCCTGCGTCACCACGGCCAGCGGCCGTCACTGCCCCGAAGAGAACGGTCATCCCACGCCCCTGCCGAGCAGCGCCTGCTAGGCTGCACGTGAGACCTGGGGCCAGGGGCGGCGCCCGGAGGCGAGGAAGCCCCGCCCGCTCCCGGGGTTCGCTGGCTGGGCTGCATGGGGTGTTTCCAGTGTCGTCTTGATTTTTTTTTTAAACAGTATTTCCTGAAAAATAAATATTCCTAGTGAAAAATTTCAGACCTTTACGTTCTAATGGTTGTTAGATTTACTTCACTCAACGAGAAATCTGATTCTAATGCCAGAAAACCCGTTTCCTGATGCGTCTTTAGAGTTGTGGATGTGTATGTACAGTTGAAGTGTGCAGGTCCACCCGGGCGTGAGTCTGGGGGCGGGGGCGGGTCAGACGCGCTGGTCACGTGTCAGCGGGCGGGCGGGGAGCCACGTGTGCGGGGCCGGCCACGGCCATGCTGAATTTTCGAGTGCACAGGGGTCGGTGGCCGTGCGTGTTGTCCCAGAGTCAGCTGTACATACGCACAGTTCCCAAGTCACAACCAGCCACGTTCCGGAACCTTCCGCGTCCGCCCAGCGACACTGCAGTAATTCCTCCCTGTTCGCCCTCGGCGGGCGAGCTGGGTCTGGTCCATGTGCCCGTGGGCAGAATGACCCGCCTGCAGCTGGGTCCCAGCCCGCTGCCCCCCGCACTGCCCCTCGGGCTGCGCTGACAGCCTCTGGGCGCCGCGGCTTCCTCCTGGGCAGGTCACCGAGAGTCCAGCTGGGAGAGGAGGGTGAATGGAGGGGTTATGGAGGGGCGAATCCAGGGTGCCCTCTCTTGTCTGGGGAATTGGGTGTCCCAGGCCCTCTCGACGGGGGAGGGGGGGTGTCTCCGGGAGTCGCCGACCTCAGGGTTGGCCAGCTGACTTCTCTGCTGTGGTTGATTCTGGTGTTTGACCGTGTTTTAAATGTGAGCTGTGTTTCCCGCTCGTGCACGGAGCTGTGGGGCCCACAGCTCAGCTCTGTGTGGCAGTTAGCTGTGTGACTTTGGGGCGCAGGGAAGTGTAGGGGCCGTGGTGTTGGTGTGCGTGGTCCACACACTCTTCCAAAAGCTCCTTTGCTGACATTCTGAGTCGCCCCAGCTGAGGGTGGGTGGGTCACTCAGGAAGTACCGAGCCCTGGACCCTGCGATGCTCAAACAGCCCGGCCTCCCTGCCGCTGGAGGCTGTGGCGTGGCCGGTGAACCCCGAGGTTTCCTTTGGCTCCCTCCAGTGGCTACTTGCTGCACCCTGTATCGGAGGCTGCCCAGGAGGGAGCCCCGGTGGAGGCTGGTAGTGACTGCCCGCTTATAACCCCAGCACGAGGTCCGCCCCGCCCCCGTCCCCCGCCACTGCCCAGGAGGACATCTGGAGAGCCAGAGAGGATGCAGACGCCGGGCACCTGACAGCATGTCAGCGGAAGAGGGCGCTGCTGCCCGCAGAGAAGGGCCGGACCCCGCGGGGACGTCCTGGAACCCGCACGCTGGCACCCTCCTCTGGGAGAGGCGGGGGGAACCGCGCTCCCACAGGTGACACTGTTGCCGGGGGCGCGGAGGCCGCAGGGATGCTCGCGGCGGGCCTGCGCTGCCCTCTGCTGGCCGTGCGCGGGAGGGCATGCGGCTCCTGCGAGTGCCTTCTGGGTTGGGGGTCAGGGGGAGGGGCTCTTCCTGGCGTCACAGGGGGTGCGAGGCTGCCAGATGGCCTGTGGGGGGGGGCTGGACAGTGCCCGTCGCGGGGGGCGCCTGCTCAGCAGCGTCTCGTTCTGCCGGGCTGAAGAGAGCGTTACACTTCTGTCACGACAACTGAACTAGGATTAGCTTGGTTACCAAGACGACTCGAGCTGACCTTGAAAACGTCCTCAGACAGGTGTTACCCGGATTCTCAGAATGGCCCCTCCCCCACCCTACACCCACCCGTCGTCCCGGTCCGGTCCCCATGTCTGCTTCTGTTTCCGGTGCGGACAGCGACGCGACCCCTCTGGGGTGACACTGACGTGGTCCATCCCGGCGCTCCGCGAGCCAGAATCGGGGACGCGCCTGGGTCTGTTCCGGCTTCCGCGCCTCCCGCTGCCGCCTGCGGGCAGGAGCGTGCCCGAGCCTTGCCCAGCTGCGATCATCGTCCCCCGCTTTGTGCCTGCGGAACGAGGAGGTCCTGGCGGCCCGGGTGTCCCGGCCCTCACAGGCGAAGCCGCCGGGCGGTCTGCGGTCAGGCCCCAGCCTCTTGCTGACCCTCCCCGCCCCGGCTGGCCGGTCAGGCTCACCGCACTGATGATGGTGATGGTGCCGCCTGGCCAGAAGCAGGGGGGACGATGGCTTCTTTCTGTCAGTGGTGATAGGGCCGATGAAACACTTTAGAGGAGTCGACAGGTGCCTCTCACTCCGCTGTCGCTGACGGCCAAAGCCCTGGCCCAGGCCGGGCGGCCCGGGTGGGGAGGAGGGCCGGGCATTGCTGGGCGGGTGCGAGTCGGGAGCCTCGGGTGCCCAGCTCGTGCTTTAAGGCGGCATCGCCTGCTCCTCGGTCGCAGGACTTCTCTCAGCCGCGCGGCCGGCTCTCCTCTCTGCTGCCTTGCGGGTGACGACTCCGGTCCCAGACGTGGGCCCTGCCGGGGGTCCAGGTTTCTGTCCTGCGCGGCCCGTCAGGGACAGCCCTAGCCGGCAGTGACCGGTTGTGGCGGGGGTGGCCGCTTTTCCCAGCAAGTTTTCCTGCTGGGTGTTAATGTTCTTGACTAAGAAGCTGCTTTTCGTTGACCTTTTGTGAGGGCCCATGTGGAAGATGTTCACCCCAAGAAAGATGGGGTTTGCCGAGGGTCGGCTGCGGACCTCGCATCTGCACGACCCAGGTTACCTGCTTCAGGTCTGAGTCGCCAGCCCCTCGCCCGCACCCTCAGGGAGCACTGAGCACCTGACAGGGTTGTCGTGGGCGTGGAAGGGCCAGCCTGGCGAGCCCACAGCGGCCCTCCCGACTGCTCCCGCCCGGGCCCGGGGCACTTTCACACCTTACAGCGGGTGGTAACCACAGGTAACCCTGCAGGGGAGCGAGCCGGTGTAGACACAGCTGAATGCATGGAGGGAGGCAGGCAGCCTCAAAGGAGACCCGGCAGGGCGGCACCCCCATCCCCAGAGCCCCAGAGGAGGGGGACCCCTCAGCCCTGACCTTGGATTCTGGGGCCGCGTTGGGTTCTGCTGCCCTGTGCGCCCGGAGCAGAGCCGGGCTCTCCCGCCCGGAGCAGGCAGGAGCCGCGCTTCACATTTCCACGCGGAGAAGCGGGAGTGGGTTCCCGTGGAGGGCCGGGGAGCGGGCGGAGGCCTCGGGGGCCCGGGGGGCGGGGCGACGACCCACTCACCGCCCGTGTGCCCGCCGGGAGCCTGGGCGCCTGCGCCGTCAGCGTCGGGAGCCGAGTTTGGAGGGCTTGTTTTTCTTTTAATTTTGTGAGCTCAGTGGGCACCAGACAGTGTCAGAATGTGAAACCACGTGTTTCTGCCCTTTTATTGTCTTTTGAACAAATAACCTTAGATAGAAGTTGGAATGTGGTTTCCAATTAGAGTGGGAAGAGGAACTAATTCTAATTCATGAGAAATTATTGAAATGAGTAAAATATAATTTGAGTGCAGAGAAAGTAAGTTATTTAAATTACTCACAAGGTTATTTTCCTCAAGATTTATAAATTACAATTAAATAAGAAACGTTGGGGTCAGGAAAGCTCTTTAAATGATAAAACTTCTCACTGCTCATTGTGCCTGATTTTCGTAAGGCTTTTAAACAGAGGAAGAGCCAGTTCCGCCCGAAATCTCTGAATAATTCAGGCTGCGTTACCACAGCCTTCCAGCCGCAGGCCCACCTGCCACAGAGCACAGCTCGCTCACCTGCGGGAGCCTGTCAGGGCTGACAGGTGAGTTACCTGTGTGGGGTGCCACTGGGGAGCGCCTTCTCCCGGCCCGAGTGCTGCCTCCCGCCCCCTGTCTGAGGAAGGATCACCCCGAGTGGCCGTGAGGGATGGACGGCGGTCGGGGTGAGGGAGGCAGAGACCAGACTCTGGGGTCAAGTCCCGTGACCGGTTATGAAGCCAAGTGCTATTTTCATAAACCGATGCGAGACGACGTGGTGCAAAGGGCCGGAGCCTGGCACTCTGGCTCGCACGGACGGAGCGCGAGGTGCGCAGCCGCCCCGAGGCCGGTCCCGGTGCAGTGATGGCGCCCGCGGGGGCGGCGGCAGCCGCAGGGCCGAGTCCGGACAGTTCCACGGCCAGGACCTCCGCGCAGGCCCTTGAGCTGCCTCCGCGGCCTCGCGCCTCCAGCACGCGAGCCCGGCGCAGAGCGGGCGCTCGGCGCCCCACGCCCCGCCCCCTTCGTACCCCTGGACTCGCTTCCGCAGCCGCCGGAGCCCATGCCGCAGGCCGGGGGCTTCACCGGCGCATGTGGACATCCCCGCAGCTCCCCACAGCCTCCTGCAGCCCCCCCACCCCCCCCCCCCCGCAGCTTCCCACAGCCCCCGACAGCCCCCGGCGGTCCCCCACCACCTCCCACAGCCCCCCAGTCCCCACCGCCCCCACTGCCCCCCACAGTCCAGAGGCTGCTGTCTGAGGTCAAAAGGTCAGCAGGGTGTGTTTCCTGGTGGATGAAATCAAGTGAGTATATGTGAGAAACTGGGCGCTGTGTAAATAAAATGGGAACGCCCCATGATTAGGGGGTTTTTCCAGAACCGTAGATTAGAAACAGGAAGCCAGTCCCGTGAGGAGAAGGGTCACGTCGCCTGCAGGGGACGCAGGCAGCTCCGAGGTGGTGAGGCCCCGGCAGGGCCGTGAGCTGGGCCCACGCGCCGGGGCGAGGCCCCCACGCAGGTGGCACGCGGAAACGGGGTCCTCATGAAAACGGGCTCGGGGACGCTCAGGCAGCTCCTCCCTGCAGCTCGCGCCCCGTCTCCTGTCGCGAAGGCGGCCGGTGGCTTCGTGACATGGAGACCTCAGACCGGCCGGCCTGCCTCTCTGACCACAGCCAGGGTGTGGGGGCAACAGGAAGCCGGGGCCTCGGCCCGGGGTGAGGGGCCGCGGCCGCCAGGCGCAGTCCAGTGCGCCCGCGGAGGGCAGGCGTGCGGGCATCGGCCGGGGCCGGGGCTCGCAGACCCCGCCGGCCTCTCACGCGGGGCCCGGCGCCCAGAGGCTGTGCGCTTTGCCAGTACCTCCGGGGCAGCGGGACCGGCCCCGGCTGCCCGCCCCGCCGGCTGCACCCCTCCCGCTCCCTGGCCACGGTCCCAGCCCTTCGGGGGACACGGGTAAAGCAGGGGCGTGCAACAGCTCCGTGACCTTGACCTTGACCTCCCCTCGTTCCATCCCCTGAGACCAACGCTGCTCCTGCCTCCCTTCCCTCCACTCGCTGTGATGGGACCTTGGAAATGGAGACTGGTGGATCAGTATGACAGACAGATGGACACACAGGCAGACACACACACACACACACACACGGACGGACAGACGGACGGCTGAGGCTCTGGGACACCCCGCCCGGGGGCATCAGGCACAGGCGTGGGAGCCCGCATCCCCAGCAGGAAGTACTCCTGGGCCCTGGGAAAGGCCCGGCCACCTCCTGTAACCCGACCCCCACCGGGCCAGCATCAGGAGGGGCGGACGCTTGGGGCCAGCTTCTCCCCGCCAGCCACCCAGCCTGTCGGGGTGACGAGCACCCCAGCCTCGCCCAACCCTAGGCTTTCGCTCGCATAAAAGCTGGGCTGCGGGCGGCTTCCGGACCAGCAGGAGGCCATGGGGCGGGCAGCAGGCCAGTTCCGAGCCCTGGTCTGGAAGAACTGGCTCTGCAGACTCCGGACCCCGGTGAGTGAGGCCGCCCGGCCGGCCGCTGCCCATGGGGCAGCGGGGCCCGGAGGCTGACCCCTCAGGGCTGGCGTAAGTCCAGGCCAGGATGTCTGTCAGAAAAAGGCTCATTTAGAAAACTCTAAAAAAAGAAAAGGTGAAGTTTGAGCTATAATTGGTGTTTTGGGGCGTCTCGTAAAATCCAAGGGACAGAAACGCAGTTAATGCATAAATAGTGGGTCCACCCCTCCCCCCCAGAGGGAGCCGCCGCGGTCTGCGTCCCCCGGGCTGGGGTGACGTGTGACTCTGTTCTGCCGCATGGGACCATCAGTTCACGTGCTCAGGAGCTGGGTTCAGGGGTCATTGCCGGCCCTGGTGCGTGGGTGGGAACGGCTCAGCCTGAAGCGGGGGCCCCGCCCTGTGGACACCCTGCCGTCTGCCCTGTCCTTCTGCCTGATCCTCCTCCACCGCATGCCGCGGGGCCGCGTGCTCACGGGCGTCTCCGGTGCCCGCGCCAGGCCGTCAGGCCCAGGAGTGGGCACAATTTCTGATCTGTTCGCCATCGTACCCACAGCGCCCGGCACCCAGCAGGGGATCGGCTGCGGGGGCCGCTGAGCGAGAGCAGAGGCCGAGGCGGCCTGTCGCTTCTGGGCTCTGCGCTCTGTGCCCGGGGGCCAGGCCGATGCGCCCGCCCTCAGGGAGCTGGGGCTGGGGACAGGGGGAGGCCACGGAGCGCAGCGGGGCGGGGGGCAAGCCGGCTTCTCAGGACATACCCTGCAGGCGTCCACACACAGCAAGAGAGGAGAGACCACAGGAGGGGCTCGGCCGAGGCGGGGGCGCCGGCAGAGTCGGGAGAGCCGGCGGAGATGCGGGACCCGGGCCAGACAGCCCGCCTCCGGCTCTGCTGCCCCCAGCTCCCCTGATTTCTGTTTTTGAATTTTGACATACAACACGGTGTTAGCTTCAGGCGTACTGCGTAGTGAATAGACGTTCGCGTCCCTTACAAGGTGACCCCCGATCTGTCCAGTCGCCTCCTGGCACCGCCCACAGCTGCCACAGTGTTCCTGACGGCCACCCCTATGCTGTACCTTACGCCCAGTGACTGTTTTTAATCTTAATCCCTTTCGCTTGGTTTTCCTCCCTACAAAGTGAGGTGATTCCTGAGGATGAAATGAGTCAATGTGTGTCCCTGACTGGCGGGCGAGCGGGAGCTGTGTTCTTATTTGGACCAAGTACAGAGACGGTGGAGGTGCGTGAGGGCTCGGGCGCGGCGACCCCCGGGACCGGGGGCTGCTCGGCGGGCGCCGCCCCGCGGGGCTGCGGCTCGCAGGGTCAGCCGGGCGCGGGCCTTGGGGTCTCCGCCTGGGCGTGAGACGGGCTCCCCCCTGCGTCCTCACGCACCGGCCCCCCGCGCTTGCCTGTGGCCAAGCTGCTCCTTTATTTTCTCTTCTGACACGCGACTACTTGGGGAAAACACGTTTCTTTTACATGGGAAGGAGCAGAGATTGTCGCAGAGATGAGTGGAAAACGTGCATTGTTTTTGAGGCAAACGGGGGCACCGACCGCCCCCTTTGCACAGGGACACTCGGGCCCTCCCGCCTTACGGCCTCGTCCTAACGGAGGACGAGGGCCACAGTCCTTTCCCCGTGGGGAGACCTGCAGAGGTCGGGGTCGGGGCTTTGGCGTGCGAACTCGGGGGACACATCTGCCCGCAGCAGAGTGAACCCCGCCGGGCTCTTTCTGCACGTTTTCTCTCCGCTACCCCAAAGGGAGCCGCCCGCTTTAGAGTCGAATCTTACACTTAACAATTCCACTCAGAACTTTTTTCCTTTTAAATCTGCTTTTTGTCACTCCCTTCCTCCCAGCTCTTCAGAGATTTTTTTTTTTTTATTTCCATAAGACTAGAAATGCAACAAAAACGATGTTCTTTTTTCCAGGACTTCCCCTGCTGTTTCTAGTCAGCTTAGTACTGGAAGCGGAAGTGATGGCAGTGGATTTTAAATTTTGTCCCATTTTCATTGGGGGGGACCTCATCGCTAAGCTTTCCTCCATCTCGGGGCTCACGGTTAATACATCGTGTTGTTTTGTGATTGAGAGTGAGTGGAGGTCGGTTTGGCTTAAGGACCATTTTGGCTGGGTATCGTATTCACGCGTTTCTTTCTCTTAGAGCTTCGTAAAGATGGGCGCGTTGGCATTCGGCACTGCGTTTGCTGAGCGCGTGTTTGAGGCCAGATGATTCCCCCACTTGCTAGGCAGCCGCCTTCCCTGGCTGGACGCCTGTGGTTGTCTTCCTTTACCTGCGAAGTTCGGTAGCCATGGCTCGGCCGTAGCTGATTTTTTTCTGAAATACAGCATTCCTTCAGTCTTCAGATAAAGTCTTCTCTGCGGGATACAATAAGCTGAATCGTGCCTACGTATCTTAGGTGCAGGTGCCCTAAAAAACCCAGTCTTCACTCCTTCAGGGAAGTCCTCCTCTGTTTTATCTCCGGGGATGTTTTTTTGTTCCAGTTGTGGGATTCGCTTCTTCAGGAATGCCGATCATCGTTCTGTCGCATAATCTCAAACACAGCAGCTTTTCTGTGTTAATATTTTTTGCTTTATAACTGTTTTTTTTTTTAATCACTGTTGTTGTCTCAAACTGTTTCTTTGATGCAGAAATTCAAATTTAACTAGTGTCTAGTCTCTTTTTGTGGCTTATACATCACTTAGAATTCCATAGTAATTTTTTTGTTATTTTTCCCCTTTGATCTGCAACCTCTCTTTTCATTTATTTATCATCATTTTTTTTAAGCTCTTGTTTTTGAATGTTTGTTCTTATTACATCATCCTTCTTTATAAAACAGTTGTGAAGAAATTCTTCATTTGTCTCGAGTTCTTTCCTTTCTCGGCAAGCTCCATGACTTTCTTTGGCTTGTGTTTTTTGTTGGTTTCTCTCCGGAATGGCTAGGCAGCTGTTCTGAGCTTTCTTTTAACCCGTCGAGGACTCAGGCGACCCAGCCCAGGCGCCGCATTTGTTCTTGGCTTCCGTTTCTCTTCTTTTCCGGCAGCTGAGACATGTTTGATATCTCCGCCGAGCTCCAGGGTGACCTCTGAGCGTTTCCTGCATGTGCCGAGCGGCCGCGGCGCGGGGGCCGGTGGATGACGGCGGGCGCTTCCTCCCGCAGGGGGTGGGGGGGCCCCACAGCAGCGACCTGCCCTGGACGGACACCTGCTTCCTCTCCGGGCCCTCCCCGTGTTGAGGCGCCACTCCTGGGGGGCGGCCGCGGTGCGGGGGGCGGGGGGGGGGGAGGGCGCTGGCGAGCACAGGGGTCAGCTGGCCAGTGTCCTCGCTTGACAGCGCAAGATGAAGAACGTGGAGCGACAGTCAGGGATAGAAACGACACGGAGAGGAAAGCGCGACCCGGAAAGGTGCCGAGAAGCGCGAGGCCGCCCCGGGGCCCCGCGGAGAAGCCGCCCGGGCAGCAGGCGACTCGCTCCCGACGCCCCGACGGCGGGACCGCGCGTTTCGGCGCCTCGGTCCGGAGCGCGGCCACTGCCCAGTTCCGAAGGAGGGCAGATTTCTCTCTCTTCGTGCTTTTCAGAGGGTCTGGCGATCGGCTTGTAAATGAAAAACACTTTTTCAGGTTTAATTAGAGTTTTATTTTTATTTCAGTATCTTCAGAGAAACTTCCAAGTTATAAGATGTAGAGTTTTCTTTTTTTGATGATGTTGTTTCCACGTGAAATTGGAGATGCAAATTGCCATTGATTTTATGAATGGACTGATAAATAGTTGTAATTTCACAGTTACGGCTGATTATTTTCAGTTAGTCTTGAAGGTCCTTTAAATTATGGCGGTCTTTATGTGTAGAAAAAACACACAGATGCCATAAATAAAAAGATTGATAAATTGATTGTATAAAAGATTTAGACAGTAAAACAGCAAATAAAAAATTGGAGAAAACATTTGCAATATCCGAAGCAGCAAAAGGCTGAGTTCTTTAAAAACAAAACAATAAAATAGGAAACGATGATTTAAAAACAGTAAAAAAAAAAATCAGTCGAAAAACAGGCTCAGGGGAGAATAAGGAGTTTATAGACAAGGAATTATTACATACTTATGAAAGTATGTAATTATTAACTTATGAAAAATGTTTGATCTTAGTAACTAAAGAAATATTTTCTTGCATATCAGTTTGGCAAAACTTTGACAGAAATTTAAAAGTTCGTTCATCTCAGATGCTATTGAGAGCGATTAGAATGACTGAATATTGACCGGATGAACCTTCGTCGAGGGTGTTTTTGTTATGTCTATCCTAATTAAAAATCTAAATTAGAAATCATATTCCCTCTGACTCGGGAATCTCAGCTAGCAATGCCCCCTCAGCGGTGTACTTGGAAAAGTCAGCCAAGCAGGAAACTCATGATAGCTCTGGCCCCAACCGAAAACCTTGCAAATCTCCATAATTAGGTGATTGGCCTAATAAATGAAATTCTCTGGTAGGTTATTATGTGCAGTTTGAAGCAATGAGGCAGAACAGTAAGTGCCGTGATGGAAAACTGATTCCAAAAACGTTAGTTATGCGTGTGCGTGTGGTGTGTGTGTGCATATGGTGTGTGGTGTGTGGTGTGTGGTGTGTGGTGTGTGCGTGTGGTGTGTGTGGTGTGTTCGTGTGGTGTGTGTGGTGTGTGCGTGTGGTGTGTGTGTGTGGCGTGTGTGTGCGTGTGGTGTGTGTGTGCGTGTGCGCGTTTGTTTAGATGAATTGAGAAACCTGCTCAGGTGGTGTCTCCTTGCAGGGAGAGATTGTACTCAGAGAGGAGCTGAGACAGGCGGGTGGCCGGGGCAGTTCAGAGCACGCAGGGAAGTTCATTTCCGTTCCGAGCCTTGTGCCTGGGAGCCTGGCGGGAGCCCCGTCCTTCAGTGGGGGGCCGGCACCCTCGGCCCCACCCGTGGTCACCCACGTTTCTCTCTGTGCAACGCCGAGCGCCTTTGCTGTTTTACGTTTGGCTATGAAGTTTTGCATTTGTAAAATTATTTGAGCAGCAGTCGGTAGAGAACATTATCTACCATAAAGACAAGTGAAGAAAGATGACAATAAAAATTATCTTATGATAATGGAGGATTTTTATCAATTAGTTTTTCACTGGGCCGTGTCTTGCAGATGGTGTTTCTTCCCAGGTAATTGTATTCCATGTGTCAGTGGAAGTTCATTTTCTTTTGGCTTTGAAAATTCAGGATTATGCAAATGATTGCAGTTTTTATGGGTAGCTCTTTTGTAGGCTGTGTCAAGAGATTTGACTGCAATAATCTGAGTTTTAGGAGTTTGTTCCAATCTCAAGAAAATAGTTCAATAGAAAAACGATATATACATAAAAATAGTCACTGATTGGACAATGCGAGTTATGGCCTATCCATCTGGGAGAAATGCCATGCGACCAGGAAGAGGAGAGAGTGACGAACCTCGCGCGGCAGCACTGGGCAATGTTTGTAAAGTGAAGGGAAGCGTGGGCCACGGCCGGCCCGGCGGGAGAGACACGTTGGGAATGTTAAAGTCATTAAAAAATAAAAGTCAGTTGTTGGAGTGTGAGAAGTATGGGCGAAGTTGCTTATTCGGTTAATTTCTCCAAAATGTAGAGAACGAGGAAAGGAACGGAAGTCAGGTCAGGTGGGAGGAGGACAAGGGGTGGCCCGCCTCACAGGATTGTTCTCAGAGGCCCTAGGACGGATGACAATGGCCTCCATTGAAGGAGGGTCGGCCGGACAATGTGCCGCCCTGCAGGAGATGGAGACGCCCTAAGGCTCTGCACTTTATTCAGGCACTAATCTTTTCCACAACTCCCCCAGGTCCTTTCCCTTGCTGAATTCTTCTGGCCATGTATCCTGTTCATGATTCTGACAGTGCTTCGTTTTCAAGAACCTCCGAGACACAGAGACGATTGTAAGTTTCACTGTGACTACAAAGCTCTGGAGAAAAAACACAGTGCCCTCTGCTCTTTGCAAGCTCTGACCTCTGAGTGGAGCGCATGGGTGAGGGCCCGCCGTGATACGCAATGGCTGTACTTCTGGGGCATGTGCCAATCCGCATCGATTTGCATTTTTTTCTCTTAGGAATGATACTCACACATTTGCTCCATGTAGCAGATAGCTTTATTCTTCTAACTAAGCTGCCTAAATGTGGGCGTGTGTAGATTGACCACTTTAAATACAGACGGTAGAGGTAGAAGGTTCAGAGACATAATGCAGTTTCCAGCATGATACTGATGGTGGTGATGATGCTGGTGACGACAGTGATGGTGGTGGTGATGATGATGATGGTGTTGATGACGATGGTGGTGATGGTGGTGACGGTGGGGCCGGTGCTGGTGCTGGTGGCGGTGAGGGTGGCGTGGTAATTCTTTCTGAATCATGTGGCTATGGGCAGACAGCCCTTCTGCCTTGAGAGCCGAGAGCTGCCCCTGGGGGAAAGGTGCTAGATGTCTGTAAAGGGCGTCTTTCCTGTTTTCCCATCTGGGTTACTAGCAGGATTAACGCAGTAGCTGAGATTGCACGGCACTGCTCTAAGCCAGCAGGCCTTCCGCTTCCAGCACGAGCCACGCAGACCCCTCCCCTCCTTGCACCTCCGTCCAGGTTACTTGCAGCCACGGGATCTGCCCAGCCGGGGTGTCTTCCCCTTCGTCCGAAGCCTTCTGTGCAACACGGGGTCGAGGTGCAGGAGCAGCAGCCACGCGGGGACGACAGAACGCCATTTCCGGTGAGAAAAACGTGCGTTCTTCTCAGGCTTCGCGGGAAGCTGGTGCAGAAAGCAGGCGTGATGCGCTCGGTCGGGCCTCAGCGACTCGGGACAGGGCGGAGATCATGAAAAGCACAGAATCGAGAGCTGCGAGGAAATCGGTCTTATTAAAATCAGACTCCCGCGATAACACCTCTTGACTAATGGTTGCTCTCCAGGCGGAAGTCTTCCCTGCTGTCTTCAGAAGCGCAAAGTCATGGCTGACTAGACGATGCCATTTGCACGTTACGGTTTGTCTTCTGTAGGTTAAAACGCTGACTTCAAAATGACTCGCTCAGCCAGCTACTCAGTTTGGTGCCAAATGCCCCCCGAACAAGTGTGTGCGTGAGGCGCCCCCTGGGATTTTCCTGCTGCGCTGTTTTTGGCCAGAACCCTGTCGTGGCAGCTGAGATCACAGGAGGACAGGGGTCATGTACCTCTTCCTCCACCTAGCCACTTCGGTGGGGCAGGTGACAGCGGGGGGTCTGGCCCTGACTCTCCGTGGTCGCCTATGGCGCCAGTTGTCATCGAAGAGCCAAGAGGGAGAGCAGGAGGCATTTCACGCGAGGAGAGTCAAAACGAAGGGGAGTTAACGTAGGGGATCCCGGAGGCTCGGGGAACCTCGGAGCAAAGTTAGGGACTTGGGGACGATGTTCGAAACTGCCGGGCGCCAGCGAGCTGGGTTTTGCTTCGTCCGTACTTCCTGCCAAGAATTAATCTAAGACGTTTCAGTGTAAATCGGGTTAAAACACATGATCTTCATCTTTTGATTTTAAGTTACAGGAAGGAAATGAAAAATTCCGGATAATTCTGGACACATCTGGTTTCATGTTTATAAATGGCGCTCACATATTTTCTGAGGCAGGTCATACTACGAAAGTATTAAAACATAATTTGGAAATAGCCTAAAATCATAACCCTGAAATTGCGATTCTTTGTGCGGGGGGAGGAGGCACACAGGACTGTCCTGGGGAGAACGGGGAGGCTGGAGGCTTGTCAGCGTTTCCACCCCGGGGCTTGTAACTCTTCTCTGCTCAGCGTGTGAGACTTCGGAGCTGCCCAAGTGGAAGGCGGCTGGGCTCTGCCCTCGGACGATGCTGGCCCCGCCACTTGTAGGCTCTGTGCATCTGTGCGCACTATTCGACCTCTCTAAATCTCTTTTTCTCTCTTACCTACTCCGAGTGCGGCGGCTGTTAAAGGCCAAGCGCAGGAAGCCTGGAGCAGGGCTCAGAAGCCCCGCCCCGTGGGAGGCGGCGGCAGCGAGTCCTGTTCCGCCCTTGTAACGATGATGTTTTTCCACGTGGGGAAATAGCGCCCCCTTTTCCTCCGCGGTCCTCCGTGTCAGCACCCTCATTTAAACGAGCTGAGACGCGGGATCGTAAGGTGCAGCTGGGGACGATGCCCGCACCGCCTCTGAGAACGGCCTCTGGCTGGTAACCAGGCGAGAACCGCCTCCCTGTCCAGCCGTGTCCGCGGCCGAGGAGCGAGGGACGGGGCCCCTGCGGGCGAGGAGACACACGGCCAAGTTCACCCCCTGCTCCCCACCCGCGGATTCTCACGCATTTTCACGTGGGTTCAGATATAAATCCAGTTGACCCTCAAAGCCACGAATAAAAGTTCCCTTCTGGTCAGTGTGCGGGAACTGGCTCAGTTTACAGATATCCGAAAGCGAGTTTCCACGTCGAGTCTCCTGAAACACCAGCGTGAGTTCGGTTTGAATTCCCACGCCCTTAAGATTCCCCTGGGAAAGTGGCCTTGGGCAGCGTGCCCGAGTGCCATCCGACCCGGGTTCCGATCACGCGGATCTGCTTCCCCATTCCTGGCTTTGTCACCGAGCTTCCTCGTCGGCGAGGGCTTCGGGCTTCGGGGCTACCTGAGAGCGAGCGGTGACCGCAGAGGGACCGCGGCGCTTGGTTAAAGGCACAAGCGACCCCGGACGCCGGGCGATGGGAACACACTGGGTGAACCCGCCCCCCCGCCCCTGCCGCTGATCCCGCGAGGCTGCTGGCCCTCACCCCCCCCGCCCCCCCCCTCCCCGGCACATCCCCGCTTTCAGCTCTGGGCTGCGTGTCCCATCCGCGGCTGAGCAGCTTTCCGCCCTCGGCCTGGCAGAACGTTCTCTTTGTAGCTCCGCCCAGCCGTTCCCCACTATCCTCGCCTCTCGTCACCGACTCATTTACTCATTTCTGCATTCTCAGAAGCGCTCAGGCCCGAGGGCCCCCTTGGCGCCCCCACCCCCCGCCGGCGATGGCCACCTGCTCAGCGCCCGCCGCCGCCGCAGCCCCTGGCTTCTCAATTGGCTCTTCATCCTTTAGATGAGTGTCTCCCAGACCTTGGTCTCTGTCGAAGGAACTCAGAGTCAGGAGGCTTCGCTAGAAATAACCAGCAAAAATTTACTCGAGGGCCTTAGGGTTTGCAGACCGGGAGCACGACCGGCAACAGCCGGAGTCGCGGAGGACGGGGCGCTGGGGCTCTCGTGGCCACAGCCCTGGGGGGAGTCCCAGCTGCTCTCGGCCTCCGGACGGGTCCGACGTGGCCGGTGGTCGGCACACCGGTGTCGGGCGGTCGGGTCGGTGAACGGCCCCCTTCCTTGGTCCTTCAGAAGGTCACCTGGGGCGCGAGGTCCCCCCAGGCACTGACGCAGGGCCGGAGAGCTCAAATCCCAGTTCCCAGGCAGTGAGGACGACAGTGATCGTCCCCTCTCGCCCGGCCGGCTGGGACTCCGCGATCCGGCCGCCCGACAGCGCCGACTTCTCCACTTCCCGTCCCAGCGCCCGGTTCCCCGCAAGCAGCAGAATCGGTCTTCTGTCTCCGCCCCGAGCGGGGAGACCCGGATCCTTCTTTCCTAACAGGCTTTTCTGACCCCGAGGAGCACTGACATTAGGCCCAGAGCAAGAAGGAGTCACAGGGGTGAGTGGCACACACAGGTCACCGCACGTCTTCCGGCGGCCGCTCCGGAGGGCTGGCCCCTCCCCGCAGCCCCCGCACCCCGGTCTGAGCGGCTTCTCTCCCCGCTGGGGGTTCACGCGGAGTCGGTGTGCCCTCTGTTCCTTATTTGCAGATTTCTCCCCCAATAAGACTTGTTTTGTATTCACACTGGTTTCGTCTAAGGGATTCTTCCCTACTGTAGGTCATAAAGATAATTTTCTATATTATCTTCTAAAATTATTACAGTTTTCCCTTCCACATGTGACTCTTGAATTTGTTATGTCCATCAGTGCTACTGGCTTTTGAATATGTCCCTGAGAATTTTTTACGTTCCCAATTATGTCTTCTGGAAATAGAGTTTTACTTCTTTCCTATCTGGAAGATTACATTTCTTTTACTTGGAGTTTACAGTGTTTGTTCTTCTGTGTTTTACCCCAGCCCTGTGAGAGGGGAGCTTGGTCACTAGTTTGAGGGCCCAGAAAGAGTTCATCCACCTGCCGAGTGGCCTTTACTTGACCCGTTCATTGTAATCTCCTTTGTTCTGCCTTTTATCCCGGCAAGGTCGACCAATAACTTGATCAAAGACCAAAGAAAGACCTGGAGTCAGGAAGAAGGAAATTGCGCTCCACCCAAATCCTATTACAGAGCTGGGATTTCCCCAAGGCTCTCAAATTCACCCCCTGCCGGGCCAACACACATCGATATTTTAATCCGGGGGTTTTCTGTGTGTTTCTTCGGCCATAAACACTTTCATGTTAGCAATAGTTGATATCGGGGCTTAAGGACAAATCGAGGTACTTCTGAAATAAGGATGCGAGAACCAGTACACAAGCCGTTGGTTGTTTCGGGGGCCTCGCCTGGGGCCTCACCTGGGGCCTCGCCTGGGGCCTCGCCTGGCGTGAGGCAGGCTCTGCACTCTGACCAGACAAGGGTCCCGGGAGAGAACCCGCCTCGCGGCCCTCAGCTGCCGGGGGCCCTGACCAAGTGGTTACTTTATTTCACACGAGGCCATGACAGAGGTGACAAGTGGTCTCTTGTCGTGCTTCCGGAACTCTGCCCCGCTCAAGGCAAAGGCGTCCCTCTCAAAGGTGAGGTTTGGTGGACTGTGACGCACGGTGGCAGGGCCAGGCTCGGCGCTCTGGGCCCGGACCCGGCTCTGAGCGGCCCCCGCGCTGCCGCCAGCGAGTCTCCGTGGCCCCGAGGCCTCGCTCTGCCTCTGAGCGGAGGCGACAGGAAGCACGCGGGGCTCGTTTTGTTCTTCGGTGGTGCTGGCTGAACCTGCTCCGACTCGGTTCAGGTGGCGATAATTAAACAACGCCCTTCGTGGGCCGGATGGTGCGAGCTCTGCCATTTCATGGTAGATTTACCTGCTGACAACTTACTTCGTTTTCACAATGTTCTCTAATTTCTAAAATAAAAGAATAGGGATTTAAAAAATCTAATAGGTCCCATAACTTCCTAGTCAGGAAAAATTTCCCCTCACTTTATTTTCTTTCCTCTTGGAAATGCCAAACGTAATTGGACACCGAGTGACTCTAACAGGCTCCCGGCAACCTGCGAAATGGTGCCCTGTTTTATTTTGATTTTGAGATTAGATGTAGGCAGGGTGGGCGGCGCTGATCTCAAAGGTTGTGAGACTGTTTTCTCTTATTTACTAGTAAAACAATCTTTCCCCACTTACATGATGTAAAGTTGAGAAAAATATAGTAATCGTGTCATCGTTTCCAATTAGAATCATAGCGCATGTGTTGAGGCTGGTCCTCGGGTGGCCTGTGTCGGGGCCCCCCGGGGTGTGGGATGGGGCCGGTCTCCTGGGCAGCCTCCAGGTGGCGGACGGAGGGGCTGGCGGGGTGCCCAGCTGTGCCTTGGGTCAGCGTTTTAAGGAGCAAACTCAGCGGTCCATCGGCATGCTTGGATCTGATGGCCGCGCAGGAAGCAATTTGCAGGAGCCTCGTTTGTAAAGACGACAGGAAACCCTTTCGAAAATGCGAGCTGTTACGCCTTTCACTATTTCCTCGTAACTGGATGCATTTACGTTATTTCTGGCAATTTTCTCCTGGAGCTCACTGCTCCGATGGACATGATTGTTCACACGGTTTATGCCCATCGTTATCTTCTAGCGGTGAGATGGCTCAGAGCTAAAGTAAAGCGAAAGGCGAACGGAGTAGCGGGAGAAGCCGTTTCCTACGGACGCAGCAGGGAGGCTGTGTTTAGAACAAGCAAGACAGCGAAGGTCCCAGTGGAAACGGGACGCAGGCCACGCGGGTCCCGCCCAGGGCGCCCCTCCCGAGTCGGCCCCGTGCAGACCCCGGCCTCGCCCCACGTGCCCGTGAGCAGGGGCTCGGGTCTCAGCGCCGCCTGCCACCCTGCCCGAAGCCTGTCCTTGGGGTGCCCACGGCGCGTCCGGTCCCGTCAGGGCTGCAGGAGCGTGGAGCCCGCAGTGGCTGTCTCGAGCCCTCTGCCGTCTCCAGGAGATCGCCAGCCCCGGGACGAGCCACGGCCAGCAGTCGGCGGGGCCGGGCATCCAGAAAATGAGAGGCGCGGTGAACGCAGCCGGGGCGGCTCATCGGCTGTGCCCTCGGTCCGCTTCCGGAGCGGGCTCGACCCCGTCCCCTTCCCTCCTGAGAGCTTTTCCCGGGTCGCCTCTTTCCGTCCGCGTCCTTCTAACGCTGTCCCCACCCCGAGCAGAGGGCTCTGTCGGAGTCGCGTCAGACCGGGCGTCCCTGGTGGGTCTGGTCCCGGCTGCCCACCGCCCTTGGTGCCGCCTGGCCGGGCTCCGTGCCGCGCGGCCACTCCACACGCCACGTCTGTCTCGCGCTCTCCTCAGCGTCCCCCCGCCCCGGGGCTCTGCACGCACCCCGTTGAGCGGCCTGCACCCCGCGTTTTCCGGCCGGCCGCCGCCCCCCGGGCCGACAGTGGCTGCCGCCCGTGCGCCAGGCCCCCCGCTCGCTCCCCGCCTTCCCGGGCCACGCCAGGCCCCCCGCTCGCTCCCTGCCTTCCCGGGCCGCGCCAGGCCCCCCGCTCGCTCCCCGCCTTCCCGGGCCGCGCGCTTTCCCTCCTGGCGTCCGCCTCAACCCGCCGTCGCTGGCGTCCATGTGCTCCCGCCTGCCGCCTCCGCGCGTGGTGGCGGGGCTGCCCGGGCCGCTGGCGTCCTCACCCCCAGTGCCTGGCACGGGCCGTGCCGTGTGACATGCGGGAAACAAATGAGAACGAGCGATTCGCAAACACGCACAATGCCTACGCCTCACAGATCATAAAGAGATTGAGAACAACTTTCTAATTTAAATTAGCAAAGTTTGTAGAAATGACAGCGTTCGTTCGGGACGTGGGGCACGGGCTCCTCAGGGCAGTCGGGGGCGGGGAGGGTCCGCGTCTGGGGGCGACAACGGCCGTTGGTATCAAAAGTCTCGACAGCACCGAGTCGCTTACGCCTGCAAGGAGTCACGTTCGGGACACTCATTCCCTGCGTTTGAAGTTCGTCTAGGTTCCAGCCCGCGGCTGGCCGGCCCGAGATCAGCGACCTGGACTTCCTGCAGGAGATGCAGGAGCTGGCCGAGGACGTCTACGGAGTGATGGGCAAGGCGGCGAGCTTGCAGGCGCTTTGGGCGGAAAGATCCAAGAGCCCCGGCAAGTACATCCCACACCCTGTGGTCCCCGCCTGGGCCGGGCTGGGGCCGCCCGGGGCTGTGGGGCGCCGTGCGCCCCAAGCCCCGTTTACTGTTTACTCCTCACGGCTCTGACTTCCACCCCCGTGGACGCAGACGCGGCCCAGAGCCGAGGCGGGGTTGCGGGGTGGGGGTGGGCCCCACTGCCTACCCCGGGACAGTGCCCTGTGTGGCCTGGAGAGACTGCAGCTCATCCGACTTCACCTCTGCAGCTCTCCTGCCTCCCGCCTGCTCCCCCTCCCTCCTCCCCTTCCCTCCTCCCTCCTCCCTCCTCCCCCCGCGCCCCTCACTCCTGATTGCTGATTGAACTAATATGTCTGAAATTTTCTTTATTATAGATTCTTCTTATGGCGCCGGGTTTTTAGCCGTAAGTATCTTAACAAAAATTTGGAACATAGTCTTCAGAGACGTAATGTTTAACTTCAAAATCTGGTTCTAAACCTCATGGTTTCGTTTTTAGCAACACCACACAGGAGCCATATCTGAGAGCCGGAACCACGGAGGAGTGGGCGTGAAAGATGAGCTTTGTTTTCTCCCCCAGGGCTCTGGGTCTGGGGGCAGACACATGGATGGACAGACAGACGCAGATGCACACACGGACACACACACGGACACACGGACACAGACGCACACACCAGACACACACCAGACACGCACCAGACACATGTATACACACAGACGCACGCAGATGCACACGTGGACACACGAACACACACACAGAAACAGACACGGACACCCACTGGGACGCACACTGACAGACAGACACGCACACCGCACACGCGCATACACACAGACGCACAGACGCGCCTGGCCTGTAGTTTCTTATTCCAAGACTGTGTTGGCAAAATATCGCTTTAGCTCTAAGTTTTTATTTGCCTTTCTTCAGACTAAAATTCTGGGGTGTGCTGTCGAAACCGGCCCCGCGGGGGGCGGGGGGGGAGCGGAGGATTTCCGTGCAAGGAAGTGTTCACCGACTGGCCCCGTGTCAGTCCCGACTGCGTTCGGCTGCAGTAACAGGAACCCCCAACCCGGCAGTAGGCACTCCGTTTTTGTTCGTGCTTGAACAATCCTCCATTTATTTCCAAGATATTTCTCTGTCTTAGAAGTCGGTACAGCCCGTCACAGAGACGGACTCCTACCTCTCTTTCCTTGTTCGCGCTTTCACGGCACTAAAGAAAACCAGCCCAACGGAGTAGCTTACGGGTCCTCTGCGGACAATAGTCGCGTGTCAGGCGTAGTCTCTGCCACCAGAGGGTCTATGTTCCTACACCTCTGTACCCACTCGCAGTCGTTTAACTGATTAACAAAACTAAAAAGGGAACCTTGGTATTTTTTTCTGTCAGCTGGATCTCAATAAGACGGAGGAGGTGATATCGAAATTGGAGCAGCTTCACCAGCAGCCTCACGTCTGGGACCTCCTGCGCGCGCTGCCCGGGCTAGCCGCAGGCGCTGTCCCTGCCGACGACGGCGTCCGCAGCGCGGTTCACCTTCTCCGGGCGGTCTCGAAGTAAGTTAGAAAGGGAAGCGCAGCCGATCACAGGGGTGCGGGTTTTCCTCGCTCTTAATGGGAAAACAGTCGATACGAAACAAAAAATCTGGGGTGCAGTGGCTGGGACTGGCTTCTGCCACGGATCGACCCCATGTTACCTGAGTGTCACCTGTGAGGGCCTCGTCCCGTAGTGAGATTTCTGTGTTGTAATAACCCGGTCTTTTTTTTTTTCCCAGTTGAATTTTTTGCGTATAAACTTATTGTGTGAATATGGTATTTTATGAGTAAATGTTTATGTTCTTTTAAGATTTTTAACTGTGTTTATGACATCTGTTATCAGTGTGTTGCATGGGCCTCTCCCCTCCCCTCCGAGGCAGCTCTCACCACTGGGGTGTGTGCCCCAAAGCTCAGGGCGGTTCAGCCCCTGGCAGGACGGGCGTCCACACGCACGCACACGGGGCCCCACGGGGCAGCCAGGGCTGGGGCAGCGGGGCGGGTGGTCCGTGCCGGGGCCGGCTGAGTGCTTGCTGGTGCCCAGCTCCGAGGGCCCGAGAATTCTCAGTCCGAACGTGACTTTCAGGTCGTTACGAAGCTGCATCCGTCAGGGTAGGAAGGTGGGCTGGAATCTGACAGCTGTGGTTTGAGTCATAACTTAAATGTTCGCGCTCGGCGGGCGAGGTCCCCTCTGCGCTCCTGGCCGAGGCATGAATGTGAGCGGGGGTCGGTGACAGCGGCGGGGGGGGGGCAGTGGTGACGGCGGGGGCAGTGGTAGTGGGTGGCTCCTGCAGAGAGGCAGCGTCTGATGTAAGAGGATATTGGTGGCGGTTGCTGAACCACATCGGCTTCAGCGTTAGGGTCTACCTTTTACATCGGTGATGTGATATCTAGAAAATCCGCGTTTGTTTAGATAAATCTTTTTGCTCGTGGAACCAGTGTTCGGTGGCATTTCTTGTAACCCGGGGACGTCTTCGGGCTACGAGGATGCCACGGGCTTCCCTTAGCGAGAGGATCGAGGGATGTGACCGCTTGAAGCACAGCTTACGTATTGTTGGTCTTGCGTTGCGAAAACTTAGATGTGTTCCCACTTCGGTTAGGTGGGTTTTCTACCTTACAAGTTTAAGTATAATTATTGATGAAACATTGGTATTAAAAATCACACTAACACTGCGTGTGTGTGGACGCCCCGAGGTCCCTTGTTCCTTGAGAGTCTGGAGACCACTGACTGCACCCGGCAGCTCCGCCCGTGGGCCCGGGGCACGCGCATGCCCTGCAGCTGTCAGCCGGCCTCCGAACTCGACGTGGACTCGAGCGCTCGCTTGCTCCTCCGAGACGGCAGCCCCTTCGTGCCGTGGTGGCCTGACCGGGCAGAAGACACTCCTTGGTACAGCAGAAACTTGAGTTCTGTGTCCAAGGCAGAGAAGCCGAAGCGCCCAGGTGTTTTGTGGCAGGGACTGACTTGTGTTTCGCCTCTCGTCCAGGGAGTTGGGGTCGCACTGAAGCCACCACAAGTGCTGATGTGTAAATGGCCCAGCCGCATCCCGCAGCGGGCTGGGCCCGGTCGGTGGCGCGGTGCTAAGCCTGGAACCGTTTGCGTCCTGTGCCCACGGCAGCTCACGCCGCTTTGCTTGGTTCCAGGCTGTTAACGTCGCTGGAAGATTTGGGCTGGCTGCCGCTTGACCCCGCCTTTGCCAGGGTTTCCGAAATCGTGCTGAATGCGACCATTTCGACGCTGACATTCCTGCAGGAATGCGGAGCAGCGGCCACCGGTATGGGAACCCAAAAGCCACTGCGGAGTTTCGAGTGTTTCGCTAGTTAAATTTATCAGGGCTAAAAAGCTGGTCAAGGAAATGACGTAATTAAAATATAAACGTGCAAGAGGATCAGTTTCTGTTACTAAAAGATAGGAAAGTTTGGAAATCTTAACTGCATTCGACTTTCTACCATTGAAATTCTTCAGTTGTTCCCATAAGAATGTTATTTTTAATGAGAAAATAACTGATCTTAAAACCCTCTGACTGGCGTCCTGCGAGGTTGACCTCTCACTGGTGCTGCAGTTTAATCTTCCCCCTGTCCTGAGCGCCTGTCAGGGGGAACGGTGGGAGAAGCGGGGTGTGAGAGGTGCCGAGTGGGCAGCCGTCCCCAGGGACAGGAGTGGGACACTCAGCTCTGTTCCTGACTCAGGGCCACGTCCTCGTTTTTTCATCGATATCTATCTATCTGTCTGTCATCTATCTATCTATCTATTTATACAATCACGCATGCATATGTGAGCTGTACCGGGTGACAATCCGATGCACATGTGCACCGTGGAACAACTCCCACAACCCCACAGCCGAGTTAGCTAACACGCCCGCCACCGCACGCAGTTACCTTTCTGGGACCACACCTTACGTCTCTTAGCCATTTTGGGTGCACGACGCAGTTTTATTAATTATTGTCACCAGGCCGCGCGTTCGGGCTCCGGCACTTCCTCGTCTCATCACCGGAAGTTCGTGCCCTTCGCCCGGCACCTCAGCCCCTCGTAACTAACCGCTGTTCCGCTCTGTTTCGGGGTGTTAGTGTTTGACCTGTCAGCTGGAGCCGGGCATTTGACTTTTAATTCACTCTTTCCATTCTAAAAAGTGGAAGGCAGCGGGGTCCTGGAACTCACTGAGAAAGGACAGAGTTCAGGATGCGTGGATGGGCAACTTCAGTCGGTGACGCGGTTGGGCCGTTAGCCCGAGGCCATGGATGGGCCTGTCCCCCGCCCTCCGCACAGTGACGGGCTCCTGGGCACAGCGGTCAGAGACGAGAAATGAAGACAGTGGCCTCTAGCTTTGCAATGCTCTCCCGCAGCTCCGACTCACTGGCACGTTCATATAAAATCCCTTATTTTAAGTACATTCTTGACTGTACTCGTATTTCCAGCTGTAAGGTAAATGGACTGTCGCAGTTTGGAGGCTGTGGGAGAACCGGAGCTTCCTGACGATGACGAGTTATTGAAACCGAGGTCACCGGGAGATTCCAGGGAGGGAGGCGGCGTGCCCGCCTCCGCGTCCGGCTTCGCTCTGAGCAGAAGAGACCCAGGTCCTGCTGCCAGAACCCGCACCGCGGCTGCGCTGCCCCCGCAGACGCACTGGGAGCTCTGCTCGTCTGCGGGGTCCATGCCACGCTGAGGCGCCGGCAACGCGGGGGCCGCTGGGGGACCGGGGTGGGCGGGGGTGTCGTGTCAGGTGCTGCTCCACGACAGGACAAGTCTGGAAGGATCGTAGAAACCTCCACGCATGGCCATCTCATGACACGGGGCGGGGCAGAGGGAGCACGTGACCCCTGCGACCCCTGCGACGCCCCGCGCGGGCTTCTGTTTGTTTCTCTGGCTCGATCGTCCTCATGGCATCTGGTCCTCCTCTGCATCTCCTGTAGCAGAGAGGGCGGCGTCGCATTCTGAACTCCGTCTGACCTGCGTGCTGTTGAGACGGGGTCGCTGTCACTTAATGGTTGTCTTGCAGAATTGGGGTACAGCCTGCCGCTGCACAGTGTGCTGTGGGGACCCTCGGAAGGCCGGGGCTGACCTGGAATCCCGATTCGGATTCGATGACCTTCGTGCGGAACGAGTCCTGCTTGGTTAGATTTGACTGCTACACCCAACTTGAAATCATATATGAAATATTTTTCCGTTTAGCTTCCTCCGAGGCGTCTCCTTGTTATGAGGAAAACGTGGATTGGAAAGTCGTCAGTGATAATTATTTCACGTTTTTGAACAACGTGCTCAAGTCTCCAGTAGCTTCCATACCCAGGTAAGTTTTCAGAATTCAGCGGCCGGGTCTCGATTTGACTCTGGTCTTGAGTTTATTTTTTTTCTGATGCTAAAATGGTTCTATTACATTTGTAGGGTCATCGGTGCCATAAAGGAGCTTCTGACAGAGAAGTTTCACACCTCTGAGGATGAGCCAGCGAACTCTCTCTTATCATTTGTGGAATTTTTGGAGAAGTTATTGCCTACTTCTTTCTACTTATCTAGCGGTCCCAAATTCCATGACTCCCCATCTCTCGCTGAGACTATTTTAAATACAAGTTTATTGTGGACAAATCATTTAAAAAGTTCAGAGAGAGAGCCATCTGATACAACAGATACTTGGAAACATTTGGAATTTGGCAAAGAGGTGAATGAAAAAATGCAAACTCTCGACAAGAATGAGTCGAGATATATCTTGAGATTTATGGAATCAATACTTTTTAAAATTAACCCTAAGCTACTGGAATTGTGGACGTATGACATTTCAGAAGAAGAAAGAGCTAAATTGGAGATCTTGTCTGCGGTTTTAAATTTTTCTGTTCCAGAAAACGAGAGGATTCTTAGTCAAAGCTTCAACATTTCCCAGTTTTTCCATTCGGATTGGCCTAAATCGTCAGCTGTGAAAATGGATTTCGTTCATGTAAGTGAAGCTATAATAAGCAGCCTCTACGAACTTGGATTTCTGAGGCAGGAACAAGTCTCAGAAGCTCTGGACACCGTCTACACAGCGGGGAACGTGTCCCATCTTTTCTCTGAGCCACAGAAACAGGAAGCTGATACGCTTTCAACTCACGTATCTCTAAATGTCTTCGAGGACAAGGATTCGGCTCTACTTCTGCAGATGTTGTCTTCGTTTTACCGATGTATTTATAAATTCTCAAGCATTCAGAGCGGAGAGGCTTTACTCTCTTTCCTTTCACAAATCTCAAAGCACATTTCGGTTATCACAAAGCAATTTAATGCCCAAGACATCAGTCAAGCGCTTGCATTTTTGTACGAGACGACGGAGTTTCTCGGGGGCCTTTCTGAAGCGTCTTCTTGTCAGCAGCTGCTTGCGGTGTTTAACTTCCTGGAGCTTCGAGCCCAGCCATGGATGTCTGCGGGGGGCCCGGGATGGGAAGTGGTCCTCGCCACTCTGGCGGGCCTCCGACGGCTGCTCTCAGCAGACGAAGACTTTCGTGTGTCTTTGTTTTGGTACATGAACCAGCTCTTCAACAGCTCAGGAGAAGGCTTGCTGGGCAGTGAATGCTTTGCTTTGGATGGTAACAGCGTTTCCTTTGTGAATGACTCAGTAGATTGGGGTTCGACATTTCATTTTCGGTGGGCGCAAATTCTTTCAAACCTCTCCACAAATAGCAGCACGTTCAGCGAGTTTTCAGCTGTTCACTGTGCCGTGTCATGCCTTCAGATGTGGGCTGAAATCTGGGGCGGCATGGCGCAGATTCTGAAGGCGGACACGAACGTTTTCGCCCCTCTGCACGTTGGTCTCACTCGGCTTTTGGATGAACTGGAAAGAGACGTGAACGTTTCTAAGAGCTGCCGTGGACTATTTCCCACCCACCGCCCTGCTAGACTCATACTGGACCTACTTAAAAACATAAGTCAAGCCGATGGCCTCCATGACTGGGACAATTTTCTGGATCTCGGAGATCTCTGGGCAAGTGAAGAATTAGTTAGAGTAAAGTCACTTAACCTGGGCCAGATAGAGAAATCCCTCTTCGCCCTGGACGCCGCCCTGCGTCGGCGGCAGGCACGTCCATCAGACACGAGAGCAGGCGGAAGGTTCTTGTCCTCCCCACTCGGCGTGTTTGCTGCGTTAAGCGACGCCCCAAAAGACGTGGATGGGAATGCATGTTGGATAAATCACCTTCTTCCAAAAAATCTCACGAGTTACGGAGTGAAATTTGCAAGTATCGTCACCGACCTAAGAGAAACAATACTATTCCTTAGGAACATGTCACTTGACCAAGATCTGGTGTCTTGTGTGGCTGTTTTCCAAAATGCGACAGGGTTTATTCCAGAAGAGGGCTCATCGTACGCGAACCCTCTGCAGAGGACATTATGGATTCTGGCCGCGCTGAAGTCCACATTTTCCTCCGAGGACTCAATTCGTAGACTGAAAGGATGCGCTCGGTGGGTGGACACCGTAAACCAGCTGCATGTGGCGTATAATCCCAGTTTCTCACAAGGCCGACTTCAGGGTATTCCGAGGCACTTCAGAGATGTGGAAAACAAAATTAACTCTACGCTAAAACTTGTTACTTGGCTGTTGAATGTAATGGAACCTGATTGTTCATTGAATAAGTCAAACATAAATTGTGTGAATAGGTTTTTGAAAAATGTAAGCGACTTTCTACATGTTATACTCATTGCAGCCTTTGAAAAAGAAAAGATACCAAATTCTGAGATTTTATTAACTCTTTTAAATGATTCCACAAACCACGTAAGGAGGATTATAAACAACTTAACAAGAGACTTCGAATTTGCTTCTCAGTCGAACTGGAAACATTTTATTGAATTAATTCTAAGACCTGTAGAAGTGTCAGATGAAATTCCTAGCCAATTTCAAAATATTTGGCTGCATTTAGTTGCTCTAGGGAAGGAAATTAAAAAACTTGCGGAAGATATTTCCCTTAGCATTCTGGAAAATAACTCCTCTTCTAAAATGGAAAAGTTTTTAAATATATTTGCTACCAGTCCAAAGGAAAGGGATATAGGCAATTTAGGCAAGTCATTCTTTCATTTAGCTAGTTACCTCACTTTCAACTTATCTCATGATCTCCAAAATTCACCCAAAATCATTTTGCACGAAGTAGCGAAAGCTGTGGGTCTCGGTGTCCAGGTGATCAAGGGCGTGTTCGACTCCCTGATGCCCTCGACGCGTTCCGGATCCCCGGAAGGTAGCAGCCGGGCTTTGAAGACGGTCACTGGTCTCCTGCGAGCTCTCAGGAAGCCCGACCTTGACCTGCTGGTGGACCAGCTCGAGCAAATTGGCGACAGCCTCGTGGATTTCTTTAGGAATGTCAGCGGGCTGGGCACTGGCGGTTCAGGGGTCAACCTGCTCATTGGCCTGATGGAGAAACTAGTGGACAGCTCGCATTCTTGGGACGTTGGCCACCTGCTGAGGCTGTCACGCCTCTTCCCCAGAGAGGACGTGAGCGCCGTGGTGGACGCGTACTACGTCCTTCCTCACGCCGTGAGGCTCCTGCGGGGAGTGGTGGACAAAAACATCACGGGCACCCTGCAAGACGTCTACGACTTCACACTCCGTCACGGTGTGCGCATCTCCGGTGTCACCAAGGAAGACTTTGCTGCGGCGATCAAGGCTCTTCTGAACACCGTCAGGCTGGTGTCGGAGAAGCCCGGAGTCCTTGCCGAGGCTTTGACTTGCCTTCCTGTGTTGTGGTGCAGGAATCTCACCACGTCCGGGTTTCAGAACCCGAGGTCAGGAGCCTGCGGTCGCCTGGACCACACGTCTTCCTTTTATAGCAACGTGGCTAGTGCGCTTGACCGCCTCCACCTGGCTCCCCCGGGGGACGTGTCACAGTGTTCAAATGAAAGCTCACAGACGGAACTAACTAGAAGAATGGTCTGCGTCGTCCACGGGCTCCTAGACTGGAGCTCCATTTTCCTGGAGCTGTTTCGGGTCCTCCACACTGAAACTCCGCTTGGGAAAAGCGTGCGAGAATTTTGGCGTAAGGTGTTGCCGTTCGTCCCCGACTCTGGACTTTGTCCCAGTGGTCCCTTGAAGCAAGTGGCTTTGCAAGTCATAGAAAAATTAAAAGATGTCAACTTTACCGAAGTTACATCAGATGAAAACGTTTTCGGTAAACTAGCTAGTTTAAGCAAGATCCTCAACGTTAATGACACTACGGAGGCATCTGTCAGAGGTATTTCTGTAAATCTGGAAAGGATAATGAAATTGCTTTCTGGGGATCAGAACCTAGAAAATAGTACTCAGTCTCTGCTCTCTCCACTCACGACGTTTCTGAATGCGGACTTTACAGGCAGGGACTTAGAAGCATTATCGAGTTCTATGAAAAGCAGAGCACCTTATGACTTGCAAGAGCCGTGGCCCGATTTTGAGCAAATCACGGAAGATCCGAATTATGACATAAAGATCAGAGCCCTTAACAATGACATTCAAATGATGAATTCAGAGGCTCTTCAAAACGTAACACAGCGACTCGTCCATTTTTTAGAAAGTCTCAATTCATCATCAGCAGAGGCGTTAGAAATTACTAAAGGTTTTCTATCCGTCACCAAAAACTGGCTTTGTAAATATGCAGATGGAGACTATGCAAGAATGATACAGACATTATGTCTCATGGCCAACGAGAGTTCAACCGATGATCTAGCTTTGTTGGCTAAAGCTATCACTACCTTTGTGGGTTACCTCGAAAACATTCCTAGAGAAGGTGATATCAACAATGGCCTTCTCAGCCAACTGGTAGACCCAGAAGAGAGCACTAATTTCTCAGTTGTTCAGTCGCTGTTAGAAAGCTCCCTAATTAATTCAATCAATAACGTAGCTGGGAGCTCTCAAGAAGCAGCCCGGACTCTAAGTGACAGTGACCTTCAGATAATGAATGCCATTAACCTCCCCTTGAACCGAACGCGGTCAGAAGGGGGAGAGGGAATAACCCTCCCTCCGGGAAGCAGACTGCGGCTGGTGGCACAGCTTTTGAAAACCTTCTTTTTACGAGAGCAGCGTCCTGTGAACAAGACGTCTCAGCTGGGGGTGGTCGCGGAGCAGAGGTGAGTGTGCGGCTGCGAGGCGGGCCGGCTGTCACATGTGGCCGCCCGCCTCGCTCCCGGGGGGCGCACGTGTCAGCATTAGCACCTGCACCGGGCATCCCCAGACGCCCTCCGAAGCGAATTCGGTGTTAATGGCCGTTTTATTAAGGTAGCAAGGTAAAGTAATTTTGATGGTTGCCATCCATATAAACCCAGCCCTTGGCAATTAGTCACTTATTATGCTTTCATATGTTTTGGGCTATAAAATTAATTTTGAAATTATATTTTATATGGAACTGAAAAATGAGTTTTTATATATGAACATGCACATACATCATGGTCATAATTAGAATTAACGTAATAACCGTTTCATCGCAAGTGAGGGGTTTAAATAGTTTCATTCCAATTACTCTACTGTGATGTTTATATTTGGAATTGATGACATTCCCAAAATTTAAAGCCGATGGTCACATTACGTGTTTTTCGTCTAACGTTTTCCTCCCTTTCGGAACTCGCCGGTGAGGAGGCGGGAGCGAAGTTCCGCCGACCGTGATGTCGGCATCAGTCCGGGCTCGGCCCCTACGTGCAGCCTGAGGTCACGGGGGCCGTGCTGGGGCGCGTCGTCCCCAGGGCGTCCTCAGCCCTCGGGGGGCCTGCACCTGCTCAGGCCAGCCCTCCGGGACCACGTCCTGCGGCGGCGTGGCCAGCGGCCCCTTCCGTGCCCCACTCCCGTGAGGGGGCCGGCTCTGTACCCCATCCAGACTGGGGGTGCGCGGGGCGGGCGCCCGAGCGGCCGTCCGTGTGGCCGTGCGACCCTCCCCGGGGCCGGCGGGAGCGCGCGCGGTTTGCGGGGACTGCGGACTGCGCACGCGCCGCCGCGCTCGCCTGGGTCCGCGCGGCCGCCCCGCGTTCGTTCACGCGGAGGGCGCGGCTCTCTGGGTGTCAGGTTTGAGGCGTCGGGATGAGATGTCCTGTGGGGTTCCGACGCTCTTTCCATCGTTTGGAAATATTTCCATTACGTGATTTTCCTCTGCGGTGATCTTCAGTAATGTGACCGCGGGAGAGAACATCGCGCCGGGACTAGGAGAGGAGCCCGGGGAGGCGGCCGTGCCGCGCGCCCTCGGCCCGCGCCCCAGCCTCGAGGACGACCTGGAGGGCCTGGCCGCGCTGGCGGAGCACTGGCAGAGAGTGTCGCTGACGGACGCGAGGTGAGGAGACGCGGCCGCGGGTCTCCTGGCTCAGGAGCGCGTGAGGCTGACGAGGCCACAGGGACCCGGGTTGGCCCCGCCCCCGGCCCGGCCCCGCCCCGCCCTGGCCCCGCCCCAGCCCCGGCCCCGCCCCCATCCTGCCCCCACCCCCAGGCCTGGCCCCGCCCCGGCCCCGCCCCCGGCTCACTCCGCGAGTCGGGCCGCTCCTTGCACTGCTCGCCTCCTTAGACGCCACTCAAATGCAATTCGAACCTATTCAGAAGTTTCAGTAGTAAGTGGTCTTCAGAAGTAAAAGCCTTTTATTTTAGTCACTTGACCCAAGACTACGTCTTTAAACGGCCCTGGCGGCCGAGCGCCCTGCGTGGGACAGGCGGGGGGGACTGTGAGGCGCGCGCCTCGCACGGAACACGGAGCTGTCGCGGCGGCCGAGCCGGGAGGGCCCGGCGCGCTGGCTCCCGCCCTTGCCGGAGCGGACCCCACGGGCGGCTCACCCTCGGCCCGGCCTGCTGGGCGTGGGTGGTGGACCGAAGCCCGTTCTCTGGGCCCCTGCCTTGTAGGTTGTGGGGCTCGGAGTGCAGGATGAGTTCTGTTCCCGCACAGACACTGCGTTTAAGCCGATTACCCATCCCTAACCCCAGTGGGAATAGGGCCCGTGTGCTTCAGAGGACATGGGCAGTCTGGTGGCCACCCAGCCCTGAAGCTCTGCCGCCCTGCGGGTCACGGGCGCAGACTGTGCGACCCCCGGGGGGCAGCGCCCCCCCCCAGCCCCCACAGGCGTGGGGCCCACAGACGCCACCTCACCGCCGTTTCTTCTCTTCCCAAGTGTTGCCGACATGTGTCAGGGCCGCGGGTGGAGAGTGAAGATGCTCCTGCTCCGCACACTCCTCATCTTCGCAGGTGGGTGCTGGGTGCCCCGCGCCCGCTTCAGGGCCCGGCTGCCGGCCCACGGGCAGGCCGCCTCCGAGCCTCTTTAGAGTGGCTCACAGCCTCCTTACCTGGCTTCCTCCGGCCCGGCCGCCCCCTCCCATTTTCTCCCGCCCCCTCCCTGTGGCCGGGACATGGGACAGGAAGTGGACAGAGCCCCTGCACGTGCGGTGAGCCCCCATGGACCGCGCATCTGGGGGCAGGAGGGCCCGGCCCGGCGTTGGGGGTACACGAGGCCCGAGTTCGTGTTCTGACGGGCAGGCTTGGGGGAGGGGCAGCTGCAAGGTGGGGGTGCACGTGGCGTTGGGTGCTGGGGACATGGGGAAGGAGATGGAAGGTGGCCGTGTCCCTCAGGGAGAGAGCCCTGGCCTCAGAGGAAGGCGGGCTGTGGGCCAGGGAGGGGACCTGTGGGAAGCTGGGCGGAAGCCTTGTGAGACCCGAGGGTGCCGGGCGGAGGAGCTGGGCGCTGCTGGGACAGAGCGGGTGCCCGAGAGTCGTGTGAGGAGCAGGCAGGACGCAGCCTCTGAGGGGTGCGGGCCGGGCGCCCAGATCGGCGTGCGTGTGAGCTCCCCACTTCCGAGCCAGCATGTTCGAGAGTGAAGGGCAGTGCTCACGCGCACCCGCTATGGCGGGTGGGAGCCGGGCCGTCCCGGGTGGACGGGGCAAGGGGACCCGCCTGAAGGGGCGCAGGAGGCCGGGCCGGAGGGGGCGGCGGGGGAGGGGCATCACAGGCGGAAACCTGAGTCATCGCGTCCGGGACTCGCAGGGCGCGCTTTCCCCGCAAACCTCCACCTCCATCGTGACAGCCCGAGCACCCTCTGTGCACCCCGTTCGTCTGGGAAATGTACGAAATGCGGCTGAAGGCAGTGTGGTTTACTGGTCACGGCCCTGTGTTTCCTCTGGCAGAAAACCCTTCCTTGGCCAAGGACGTCGTCTGCGCCGCCCGGAGCTGCCCACAAGGCGGGCTCAGGCAGTGCGTCCTGTGTGCCCTGCACGTGGCCACCGTGCTGAGCGACCACTTCCAGGTTTGTCGTCTCTGACATTGCCGCGGGCTCCGTGTTCGTTGTGATCGGCCCGTGCGAGGCCAACCCGCGGTCCTAAGCTTGCTGGCCAGTCCTGAACACTGAGTGGCCACGCCGTGCCAGGGACGCGGGGGCTGGGGGGTGCAGCTCGCACCCCCCTTCCCCCCAGGGTGTCACAAAGGGGTGCTAGGGTGACGGCACGTCCCTGGAGGGCCGGCTGCTGAATTTTCAGGAATTTCGTGAGCTGGTCCTTAAACACAGACATCATCAAAAACCCAGCGGCAGAAACATCTGATCACACGCGCCATGTCAGGAACGGCAGTGGAGACTCGAGACCCAGCGGCGTGTCGGCTTGTTTTCTGGCCGCCTGCCCTCGAGGCCATCCGTGCCGTGTCCACAGGCCGGCCGGGTCCCAGCCCAGCTCCACCTAGTGCCCGCCTGTGACTTCGGGGGCAGCGGGGTGGGGGGGATCGTTTTCCCCAGAGACGAGCTCTTCACGGCCGAACAGCCCATCGTGGGTTCCGGAGGGCTGACCGTGCGGGCGGCGATCGGAGTTCTTCCCAGAGTCCGTAGCTCGGTGGCGGCCAGGGTGGCAGGCTCCTCTCAGCTGACTGGGACATGTGCCCAAAGCGCCCATGCAAGGCCCCCAGCTCGCCTGGGTCCGAGGCGTGACTTTTATCTGACCCACTCACCTGGGGCCCGTGACACTGGTTCACGCGGCAGGGACCGTGGGGACATTCGAGACACCTGCCGTTCCTCTGGTTCAGCTTTGAATGCTGATTGCTGCGCCCATGTCACAGTAATGTCATTGGCTCGCACGTCCGGCGAGCACTGGGCTTTCACAGGAAGGAGAGAAAGATGACGCCAGCGGCCGGCCACACTCCCACGGCACCGAGACGGCCTCGCCCGGAACCGGGCAGGGCAGGGACACTGGTCCTCAGTGGGGGGGGTTAGGGGGGGCGTGGTCTGTGGGGTCGCCCTCACAGCGCAGGGACACTGGTCCTCAGTGGGGGGGGGGCGTGGTCTGTGGGGTCGCCCTCACAGCGCAGAGACACTGGTCCACAGTGGGGGGGGGCGTGGTCTGTGGGGTCGGTCTCACAGCACAGGGACACTGGTCCTCAGTGGGGGGGGGCGTGGTCTGTGGGGTCGCCCTCACAGCGCAGGGACACTGGTCCTCAGTGGGGGGGGGGGCGTGGTCTGTGGGGTCGCCCTCACAGCCCGCCGTTTGTCATAAGCACCTTGATTTGCTTGGAGCATCCAATCTGCAGCTCTGGGTTGCGCAGATCGTCGTCAGGTATCGAGCGTGGATAAATATAAAAGCCCCGAGAGATGATCCGGGTGCTGCGCGAAGCTCGCGGTGATAAAACGGGCCCGATCCTCCCGCTCGCTGCTCCGAGACTGTATTTATAGCCACGTTATTACGATTGTCAGGGGTTCTGGCTGGGAACAGGTGAGCGTTGAGGAAAAGCAGGTTCCCCTTTCCGATGACGGGAACAGGATGGCTTATCGTAGGGTGCAGAGCTTCGAGGCCGGGTCTGTGGCTCAGGGTCAGGAGGGTGAAGCCTTCCGCACAGACCCTTTGCGGGCTGCGGGGCGGAATGCGCCCCGTGCCCCAGGACGAGCCGAGTGGGGGGCGCACAGCAAGCACACTGCCATTTCAGTTTTTCTTACCTAAAAACATTCCGGTACGGTTTTGTCAGCATCGAGCTGAGACTCCCCTGGAAGCCAAAGTCTCAGCTGATTGAGCTGAGACGATGGAATTTCAGGTGTCGACTCCTGACGGGGTCCACTGTGCTCTGAAGAGCAGGACACTGCGGGAAGGACCCGATCGGGGTCAGAAACACATTCCAGAAACGACAAGTGCCCAGCGAGCCCGGACACCCCTGCTCGGAGCCGCACTGGGTCCCCGCGGTGCCTGGACGCGCACACGCGTCCCTAACCACGCGCACCCCCGTGTGTCCCCCAGGAGCTGGCGCGGGCGTGGTCCTCGCCCCCCGAGCCACGCTGTGTGCGTCTTCGCGGGCGCCTGTCCAGCGCCTGGGGACGCTTCCGGAGCGGCCTGGCGGACGCCGGCCAGCGGGGCTGCGAGTGCCGGCCGGCGCTGGACGCGGTGGGGCGGCGCGTGCACAGGTGCGTGAGCTGGGGCCCCCGCCCTCCCCCGCCCCGAGGACGTGTCTGGCAGGAGCACACTGACGTCACCTGCGCGTCGACGCGGACGTTTCTGAGCCCCGCCGGGGTCTCCGTGGCTTTATGCCTTCTGTTGCAAGGCGTCCCGAGGCCTCCGTGCTGGGGGTCAGGGTGACGCTCAGGGTGTCCCGGGTGTCTGCGGGGACAGCGGGCACTCTTCCGGCGACTTCCGGTTGCTGGGGCAGCCTCTGCTGTGTTCTCGCAGTGTGAGCCGGCGGCAGGGACACTGGCCCCTGGTGCTCTGGGGCGGCTCCTTCCCAGGGGCACCCGCCCACCCAGCTCCCGGGCCCGGCCCCCCCGACACCCCGGGACCGTTCTGTCCATTTTTCTCATTTATGGGGAGCCCCGTGTGCCGCATCCCCTGTGACGTCCCTGGGGCGCACGTCTGTGGGCGTGATGCCCATGGTGCTCACGCACGGGGGGTGGGGGGAGACGCGGCGCCCGGCCCCGGGGGACTTCAGGGCACTGTGTTCTCCTGGCCGCTCCTCTCCTGGGGACTCGCTCTGACGCCGTTTCTCATGCTTCATTTTGCCTGAATTAGCTTTAATTTTTTGCCATTTCAGGTTGGCCCAAAGCCTTGAAAAGACTTTGTTTTCCGGGAACCCAGTTTTGACTTTCCTTAGCAATTTCACAGTAACTGCGGGTAAGTACGTGGTTTCTCCCAGTCTGCGTGATGAAAAATTAAATTCAGTTTCTCGCACAAATCTATTGTCAAAACAAAACAAGGGAAGAGGTGGGCGGCTGTGGTCACAGGCGAGGGCTGGCCCGACGTCGTTGGGCGAGGGGCAAGGGGGACGAGCTCCTGCGTCCGGCGCCCGCCCTGGCCCTGTGTCCCAGGACGAGCTGCCCGCAGGCCTTGTCTTCAGGCTGTGCGGTTTGCGTTCCTGGCAGTGCTAACGGGCCAGGTCCGGCCAGTGCGTAGACGACCCTCCTCTAGTTAGAAGAGGGAGCCAAGTGGCCCCGCGGGAGGCGCGACTCCCCCGCGGCACTGGTCACCGGTCCCCGCGAGGGCCGCTTTCTGGAGGAGGAGACCCCAAAGCGCATGGGTGCCGGGGGGCGGGACGGGGTTCACTCCATGCCCAGCGCGGCCCGCGCGAGGCCCCCCGAGGACTGGCCGCGGCGTTGCTTGTGTTCGTTCGGGCGTCGAAGCCAGAGCGCGTTCTTACGGCCAGTGATAGACCGAACGTCCTTCCCGTCACTGTTTTCCAGCCGTGAAAGTGAAGGACGTGATGGGGAACGTCACCAGGCTGGCGGAGGAGCTCCGGTCTTTCGCCCACGTCTCAGACGAAACCATCGGCAGAGTCTTGGAAGCAGACATTTCCCACGCGCCGGTGCGAGCTGCCTCTCTGACACCCGGCAGGCCGTCGGGCAGCCCGGGGCTGCTGGCCGCCTCACCCCCTCCCTCTCCTCCCCTCCCAGGGCTGGCGGGGGGAGGGCGCCCTGTGCAGATGGCGTCGCCGGAGGCTGACAGGGCATGAACGACACTGAGCTCGGCAGCCGAGGGCATCGCCGTCCGGCGCCACCGCCTCGGGGTCTTTAATGTCATAACGTCACCTTCGCCAGGGTTAGCAAAGATAAAGTTAATGCTATTTACTTTAGCGATTCCCAACTCTGGTGCGGGACATTCAGAGTTGGTTCAGAAAGGGTTCAGAAAGGGTTGCAGAATTCTTAAAAATAGGCAAAAACAAAATAAGAATATCTAAACACCAACAATGGCTGAGCCCCAGTCGACATTTGGTTCCATGTGGGTCCCAGTTAATCAGGGCTCGGCCCGGGGTGGCTGGGGGCGCTGTCCGGGGTGCGGGTCAGCAGCTGGCCAGCAGGGCGGGGCGTGGTCAGGCTCCTGATTTCCAGTCCGTGGTGCTGCCTCCTTCCGCGAGCGGCCACCAGGGGTCACTGGCGTTCCGTCGTGGGAGGCTGTGCCCGCTGAGGCCCGTGTGGGAGGGGACACTGCCCAGCACGTGGCCGTCCGCTGTGTCCCTCGGCCGCCTAAGGAGCTGGACAGGCCGTTGGAAGGGTAGTAAAAAAAGGTCGCATTCTGTGCTTCAGATAAGTAGAGGTTCTTTGCTCTGATAGAGAACAGTGACCCCCAGGGACCCCACGAGCCTGCAGACGCCGGGGCCTGTCCAGATAGCCGTCTGGGCGTGGCCGGCCACACACGGGACCCTGTCCTGAGTCCTCAGAAAGGGCAGATTACTGGAAAGTCAGATAATTATGCAGATTTTAGAAGCATTTGCATTTAAAACGTTTGACTTGGCCTGGGTGAAGGCTCAGCGTTTTGGGGGCTGTTTCGGGGTCTGTCTCTGAGTCTGGCGGCCGCACGCCCCAGGCGGCTCATGCCGGTCCATGTCCCTTGGACAGGTTCTCTGGAGCGCCCTCACAGCGGCCTTGTCTGCACGCTGTGACCGGGAGACCCTGCGCCTCCTGCTGGCTGTGCCTGGGCCCGCGGCGCGGGAGCTGTGCAGCCTGCCTGGGGCCGGCACATACGCCCTGGTGGTGACAATGGCCCGGAACCTGGACCTACGGAGCCTCGTCTACAAGGTAGGGGGGCGGCCGCCGGGGCCCGCAGCGGCTTAAACGACCAGGACGGGCGATGGCCCGGCCCGCATGGGGTTTGCGTCCCAGGACGGAGAGGGGGCAGATGACGGGGTCAGAGGGCGTCGACGTCGCTGAGCCAAAGCTGAGCCCCGACCCCTGACTCTGCCCGTGGCCTGGGGAAGCCGCCACGCGCCGAGGGCGAGGAGACCGTCTCACGCGTGCGGGCGGTGGGGTTTCGCCTGCTTCTCGAGTTTCCTCCTCGGGTCCTTCAAAGACGGGGAGAAAGCAGTCTGACATGATTCGAATCTTAGCGACGGACCCCGTTCGTGCCTGGCTCAGGGTTGAACGATGCGGGGACAGCTGGCCTTCCGCGCTGCACGCACAGACGCCCCCGGATCCCGCGCAGTGGGGCCGCGGCGAGGGCCGGGCGGCGCTCACCCCCGGCTGTGCTTCCCTTCGAGGTGCTGGTGCCGGAGGACGCCAAGCGCGTGCTCAGCTCCCTGCTGGACGTCGTGTCCGGGCTCGGCCGCCTGCTCCCCAAAGCCGGCCGCGCCCTCGAGCTCCTCCCTGAGTTTCTTCGCGCGTCGGAGATCTCAGCCTTGCTGGACGTGGCTGGCGCGCCCCAGGTGTGTGTTGACGGGGAGACGCTCAGGTGTGGGGGGCCACGTTCCTTTCGCCTGCATTTCTCCTCTGACTCCAACGTTGGCCCGAGACCACAAAATACAGGACAGCGGCACCTCGAACGCCGCGGGGCGACAGTGGCAGAGGGCAGGCCCGGCATCTCCCTGAAGCCCGCAGGGGAGGCTCTGGCCTGCACCCGCCGTGGGGTGTCTGCGGTGCGGCCGTGCGCCCCGTGACGTCGGGAACCCCCAAACCCCTTGTTAGCACGCACGAGATTCCAAGTAAACTGCTTGCAAACACCTTGAAACGCTTATGTACACACAAGTAACTGGCTTACAGATGACGGGTCGTTTCTGCACAGACAGACACACCTGAATGAGGTCAGCGGCGTGAGCCTCGTTCTGCCGAGCGCAGCCCGCGGGGGCCCCAGGGGAGAGCAGCTGTGTGCGGAGCCCCCGGGGCCGCCGCTGAGCCGCGACACCTCTTGGCCTCGCAGTTCATCACTGGACAGACCGCGGGGTTTGCGGGCGCGCGGGCAGCGCTGTCCTCTCCTCGTCCTGCGGCTGCAGCGATGCGCGCGCCGCCCGGGGCGGGAGCGCGCAGTGGGGCCGCGCCGGGGCCGCCAGTGTGGCCCGGCCGGTGGAGACGGCGCGCGGCCTCGCCCCGCGTCCGGGTCGCTGACGTGCACTCCCCACCCGTCCCCAGGCTCCACATGGCGGCCGGGAGGACTCCTCTGCCTTCGGCTCCTTCCAGTCTGTGATGAAGATGGTTTGCAAGGAGCAAGAGCCTTTTTTCAGCAACTCTCACACGTTTCTCGACTTGCCCAGAGTCGGCGAGCTCCTGGGAGGGGACCGAGGGAAGTTCCACATTCCCGAAGACTCAAGTAAGGACACAGCAAGTGACTCGCGTGGGGCGTTTTGCCTGTGGAGACAGGCCCCGCCTCGGTCGCCGCGCCCTGTCCGGGCGGACGGCGGCAAGGGACGTCCCGCGCCGCGCTCTGGCCTCTGACCTTCCTGGTCGACGAGGCCCCCGAGTGCCGCCGCGGCAGCTGTGCGAACGGGCGATCGTGTCTGATCCCAAACTGGTCTTGCTGCCGTCCCTAACAAGGTCGTACTTTAAAGCATGAGGGGTCAGAACACCAGGAAGACTCTGCGGTCCACGCTCTGAAATTCGTTATGCAGTCAGGCTCTTCATTTACATTTTGTGGAATTATTCCTCTAGATTTACAGTACTTTTTGAATAACGAGAACTTATTTTTATTTTCAAATGAAAATGAAAACCCTCTGCTTCAGGATTTTGTGTTCTCTTCAGGGGTGAAAGAAATGGTTCCATTGGGAGGTTCGTTCCTAATTTCGTAAGAAAAACCTAATTCTGGTCTCAATACCAAACCGTTGAAATGACGATTTTCTAGATTAAAAACCAGATGCATTCCCTTTTTTGTGACTATTGTCATCTTCAGGTGCCTTTGTCATCCTTGAGCGCTCTTAGTGAAAACTTGGTTTGATAACGTGAAGGTCATGCGTTCAAATTGTTGACGTGAACGTGCCGTCTTAAAGTTTCTCTTGAGACATGAGCCACTAAGTACAGCGTCAAAAAAGAGTATTCCCAAATTTGCTGCCCAAATGCAGAATTGCGCCATGAAAATTCCTTATCAATGGCTTGTTGAGAAGTGAGGCATTATGGACTATAAATGAACCCCACTAGCCTGAGCATCCTGTGTCTTGAGTAATACTTTTTTCTTTGTTTTTTAAATTGTGACAGCTCCCTTTTGTTTGAAACTTTACCAAGAAATTCTACAGTCTCCAAATGGCGCTTTGGTGTGGTCCTTCCTCAAACCTATATTACACGGAAAAATACTGTACACCCCAGACACCCCGGAGATTAACAGGGTCATTCAGAAGGTAAGGCCGGGCGAACGCGGAGCCGACCGACCGTGCGGGAGACGTGTCGGGGAGAAGTAAGAGCGCGTGGGGCAGTCGGCGTACTCGCTCCGTGGCCGCCACGTGGGGCTGCAGCCGCGGCGTCCCCGGGCTCCGTCCCCACCCTGACGTGGCTCGCGCTGCGTTTGCCCCCACTCATTCTGACTGTTCGATACCTTCTGTTTTTACCGTGAAAGTGTCCTTTTGGAGGGCTATTGACCAAAAGTCTGGACTCTCGCAATGGAATTGTGTTAACCCGGATAAATGGCCGGTTTAGTCCTTCCAGACCGAGCTCCCGCGAGCCGGGGCCAAGGCCGCGGGGCTGGGGCTCCCTCCGTGTGAGAAGCTCTTAGCGGCCCTGGGTGGTCCACAGATGTCGCAGGAAATGGCTCTGCATCGCAGCTGTATTTTGAATTTAAAATTTTAGAGCAGGCCATGAGCTCCTCTTTTGATCATGTTCTGTGTTATCACGCATTAATATTGTCAGTGGCACATCGCGCCACAGTGTCGGACGCTGCGCTGGAGCCTGCGACACGACCACCAGCGTGACGGTCTCTGCTGCAGGGCTCGCCCCGCCGTGGGCAGGGACGACAGGCGGCCGAGGACAGGCCCCACGTGCGAGACGGGGAGGTGGCTCAGGGCGCCGGGCGGCTCCCCGGGTCCTGCCGAGGTCCGGGGCACTGCCGGAGGGGGAGGGGCTCCCGCTGGGGGAGGGGCCTGGGTGGGCCGTGAGCCCTCGACCAGGCGGTTCGAAGCCGCGTCCGCGTCAGGGTTTCGCGGGTCCTCGCTTTGCTCCCTGCGGGTTTCACAGGTGGTGCCTTTGCCCTGCGGGCGTGACTGCGGCCGCACGGCCCAGGCCAGTGCGTGTGCGGCCGGCGCTGTGGCCCTGCAGGTCAGCCACGGCCCCCGAGCTTCACGAGCAGGGGTCGGGTCCTCAGACGCCGGCCTGACGTCCCCCACGCGGGGGGACCCCGGGAGCCGCGACGGCCCTGCCGTGGGCAGCGGCGTCGCCTGCGCGAACGGAGCGGCCCCTGTCCTCACTTGTTTGCTGCTTAGGCTCATTCCTTCCACCCCTTCCTGCGAAGTGGAAGCACAGGAAGCGGCTGTTTTTATAGGAGAAAATGTGTAAAGTCGGTAATTTCCTCGTGCTCGCGCTATGATACTGCGGGCCGCGCGCAGCGTGACATGGTGGCCGGGCTGGGCCCCTCCGCCTTCCCGCCCCAGCCCGGTGACCCTGGCTGGTCACTTCCCCTTTCAAGGCCTGTTTTCCTCGCAAAGGAAAACGAGGGCCTGTGAGGGACCAGTGACATCTAGCCACATGGAGACGGCTGCTCGGGGTGCCTCGCGGCCACCTGGGGGCCCTGCCCCATCCAGGCCCCTCCCCGCCCGTCCCCTCCGCGGCCGCCATTGGGGTCACAGCACGTGCTCCCCCGGCCCTCCGTGGCGCCCTGCGGGGCTGTCTCTGGGTCCCCGCGGGTCCCCAGGAGCCCGGGAGCCTCGCGGCTGGACACAGCGTGGCCTCGCCCGGCCTTGTCCCGGCACGTCCTCCTGCTCTGGGTCCTTCTCCGGGGACTCTGGAGGCCTGCGGGGGCCGCCGTGCCGTCTGGTCGGGTGAGACCTCCAGGCTCTGCGGCCTGTGTGCCCCCGGGCCCTGGGGCCAGCTGTCGTCGGGCGCTCTGCATGCCAACAGGAGGAAACAGCGTTTGGCGGGCACCGGCAGTCCGCGGCCAGGCAGGGGTCAGTGTGGGCGGCGGGTCATCACCCTCTGAAAGGATCTTGCACTCAGATCACGGAGGTGGCATCCTTTTGCTTAGAAACATTTCTCTGCATACGTTCCAGGGATTTTAAGCACTTGGGAGCTTCGTTTTCCAATATTGTTATAATATTTTGCTTGTTATTTCTATATATTAGTGTTTTCAGTTTTTTGAATATTTAAATTAATATTAAATATTAATATTTAGCTGCAGCCTAATGTTTAATAAATCTTAAATAATTTAACATCAGATTTTGCAGAGATCTGTGTGTTTTGTTGTTTATTTAGGGAAATATCTCATATAGTTATTGCTTTCCTTTTTCTCCAAGTCATTTTTAATTTTTATTTATTAATTTTGCTGTTCTTTCCGCAGATTTGCTAATTATTATTATTTTATTGATATATCCAGTAAAAGCTTTGTTGATTAACTTTCACTTTTTAATTTGATAACAAACACATTTGAGTCTCAATTTTGACTATATTCAATATAATTTATAGCTAATATCTTTATTATTTCTTATGTAGTTATTTTCTAAATAATATTCTGTAATTTCAGTTCTTTACGATAATATTAAAAATTTTTAATTCATTAATTTTAAAAGTGTTTATACAAACTTTTCCTAAGAATTCCTAATATCATAATATACCCCTAAATGATTTATATATTTTGGGGTTTTCTTAGAAAATTCTGTGTGCCCTAGCCCGTTATTAGTTTTAGTAAATTTTTCTTTGGTACTTGAAAAGTGAGGGTATGAATAAATAGGATAAATTAGGACACTTTAACTTACTTAAGTTTAAAGTGTATGTAGTATGGATATTTATAAATACATAAAGACAGTGCGTCCGTAATGCGTGAGTGCCTAATTTTGTGTCCAGTTAGGACTTTTTGCAGATTTTCTAACTGGTTAACAGACTGTCCGGCCTCTGCACCTGCGCGCGATTTTGACCCGCGGTGGCGGCGTGTGGGGGCCGTGGCAGGTCTTCGCTCTGATGGCCAGTCATGCCCACGCTCACGTCCCCGTGGCCGCTGTGGCACTGAAGGGTGCTCCCGCCGAAATGGAGATGTAACCAAACATGCTTCATTTCGCAGGCTAATTACACATTTTATTTTGTGGACAAGCTGAAGATTTTATCAGAAATGTTGCTGAAAATATCCAGCGTTTTTCCGAGCGGTGGAAATGGCCAGATGCTGGAGCAGCTGCAGGTGAGGGTGGCTCACCTTGTCACCGAGGGCCGGGGGGGTCGTGCCCCGGTGTGCCCACGGCCAGAGTGGCCTGCAGGAGGCCCTGCGGTCCCCTTGGGCATGGTTTCCCTGGTCGACTGGTAACACTGGCTATGTGTGAAAAGCTTTTGTAAGTCGTAAGTACTCTGTGCATTCCGGACATTGCCATTGCGAGAAGGACCGACTAACAGCTCAGTGACATTCGCCAGGCGTCCCTTTCCGTGTTAACCATGCCTTCTGGGGGCGTGCTGTACTTTTTCCGCTGTGGGTCTCCGAAAACCATCGGTTATCATTTTCCAATGTTCTCGCTGTGTTGAAAATATAATATAGTCCAAAACAAGCGGGCTGTGGTTGAGAACGACCCAGCCCCTTCAGAGCCCGCGGTCGTTACTCCAGGGTTTCGGGACCATAGGTCACAGACAGCTGCGGGGCACCTGTGTAGCTCCCACTCACCTACAGCCTAATAGCGTGAGAAAATAAGCCCGCGTTTCGGTCCTGTCTGGCTTATTTCTTATGCACCAGGTGAGTAGCTCACGGTGACTCAGGAGCCAGGTCGTGTGGGTCTGACTCCCAGCCCTGCCTCCCACCGCTCTGCGGCCTTGGAGGGGTCGGCACACTGCTCCGTGCCTTGGGTTTCTTATCCGTGAAGCGAGGAGCTGGTGGCTGGGAGCTGGGACGAGCCAGGGCGTGTAAAGCACGCGGAGGCGCGTGTGGCTCGCCGGCGGTGCGGCCGTGTCTGGGCCCTTGCGGAAGCGGGCGCCCCGCTGGCTGCCACGTGCGTGGTTCCGTCTTGGGGACCGACCGTTAGGGCGGAGGGGGCGGGGCCTGGGGGGCTGGCGGTGGGAATGTCAGATGGCCATGCCATCGGACCGCGGGGACGGAGCGAGCGAGGGGAGTCAGGCGGGAGCGTCGTGGTCGGCGCCGTCATCGACGCGGCATCCTGGTCGGAGGGACCCTCCGCTCCTGGGAGCAGACGCGACGTGGTCACCGGGCCGGGGCCACGGGGGCAGGCGCGGCAGGACGCACCGAGGGGCCTCGAGAGCATGGCAGCGGCCCCGGCCAGCCCAGCTCCTGTAAGTCGGACGTCTTTGCTGCTCAGTGTCACGGCGGCCACCGCTCCGTGAGTGCCAGCTGTCACTGTGACATTCGTCTTTAATTCTTCTGCTCACGGTCGCTTTGCTAGTGCGGGCGTCAAGCAGACTTTTTCTCTAATGAGCTGTGACTTGTTTAGGCTTTGACGAGGCTCTGATGCCACTGCCAATAATGGCAGTGTAAGTGACAGGCGGGGACTCCTGCGACAGGGCGGGTGGCAGGCGGGGACTCCTGCGACAGGGCGGGTGGCAGGCGGGGACTCCTGCGACAGGGCGGGTGGCAGGCGGGGACTCCTGCGACAGTGCGGGTGGCAGGCGGGGGACTCCTGCGACAGGCGGGTGGCAGGCGGGGACTCCTGCGACAGTGACAGGTGGCAGGCGGGGACATCATGCGACAGGGCGAGTGGCAGGGCGGGGACTCCTGCGACAGGGCGGGTGGCAGGCGGGGACTCCTGCGACAGGGCGGGGTGGCAGGCGGGGACTCCCTGCGACAGGGCGGGTGGCAGGCGGGGACTCCTGCGACAGGGCGGGTGGCAGGCGGGGACTCCTGCGACAGTGACAGTGGCAGGCGGGGACTCCTGCGACAGTGACAGTGGCAGGCGGGGACTCCTGCGACAGGGCGGGTGGCAGGCGGGGACTCCTGCGACAGGGCGGGTGGCAGGCGGGGACTCCTGCGACAGGGCGGGTGGCAGGCGGGGACTCCTGCGACAGTGACAGTGGCAGGCGGGGACTCCTGCGACAGGGCGGGTGGCAGGCGGGGACTCCTGCGACAGGGCGGGTGGCAGGCGGGGACTCCTGCGAGGACACACGTGCACTCGCCTCGCCTCAGCGAGCAGCAGGTGCTCGGAGAAGTCCGCAGCTGGCCGGGTCCTGTCCATCACGTGGTCATGTCGGAAGCGCAGGTCACTTTCCCGGCCGTGACGACCTTTCCATCGCAGGACGAGCATGGCAGGCCATGCGCCCCGTCCAGCGTGCAGGCACGTTCCGCAGTCTGTCACCTCTGGTGAGCGTCTGGCAACTGCTCACGGCTAGTGAGAGAGAAAGTGAGATTGCCCGAAAGCAGTGGCCACGGTGTCATGGGTCCTGTCACCCACAGACAGGGCAGAGGACAGAGGGGGCTGCGCACGCCTGAGTCCCTTGCCTGCAGCGCCCGGGCTCTGAGGTCGCGGGGTCAAACAGTCAGGGCGCCGCCGGGGTGTTCTCTGGTGGCCTGGCAGTCCTTGCCGAGTCCCCACCCGGACACGGACACCCCTCTCCACCTGCCGTTGGCCTCAGCGCATCGGCGATTTTCACTCCGTGTCTGCGGGCTGTGGGACCTCGCAAGTGTGGCTGCACCGTGCGGGGAGATGCATGGCCACCGTGGAAGAGGGACGCCAGACTCGTCACACTGACGGAAACGGTCTCTGCGGACTCTGCAGTGAAACCAGGGACGGGCGAGGCGGGGCCCGGCCCGCCAGCGAGGAGGGGGGCCGAGGAGGCGGGGCTCAGCCCGTCAGCGAGGAGGGGGGCCGAGGAGGCGGGGCCCAGCCCGTCAGCGGGGAGGGGGGCCGAGGAGGCGGGGCCGGCCCGTCAGTGGGGAGGGGGGCCGAGGAGGCGGGGCCCGGACGTCGGCAAGGAGTGATGGGGTGCTGTGTGGGGCCCCTGCTGGGCGGCGTGGGGCCTCCCCGGGGCCTCCTCCAGCTGGGCGGTGGGAAGGCAGTGTGGAGGGTCTCGTGTGAAGTTTACGTTAGCAAATATGGTAAAAAGTGCATTCTTAATTTTATTTTTCGTTTTCAATATTAGTGCGTAATTACATACATAACCCGAATTGTCAAAATTGTTACTTCTGTTTTTCAAGATAGAGCCCTGATCGCATTATTCCGTTATTTACTGTGACATTCGAGAGCCTCTTTTAAGATGATTCACTTTTCGTACCTTTTTCTTGTATAACAAATTTTGAGTGAACCTAGTGAGTATTATTCAGCAAGAAAAAAAGGTGCCATTATTTTTGTTAAACTATTCTGTTTCCCTTTAGGAGGCCCTGAGGAACAAATTTGTAAGAAACTTTGTAGAAAGCCAGCTGCATATTGATGTGGACGAATTGGCTGACAAGCTCCAGACGTACGGTGGGTGTGAGTGTGCAAGAGTAAGCGTGGGTGTAAGAGTGTGCGTGTGTAAGTATAAGCATGCATGTAAGTGTAAGCGTGTGTAGGTGTAAGCTTGGGTGTGTAAGTGTAAGTGTGGGTGTAAGTGGGTGGGTATATAAGCATAAGCGGGTGAGTGTAAGTGTAAGTGTGTAGGGGTGTGTGTGTAAGTGTGTGTGGGGGTGTATGTGTGAGCATGGATGTGTAAGTGGGTGAGTGTGTACGTGTAAGTGTGTGTAAGTATATACGTGGATGTGAGCATGAGTGCGGGTGTGCAGGGGTGAGTGTGCACGTGAGTTCATTCACGCATCAGCGCCGTTTTCTGGCACCGTGGGTACTGGGGTTCCGGTTCCTGGTGGCCCCGTCCCTCCGCCTGGCAGGGCCAGGCGACCACATCTGGAGGCGGGGGGCTGGGGGGCTGCGGCTTGGCCTGGGATGGGCGGCTGCGCCCCAGGGCCCTGGCCCAGCCCTTCATCAGGAGGCTCATTGGGCCTCTAGATCTTTCTGTCTCGCTGTTTCCCAGTGGATGGTTCTGTTCAGTCTGATAGATTCGCGGTTTGGTGGGGGTTCATTGCAACTCTCCTGTTTGAGAGGAGGGTGTGGCCAGAAGCTGTGGCCACTGCTCCCAGAGGCCGAGGCGGGCAGGTCCCCAGGGCGAGCGGCAGGCCGCGCAGGTCCTGTGACTTGCTGTGTGTGTGCGTGCGTCACGGGTATGCGAGAGCATGCTGGTGTGTTTTCATGCATGTTCTCTTCTCGATAAATTCTTTTCCTTGAAGTCCTGAGCAAGAGTCTTGCGGGTCTGACCAAGGAGCAAGGCCGGGGATGGGGCTGGGGTGGCCGCGTGCCGGGCGGGCTGCGGGACACGCAGGGGCCTGGAGAGGAGCCGCCACGTCCCGCTGTGCCCCTGTCCTCAGGCGGCGCGCTGGGCAAGCTGCTGGGACACGCTGGTGCCGGACGCGCCCATTGGCTGGGCCACACCCTGGTCAACCTGTCCTCCTGCGTGGCGCTGAACCGCTTCCGGCCCCTGCCGTCCGTCACTGTCCTGGAGGCCACGGCACGCGAGCTCCTGCAGCAGAACAGCTTCCTGGCCAGTAAGTGCTCGGGGACACAGTGCCGCGGAGGCCGCGTGCCCATGGCCGTCGTGCGCAGACTCTCCCCGAGCGTGTCTGCCGGTGCCTCGGACGCGGCCCCTTCCAGGCAAAGCACCATGAGGCGGCCTGAGTGCGCTGAGTCGGTGAAAACGTGAGCCTCGTCCACAGTGACCAGCGGCAGGGTCACTACCTCGGCCAGAGCCAGTAGCCGCATCTGACTTTACCACCTACAATACCATTTTATGGTTCAGCCTCACGGGACAGGTGGTCATTTCCCGATCAAAGTTGCGCCCTGATTATATCCTGGAGACAGGCAGGGGACAGGTGTGGTCATTGCTGCCCCGTCTCCTGACCGTGCACTTATTCAAGATAGACATGGCGGGTTGTCGAATTCGTCTTGAATGAGCGCTGGATTAGTTTTAGTCGGCCTTGTGCTGGTTTGCCGGGGCCGCTGTGGCAAATGCCAGGCGGGTGGCGGGAGCACCAGAAACTGGAGCGTGGAGGCCGAGGTCGCAGTGCGGGCCATCGGCCCCCCCCCCTCCGCACGTGCGCCCCGCATCCTCTGTGCACGTCTGCGTCCCAGATCCCCTTCCTACGCCGACGCCCGTCACGCTGGCTTAGAGCCCACACTCATGACCTCAGTGTCACGTGGCTGCTCCTGAAGACCCTGTCAGCAACGAGGCTACACCGGGGAGTACCAGGGTCACCTCTCATAGGACCCCAGCTTGTAGGTTTTTGGGAGCACGATTCGACCCGTCACAGGCCTTAGATTTACAATTAAAGAGCACACGAGGCAGGAGGCAGAGTCCACACGTGCACCCTTGGGCCATAAGCAACCCCCGAAGCGTGGGCTCTCGGGCCTGCCTCTCCCGGGGGTGGTGGGGGCGGCTCCGGTGCCCAGGGGCCGCCTCCGGTTTCCAAGTCCACAAATACGCGGAAGGAGGAACGCCTCTGCCCACGACAGCCCGGTGCTCGCGTTACAGCGAAAGGCGAAAGCCAGGCCTGGGCGTTGGGCGCCTCGGGTCCGCGTGCCGGTGACGTCCGCGTCACGTCGAGCCGGCGTGGACCCCCGGGGTGGCCCTTCGCAGCGTGCGGGGGCGGCGGCCCCGTGTCTGCGCCGACCGGACCGCGGGCCCCGCCCCGGCGCTGACGGCCCCGACCTGCCGCCAGGCGTCATCTTCCACAGCCCCGCGGCCGGCAGGAGCGCCAGCGCGGAGCGCCCCCGGCTGCCAGCGCACGTCGCCTACACCCTCCGGACCAGCGTCACGTACAGCGTGCGGACGGACGTGGTGAGAAACCCGTTCTGGAAGTTCCATCCTCAGAGCCTGCCGGCCGACGGGTTCAAGTACAACTACGTCTTCGTTCCGTTGCAAGACATGATCGAAACGGCCATCGTCCTGGAGCAGACGGGGTGGGAGGCCGCGGGGCCGGCCGCGCGGGTGCAGGCGGCCCCGTACCCGTGCCACAGCAGCGACCTGTGAGTGCCCGGCCGCCTGGTGCTCCGGCTCCAGGGCCCCCCGCGCCGGGCCGGAGCGCGCGTCCGGGTTTGCGGCCGCCCGGCGGCTGTGAGGACAGTGGGGGGAGGGGGGGGAGGGGCGGGGACGCGGGGGAGGGGTGGGGACGCGGTGCGGCCCCCGCGGGGCGCAGCGGCTCGGCCGCCCTCGCCTGACCCCGGGTCTCCGCACAGGTTCTTGAACAACGTGGGCTTCTTCTTCCCCCTGATAATGGTGCTGACGTGGATGGTGTCGGTGGCCAGCATGGTCCGGAAGCTGGTCCACGAGCGGGAGATCCGCTTAGAGGAGGTAGGCGGCCTGGCAGCCCGGGCCGGGGACGGCTGCCCTCCTGGTGGCGTCCTGTGCCCACGACCCCCCCACTCCCCGCTCCTTCGGCGCCGGTTGCCGTGGTAACGCCGGTGTCCTCCTGCCAGTACCTGAGGGTGATGGGCGTGCACCCGAGCACCAGCTTCCTGGCCTGGTTCGCGGAGAACGTGGCGGTGCTGGCGGGCGGCTGCGCGGCGCTGGCCGCGGTGCTGAGGGCCAGCGGCATCTTCGCGCACAGCGACGCCGTCCTGGTCTTCCTGTTCCTCCTGGACTTCGCCGTGTCGGTCGTCATGCTGAGCTACCTGCTGGGCGCGTGCTTCGGCCGCGCGGACATGGCCGCCCTGTGCGCCAGCCTGCTGTACGTGGTCAGCTTCCTGCCCTACATCGTGCTGCTGGTCCTGCACGGCCGGCTCGGCGCGGCCGCGCAGACGCTGCTGGTGAGTGCGCCGCCCGCGGCCGGCCCGCTGGGCGCCCATGGGCCCCGGGCGCGGGGGCGGTGTCGCGTTGGTGGGGTCTCGGTCGCTTGGGTTCTTTCTCTTTGCGGGGCCTTGTTTCCTTGCTCGTGTCATTGGCCACGGTGGGCCCCCGGGCGCGGAGCGGCGAACGCAGTGCAGCCCTCGCTCCCTTCCACGTCCCGCCGCTCCGCGGGGCGCGTTTCCTTATGCAGCACGTTGGATTCGTGACCCTTCACAGACACTTTGCAGCCAGGAGATGCGACTCCTTCTGACGCTGCAGACTGGCTCGTTGTCGCGTGTCGGGGGGACGGGTGTCCGGCCCGGCCCTCCGGGCTACGGCGTGGACACGGCCGTTGTTCCGGCCGGAGCGTGTGGTGGCCCCTCTGGGAGTCCGGCACGGTGGACCGGCTGGTCCCCGGTCGGGAGTGACGTGCGGCCGCTGTCCCCCTCCGCCCCCGCAGTGCCTCCTGTCCACGACGGCCTTCGGACATGGCGTCTTTTTCATCACCTTCCTGGAAGGGCAGGAGGAAGGTAAGGACGTTCACTTTTGACCGGGGGCTCTGAGCGACGCCGTCCTTGCTGCCAAGCGGAGGCCGCCACCGTCCGGCTGGCCCACGTGTCCGTCGCTGCCCGGCTGGCCAGCAGCCCGTGCTCAGCCCCGACGCGCTCCCGCCAGCGTAGCCACCGTCCGGGTCCCGCCGCGTGTGCCCTGGGGCTCGCCGCGCCGGCGCCTCTGCCTGGGCCTCCGCCCGCGCTCCCCGGTGTCCGTCCTATTCCCCCTTTGCCGTGCCAGCGCTCGCGCCCCACGGTCCTCGTGTCCACGGTTCCTGGGCCCGCCCTCGAGACAGATTTCAGCCCCGGCGGGCAGAGCACGCCGACACCTCCGCTTCCCGCGTGTGCTAGCGCGCACGGCGAGGCCGGCACCGCACACCCTGAGCCAGGACGGACGCGAGTTTCTTGCAGGTCGATGTGATTTTCGTGCTGTGAACACTTACAGGGGGAGAGACGCAGTGACCGCAGCTCGGCCCCAGCCGGGGCGACGTCAGCCCCGGGGCGAGGCGGCTTCGGGGCGCGCGGCACCTTCTGGGGCACCGCGAGCATTTTACGCCACGTGTGCAGAGCCGAGTGGCCCGGGCGGCTCCTCACACCAGGCGGGCTTGTGGGGCCACGGGAGAACGGCGGCCAGTGACCAGCCCTCTGAGTATTTAGGCCTGAATTCCAACAAACACACGATGCACACGTGTTTTGTTGAGTTCTAGACTAGTACGTGGGAACATTGAGAAAGAGGGATCGTTTCCTTAGATTGTACTTTAATTCAACAATAAAGAGCAAATAGATGAAAAGAAACGATTCTTTCCCACTCCAGACCTGCATACAGGAGCAGAGAGAGGAGTGTGATTTGGAGTTTGGGTTTTCAAGGAGCCTCTGTATCTTTTTTTTTTTTTTTTAAATAACATATTTAATTTCTCTAAAAACAAAATTAGTAAAGCAACCTTTAAAAGTTTTAAACGTTAGGTGTGGAGATGTTGACGGCCAGAGAGCTGAGCAGGAGGGAAGCGAGCAGATGTGACCTTCTCGGAACCCCGGGGTGCTGCCTTGCTCTGTCCTGGCCGGGGCCCCCGGAAAGGCGGGCCCCCACACCCCGTGGCGTCTGTGGCTCTCACTCTGCCTTCCCTTCCCCAGGGCTGCAGTGGGCGAACGTGGGCCAGGCCCCGGAGCAGGTGGGCATGACCTTTGCCGGGGTGTGCTGGATGATTCTGTTTGATTCGGCCCTTTATTTTCTGTGTGGCTGGTACCTGAGCAGCTTGACTCCTGGTAAGTATTCCGCACTTTGAAAGACAACAGATGAGCGTAAACAGTTTGTAAACTGTCGTGTTATTGTGTTACCTGCTGTATCTATATAGATGAATATCATTAGAATAATTACTTAAAACAACACTTATTCTTTAAATAAAACTCTGGTCAGAAAGGGAACGTGATTAGAGGGCGTTGACGTGATGTGTGTGGGAATCGGCATCGTGAACAATTCTTCATCGGAGAAGTTTTCAGTGATTCGTTCCCTCCTGCTGTCAAGCCACGTCTCGTAATCTGTGCCGACGTCGGAGACGGACGAAGGAGGCGGCAGCTGGACGGGCCGCGGCCTTGCCTTGGGCACACTCAGCGCCCACGCGACGCTGCTCCGTGTTTAAAACACCTGCCTGTGTGCCGGGCACCTGCTCGAGTGGCCGTGAGGGGCCCCGGCGGTGGCCCCCGGTCGGGCCAGGGAGAGGGAGCCTGGACCCCGCTCGCTGACGCCGTGCCCCGGCTGTTGCCGGCTCCCGTGGGGGGCGGGGGGGCTGTGGGCAAGCCGCCGGGAGTGACATTTTCTACCGATTAGCTAGGATGTTCAGTCACAGAATCTTCTCAACGGAAAAGGAACCGGCTGACGTGGACCGCGTCTTGTTTTCAGGGACTTTCGGCTCCAGGAGGCCGTGGCACTTCCCTTTCGCCGCCTCCTACTGGAAGGACGTGTGTGGCCTGGTGGTGGGAAGGCGGCATGCACTGGGCCCTGACCTGCTCGTCCTCAGCGGAGTCTCCGGCGTCGAAGGTTGGTGAAGGGCGAGCCGGACACACGCCTCCCCTCCCGGTCAGCGTGGGCGAGCCGTGCAACCGCGGCCTGGTCACAGCCGTGCTGGGCTCTGGAGACGGTGGCCGGGCCCGGCTACAGGAGGGGTCCCCCGAAGGGATGGAGCTTGCCCTGCGTGGGACCCCAGGGTGCGCGTGGGACCCCAGGGTGCGCGTGGGAGCCAGGGTCTGCGTGGCCCGCTGTTGACGGCGCCCTGAGTCTGCGTGCCGGTCGGTGTGCATGCGTGTGCTACGTCAAACACGAAGACGCCCTGCAGGGAGGGTCCACTGAGCCACCTTGGGCCAGGAAGGGACCGGGTCCCGGGGGCAGGCCGAGCCCCCGGCAGTGGGGCGGGCGGAGGAGGCGACAGGTCTGTGTCCCGGACGTGACCGTGCTCGTGCACCCAGGCCGGGCGGGAGGAAAGCGAAAGGCGTCTGAGAGCATTTCTGGGGGCTGCAGCCCCGTTAGCCGTCACCTCCTGGGGAGCGCCGCTCGAGGACGTGGCGGCGTGTGACCGCCCGCCTGCCTCTGTCCTCTGCGTTGACGAACGTGTGTGCTCATTTTTGTTTAACTATGAGATGGATGGCACCAGGACACAGACTTCGCGACCAGAGGCCTCACTTTGCCGTCGTGTGAGTCGCCTCTTGGTTTTGCTGAAGAAGAGTTTTGAATTGTTTCATGGTCCAGGTCCAAGGCAGCCCACTGGGTGACCGGATGTGAGTGCTCATGAGGGTTTTGGGGCCGCTCAGGGTGATCTTCATCTTCCCTGCAGGGTCATCACCACAAAACGGGCCAGGGAAGCAGGATGGAGGCCCCCCGGGCGTCACCCTGGTGTCTGTGACCAAGGAGTACGAGCCGCACCAGGCAGCCGTCCAAGACCTGACCTTCACCTTCCACAGAGACCAGATCACGGCCCTGCTGGGGACCAACGGTGCTGGGAAGTCCACTGTCATGTGCGTCCCCGTCCCCCGCGTGAAGCCCGGGCTCCGATCTGCGGTCGCCTGTCGCGCTCAGTGCGGGTCTGGGGCTCAGAGCGGCGGCAGGGCCCCGGCCGGCGCTGCCATGTGCCCTTGGCCACCGGCACCCGCAGGGCTGGGCAGACCCTGGGGGCGCGGACGGGGTTCAAAGTCGTTAGTTCTTCCTCCGTTCCCTGCGGATAGTCCACCTGCTTTACCGTCATCTTCAAAAGTCCTACAGCCCTTTTCGTCTTTTTCGTATTAAGTTTAATTTTGCTTGCGTTTCTATAGAGACATGAAATTGGGAAGGATGTTTGCAGTTTTCTTAAACAGCTGAGGATATTTTTTTCATGTTCTAGTTTTGTGTGGTCGGATGTTCTTTCCAGGTTTGATGTTGGTTTAGAATTCAGTGGCTTCAGATTTGATTAAAGAGTCATGTCACCTGCCAGGGCCTCAGCGTCCCCCGTGTGTCCTCCCGCCTGCTGGGGCCGACGAGGGCGTCCAGGTTTGAAGGTGACCGACCAGGCTCTGTGACGCCGTGCGGCAGCTCCGTGCGGACGTGCGCCGTTGTGTGTGTGTCTGCGGCGGGCAGGCGGGCGTGGCGCTCGGGCCTGTGACAGGAGCGTGTCTGGCTTCCCGGAATCGAGGCCAGGCGTAGGTGGCGGCGGGCGGTCCTCGGACCTGGTCTCGCCCGAGCCGGGCTGCCGTGTCCTTACGGTGCCCACGTGGGCAGGGGGCATGCGGGTCACAGGAGGAAGCCCTGGTCACGGGGTCGGGTGTCACGGTGTGTGTTCTGCTCGGCCGATGTCTGATCCCGAGGCCATAGGAAAACAAGCCACGTCTTTAGCCTGTTTCTTCACCTGCGAAGATGAAGTTGCCTGTAGCGTCTTCGGCCCCGGTGTAGCCGTAATGTCCCGTCACCTTTCCCGCTGTCACGTGGCTGGAGGTCGGGCCAGCAGAGGGCGTGTGCTGCTCGCGTGTGCCGGGGTCGCGGCCTGCGGAGCAGCGACCTGCCTTCCTCCCGCAGATCCATGCTGACGGGGCTGTGCCCGCCCACGTCCGGCGCCATCTTCGTGGACGGCAGGGACCTGCACGCGGAGCCGCCCGCGACCAGCAGGGGGCTGGGCGTGTGTCTGCAGCAGGACGTCCTGCTGGCCGGCCTCACGGTGCGGGAGCACCTGCTGCTCTTTGCCTCGGTGAAGGTCCCGCAGTGGACGCGGAGCGACTTACGTCAGCAGGTCGACAGGTGAGTGGCGTCCTCGGCTGCCGTCCGGGCCCCCCGCCCCTGCCCCAGGGTGGTGGCGGAGGACACGGGCAGAGATGCCACGGGAAACGTCGGGGTCTCTAAGTGTGAGGAGGAAACGCAGCAGGTGGTTTTTGGTTGTGAAGCTGTGACAGAGCCGCCAGCCAGGGAAGGCGTCTCGGGGACGACCTTGAGCTTGATCTGGCCTCAAGGCGGGAGGCGGGTGAGCAGGGCGGGAGCGAGTGGTGCGGGACGCGGTTCGGGGGTCGCAGAGCTGGGCAGGGCCGAGGGGTTCGGGCCCGTCGTGTGGGGTGGGGGCGCGCTCCGGGAGGCTGGTCTGTGAGCCCGGAGCAGGGAGCAGGACGGAGGGACAGACAGGCGGTGCCACTGGGGCTGGCGCGGCGAGGGCCTGAGCGCGGCCGAGCTGCCAGGTGGGGAGGGGGCCCCGGGTCTGAGAGGCACAGGCCGCCTCGACCACCTGGGGGTCCAGGGGGCCCAGGTCCCGAGGGGTGTCCCGAGGCCTGAGTGGGGTGGTGGAGGAGGGCGTGTCGGGGAGCCACGTCGGCCAGTGAGGAGACACAGCCCCCCTCCGCCCCCACTGGGGACTGGCAGACGAGGCGGCTGGACCAGAGGGAGAAGCCCGGGTCCTGGCCGGAAATGGCGGCGTTCGGGGCGCTGAGCCAGTAGCTGCAGAGGGGCCGTTGACTTGGGGTGCGGGTGGCCGCCGGGCCAGCCTGCACCCACCCCCCCCCCCCACCCCGCTGTGGCGGCCGCGCAGAGGGGACACGAGCCGCCTGACCGGGAGGAGCTGCCCTTCAGGGGGCGGGGTCAGCGCTCGCCCCGCCCAGGAGGACCGGGGCCTGCGCGCGCGCGTCACCGCCTCTGCAGGCCTCGCGTGTGGCAGCGGGGTTCGCGCCCCACAGGGGACGAAGGCCGTGCCGTCCTCTGACTGCTGCCCCCGTGGGCTTCACCTCGGTGCCTCCGGCCCCGCGGTGACGTGACAGGGGGCCGGGGCGCGGCGCGCCGGGGGGCTCCTGCCTGCCGCGTGGCCGCCTTCCGCCTCTCCACCCCCCGCTCGGCGTTTCCGGCGCCACCCGCCGGGGCTCAGCGGCTTCCCCACCTCCTTCGGCAGAGACCCCGGCTCTTGCCGCCGGCTGCCGCTCCGCGCCCCTCACGCCCCTTCTGCTCACCTGCGCGCGCCCACCTCTGCCGAGGTGGGGGCGGCCCGCGTCTTCCCACTCCTCAGACGTGGCTGGGGACGGCAGGGGCCGATGGCAGCGGGCACTCGGGGTCACGGGGGACACTTGTCTTGGATCGGTGGCGCCTGCCTTCAACTCGGGCGGGCACTTGACGAGGAGCAGCCACGCGTCACTGAGAAGCAGACAGGTCACACGCAGCCTACGGCTTTAAAAGTCACAGGTCTCCTCTTTTCGCTGAAACCCGCGTCTGCTCCGGACTGTGCAGCCGGGCGTGGATCTGGTCCCTAACCAACCACGCCGCCTGGGTGCAGGCAGCCTCCTGGGTACCACTTTGCGCTGTCTCCTAGCAACGGAGCCAATCTGCACAAAAGCAACTTGAACGAGATCGTGCTCTAGGGCAGCAGTTCTCCATTAGAGGGGACGAAACCGAAAGCGTCCGGCTCGGAGCCCGCGGCCCGCAGGGTGGGTGCCTCGCTCCGCAGCGGCCCTGGCCTGTGAGTTCGAGGGGGCCGGGCCCGGGCAGCCTTTGGAGTGAGCGTCCGTCCAGCGTCTGGTCTTGACGGGGTTGCCTTTGATTGGCCCAGAGAAGATAAGAGACGCCAAGAGAGAAACTTGAGTCTCAAGCCCCGGGATGTCACGGGTCAACATGGGACATTGGACGCCACGCGACTCAAGTCGGAGGCTGGTCTCTGGGGAGGGGACGGGGGTTGGGAGGGTGCACGAGGGCGGAGGGCAAGGGCCGAGGCCCGTGGAGAGGAGGGGCCCGTGGGAAGGACAAGCTCGTCCCGCAGTGCGTGGGGCCGAGTGCACGGGCGTGCGGGGCACGTCTGTGACCACCGAGACACAGCCGTGGTGCCAGTATGTTGAGGTCTTCGGCGACCTCGACGCCGCACTCTGGTGACGTGGTTCTTGGGGAGGAGCGCGTCGGAGTCAGTTAGTCAGTTAGAGTCACTTCCTCCCGGGGAGGGAGCAGAGGAATGGGGTGTGTCAGGCGGAGCCGGGAGTGAGAAAGGGCGGCTCAAACGCAGAGCGAGCACTGAGGCCGGAGGAGCAGGCGGGCGCAGGGGCAGGGCCCGGTGCCCACAGGCAGGGTGGTCTCGGCTACCCCAGCGGGGGGCCGAGCCTGTGGGCTCCCAGCTCAGGGAACAGGCGCAAGGCCGGCTGAGCCCGCGGGGCCGGGCGGCTGCTGCCGGCCAGGACGGGCTGGGGAAGCTGTGGTTCTCGGAAGAGGCCGCTTGGGGCCGGGCCTCCGGAGGGCCGGTTACCGGAAACGACAAGGCCGGGTGTGATCAGGGCAAGAAAAACGACAGTGTCATCGGGACCCGCGAGTTTGAGACCTCCGACACCTTCCTGACTGGGTTTTCTTTTCTCAACGGACTGATCTCTGATTAACGCGGTCAAGCGGGGCTCCACGAGGCCCCCCACCTGCTGCGTCGGGGTGGCCCAGGTGGGGGTGTCGGCGGCAGAGTCTCCCTGGGAACGAAGGGTCACGGACGTCGCTGCTGGAAAGGAGCCCCGGCCCTCTTCCCGTCGTCAGCGACGGCGACGCCCGGACGCCAAAAGCGGGGACGTAAACCAGCCGCGAATCGAGGTTGCGATCCTCGCGGAAAGGGCGCCCGGCGGGGCAGAGCGGGTGGACGGGACGGCGCCGGGGTCCGGCCGGAGCCCTTCCTGGGTGGGGCCCGGGCGGGAGGCGCGCGAACAACGGAGCAGGCGTGGGACGCGTCCCGAGCGACCGGGCGCGCAGGTCCTCGGGCTCACCGGGTCCTCCTGCGGGCTCTGGAGCATCCCGGGACCCGGCGGTTCCGGACGCCCAGCTGTGGGGAGCCCTGGCGCATCTCCCCTCCCGTGCACCCCGCTCTGGCTGCTCGCCGGCCCGCGACGGTGCCGGGAGCCATCCCGCCGGCGGCTCAGCGGGGAGGAGGCGTCTCTGGGTTGAGAGCTCGGGGACCAGTGTTGGGAAGTCTGGCCTCAGTGGGGACGAGTGCGTCTTCAGTGGGTGACGGGAAGGGTGACTGCAGAGCGAGCTGGGGTGCAGGGGGCCCTAGGGGGTAGGAGGCTCTGGGGGGTGGGGTCGCGGAGGGGGCGGGGCTGCCGGCCACTCGCTGTGCTCAGCTGGGCGTCTGAAGTGGGGAGCGTGCAGATGGGTCTCGGGCAGAAAGGGGCGCGTTTGCACGTTAATGGCATCTGGGGGCGCGTCCAGCTGTTTCCCGGAGCGTCCAGCCCCCTGGTCAGGAAGGTGGCCGACAGGGCTCCGATGCGGCCCCTGCCGCGCCCCGTGGCCCCGTGGCTGCCTTCTCTTCACGGCCCACGTGCCCGGGGCCACACTGCGGCCCTGCCGTGTGCTTGGGGCAGGCGGGCGCCGTGGGGGCTCCTCTAGACAGGATGGTGGCTTCCCGGGGCAGCGCTTGGCGGGCCCGGCTGCGCGGGGACCCAGTGGCCAGCGGGCTCTGATCGGCTCTGATCCACTGCTGGCTCGGGGCTCGGGGCTGCGCTCGGTGGCCGCGGGGCCCCGGTCCAGCTCCGGGCCACAGAGACCGCGGTCGCTGCCGTGGCCATCCTCGCGGGGACTTCGGGGTGCGGCCCTGAGGCTCGGGCACAGCTCCGGCCCTGCTCCCATTTCAGAACCCTCGGGGACGTGGGGCTGAGGCCGCACCAGCACACACAGACCCATGCCCTCTCCGGGGGCCTCAGGAGGCGGCTGTCCATCGGCATCGCCTTCCTGGGCTCGTCGAGCACCGTGGTCCTGGACGAGCCCACCAGCGGGGTGGACACTTGCTCCCGCCGCAGCATCTGGGACATTCTCCTCAAGTACCGAGAAGGTAGGACCGGCCGTCACCGCGGCTCCCCCCACTGCCCCCTCAGGGAAGGGATGTGCGCAGTGCGCGACCGCTCAGGCCCAGCGGGTGGGGCCACCTGCCGGAAAACGTGGCTCGTGGGACCCCGAGACGAGACGCGTCGGCCGCACCGCCTCGCTGCGGCACGGGCCCCCGGCCCGGCCCCGGTCTCTGGCCGAGGTCGGCGGCGGTGCGCGGGCGCTCACGGTTCGTGACCGCCTCTGGGGCTGTGCCCGCCCACACCGTCCCCCCGCGGCCTCGCAGGCCGAGGGACAGGCGCCGGCTCCCGGCCAGGGCAGGCAGGTCCCGGGGCGGCCGGGCGCCGGTGCGGAGCTCGTGTTCCTCCCGCGCCCCCAGCCGAGGCCGTTGGCCGGGCAGTTCCCCCCTCCCGACTCCGACTCCTGTGGCTCTGGCAGTGGGGGGCATCGCTCTAGGACTCTAGAGACACCCTAATTTTCAGAGAGACGCGGGGCAGCGGGACAGCGCGGCGCCCCCCCCCCCGCCCCCCCGGCCTGAGCGTGAGCGTGGGGTCAGGGCGGGGTCGGGTGACACATGGTTTGCTTCTCTTCGCCTTCGAGTGCAAACTGCTCCTGACCCGGAGCCTCGGCCCCGGGAGGGATTCGGGTTTGCTGCGCGGGAGTCGCAGGGAGGGAGAGCCAGGCAGAAGCCTCCCCTCCCCCAGCGCGTCCCCTCCTGGCGGTGGAGAAGGAGCTCGTCTGTCACTCGCAGCTCAGCATGGGCTGGGACCGGGGAGGAGCGAGACCATGGAGAGGGGACGTGGAAGGACCTTCTCGCTGGTTTCTGCCCCTGAAGTTTTGGAGGATCGTGGGAGACAGAGAAGGAAGCAGGAAAATCTAGCGCTCTGTCCCCTTCTGGGTGTTGGCCTGGGGTGGGCAGTCGCACCGGGAAACGTCAGCGTCCCCGGCTCACCTGACCCTGTGCACTGCACCACGGTTCTTGAGGCCGGGCAGGGCACTGGGGCCAGGGAGACCCCGCGGCCGGCGTCCCGCACCTGGCCGGGCCCACGGGCCTGGCACCAGGAGGGGACCAGGAGGGGACATGGGCCCGCCCGTGATGCCGCCGTGGCGGGGGGAACTGGCCTCCTGCAGCTGGGTGGACACCAGGCCCAGACTCGCAGGCCAGCGGCCAGCTGGGCAGAGGCGAGCCCGGAGAGCACGCGGCGCTCGGGGCTCTGACTTGCCCATCCAGGGTCCTTGCCCAAGCTCCGAAGGTGGAGATGGACAGTAGCAAGCGGGCCTGGTCATTACCCGGATACCACAGGACGCCGGGGACCCTGAGCCTGAGGACCCGAGCCCTCAGCGACGAGGTCGCAGGGCCCTCCCTCGCGCACTTGCCTCGGCCCCGAAGGGCAGGGGACGGGTGGAAAGGAGCAACCAGGAGGCCTCGGAGCAGGGGCCGCCTCGCCGCCTGAAGGGACCGGCGACCCGTGAGATCGGAGGGCTCTAAACTGGACGGGTGACGTCCCCGTCGGCCGGCGTGGGGCCGACGAGGACAGACGAGAGGAGGACGGCTCGGTGGACCCCGTGCCCCCGGACGCGTGCGCCCCAGCACGAATTGAGTGCTGCGGGCCCCCCTCCTGGTTTATTTAAAATCAGAGGTGGCGTCTTCGGGCTGCGCTCGCTACACTTGAGTCGTGAGCACAGTGGTGACTTCAGACAGCAAACCGGACACCGCGAGCTTCTTCCAGCTCCGTTGTGGTAGCTGAAGTGTTTGTCACTGTCCTCGGCCGTGCGGCGGGGACGTGTGTCTGCCGAGGCTTCCCGGGAGCGGCCCCTGGGAGTGCGGGGTCGGCAGGCTGTAGGCAGGTGGGCGCCGCGGGAGACCGCGCTCGGGGCATCCAGACGGCGCCCCCGGAGACCGCCCCGGGCCCCCGGGGCCCACACCGCGGCTCTGCGAATCCGCCCAGGACGGCACAGCGCCCCCCGCCGCGCAGGGCATCTCCCGCCAGCCCCGGGGCCAGCGCCCCAAACGCGCTCGCAGCCTCGCTAGTGACTCGCCGCGCTGGGCTCCCGGCCGGGCGCCCGGGGCAGATGCACGAGGAAGGAAAGTTCCAGAGCGGGTTGGGGCACAGTGACCGCGTCCCCCCACCGCGTCAGACTGGCTGTCCACCGTGCTTCCCGCGTGGCTGTGGCCGGAGGCCCGGTGCCGTCGCCGGGGTTCAGTGGGAGGGGCGGGCCGTGCGTGGGTGCCGGGGGGAGGGACACCCCGACCCGCATGGGATCGGGGCGGAGCCAGCATCTGGCGGGGGCGGGGCCGTGAAGCGGGTCTGCCACAGGGACACCCGTCCTTGGAGGGCGGTTAGTGGAGTTTTGCAAACGTCCTCTGAGAAGCCATCAAGGACCGGAATCCTGTGAACCACACTCATTCCTTTAGGAACTCAGGTTCCCGCCGGCCGTGGTTTTCAGACGACTTCGCTGTCTGGGGACCCGTCACCCAAAGCACGAGGCGGCATTGATCGGAGTGTCCCAGCCGCCCCCACCCCAGACCAGGACTCCGTGCGGGGAGCTCGTCCTTGGTCTTAGGGGCACGTCCGTGGTGGGGGGCTCAGGGCCCGCCGTGGGGGGCAGGTCGGGCTCCCCGCAGCCAGCGAGGGCTCCGGCGCGATCGTCGGGAGCCGAGCTTCGCGAAGGCGCCGTCTCCGTCCCGCGTGGCGCGTGGTCTGCGGCCGCCTCGCCCCCGGCCCCCGAGGGCGGCAGGTGTGCCGTGCACTCCCGGCCTCAGCGCGGCGCTCGTCCTGTTTGCCACGCGGTAGCTGCCCCCGGAGAAGGCGGCCCCCTGCCAGTGTCCCCGTCACTGCCCACGGGGCGCGAGGGGCCCCGACGCCGGGAGACGCGCACGCCCGGCTTTTCCCGTCGCTGGCTCCGGCCCCCGCTGGCGGCCTGGCTCTCGCAGAGGGGGCCTCGGTCCCCCTCTCACGTGGCTCACGCCGCTTCCTGAGGGGGACGGCGTGGGGGCCGCGTCACCGCCCCACGGAGCTGGGGGAAGCGTTTCCGGGCCTGGCCTGCGGGGTGCCCTCGGCCCGGCCTTTCCTCCAGGGCCGCCTGCTTTGTGATTCGGCACGTGGTGGCGACAGGCTGTGCCCGGAGCGTCCCCGGGGGGCGCAGGGTGCATGGTGCCCTCCCGGCACCCTCGCCGGGCCACGTGTGACGTCTCCTCTCTCGGGACGCAGGCCGGACGGTCATCTTCACGACGCACCACCTGGACGAGGCGGAGGCGCTGAGCGACCGCGTCGCCGTCCTGCAGCAGGGCGGGCTCCGGTTCTGCGGCCCTCCCGCCCACCTGGCCGCGGCCTACGGCCAGGGGCTCCGCCTGACGCTCAGCAGACAGGTGAGGGGCCCACGCAGGGGCCGTGGGCAGGCGCCGTCCTCCCCGGGCGGGGGACGAGCGTGACCGTGACGCTTCGCACGAGGGACCCGGATCCACCGAAGAGCGTGACTGATCCCCCCGGGCTGCCACCGTGCGGGTCTCGGGAGCCGGTGGGGCGGGAGGCCTGGTGTCCGCGCCGGGCCCCGGGTCTCAGCACACGAGGGTCGAGGGTGCAGCCGAGGGAGGAGCCGGCGGTGGGGACCGGCGCGCGGAGCAGGGGCGAGGGAGGGGCTTGCGGTGCCTCGGGGCCGGGCGCGGCCGTGGCGGTGTGGGCAGAGGCCTCCGTGTGCAGAAACGCAGGTGCTACGCTCACCCCACGGGGCCGGGCGTGAGCCGGGCGCACTGTGACCACAGGCGGACGGGCCGTGGCGCTGCCCGCGCTCTGCCCAGGCGGCGTTACCTTTCTCTGGCCACGTCCCTCCCTCGAGGGGTCTGAAGGCCTGTGGGGCCGGCTTCGTGGGTGGCCCGGCGGTGAGGCGCCTGCTCGGAGGCCGCGCCTGGTCCACGCGGCCGGTGCGGCCACCCGGGGCCCGCTGGGCGCGGGAAGGGCGGCTCTGGGGTCGGAGTTGGTGAGGCCCGGCCGCCTCCTCTCCAGGGTGGGCGCTGTCTTGCTGTCCTCACGCGGCCCTTCTTCTCCACGCGGGCACCTCGTCTCCCTCTCAAGACCTGTCCCCACGTCCTGCAGCCCAGTGTCTGGGCCGGAGTCCCGTCCTGATCCCCCGGCACGTGGGGCGCCTCGCGGGGCCGGCCTCCTGGACCAGCCCAGAAGCCGTGCGAGGCGTGCGGGCGGCGCCCCGATCCGCGTCTCGGGGGGAAAAGGCAGCGCCTGTCGCGAGCACGCATCTCCCGGCAGCCGCTCTGCGTCGGAGTCAGAGCAAAACGCCGGCAGGTGCGCGTGACCGCGGCGCGCGGACCACGATCTTCACTGACCCCCCTGTTTCGATAGCCTTCTGATCCGGGGGTCGACCACGCGAAGGACACGGCCCGCATCACGGCCCTGATTCAGACCCATGTGCCGCACGCGGTCCTCAGGGGCGGCGGCGGGCGTGAGCTGAGCTACGCCCTCCCGCGGGCGGCCGACCGCACCCGCTTCGTGGGGCTCTTCCGGGCGCTGGAGCGGGACCTGCGCGGCCTGCGCCTGGCGGGCTGCGGCGTCTCCGACAGCACGCTGGAAGAGGTACGGGGCCCAGGCGCACCACGCGGCCCGCGGCGGGGGGAGGCGGGCGGGGCGGGCGGTGGACTCTGCGCTTTCTTAATTTCCCAGCCCTGGTTGGCGCCGCACGGCGCGAGCCACACGGGGCCCGGCACGGCGGGGGGCGGCCGTGGGCGGGTGCTCGGGGACGCTGGTCTCCAGTGCGGCACCGGCGGCCGGGCCCCGGGCCCCAGCGGCAGGTGGCTGGGTGGCAGCCCTCCCCGGGGCGCGTCCCGCTCGCTGTGGACCGGGCACGCGGCTGCTGCCGCCCCAGCTGAGCCCCGCTCCGCCGCCCCCAGTGGGGCTCTTGCATGGAGCACGCGGAGCCAGCGGCCAGCACCCTCCGGACAGGGGAGACGGTCCCCAGACGAGGGCCAGCCGCTGGGCTCGGTGCCCTGGAAACGGGCGTCGTTCGGTCCACGGCCGCGTGAAGCTACACGGTAGCTCCGAACCGTCGGCGGCCTCGCGGGCGAACCGCGTGTCCCCCAGTTCTGTTGGTGCGTCACGCCGTGCTGGCCGAAGGCGCCGGGCGCGGTCCGCTGGCAAACGGTCTCCACGGCGCGTTCAGTCCTCGCCGCCACCGCCTGTGCTGCTCGTCTCCTCTGTGACGAGAACGTTCAACACCTGCTCTCGTAGCTGCTTTCAGAAGGCAGCAGAGCTCTGCCCGCGAGCCCCACGCGTCCGCCGCACCCCGGCCCGGCTCTCCTGCCGCGGGGGCGGCGCTTTCTCCTCGTCCACGACTCCCCAGTCCGAGGATCTACGGTTCCCGTGAGGATCCGGCTTCAAGTCCGAGGAGTGACCGTAGAGAGAACACGTGTCAGGTGACAGAGTGCGTGGGGACCCGCCGCGGACTCGCACCCCCAGCTCCATGGACGCGGTCACCCTCCCTCAGACGGCCTTCGTCGGCGCCTGGGCGTGGCCTGTCGGACCTCGCGGCTCCGTGGGACAGGGCGAGAGGCGCTCTGGGGCCGCCCAGGACGGCGGGGCCGAGCCCCGCCACCGAGGACCCGGCCTCTGACACACGCGGGATCAGCGCCCTGTGGCTTCTGGGAAGCATGTTCATCTGGTGACCCTGACGGCTTGTGTTCCCTGGGCCTCCGGCCGGGCGCCTGCAGTTAGGACGAGCCTACACTAGAGGGCGCGCGTCGCGCTAGGCCTGGGGCCTCGGTCGCCCTGCCACTGCGGGGCGGGGGACTGCGGGTGACCCCGACCCTCGCTGCTGCGATCTGCGGGGCCGCGGAGCAAGCACCTCGGCTCGGAGCCCAGCGGGCACACGCGCGTGTGCACACACACCGCCGCGGCTCGCCGGCCTGGTCGGGACGCAGGAAGGGGGTGCGAGAGGCGGGGACGAGGCGGCTGGCGAGGAGGCCTCGGCCCGTCACGCTCGGATTTGCGGTCGGCTTCAGCGCTGAAGAAGCCCGGTTAGGAGGAGGAGCCGGGGGCCGGGAGCCCCGGGCCCAGCCTGGTGCGGGCCGCCGGCCATCTTCCCGGTGTCACCTGCAGAGCGCACGGCGCCCGTCACACTGCGGCTCCGAGCCGCCCCCCCGGTGGCCAGGGCGCCGGGCCCTCTGCCACGGCCGCTGCTGCTGTGGGGGGCTTTTCGCAGGAGCCGATCGCCCCCGCTTTACCCGTACCTGGCGTCACGGTGGACACGCCCCGCCACCTCTCCGGAGTCCCTGCCCCGTGGCCCGAGGGCCCCGGCACCCGGCCACCACGCCCCCCTCCGTCTTGGCTCTGGCCGGCCGGGGCCTGGCCCCTGGGTCGGGACCAGCAGAGCGGGACTCCGCGTGGAGAGCCAGCCGAGCAGCGACTCCAGGGACGTCTTACGCAGACCGCTCCGGGTGGCGGGCGCCGGCCCTGCGGCCTGCGGAGGAGACGCGTGTGGGGCTCACGGTGACACCCCCGCACTGCCCGCACCTCTCCGCGTCTCCGAGTTGCTGCCGCAGTGAGTCCCCGTTGAGGTGGACTGGACACGCCGTTCAACGGACGCCACCTTGTCCCGCCCCCGGCCGTGGGCCCAGTCGGCCTCTGCCCGTGTCCATGTCCCCCGAGCCCTGTGAGCAGCCCTGCGGACAGCTCGCTGGGCCTAGGTGGCCCTGGGCACGGACGACGAGACGAAGTGTGGCGTGTTTGGCGAATAGTGTTAAAATGACCTCGGTGGTCGTGAGGGCAAGAGAAGAAACTGCAGTGTGGCGAGGAACACAAAATGACATAAAACTGTTTTTTCACTTTCACGAAGGTGTTCCTGATGCTTCTGCAAGATTCCAAAAAGCAGCCTGACGCCGCCCCGGGTGCCGGGCGGGTGCCGCAGAGCCCCCCGACCCCGGAGCCGGCCGCCGGCCGAGGTGAGTGCACGGGGCCCCCTCACTCCTCTGCAGGAGGGAGGTGCCAGCCCCGCACTCAGGGCCGCGATCGAGGGTGGACAGACGGGGACCGAGGACGGAGACGGGGTGACGGGATGGCACGGGGACAGCTCAGGGTCCTCTCCTGCCCCGAGCCGAGCGACCGCGCGTTTGCGGGGCGATGGAATCCGCTCAGGAGTTCTGCTTTCCACGTGACGGGCGGAGACGCTTCGCTGTTCTCCGCCTGCGTGTGACGGGGCGTCTGTCCCTCAGCCCGTGCTGCCGGCCCTGCCCTGCTGCCTCCGGGCTCTGTGGCCACGTCCTCGAAGCCCTGTGGCAGCCGCCAGTGTGGAGCGGGGGGTGGGTCTAGGCGCTGTGGGGGGTCTAGGTGTCCTTGCCGCCTCCGCAGGGCTCTTCGCTCTCTGTCCACTCCCTGATTCCCGCGCATTCGCGCGTCTTGCGTGACCATCATGGCTCCGCTTCCATGGCTAACAGATGAGCGTCGGCTGAGCAGATCAGCACCTGGCCGTCCGCCACCTCAGCGTTTGTGGTCAGGAGCCCGGCACAGCCCGCCGGCTCCTGCGCTCAGGGCCCCACGGGGCTGGGACGGCGCCATCGGGCTGTTCTTCCTAGAGCCCTCTAGGGCCTCTCCCCGGACTCCTCTGCCTCCTCCTCCCCCTCCTCCCCTCCTCCCCTCCTCCCCCTCCTCCTCTCCGCCACCTCCTCCCCCCTCCCCGCTCCCCACCTCCTCCCCCTCCTCCCCCTCCTCCCCCCTCCCCCCCTCCCCCTCCTCCCCCTCCTCCCCTCCTCCGCTCCTCCCCTCCTCCCCCCTCCTCCCCTTCCTCCCCCTCCTCCCCCTCCTCCCCCTCCCCCCCTCCTCCCCTCCTCCCCTTCCTCCCGGCTCTCCCCAGTGATGCCTCTGTTCTCGATGCTGCTACAAACCACTCACCTTCCGAAGGGGCAGCTTCTCCAAAGGCATGCCCTCCCGGGGCTGTGGGCTCAGGCTCTGCCCTTAGTGGCACCTTTCAGTTTGGCTCCCGTGAGTCGGATCAGGGCCACGCGGGTCCTTCCGTCAGCTCACTTTTCCTGTGCGGCACTTCGTGTCGGGTTTTCTGGATGGCTTTAGAAGGAGCTGCCAGGGACGGCCACGGGCACGGCTGGCCGCTGCGCCCAGGGCGTCCTGCGGACGCGGGCCCGCGCTGTGGTCCGTGGGCGCCCACTCCAGGCCGTGCTCCCTGCCAGTTGGAGATTTCCATGGCGTCCCAGGACATCTGAGAGGGAGTTGGCAAGACAACCAGGGAGCGGGGACGCGGGACTCCACTCCGCCTCGCGACCCTCTCTCTGCGCCCCGAGCCCCCTGGAAGGAGGGGAGCCCTGGCCTGCCGAGCCGCGTGGGCTCAGGGGGCGGCCGATAGAGCTGGGGACACGTGGCCCCTCTTCAGAGCTGGGGATACGCGACCCCTCTCCGTCGGGGGGCCCTGGACTGGCAGGGCACGGGGGGTGGGGCTGGGGGTGCCATGGACCTGGCGGTGAGCGGGCCCCGGGGGGCATCGGCGGCCTGCTGTTCTTTTTGTTTGGGATTCGCTCTCACGTCGTGGGCTTCGCTGCAGCCGGGAAACGGAGACCCAGGTCCCTCCTGCTGCCACCACGAGATGAGGATCCGCCGTGCACCCCCATTCTTGCCACCGGCGTCACTGGACACCTCGCTGTCGAGAACATTCCGGAGAGTCCTTGTGCAGCGAGCCGTCATTCCTGCGCTCAGAGCTGCCCTCGGCTCACGTGTAGGTGGTGGTGGGCGTCGCAGAACCACGGGGCGCAGGGACCCTGAGTGACTCGGGCCGCGTCTTCCTGTCCCCGCAGATGGCGCGTCTGCTGAGCCGCCCCCGGCCCGGGGCGCCCGGCTGCTGCTGGGCCAGGTGTCCGCCCTCCTGGCCAGGAGGTTCTGCCGCTCGCGCCGGGCCTGGAAGGCCACCCTCGCCCACCTGCTGCTGCCCGTGCTCTTCGTGGCCTTGGCGATGGCCCTGTTCATGGTCCGGCCTTTGGCCGTCGACTTCCCTCCCCTCAAGCTGAGCCCCGGCCATTACGAGAGGCACGAAACTTACTTTTTCAGGTAAGATGCCTGTGAGAACGTCACGTGTGCGTGAGCGTCCGTGTCCGGCGTCGGCGTCGGGGGGGGGGGAGCCTCCCTCGCGTCCCCCAACTCCACTGAAGATGCGGTCCCCTCGGGCACGTCCACGGCTGCCGGAAGGTTTCGAACGTTGTGCGTTTTATGCCGTGGGAGAGATGGCGCCTTGGGGGAAATAGTTCTGGGGGTCGGGGTGCCACGGCGTTTGCATCCTGAGTCGACGCACAGTTACGGCTCAGCAGAAAGACAGGACGAATCGGGTGCGACGAGCTCGCCCGCCTTTTCCATTACAATCGTTTGTCTCCGAGAGGTCAGAGGTCAGGGGAGACCACGCCGGGAAACCAGATCCTCGGGCAGAGGCGCCGCCCTCGGCTCCAGGGTCATGCCCTGTCACGACCGGGCCAACGCACGGCGTGCGGGAGCCTCCCGCGCCTCCGCTGCCGTCCCGAGCCTGTGGCCTTCGCTCCGGGCGTTGGGTCCCGTGACGAGGCCGAAAAGAAGCCACGATTCAGACCCAGGGCGACATCGTCAGGGCCCCTGCGGGGACAGGAGGCGCGGCGAGGGGCCCGTGAGGGGGACTTGGAGCCTGACGCTGGGGGCGGCTTCCAACGGAGGAGCGGCCAAGGGCTGCCCTGTGGGGGGCGGTGCTGCCACGCAGCCCCCAGCCCCCCGGAAGGCGCAGGGGCCGGGCTGGGGGCGCGTGGGCTGGGATGAGGGTGCCACGGCCCAGAGCGCGTGGAGGGGTTTAACCACCGTTTCAAGGCCATACGAACGTCGGGTTGGTATGCTGGAGACCGCTGGGGGACGAGGACACCCCGAATCCCTTCGTAACCCCCCCCACGTGTAAGGACGCCAGCTGCCCGTCATATGGGCCTCGCTGCTGCCTTGGGTCGCGGGCACAGGGCCCGACGGCTCCGGCTTCCCCGCGTGTGGTGCCGATGGCGGATCAGAAAGCTGTCTGGGTGTCGGATTTCCGCTGCCCAGAACGAGGGCGTCGACCAGCAGAATCGGGCGGAGGCCGCGCCGAGGCGCCTGGCCCTTCCCGAGCCGGCGGACGCCGGCCCTGCAAGGGGAGTCGCTTCTGTCCGTTTGCCAGTGTCGCGCGCGTCTGCCCGAGAGGTCTGTGGTCGCCGTCGACGCGGACGCAACACAGCCTGCTGACAGCGCGTCGTTTCGGGGAGAAGCGTTTCTGAGGACGTCGACCCAAAAGCGTTTTGTAACTAACAGGATGTGAGATCTAGAAATAGTAGATCTGCATCCTTTCATAAACAGTAACACTCAGAATTTTAGTTGATCGAAATGAGCCCTACTCCCAATTACTCCAGTTTGGAGAGGCTCGAAGATCTTTTCCTCTACGTTTTCTCTAGTCGAGACTTTTCTTTCGATGGCTGTATGTTAATATGGGGCTCGTTCCCGCACCTCCCCCAAACCAGAAGTTGGCATCTCACCGCCGGTGGCGGCTCCAGGCGGGAGGCTCGTTGTGGGAGGCCTTGCTCCTTGCCGCGCCGCGGGAACCGCCAGCTGAGGCCTGAGGCGTGTGCTAGTGAACTGCGTGCTGGCATTCGGTGTGCGCATGGCCCGCGGGGGTCGGCGCCGGGGCCTCCGCCCGAGCAACAGCGTTCGCTCCCGTTCTTGGGGAGAAACGAGAATCCGTTAACAAACACGCCGACCAGACCGGGGCTTCCGCACTCGGAAAGTATCTGTGTCTGTTTTAATATGTTGACATCATGTGATATTACGTGGCCTTTAAATTTCACTTTTAAAAAGCATCCAGATGTGCCAAAGATGGTAATATTATAACATTAAGTGGAAAGATGAGAAAATAAAGCACCAAAGGCAAGGGTAGAAATGTGCCTTTCCGGTGGCAAAACTGCGCTTTTAAGATTCTTCTGGATCTCATCGCTGGTTTGGCTTTACCGTAAAACCGCGGCCGGTCAGCTGCATCTGAGCCGTGGGCACTGTGGGCCCGCCCCACCTGCCCGGGCTCCCTGCGGTCCAGTACGACCTGTGACCCGCGACCTGGGCCTGGCGAGCACCTGCCACGTCCACCTGACTTCCCATCTGTGCCCCACAGCGAGAGCGAGGACACGGGACTCGCCCGCGTGCTCCTGCGGAAGTTCGGAGACCAGGACGTGCTCTGTGCCGACCGTCACCCGGACCCGTGAGTACCAGACGCCCTTGGCCAGGGGGCGGCCCCGGGGAGGAGCCCCGCGGCCGGGGAGGGCCGCGGACGTCGGCCCTGGCGCGGGTCAGCGCGGAGCAGGGTCGTGGGGGCTGGAGCCAGAGCGCCCCAACGCGGACCACACGCCGGGCCGTTCCGCGCTTGGCGGACGTGCGGTCCGTGCCGTTGCGGAACTGTCGACGCGTAACGGGCAGTGTCCACCTCCTCTAATCAAACCCAGAGCTAGAAGGTTAAGTTACCGATTAAACACGAGATGCGTGTTGACCGTTGTTTGCTTTTCAGGAAAACTTACACATGTGAACATGTTGTCATTTTTTTTTTTAAACCGAAGGGACTTAAAAGTCAGTAACGTCGGTTTGGGGGTGAGTTACTTCGGATAGTTTTTCCTCCAGGATTGGATAAGGATAGCACAGAGGTGACCTTTCGTGACGCGTCGACAAAGCCCGTCTTTGTATAAACGCGCTCCCCACTGCTGTGCGTGACCCCGTTTCTCGAGGGTCAGATGAGGGCCACTCGGAACCACCGCGCGCTCCCCGGAGGGCGGGCCGGCGGGGGATGGGCGGCCCCCGGCCGGGGCCTGTGGCCCAGCAAACGTTAGTCCCCTCCCTCCTGTCCCGGTTTTCGAGGGAATAGGAATATGTATCATTACTAAAGCAACTTTCGGTTCACACTCATTAGTTTAAAAACCCGAAGTTCGAGGTCTTTAGGAAGAAAGCCGCGTGGGAGCTTGGGATAAAGAGGGTCGCACCTGGTGAATCCTGCCGCGCGGCCTTCCTCACGTGCAAGGTGCACGACTGTCCTTCCTCCACGTGTGACTGCGTCGCTGCGTCACGCAGGACCAGAGCGAGCACGGCTCTGCCTCTGTCGCCTGCTGCGCCGGGCCCGAGCGCGGCGGCCTCAGGGGTCGCCGGCCGGCCAGTCCCGGGGAGCCGGGCACCGCGGCTGCTGCCGCGGAGTCGAGTCGGGAGTTCCGTCGCCGTGTAAAGCACCGTCACTGGGCCGGCGGCTGGCGCTGTGCGGGCGGGGGTGAGCTCCCCTCTGTCTCAGGGGACACCGCCTGTCTGCGCGGGTCTCGATGGCCCGCCCCGCCTGGAGCGCAGGGGCCCCGCGGCCCGGAGGGTCACCCGGTCTCCCCTTTGCTTCCTCAGGACGAATTCCTCCTCCTGCTGGCGCGTGGGCCCCCCTCCTCGCCCGGGCGACCAGGGCTCCTGCGGCTGCTCGGTAGGTGTCGCGGTCTCGGTCTCGCTCTAAGTCTAAACCTCGAGTAACGAGGACTCGCTGGCTCCGTTCGTAACTCCTTCGCTTTGCAGACCTGGGGGGCGAGCTGCTTCTCAGCAAAGCTTCGTCGCGGGCAGTGGGCGTCTGCCCAGGGCGGGCTCAGTGAGTCCCACGGGGCCTCCTCGTTGCCCCTCTGTCGGTGGTGGGGAAGCCGGGCTGGCCCGGGGGGAGAGGCCGCAGAGGCCAGGGCAGGGCGGCCACAGTGCTCTGGCCACGTCACCGCTGCGTCCGAGCGCTGGATGCCGACGCGTGTGACGCGGCCCTCCCCCGGTCAGAGCGAGACGTCCGCGTGGGAACTGACCAGGATGTGCCTCAAGTCTGTCTGACAGGCGATTACAAAGGCCCAGCCCGCCAGCCGCCATCGCCTGGCTCGTGCGGCACCCGTAACTCACAGAAAAGAGGGGCTTCGTAACCGAGGCTCCGAGAGCAACCGGCCACATGGAGACCATGCGCACAGGGCCCCTTGCCTCTGGCCACGGGGACGTCCCCGTGCAGCGGCTTTAGAGAGCTTCCTTTCGGAGGGACTCCTCCGCCGCCTTCGCTGAGACCCAAGCCCTCACATCGGTGACAGCGACGCGCCGTGCGGGGCCCGTGGGCATGGCCGGCCAGGCCGCCCAGTGACGCGGCCGCCGTCGGTGCTTTGCAGAGGCCTGTGGTCTTTGGCTCAGGGTTTCGGATGCGGTGATTGTTTTTCTCCTTGTTTACTCACAAAACCTCTGATTCTTCACTCGGCATCTGGTCTGCCGCCCAATTTAATCCCGACACCGGTGCCTGTCATCACAGGCTCCCTCGGGTGCGCTGGTGGACCGCATGCCGACGGGGAGGGCTGGGTCTCTGTAGGGACGGTCTTTCGGGACGGTCTGTGGTGGCGCTTCTCAGCTCGCTGCCGGCCGCGTGGCCCGTGCGGTTTCGGTGACGCGTGGGCAGGAAGCGGCCTCACGCGCAGTCCCGTCCGTGGCCACGTTGGAGAAATGCCGGGCGAACGGGTGCTCGGCGGGTCTCAGCCGTAGCTTCCAAGATGCAGACCTGAGGTCAAGGCCGTGTCGGCAAAGCACTGCTGTAAACGGGTGTGGTTTCTCTCTCCCGAAACGTTGCAGACATGTCCAAACAGGAGTGCCGGGGTCCCCTACCTGGCCAACCGCCTGGGCCACACGCTGCTGAACCTCTCGGCCTTCCGCCTGCCCGAGTACTTGCTGGTGCCGAGTGAGAAGCCAAGGTGGGTTCCAGCTTGTGGCAGGACCACTTTGCAAATCCGATTGTTTCAGATGCGGGTGTTCTTAGACAGGTCAGTCTCACTGTGACCTTGGTGCTCCTGAACATCCCAAAGGAATGCCCTGGCCTCAGGGGACCCCTTACTGCGGGCCGCTGCTCTCCAGAGGTGCCCTGCCCCCGTGTGGGGGAGTAGGGGGGTATCGCACCGTGGGACGCGCTCGGGGAGCCAGGCGGCCAGCTGCCGTGCAGACTGAGAGGGCAGGTTCCCAGCACGAGGACACAGGGCCTGTGCCCGCCCCGTTTGCTCTGCAGCCCGTGCAGCTGCTACCCCAGCTCCTGCCCCTCGCGGGCCTTTTTGGGAAAGCTCTGTTTACCTGGACGTCCCTGAGCCTGAGGGGGGGGGGGCGGGGAAGGGGACGCGGGGGAGGGGTGGGAATCAGCGCTTCTCGTGGCTTTGAAGTGTTGTCACGGTCACCTCCCGCCAGTGTCCACAGCCCCCACGCACAGGCTTTGCCTCCGGGCAAAAGCGTCCCACGCCTGTGTGCAGTGCCGGGGCGCCCTGGCTCTCGCCCATCCCCCCGCAGAGCGAGGGCCGGCTGCCCCAGCCCGAGGGAGCCCGTGCCCCAGCACCGGCTCTGGGGGAGGGGAAAAGCTTTCGTCGCGAAGGCGACCCGCAGAGAGCCGGGAGGCAGGGTGCAGACCTGTCTCATCTCCCGGGGGCCTCAGCCCCATTTAAAGGTGGCGGGGGGCGGGGGGGTCGTGCGTATTCCGTAAAGCGACGAGGCCTGAGCGCACAGGCGCGAGGGGCCGCCACCTTCCACGTCACACGTCGACGTGGGGCGGGGGGAAGGCCAGTGTGTGGTCCCTGCTGGCTTGTGACCCAGTGACATGGCAGGGTCATTCTAGGGCGAATTCTTTCTCTCGTGTGCATGTTGGCTGCCCGTGTCATCGGGGCCTTGCTCTCTTCTGTCTGAAAAAGACAAGTGTCCTGTTAGGAACGTGACGGGGCCAGCGGAGGCCGGCCCGGGGTTACAGCTCCCCGCCACCCCCAACGTCTCGGAGTGAATCGGCGTCTGTGCTTTGTGCAGCCAGGAGTTCGTGTGCCCGGGACCTAGAGTAGCGCCTGGCACATCAGAGCCACTCGGTGTCCCCCAGCGAACGACCGAGTTGGGCGGGGCCGGGCGGGACAGTTCCTCGTGCCTTCGCCTCAGTTTCTGCCGAGGGCAGGGGCGGACGCTTCTCCCTGGACCTGCACGTGTTACATGTGCCTTTATTTCTAATGTCAAATATTTTTGGAAGCTTAATAGGTGCCGGGCACCACACAGCCCCCAGGATGTGGAGATAAAAGATACATTTCCCAACCCAGAGAAACTCACAGGGCTGCACGAAAGATAACTATCCAACAGGCCGTTTAAAGCCGTGTGCCATCCCACAAATCGTTGGGAATACAGGGCACGTGAGAACCCAAAATGGAAGGAAATGCACCCCAACTCGAGGGAACTGGGGTGTCTGCCAGAAGATTAGGGGAGCAGGAGTGGGGAGGATAAAACAGGCAAAACGGGGGGCGGTGCTAAGCAATTCGGAATAGCTGACCTGTAGGAGAAATGCCCACGGAGGGAATAATCGGGGTGCCGGTGACCCCGTCCCCCATCCGGTGCCCGCCCCTCGTTTCGTAACAGGACTGTGAGTTCTGAGCCACACGTGCTGTCACGAGAAAGCTTAGCCGGGCCCTCGCAAGCGGCGCCCTGCCCAGGGCCCCCTGGGGGCCAGGCCTCTGTCACCGCGTGTGTCCCGGGGGCAGCGGAGACAGCGCCCCCGCTCGGGAGCGCGCACCCCGCGTGCTGCTGACGCCGCACTTCGTTGTCAGGCTTGGAGGCTGGTCCTTCGGCGAGCGGCTCCCGGATGCGGCTCCAGGTGCGAATTCGAGTTCGTCAGGCCCGAGGCCGCTGGCCAAGGTAACAGTTTGCTCTTCAATTTTCTTTCTGTCGAGGGCTGGCTGGGGAGTGGGGGGGTGAGAGAATTGGGGAGTGGGAAGGTGGGGGAGTGGGGGCTGAGGGTGGGAGAGTCGGGGGCACTCTCCCAGCATGCTGTGGCCCAGAGCCCCCGCGGGAGGCGGGAACTCCGCGGGGCCCTTCGGGGGCCTGGGTTTCGGCACTGGCGTCCGCGGCCGGGCATCTCTGTTGCCTCTGACGCTCCCCTCGGCCCCAGGAGATCGGGGCGGGGCTTCGGCAGGGCGGGGCTTCGGCTGGGGCGGGGCTTCGGCTGGGGCGGGGCTTCGGCTGGGGCGGGGCGGGACTGAAGGACAAGCGTTTACGGCCAGGGGACCAACCGGAGGTGCGAAGTCACTCAGGGGCGGTTCCGGGGAGAGGTGTCAGCGCAGCCCTGACCAGGCAGGGACCCGGGGCCCTGAGCGTCAGTCCAGCAGCGCGGCCAGTGTGGGTTCCAATGCTGATGGAGAAACTGGGAGGAGCAGCCCGTGGGCGCGTCGTGTCTGCTCCGAAACCTCCCTGTGACTGATGAAATCAGGTGGGTCTGTGACCCGCGTGAGCCCCGCGAGGTAGGCAGTCTCCCCGCTTGGTGCTGGGGACGTCCATGTCCCTGGAAGCCAGGAAACGCTCGCCAGGATCAGGCCGCGTGCATGCCCGCGGTTCGCGCCGTGGAATAAAGCAGGCATTTCCCAGTGTCGTCCCTGAAGGGCGTTTTAGCAGCGGCGTGCACAGCGTAATCCCCACGAAGAGTTTAAGTCGCCGTCAGCCGAGGCTGCTAAAACCTCTCTTCCTTTGCTGGCATTGCAAGCGAGGAGGTTTATAGCTCGATATGAAAACATCAAGATTCATAGCTTGATAGAAAAGTCACCAAAATGCACCTGCTGGCTTTCCGAGCGTGTGCCGGGGCCGTCACTAGAACGTGCCCAGTTCGTGGAAGGACTTTGTGCCTTTCCTCTGAGGATGGTCCAGCCTTTCACTCTGCCCTGATCCCAGACCTCGCTCACTGCGACGGCCGTGCCTGTGCTTGCCGATGTCTGGGGGTCCTGGGCCCAGTGGCGGGGCCCCCCGCCCTCTGCTTCCATGATGTGTTGGCAGAGAACGGCAGTGTCTCAGAGACTCACACTCATCTGCAGGTCTGAGCTCACACCTGTGTCTCAGAGACTCACACTCATCTGCAGACCTGAGCTCACACCTGTGTCTCAGAGACTCACACTCATCTGCAGGTTGAGCTCACACCTGTGTCTCAGAGACTCACACTCATCTGCAGGTTGAGCTCACACCTGTGTCTCAGAGACTCACACTCATCTGCAGGTTGAGCTCACACCTGTGTCTCAGAGACTCACACTCATCTGCAGGTTGAGCTCACACCTGTGTCTCAGAGACTCACACTCATCTGCAGGTTGAGCTCACAGCTGTGTCTCAGAGACTCACACTCATCTGCAGACCTGAGCTCACACCTGTGTCTCAGAGACTCACACTCATCTGCAGGTTGAGCTCACACCTGTGTCTCAGAGACTCACACTCATCTGCAGGTTGAGCTCACACCTGTGTCTCAGAGACTCACACTCATCCGCAGACCAGAGCTCACACCTGTGTCTCAGAGACTCACACTCATCCGCAGACCAGAGCTCACACCTGTGTCTCAGAGACTCACACTCATCCGCAGACCAGAGCTCACACCTGTGTCTCAGAGGACTCTGTCACACAATCGCACTCTCAGGTCAACGCAGGCCCAGCCCTGGGTGCTGGCTCCGCATGACCCTGGGGTCCGTGGACAGTGGGTGCCAGGGGCGGGGGGCACCCCCTGGGCGCACGCACGAAGGCTTGGCGGGGACCCCGTGAGGACTTCGGGAGCATTTGCAGGCGGGCGACGCGCAGTGGCTCCCCCGGGGCCGGGCCGCTCGGTGGAGCGGGCGGCTGAGACGACCTGTGGCGTGCGTCCTGTGTGACACGCTGCTTTCAAACGGCACGGGCGCTGGCGTGTTTCCCAGCATCCCCGTGGGCACAGCACTGCCACGTGGGCCCCGGCCAGAGACCGAGCGGTCCCACTGGCGAGGCGGGCGGCGCGGCAGAGGGCGGAGCACGGGGGCCCGGGCAGCTCCGCATGGCTGTGACCAGTCGTGCGGGCCTGGCCTCCCCTTCCCGGCCGCGGCTCCGGCTGCAGTGGCTTCTCTGTCACTGAAGGTGGCGTTGTCCAGAGAGATGAGCTGCTGGTCAGCGGCACGGAGACCGGAACTTGCCGTTAGCTCACTGCACCTCCTGACGACACCCGCCAGCCCCCTACTGACTGTCTGATTTTAAAAGTTTTCCTTAAAATATCGATATTTTGAAATGCAGATTCTGATGGTTCGATTAGCACTTTTGCTGCTGCCCCGGCCTCGCCGTGACCGTTGTCGGCCTGTGCCCCGGCCCCGGCCCCTCCCGGCGGGCGAGCCCCCGTCCTCCACGCACGGCAAACAGCTCGGCTTCTTTCGAGAAATAGTGTTCCAGATCAGTTATTAATTTGAAAGTAATCTTTTATCTTTTCTCTCTCTCTTTTTTCTTTTCTTTCTTTCTTTTTTTTTTTTTAAATCATTTCCCCATTTTTCATTTGCAGGTCAAATTTCATTAGCTTCCCAACTGAGAAAGAAACGATGGGCTTAGGTTCTTTTTTTTCCGTGAGAACATAATTATAGAGCAACATTCACATTTGTTCTGGGGAAATTAATCTATTTTTAGCTGTAAATTGCATGCTTGAGATACGTCTAAAATGAGCAGACTGGAATGTGCCGCTCGCGGTCGGCCTCGCGGGGACGCGGGGACACGGCCGTGCCCAGGTGCCGCTCAGGTCCCTCGGCAGCGTGTCTCTCGCTGCTGGGAACGGCGGACGGGCGGGCTTCGGCACGGGCTCCGTGACGGCCGCTCACCTGTCTGTCTCTTTCAGGTGTGGTATAACCAGAAGGGCTTTCACTCCCTGCCGTCCTACTTAAATCACCTGAACAACCTGATGTTGTGGAGGCTCCTGCCCCCCGCCTCGGACTGGAGACGATACGGTAATGCCATTTTTCATGTGCTGTGACTCACAACTTTCAAAGGACAGCGTCCTTAAAACTGAGAGAAGCGGAGAAAGTTCCGGATAGGAACGTCGCGAGTGGTGAGATGGTTTCTACCGGGCAGCCGGCCCACGTCCCCTGCGGACAAAGTCGTGGGCCCTGTCTGTCCCCGTCTGTGTCATTAGATGTTTTTACCGTCTTGACATCATGACCTGATCTGTCTGAGGAAGGGAACGAGGTGACTCCTCTGCTGGCAACGCCCACGCAGAAGCGAGAACGGCTCTCTCCTTCAGGGCTCGGCCGTGTGGGGCAGAGTGGGGGACACCGCAGACCCGCGGTTTGGGCACGCGCCCCAGGGTGTTTCTTGCCGGGCCCCGAGCCCGTCCGTGACCGGTGCTGCTCGCGGGCTCTCTGCCCGTGCTTTTAATTTGGTAAATGACACGGGCTGGTTTCTGGAACCCGAGGCGCATCGATTGGCTTGGGGAGATGTTCTGTGATTCACTTAGGTGGGATGAGTTGTCATCTTTCGAATTCATTCTGATTCTTAAAATAAAAAAAAAGGAAAGAAAGAAAGCAGAGGCATAGCGGCAACAGCGCACGTCCGTCATCCTTCACGCACAGAGCGTGTCCGCCGAAGCGTCGACTCACGTAGAAGTAACTGCTAAACGGTGACCCCGGCTGTCACTTCGCCCCAACCTCAGCTTATTCTTCTACGTTTGTTCTCCCTTCCCGTTTTAAAAATAAGACATTTACTTGTGCTAGTGTAATTATTTTGGAATAATAATAGATAACACTGAAAAAAATTAAAAATGCGCATTACCCGAGGAAACTGCAGAGCACGGCGTCCTGCGGGGTGGGGGGTGGGGGGCGCAGCAGAGTGACAGCTACCGAGCGTCTGAAGTGCGTGAGGGGCCACATTCACGGTGACACCCATGGTCCCGTTTAGTCTTCCCGCCGGCTTCGGGAGGCGGGCGGGCGGGTGGAGCGAGCTGGGCGGACGGAGCGAGGGCGGCGCACGCAGTGCCCCAACTTGCAGCAGCCAACAGGACGGGGGTGGTGGTCGGTCTCAAGCCGACAGTGAGACGGCGTGCAGACGGTCGCCTGAAGCCACGGCGGGCTGGTGCCGGACTGGCTGGCGTGGGCTGGGCCGGGCCCGCCCCCCGTGACGTCGCGAGCGGCCTTCGGGATAAAACCCGTCGGAGGAGAAGTTCCTGACAGTTTCTCCATGTTGGCTGCCGGCACTCGCGGGGCGGTTCCGTTTCCGCCTGGATCACGTGGCCTGGGGCGGGCTTCTGCGTGTTGGCCCAGTCCCCATCAAATGAACCCCTCAGCCTTCCCGGGTCCGTGTTCCTCCCGTGAAGCGTGGATAGCGTGTTACTTGGGCCACGGGGACGCTCGAAGGATCGGACCATCGAATGCGTGCGCGTGCTGGCTCAGGGCCCGTCGCAGAATGCGCGTCCGGAGGCTGCCGGGTCTGTGTGACAGTGAGGACGGCTGAGGCCCGGCACAAGCGGGCCGGGTGGCCCGCTGGGGTCGCCACGCCTGGGCGCCGAGGGAGGCGCCGCGTGGGCACAGGGTCCGCGCAGCCTGGGCCGCGGGCCGTCGGGGACGGCGCAGGGGGCTCGCGGGCTCACCTTCCAATCTGCCTCTCACAGGAATAACGCTCTACAGCCACCCGTACGGAGGGGCCTTCCTGAACGAGGACAAGATGTGAGTCGCGGGGGCGGGGCGGGCGGGCAGCCCGCAGGCCGGCCCTGGCCCCTTGGGGGTGACCGCTCCCGCACGCCCGGGGCGGGGACGGCGTGTGCGGGGCGCGAGGACGAGCGTCCCGGAGACGGGAGGCGCGCCGGCCCTCGGTCTCGGCGTCGCTGCGCCACTGACGGGGGCGAGGCTCGCGTCCTCCGTCACACACCGACACCGTCCCCTTGCCCGCAGCCTGGAGAGCATCCGGCAGTGCGGCGTGGCCCTCTGCATCGTGCTGGGCTTCTCCATCCTGTCCGCCTCCATCGGCAGCTCTGCCGTGAGGGACAGGGTGACCGGGGCCAAGCGGCTGCAGCACATAAATGGCCTTGGCTACGGCACGTACTGGTTCACCAACTTCCTGTATGACATGGTAGGCTTGGGAGGGAGCTGCGTGGGTGTGCAGGTGTGCGCGCACGCGTGTACGCGCGTGTGTGTGAGTGCGTGTATGTGTGTGCGTGCATGTGTGTGTTCTGAGGCCGGCGTCCCTCCGTGCAAGTCCGGCCTCTGAGCTCGGTTTGGCCCTTCCCCGCCGCCCCCCAGCTCCTGCACTGCGTGTCCGTCGGCCTGAGCGTCGCGGTCATCGCCGCCTTCCAGCTGCCGGCCTTCACGTTCCGGGAGAACCTGGCGGCCACCGCCCTGCTGCTGCTGCTCTTCGGGTGCGTGCGGGGGTGGGGGGAGGGGGGGGCGGCACCCCTGGAAACGGCGTCCGCGCGAGCAGAAGCCCTGGGGCGGGGTGGGGCGGGGCGAGACTCCGAGCCGCTGGCTTAGTGATCCACACGGGGCGCTGCACGCACGAGGAGCAGGGGAGGGTGTCCTGTGGCCCGCGGCGGGTGCGGGCGGGGGCATGTGGCTCGGTGGTGGAGCGCGGGGGGGCGGCGCCTGCCGGTTGGGGCGCGCTCTGCACCCGTCTCACGCTCCGTTCCCCACGGGGCTCCTCAGCGTTTGGTTCTCACTGAGGAGCAGGTGTTCCTCCCGCGTTGCCCATGGCGATCGCAGGGCGGAGCAAGGCCCCGGCGCGCCTCTGGGAGGAGCCGGTGGGGCCGTCACCGTGGTCAACGGGGTGGGCTGCAGGTCCAGGCCCCGCGTGAGGTGACATAGCTCTCGAGCCTGCCCAGGGGTGCGGGGCCCCCAAAGCCCCAGAAAGTGATGCCCCACGCGAAGGAAAACGGCCGGGCGGGAAAAGCCCCACCGACAGCTCGGTGCATACGGGGAAGTCACGGGCAGATGAACATGCGTTTCTGACTTCCAGATACGCGACGCTTCCGTGGATGTATCTGACGTCCAGAATCTTCTCCAATCCGGACACGGCCTTCATCGCCTACGTCTCTCTGAACTTCATCTTCGGTCTCTGCACCATGCTGATGACCACCATGCCCCGGCTGCTGGCCATCCTCTCCAGGGCCCAGGTCAGCGGCTGCGGCCGGGCCTGTCCTGTTGCTTTTCCGACCGGAGCTGGGTGGCGGTGAGCCGGTCTCCGCGTCCGTAACGCCCGGGAGATGCCGGCGCGGTCACACGGACGTCCGGGCCTGGTGGCGGCTGGCGAGGGGCATGCGGGTCGTGGTGCTGTCGTGAGTCAGCCTCGCGGACAAGCCTGCTGCGCCCGCGTGTGGATGTGTGGGCGACTGGCCCCGGAGTCGCGGGGGTGGGGGTGGTCACTCTGGGGACCGGAGCTGTGGGGCAGGATCGGCGCAGTGCCGACCGCGGTCCCAGACCATCCGGTCCAGGCGGCTTTGCCAACGCTGCCTCCCGTGACCCCTGGGACTCAAGGCCATCCCGGGGGTGGACTGGCCGGTCTGTGTGGCCTTGTCGTCACTGCCTCCTCCCCGTGACCCCTGGGACTCTCCGGAGCGCTGGGACTCAGGACCGTCCCGGGGCGGGGGGCGGGGTGGGGGCCGGGGTGAGCACTGCCTCCCTCGGGGCCTCTGCAGCCGGCCCGGGGCGTCGCCGCATCCCCTTGCGGGCACCGTGCCCCCCAGGCGTCCCGGTCTGCCGAAGCCAGGCCTGCTGACCCGGGTCACCCGTCCTCTGCATCCCTCCCACCGACCTCTCCCCTGCCCGTGGGGCCAGCTCTGGCCGCTGCAGCTTTGCCTGACCTTGCTGCCCGCAGCCGCCCACACTCAGCGGGGACACGGCAGGGCCGCCTGCCCCGGGCCGGGCCTCCGCCCGCTCCCACGGGCCTGTCTGCTGGCTCAGCGTCCCTGCCCCGAGCGCGGCTCTGCTCGCCCCGGAGCAGACGCCGTCGTCCTCGTCACATCCGAAGCCGCTGTCGCTCACATGTTGTTTCCTTAACTGACAGTCCTGAGTCACCAGCGGCTGCAGCCGGCTCGCTCTGGCTCGTAACCAGTAACAGGGAGCCCTTCCCTGCGATGTCGCGGGCCCTGGGGTCGTGGCCTTCAGCCAAGCGGGGGCCGTGGGCCCCTCGAGGGCTGGGTGACGTCCGTTGGGGAGGGCGGTCGGTCAAGGCAGGAACCGAGGGAACGTTAGGCGGCGCCTCCAAGTCCACCCCGCGTCCGCGCGCAGGAGACTGCGGGCCGCGGCCGAGCGCCTGCTCCCGAGGCCCACACCGCACCGTCCAGGGCGCGGCTCCGACACGGCGCCCGTCTGCTCTCAGGGCACAAGCGGGCACTGCCTGCCCTGAGACGTAAGGGGACGGACGCGGAGCGCGCCCCAGACGTCCGCGCCGCGGCTGGGACGCCGTCGTGCTGTGGCGCTTCTGCTCCCGTACGGAGGCTGTCGCTGACGTCGCCGTCGGCCTTGAGCGCACGGGAGGAAGCCTGCCGCACGCGAGTCTGGGTCCCGCGCCGTCCCCACAGCCGGCGGCCCCGAGAGTTCTCCGGGAAGGGCCCTGGCAGGGAGGCCGCGGTCTCAGGCCCGCCAGGCCGGGTCAGCCCTGCGACGCCGCTCCCTCCTCGGGGCCCGGGCAGCGAGGGGCCCCAAGCCGGGGGCGCCCACTGGGCCGCGACGCATGTTCTAGCGATTTGAATCTCACTGCAAAATAAAACATCTCTACGAAGCGCCAGATGGTAGCGGCAGTAATTAAATTTACAGGGGCTGCTGAATTTTTAAAATGCACTCGATTTAAAACCCACGCTGTTCGAACACGCAGCCTGTCTCTCCTGGTCGCTTCGTTTTCTCCCCCACCGCCCCGCCCTCCTCTCTGTCCCGCACGCCCCTCGCCCCGGGGGCTCAGGACGACAAGCGCGTGCACCTGGCGCCCGCTGCGCGCCGACCGTCCGTCAGCCGGGGGCGTGGTGCGCTCGCGGGCGGCTCCTCGTGCGGCCCACTCGCCTGAAAGCCGCGTCGCCCTGTGGCTCTCGCGTGTGCCCTGCTCCGCGGCCCGGCCCCGGGCACAGCACTGCCGGCCTGGGGCCCACGGGGCAGGCCGGGCGTCCAAGGTCGCAGCCCGCGGCCGGGCAGAGGCCTCGCAGCAGGCTGCCGGCGGCCGGCTTCCCACCGGGTCCCCGCGCGGCAGACAGGAAGCCTGACGTCTCTTTTCACACGAAGGACACGAATCCTAGTACCAGGGCGCCACCTCGTGCCTTCGCCTCCACATGACCACCCCGATATCGTCAAGGGGGTGGGGGGGTTCCACATACGACTTCTTGGGCCCCACACATTCGGTCCATTGCATCCTGCCCCCCAGTCTCCCAAATTCACGTTCTTCTCCCCTGAGAAACACATTCGTTCCAACCCAACAGCCTCGAAAGTCCCAGCTCACTTCGGCGTTGACTCTGAAGTGCAGGGTGCCTTGCAGGCCTCCTCCAGCCAGCGCGGGGGCGACTCGGGGGGCGAGTCCCGCTGAGCTCCCCTGCAGCCGTGACCCTGTGCGCCCGCGAGCCCCGCGCTTCTGTGTGTGGGGGGGCGGGGCCAATGGGGGGCGTGGGCGACGCGCGGAGCCTCCCTGACGCCCCCCTCTGCCCCGCGCAGAACCTGCAGGCCATCTACGACGCCCTCCGGCGCGCCTTCGCCGTGTTCCCGCAGTTCTGCCTGGGCCAGGGCCTCATCGAGCTCTGCTACAACCAGATCACGCACGACCTGGGCCGCGGCCTCGGCGTGGACGCCTACGCCAGCCCCTTCGGGATGGGCTTCCTGGGCTGGCTCTTCGTGCTGCTGGCCGCCCAGGGCACCGTCCTGCTGCTGCTGAGGGTCCTCCTGCACTGGGACCTGGCGCACTGGGCAAGGTGAGCCCCGGCCGGGGCCGGACAGGCGGATGGCGGAGGACCGGGCGCCAGCCCGCGGGGCGCCTCCCTTTCGAATCGCTCGCGTCCCTGTCGCTTTGAGCGAAGCCCCCGAGGTGAGCAGACGCCGAACCCCGAAGCGACGCTGCGTGCCCTTCGCCATCGGCGCCGTGTCCTCTGTCACGTGACGGTGGCGCCGGCGGCAGCAGGGACGCGTGTGCCAGTGCAGCCTGCGACGTGCGAGTGTGTGTGAGGCACACACGCGTGCGCACACAGCCCGCTCTGCTGAGCGGGGTTTAGGGCGGCCCTGCGGCGAGTCCGCTCCTTCTAAGCCGACGAGGACGGGGTGTGCTGCTGGTGCGGGGGCCGCACGCCGTGCCCCCCCACACACACCCCCGAGGCCGGGATCCCCCGACCCGCTGCCGGGTGCGGGATCCTGCGTGGAGAAGATTCCGGTTAGGGCGCCAGGAGAAGCGACTACCAGTCCTGATGTGTTAGGCGGGCCCTGCTCGGCCTCATGTCGGGCACTTTCTCTACTGTCCAGTGGATTAAATGACCTATTTGCAAAAATGAACCGGACCATTTGATTCCGTCTAATAATTTTGGGGTCGATTCTGCTTCCACGAAGCACAAAGCCTGAGCTGAGTTCGTTTTCACAGTTGGAAGCGGCCCTCGTTTGGCGTCTGCCCACGCGCTGCCTGTCAGGAGCCCCCACGTCCAGGGAGCGAGGTCCGGGGAGGGGCGGGGACTCTGCTGGCCTGTGGTCAGCCCGGAGGCCCTGGGCGTGAGCAGAGCGGGGGCGGCGGGGTCTCCAGACCCCATGTCCTGTCTGCACCGACGTCCCACCCCTCTCTGGACTCTGCCGGTCCCATCCCTGGCGAGCGCTCACTCTGACGTTGCCTCCCCAGGGTTCGCGGGGCCGCCCCGGGCGCGGCCCCGTCGTGGAAGGACGCGGATGTGGAGAGAGAGCGCGCCCGGGTGCTGCGGGGCGGGGCCGGAGCCGATGTCCTGGTGCTGCGGGACCTGAGCAAACGCTACCGGGGCCTCCGCCGGGGCCGCGCGGCCGTGCGCGGCGTCAGCCTGGGCGTGGCGCGGGGCGAGGTAACGGGGCCCCGCCCGCACCCCCGCCCGCACCCCCACCCCCACCTGCGGCGAGGTAATGGGGTCCCCGCCTGCACCCCTGCCCGCACCCTGCCCGCACCCCCGCCTGCTGCCCCCGGCGAACCTGACACTGTGCTGAGAGCGGTTCCTGGCCGCCGGGTCGGAGCTGCCGCTGGTCCGCTCCCCGGGGGACGCTTTGCTGTTGGGGGGACCCGGGGTAGGGGCGGGGGGGGGGGCGGGGGACGGGGTTCGCGGGACCGAGGCTCTCTGGCTATTGTGTCGGCCCGGGGACGACTTTTCGTCGCGCGCCGACCCTCCGTGAATCCCGCGCACCGGGAAGCCGCTCCTGACTTGCTGGACATCAGTGGGCGCCGAGCGGCCGCCGCAGCCCGTCGGGCAAGCGCGGGGGGGGGGGGGGGCCCCGAGCGGCGCGCGCGCCTCTGTCCCCATGGATGGGCGTTCCCGCCGCGGAAGTCGCTGGGTCCGCACCGACGAAGCCGTGGGGGACCGGCCCGGGCGCGGCGCTCCGCGTGCGCGTGCGGGGACGAGCGTGGCGGGGCCCGCCATGCCGGGGGTAAGGGGGTCCACCGGATGACCCCAGCTGTCTGCAGGCGTCACAGACGGACGCCGCCGCCAGCCGCCCGCGGGCTCACACCGCCCCCTCTCCCCGCACAGTGCTTCGGGCTGCTGGGGGCCAACGGCGCCGGGAAGAGCACCACGTTCAAGATGCTGAGCGGGGACGTCGCCCCGACCTCGGGACACGCCGCCGTCCGCACGCGCTCGGGGTAACGTCCGCGCTCCGTCGCTTTGCCGCCGCGGAGGCCACGGCCGAGCCTGCGCAGCCCCGCGCTCCCCGGGCCCGCGCACCGACGCCCGGGGGCTTCTCTGCCTCTCCGGGGCCGGCGGGGCCTCCGAGTGCGACCTGCAGGCTCGGGCCTCGGGCCAGGGCGGAGTCAGCGCCAGGACAGGGCGGAGTCAGGGCCTGTCGGGCGTCTGTCCGCTCGCCCCCTGTGGGGCACGCGGTCCTTCTCGCCTCCCCGTCCTCACAGCTCCCGGGGCCCCAGCTACACGTGGCCAGTCTGTTCGGCCGCCAGAGCCTCGCGGGCAGCGGGCAGTTTCCCAGCCCTGCGTTTGATCACACGTCTGCCCACTCGCAGCCACAGAGTCATTTTTAAGTAGAGTTGGAAATAAATTGCTTGAGATTTTTAGATATAGGTTCAAATATAGTAACTGAAATAGTTGAAATATCCCAGTCACCCAGTGACCGGCGCATTCTTTGCACCGACAAGCGCTCGCTGGCCGTCTGTCCGTTCCCCCTGTGGAGTTGGGCTCTTTGGGGCCCCTGTTTTGATTTTTCCCGCAGTCACGGGAGTGGGAAGGTCTTTTGTTTGGTTTGTTTGTTTGGCTGTTGTTTGTTCGTTTTCCCCCCATAACGTCTCTATTTGCTAGTACATATGGACAAAATAAGCGGAATTCAAAAGGCAACAAAAATGTAGGGTTTATTTTCTCATCACTAAAAGGCTGGTTCTCTCCTTTATAATCTCGTTTCATCATTTCTAAAATAATTGGAAAATGAAATTCAGATAGCTGATTTCGAAAGCAAGACTGAATTTGCATCTGCACCAGTCTGAGTCTCATACGATGCTATGGTACCTGTGTAATTAGCTTAATTATGACTAAATCACACTTGCATTAATTATATTTTTGACCTTGATTATTTATGTTAATTGTGCATTGGTATTCCAGGAATTAGATGAGTAATTAGAACACAATGGAATTTTTAACCACTTTGAGAGCCCATAGGAACCTTCCCGCCCACGAAGCTCCTAGCATTCTACTGAGTTGAAACTCACCGATCCTCACCACCTTAAAGTTTCTTCCCTCTGAGGTTGCGCAGTGGGAAGACTGCTCTTTTCTTGTGTAATTTATTTTTATGAATGCACATTGTCAAACTGAGAATAAGTTACATCTGAAGACTTCATTCAGAAACTGGCCATTACAGCTTAGTTCAAAGTCACAAGTTCCTGCTTTAGCGCCAGAGGCTGCAAACCGAGCGACTGCGGGCCACGAGTCGTCCATGTGGCCCACCGTGGGTGACCCCGACTGACCACCCCTCGGTGGAACTCGGGCCTCCCAGCCAGTCACGGTGCCCGTGCCGCATGCTGCCCTGCCATTGGCGTCCAGGTTGACAGCTTGGGTCTTGAGAGCATCCGACTTTGCAGCCCCCTGGACGAAACAAATGCTGAGGGCCGTGGGCACTTTTGTGACTGGCTCACCAAGAGCCCTGGGGGCTTAGCATTCTTGATCTTCTCTAATAACTGCGACGGGCTTGGAAGCAGGGTATTGCCTGACTTTAGCTGATAAAGGGTCTGAGGTTCAGGGTATACGTGTCGTACCAGGAGCGAGAATTCCAGAAAGGAGCAGAGGCTTTGAGTCTAAGTTTCAGCCTCCAAATCTCAGGCTCTCGACCTCCCCTGAATTCTCTGAGAGAAACATAGGACACGAAGAAACGACAGTCTATAGCGTCGCAGCAGAAGGGCTCAGCGAGACGTTATTTTTTCAAAACCAGAGCACGCATATATTTTGCAGTAGATGCTATTGGATTTATCTTTTCTTTAAAAATCAAATACTCGGAAACGGGCTGTAAAAAAACACCATTTGTAGGACACACTGACCACAAACTTTCAGTGAAGATGACAGTTACGGTCAAGCAGATGAAAACGAAAGCACGGGCAGGCTGTGAGGGGAACGCGTGTCCGAAGTCAGACCGAGCGTCAGCAGGACAGCCTCTCCCGGGGGAGGGCCTCGCGGTCAGGGGCGTGGGGTGTGCGACACGGAACACGAGAGCGTGCGGAGCCCGCGGGGTCGGCACGCCGGAGGGACCGCGGGCACGCGTCTGAGTGCAGAGGGCTCCGCGCTTTCCGTGCCCGATGACTAGGGCGGCGTGACGCGCGTGCGCAGCGTCCTCGACGCAGGAGCGACCCCGGGGCCCTGACGCGAGCACGCGGTGTCCGGGAGCGGACCGCGGCGCAAGGGACGCCCACTAGAACAGGAAACGGGGGGCAGCACTGTTAACGTTCCTGTTACTGTTCTCGAATTTGAGCCCCGCGAGAGCGTTCAGAAAGGACGCGAGTGTTCACACTCGCCGACGTGCCCTTAACTGCGACACACTTAAAGCGCCGGTGGAAATCCACGCAGACGCGGTTCCGCGTCCGGCTCCCGGGCCCTCGCGCTCGCGGGCGCCGGCTAAGCGGCCGTCGCGGACGGGCCGCCGCGACCTGCGCGTGGCCGGAGCGCGGGGTGGCGACGCTGTCCCGGGGGCCGGACGCGGCACCGTGCAGCTGCTGCTCTCCGCAGGGACGTCGTGGCTCTGTCGGCCGCGGGCTCGGCAGGCGTTCGGGTCGGCTACTGTCCGCAGCAGGACGCCCTGGACCAGCTGCTGACCGGCCGGGAGCACCTCCGATTCTACTGCAGCCTGCGCGGGGTCCCGGAGCCGCGCATCCCGCAGGTGAGGCCCCGAGAGCTCGGCCGGCCAGAGCCCCCCGGTCCCGACGCGGCGCCGCCGCCCCGAGGAGGACCCAGCGCCCCGCGGGCGCAGCGGGAGGTGCGGGCGGGATGGTTCCGCTGCGGGAACGCGGGGTGTGTTCCCCCTCGTTTACGCCACACACTCAGCACCGGTCGGGGTCACGCGGCACCCCGTTCGCCCCTTCGCGTCCTGTCTCCTCGTCTCCGTGGTCCGTCACTGTGTGCTCAGGGACGAAGGTCATCGAATGCCCGGGACATGAGCAGGGTACCACGGGGTGCGGGCTCGGTGGCCGGCGGGCGGGGCCTGCTGCGTCGCCCCGCGGGCGCAGAAGCCAGCCCAGCGGCAGGCGCCCCGTGCCCGTCTGTGAGAGGAGGGGGCGCAGCGTGGGAAAGCCGGGGCGGGGGGGGGGGGGGGGGGGGGGGGACGGCAGGCCGCGGCTCCTGTCGCGAGCTCTAACTGGGAGGCTTCAGTCTCATCCTCACGTTTTTAGAAGTTCTCATCGTTTCCTCATTTTCATTGTTACTGTTATTATTCCAACTTTTATTCATGCATCTGTTTTATATACGTGCATCGTTTAAAGCTACGTTTTGTTTAGCTATTTAGGACATTCAATTATTAGCACATTTTCTTAGAGTTTTTCCTTCTCCGAAGTTTGAGTTAAGACACGACTTTGACTAGTTTGGTCACATGACACTATCTGAGAAGCAAATCCACGTTGACGCCGCGTGGCCTCGAGTTAGACAAATGGTCCGTAGAACTTCCAACCTGTGCAGAGGCGGGAGGAGACAGACTGTTCCGGAAGCAGCCGCCAGCACAGGGCCGGGGCTGGGGCAGATGGGGCGGCAAGGGCGGGCAGGCTGCGCGGACATGGGCCCCGGGGACACCGCTTCTGTTGGGGGAGGGGCAGCGCGCCCCCTGGGGTGCAGGGGGTGGTGCTGAGGGGGCTGCGGATGGGCCGGGTGCTGGGGGGTGTCGCCCGTCAGTCACTCCGGCGTCGCAGGCACAGAAAACCCAGCTGGGCCCGTGGCGCCCCCATAGGCTCACCCCCGTCGTCCCCATCCCCTGTCCCCAAGGGGCTGTGCGGGGGGGCCTTGAGCGGCCGGAGGAAGGAGTGGGATTCTGGGGGCCTCGGCGGCGAGGGATGCAGCTGCAGAGGGCCCCTCTCTTCCAGGTTGCTAGGGACCTGGTGAGGCGCCTACACCTGGAAGCCCACGTGGACAAGCCCGTGGCCACCTACAGCGGGGGGACGAAGCGGAAGCTGTCCACGGCCCTCGCCCTGCTGGGCGAGCCCGACCTCCTCCTGCTGGTGAGTGGCGGCGGTGACGCTGGGGGCAGCCGTCCCCTCCCCTTGGGCGGGGCCCGGAGTCACAGGGCGGGCTCTGAGGGGACGCGTCCCACGCGCAGTCCCGAGCCTCACCGCAGCCTTCATCGTTAAACGGAAAACTCGTTTATCAGTGGCCACTTCTATGTATCGAGCTGAAGATTCGGTGAAATTTTAACACAAACACAGCGTTTAAAAACACCAGAGTTCAGAAAAATGAAGACCAGCGTGTGTCTGTCCCGCAGCACGTCACTTTCAAGCCCCCGCTCCGGCCTCTGACAGTGAGCACGGCCCCGCCCGGCCCCGCACGGCCCCGTCGCACACAGCCGTCGCGGTGGGGGCGGGGCAGCCGGGCTCTGGGCTGTGACCGCCGCTCCCGGCACCGGCCTCCCACGCCATGCGCGTGGTCCCCTCGTCCATCCACGGGGCGCTACGTGGGTCCCCAAGAGAACCCGCGAGTGGCTGCAATGAGCATCGGTGCCGGGGCGAACGCCTCGAGACCCGCGCCGGGGCCCTTGGGTGCCCCCAGGGAGGGGCGCGCGGCCGTCGCGGTGACGGTGACGTGGGCCAGGTGCGTGTGGGAGGACGCGGTGGCCCTCGCGCACGGAGCCTCCGCGTCTCCTCGCCGGGCTGCGGAAGCGCCAGGCGTTCCTCCTGCTTGGAGCCACGTTTCGCTCGGTTCCCGTCTCCTCCTTCCGCGGGGAGGACGAGACCCCAGGCTCTCACGAGACGCGCGTCCGGAGCTCCCGACTGCGAAGGGCACGGGAATGCGTCGCTCGGTCCAGGGGCGTCTCTCGGAAGTGGCTCCGACGCGCAGCGCTGCAGCCTCGACTGAGGGAGAAAGCGTCAAGCCCCGGAAATTGCACGTTATTCGCTGTTGCCAAACAAACGGAGCGTTTCTCTGCGGCCGGAGTCTCTGCAGGGCCGGCGGTTCTGTGGGTTCGCGGAGGCCGAGGAGGCTGCAAGCCGCGGGGCGCGGGCTGCCCGCCGGGCCCCACCGCTCACGCAGGGCGTCGCCTCGGTGGGCGCCCCTGACGCCTGCGCCCTCTTTCCTGCAGGACGAGCCCAGCTCGGGGATGGACCCCTGCTCCAAGCGGCTCCTGTGGCAGGCGATTCGGGAGGAGGCGCGGAGGGGCTGCGCCGTGGTGCTGACCACGCACAGGTGAGCCCGGCCCGCCACCCACGCCGTCCTTCACCCCAGGGCGCGGCCCGGGGCGAGATTCATCACAACGCCAGGCGGAGAGAGAGAGCGGCCCACAGCACCGAGGCCGCCCGGCTCGCAGGTGGCGGGGCTGGCGTCCGCCCGGGCTGGCATCTGTCTGGGCTGGCGTCCGTCCGGAGGGGGCGTCTGCCGTGGACCGCGGCCTCACCCAGCCCCCGCCAGGCCCTCCGCAGCCACCTCTCAGCTCCTGGCGAGTGAAAACTCAGCAAGTGTCTGGGTTTGGCGTCGCATTTTTGTCCCCACGCAATCAGTCTCGCAATTAGATTTTGGGGCAGTCTCGGGGGCAGCAGATCCCGTCCTGGGGAGGGGGCCGCATGCTGCGGCTCGTGCGAAATCCCCAGGTACAGCGGCGATCGGACTTTGGCGGTTAGACGCGTTCTCGTCCTGTGTGTGAGGAGAACACGCTATGAGTTAAGTGTCACAACGGGGGGAGCTCGAGATTTTACCTTCCTTGCAAGACATTGAATTCGATGGCCAGGTTCACGGGTGCCGACTCCCGGGGCAGCGATGAGGTCCTCACCGCCACCGCCGCAGCAGTGGCCAGAGTGCCCGCACGGCCGCCTAGGCCCCGGGGCCCCGTTCTCACAGGCGTGACGCGGGCAGGCCCGGGCGACGGTGCACACACGGGCGAGCGGCACCAGCCCCAGGGCACCCAGCGCCTCGTAGCGGCTAAGACGCCAGCTCCATGTGCACGGCATGGTGGCCGCAGCCTCCAGGCTGTGGGAGACGGCCGGGCACCATGGCCCGGGCTCCCGGCGAGACACGGGAGAGCACGCGCGACCCCCAGGGGGCTCGAGAGGGACCGACCGCGTGCCAGGCGCACTGTCCAGCCCCGTGGTAGGAGTCACGTGCGGAGCTGGCCTGTCATTCCTCGTGGGAGGCCCCGATGACCGCGGCGGGGTCGGTCTGTGTGGCAGCCGCATGGGGCCGAGGCCGCGGCGTGGTGCCCGCAGCGGCTCCTCCACGGGCCCACGGGCCCCCGCGGCGCCAGCCCGCAGCAGCCAGGCGAGGCGCGGGCCCGGCCCCCGCAGTCTCCGCTCCGCTCCGCGTCTGACTCTCACTCGTCCTCCGGCGGGTCGCCCGCCGCCCCTGAACTTTCACTGCCAGGTCGGGCGCAGTCTGTGATGTAGCACAGAGGCCACGCGGCGTCCCCGCTCTGCCCTGCGACTCTGTGGCTTCCTTTAGCCAGGCGTCCCCGCGGTCCCGTTTAGGACGTTTCCATCACGTTCCCCGCGAGCCTCCTCCTGCCTCAGTCACCCCCGTCGGAGCGCGGACTCTGTCTCCGTGACTTTGCCTTTCCCAGGCCTCCGCGTAAGTGCCGTCGCGCGACGCGCAGTCTTCTGCCCCTGCCTGCTCTCGGCGGGGATGGGTCCGAGGACCACAGTGTCGTGCCCTACCTGGCAGCGTGCTTGTTTTCACCGGGGACAGGACTCGACCAACGGTGCAGCCAGGGCACCCGTCCCTCGTTCGAGTGCCCGGCGCCGGGCCTCGGCTATCTCTAGTGGCAGGCTGGCACAGACGTCCCGGGGACGAGGGTGGAGATGTGCATGCGTGTGCGCGTGTGTTTGTGCGTGCGCGTGTGCACGTGTTTGTGCGTGTGTGTTTGTGCGTGTGTGTGCGTGTGTGTGCGTGCATGTGTGCACGCGTGCGCGTGTTTGTGTGTGTGTGCGTGCGCACACGCGCGGTTTCCCTGGCGTGGACCCTTGGGGAACCCATTGCCGGCATGTATGGCGAGTTGGTGTCCACCACTCAAACTGCAGCGCTGTCCCCAAAGTGGCTTCATCCTTTTCGGGTCCCGGGGACGGCGGGGCGGTTTCCGGCTTCTCCGCGCCCCGGCCGACGCCGCCTCTGGTTACAGCCGTCCTGGTGAAGTGTGGTTTTGATTCACGTTTTCCCGATGCCTGCGTCACCTCCGTGTGTCACCTGCGTGGCTTCTTGTGAGACGTCGGCCGTCGGTGATTCCGATGCTCCGTGTACGTAGCAAGTCGCCTTCGCGTTCCTGCTCTCGGGAGTTCTCTGGTTCGGACGCGTGTTGGTGCAGACCCCCGTTTACCTGTCCTGCCTGGGGTTCACTGTGCTGCTTCAGGGCGAAGATCGATGTTTTTCAATAAACGTGGGGACATTGGTCCATAACTTATTCAAATATTTGCTTGTATGTTTGTATGTTAGAATCTCTTTTCTTTTTCATCTTTTTTTTTTTTTTTTAAGAAATGCTGGTACTACCCTAAACCAAATGAACTTCTGGGTCTTTCTATCTCTCCTTTCCTCTTGATAACATCAGTGTGTGTGTGTGTGTGTGTGTGTGTGTGTGTGTGTGGTGGAACCCCTGAGGATTTCTGTTTGTTTCTTTTCAATCTTGTTTTTCTCTCGTTTCAGATTCTATCCTCTTTATTGACCTGTCTTCAAGTTCATTGATTCTTTCTTCTGCCATCTCAAAGCTACCGTTGACCCCTGGAGTGAATTTTTTCATTTCATTTATTATACTATTCAACTCAAAGAGTTTTACTTGCTTCTTAAAAAAAATTTTGCATCTCCTTCAGACTATCGATTATTATTGTCAGACTTTTCTTTAATTCTTTAACATTGTTTTCTTTAGTTCCTTGAACATATTTATAGCATCTTCACTGAAGATTTTTCCTTCCGACTACACCATCTACGGGTACTTGGAAAGAGTTTGGCTGCTTTTCCCCAAGCGTACATTACACTTCTGATTTTTGTTTTGTTTTGGTTTTTGGCATATCTTAACTTTTTTGAAAACTGGATATTTTAGATAATAAATCATAGTGCATCTGGGTTCTGGTTTTCCCTCGCTCTCAAGGCACTTTCTGTTTCTAGTGTGCTGGTTCATCGTGCATGCCTGTGTGCGTGCATGTGTGTGCGTGTGTGCGCGCACGTGTGTGTGTGGAGTCTCTTCCCTGGGCGTGGAGCTGTGGCCCCCTCCCTGCAGGAGCAGCTGCTGGTGCCTCTGATCAGGTCCTTTTCCACATTTGGTTGTTGTTAAGCCCGGCTCCCTGGGAGCCCCGCTGCTGTAACCCGTGCGCGTCAGCGGGGGGCGCTGCACAGAGGCGGGGTGGTCCCCGCTCCCCAGCACGACCTGCCCTCTGCTGGTGCATCTGTGTGGGGCAGGGAAGAACGTCCCAAGTTCAGGCCAGTTCCGGGTTGTCCTGGCCGTGCCTTCTCTCGGGTCTGCTGGGCTGAGACGGGCCTGGGGCGTGCCCTGGACTGGCAGAGAGTGGCGCGGGCCCCTCCAGCCTGTGGCACGTGCAGCGGCCTCAGCAGGCTCGCCGTGTGGGCGGCCGCTCGGCATCTCTGGGGCTGGCGCTGGTGGCCCTGCCTGTCCGCTCGGCTTGAAGAGTCACGGCAGGGCTGCGGGCGTGGACATGGCCTCTGGGGCCAAGTGGCGCCGGCCCCTTCAGCCGTGGCAGAGCCGCTGCTGACCTCTGACCCGCCCGAGCTGTGTGCGGCGGAGGGCGCGGGGGGCGGGGAAAGCGGGGGGGGGGGGGGGGGGGGGGACACCATGACGCCCCACTCACTCGCTGGGAGGAAAGACGACCCGCCCCCCAGGCTGGGGCAGGGGAGCGCTGCCTCCGCCGTCGGGGACCCCGCCACCACTGTGTCACCTGGCCGACGCCCGTCCCAGGCGGCTGACCCCCAGGGGATGCGGGCGCAGTGCCGGGGACAGTCAGAGGCCACTTGCACCGCGGCCGGAGGCCGGGCCTCCGCTGTGGCCCTGCGCGCACGCTCATCAGAACCCCGGCCTCCCTTCAGACGGGGACCTGGGGGCTCGGGGACTTGGGGACTCGGGGACCCGCGTGTCTGACAGCGACGCAGCTAGATCTGCCACGTGTCACGGCGGCCTAAGGCCACGTCGCTGCCTCCCAGTCTGCCCACCCGGGTGGCGATTATAGCCGCAGTTAGCCGCGCCCCCGCATTCTGCCGCGCTGGTCAGTGTCGGCCCTGCACCCCTAAAATGACATGAGGCTGCCGGGCCGGGAGCTGCTCAGGCGTCTGCCCGGGGAGCAGGAGGCGGGCCAGGCCGGTGCTCGCGTGCGTCCCAGCTGCGCGCTGAGCCGCCGTCGCCAGCGCCCGTGTCGCGGGGTCCCAGCAGGTCCCCCGCGCCCCAGCGCGGTTCCCGGCGGCGGGCGGGGCCGGGGCCCAGGTCCGCACACCCGTCGCCTTCTCCTCAGACGCGCCGGGCGTGGGCGCCGCATGCGCTTCTGCGGCCGTCGTGCATTGGGCCTGCACTTGCGAGGCCCGCTTCGTTCTGAGAGGCCGGGGCTCCCCGCGCTGCCCCCCCGCCCCATCCGGATCCTCAGCGTGCTGACCCGGCCTCGCGCTCCCGCCGCACGGCGAACACCGGCGCTTCCCCGGGCGAGGCTCCGCCTCTCGCGCTCTGTTCCGCGCCCCTCTCCCGCTCGCTAAACCATTTTAAAGGGAGACTTCATAGTTACTTTAATTTTTCTTCATTGAGAGATAAAATGTTGATTGGCATTATACTACATCTTTATTATAATTTATATTGTGTTTTTATTTAATTATAACAAAATTAAAAATTATAAACCTATTATATATTTGACATCAAAATTATATTGTTATATTATAAACTGAATTATAACTGAAATTACAATGTTATATTATACTGTATTAAAATAACTTGTATTTATATTTCATATGTGATAAATATATTTTACATAATTCACTTTATTACATTTATGCTTATATTATTTTTTACACTTACACTTACATGTGCTATTTTTTATATTATAATTTTTATGTTATAATAATCTTTATGTTTTATATTATAGTAATCTTCATACGATAATAATTTCCCAGTTTTAAAATACCCATTCTTTTCATTTTTTGACGTATCTTTCCATTGACTCACGATTTCATCGAAGTCCATTATTAAATCTTGTTCCTTTGCTCAGTTCGGTAAGGCCGTCCTTGCCCGCCTCGCATTTCAGTGCTGCTGACGGTGTTTCCTGTGCGTTCGCGGCCGTCCTGGCCGGGGCGGGGACGAGCCGGGGCGCCCACTGCGACCGGCCCTGCGTGGGGCATCTGCGCGCGCCCCGCAGGTCTCACGGGCGTCCGTGCGGGTGGCCGGCCGGCTCGCGCGGGCCTGCGCGGCGGGGTTCAGGCCCCGCCCCGGGCGTGCCCCCCACGCTCACATGCCCCGCCCCCTCCCCCCCAGCATGGAGGAGTGCGAGGCCGTGTGCACGAGACTCGCCATCATGGTGGACGGCGGCTTCCGGTGCCTGGGGTCCCCGCAGCACGTTAAGAGCAGGTACGTGGCATGTGTCTCTTCGCGTGCGTTTCCCGTGGGTCGCAGCACGTGTCGGAGGCGGCGCGGCCCGCCTGTCACAGGAAAGGAGGCGAGGGCCCCGAGCGGGGCGCGGGGGGCCGGGAGCCCCACGACGGTGCGTGTGGACACCGCACCCCGCCTGGCCCGGCGTGGCCCGCGGGGACGCGGCCGGACGCCCCTGCGCACACAGTCGGGGTGCAGACGGGCGGCGTGCGTCTCGGGCAGTCGGAGCCGCTGCCCACGGGCAGAGCTGCGGGCGCCCCCCCTCCCCCGCCCCCCGGGAACGTTTCTCCGGACTCCTTTTGTAAGACCTGTGTGATTCGGGTTCTCTAGAGTAAAGCCGGACGCGGCTTGTTCTCACGAGACCCCATTTCGGAAGGCGTTCAACGTGCCGGGGTGTCCGTGCTCAGAGGGGCAGGTCATCGCCGCGGGGCTCGGCGCGAGCTGTGCGGGGCTCGGCGGCCGACCGCGCCGCAGGGCTGCCCTTCCCGCCCACGGCGACGGCGGCCCCCGTGGGCGCGCGCCGCCTCTCCGTCGCCGCCCCCTCCCGCCCGCATGTCCGTGCGCAGCAAAGGCGCAGACGCCCGCGCTGCCGGTTTCTTCCCCAGAGTGTGGGCCGCTTCGTCAGAGAGAGTGACCTTCCCTTTGGGGCAGAACGCAAACTGCACTGTTTTCGCGCGCTGCCCCGCGCGGCTTCTGCAACGCGTTCACCGGCGCCCGCGCGCGCCCGCGGGACGGTGACGCCTGCGCCTCTTCCGCCCCCAGGTTCGGTGGCGGATTCACGGTCAGAGTCTGGCTCCGCGGGCGCGGGGGCCGCCCTGACGCGGTGTCCCGCGCCCTGCAGCTGTGCGCTCCGGGGACCCAGCTCAAGGTAGCGCTTCCGCGGGGACGGGGCTCGCGCGCGGACTGGCGCTTTGTGTTCCTGTTCCAGTGTTGCGCGGCCTCACAGCACGGCAGAGGCCACAGCGACCCCGACGCGGCTTGGCTGGGGGGGAGACGGGCGGATGCGCCGTCCCTCCCGACCCCGTGGCGCTTGCGGCCGTGATGTGCCCGCAGGACGTCGCGGGGAGTGGCCGGCGCGCGGGCCCGAGCGTGCCGTGCGGGACCCCGGCACTCAGCGCGAGTGCCACCCTGACCGACCCTGTGACACAGCTGTCACTCGCCTCCATGCACGTGAAGATGTGACCCAGATGCGGCCCAGATGTAGCCCAGTTGTGGCCCAGAACAGATAAACACCTGATCGAGAGCTGCCCAGCGGTGGCGGGCACAGCCAAGTCCGGGAGCTGAGCCCGGGGCCCCTGCGTGTGGCCGAGGCGCCTGCTCATTTCCGGTTGCCTCCTCCACCTCCTCCCTCTCAGCTCTCTCTGGGCCTCTCCTCACCCCTGGCAAAGGCCTGATCCCTGCCACAGCAATGGGGGCACACGGTGGCCCCCCCGGGGAGCAGCACCCCTCAAGTACGTCTCACAGAAGACCGCTGTCACTAACCAGTCCAGAGACTTGTGGAGTTGACCCACCTGCCTAGCTGGCATTTGAGGGTGTGGTTTCAGAAAAGATAACGTATCTGATAATTAAATATACTGTGATCAATTTGTTTAATAAGTTCTAATTGGGTGCTACTTTTTTTTTGGCTTCCAGGGTCAGCGCCTTAATTTATTGGAATATCATGTGCCAGAAAGATCTGGGCGCTTAGCTGACCTGTTCCAAGTTTTGGAGACCAGCAAGGCCTTGCTGGGCATCCGGCACTACTCTGTCAACCAGACCACTTTGGAGCAGGTACGGTGCCTGCAGGAGTCCCCAGGTTGCCTTTGGGTATATTTGTGAGGCTGGGTCCAGCCAGGTTCGTGTTAAAGTTAGCCAGGTTGCTTCTGGAGGTCACCTTTTCATTTAACTCATCATTGTTAGATTTAGCAACATGCTGAACAGGGAGGTGGTGTTAGGTTTGTTCGTTGTCTGCTCTCCACTCGAGGCTCATATTCAGCAGGGCTTCAGTGTGTTGGTGGTTAAAGTGGCCACTGGGCAGGTGAATCGCGCCCCGTTAACCTTGCCTCTGCCCTTGAACCCCCCTTCCCCCCCACCCCCGATGACTGCGGGGCACCACCGTGGGTGATGGTGAACTTTGAGAAGAAAGATGCTTGATTTACCAAGAGCCTCAGGATGTGAAACAAGACCATGTCTTCACTGTCGGGGCATGCGCGAGGCTCTGAGAATCTCCAGGGCAGGGCAGGCCTCACCTGTCCAGATCTGCTCGTCATGCTGCAGCCTGGTTCCAGTGGGTTCATCTGTGCATGGTGGTGGAGGCGGGGGCGGCGTGCATGAACGGTTTGCGGTTTTTAGGCAGAGCTGCACAGCACTCTTATAACACCTGAGGACAAAAGGTCGAGGATTCTCCCGGGACGACAGTCATTTCCATTGTTTCTTGCAGGTGTTTATTGGTTTTGCTACTGAGCAGCTGCAGACCGTGGCTGACCCGTCCGCCGACGGCTGCCGGGCAGGTCCCCTGCCTGTCTGAGGACGCAGGCAGCCTCGTCAGAGGAACGGAACCCCGCCGTTAGCTGCACGTGCCCCCAGACATCCCAGAAGCGAGCGCGGGGCGGAGGCCAGAAGGCCCGGTCCCGGCTGGCACGTTCCCTGTTCTCCATCTTCTGTCCCGAAACTCCGTTAGCTGATAATCAGCGCATGGGAAGCGCTTTCTTTTCTGCAGACTTGGGGGGTCCTTCCCACACACTCTTTCTCTGTGCAACAGCAGGGTGGGGCCAGCTGCCGCGACGCAGTCGTGGGCCAGTCCACAGTGCGGGCCGAGACGGCCAGGGCTGGGACAGCCAGGAGATGGTCCGTTGGAGACCGTTCATTTTCCTGCTGAGGAAGCTGAGGCCCAAAGGTTAAAACCTTACCTAACCTATTTGTCTAGGGAATGGTACTGGGGGCTGCATTCTGGTCTTGTCATCTTTTCGGTAGATATGCTTAGAGGTGTCTTAAAAAATTCAATGATTTAAATGCGAACCTTTCCTAATACTGGTTGATGTTATATGGTATGATAGAAAAAAATTTCTATTTTTTCTTCTAAAAGATGCTTTAAAAAATAAGAATTGCATAGTCTTTTAGTTGACCCTTTAGCCAAATTAAATAAATTGATCTGGGTACTCTGTCATTTATAGAAGTTTCAGAATTTGTATTATAATTATAGTTTTAAAATTGTTTTTAGCCAGTGGTCTTGAGTGTGCTGGTCCTTTATTAACTGCACTGGTGAGCCCCAGTTGCTTGTTAGGATGCAGATTCCCAGGCCCCTCCCGGTGGCTCAGACACTGGGGGGGGGGACCCTGACCCCTGGGTTTTCACCCCCCAGGGGGGTGTGATGCTCATTCCAGCTTGAGAACTGATGCTCTAAGGAAATATCCAGTTATCTTCCAATTATATGAAGAGAATTTTCGAATGACATTTTCTCAAACCTTAGCGGAGGACCACTTTACTTTCCTTTTAAAATTTAACCTCATCCGATTAGGTTTCTGAGTAGCAGTAGCTTGTGATCAAAGGAAAACACTTTCTTGTGACGTTCCTTCCTAAAGCAAGATTTCATTAAAATTTATCTTTCCTAAATATCATTCTAGACTAGGGATATTCATGTATGGTAAGGATTAAGCGGATCATGGACAGTTTCGATTGAATGATTCACATGGATCATACTTTCTTAAAGAAGTTATGGTTTAGAGTTTTATGATTTTTTTCCAATTCCAAAATTGTCATTGTCAAAATGAAAGATGTAATCCTATGTTATCGTTGCCGAATCAGTAAATAAAATTTGTGAAACGTGAGTGCGTGTGGACCGCAGTGAAGAGTGAGACGTGCTTTCGCCTGGCCCGGCCCTTGGAATGTAAATGTGTTTTTGCCTGTGTGTCTCTCCACGTGCTCGGGGAGCCCGTGGGATTTAGGGGTCGAGGACACGCAGCGTCCCCGGCTCTCTCAAAGCCTGGAAAGGTCAATGTTTGAGTTTTGTTCTGCTCTGTTCCGCTCACAGGCCTTCCTTCCTGGTCTTTGAGCGGCTGCTCTTTTGAAGTCTGCTTCAAGGAATGCCTTTCGACAATAAACAGGAAGGAAAAAGAAACCCGACAAGCCAAAGTACTGTGTCCGGGCGGACTGGACACAGAAGGTCAAACCCCGTGTTAATGCTGGAGATGCCAGTCGCGTTTATGAATCACGCAGACGTTTTATGCCTTTGGGCTTCAGCTGAGACTATTGAACACACCTCCCCCTGTCAAAAGTGTCCTGAGTAGAGGGCTTCGTGAGGCAGAGTGCACAGTGATGCTCCCGTTCCGGGAATCTAAAGATACAGCTCGTCTTTACCCGATACCTTAGCAGAGGGTGTGGTAAAGCCGTCATGCAAACTCCAGGTGTGAAAGGAAGCGAGTAGCATATTTTTATAACGGTAAAGAAGAGGGGCTTTAGGTCATAGTTAGCTTGGTTCGGTGGACATCGAATTGGAAAGCAGCTCAACACGATCACCCTAAAACGTCTCACGTGACGCGCACCGCATGCACCCGCCCCGCGGTTCGGTGTTCGGGAGCATGACGCAGGCTCTTCCATCGCACGTTTTCCTACACACACGGGATGGAGACACTGAACAGTGTCGGGCCGATTTGGCTGTGTTTCTCCTGCGGCTTTTCCGTGGCCGGCACCGTTTCGGCTCAGGCGTTTGGGTTTTGTGTGGCATGTTTACAACATGCGACACTCCACCGTCACACGGAATAATTCAAAGCCCTCGAAGCCACGCAGGCACGCACACACACCCTGACACACACACAGTCCTTCAGTCGGTGTCGCTGAAGCCATCGATGCACACGAGTAGGTGGCGGGTGCCGTGGACCCGGGGCCGTGGGCTGACGCGTGAAGAAGGCCAGAGTACCGTCCTTGAGAGCCGCACGGTCAGATGAGGGGCAGGGGCGTCTGGGCGACGCATCCTTCCGCTCCGGGGACAGTGAGCCCTGCCCGACAGGGGAGTGGGGGGCACGGGGTAGTGGCGCCTGGGCGGGCCTTCTCCCCTGAGGGCAAGGGTCAGAGGGCCTTTGAAGGAGAGTACGTCGGAGGAAACCAACGACAGGCAGCGAGCTCTGGGGGCTTGCCGCCGCCTGCAGGGAAAGGTGAGGTGCTGCCTCCCCGAGAAGCCGGTGCCGCCATCCTTATCATTTCCCTCACGCTCCAAAGTGGCTGCCGGTGCTCCAGCCCTCGCCACGTTCACAGCAGCAGAAATGAGGGAGGTGGGCACCGCAGTTAGAGGTCTCCTGGCGGGCGACTCAGGTACGCACGGCATCGGCCGAAGACACCCAGGTCGCCAGAAACTCAGCGGCAGGAGCGTTTGGGGGCTGCGGTCTTCGCTGTCGCCCTAAAATGACATGAGGGTTTGGATTCCGGGACTGAAGTGGGTGCTGCGTGGCCAGCAAGCGCTGCGGCAGGTGCACACACGCCGTGTGGCAGTTTAGCGGGGGACAGAGCTAAGTCCATTTTGAGCCAGTCGAATCGACTGGGAGATGTCAGATGTGGGCATGTCTTCGGCAGCCCGGGGTCTGAGGTGGTCACTGCTTTCGGGATTGGAGTAGCACGTGAAGACCCTCAGATCAGACGCCACTGGTACTTGTCAACGTCATTGTCAAATTGAATGCAATAGGTTCAAGGAGAAGAAAGAGTTTTATGGATAGTTCCCATTTGGGCTGAATAAATAGCATTGTCATTTTCTCGCAATGAGAATTCCCATTGAGAGCTTTAATGGATAAATTTTTCCGGCCGGAAAGGGTTTCAAACTGCTGAAAGAAGCCAGAAGCATTTTTCTTAATTATTTGCTATTGCTTATCACGGCAAAGGAGACATTTCACAGAAAAATTCAGCACATTTTTCTTTACATTAAAGTGCTTTAAAGAAAAATGGGGTCCCCTGAGTTAAACGTACATCTTAAACCCCAGCAAAATTCACTGGTTAGCAACACAGGTTTAGAAACGTCGCGAGCATTTCTTTCTTTCCAACAGAAGGGGACACGACGGGCCCCGTCTGGCCGTGGCGCTCGCGGCCCGTGGGCGTGGCTTCGTGCTGCTGGCTTTTACCTGTCACCAGACTGCGGCTGCGTGTCTGGTTTCTGGTTTGTTCGCGAGGCGCAGGTTCGCGGCTCAGGTAAACCCTTCGTGGGCGTCGCCATGGCTGTGAGACGCCGGCTCCAGCCTCGGGGCGCACTGACCCAGCCTGCCCTTTGGGGGTGTCCTTCTCAGATGTCACGCCGGGCGGCGTGCCGGCTGAGACTGACGCCGATCACCGGATGTGCAGCCAGGTGCCTCCTTGGCGGGTCCCTACCAAAAGCAAAGTTCAGCAACAGCCACGACTCTACTCAGGGCGTGAGCCACCGAGCAATCTGCAGAGGGCCGCCACCCAAGCTGAGCTCGAGGTGCCTCGAGACGCCAAGCTGCAAGCTGGGGCCAGCCGCCGCGCGTGCCCGGCCGAGGCCGCTCGGCCCTGGTGCTGCGCCCGCCGAGGCCCGCGGCGGCCTGGTGGGGCTTCGCGCATCCCCGAGAGATTTCAGAAAAGCCCGCAGGCCGCCGGTCAGGAAACGCCACCGGAAGCGCTCGCGCGGGCCCAGAAGTCAGCAGGGGCGGGGCCTTGGGCGTCACGTGGGCGGGGCCTCGGGAGTCACGTGGGCGGGGCCCGCAGAGTCGGGGCTGGTGGAGACCCCGCGCGGTCTGCGTCCGGGGAGGGAGGAGGCCTCGCTGAGGGGACAGCGGCCTCTGCCGCCGCTCCAGCCTCGCCCCGAAGCCAGGCGGCTCCGGTCCCGCCCGTGTCGCCGGTGCCCTCAGAGCTGCAGCCCAGCGGGGAGCTCGGCGAGAGCCGTCACCAGGCAAGTCCGTGCGCGGGGAGATGGCGGGGAACAGCCGGGGCTCCCGCCGCCGCCGTCTCACTCAGCCACAGCCTCCGCCGGGTTTCAGGGCAAAGTTTGTGGGGAATTCTGTTCCCAGCTCTGCGACAAGAGCCGGGGAGCCCGGGGTGGGCCCGGGAGCCCCTCCGGCGGGACTCGCACAGCTGAGGCGATCCGCGGATTATCCGCCGCCGACGGGGTGCGAGACCAGCCTGTCCGGCGTCTCCGCCCCTCCCGCCCGTCTCGCCGTGGCCTCGCTCGCTCATCTCGGCTGTAGGACTTTACTCGGCCAGACCCGAGGGGGTTCTCGCTGGCGGTCGTGCTGTAGGTCAGGTGTAACTTGGATGTGGCCCCGCCAGGTAGCAGACAGCGTGCACTTCCTCCGCCATCTTGAGCGGGAAATCTGCGTGCATCTTTGCGTTTTGTGTGCCTTTGCTGAATTCTCGCCGAGGTCACTGAGCACCTTATCGCCTGTGTCCTGAACTCTGCATCTGCTAGATCGCGCGCCTCCCTTTTATTTCTTATTTTTGGGCTTCGTTCTGTTCTCCTGTGGAGGCCGCGTTCGTCTCCCACTTGGCTGCCTCCCTGTGTTTGTGTCTGTGTATCAGGTGGGCTTCTAGGGCTTCCAGGTACAGGAGCACGTCCTCATGGAGTAGGTGTCCTGTGGGACCCAGCCGCACGACGTCTCCGGTCTCCTGAGCCGGGTGCCTCAGGGATGTTTCTCCTGCAGGTTGATGTGCCCGCCTGTCACAGCTGAGCCTTAAATGCTGTCTGCACGGCTGTGGAGACGCTGCTGACCCCATGGAGCAGGATGCACGTTGTCAGGACTCGGGCGCCTGCCCAGCCCTCCCCGGGGGGGGTGTTGTTTGTGGAGGTGCTGGCGGCGCTCTGGTGTGGTCTGAAGCTGGCCACCATGTGTGTTGGTTCTGAGGCCTCTTGGGAGGGTCTCTGTTGCACACAAAGGCCAGTTGCTGCCTGTGCCACTTACAAGGCCACTTGGTGTGAAATACAAAGTGGTCTGCTGATGGCTGCCACTTGTGTTGGGCTTGGAGGCATCTGCGAGAGACTTAGCTGTGAATTGAGGCCGGCTGTCGCCAGCGCTGGGCTTGGGGCTGCTTCGCATTTGGTATGGGGCCCGCCGAGGCCAAATGTTGCTTGTTTGGGTTCTGTGAGCTTTTGAGAGGGATTTTAGGAAAGTCCATGGCATGAGCCAGGACAGGATGTTTGTATGGAAAATCCACCGGAAGTGGCTTGGGTGGCCTGCACAATGGGATGGGCGGGGTCTCAGGAAATCACCTGAGAAGGGCCGATGGAGTCAGTGAAATCGACGGAGACTCATACGTTGGCCACATCTGCACACCTGGTGTGGTGGGGGGAGGACTCAAAATAGAGACGGTGGCCTCTGCTGGTACTTCTGTCTGGGAGGAAGCTGCCCTTCCAGCCCTCGGCCTGAAGCCAGACGGCTCAGTTCCTCCCCGTGTGTCCATGGTGCCCGTCAAGCGGCTGCCCCGCGCTGGAGCTCGGCGAGAGTCGTCATCAGGTAAGTCCGCGCGCGGGAAGATTAAGGTGAACAGCTGGGGCTCCAGCTGCCTCCGTCTCACTCAGCCACAATCTCCACTGGTTTTCAAGACAAATTCTGTGTGGAATTCTCTTCCTGGCACTGGAACCTGGGCTGGGGAGCCCAGGGTGGGGCTGGGACCCCTCGCTCCTCCAGGGGGACCTCCACTGCTGAGACGTCCTTCCCGATTATCCACCGCTGCACACGGGTACGGGACCAGCCTGTTCCGTGTCTCCGCCCCTCCCACCAGTCTCGAGGTGGCCTCTTCTGTGTGTCCCCAGTTGTGATGTTTCTGTTCAGTTGGACTTGAGGTGGTCCTCATTGGTGGTGGTTCTGGAGGTTAAGTGTGATTTCGATGTGGTCGTGACAGGAGGTGAGCATAGTGTTTACCTCCTCTGCCTTTTTACAAGAAATGCATTTATTGTTAAAGAATCTTTCCAATATAATTTTTTGTGTATAGTGAATTATTCAAAAATAATCAGACAGATGCGTCACATATCCCCAGAGCCTGGTCCTGGGCACAGTGTAAGTATTCTAATAAACATCCGAGCGAACGATTTGGAGGAGTGGGCGGTGGAGGGGGCTTGCACGAGCTTTCCCAATGCCTTCCGGCTGTTTGTGAGAACGAGAAACCGAGCAATAAGAAGTGAACGATTCATTCAGCGTAAGGCACTCCCAAAGCTCCTGCTAAGTCACGCCGGGTGTCAGCGCGGTCCCACCCGGCACTGCTCCGTGCAGACAGGCGTGTCGCCCTCTGAGAGGGCTCGGGGGCCGCGCACGCTGGTGTAACCGCCTCAGCACAAACCCCGTGGCCGCCCACTTCCCGGAGTCCCGTCCTCCAGACACGGATCTCCCAGCGTCAGCGAGGCCGCCTGAAATGGCCTCGCGTTCTCTGGGAAGCGCCCTCGCCCGCTGCTTTTAGGGACGCCCATGCGCATCGTCAGATTTGTGAAAAATCTCTCCATTGTCCTTCGGTTTATTTAAAGTGAAAAATGTGACGTCGCCACCCCCTTCCCCCGTCCTCAGTCACAGGAATGGGTGTGAGTGAGAGAAAAATGCCACACAAACTAATGGACAGAAAAATACCTCCAGGATACCTGTTCAGGAGCGGAAACGCAGAGTAGAGAAAGAGGGTTTTGACGTTGGACCGGGCATATACCTGGCTGGGTCTTTGCGACGCTGTTACAAAGTGCTGTGACTGGGCGGCTTACAACGGCAGACAGCTGCTCCCTCACGGTTCTGGAGTCCAGAAGCCCCAGGCCAGGCGCTGGCAGAACCGCCTGCCCCTGAGATGCGGTAGAACCCTCGCTTCTGAGGGTCCTGTGCACCCCTTGGCTTGCAGCAGACTCTGTGGCCACGTGGTTATGGAGCGCAAGGGCGTCGTGACTTCATGAGTGGAGGCTGGGCATCTCGGATGTGGTCCTCACCATGTTTTCTTCACCAGGATGCTGTGAGGAGCTGAAGTCACTGGGGATCCGTCCGGGAAGCGGAAATGTCAGTGTTTCATTATTACTTTTCATCCGTAGCGGTACATTCTCAGTGTCGCGTTCTAAACTTTTATAACTCAGGAAAGCAAATTAGTGCGGAGAGGTAAGGCCAGAAGAGTCGGGGAGGGCGGAGTGAACTTGGATCGGATGTAGTGGCTCGCGGAAGCCTTTGATTCTTCTTCGCCGTGTTCGGTTACAAGAGAAACGGAGCTTCGACAGCGCGGACAGATCGAAGCCGATGTCCATGGCACGTTTTCCGTGGTGCCTGCAGTTCCGCCCGGCTGTGGCCCCGCAGGTGTTCGTGGAGCTCCGCGCTCCATGACGGCCGCCCAGGGAGTTGGGAAGGACCGTGCGTGGCTGACGGCGGGGCCCATTCACGCCGAGGTGTGCGGCCTGGCTTTGTGGCCGTCCTGCGGCTCACGAGGGCTCCGTGGCAGCAGGGTCCGCATTTCAGTGGGCACTGGGGGCGATGCCGGAGCTAATGCCTGGATGGCGATGACTGGTCAGCACACGGGAAGCCGGCATCTCCTCTGGGGTCCTGAGCTCAAACGACTGGGCCGTCTCTCTGAGGACCAGGGTGGCCACCTTGGCTGGCGGGACCGTGGGGTGGGTCTCTTGCTCAGACCTGCACACCCTGAGGACAGGGGAGGGGCGGGGATTTGGGAAGTGGAGAATGGAGGGGTGCCGAGGCCACCAAGCCAGGTACTCCGCGCAGTCGCCCGGAGGCTGCCGCGTGCGGTGGCCTGGATGGGGGCCTGGGGGAGGGCGGGGACGGGCCGCGTGTGGTGGCCTGGACAGGGGCCTGGGGGACGGCGGGGACGGGCCGCGCGGTCGCCCGGAGGCCGCCACGTGCGGTGGCCTGGATGTGTCATTTCCTCATTCCGATGGCCGAACGTTTATGAGGGAAAATGGCTTTGCAGGAAATGCACACTGACAGGTGTAGGAGTTGTTCCCGAAAAGCTCAGGAGAGTAAGTATTTGTACTGCTTTTGCAGTTTTTGTGCATTTTGAGAGTGTTTCAATACAGAAAGTTTAAAAATCGGATTAGACCTCCGATAAAATTTTCGAAATTAAGTTGTGGCTGTGGTGGGCCGTTTCGGCGTGAGGGTGAGCGAGACGGTCCCAGGAGACACGTGGCCTCTTGACTCACAACTAAATTCAGAAGCTGAACTTAGCACAGGGTTTGACCCCGAGTAAGGACTCCGATACTGGGGGATGTGGGTGGCGGTGCCATCTGCATTTCCGTTCATTTCCTTCCGTTAAATTCCTCCTGTTTTTCTGACACGATGAAGCTCCTGGAACTGCAGATCACGGAGTCGCAGAAGTGTCAGGGCAGGTTATTCTGAATGCGGGATCCTCTGTTTTTCTTTGTCTCAGGGAAAAACACATATGATCAGAACTCTCTTATGAAGCTCAATGTGGGTGTAGCGAGCTCTAATGTGACTTTTATCTATCTGAAATCAAAACAAAGGTTATTCGCAGCGTGTAGGCATTTCCAGAGTATGTTTCCAAGATGTAAAGAGTTAAGCTTCACTTTGTATGAACATTCTCAGGAGAGCGTTCCTCCAGCCGGCCCCTCCTCACCCTGCTTTTAAATAATGAAGCAATGCAAATTGTTTTTCATGCATATGGATTAGAACATTCAATTAGTTTTCAATTATATACTCGACTGCTTTTAAGAAACTCCCAGTTTTTAAGAAATCAACTACTAATGCTGCAGCATCTCGCGGATGGGGGAGGAAGAGTCTGTGAGGGTCAGAGTAAAAGATGCCTGACCGGCCGTCACCCGCTCCGCAGTGCGGACTTCCCGTCTGGCTCGCTGCGTTACGTCCAGTTAACAGCATTAGCTGCTGGGGAGAATATGGCCAAGGCCAGGCGCTGTGATCTGGTGCACAAGTGAGGCCGCCCGTTAGAAACGTAAGCAGAAGTTGCAAGAAGAACTCAGAGAAAGGGCATCCCAGCCAGACTGGAGACCAGGAGACTCACGCAGAGGTCTGTCTGTCCGTCTGTCCGTCCGTCCATCCATCTGTCCATCTGTCCGTCCACCCGCCCACCCACTCATTCGCGCATTCATTCACTCGCTCTTTCTTCCAGTCACTGAACAATGTGCTGTGGTGACAGCTGTGGGTAGAGCTGGGGACGGCGGGGGGGGGGGGCGTCGCCGGCCCAGGGGGCTGCAGCTGGTCGTAATTAAGCCTCTTCTGTCGCATGCGCACGGTGGCAGGCGCCGGTGCGCGCCTCAGTCAGCCGCGTCCTCCGCACAGCGCCGCCCGGGAGGCGCTGTATCCACTTCACAGATGACGTAATAGAAAGAACGGTGTTCGCTAAGTTGGGGGGGGGGGAGGGAGGGGGGCAGTGGGGCCGCAGCTCAGACCGAGATTTATTTGATTCTGAAATGACTCTTTTTTCCCCCACTCTGAGGCATGATTCTTTTTCTCAAGGTTCCTCTCCTAAATTAATATCATAAATCTGCATGAAAAAGCAAGCGAGGGGCAAAAATAAGAACGAGTGACATTTCCCAGCCCTGCTCTCCCCACGCCCTGTTCAAAGGCCCAGGCAGGGCTCGGCCAACCGCGCCTGCGCCAGACACGGCCGCCGCCCGCCCTGCCAACCAGCGCACAGCCGGGTCGTCTGCGCTCACCCGCTCCCTCCCGCGTGGCCACGCAGGCCTCGGGTCCTCCGGCCGGCCTCGCCGCGGCCCTTCGTGCTGTTGGCCGCCGTGCCCGGGAAGCTCATCCCTTAGGCATCCACACGGCCACCGCCCCGCCTGCCACAGGTCTGTTACAGCGCCACCACCTTACCACGCTCTTCCGTGACCACGCCATTCCAGATCACAGCCACCTCACGTCTGCTTTCATCTTCCTTCCCAGCTTTCGATCCTCTCGCCTCTCTCGGGTCTGAATAGGTCACGTGTGTGCCTCAGCTTGTTTGCTGCATCCTGCCCACTTAGGAAATGTGCAGGGGGCGGGTTTCATTCATCGACATGATCCCCGCTCTTAACAAGCCAGCGCGTGGCGGTTAGTGCGTGTTCGCTTCCTAGAGTCGCTGTGACAAATCGCCACACGCCGGGCGGCTTAAAACGACACAGTCATTCTCTTACCAAAGCCCGAAGCGACGGTTCCGGCAGAGCCGCCTGCTCTCTGCAGGTGTCCGGGCGGGCTCGCTTCGCATCGGGGTCCCCTGCCGGCCCCTGGTGCTCTGTCACCTCCGCCGCAACACTCCGATCTCTGCCTCCACGGTCACATGGCACTTGTCCCTGTGAGTCCTTGTCCTCTCCTCTTCCTCTGATGTCAGCCCTTTGATTGACGTCCCACACCCGTCCAGGGCGCCCTCAGCTTAACTGTCACATGTACAAAGAACTTGCTTTCAAACCAGGAGCGTTGTGAGGCTCTGGGTGGACATGAATTTTCAGGGGTCGCTCATTCACACCACTGCAGTGTGTGAACAAGTGTGTAAGACACGCGTGTGGACCGAGAGACTGCATGGACACCCGCAGGCCACGTGTCCTCTCCATCCGGCGGCGTGGGGCCCGTGGAGCTGCCTGTGGCCACCGTCTTGGCCGCCAAGTCTGGGCCGGGCCGCTTACCTTGCTCTAGCCAACGAGCGTGGCGGGCATGACCTGGGAGAACGGAGGTGCTTGTGCGATGGGCCAGCTGTCCTCACACGGCCTCCCGTGAGTGTGTCATCGGCAGGGTGGGCGGCCACGTGGACCTTGTCCTGCTTTGTTAAGGACACACGCACACATCTCTGTCCACGTCTGGATCTTCCCGACTTACAAACTGATCTCTAAATTTTTCTGATGTCTTCCAAGTAGAGACGTCTAGATCTAGATGTTCCGCCGATCTGAATTTTAATTACCTTGATTCTTAAATGCATCGCACACAGCTTCTGTGATGGGAGAATTTCAGCACATTGCCCTTCTGAGATTTATTCGCTTTGCATAATTTTGAAATGCATTCACTTTCTTGCCGAAGGGATCGTCCCACGGAGGAGGGGAGTCGCGGTGCTGTCGGCAGAGGACGCAGGTGCGGCTCTGCGCGTACATGCGTCTGTCCAGCTGTGAAGGGCTCTGCGGCCCCCCTGCTGATCCGCAAACAGGATCACTTTCTGTAAAGACCACATTGCACCGTGACGAGAAAACAAGCCAAACCTCCTCACAGGCACCCTTCAACACAGCCTTTAGCAGGGAAAATTCCCTGAAAGATGGGAAAATCTTAGCCAGTAAAAACCACATTCGCAGAAGTCTGATGTAATTAATAAAGTTAGCAAAACTGAGTGTTTGTTTTTGGAGGTCTAGTCCTTTTTCTGAGATTTTTTTTTTTTTTTTTTAGACACAAAGCTAAAATCACTCGCGGAAGCCTGAATACCCCTGGGCCCACCGAGATGCCATCCTCCCCGTGCGCGCGTAACCGCGGCTCAGCAGTGGCGATTTGCCCCAAGAGGAAATGTCACAGGAGATACAGGGCCACGCCCACGAAGTTCTGCTGGGGAGACAGCTGACTCACGGCCTCAGGAGAGAAACGCTGACTTTCTGAAAAGGTTCCAGCCGCGCTCCCACTCCCCAGAGGCAGCCCCAGGCGCGCGGTCCCCGAGGCGTGTTGTGTGGGCAGAGCCTCGCAGGGATCGGCGTCCCGCTCTGCCCGAATGCGAGGGTCGGGCGCAGACGTCGACTCTGTTCACCTGTCGTGATGAGCAGGTGGCCTTGCTAACGCGTGCAGGGGTTTGTCTGAGAAAGGGGTTCGCCCAGCTTTACCGTAAGAGGGATTTCTGCGTACTGAGGTCCACGGAAAGTCGTTTCTCGTGCTGTCCATCCAGCTGACCCTTTTAGGCGAAGGTGGCAGCAGAGGGCAGCGTGAGGGCTGTGTGTCCGTTTCTGCCGGGTCGTGACCGGCTTAGTTCCGCCCGGCCGCGCCCCTCGCTCTCCGCTGCTTCCCTCTGTGCTCAGACACACGTGCTGCGGCCCTTTCTCCGTTCGACATCCATTCGTAGGGCACCTTCGTCACCTGCTCCCGTGTCCACGCCGAGCGCATTTAGCTCACAAGAAACACGGGCTGCTGCACCAGCTCTATAAATCGCACAGGAGCGACAAGCCATTCAAGGCACCTGCCGTCCAGCTTGTCACATGAAATTCCTCCTCCGGGACGTGGGCCGGCGTGGCCCCAGCTGACGCACGTCTGGTCTGACGCTGAGCCGGTCCAGGTGGCCGGTGACCTATCGAGCAGCTGTCTTGAGTCAGACTCAGAGCATTGCCTGGGTCAAAAACGCGCTCAGAAAAGGCAGCCGTTCACCTGACAGACGACCCGCGGGCTCCGGGTCAGAGCGGCGACGATGACGGGGGAGCCGCGGCGGGCGCCCGGGGTCCGCGCACCCACTCCCTTCCCGGCACCCTGCGCCCACCCACCTGCAAACCGCCTCACCTGTAGCTGTCTGTTCAGTCTGTTCAGTCTGTCGTGAGTGACGAGAAAACGAGGCGTCTCATTCATCTTGTGTGACTGTGAGAGGTGGTCGATAATTTCCCGAACGGGAGTTCACCGCGGATCACGCCGCAGACGTGACATTCCGCGCGCCCTGAGCGGGCGGGCCCGGCCACCGCGACCTGCATGCAGCGCGCACACAGGCAGCGCTGAGCGCCGTGTGGGGTGCGCAGACTCGTGGGCCGCTTTCTCCCTCCCGGGTTCTGCAGCCGACACGCTCCATGCGGAACCGTTTCAGACCGCGACTCGCCAAGTGTGATGCTCGCTCTGTACTGCGTTTTCTTTATGCTCGTGTGACAGAACTTGATGGATGTGCGTGTAGATCTGTGTGTGTGTGTGCACGCACATAATACACGCATGAGGTTTAAGGAGTTACACTAAAATGGACCTCAGACGCAGAGGAAATCGCATCGCAGCCGAAGGTCCGGCTGCTCTCCTGCTGACACGTCCCTGTCCCCTCCAGAGAGCCACCCTCACGTATCTTAGTCGCCCCGGAAGTCTGCGAGCCTCCAGGCAGCACGGCGTTCAGCTTTAGGGGGTCTGGGTCTCGGCCAGAGAGTCTCGCCGTGCGCATTGTTCTGAAACTTGGCTTCTTCACTCAACCTCCTTGCGAGATTTTCTCCACGTGCGTCACATACACAATTTCTCTTAGAAACAGCCAATTTCAAAATCGATTGGTAGTGGAGTCACCCAACGTCCAACTACATGTCCGTCCATGCTGCTGGGAAAACCACCGAGCAGGATGAAAGCTGCAGCCGCACCTGGCCGAGCAGCGGCCTTGGTGGAGGGCCGAGGGCGGCGCACGCAGCTCCGACTTCTGGAACCTTCGGTGCTGTGAGGTGATTCCCTCCGTCCGACAGCGCTCCCCTCGAGGCTGCCCAGCACCCATCTGCGTGGGGAGCCTCACCCCGCTCCACACCCCCCGAGGGGCAGTGAGACACGCACACTCTCGTCCTGGCGCGTGTCATCGGGGCTCCCCAGAGGAGGGTGGGCATGTGCCAGGATGACCATCCCGGCTTTGAGGGAGGCGAGCTCGGGCTGGAAGAGCCGGCGACTCGCCCAGCTCTGTGTGGCCCTGAGAGGCTGTCAGGTGCCCTGCCCGGTGGTGCCCATGACAGCCACACGCCACGTTTGAGCAGAGTCACCAGGAGGGGCCCAGACAAGGCGTCTGTCCTGTGCCAGGAGCTCAGAAAGCATCGCGGTGCTGCAGAGGCAGAGTTGGAACATTTTAAAATGTTACCCAAAAAAAGAGATTTCTCACCTAGAAACAGCACGATGTGATGTAAAACCAAGTGAAGAAAAATTGAGTTAGGGTCAATTGCCTGACTGTTCTTTAAACCTTCAATTCTAATTCTGTTTCCTTGTTATAAATGGTGACAATATAATTGCCCTATAAATTTCATAGAGGAACGCTGTGACATTTAATTGAGAAAAGGTATGTAAGGCTGTTTATTTTGCGAGACAGGTCTCATGTTTACCTAATTATTACGAGTGCCACTCTAATTTCCTATTTTCATAGGAACGTCTAAGAGTCTGAGGCTTACAGACGTTGTGCAGCGATGCCAAAGTCAGAGATAGTTGTGCATCCCAGTTATCCACGAGGAAGATCCGAGCGCCTTCGGAGCTAACGAGACGCTGGTTCCCCACCGAGGCGGAAAATCCGCGGAACGCCGTCAGCGTTCGACTTGTCCCCAGTGGACACGGGCGATTTCACAGAACGGTCCCGTATCTTAAACAAAATCCGCGGTTCCCTCTGCGGTGTTTCTGCTGAAACCGGCACGCGGGAGTTCACCTAATCACAGCTGTTGTCCCGTCCTCAGCTCGGGACCGCGGGATGCCACAGCCCGCAGCTAAGAAGCTGTGACGCGTGGACACCGATTGTAGCTTTCAGCAGGATGCATTTTTTTCCCTCCCTTTTTCTTTTTTAAAAAGATAGAAAGCACAAACGTTTTGACCTGGTGACCGGTGTGCCTTAGTGGTTTGAGGTCCCGTTCGAGCAAATGCTGACTGGACGAGGATGTTTCACTGGGGGTCCAGTGGCTCCCAGGCCAGGCCGGCTCACCTGGGCGCGTGTGGACACTGGAGTCCGCCGTGAGCCAGGAAGGACAGGTACGGGGGAAGCCGCCGAGGTGGGCCAAGCCTGAAAATTCTGCCGAGGTCACAGTGTGGTTACATTTGTTTTGGCGGGGGTAGTAGGATGAGCTGAAAAAAGGGCAGTTTCTTTAAAGATATACATTTGTATTGTTTACTTACAAAGCGAATAGAGGCATTGTCGAGAAAAAAATGACAGCAGACGAGCAACGTTTGGCGTGAGACCCGTTCGGGTTGAAACCTTGGCGGCCCTCGGCGCCCGTGGGACTGCACCTGAGCTTCTCATCTGAGGATGACGGGCGTGACCTTCGACCCACAGCATAGTGGGGGCGGGGAGGGCGTCCAGGAGCGCGAAGCGCCTGCGCCAGGCACCTGCGCCAACGCGGCGGCTCGCACAGGTGTCGGCACGGACGTGGAGGCAAAAGCCGACATTTAAACGGGTAAATGTCTCCAGTGAGGTCTTCTGACCGGAAATACAACGAAAATCCTGAGTCTCGCCTTTGGGGAGAATTGAGATGATTTTCTGTTTCGTGGACGGGCGTGCTTACCCGAGCCCAGGGCTGCCTTACGGAAATCTCCGGGGACCTCGGAGCCACGGCTCGGACCGGGAAAGCCGGGAGTTCTGTGTTCGGCTCTTTTCAGGGTGTCTGTCTGCGCCCTCACCTTCATTCTTATCCACTCAGCCCCCTTATTATTGTTGAAGGACATCCAGCCAAGCAAGGTTTAAAGATCTCATTGGCCTCGTTCAGGAATTCGCGCCTCGGGCAGCATCCCGGCCGCAGAGAAGGAGCTAAGGAACCTTCTGGAATGAGACTCGCAGGCGGACGGGGGCGGGGCCGGGAAGCGACACCAAACGGAGCAGGTTGACTGGCGAGACCGCCTCCCTTTTGGGGGGCGGGGCAGGATCGCCTCCTGTGACCCCTGACTGACAGATGTAAGACCCCGTTTCTAGGAGAGCCAAACTATAATTAAACCTCAAGGCTCCCTTTAGTGATGTAAGGCTTAGCATGAGTGACTTCATTTTGGGCCTGTTTTCTTGTTTTTAACATTTCCTACCCAGGTTTTAAAGAGTATATAAAAATAGAAGTTTTTTCGCATCCTTTATGAATAGTCTCAACAAACATTTACTGACCATCAGAGCTGGACATTAGGCTACTTCCGGAGGCTGCGGGGGGACCCTGGCTGGCACGTCCCACCACTGGGAGACGGGCAGGCTGGGAGGCTGGACAGATATTGTTAAATTAAGAACTGCAAATCGAGGAAGTCCAGTGAAGACAGGTTCTCAAAACATCCTCTAGAGACTTTCAACTATGAGGAACCTGTTTTCCACGGGCTTCGACTCTTTTCGACTGGCTTGTTTAGAGAATGAAAATGAAGGAAATAAAATTGAGCAGAACGCTAAAGGATGACAAGAATTAATTATTCAAATGAGTGTCTAACCCATGAATGGACTCTCTACCAATATCACTGTAATTTATATAGTGAGCACCTACTATGTGCTGGACCCCACGGGCAAAGAGCATCTGACTCCCGGCCCTCACGTGGCGCCCGCGCCAGCCCCCTTCGGGCCGTCTGCACCCCGCTTGCCTTCCCCAGTTCCCCGCTCTGTCTTTCTGTTGTTCATTTTGAACAATTTCTTGCAATCTATCATGTAGTTTGCTGGTTTTCAATTTGTGTGCATGATTTTCAATCCGTTGGAAACACATTCAATTAGTCTTCGATTTCTGCTATTGGTTTCTTTGGCTCTTTTATATCATTTCCGGTTCTCTGATAAAATTCTCAATGTTTTCTTGGATCCCATTAAAATGATAAGAATGATTTTTTTAAGGTCTTTACTGAATAGCTGTCATTTATGAATTCTTATATATGCCTTTCTAGACTTCATTTACTTTGAATGTCACTCAAGTTACCTGGTCATTTTTAACTGCATTTCGCAAATTATGTATTTAAAAAGCTGTGAAAAATACTGACAAGCCCGGGTGACGAGGCCCGTTTTTGGGGAGAGGTCGCTGTCCTCGGCCGGCCATCCCGCTGTCCCCGCCGTCCACTCTCGGGGGGCGGGTGGGGGAGGAGCTAAGCTGCACGCCCTTGCCAGCGCCTGGCGCCCAGAGCGCAGGGGGCCCCCGCCGTGGTCTGGATTCCAGGCTGCACCCTCCTCCCGCGCCCCGCGTGGCCCACTTAGGAGCAGCCCGGTGCCGTCCATAAAACTGTTGGGACATGTTTTTGCCAGCGGCTTCGAGAGTCCCCGTCAGAACAGCTGATCCGAGTCGCGTAGTCCGCCGTTACCTGGAGCGCGTCCGAGCTTGACACGGGACCCACCGAGCGCCTGCTCTGCTGGGCGCATGCCGCGTCCCGTTCACGCGACTCCGGGACCCAGCACGGTTCCCCGAGCTTTGCGGGTGGAGCCGCACAGAACGGCGATGGGATGGAAGAAGGAAAAGCGGAGACAAACGCCGTCAGACGCCCGGGGGCAGCTCACGAGGACTCACTCCCACCGTGGCTCAACGTGAACGTGGTTCTTTTCCCGGGGAGGGCTCCAGTCCAAGTCCGCCCTGAAGAAGAGTGTCCCTCGCCTGACAGGTGCAGATCTGCCCCCATCTCAGTGTCCATGTCAGAAACCTGCCTGATCCGCACAGCCTCCTTAGCTGTCAGCGAAGGGCCTAAGGGCTGAGATTTATTTCACATCTATAATTAGTCCTACAAAGAAAGCAAGTGTCTGGGACCTGAACGTACCTTCCATTTTCACGTAATTCTGTGCCTGGGAGATGTTCACGATATCTGTGCAAGCCTTTAAGACCAGGGCGAAGCACGTCAAAATCATTGACAGAACGATCTTGCTTTGTGGTGCGAGCGTGAAAATCAAAGAGGCATCTTCGAGGAGGCGAAAGGAAAAAGCCTCTGAGCCCTTTTTCCATTAATGGACTGTAATTTTCCTGCTATTTGTTTAGCGGCTGTTAAACTTCTTCCTCACAATAAGTCTTTCTTGATCTTCCCGTCCTATTTCAAGGTGTCGTTTCCCTTTCAAAGCACAGGCTCACCCCTAGCAGCTCCGGGCCACGGCGAGCGTCAGCAGCCACCGCCGAAAGTTCCCGAAACGAGGCGGGAGTCCGCATCCTCGTCGCCGTGGAGGGTGTGGGTGACGGTGCAGGTGATGGCGAGGGTGACGGGTTATGTCTGCAGCTCTCCTGGCTTCATCAGTGAGTCAGATGGCTTTGCTCTTTGAAAACCATAACTCAGAAAACACCCTGAGGTCTTAAAGACTCTGAGCCATGATGTTCATAAGCTTTTCATTTTCTGGGATGCAGAGGGCCCGTAGCACACTTTGACCGATAGGTCTCTATGTTTCAAGCACCCACTTGATACCCGACTCACCTCCGGCCATCAGGCGCCTCTGCCATAACTCTGCCGGTTTCTGTGACGGACTGCAGCCTCGTGGTGCTCCAGGCAGAGGACGGGAGAATTTAACTGTTTCCTGCCACTGTCATCGGCCAGTGAGAACTCAGACCTGGGCTGAGCAATGCCCAGGCCGACGGGGACACACGCGCTTCCTTCCTTCATTCGGCAGGTGTGGGTTGAGCATCTTCTCTGTGCTGGTGGGAAAAATGGACACCTCTCTGAGCTCAGGCCTAAATGATAGATCAGAGGTGGCCCGGGAGGCCAGGGTGGCCGGATCTCAGGCTGGGGGTCAGCAGGGAGGCTGCTGTTAGAGGGACAGGAAGCAGGACAGCGTGGCTGGACGGGGGTGGCCAGGAGGCCACGCCGGTGTCCATGCTGGGCTGGGAGAGGAGGTTCAGATCGAATCTAAGAGCAGTGGGGAGCAGAGGGGGTTTTACGATCTGGGGTCCTGCTCACGTCTTTAAGAGGCCCCTTTGCCATGAAGGAACGTTTGTGGACGTCTGCGGGGTGCCGCAGGGGCCCTGGCTGGGCCTGGTCTGGGCTGGAAAGGCACGACGTGCCTCTTACATGGCAGCTTGGCCGGCTACGGGACCAGGGCGGGGGTCTTCGGGGCGCTGGGGAGCCCGGGGGGAGCCCCCCAGCCGCTGTGTCCATGCCCTGGGGCCTTGCTGCTGGCTGACCACATTCATGACGAGAGTCGCCTTTGTAGGAGGCCGCGGAGCAAGACTGCTACTGGACAGAAGAAGGTCACGTGCCTGGTGCAGGCGGAGCCACGCTCCACCCCTGAGGCCCGTGGCGGGGAGAGCCCGGCTGCTCCACGACACGTGGCGCCGTCCAGGCGAACCGGGAGCTCACGCTCCAAAGCCTGAGCCCCCTTATCCAGCATGCCTGGCAGGTGTTAAGGGCTTAGGGGCCCAGGTGCGCAGAGGCGCGGCGGGCGGTGTAATCCGCGACCTCGGAGCGTGGCCGCTCGCGGGAAAGGGCTTCAGCACCATTAGCCGTGGACAGCGGCCCCGCGCCTCCGAGCTCGGATTCCACTTGTGTCCTGGTCCTGTGGTTCCGGGTGTGTGTGTATGTGTGTGTGTGTGCGCGCGCGCGCGGGTGCGCGCAATTAAATTATTCTGGTGGTTTTAGCAATTGGCCTATGCTGGAGACATTTGCTGTGGTTGGCATTGCAGGGTTTCGAAATGGTCCTCGGACCTTGCCGTAGAGGTAATTTCCAACGCTGTATGAACGCCAAGGGGAAGGGCATCCTACCGCGTAGAAGAGACCCTCAGATCTGCAGAGGTGATTCTCGAAACAAGAAAATCCGTGCAAAATAACAGTCACTCGTAAATTCGCCTCCTTCAGCAATCCTTACCATTTCAGTGAGTGCACATGCGCACGTGCGCGCGCACACACACACGCGCACACACACACACACACACACACACACCCTGACGTGATTGCAAGTGCTCAGTCTTGTTCACTTCCTTTCTGAATCTCCTCTCACCCCCTGGAACCCTCCCAACACCCCAGTCTAATCTGGGCTGGAGGGAGTCGTGGTTGCCGGGCAGGGCCTGTCGTTGGCCTCAGACATTCAGGGTTTTGTTATTATGATCACGATTGGCAATTTATCGTATTAAGGAGTCATATGTGTCCATTCTGGGGAATTTTAAAGACATAAAAGCATAAATAAGTAAAGAAAAATCACAGTAATTCTGCAATTCAGAAATGACATATCTCTTTAAAATGTTATGTTTACTTCTAGAAATCCATTAGCATGTTTTTATTCATATGTGTATCTTTTCAGAGAATCGGGGGCATTTGGGACGTTCTGTCTGCGACCCACTTCCGTGTGTGCAGGAGCTGTGAACGTCATCGTGACCAGTTAATATTGCCGTTTATTGTCCGTATGCCATTTATCACGTCGCCCAACAGAATTATCGAGAAGGCTGCTGCCCCTGAAGTTACAAAATAATCAATCTAGATGCTAAATGAAATCTGAAGCACCTCACAGCCCCCCTTCAGGTGTGATAAATACTATTATCTCTCCCATTTGGCCTCCCACGGTGATTTATGTTCTTGAAGCATTTTCACCCAGGAAGAAAAAAAAAATGAGATTTCACCCTTCACTCTCGTTTTATAGCGTGTGATGCCTTTGACAGCATCTCACTGCTTTCCCAGACTGCCGGGTGACAGACACGCGGTGTGGCCACGCGGCCCGTGTCTCCTGCTGCCCAGGCCCCACTGCCCGGCTTCGCCAGCATCACCCCGTAGGGTATCATGCCGGCCTCATGAAGCGGCCACGACAAATTACGTCTGAAACAACCCTTCGCGCCTTTACTTACACATTTAGTTTGTATTACAATTCTTTTGGAATTACAGGTTAAAACCGCGAGATGTGATGTGGTAGACATGAATTCTTGTTACGTGTTAGATGTTGGCCAGGGGGAGGGGCAAGAGGGACACACCTGCACGCCCCCGCAGAGAAGTCTGTCATCATCGGTTAGGGATCGTCTGTTAGGGGTTGTCGGCCAGCCGCGGGAGGCTCCCAGGCACAGTACGTCACACTGTGGGGTCTGTCAGGCACTCGACCCTGGGTACACGCTCAGGAGGGTCGATTCCAACGGCATTGGTAACAACAAAGTCAATCAGATAAAGTCGGCCATATACCCCGAGGAGAGTGTGAGTGAGGAAACGGCGGGGCGCTCAGTGGGCGAGGGTCCCTCGGCACCGGAGAGGAATTCTGCCAGCAGCGGGAATGAGGATAAATCTCCCTGACCACGCCGAGGGGACGAGACGTGGGGGCGGGCGCGTCTGGCACGCCGGTTCACGCGCGCTGACGGCTCCCACCGCCACGGCGGCGCGACCCCGGAGGGCTCCGCTGTGCGTCCAGTGCCGGCCGGGACCGTCAGCCTGGCGCTGCTGTCTGGGGGGACCGTGTGGCTGGGACCTGGTGGCGACAGCGCTGCCATCCGGTCTCACCGCGGGGCCGTGGGGAGGAAGGGGCTCTCGACAAAATAAACCTAGACCGGAGGCGCTCAGCAAGCGCTTCGGGATTGGAGGGGTTGGTTCTCTCACTGGTTCCCCATGGATCGCGAAGGGCACGGGAGGCTGCACGCGCCCAGCGCCCGCGCCTGCGCCCGCTCCCGGGCTGCTCCCCGGGACCAGCGCACGGTCCCTTGGGACTTCCGTCTCCCACTCAAGGGAGCGTCTCTAAACATGCTCACGCCGTCCCTTCTGTGAAAACTCTCCGCAGCCGTGAGCGTTTGCGATCCCAGGGTGCGTGTCGCCTGCAGGGCAGACGCAGCGGGAAGCCATCGGCGCCGCGCCCCAGGGCGCTGTTTGGTCTCCTCGGAGCCGCGTCCAGAATCGCGTCTGTTTGTCTACATGTTCTCATCTCCCCCAGCTGGACTTTAACCTCCGTGGTGTCAGGCGTGGCGGAGGAGGCTGCAGGAGGCAGGTCGCACTGCCGTGACGGCGTGAGCCGGGCCGCCAGTCAGCGCGGGGGGCGCGGGACGCGGGGGGCGCTGCGGGCGCAGCCTCCGACGCCGGACTCCCCCATCGCCGCGTGACCGTGTGGACTCCGGCTTCCCGGAGCGGGGGTTCAGACTTCGAGTGAATTCGAACACTTTTCTGCGAAGGAGGTTCCACTTCATCGGGGTGAAGCCTGACAGGTTGGGGAGGAAAGAGCAGGAAGAGGGGGGCCTGCTTCTAGAGTGTTCTGCTCACTGCGTCCCTGTGGGAACCGTACAGTGCGCCCTGCTCTCTCCCGGGCCGGGCCGCCGCCGGCTCCTCCCACGGTGTCCCCACTCCGAGCCCCCCCACTGTATCCCCACTCTGAGCCCCCACGGTGTCCCCACTCCGAGCCCCCCCACGGTGTCCCCACTCCGAGCCCCCCCACTGTATTCCCACTCTGAGCCTCCCCGCCCCCCACCCCCCACCCTCCCCCCCCCCCCCCGCTCCCCGCGGATACGGCCTCTGCGCGGCGTGACGTGGCTCCGTGGCGCCCCGCGTTTCTTCCCCAGGGTTTGTCAGAAAGAGGACGTGGGATCTTGTGCTGACATCGCAGCGTAAACGAACCGCGGAGGACGGCGCCCCGGGCTGCCCCGCACTGGCCGCGAGACCCCAGCGCGCCGCCTCCGGGCTTCGTCCGCCCCCTCCGAAGGCGCGAGGGCGGCTCGCCGGGTCTCCAAAGTCAGACGCGGTGCGCAGCGCGCCTCCGGGCTTCGGGGCGGCGCCTACATCATCTGTGGCGGCCGCTCGGCGAGGAGCCGCGGCGCGGGAGCCCCGGAGGTGGGCGAACGTCTTTCCCAAGGCAGCGAGAGCGCCGAGCCCAGGAAATGCGCCCACAGCGCGGCCGTTTCGGTTCAAATAAAATTTCCCATCGCACGGCACCTTGATCACAGTTACGCCGGGGACCGAAACGAGTCCTCCGGCTGTCGCCAGTTTATTTGTCTGACCGGGGGGCCCGGCCCGTTTCTAGGCAATTGTGTTTCATTTTCGTGGCTTGCTGTGTCATGTCGCATATCAGAGATGCAATTGAATTGTGTTTGTTTAAAATGCAAGTATTCTTCTCCGGCACTTTGTTCTAAGAACACAGTGTGCTAATTTTAACTGAGGGGTCGGCAGGAAACTAACTTGCAGGACGAGCCGGAGAGCCATTGGCAGGTAAAGGGTCGCGAGTGCGCGTGTGCAACGGGCAGCACGCCGGGGCACGACCGCGCCGGAGAGAGCGTCCCACAGAGAGGCGCCCCGGGTCCGCCCCGCGCCGCGGAGCAGAGGGCGACTGCGCGGCGCGGGCGGCGCATGCGCCCCGGGGAGGCCACCTGGCCTGCTCGCCTCCCGCAGGCCCGGCGGCCCCTCCGCAGTCCTCCCTCCCTCCCCAGCAAGGGTGCTCCCTGCGCAGTGCGCACGGCTTCCCACGGCAGGGTCCGACTTCAGAGATCAAGGTCTATTCCTTGTCCCGAGATGCCACGAAGCCACGTGGTCCGGCAGGATTTTCAGCTACAAAGCGTGAGATTTGTTCGGAATCCATTAAGGACTTTGAAAGGGCTGATGAGAATAACGTTAGGGATTCAGAAACTCAGCGTGACAGGTGTGCTTCTGTTCAAAGGTAACCTAATTTTTCTTAAAATATTTTTAGGTTACCATAGGGACCTAAACCTTTGGAAAAACCTGAAATTTTGATCTATTTTTTAACTTTAATGAGACTGGTGACCAGCGGACAGAAATCCAGGCTGCATGACGTTTTTATCATGATGTCCAGGAGCCTCCGACTGGACTCAGGTCTCGGCTCTGCTGTGGGTGGCTTCGTGCCCAAGGTCCAGGCCCCTGAGGCCGGGGCCCTGCGGCTCGTCGGTGCGTCAGGCCAAGCAGCTCTCGCCCTATAGTCATCCCAGGGTTTTGTGCTTCGGTGCCCGGCAGCACCTGTCACCCGAGCACCCACTCCAGCAGCAGACGACAGGGCGGGAGCCGGGGGCATGGGCGGCTGAGCAGGAACCCGCCGACCCACTCGTGAGATGGGGTGCACGCCGGAAGTCGTGAGGCTGAGGAAAATCCTCAAATACTGCTGTTCTTCCCCCTCCACATGATGATAGAAAATGGGACTTCTGAGGTTTCCGAACAGCTCACTGAGGCGGCAGGCCGTGAGCGAGAGGCACCGAGAAGGCAGACGGCCTGACGTCAGCCCTGATTCATACTGGGGCTGAAATGGGACTTCCGCTGTTTTGTTTGTTTCTGTTTTGTTTTTTTTTTTTAATGTGGAAGCTGCTAGAAAAAACGGCAACGGTGTCTGGATTTTTGCTTTGAAGCAGTTGAGTTGTAAGATAAACACACTAAATTACACATAATTGCGTGTATTGTATTCGGGATCAAAATTTGATGTCCTGTTTCCAAGCTCACCTTTTAATTTGTGAACAAAACACACGGAAGGAGGCTTGCCGATGCGATATAAACACAAACGTTGCGTATAATTGCAAAATATCGGCACATCATGAAACCGATGTATTCTGCTGCTCCATTCAGATGGTAATATTTTAATCGAAAATGAGAAGTGAATAATTTTAGAAGCCAGAATGTGAAGCAAATAGTAAGATGAGTGAGGATGACCTTTGCTGGTTAACACTCCCGGTGGCCGTGGCGCGCCCCCAGGCCTGAGGGTCCGACACGGGGTGATGTTGGTCCATGGGCGTTTCCTGCTAACGGGAGGTCGTCTCCGGTGACCCTTTCGAGGTGCCCCGCACAGGGCCCCTTTCTCACTAATGTCTTTGCATTTGGAACGCAATGCCTTCAACCCTTTGTAAGCTGAAAAAATAGAGTTAAACTCATTTCTCCAACCTTACGAAATGAGCAGCGGTTGAGATGAGCCATCTTGGGAGAAAAGGAAGTTGCGTTGAGACGCATCCCGCGCTCTGGACGCGGCGCTGGGCACGGGAGCCGTTCACAGGCGGCGGCGTTCGGTCTTCCCCGAGACCGTTCCGCACACGCTAGCATTCTGGGTTTGCAGGTGGCACTGAGACACGTTCCGGGTCACGGAGACTCCCAAACTCCTCGTCCACGCCCGGGAACGACACGGCCCAGCTGACCACACTCCCTGGTTGTTTCTGCCGTGGCAGCGGAAGGGGAGTCCCGAGCCTCTGGGGGCGGCGATCTCCCGACGAGCTCGCACGCTTTCTCTCTCCACGTCCCCGGCGGGACACCTGTCCGTCTTGGAAATGACAGCATCTGGGGGTCCCCGATGCCAGGCTAATGAGGTGTGGACAGGACGCGGTCAGAAACTCCCCCAGCCGCGAAATCAGATGCACTTCGTCGAAAGGGGCCTTTGATATGCGAGGTCAACAGTGTTCTCGGGGTGAACATCGGCCTCGAAGGGGGGCCCAGGCTCCCTACAGGGAGCAGGAGTGCAGAAAACGGGCCGAGCTGGGCGGGAGCGCGCGCGAGCCTTGGACAGGACTAGGAGAAGGAGCCGGGGCAGCAGCTGCGCTTCCAAAGGCTCACCTGGGCCGGAGGGGAGGGTGGGGACGAGAAATCAGACAGACTGAGGCCTCCAGGACGTGCCGGGGAGGGGGGACAGGGCGGGGGATGGCGCCGGGCGTGGCATGGAGGAAGCCCTCGTGCACGCTGGTGTGCACGCTGGTGTGCATGGGCGTGACATGCAGCCACTGGGAACAGTGCGCGGGGCCTCGAACGGCTCAGCGCAGAACCGCCGTGGGACCCCGCATGCCTGCTCCTGGCCTGCAGCCGAAGGCGCTGGAGGCAGAGTGTCGGGGGGCCTCTCCACTCCTGTGTTCACCACACGGACCGAGGACACGGGAGGAGGGGGTCCTGAGAGGCTGCGTCAGAGAGGGAGCCAGGTTCCGGAACACAGCCCTCCAGGCGGGCCGCCCCAGCGGGGCGCAGAGGCGCTGATGGGGGAGGGGAGGCCCCGAGCCGCGGGCCCCTTCGCGGTGAGCAAGCTTGGTCCCCACGGCACTTAACTGCTCGCCCGCCTCCTGGTTCCGTTATGCGGCCGTAACTCCTACTCGTGGGCGTCATAAACGTTTGCTGTATGAACAAATGAATCATTTTCCTTAGTGACCTTTTAAACAGAACGTAGGCTTCCATATCGGTGTGTGAAACTAGTTTTTTGGGGCAAGTATTTGATATGCAGTGATTAGATCTTTGAAAGCATTAAGAGGAACCGATGGTTTCAACTGCCTCGGAAAACTCCGGAGGCTGCACCCCGGCAATCTCCTCTCCTCCCGCAGCCTGGCCATGCCCCCCTCAATCCTCTGCCTTTCAAGTCGCCTTTTATCCTAAGCAATTTGCATAGCATTACCTAGATCTCTAAGTAAGATCTGGAGGGGGAAAAAAATCCCTCCCCTCTTCTGGGCTGGGCTCTGCAGACCTGCACAGGGGTTGGAGACTTGCGCAGAGCAACCCTCTGCCCTCGGGGCTTCGCTGACTCTGGGGCTTCTTCTCTGCATGCAGAAAGGGTCGGGCTGCCTAGCGGGCTGGGGCGCAGCGGCCAGACAGTATCCGTGGGAGCGGCGGGGTGTCCGTGGGGACAGGCACAGCCGGGTACGCCGTTCGCCACGTTCCTTGGGGCTGCGGCCCAGCAGTCCTCCTTGTCTCTGCGTGGGGGGGACCGTGTTTGAGCTGACCCCACAAATGTGACCCCAGCTCCAGGGCTCTGTCCTGGGGCCGGGGCTCAGAGGAAGCGGGGTTCGCAGGAGCCGGTCTGCGTGGAGGCCTCCTCCAGGCTGCCCGCCGTGTTTACATCCGTGGGGTTCGCAGGAGCCGGTCTGCGTGGAGGCCTCCTCCAGGCTGCCCGCCGTGTTTGCATCCGCCACCAGCGACCTTCCTTCCGCGTTGGTTCCTGACGCTCGCGAGCTCGTCTTTAGTCACCGTGCTTCCCGCTGACTTGACCCCGACCGGAAACGACGTTCCCACAGCAAACACAGAACCGACAGGCTTCGATGACAGCGATGAGTTCCGCTGTTGCAAAAACGTGTTCGTTTCAAACGGGAGCCAATTGCAGACACTTAAACATCCGGTGCGGGTGAGAACGGCTTCCGCACACGGGGCCCTCGTAGCGCAAAAGCCTCGAGTGCGCCATGTCGCATCTCCTCCAGGCTCTGCCCAGGTGCGGTCTAAGGGCGGAGCTGCGATCGCAGGTTGGCTGCCTGTCCTGCGTTTCCTCGTAGCGCGGGAGCGGCTTTCCGTCTGACGATCAGTATTTTAATTGGTCGCGCCTCCGAGCAATTCCATCACGGTAGAATCAATCAGCCCCTCGTGTGGGGGATTATTATTATTTTTTGTCTCTGGTTTTAATGGTGAATTTTAATGTTGTTATGGCTACGGGCTGATGTTTGTGTGCCCCCAAAATTCATATGTTGGAAATCTAAGCCCCAAAGGGATGAAGTTAGGCAGTTGGGCCTCTGGAGGGGGGGGGTCCCCGAAACAGGGCCAGTGCCCTGAGGGAGGGAGCTTGACGAGCAGTTCCCAGTGGTATAACCGGGTGGGCGGCTCAGCCGGGTGGGTCCGGGAAGGCCGGGTCTGTTACATGTGGTGGGCACTGCGCCTCGCTCCGTGGGGCCCGCGCACAGCTGGGCCGGTGTCCTCACAGCGGCGACGTTATGTGCGTTGGGGACCTCTTACATTCCAGGCGCTGCGAGGGTCCTGACAGGAAGGCAGCCCTGCTGTCTGATGATTAATAAATCTACCTAGATGTGGGTAGATAGCAATAAATTTCCATATGTTAATATATGCGTTTCCAGCTTTCAGACTTTAGTGCAAACCTAGGGTGTGTTGGGCGCCCCGGGGCTATCTGGGGCGTGAAGGTCCTACACACGTGGAGGCCGTGGCACTGTGCTTGGTCTGTCCCCAAGTTGCTGTGCTTCCCGCTGTGGCCTGGCGTGGCCCCGGGGCCCGCACCGCCCCGAGGCCCCACGCCCAGGCCCAGGGATGCGGCAGCCCCAAAGGCTGCAGAATCTACTCCCCGCCCTGCTTTGTCTTTGCAATTTTGTTTCTTTTTAATATGGATGAGAGAAGAATATGTAACCTTTCTAACAAGATAAGAAAGGTACTTTTTATAGTTAGAGGCAGATTAGATTGAAGTCAAGAAGAGACACAAGGGACAATCACATCATTCACAGGCAATATAATCACTATGAAAATACGATCTTTTTTTTTTAGAGACCTAGTTGCTATCTTTTAAAAAGCGCTTGTGTAAGTGAAACCAGCTGATTAAAATGCGCACGGTGAGCTCGTCTGTCACCAGCAACCATAGCGTCTTCGTCTGCCGTCCACGCCACGATCTTTGTTCCAAGAAGTGTGGTTCTTCCAGGTTTTGCAAATATGAAAATCACATGCATTCGCCTCCTCGTCACTAGCTGGTCTCCTTCCCCGCCCCTCCCGCCCAGGCCTTCGGCCTCACCCTGAGTGGTGGACGGATGGATGCGGCTGCTTACCCGTCCCGACCCCGTCTCCCGCGGGCCGGATGAAGGGCATGTGGTCTCTCCGTTTGCCGGCCCGTGTCTGCTGTGCTGCCCGCAGGGCGAGCCCCCGGCCCCCCTGAGCAGGACCTGCACGGGCTCTCCCCCCGCCCTCGTGCCCCACAGGCCTTCGGAAAGTGAGAAAGCCATCAGAGATTTGGGAGTAAATACACCTGCCTCCGATCTGCCGAGACCCGGTTTCCCGACATAAAGGCCACCCGGACAGAGAGAGAGCAGGGCACCGGAAACTGTGTGAAGGGCGGCTTTTTGCTGGCGACGTGAATTTTGCTCCGCGGGTGGATCCTGTCGAAGGTGACGCGGTTTTGTATGACATGAAAGCAGTGATCATCAGATGGCAGTGACCAAGTTGGCCTGAACACGCTGTGACCAGAGCGTCACCTCCGGAGGTGAAAGCACTTCCCAAACGCAGTGTGTGTCCGTAACCCCTCAGGACGCTGCTGTCACTGAGCCGTCCTCCCGCACGCCGGAGGCCAGAAGACGCTGAGGAGCAAGGTCGGCTCCCGGCCGTGGCCCTCCGCTTACACAGCCCCCGGCTGTCACGCGGGGCGGATTTCTGGGCAGCCCACGCCCCGGTATCACCTGGCCCAGCCGACTGCGGTCCCCATGTGAGGAAGGCCGAGGCGCTCGCTGCGAAGGACTCAGCTCCGTGCTGTCCCCGCCGTGAAGGCTCGAGGCCGCGTCCGGGGCCTGAACCTGGGCGTGGAGATTCGGAACGTGCCCCGTGTGTGTCCTCTGCGGGGGTTGGGGGGGGGGGATGGCTCTCGGGCGGCTGAGGGACTCATTTAAAAACACGAAACAGAAACCAGTTTGTCTCCTCCGGGGGGGAAAGCAGCTTAAACCCAGGCTCCGCAGAGCTGCTCTTAGTTCGGTGGAGAGGAACGTTGAACGGGGTCCCCGGGGGTGAGCGAGGGCCCGCGACATGGACCCGTCTCACTCAGGATGCTGGGAGGAACCGTGGCGGGGTCCCAGGCCGCTGCGGGCCAGGCACAGGCGTGACAAACCGAGACGCAGACCGTTGGGCTTCCCAGCGTGCGTCAGAGTCCTAGTTAGCACGCGGGCTGCTAAGCATGTGACAGCTTTAGCCTGAGAAAACTGTGTCCACTGCCTTCGGAAATCCTGCTGAAGAACGGCTAGCCGCACCTACCCAGTGACGTCCGCGAGGGGCCGGGGACGGGGACGCGGCCAGGGCCTTCGCTGTGGCGTCTGGGGCAGGGGCCCCGAGGCAGGGCACGCGGGGTGGGTTGGCTCTCTGACTGACTCCCGTGGGCTCCGGCTGCAGGGACTGTCCCTAGTAACCCAGCACCCTTCCTGGGTGGCCAGGCAGGGGGCAGCGGCCCTGGGCGTCAGAGCCCCACAGAGGCGGTGGGAGGCGGGGGCCGCACGGGTTGCTTTGCGTCTGAAAGGCGCGCGGGGCCATCTTGCCAGAGTCAGCAGGGCCCACGCGTCGCAGCATCAGAGCACGGAGCGGAGGCGTGGGGGACGCAGCGGGTCAGGGCTGGCAGCCTGTGGCTGCGGAGGCCGTCGCGCTGGGCCCCGGGGGCCGGCCCAGGCCAGGAAGGGGAGGGCGCTTGTCTGCCCCTCCCCCAGCGGCGATGTCCGGAGGATCTGCAGCCATTTGGTGAGCACGAGGCTGCCAGGGTCAGGAGGGACAGTCGAGGCCAGGTAAGGCACAGGAAAAAGACGCAAAGGCTGAGCCCCAAGGCAGCGTCCGAGAGGAACCACTTCCTGCTGCTAAGGACGTCAGAAAAACTAGCGCCGTTTCCTTAGCCGCCGTGGACGTATTCCTGACGTTTAATGGGGACGTGTCGGGGACACCCTCCCCCTCCGCCCCGGCCACTGCGCTCACTCCCTCCCCCACGTTCCCTGCTCACGGTCAGGATCCTCTGGCCCGCTGGAAAGCAGGCTCCAGGAAGGAGGAGCCGTTGTTGCTTTACGTGCGGCAGTTGCCAGGAAGTGCCTGGCACGTGGAAACGCTCACCGGATATTTGCTGCATGAATGAGTGAAACGCTTTTTACACTTGCAGCACCATGAAAGAGTTCCGCTCTGCTGGCGCCCCGGTGGAAATACCTTTAATGGCAGGGGGAACCGCGGAACCACGGAACCGTAGTATGAGAGTTCAGAGCTGAACCAGAAATTGGGAAGTTAGAAACTTCCACACGGGAGAACGGAGGTCGAGCAGACCTGTAATCTGGCTGCGGTCACACTCATAAAATGACGGCCCCGCCCCCGGCTCTCCCAAGTCCAAGTACAGTCTCCGGATAAACGCAGCACTTGGCATTCTTAGTGTTAAACGCTTTTGCACACTTCTAGGTTGTGTCAAATGTCGGGATTCAACCATTTTAGCTTAGGGACCTCAGGTCTTTCTGGCTGACCCTTATGGGCTGCAGTGTATAACTGTTCGTTTTTTATCAATATCTTTAAGATATTTCTTCATAAAAAATGAAGCCCTCAAGTACTGGAAGTCTCTGTTGTATTTCACTTATTTGAAAGTCCTAGTCTCTATTTTTTTTTTTAATAAACAGCACTATTCTTAAAATATATAAACTACATTTTTGACAATTAAAAATGATCGCTTGAGGACTAAGTTGCTTTATTTAGATTTAGACTTTAGTCTTTCCACTCTTCAGAAGTCTGCAGTTCAACTGCAAGATAACACTGGCCTTGACATGCTTACACTTTTGTAAAACAATTTCTAATATTTATCAAAAATAAACACCACGGTTTAAGTCTGTTTTTCAGTTTCGGGAACATTTGATTTTTCTAGCTGTCGAGCCGTGGTTATTCGATTATGCCAGGGTGCTAATTCAGCCTGGAGGGAGGGTCGATCCGGTTTTGCGTGCATGTTTTCCTATTATCCAAGGACGCCATTGATTAAAGCTCCATATTAACATTGTTTACTCTATTCACTGATGCTGATACTTAAAGTGTTTGTTAAGTCATGCAGTATACTATGTAACAAATTATCTTTTAAGGAATCAATCTCTGAATTCCTTGGCCAAGTGACCAACAGCTGCAGCAGAGACAGTCTGGCCTCAGGAGAGGGCCGGGTATGAGTGAGCCGGTCAGTCAGGAGGAATGAGCCACAAGAGATGCAATTGATCATGTCATTTGATGATTTGATTTAAAATATGCGCAAGGCTTGGGGCTCCCTGTGGCACACGCGGACGCTTCTCAGATGCCTCTGTCGGAGGATGTTTGCGATGGGCTTGTTCAGGGACAGCTGTCCTGCAGTCGACCTCGCCAAGTGGGGGACGTGTTCACCCACGGTCCACGGCTTCGTCCTCCGAGCCAGCTCCCCGCGGGGTGTGCCGTGGGCGGGGGCTGTCCCAGGCAGGCCGACGCCGCGCCCCCGGCAGAGGTGCGAGGAGTCGGCAGTTTGCGCCCATCCAGTTCTGGCATAATTGTTAGTGTAACACGCATTTTCTTCCAAGAGACGCCTCAGGCCGCCAGGGCGCCGCGCCTCGCTCTGAGACCCCGACTGCTGGCTGTAGGCTGTTTCCCCTTCAACACCTGGCGGCGTCGGTCGCGTGCAAAGCCGTGCGCCGGGGCGTTCGGCACAGCTCACAGGGGCTGAGCGCCAGGACCAAGGCCCACGACCCGGCCGCGAACGTCTCAGCTGCCCCGTGGCGGCTGGCCGTTGGGTGTCATCGCTGCGTGTGAGGGAGAGGCGGGTGCCTGTCCCCGGCATCAGCGAAGCCGCACGCCGCTGGCCGAGGCCCGGTGCCTGGACGGTGGCTTTGGCAGGTCCAGCCGCCTCAGGGGACCTGACGCGGGCGCTTCCTGTGCGTCGTGCGTGTGAGCAAAGGCCGATCTTCAACGTCGTCGTTCCACGGCTACCCCGCGAAGGGAAGGGAAGCGATACAGGACCTGCCGAAAGGAGGCCGCGGACGTTTGCCAGAACACCTCGTCGCCGTTCTGTCGCGCCTTCGTCTCACGCCGATCCTCAGGCACGTGTAACGACGTCGTCACTACGCGAGAAGACGACGCGATGAGGCCCCACTCAGGGCTCTACGCCGCTTCATTTCCCCCGAGACTTGTTAACTTGATCTCAGAAGACACGAGCTCATGAAACGACTTTTTATTAACACAATTCCCTGTTTGCTTGAATTTGCACCTGTCAATTTTAACTGAGGTCTCGTTCACAGAAATAACTAAAAAGAGAAATCTCACGTAGGACCACGGCCAGGCCCGTCCCGGAAGCCGCCCTGCTGGGTGTAGCTCTAATGACAAACCTCTTCTGTATGGGGCCTTTCAAAGTGACGTTTCTGGTTTGGGTGTCTGATGGGCTGGTGACTCACTCATGGACGGGGGAGGTGACAGAGGCCGCGCTGGGCGTGGAGCGACCTCAGCTCCGGACGGGGTCGCCACGCAAATCCCTTAGCTTGCTGTCTGGGCCCCCAGACGAAGCAGAATTTCCGGAAAGATGAAAGGGAAGAAGCTGCCCAAGGCCCAGAGGCCCGGTCCGTGTCGGAGGCCCGGTCCGTGTCCGAGGCCCGGCCCGTGTCCGAGGCCCGGTCCTTTCCTTGTGTCTGCTGCGGCCTGAACACGCAGCGTCGGGAAACCCAGTGACGTCTCCCCAACCCCAACTCTCCACGTCTACACCCCGCCCCCCTGGAATTAAAGGCCCCTGAAGCGACAAAGCTCCAGCCGGTTCACGCCCGCGCCGGCTGCCCCGCTGGGCTGAGGGGATGCACCGCGGTGTGCGGGTCCCACATCCCAGAAACCGCCGCCAGAGGGGACTGCGCGGAGGGCACGTGGGTGCCCCTGGGCCGGCAGCTCGGCTTCCGAGGCGTCCCTCGGGAGGTCGTGGTTCCTACCCCACAGGCCAGGCTTGAGCAGGCCGGAAGCTGGGGGCGCTGAGCAGGGCCGCAAAGGCCGTGATCTCCTCGTCATCAGAATCGTGTTTCAGAGCACATTAGGTGCCGACCCCCGGCTCAACATTGAAAACATTTCTTCTAGCATACACCTCTCACCCCGTTTAGGGTCGGTGGTCTGAGACTTTCGTGTGCATGAAACTCACACTTGGGAGTTTAAAATGCAGTTTCCTCAATTTAATCAGAACCTTTAGCGACCGACTAGATCCGGGGCCGACCCACGCAGTTATTAAACAATCAGGGGATTCGATGCCGGTGGCCCAGGTGGAACGATGAGATCGTCCCTGGGCCTTGCACCTTGTTCGTTGGGCAGGTGATGGTCTCAGTGCAGAGATTTAGGTATCTTGGTCCTGGTTGTAGTTATCATGACCGACAGTAATGAAAACCCCAAAGCCAGGTGCTGATACCAGTGCACAGCTGAGATTTAGAGCAGACGGGTCAGCCCGGCCACTCGGTGGTGGAGACGGGGTCTGTGTCTAACCCGGGGCCTCCCTGGGCGGAGGCCGCAGGGTTGTTGACCTCTCTCGCTCGTCCATATCTTTCCTGAAAAGAAAAGGCAGCTGGCGACCTGGTCTGACCTCCTCGCAAGAACGACTTGGCGCTTTGACCTCTTGTCAGTAAGAGGAAGGCTAAGTGGTCGGAGGAGAGTTCTTGCCTACGGAGTGCTGACAGCTGGGCGTCTGGTTAGGTTTTTTTTTTTTATGAAAAACGAAGCAATCTTTTGAGACTTTTGAGGCAGGCTCTGCAGAGAAGGTCAGATAAGATACATGACTCTCTGCATCTATAAAAAAGAGAGAGATTTCATGAAAGGAATGCCCGCGCTCTGCGGGGTGACCCGCACGCCTCGTGCCAGCCGGGGCCGCAGCGGGAGAGGGAGCGCCAGGGGGCCGCGTGCGGCGGCCGGCGCGCCCTCCGCTTCCCCCGGCTGCCCCGCGTCCTGACACTGCCCGTTCCCCCGGCTGCCCCGCGTCCTGACACTGCCCGTCGAGCTTGGCCTCGGGTCGGATCGCTGGCTCTTGCGTGTGATTCGGCCAGCGACACACAGACCCATTGTGTTGGGTCACCAGCCTCGTCACAGGACTGCGCGGCAGGTCGAGTCACTGCGGGTTCCTGCTGCCGTGGGGCCCAGCGACCTCTCCGGGGTTTCAGACGCGTCTCGAAGTAGCCGGAGGAGGCGGTGGGCGTGCTGGGAGCACTGGGGCCGCCTGCTCAAGCAACACCGCCCTCTGCGGGAACAGGAACCGGAATTACGGTTTTGACCGTCCTGGACGTGGAACGCAGATTTAAACATTTTGACTATTTTTACTCCTAAAATTTTACATTTGCTACAAAAAAGAAAAAAAGAGAAGAGGAAGGCAGGCGTTTTCCAGTGCTGGACACAGTGTATCCACGTTTTAGAGACGCACGGCGCATCCTCTCCACTCAGAGAACAGGCCCCCGATGGGGCCGCGGGACCTCGCACCACCCTGCGCCGCGTCCTCGGGGGGGCAGAATGTGGCGTCAGTATTTCTCTCCGTGGTGGTGGTGGTGATTTTTTCTTAATAAATAAAGAGTTATGTTTATAAGTCCTGGATTATTAAAACATAGGAAGATTACAGTTTGCTGGTTGTGTTGGGAGATGGATAATTAAAAACAAAATCTCCTGCCGATCCAGGGGTCCTCTACACACGCGGAAAAGAACAGTTTTGCTGTTGAATAAGCATTAAACAAGCATTAAATAAGCATCGCATCGCACACAGGAAGAAGCCCAGTCGCCGAACCCCAGGGAAGGGAAGATGACGGACCGCACCAGGCACCGCTCCTGCGTCATCCCAGGTCCGCCTGGCGGTTAAGGTCGGCCGTCTGGGTTGGCTAATTGCCTTTACCCAGGTGAAAAACAGCACTTCTCATGCTTCTGTGACAAGCAGGTAGTTTTACAACCTAGAGCCAGGCAGCTAAGTGGAACCCAAGTTACATTCCAGTCCTTCCCACGGAAGGGGGCAGAGGCCACGGCCTTGGCGTTTCCATTGCAACGAGGTGCCTCCCAGGCCCCACGGAAAAGCATTTCTTGATTGTAAAACTGGAGAGACGCTTATTTAAGCTTTTAGAAAGGTTCACGGAGATCTCACAGGGGCAGAGACAGGATTTGCAATTCCATTTTCTAAAGGAAACTTTCTGAGAAGAAAGCAGGGCTGGCTCCCCGCGCTTTCCATTGGGAAATTCTCGAAATTTCTTCTAAGATTTGTGTTTGCCCTACAGTAACATAAAACTTCTCACGAAAATTAGATTTTTGCTAGAATGTAGAATAAAGCGTATGTTCTGCGAATGCGGTTGTTACTGATTTAATATTTCCTCACAGTCATTCGCTCATTCTGGCCCGTCTTCGGTTCGCAAGGGATTATTAATGGCTCCCAGGGGCACCGTGTGCGTCACCAAAAGTCTCTGGTGTGCTTTGTTATGAAACACGCACACAGATAGAGATACACACAGATACACATACACACACAGAGACACACGCAGACACACACACGCAGACACACACACGCAGACACACAGAGACACACTCAGACACACAGACACACACACACACGGACGCGCACACACACAGCTTCGTAAGAGGACTTCAGGCTCTTGGCTCGTCCCTTCTCCTGAGACATTTCCATGCTCATTAAGTGTCAAGGCTACAGACCTGTGACCCTTTCGTGTTTATTTTTGGTATGAAATAGCCCATTTTAAAACGCTGCATCTTTGGACACAGCCTGCAGGGTCGGGGGTCAGGCCGAGGTGACATGAGCTGGGAGCCTTCAGGGGGGCGGAAGGGCCGCCCGGCGCCTGCAGGACAGCGGAGCCGTGTCACCCCCGCCACCGTCGGCGGGTCGGAGCCGCTCCCCCCACCGTCCTCCCGCAAGCCCGGGGACGCGTCCCTCCCGGCTCTGCAGAAGGCTCTGGAAGGGGCTCGTGCTCCTCGAGTCCAGTCTGGCCGTGTGGAGACCCGGCCGCCAAGGGGTTGAGAGTCGCGAAGGGGGCTGGGTCCCCGCGGAGGCAGGAGGGGGCCGCACAAGGACACCTCCAATCTGAGGGGGGCCTTTCCCACCCACACGGCGGGGCGACGCAGCCCGCGTGGTCTGAGCAGGATGCGGCTCCAGGAGCCCGTGCGGGAGCGTGTGGTGGGGAGGCCGAGGGCGGGGGGCCGGGGTCGCAGGGAGCGGGCCGGCGTCGGAGGACAGGCGTGCGGGGCGGGGGCGGGGGGACCAGCTCCAGAGAGGCCCGGGGCCGCCGCGCGTGGTACTGGGCCCTGCCCCGTGACGTCCGCCCCGCGCACCCCCCGATGCTCGGCCCCGCCCCCTGACGTCTGCCTGACGCGGTGTGTGCAGAGAGTGACCCAAATCCCCTCCGGGAAAGATGTTACTTTTCCTCATACCTCAGGGTTTTCCCTAAATTAAGCGTGAATCTTAATTTATTCTAAGTCAGACTTGGGAAGGACAGTGACTCTCACACAGTGCCACCTGCTCTAACAGACATTGCACGGCACGCTTTGCGGAACAAAAGCGAATGAATTGCATTTATGGTCTATTTGCTGGTGCCACCCCCCCCATCCCGCCCCATTAAATGATATCCCTGAATAATTACATTTTAGAATGATTTACTCATTTGATCTACTCATACAGCAATAAGTAACTTTAAAATTGATTAACTATTCTCCAGGCATGAGCTTATGAACTATACTTTGAAGAATAAATCATCATTTTAATGACAGACTCTAGTCTAATTAATTAAATTGAACTGAAAATGTGGGCAGCGTTCTCTCTGTCACCCGAATTTAGTCGCTGGGGTCGACAGGGCAGAACATTGGCAGTGACGGACGTCCCCTAAATCAGTCGCATAGGGGTCGCGCACGTTCGAGTCATTTTTATTATCTTTGTAATGATGACAGAATCCAATGTCACTGCGACGGCGATGTTTCAAGCAGTGACATTCATTTAAGTCCCATGAGCTATGAATAAATCCAGTAGTTACAGAGTATTCACGGAAAAATGCCAGGCTTTTCAAAACCAGACGGAAGTGAAATTATGACCACTGTTGGACCACCATGCGCTAAATGACGATCACTTGATTTCGAGGTTCCCCGTGGTCCTCAGGACCTCAGGTCTGCCGCTCATCAGGGGCTCCATCTCGGCCGGGTCATTCAGCCTCGGTTTACCATTTATAAGGTGGGTATAATGGGTATAATATCTATGTGAAATGGAATAGGGCCCAAGGGGAAGGACTGTTGTGGACATTAAATAAAACGTGTTTACACAGCGCCTGACCGAAGCGTAAACATTCGGGAAACGCTGCTCCTCTCGTTGCTGTGAATGTTATGATTAGTCACCCAGCTCTTCCACTGGCGGGAAGAGGGGTGAGCCTGTTGCAGAGGCGGGGGGCGGGGACACGCGGTGGGCACTGTCGGGGGGCTGTTCCGTCACAAGCATCGTTTCGTGAGCCGAGGTGAGGGCAGGGCCTGGCAGGGGGTTGCGGACAAGGCCATCGTGCCGGCCAAGGCGCCATTGAGTGGCGAGCCACGAGGCCTCGGAACGGGCCTCGCCCAACCCGGCCCAGACGTCAGCGGTCAGTGGCTGACACTAAGGGACACAGAGCACCTGCTGGTAAATCGTAGAAGTAAGTTTCCATTCGAAAAGTGATATTTTAGGGAGTTGGATATTCAGGGTTCAGTCAGGAGGCGGATAACACACTGGTGGTTGACTCGGGAAATCTTAACGTAAAGAGCTATTGGCTGGTGACTCTTCTGCTTGGCGCTGGTAGCACCTGGGGGCGCCGTGACCCGGTTGGTCGCCCGGCGTTCATGCAGGTGGCCTCTGGCCCGCCAGGGGATGATGGATGACCGGGAGCGTCACGAAGAGCCTGGGGCTCCAGGGAGACCGGGGAGGGGCCGCGGGCGGGGCGCCCCTCCACGCGGGCGGCAGGCGGCCGGGCCGGAGCTGAGGCAGACCCGGCGGCGGCCTCGGCCGTGGGGGCGCGGGCTGCAGGAGGCGGCCGGGCTCCACCCCCCACGGTGGTCCTTGTCCCTTGCATTGCACCGTCCAGTCTTTGCTGTGAAATTAACAGAAAAAAATAAAAAATCAGAAAAATAAATGCATTTTCTGTTAACAGCAAAAGTAACATGAAAACAGTGGTAAAGGTGGCCTTCTGCGTCTTGAGACTCACACAACCTCGATGCCTGAGACGGAGGGGGGGCCGGCCGCGTGTGCAGAAACGTCCCTCTCCCGTCCCCGGGATTTGCTCTTTTCCGGTCTTTCTGCGCCGCGTTGAAAACCGTCCATGGAGCAGCTTCCGCTTCCCCTGGCAACAGGATCTTACATTCAGATGTCTTGATTTAAAGTGACAGGGTGCGACTTAATGCTACTACTTTATCTTGCGATCCAGAGACGCGGGCCGGACCGCGACGCTCGCTTTCCCGCCGTGGACGCCAGCCCCGTGGTTCTCACGCGGAGAAGGCGCGGGGAGCAGCTCCGCGGCCCCCAGAAGGCCGGCTGGATGTGGAGCAGCGATCGGCACCAATTTATTTAAATGTCCGCGGATCGAAATGGAATATCCTGCAAGTCTTAACTAAAACCCGCCTGTCAGACAGGGAAATATGTACGGTGCCTATTAGAGGTTTTATGAAACTTTAATTCCCTTTTAGTGCTTTTTCTGTCAGGGAAATATATTGAAGTCAAGAAAATTTATCATCTGCTTTTGAACGTTTAATGACTAAAAGAAATAATGGCAGGTGAATTCACGCAGTGTGCCTTTCGCACCGGAATCGGCTCCCATGTCAGGAGATGGTCGAGAGGCCGCAGGAACGGAGGACATTGCTCCGGGGGCCGCAGTGGCTGGACCCCCCGCCCCGCCCGTGTGGACGAGGCAGAGGCCGAAGTGAGGGTGGCGCCGGGCAGGGCGGCAGCGGGCCCGGCAGACCCGCCTGCGTCTCCGCGGACGCCCCGCGTCTGGAAGGCCGGGAGCGGGCGGCTCGCCGTGCGTGGACATCGCTGCCCCTGCAACTGCGGATGAAATGCCGAGGGAGGCGGCGTGTCGGCATAGGTCACGGGACGGAGACGGAGAGAAGGTCGCAGAGGTCGCCTCGCTTTCCTGGAAGACAAGTCGTGCTGGAACCCCAGACCGCGTGAGGCGCGGAGTCGGGGGACGAGCGACCGGCCTCGGGGGATGGGCCGTGGGCGCTCGCCGAGGGCTGGGAACGGCCTCGTCATTAGCAACGGTCTCACTTTAGCGACGGCCGCCGTTTGCTCTCGCTGGGCAGCAAGCACACGGGCCCGAATGGCGGGAGACGTGCTTGTGAGAGGCAGGAGCGGCCGCCGGGCCGCCAGGCAGGGCAGCGGGACCCGGGGCTGGACGTGCCGAGGCCGAGCGGCCGTCGGCCGCGATGCTCACGGAGAAAGGCTGCGGGAGGAGGACGCAGAAGGGAAAAGGGACGTGAACCCACGGCCGGGACCAGGCGCCGCGGCGCCCGCGCTGGGCGGCCGGTGGAGGGGGGTCTCGGGCTTGCTCCGCAGACGAGGAGGGGGGCGGCAGAAGCGGACGAGTCCAGGGCTGCGCCGCACGGGCCGGAGGGCACGGAATCGAGGAGGAGGAAGATCGCCGGGCCTGGCCGGGCTCTCGCCCTCCAGCGGCAGGACCCCCAGGTGCCTTCGGCGACCCCGGCGGCGGTCGGCGATGCGGCTGACCCCGACCCAAAACCCCCGTGTGTGCCTTGGATCTGTCTTTGTTTCTTTTAGCCACCGAATATTCAAGAGCAAATGGTCGCCTCTTCCCCCACGTCGGCCGTGGCTTCGATCGGTAAACTAAGCGCGGGTCTTAGATATCATGAATAATCCTCATACAGCCCTCGCGACCGACAAATCACTTTCATATTTACTGGCCGTTTTCACCCTCAGAGAAGTGCTCTGGACTACGTGCACCCCCACTTCACGGTGCGGCTGCGTGGGCTCCGAGGTCTCCAGAGCCCCCGTCGCCTGCACTGGCCTCAGGGTCCACCGCGCCGGCCACTCAGTGGGACGCGGCCCCAAAGCCCTCGCCCCTCTGCCTCCTCGTGGATCAGTGGGGCGATGAAGCTTAGGGGTCCCGTCTGGCGTGCTCGGTTCTGCCTCGTGCCTTGTTTATAACCCTCTATTCCGGGGTGACACACATGTGCGTGTGATTAAAAGCTGTGCCTCACGACTGCGGTGTCGGGTCCCATGTGTGTGAGGACACAGCCCGGGGTCCCCCGGGAAGTGGGGCGCGGGCAGCAGGCAGCGCTGTAAGGGCCGTTTAGTATTAGTGATGGCTCGGAAGATCGTGAATCGTAAGCAGCTCGCTCGTTTCGGGAGGAAGTCTGTCATTCTGCAAAGCTGGCTGAGTTAATGCGCTGGGCGCCTGTCACGCGGGAGCCCACGTGGCGCCGAGGCCCGTCGGCCCGCGGCGCGTGGAGTCACGGCTGTGTCCACGCGCCCCCCACCCCGCCCCAGCCCCTCGCGCCCGGCCGCCGGCTCCAGTGGCCTCGAACCACGCGCCCGCCCTGGACGTCCATGTCACTGTTCCTCGCGTCTGAGGTAGTCGCCTGCCTCATCGGAGCGAATGCCGCCGTTCTTGAAGCAGAAGGAGCTCAAGGCGTCGCTGAAGTTGTCATTGTCCCCGTGCATCTCCTCCGTGCTCCGCCGATTACCTGCTCGGACCCATGACGCTGCACGCTGTGTCGCGTGCGGCCACTGCCCCATACGCCCTCATCTGTCGCGTGGCATGAGCTCTTTGCGACGGGGAGCGAAGCAGTTTCGCGCTTTGGTTTCCGATGCCTCACGCTGTGCCTGGCACCGCAGACGCGCCTGTCGGTCTGACGGCCTCAGGGCGGCGAGAGGCCCAGGGGCCCCGGACCCAGCTGCGGTCGTGCGCAGAAGGGTCCCTGGTGTGGCGACTCCACCCAAGACAACAGCCAGGGGCCCGACTTCTGTGACACCGACTCTGGCATCTGCATAGGAAGTGCAGCTGGAACCTTATTGTTTGATGACGGTGGACGGTTAACTGAACTGCAAACAGGGGCGCGGAGCCAGGTACGGTTAATAACAATGAACGAAGTCGGAGGAGGATTAATTTCTTATTTATTTCTGTGAAGAACATTTTATGTTTCTTCATGCCAGGGTAATTTTCTCATATATTCAACAATAAAGTAGAGCAATAGGGAAATCCATTTAGATTGGTTTTTTCCCGATTTTTAACAAAAAGATAACATAAGCCCTTTCAATTTATTCAACTGTGACATAATCCAATAGTTCTGGTGAGATTCAATTATATAATAACTTAATTGAAAATAAATTAAACAAGTATATGTCCGAATCCTGTCACACTAAATGAGATTTCAAATTACTCGAGGAATAGATATTTCAGTTCTGATATGATGGCTTTAAACATGGTAATATTTGATTTCCACAACAATCAATACGAGTTTCACAAACATTTGGGTGCCATCTCTATTGATTTTGCACGAAATTAAATCCAGCTCCATTTCGTGCCCAGATGGTCAGGGGAAAGGAGGAAGCGGCAGGGCCCACTCGAGCCTTGCCGAGCGTTTTCTAGAAGCTGCACGTCCGCGCTCACCTCTCCAGGTGAGTCAGGTGTTTCCAGAGGAGGCTGCTCCATCCGCACCTTCCGTACCCTGCATCGATCTGCCCAGATATGCGCTATTGGACGATATATTTTAAGGAGTTTGTATTTTATGGCTTAGTCCACAAAAGATTTGAGGAACATGATAAAGTGAAATACACATAAATCAGGACAATTAAAATTTAAAGGCAAATAAAAATCCAATTAGGAGAAAGATAAAAACAGATGAAACGGCCCCTTCCAGCGACCGCGTTGCCCTCCGAGCCCCGCCCCTGCCCGCGGCTCAGCCACGGGAGCCATGGGCCGGGCCCTGGGACCGCGCGGGACGCTCGTCGTCCCTCACAGAGCATGTGTGGGCTCCGCTGAGGAGTCGGCGGCCTGAACGCAGCGGAGGCTGCGGGGCTGTTTGCCCTGGGGGTCCGGCGCCCACTGCACGTAAATCCAGGTTCGAAGAAGGTGGAGAGCAGAGCTCTGCAGAAGCTAGAGCGATCACATTCGAGTGTCACGTGGTGACGATGTTTTCTGAGTTTTCCCTATTCTGATGACGCAGATGTGGGCATGTAGGCCTCACGCTCCAGGCCAGTGGTGAAAGTAAAAGGCTGGTTCCTGGGCGTGGTCTGGGTCCCACCTGCCCCCGTGAGTCCCCTGGGGACAGCGCTTCAACCTTAGCGGTCTGTTGCTGGCTGCCTGGGAGGAGCTGCCTTCGGCGTCACCTGCTTAAGAGACGACATTTCCCCCCTGAGGCCGGGCACACTGCCGCTCCTCACACGGGGAGCGGCCAGCGACTCGAAGGCCCCTCGGTCTCGGCGTCGTTCCTACCTGCTGGGGAAGCCGTCGTCTTCCTCAAACATCCACCGGACGTGACCTCTGCACTGGCTCAAACTCAGAGCCTGTCCCGGTACACGCCACGTTCGTGACCTTTGCCCGATCAGTTAACCTTTGAGGGAGGAGAACGCCAGGCTCACGGCTCCTTACGAGGAGTAAACGCCGCCGAGCCCCGGCGAGGGCGTCTGAGGTCGGGGCGTGTGGTTCCCCGCTTTCCTCGGCCTGGGGTTTGGTTCCGCAGAACGAGGCGCCTCAGACGAGCCCTGTCTTATCGCTGCCTCGGCCTTCGCGCTCAGCCTCGGCGGGCGGCAACGCGCTCGTCTGCTCACGTCCGGGCTCCACCGCCGCCACGGCAGTTTCTGAACCCGCATCTCCGTCTGTGCCCCCGTCGGAGCGTTTTAGACGGGAAGGTCCTGAGTTTTCTGTGTTCTGTGGCTCTAAGTCATGTCTTATTTTTCCAGCGTCCTCTCTCCTGGACCTGCTCCCAGAGTCACATGTGGATGAAAATGTCTGATTTTTACGATGGAACAATCATAGAAAAACTTTAAAATTTTTTATTTTCTGTATGTCAAAATATTATGTTAAAAACTGTAACAAATAAGAAATATTAAGAGAGCACTGGCTTTACGTAAGTCATGGAATAAGAAACCTCTGAATTAATCGTTTAAAAATAAGACTTTCTAGCAATTCACGTGTCTGTCTGAAGCTGAAACCATTTTGTGCGGCTTTTGACTGGGTCTGTAAACGAAGAGCGGGTGGTCGTGCCTGCCCAGCAGGATCCTCGAGGCTCAGGTCTGCGGCCGGTCCTCTGGGCTCGCGCTCCTGCCGACGCTGATGGATTTCATGTCGTTTTTTTCACCAGAGCCGAAACTCATCTGGTTCGGGTTGTGCCAAATTAACTTCGGTTCCTTATTGGCGAGGAACTTATTATGGAAGGACGGTCTCCGGCGCGTTAACTGTCCCCTGTGAACGTCTCAATTGTCACTGGCCGTCTGTCATGCCTTACCTCCCCCTCGCTGCTGAGTGTCATGACTAAGGGATCCAGGCTTGAATGTGTTCCTGCCGCCCGCGATGGGGCCAGTCAGCGCCTGAACCGAACAGGGTAGAATGGAAATCACGCATGTCGGTGTCTGTAAACAGCGGCACGCGCGGAATCAGCGTGAGCCTCCGGCCGCTGGTCAGGTGCAGGCGGACGGGGAGGTGAGCCCGTGCTGCGGGGCGGGGCCGACCGGGGCGAGCGGCCGTGCAGGGTGGCCGGACGGCGGGCCTCAGGGGTTACGCCCAGCGGTTCCTCTGTTTATACGTGTTCGCTGGCACCGAAAGGCGCCCGCTGCCGGCAGTGACCGGGGCGACCTGCGGTGACCTAACGGAGACGAAGCCGGTCCGTCCGGCGGAACCTCAGCCGCTTTTGTTAGTGGCCGTCCGTCCGGCTGCGCGCTGTCTGCAGCTCTGCGCGAGGAACGCCCCGGACCGCTGTCCGGTAGGCAAGACGGGGTGCCCGCCCCGCCCCCCCCCACCTCAAACGCGCCCATGCCCGGAGCAGCTGGACGGGTGCTTCTGAGAAGAGCGAAGAAACAGACTCCGACCTTCACCTGGAGGCGTCCGCGAGCCAGAGCCCAGGCCCTGCGGCCCGCGCGTTCCTGGACGCCCGGCTTCAGGTGCAAGCGAGCGGCGTGGGGGGCGCGGGAGGCTGATACTGGCCACGGTGAGGGGGTCGGCACCGGCCGAGACCTCGCTCGCTTGTCGCGGCCAGCGCAGTGGCTGCAGCCGCGGCCCGGGACTCTGCCTGGGACATCACTGCCTTGCAGCTGTCACTGCAGACTTGTCACCTGGAGATGGCAGCGGCCACCGCGGGCAGCCAGGGCGGGAGAGGCGGCTGGCCCCGCTGCTCTGCAGCCAGCTTCACGCCGCCCCCTCCACGAGCCCCAGAACCCCTGCAACGGGAAGAGCGGGAGGAGACACTCGAGAGGGGAGGGGATCAGCGAGAAGGAGCCTTTGAATTGGACCGTGATTGGGATAATGATACTTGAATTTGAATAAAGAATTGCGGAAGCGGACAGAGCGGACTAGATTAGACTAAACTGAGTTTTCAGCTATTAGTAAAATGGGAGCTTTAGAGCTAGCATGATCTCGGTTGCACAAAAAAAATCACTTAAAAAAAAATTCCTGGATTAGCAGAGCGTGGGACCAGCGGGACCTGGTGCTCGTGGCCGTATCGGTATTGCCAAGTACTTGGTGGACTTGGCAGATGAGTTACTAATATCTTCAGACTGAATCGGAGGACTTGAGCCTCAGACGGGCGCGGGCTTGGCTCTTAAATCCGTGTGCACGTCCGGGGCAAGCGGCGGCCCAGGGCTCACGGGGCGGGCCGGTCGCGGCGGGGGCCGTCCCGCACACTCCGCTCGCCCTCGTGAGGCAGCTCTGAAGCTTGTAATGAGCTTTGCAAGTCAAATAGGCTGTGCGCTGTGCAGCCCAGACACCGGGGCTTCCGGAAGAACCGGGGCGTGCGGGGGGAGGGCCGGGGCATCGCGCAGAAGCAAACGTGCCACCGATGACCCGGGCAGGACGGACAGAGTCCCCGGGGAGTGCGGGGGGACGTGCACCCCGCAGGGAGCACGGGGCACCAGGGGGAGGGCTGGCCCCAGCCCCGAGAGCCCCGCGGTCGCAGAGGAAGCCACGGGGGCGGAGGGCAGGACGTGGGCACCAGGCCGGCCGCAGGGCTGGGCCGGGTGTCGCCGGCATGTGCGAGAAGGGCTGCGGGGAAGCATGATCCACGCTGGGCTCCGCCTCCCGTACAACGCGTGACCCACATTTGTTTTAAGCTGATGTGTTGGCAAAATTTCATTCCCAAACCTGCTAGGTTCTGGTTCATTAAAATTATGGAAAATAATGAGTTTAATTTTTTTAACATTGTTGCTAGATAAAATTGAAACATTTAAAATATATTCACTTAAAAATCAGTTTTGTTTTAGTAGGCACTTTCCCCGGTTTGCACGGCAAGGGGAAAAGCATCAGACGCTCGCCCGAGAGCAGGCGGGAGGCACCGCAACTCGCCGTCCCGCGCCGGGCTCACGCGCGGCTCCCGGTGCTCGCGCTGTGCGCTCTGCTGTGGGTAGGATAGAAGTTGCATATATGCAGAAAAAAAGAAAACAGAACAGGTTTTACTCTCAAAGCCCTGTTAGCACAGCGGAGTGACAGATAACTCAGCAAACCAGTCCCGTCAGAATGTGACGGAGGGAGGAGAGGTGGCCCCAGTGTTCGGCCCTGGAGGGCACAGGGCGGGCTGGCCGCCCGGAGGCAGTGAGGGTTAAGACCTCCCGTCTGGTCCATCTCAGCTGTGAGCCTGCCTGGCCCCTCGCTGGGCCGCTGGGACCTCAGCCCTGTCTGTAACCCTGGTCAGCTGGCTCCGTGGTGCTAAGCTTTGTCGGTAGAGGGCGCTGGGGGACACTGCAGGGGACACCTTAGTCCGGGCTCAGGTGGCTTCCCACCTGTGGGTGATGTTGGCTCAGGAGAGCAGGCCTGCTGGCTGTGCTTGTGGGCACACTGGGTGCGTTTCTCCACCCTTTGAAGTTCCCGTACCCTGTAAATTATCCAAAGGCTTCGTACAGCGGGTCCTGAGGCCTTTTTCTTTCAAACAAGGACACTGTACGGGCCGTGCTCCCAGGGGCGGGCAGCCACGCGCCTTCGTTACACCAAACGAGGATTCGTGTCCAGAAGGCTGGCTTTCGAAAGAAGGTCGGTGGGATAATATACGGTGATTTTTAAATTAAAAGAAGCTAAAAGTCAGTCGCCTCCACTGTGTTTCTAAAAATGGATGTGATCATGTCCATCACCACGAGGCTTTAAGTGAGGAGCCAGCTGCAGGTGCGTTTTCTCCAAAATGAGCAAGAAAAAAAAACCCAAGAAACTAAAAGAAGAGCCATGCTGTTAGGGGAATTATGTAACCACCCTCTCTGGCTTGTGTTGGTTTTGGAAGTAAATTCCTTTAGCTCCTGGGTTCTTGGGTTCTAAGAGTTGACACGTTTCTTGGGAAATCATAATATTTGATACTATTTTGAATTAACGTGTTATTGAAACAAAAGAGAACATGTTTAAAAAGACAGGAAAGCACTCTGATAAATGGACTAGCTAAAGCGGTAGCTAAATGATCTTGAAGCGTCATAAAAATTTAAAAATTCACCTTAACAATGCAGAAATACATATTTTCTGGTAAATGTCTTGCGGACATCTACATGGCTTTAAAAGCAAAAGTTTGCATCTGCTTTGATCAATTATGTACACAAGACAATTTTGCCGTGGGAGAAAACAAACTTTAAATGGAGCGAAGCCGCGAACGATTTCATTTTTTTGAAACAATGCAGCAAAGCAATCGAATCTGACCTCGCAGTGATGAAGGCTGGTTTTCGCTTTAACTTCAGAGCCGATGCTAAATCAAAGTCTTGAATATTTCTGAATGCTTTAATGACTTTTAAATATTTATATGTTTTATAACATAAGGAATTACAATGGCTAAGGCATGTCTTTGAAATTTCCGTCCCTGGCAGAGAACCTGTCTGACAGTTTGATTTCGCTTCCTCAATGCCACTGTCAATGTTTTTATGTTTTTAAGACTTACGGTAAGACTTCCTGTTGTTACAGTTGACAGAAAAAAAGAAGAATTCTCCATGTGGCATTGACTAGTGGACAGATTGACGTCCACAGCTAAACAATCGTACGCAAAGCTGCCAGAGTAGTATCCACGTCGCCCTCTTGCTCAGAATGCTCCAATTCCTTCCAATACACGTTACTGCCACCAAGGCCGGACCGTGAGGGCGGATTCGCCGACCATCCAGGCTTCCGGCCTTTTGTCTCGAAGCGCCAGGTCAGGTAGATCATATTCCAGAGCTGGATTCACCCCGAGCACGCGGACCGTCTTCGTGGTCCCCGCGGCCTCCGTAACAGGGACACGCCCCTCCCGTTATGGTCATAAGGGCTCCCACTGATGGCTGGAGCTGTCCTGTTTGTTTTTAACGTCAAATCCTTTTTACTTTCTTGAACTACCGATGCTTTGCTTTGTATTTCCCTCATGACGACCCTCTCTCATCGGGACCTGGCGTGGTGGGCTGAATGGGGTCCTGAAGACACACCCACTTCTCGATCCCCAGAGCCTTGCATGCAACCTAGCATAGACCATGGCGAAACCGAATTAGGGAGCTTGAGAGGAAGAGGTCCTATCGATCATCCAGGTGGCCCCTAAATGCAACCACACGTATCCTTTACAGAGAGACTCTCCAGAGGCAAGTGGATTCGACTGGAGGATGGGTTAGACAGTGATAGAAATGGCCCAAGTGACCGTCTCCCCAGAGAGTTTCCCCATGGGACTTACATAACAGAAACAGCCCTGCATGAAAGGCTTGTCCAAAACGATTTCTAGACCTAAGACTGAACTCCTAAATTTTCGATAGGACAGAGCCATAAAATCGTGTTGACCCTTAGAAATGCTTCACGAGTCTCGTTAGTTTTTTTTCCCACTCTATTGCTATCTATCATTTTCTGAATTTATGAACATTTCTGTCTCTCCTTGACATCCAGTTTTCCAATTTGACTTGTGTATCATGTTACAGAATGTGATCAGATCTTCGTAAGTTTAGGAAATTAACCTGTCACTGTTGGCTAGAAAAGCACCAATTATAGACTGTTTTTAGAAGTGTAAATGCATAGGGAACTGGGGGAATTTTTGCTCGCAAGAACTCCTCGTGGTAGGAGAATAACCTGATGAGGTGTGTATAATGCCGCGTGCGACTCCGGACCGCACGCGAAGACCACGCGGCCGTCACTGCAGCGTCTGTGGGAGACGCCTTCTGAGGAGGAAGACCTGCCCCCCGGGGCGGCAGCTGCCTGGCGCTCGGGCGCTCTGCGAGTCAGAGGCCTTCAAGGACCCGAAGCCGTAGAAGGAGAGAAGGATGCGGCAGCTGTTTAGACAAAAATTAAGGGGGAGGAAAAGAAAGTAAACGCTCTCATGTGAATTTCGGTGTTGAGCCGGGGGCGACGTGACTCTCCTCCCTCGTCTGACTCCCGACATAATCGGAAGAGGCCATCGTGTCCCCTTTTATATGAATGGCTCTGGGCGTGGGATGTGGATGAATGAGGAATTCCAGGTTCGCAGTGAGAAAGCTGCTAAAACAGGGGACAGCGGGTGTCCGTGTGGCACATGGGAGCGTTTAAAATTAAAATGGTGCCCAGAAAATGAAACCGTCATGTGGCCAGGGACTAAGTTTTGCTTCCAAATGTTCCTAGAGAAGAATATATTGAAAGCTCAAAATTAAATATTGTCGCTAGTTAGAAACTTGTGTATATTTTTTAAACTCTTGTAATAAACTATACGTAACAAAATAAAAGGAGAACTCAGGGGACGGTTTCCCTCTCTGCCGCCAGCGGGAAAGCCACACACCTTACGGCACAGGAGCCGCCTGCCTCCCGTGCCCGTGGTGGGAGGCGGCAGTGGGGTGGCCGGGAGAGCCCGAGGATGAGGGGGCCGGCTCCGCCCCGCGCGGGCTCCCGAGCCTGGTCCTCGCTCACTTAACGCAGCACCGTGTAATTGCTCGTGTTCCGGTGCAGCATGAATCGTTCCTGATGGAACGCATCGTCTTAATTCTTCTTTAAAAGGGCGATTGATCATGCAGAGGTTGACTCCTGCCGTAACAGATGTGCAGAGCGGCGCTTGGGGAGAGAGACGTGCCGTGCGGTCTGCCGAGCATGGCCGGCTCCGGGGAGCCGCAGTCCGAGAGCGCAGAGAACAAAACGAGACAGAGACGCCCCGTGGGAGGCCGGCGGCCCTCGCGGTCCTGCCTTGAAAATTCACTGGGAAGCAGACCGAAGCCTCTGGTTCCTCGGTTTATTTACACTCACCTCCCTCTGAGAGCCGCTGCCTCAGGAAGCACCAAAGAGAGGCCCTCGTCACATGGAAATACGAAGGCCGGAGGAAGGACATAATTTATTCCCGTGAGACTCCGAATAAACACTTCCGTTCTGATTGGTGTTTCACACGTACGTAAGAGCAGCGCATAGTTCAGAGCGAGAGGGAGGGAAACGACGGGAACCAGTTGGCGAGCAATGCCCAGGGCCGTGCGTCGCGTTTCACGGTCCTCGTCCTGTCCACATTCGCCCCGTCCTGGCTGGAGGTGGCAGGGACGTCTCGCCACGTCGATGAGTGGGATCTGCTTGTCGGTGTTTCTTTAGATGTCGTTCTGCACGCTTGGCACTCGCGACTCAGCTTTCTTTCCTTAGCGAGATAGAAAATGTAACGTTACATACGTTCGAAACAGCCCCGGGGAGTTCCGGCCGTTTGGCTTTGCAGCTGCTGCGGCCGGACCGCCCGGGAGCTGCCGGACGCTGCCGCTTCGTACCCACAGAGTGGGGAGCGTCGGAGCCGGGAGGCGCGGCCCGGCGGGAATCTGGGTCAAACACCTAATTTCACAGGCGAGGAAGCTGGAGGCCAGGTTGATGCACGAATTCCTCAAGGTCACAGAACTAATTAAGAAAACCCTGAGGACCAAACCGTGACTCTTCCAATTCCCAAAGCTGCTCTCAGGTTCCGAGGCATTTCACGCTAGTGCAGTGAGTCACCTGGTGGAACCATTCTGATATCGGCAAGTCTGGATGTTTTGCCCTAGGACTAGGTCCCGTGAGGCCTGGAAGACCTGGAGCTGGCATCAGGAGCCATTGGACCTAACGCTCCACTCTGCCACGTGGGGCTGTGACTGGTCAGTCGGCTCACCACGATTACATACAGTGTGTGTAATACGCACAATGTGTATTATGTGTATATACAATGTACATAATGCGATACCACGAGTATATGTTTTACATACAGTGAACGTACATCACATGTATTAAAATACCTTGTACCCTCCCCGGGCCCCACCGCGCTCCCCGCTCCGGTGCGCACGGCCGTTCCCGATCCCACGCGGACGTGACCCCACGCGGGGCCCCTCGCTGTGCCCGGCTTGCGTCACTCAGCACGGTTCATTCACGGCGCCGGGGGTGGCAGGGCGGCTTCCCCCTCGAGGCTGATGTGGCTCCATTTGCACACCCTGCAATTCTGCATCTGCTCGACCGGCGGCGGACACAGGTCATCTCCGGGCCTCAGCCGCTCTGAGACCCGCTGCAGGGACCTCTCCGGCGGGCTGGTCTCGCTTCTTTCGAGGGCTTTTGCCGGCGGGAAGAATTGCAGGAGCGTCCGACGGTTCTGTTGTCAGTTCTGAGGAACAGCCACGCTGTTTTTATTGTGGACAAGTAAATGAATGGATGAATAAATGTAAACTGTAACTGTACATGTAGATTTGGGGAATTAGAAGTAGCTCAAGATTGTTAGGGCCTGTCTCCCTGGGCACACACAGAGGCTGTCCCGGGCCGGATTCTGACCCGGGACAAAGGACCGTCGAGGCTTTCTGGGTGTGCGCCTCGCACTCTGACTGCCTCATGGGGGCCAACGCCGGTCACGCTTATCCTTCGCACCTGCGCTTCGGGGGACAGTCGCTGTCTCGGGTTCTGGTGCAGAGGCGGGCGTGGGGACAGGAGGGTGCTGAGACAGGCCCTCCTCGCGGGGCGTGGGGACGGGGGGCCGGGCCACACTGAGCACGGCCTGGGCCCGAGAGCCCTCCCCCCTCAAGGCCCTCGACTCCGTCTCACAAAGAAAGTGTCTCTTGTCCTGCGAGGTCATGCATTCTCACGTTTCAGGGGTTAGGATGCGTGTCAGGGGTTGAGAGGCATTTTTCTGTCTGCCACAGCCCCGGATGCGCACCGTCTCCCCATCGCTGTGAGTTACTCAGGATGACTGTAATTAATGACCAGGAAGGTGAAGTCACATCCTCCCTCTGCACAGTTCACGATTCGCAGAGAAAGGAGATGATTCCTCCCCCCTCTCCAGCCCAAGACGCCCCCGAAGCCCCCTCCGCCAGGTCGCAGGCCCTGGGGCTGGCGATGCTGGATCGAGGCCTCCGAAAGCTACGAAGAAGAAACACGTGCCCCGAGGCGCCATCTCAGAATGAAGAAAAGTCGGAACTGGCCAAAAAAATAAAAGTGACCAGAAAAATAAAAAGCCCACTGACTACTCACGACAAAGAAAACGATAGTTTTTTTTTTTTTTTTTTCCTGAAAACCAGACCAGAGCGAAGGAAAAGCTCGGACAGCGCTCAGCTGTTTCCACCGTCGGCGCGGTCGTTTCTCAGCCGGCGTTCGCTCGCACCCGCGTCTGTACGCGGCGGGGTCGTGGGGCCCGGGGCCCCCGCTTTCCCTCCCTTGCTGGTTTCCATCTGGGTCCCTGCAGCTTTGTCGAAATTCCTGAGCACAAGCAGCCAATGTGCGAAACTCACTCTCCTCCATCCAGCTGGGCCGAATCTCGTTTAGGAGGTGCGGCCTGGGCGAGCCGGTCCTGCAGCAGTGGGTGCCCTGGGGTGCCCTGGGGTGCCCGCAGCAGATTGGCCGCCAACGAGTGTGGAAAACATTCTCGTCCCGCGTTTCTTTGTTGGAAAATCTGCCGGGAGGTGTTGGTTGGATCACACTCAGTCAGAAGCAAACGGCACCCAGCAGAATCGGCTCCGGGCCAAGGTGAGCGAAGCGAGAAACTTCCAGAGAGAGCCCCACGTGCTTTCTGATACTTCGTGAATTAAAAAAAAAAAAAAAAAAGAACTAATCATGTTCTTTCATCTACTTACCTGCCGTTTGTTTCTTTCTTTATACCGTTAAGATATGTGTGTCTTTAAGTTGTCTCCCCAAAACGCCTCCGAAGCAGCCTGGCCTGCCACTCGGGGCGGTGGCCCTCTGCCCACACAGGGGGGTGGCCCTCTCCCCACTGAGGCGTTGGCCTTCTGCCCACCCGGGGCGGTGGCCCTCTGCCCACTCAGGGTGGTGGCCCTCTGCCCACACAGGGGGGTGGCCCTCTCCCCACTGAGGGCGTTGGCCCTCTGCCCACTCGGGGCGGTGGCCCTCTGCCCACTCGAGGGGGTGGCCCTCTGCCCACTCGAGGGGGTGGCCCTCTGCCCGGTGGCCACGTTCCAGCTAACGGAGAGTGATGAGGCACAGTGTGTTGCAAGCAGTTGAAGAATTTAGTCAATTGCTGGTATCCTGAGTAATCTATGTTTCTGACAGAAAGGACTATTAAAGCCTTAATTGCATTTAACTGAAATTTTAGAAGAAATAGAGCAGACATGCTAAGGCCAGGGCCCAGGACACGACAGGGGAGGGGAGCTCAGAGGCCAGGAGGGACCGCGGGGGGCGATGGAATGAGCCTGCACCCCGACCGTGGTGCTGCTCACGTGTCCGTGCGTTTGTCAAAATCCGTTGCATTTTAAATTTATAAATTTTATTTTACGTTGTTGGCAAGGAAGCAAAGGCGACGATAAGCGTCCGCCGAGTCGGACCGTCCCCACGCCGTCGGGACGCCAGCCGGGCTGGCCGGCTCCAGGGAGGACTCGGCAAGGTCTCAGGGTCCAGCCAGACGGACCGAGCCTCGGCCGGAGCATTAACGGGAAGGGCGTCTTAAACGCCACAAACGGAGGGCGAGAGCAGGCTCTGGCTGGGTCCCAAGCAGCTGAGGATAAGCGACGAAACGCCTCGGAAATAGCAGCAGCACCTCGGCCACATGCGAAGTATCAGAGAGCCATGCCTGTCCCCTGTCCCCCCCGCTCGCCCGGCGCGGTGGCCGAGGGGTCTGCGAGCACACAGTGATGCCAGGCCGCCTTGCACTTCAAGCTCCCAGTGACTCCGCCCAAGCAACTCTTTAGCATATATTCATGGTACTCCGCCTTACTGGGGACTCATTTTCCGGCAGCTTTAATGCCGAAAATACTGGCTAAAATCCTGAGAACATCGTAGCTTAACTCCCCGCACGTAAAGTGTAGTTCCTCCTCCCTCACAGAGGGCTGCAGTCAGCGTTAAATAAGTTAAAGTGCCCATCGGCTTCTAAAGTTACCTAAAAATCAAGGTTATGGCGGAGAAATTGATGCATAAGTGAGGGTCTAATTGCACCCATTCATTCTGTTATTCATTCATTCACTTGTTTAACAAATATTCCTGAGAACCCGTGGACCAGCATCTGTGTCCTGCCCTTGTCCTCCTCCACACCTTGACGCTCGCTTCTCCGGCGACCTCGGGCCTTGGGACAGCCACGGCCCGCTCCACAGCGCTCCATGCCTCCCCTCCGCCTCCCCGGTGGGCGTTTACCAGCGCTCCCCTCACGGGGCCGCGCGAGGATTTGATGAGTTAATCGGTGTCAGGGCTTAAAGTGACAGGCGTCACCTCGCGGGCTGGGCTAAGTCCCGTCAGCGTCACCGCCAGGTCACGTGCACTGGACGCAAAGGCTGAACTCTCAAGAACCGAGAGAATAAATTCGTCCCGTATATTACCCTTCTCCTTGACTTCGAACTTTGGAAAAATTTATTCTGAACCCATAAAGAATCACATAGTTGGCCTTAGGGTGAGTTCAAGGCAAAATCTTAAACTTTTAAGTTGAAAACTTGAAGTTACTTTGAAAGTGCATGGTGTCCATTTGCTTGCTTGCTTATTTATTTACTTTCTTGTAGAAATGTGGTTTCTTTAGCATGAGAAAATTCACTGTGTAGCTCAGAAGGATGGTGAATCAGGCCAAATCTTAAAAAAGGAATTTGCCTTCCCAGGTCGAAAAATTCAAGTTATTTGACCTTTGTTATGTTGTTTTGTTTATTTGTTTGTTTTTGCTAAGGGGAAGCGAATTTTCTGCGCGAATTTCGGTTACGACTAACTCTGGTTAGTGGGACTATTACTCTAATCGGGCTCCCCCGTGGAGACGGTGGCTCCCTGGGGGCGCACGTGGGCACGTCCAGGTGTGGCCCATCCAAACAGTGTATTGAACGAGTTAAACAACAACTCCTGAAGAAGCGAACCGTAAAAACCTACGACATTTCACAGGCCGGAAAACAGTCGCCGTCCTTCTCCCGAGCAGATGGCGATTGACCTCAAAAGTGTCCTGGATTTTAACAGCGGAAATTATGTATATTTCCAGGTCCTCTTCAGAAAGCATCTTGAAATGGGCGTAGACGGGTCCGGCTCTTTGTTATCAGCTGGTCTGTCTGATTCACAGCATCATCCTCTTTTGCCGATAAATGTGAGATAATGACTCTATTCTTTTCATTAGAAAAAGGAAAGAAAACAAGAGACAGAATCCCTTGCGCCTTGCTAATTAGCGGCAGACAGATAATGAGTGTCTCCTCTGCAAGGCTTGAGCAAACACAAAAGTGATCGATGGGAGGGACATGCTGCACAGCCGAGCTGGTCCCGCCTGCCCGGGCGCCGGCCGCGCCGCCTCCCCCGATGCCCGCCTCGCCGCCGACCCTCCGGGAAGCGGGCGCCGCGGCCGCGTGCCACCCAGTGCGGTCACACGTCGGTGGAGACACTAAACAAAACCGTCGTGGGTCAGGAGTTTTGCACTAACACAGGTTTAGATGGAAAGTTCAGCTTTTTCCTACCTACTATTTTATGCTTGGTTTGTTAAGTGTTTTTATAACTAAAGAGCGTTGGATTTTGCGCAGTGACTAAGTCTGTAGAAATGATCCTGCCGTTTTTGTCCTTTATCCCAGGAAGAGGGTCTGCTGCACCGACAGTTTCTGCGTGTGAAGCCAGCCTCGCACGCCTCGCGATCACGAGTGGGCCTTGGCGCTGGGCGCTGGACACAGTTTGCCGGCCTTTCACTGAGGAGTCCTGTGTCTGATCCATGCGAGGCACCGATGCACAGTTTCTCTCTGTTTTCCCCTTGTGACTTCTGGAATGAGTTAGGATGTTGTCCTTCCTCTTCCATATTTTGGGGGAGAAAATTTGTAAAAGATTGGTGTCAATTCTTCTATCACACGTTTGGGAAACTTCCCAGCGAAGCTTCTGTTTGCGAGAAGTGTTTTCGTCAGTAATCGAATCTCTGAGGCCTCCTTAGATTTTCTGTTCCTTCCAGATTCAGCATCAGTAGTTCGGGCCTTTGTAGGCATTTATCCATTTAATCTGGGTTATTGTCTCGGTCGGTTTGGACTGTCCTCGCATGGTGGGTGGAGGGAAGGGGGCCCCTTTTCTGAGGGACTAACCCATCACGAGGGCCCCGTCTTCACAACCAGATCACCTCCCGAGGCCCCCGCAGACACCAGTGCTCTGGGGACGAGGCGTCAGCCGACGACACCTGTTCTGTCGGCACGCAGCTGCCCACGGCATCGCCGGGCACCCTCGTCTTTCCTCTAGGGCGGTGTGACGCTCTGTCTGTCATTCCTGCTTTTCATCATTCGAATTCTCTCTCTCTCTCTCTCTCTCTCTCTCTCTCTCTCTCTCTCTCGTTAATTAGCTGATCTCCATTTCTCCTTATCCAAAAAAAAATGCCTAAGTTTCGTTTTAGTACAATCTAACACGATGTTGTGTAGGCGCTGACCATTTTCCATTGAATAGAGATTATTAATTTTATTTATTTATCGTTGAGTGGTTTTGCTCCCTCACAAGAAATAAATCACCTCTTGAATACACATTTCCCAACTGCTTGAACGATATGACGAATTGCAATCCCTCCGCAGGGTGTTAATACGTTTTACTGTCTCGTTATATTGCACTTTAATGTGGGACTCTATAAAAGATTACTTAGGTTTCACTCTGGCTTTACAGAGGTGTAAGCTACTTAATAACCCCCGTCAGACAAAGAAACTAATTAAGTAATAAATCTATACAAATTGCTACAGAGAAGTAACAACTTCTCTGCATCTTATATAATAGAAACATGGTATTCAAAGGTCATTAGCTGGTATGGCAGGGCGGGGCGGGGTCTGAAGACAAAGAACAAGGCAAACCCGACCCCTGGCTCCTCGGGGTGGTCGGCAGGTCAGCTCAGCTGGTTTGGAACAACGAAGCCGAGACCGTGAGACTCACAGAAATGCTGCCGGGTGTCTTATTCTCCGTTTCAACATAACCTAGGAGGTCGGTCCCACGTTAATTGGTAGCAAGCGTAATTGTATAGGAAATAACTTTTTTAATTGTGGAAAATAAATTTTACGTGGAGATAAAATGATGAGAAACTCAAAAAAATAAAATCTTGAACGAACGTTCATTAAAACAGTCATGGAAACGTTCCGTTCATGTGGGCGGAGGTGGCTTCAACGTTGTCACATGTAATCTGCACATTTAAGATAAAATGCCACTTTGTTAATGACTGAAAGTGTACAAATGTTATCTTCAAAAACTCAAGTAAATTATGTTTCCTTCCAGAGCACTAGACAGAAAAATTGCCTAATAATTATTGGTAATATTGATGACCAAGATTTAGCACTACCTGGTCTAAAGAAGGAGGCAAAATGTGTCCTCCGATGTTGACTCCGAAGTCTCCTATTCTACATCGTGTTAGATAGTGTAACATAATCATCTCACCCTGGAAAACTTTTTCAGGAAACACAAGTAAATATAATGGTACTGATAACACAATAAAAAAATTCAGTAATCATTTGTTTTGCCCCTGTTGTATGCGAGTCGCCGACAGGAATACCTTATTTGCAGTAAACTCATTATCTCTTGTAATAATCTTTGTGGTATTCTCCACAGAAGTGAGAGAACCAAGGTTATAAGCAATAGATTAATCTGCAGCCTCTCGCACGGTGAGAAAACTTGTTTTCTGTATCGGCCTCCAATCAGTTCTTTGAGATGTTGGTGACCTTTGCCATTTAAAGACAAGTCTATTTTCATCATAACTATAAGTATACAGATGATTGACGGTGATTCGAGTACAGCTTACGAGAGTAAAATTTTATTATAAATAAATAGGTGATTGACAATTCGAGTGCAGTTTGTGAGGGTGAAATTTCATTTCTCTGTTTACTTAAGGGTGATTGGAATTCAGTATCGAGCTCTGTGAATTTTAGTTGCTGCAGTGGAGTTGGCTTTGACAGTGCTTCGTACGGTAACACCTTTCGGGTCTGTATTTTGTTTGTTTTCGCCTTCACTCCTATTCACATCGGTTGATCATAATTTTAAGAAATGTGTTGTTATTAACTGACTTTTATCCTATGTAATATCTGTTCTTCATGCCTTTCTCGCATTTGAGCAAATCTGCCACATTTATCTTCAGCCGCCCTTGTATTTGCAACATCCTGTTTCCTCATAACTTTGATTTGTTCGCCCCTTAAATCTATGCAGTTACATTGTGTCTCAGAGATGCTACTTTCGTTTTTTTCCGAATTGACTGGAAGCGTTTTCCAACATGTCTGCTACATACGACCAATATATTTCAGGTTCAATGTCTTTGCTTCTTATTTTGCATATTCTCTCTTTTCGCAGGACCCCGTGATCAAGCGCCCGCCCGTGGGGTCTGTGGGAGGGGAGGCTGGTTCCCTCTTGGCCCCTGATTCGAGTTTGTTTGTTTGTTTTCCCAGTGTGTCAGTGGTTACCTTTGGCAACTAACTGACTGTTCATACGCATTTATTTTCCTCCAAATGTGTGGTTCTCAGACTTGTATTGGTGAGCTATGCAAAAAGCAGCTCAACTAGGGGGGAGCGAAAGCCTCGGGGATTCATGGTGCCTTCCTGCAAACGGCAGGCTTCGAGCCGAGCCAGACCCGAGCTGAGGGAAGACGCGGAGTTTTCAAACCGAGGAGCCTTGGAAGGTTTGCCGTTGCTTGGACTGGGGTCGCTCGTCCACACTTTTATTACTTCGTGGCTCCTTCGGAATTCTCGGTGCACGATCGCGTCATCTGGAAGTAGTCGTTTCTTCTTCTTACCCGAAGTCCGTGGCCGTCCTCTCTCCCCTGCCTTGCGGGACGGGGCCCTCCAGGGCGCTGCCGAGCACAGGCGGCAGGAGTGAGTGTCCCGCTGCTACCGGCGGCCACCGCGGCGGCTTTCGGTTCTCCAGGAAGCGTGACGTTTCTGGTGTCTGCAGTACGTGTCTTGTGGCTCCTTCCTATCAGATTAAAGGCGTCACCTTCTAATCTCGCTTGGCAAGAGTTCGTGTGCAGACCTATTGTCGGATTCTCTCAAATAATATTCTGTATCTACGATAACGATCGGAAGCTTGTATTAGTTTCTGTCATTGCCCCGAAGGGTCGGGTGAGCTCATCTGTACCTCACAGTATTGCTGAACCGCTTCTAGCACCCTTCTGCTCAGGTCGTGACACCCCGAGCCGTGCAGCCCCCGGCGTCAACAGATGCCCTGAAGGTGGCGCTCCCCGTGCTCGGCCCGCGGCCGGCGCGTGCGCCCCGCTCTCCCCTGGGCGCGTCTTCCTGTGGCCTGCGGAGTCCCTGAGGCCCTCCCGGCCGGCGCCCTGCGTCAGCCACGGCCCCAGGGCCGGCGTCTCCCCGGCTTTGCAGCCGACAGAGAATCCGCTGTCCAGCGCCGACTCCCCCTGAGGAAAGGGGACGCTTGGCGGGCGGCCACGCACAGGGCCGCCTCTGAGCCGCCGGGCGGGCGGGCGGCCCGTTCCCCCCGGACGGCCCAGCCCCTCGGGACCGCGGCCTGCACGAGGCGTGCTCCAGCAGGTGCGACTCTCTCGCCCGCAGGGGTCGGGCTGGCAGCACACGCGGAGAAGCCGCCAGAAAAATCCGCCGCCGATAAAGGGACTCACGCGTCATCCTGGCTAAAGACACGGCAGAGCGGCAGGGGCGAGGCCCAGGGTTGGGCAGAGGCTGGGGGGCCGCAGCCCTCGCCCCGCCGGGGGGGAGCCCGCGAAGCCAGCACCGGGCAGCTGTCGGGGCGCGTCTCTGGTCCCGCACTTGCCAGGCTGCCGCCTTCTGTCTCTTCCCCCCATTTTTTCTGACCTCTGCTGGCCAGGGCTTTGCACCTGGCTTGTCCCCCCACCCCGCCCGAAGCCTCACAGCAGCTAGACCAAAGCAGGGGGAAAACAAAGCAAAGCAAAGCAAAATAAACAAAAAAGCAACTCGCGGCTGCAAAGCAGGGCTTCTAACGGCCTTGCGGGGGCGGGGGCCGGGCTCCCAGACGCTGTGTCCACGGGGCGGCCACGGAGCAGCCTTCCCAGACCCCGGTCAGCTGCCAGGGGCCCCGGTGGCGATCATCGCCCTGTCTGAATTTAGTTCTGGAGCTGAGGCCTGCGGCTCTGCCTTAGTGTCATTCTCGCACCTTGGGCAGAGCCCGTCCCTGAGTAGAAAGGCGCATCTAGCAGGCGAGGGTCTCCGGCTGCCGCCTGGAGGCCCGTGGGCCTCCCCCGAGCTCTGCCTTTGCCCAGACGCCGGCTCAGTTTGCTCCTGCTTCTTTCGTGACTGCTGCCTAAACCAAACATTCACTGGGACCCATGAGAGTTCTAGATGTTTACAACCGTATGTGCGCACTGGCCTAAGACTTCTGGACAATTTCATTCGTAGAAGGTGGCCAGCCGATCAGATAGAGTCGTAGAAGTTCACGTGTGGAAAATCGTGTCTAAGATGCTGATATGCCTATAGGAAAAATATTTAATTTTGTTTAAACCAACATTTCCTAAGTTTAATTTTGCCATAGACTCGCATCCTGTAAACTAGTCTGTTAGGAAAACTAGGGCACTAGGAGCAGACAGTATTCCGTAAACGGTGCAGGAAGCAGGTTTCTAGACCACGTCGTGAGCTCACTGTGGATTCCGTGGCAACTTCTGACTCCCAAACCGGTTCCGACTTGCTCGCATCCGCTTCCCCATGGGCTGCTTCTCACAAACCCGCCCGCTGGCGACGGCCCAGCAGCGACTCGGCGTCTCCTTTGCACACTCGCGTCACGCCTGTAGCTCGCCTGGATCTCTTTGTGGGTGTCTAAGCTGCGTGGTCCAGTGGGACGCCCTCCCAAGGGTGAAGATTAGGACGCCGTCGTAGGCGCAGGGTCCCCCCGCCGCCCCCTTCCCGTCGTGCGCAGCAGCTCTCCGAAGCCTGGACACGGAGTCGCGTTGTGCCGTGCTCTTCCCGATGAGAACTCTGCGTTTTGCTAACCTCAGAGCTTCGCGATTTGCTAGTTACACAACCTTAGCCTCACGGCTCGCCCTTACAAAGTTCATGGGGTAAAGGAATGACCCCCTCTCTTCATGTACACCTTCCCTCAGGCCAGACCCCATGTCCGCAGCGCGAGGTCCACACCCAAAAACGTGTCAGCATTTCCGACTTGGTCTCCAAGCTCTTTTTGAATGTTCCAAATTATAATTAGTTGTCATTTTCCACCCTGAAGTACTCACAAAATACTTCTGAAATATTTTTCATATTTTCAGAAAGATAAATGAATTTGTAACTATTCCAAATGCTTTTTTATTTCCATCCAGTCACTTGGTTTCAAAAACATGTCTTAACAAACATATATGACATTTATAAAACAACCTAACTGAAGCTGAACAAAAGGTGAACAGACAAACAACAAGGCAAAGAACATTCCCAATCACTTCAGAAAAAGGGGGAGAAAGAAGGAAATGGCAACTGGTAATTTATCATCCTGTTTTGAGGGTGTCCAGGCTGTTTTGAAGGAGACCGTTTCACTCCATTTATGGTCGCATGATTTATGGCTGAGGGCAGGTTTTGTTCCTTGAAGTTGCTGCAGCTGCGCAGGGCGATGTCGAGTGAAATTTGATATAGGACTGACATTATTTCATGAAAGCTCTGTCAGGTTTTATTTGTGCAGATGATAGCTGAGAGGCCCGAGCGACCGTCACTTATTACGGAGAACATCAAAGGAAACAAGCAGATGGGAGTGGATTAGACTAAGCTTGGGCCAAACGCTAAAAAACGGGAGGAAAAAATGTCATGCTAATTTCCATTCTGTAAAAATACTGTTTAATGAATAGTTCATTCTCTATTCATCCTTCTCAAATGTGGCTGAAGACTAGTTAGTTACAACTGATAACATTTTCAAACCAGACTTTATAGAAACATCTGTAGAATAATTGTTAGTGCATCTGATTTTTTAATTCCGTGTTTTACAAAGCAAGTTGGTTTCCCTTTTGTTCTGAGCTGCTGAAACTTCTACAGGACTTCCGAACGTGATCTGGAAGGGGCACGTGGAAATAGTTTAGGAGTGTGGTCATCGGCACTCTGAGCCCCGTCGTCTTTCTGCAGAAGGGCAGATAGTCACCGCACCCCGCCCTTGATGAAAGCGCCTCTCGCGTTCCGCTCTAGCGCTGCGAAGAATCCCCGCTCGGGGCTCCAGGCTGCCTTAACCCGACGGCCTGTCATTTCTGCTGCGAAGCCGCACGTGCCCCTCGCCCCACTCTTCCCGAGCCACCGCGGCGTCCGGCCCCTCCCGAGCTGCTTCCCCGCGTGATCGGAACGCGCGTCTCCAGCCTGCGCGTTTCGGGGTTCTGCAGGTTAGTGGGCGAATGACCGCGAGGCGCGCGCCCGACGCCTCTGCGGCGCGATTCCAGGGCAGCGCGCGCCCCACCGGCCCCGGGCGCGCAGTGGCGACGACGCGTGGCGAGGCTTCCCGAGGGCCGGACGGCGCAGACGGTCGCGTGAAGCGCAACCGCGACTCCGGGGGGAGGCGCGGGGAGGGCGCGGCGTGCGCGCGGGGAGGAGGGCGGCGCGCGGTTCTCGGGGCGTCGGGACGGCGCCCCACGGCCGCCGCGGGGGTCCGCGGGGGACACGACGAGGCGCAGGGCCGCGGGCGCCCCGAAGCGCGGCGTCAGACGCGGACTCCGAACAGCCGGGGCCGCAGACTGGACCGAGCACGCGTTCTCAGCTCCCCGCAGAACGGCGGGAGCCGCGCCGCCTCCAGGAAGCTGGAACCGTGAGCGGCGGGAACGAGAAGCGGGAACGAGAAGCGGACGCGCCGGGCCGGGCCGGGCGCCGCGGTCCGCACCGCGCCGAGGGCTCGCGAGCCCGGGAAGGCGCGGTACGGAGCCGTCGCAGCAAGCGGAGGGCAGCGGCGTTGCAGGCACGAGCCTTGCGTAATGACGCGCCGACAAGTCAATGTTAGAGAATTTACGTGACTATTATTCACTTATAAGATTTGATATTACTACATTAATACTATCAATATAATCGTATCGGTATCCAATAGTTCGGCTAAGATAAATGGAATGTTTGTATATAGTTTTTAGGAATATAGAATTCACTCATCTATCAACAATTCCAAGGAATTCTAAGTGTTGGACCCAAAAATAGAGTTTCCAGCAATTTGTTCTAAATAAATAGTTGAATGTGTTTCTAGACTCCTTATCACATTGTTTTATAATCCTAAAAATAAAAATGTGCATTTTTCCATAACAGTTTAAATAAGAACATTCTTCAATTGTTTCTACATTTTACGAGTATCTATGTATCTCAAAACAGAATAATGTTCCATAATTTAATATATATATACATATATATAGATATATAAAACGTGTCTCAGCTGTCTGTGGTAGAGTCACAAGGTCCCATTCTGGTTAAGGTGACCATCGCTTGTGTGTGTGCACACACACATACACACACACGTGTTCATGTGTCCATGATGAAACTTATGCGTTACATACATAAACGGGTTTGTTTCTGAGTTCGTAGAAGAGGTACTATTTTCCTATTACGTTTGCTTTTGCGCATAATGAAGTGTTTCAGTAATGATTAGATATTTTTAGATAATTAAAGATTAAAACCGTAAGTAAATAGTTAACTTCAAATAAGCGAGCAGCCATCTTAACCCTCCAGAAGTAAACAACAGCAAACATGTATGCACACATGCACACGCAGGCACACGCAGGCTCACATACGCATCTCTGTTATAAACAGGTGAACATCGACCACCGTGAGGTCACACGTTGGCCTTGGGCGTCTAGTCCGGCTCCACAGGGTTAACCATACCCACATTCATTTCCATGGCTTTTACTGCCTTTGGTAACCTGATTCCTACTGTACCTGATGGATTTACTGATACACCTATTTCCTCTGCGCGTAACCTCCGGGTCACCAAAGCCGTCTGCACCGCTCCATGTAAGCTCCTGATACCCCCGCCCCCCACACCAGGCGCATAGGCTAAAGCTTAGACCCAGACAAGGGGAAGGTGCTTGAAAACTTTATAATAAAGAACGTGCTTAAAATTCAAAGGCACGTAGTAGCTTGCAGAGCACACTGAGCCCACTCAGTAAAATTTTATCTAAAATTTTTCACATTTACACATAAAAAATATTTGATTAATGTCCCAAGATAGACATTTTACTGGCCACAGTTTCCAAAGAAACTAATTTGCTGTTAATCTTTTATCCCTCTTTTTCCCCATATTTTTTCTTTCTATATTTTGATTGCTTTATTTTCGATGAATTTTGTAGGTCCTAATTGGATGCTTTATTTCCTGTATCAATTCAGTAAGTGGATCTTTAGAAAAACCGTCAGCAGCTGCCTAGAACCACTACTTTAGCATACATTTTCTCAAGTACACGTTTCGCCCCTGTTCCCCTATCGTCGGTCCTAAGCAAAGCCTGTCGATTTCCGCTGCTCGGGACCAGAGCGGGAGTGGAGTTCGGTGGGGCGCACTCTGCTCGTTTGCTGTTCGCTAGGGTGACACGTCCAGCTTCGGACAGTAGAATGTTCGCTTCATTACGCTGCTACACGGCGGTTTGGACGCTGGAGTGTGTGAGATGCTGGGCTGAACGAAGCCTCACTCTCGTCGTCACGGCCCGCGTTTTGGTTCCTGCTTCACCGTGGTAATTAGTACTGACGATGGTTATGTTAATTCGCATCTCTGTACCTAATTATGTTGCTACTCACTCCCAGACACATTAATTTTCTGATTTGGTTCCGTCTGTCGATTGCATGACCAATGGAAGGAGAAATAATTTTGTTTTGTGGCCTTTATAGTATTCATAATAAAACGCCTTTAAAGAGTGATGTCTTCAAAAGTATGGAATGAACAGAAATTAGTGTTCTAAAACCAGCAGCGGCCGGGGCCTAATTCAGGTTCGTCACATTTCCCGTGGCTCGGGGGTCACTGAGTAGTTCTGACGGGTGAAGGCGGTGGACGCCTTCGAGCGCTCCCTGCAAACGTAGTGGAAGAAAGTTGGCTCTGAAGAGAAACGCCAACTTTGCTGTTCAGCTATTACAGATGATTGAATGTCTGGTGACTTAATATGCATTCCGCAGCCCTCCGCCAAGCAATGGCGTGGATCTTGTGATTAAAATGTTTACAAATAGGTGTTTTCGAAGGTTGTTTTCATGAATATCTCAAATAGTAAAAGTCAATAAATCTTTACACAGCTCTAAATGTTATTTAATTGGATAAATCGCCAAGTTTTACAAAGCAAATTTAGACCGTTAGATGTACAATGTGTCTCTGTTTAAATTTTCCCTTGCAAGATAAATGTCTATAAATGAATACTGAGACCCGAATTAATGCCCATAATACATCTGGCAGACCCAGAAGAAGTACTTAAGAGAAGAAACTAAATTTCGTTCAAAATAGTTTCTTAAGTGGCCGCTTTGGGTTGTATATTGTGATACGTCTGAACCACTGTTCATGCACCGAGCTAATTATTTATCTGCCTTTCTTTCTCCCCCTTCAGCATTAAGTTACTTGAATATTTTTGCAAACAATCATGTTGCATAAGCTTTAGAGAGAATGGCAGCAACATTAAAACTCTGGGCGTGTGTCCAGCGTCTGGGAAGACGATGCTGCCGTCCTTGGTGACATCCCCTGGCTTTGGCCACGTGCAGAGTGAACCCTGGGCCCACTGCCGCCCGCTCTGGCCCGCCCACGTTCTGTGTGTCCTCCGGGCCACCTGGCCGCTGTCCTCAGCCCTGCCCCGCCTGGAGGCGCCTTCGTGCAGCCTAGGACGTGGCTTCTCTGCACGGCGAGCTCCAGGCTTAGTTTCTGCAAACGTGACTCAGCAGTCAGGTTGTCAGGCCTCTCCCCTTACCCTTCAGACGCATTTCCCCGTCTCTTACCGGGACCCTTTGCCCGGTTTGGGTCCCTAACAGCGCTCGGCGGTCCTGCCCTGACCTGGGTTTGGTTCCTGGCAGGTGTGTGGGCTCCTGCAGCAGAGGGGGCGCCATGCGCTCATCGGTCAGCGCCCCCACCGTCCCGGGCGCCTTGCCGGACCCCGCCACGCGCTCTGGCACGGAGGTCTGCACGTGCCGGCTTTGGGCCACATGCCTGTTGAGTGGGTCCCGGGAAAAGGCTCGGAACTCTTGTGCCTCTGCCTTCCCTGAGCCATCCCGCGGGACATTCTGGAGGGAAGGTCAGTTACGCCCTTTGAGACTCGTGTGTGCAATGCATGTCTGCAGAATGAGTTCAAACCCAGCATCGCACGGCCTCCCCCCAGTGTGCGCAGCGGTTATTATCACAGGTTTCAAGATGAAGAAACAGACGTGAGAGTCAAACGACAAATGATACGACCTTTGAGATACAGCTGCAGGTCGCTTTTGCTCACGTCAGCATCTGGACCTTAATGGAGTCAAAACAAGTTTGGGGGAAATTATAGTAAGCTGATATTTTATATTATGTCAGCAATATTTGAGAGCATTGAATTATATTATTAACTCATATTGTATTCATCCTCACAACTCTATAGACATATGGTTATTAGCTTTGGAATAATATTAGCATAAATGCAACCTCGAGTGCCATGAAAACTAATATGAGAGACGGACTTGGCCAGGAAACAGGGGGCTCACTGGGAACCTCACCCGCTGGCGAGCGGTGGGTGTGTGAGGCGTCGTCAAACAGCCACGCTGGCGGGGGGCGGGCACGGCACCCAGCGGTGAGCAGCCGGTCCCCCTGGGCGCTCGTTAAACATGTCCTCTGCGCCTCCAAAGTTCTCAAGCTAAATTTGCAATATTTCGGGACAGCCATTAGTATTCTCTTTTACTATTGTGACCCTCTTGTAGGTCCTTGCAGAGAGTGATTGTCCACAGGTAAGAATTTAGAAGGGATATTTCATCTTCTGTCCCATAGCTCACAGTAATCCTGGCACCCGCTGACCTTGCCCAGCATTTTTGCAGACTTTTCAGAAATAAGATTTTATTATATTGTTCTGAGCTCCTCTCTTTTTATGGAGAAAACCATTCGGACAAATCCTAAGTGGATAAACTGTGAAACTGGAGGCAGTCCAACTTATTGTTCCAAGGGCGGAACTGGATTATTTTTGAGAAAATAAATATTATGCCCACCCTGATATCATTTTTATTCAACAAGAGGGAATATAAGCAGAGACATCTGGAAAGCAGTGAGGACGTCCTCAAGTTACTGAAAGGCCACGCTTGGCTGAGCTCGTCTCCGATGTACCCACGGGAAGAGGTTAGATGCCAGAAAGTAGCATGAAGAGTAAGGAAAATGAACACCTTTCAGGAAAATGGCACTTAGGTTTAGAAAAGTTTGACGTTTTGAAAGCATAGGCACCAATAATTAACAATATCGAAATTGCCTATGTTTAAATTCGAAGAGTTTTTACCAGTTTTTCAGAAGAAGTCATTGTGTTAGACATGTGTCACAGAATCTTTATTTCCACGAGAGACACGGAGCTCGTGGCCGGTGCAGAGGGCACACGCCTCCTGTGGGCGCCCAGCTTTGCACTTACAAGCACGGAGCCCCAATGTTTCAGCAAAACGCCGGATAACCAAAGGTGTCCTGCCCCTGCACACCAACATCTCTCTACGCAAAAAAAACCCCCAATTTTCGTTGTTGTTGTTTCTAGTTAAAACCTGTTTTAAACTGCAATCTTACAAACGTTCATACCGGCAGTTTTTCATATTCAGGCTTCCTGCGTACAGGACGCTGCGTGAGGGGCTTCAGACTTGCGGGTGCCGTTTCTGCACCCCACAAGCTCACCTTCGGGTGCTCTGCCGGGGATGGGGGGGGGCTGCTTCTGGGAGGGGCGGGGCCTCGCGGCGGGGGCGGCGGCCTCGCGCAGGCCGCCCTCTGAGTCATCAGGAGCTCTGGGGTGGAGTTTTGTGCTCCTTAATTGTGAGCCTGCAAATATTTCTATTAAGAAAACATTTTAAGCGGTAGTATTCTGTTTTAATCCATTTTACCAGAGCTCTTCTTTCATAAATAGCAATCGAGGTCACGTGGGATTTCTGGCGCTCTGCCCCGAGCACCCGGTTCCGCGTGGCCGCAGTTCGTCCGCCCAGCCGCGGCGGGGCGGCGTTGCGCCGCAGGGCACGCAGATCGCTGCGGGAGGAGGCGACGCACGCGCCGCACGCGCCGCTGCGTGTCCACGTGCACGCGGTGCGAACGCGCGCTTTACGGCAGAGGAGACGAACTCTGTTGTCATGGCGTTTCTTGTCGCTGCGATGGCGCTCGTTACGCGGATGGGCAGAGGCGGCCGGGGCGGGGGTCCTGCCCGTGTCCCACACGCGGGGCGGGGCGGGTTCCGGCCCGGCCTCCGTTCTGGGCCAGCTCGGCTTGCCCCGCGTCCTCCGTCGCCTCGTCGCGGCCGCGTTTACCCCCGAGTTCCGCAGCGGCGCCGTCTAACGCGAAGGCCCACGCGCCCCGCGCGCCGGCGTCGCAGCCCGGACTTGAGATCGGCCCCCACCGTCTGCGCCCGAGCCGCCGTGCATGTGGCTTCCGCCTCTCCGGGTGTGGCCGGCGCCGGCCCGTCCAGCGGGGTCTCTCGCCCGTGCACCAGCGCGCAGGCGGCACTGGCCGCGTTCACTCCACGGGACGCCTCGAACCCGCTCACTCTGCGCCCTCGAACCCCCTCTTCCTGCTGGGGCCACCTTCCCCGCACCCCCCTTTTTTTTCACCTAATTTTCACCTTCCCTTCAAAATGCGTCTCAGGTGCCACCGCCCCCAGGCAGAGGCGCCCGGGCCCCGGTTCGGGAGCTGTCAGCTGGGGTTCCTTCGCGCGGTTCGGGAGCTGTCAGCTGGGGTTCCTTCGCGCATACCCCTAAATTCGCAAACTTGTCTCACCCTTTCCAAAAGCGCCTGGGCTTTATTATTCCCCAGAATTTAGTTTCTTGAGGGCACGGATATGTTTCACTGTGATTGTATTTCACAGATGTATTTCAGAACCACTCCATGATCTTTGTCTGTGAATGATTTTATTTCTTGTCATTGAACCTGCTCGTAAATATTATCTTAGACATAGCGAAGTGGTGAAGAAAACATAAAAGCGACCGATTTTAGCTTAGAGCCTTGCAGTCCTTACGTGCATTGTCTCGCGAGATTTTCCTAACAGCTACTGAGGAAGAAATGGACAGCAGCCTCATTTTATGGATGGTGCAACTGGGGTCTTTAAATAACTTGCCTGATATTTCATATCAAGTAAGTAGCAGAACTAGGAGCTCAATCTAAACACTCGCTAAACTAATAATTGGTGGAAACAAGCAGAGCTAATTTAGAATATAAATTTTGATGTATTTCCCTGTAAATATACAATTAATTATTGCGACGAGCCCTGATGAATCCGTTGATGATTTTCTTCTTGCATAAGCATTTTGCACTCGGCGAAAGCACAGCCCTTGCAATCTATATCCAGTTGCCGAGTTACAGCCACACTTCCACCCGATGAGTCAGTTTCATATTTGTGCCCCGAATTAGCTGCGAATTCTTTTGTTAGTAATTAAATCGCATTTAATCAATTTAAGAGAGAAAAGCCATCTGTCAGGTGTGTGAACCTAATTAGCCACGGTGTCCTGAATGGGACAGTGTATAATGCTAGTGATTTTATTATCAAGAGTTTCAATTCACACGTCCTGAATTTTGTCATTACACTTCATGAGGATCTCAACGGCTCATCGAAAGTCTGTTTCTGGGAGAATCGTCGTGCTTCGGTTGGAAAGCGAACGTTTTCTGGGCGATTGGATCTGAGCGGAGACTGGGCAGCAAGGCGAGGGTTTACAGAATGCCTCGCGCGGACGGTGACGGCCACGTCATGCCCCCACGTCATGCGACGTGCGCATCTGGGATCTGCCTCACGTCCCTGAGGAGCGGCCCGGGGGGGGGTGTGCAGCGCCATGGACACTGTCACCTCCAGCGACGGACGGGACGCCGCTGCCTCATGCCGCGTTCTGCAGTGTGTTCCGGGGGGGTGGCATCAGGTCAAGGGAGGAAACTGAACGCTCCTGGCATTCAGCCCTGTTCCAGCAACTCCTCCATTAACCCCCAGAATCCCCTACGTACGTTTTCCTGTTTCACACAAGACGCTACTGTTGGTGAAGGCAGACATTTAATAACAAGGTATACACTAGTTTATTCAGTCACTTAGCCACGTTGTATTGTTTTAATATTAATGACAGGAATAAGCAGACTATGTCACACCTAACATATAAAGTTAATTTAGCTAAAAACCATCAAATGCAAATATCCTAAATTATTACTTCCTTCTGATGAAAAATCTATACTTTACTTTCATTTTTGCTTTCAAAAATGCTTTTAAGTTTCGTGGTGATTTATTTTATTGTGCATTTTACATAATTTCGGGAACTGCATTTTTCATCTGCTATTTGAAATGTTAACTAATAGGGAAAATCATTCGAAAGAATATGCTGCAGAAGGAAAATACACTCAGCCATTGTTCCAGCTCCTTAAATTATGTTTTATCTGGTCTGATACGAAGCCTAATTTACCTTGGAAAGAGCAAATGTGTTTGCTGAAAAGTGTGTTTCCTGTTGCCAGGTAGGATAAATGTCACACTAAGGACAAGAGGTGTAGCTTTCTTATATTTTAATATCTAAATAGGGAGATTTGAAGCATTATAAAATGTCATTCCTCTAGGAAGAAAGGAAAGGATTATCATTTACGCATCAAATGTTGACCGAAACCCACTGTGCGTCAGACACTGATCTTGGAGTTGGGGCTGCAGCTTGCACGGAACTAAACTTCCCGCCCTGCTCACACGACCCTGAGTAACAGTGCCATCACCATTCAGAGCCGAGCGGCTGTCTCCTCTTCTGCCTCAGTAACCACAAACTTCCCACCGGGTAGAATGAAGCGCCATATTCCCCGGGGATTTCAGTGTTGCCTGGAAACATGGCCGGCACGTGGAGCAGCCTACGCGCCCTGTGCTTTACTCGCGATCTTTGTCACACCCATCGCAACCTCTCCAGGTGGGAACTTCTACTTCGCTCTAATCTAGATGGCCACGGTCCAAAACAGATACAGCGTGTTTGTCAAATCACAGCTTTGGCAGAGCACGGTTTTCCTGTGATATGGGAAAGTCTGTCGTGGAAACAGTATTATTTAAAATCTGTGGCTGGAACGCCTGCTGTTCATTGGCACCAGTAATTCTAGAAGGTTCTAGGGCTGCTGAGAGGCATTCGTAACTTGGCTGTTCCAGGACCGCTGGGAAGCCATCCGATGCTCTTCTCAGTCTAGACCCCACCCATCCGCTTCCAGGCTAGAGAGGGGGCCTGTCTGGCCGTCTGACCATGGAGAGTATTTTGATGGAAATCTTGCTTCCGACACATTCGGTAGGGTTCCCTTCGGGTCTGCATGGGGGAGTACAGAGGTTTGCGACTTACTGGATAAATGGAACGCGGGAAGAGGTTTGATTTCTTAATCGAGGCAAGCCTCATTAAAGTTTGTGCATTCAGACATCTCATGTTAAAAAGGCATTCGATTCAATGCTTTTTATATCAGTTAAAAGCCCCAATCAAATGAACGCTATTCACACTCCAGAACATCAACCTCATGACATCATCACAATCTATAACTAGGCGCATTATCCTTTATTTCACTCATCAAGGCCAAAATCATTTAGTGGTCTGTTTTCTAGAAGGCAGTGTGTCCCTTGTTACCGACTGCTCGGTTTTATCCCACCGGTCATCCATTCCAAGGACTGTTTGACCGTTGACTTTAACGGAAGGCAATGGGCTCAGCACGCCAAGTGTCTGCGGCGTCTGTTCAGATAGCTCTTGGGGTCCCCCCCTTCTCGGCCCTGAGAGGCCGACCTGAAGCATGTTACTGCGGGGCTCAGCCGGGAGGGAGGGGGTCCCGAATGGCTCCCCCCTGTGGGTTTGCCTCGGGTTTTGGTAATTGTGCCTTGCTTTTCTTCTTCGGGTGACTAACTGAAATTCAAATGAAACTCGACCGTCGACTTATACGAAGGTAGAAGACATGCCATGCTGAAGACGCGAAGGCTTTGCAAGATAAAATAGAAAAATCTATCTGCGAACTTTGGAAAGGTAAAGATTTCTTAAGTCGGCTGCAAAAATATAGCTCATGAAGAGATGGAAGAATGTGACCGTTAATTTCATAATCCTCTAACAGTAGACACAAGTGAGAAAAATCGAGCCATAGTCTGATACATATGCAATGTGTGGAGCAGAGGGCTGAGATCCAGAATTTATAAATAATTAATAATTGCAATGAAAACATAATGCGATGAAAAAGTGGGCAAGAGAGGTAACACTTCATAAAGTGAGCATTCATGGAGCTCATAAAAAGAAAGACAAATGTTCACAGGATACCCCTACCCCCCACACACCGAGAAACCTCGGGCGCGACCCGAGCGCAGGCGGGCAGTGGGCTGCCCACGCAGTCGGGCACGGAGGTCCACGCGGGATCACGCAGCGGTGGAAACCGGGGACCTGGGGACCACGCACTGCAGAGGACTGTCGCAGCCGAGTCTGACCCACGGAAGCCAGACGCAGACCCACGCGCGCCGCCGAGTCTGGCCAGGTGAGCCTCGGAGCAGGTGGGGTTTGCACACGTGCTAGTCTTCAAGAAATAAAGCGGGAAAGGTGAGCACGGTGTCGCGCGGAGCCGCGCGGAGGAGGTTTGGGAGCCAAGCGCGGGAGCCCTGAAAGCCGGGGATTTGGAAAGCGCGATGGCCGGGGGTGTCCGCAGCGGCCCCCCAGGCCCCCGGGCCCACTGGGGCCGCACCCCCGGACCGCTCTGCATCTGGGGACCGTCGCCGCCGTCCTTCTCAGACCCCGTCGCAACGCCCAGCGTCATAACGCGATGCAGCCGGCCCGTTGGCCTGGGGGCCGGGACCGCTCCCTGGGGAGCCTCCCCCTCCCACGTGCTCGCGCGTCCTCGTGTGGGCCCCGCACTCAGCGCCACGCGCCCCCTGCGCGCGGTGTCCCCGCGCACTCCCGTGCGTGCGCCCCGGTCTCCGCCGCTCCTGCCCGCGTCCCCGGCGTCGCCTGCCCACGCCGCCGCTACGGACGAGTCCACGCGGCCCGTCGCGCGCTGCGCCGCCTCCCGCGGGCCCCGACGGCTGCGCGGAGCTGCGGGCCCGTCTCCCGCGGGCGCCGCGCGTGTCACTCAGCAGGACGCTGGGCGCAGGGCCTTTGGCAGGAACGAGGCGCTTCCGGGCCTCTCGATGCAGAGGGACCCGAGGATTCCTGAGAGGTAACTGGGTTACACTCGAGGGCGAGGCGTCCTCACCGCAGAAAAACTGCCCCCGGGCTCGCCGATGCCGCGTCGCTGTGGTCTGACGAGGGGATCGTGAAGCGAGGTCTATTTAGGTCTGAGAGTTTTGGAACGTGGTGTCGTGGCGTGGGGTGGGGGTCACTTTCAGAGCGACATTCTGTGCCCAAGTCTTCCTGTCTCCAGTGAGTTGGTAAAGAAAAAAAGTTGGGAAGCATATTTCAGGAAATGTGTCCTCTCCTTTGCCCCTGCCAACTGTCCTGTAAATAGAAAACTCGGGATATTTCTGCCGACTTCCTGCGCCCTGCTCTTCTCTGGCAAAATTCTCTAGGGAGAGCAGATTAGCCTCTTCCTCCTGAGTGTTGGCATTTGAGGGTGAGTCAGCATAATTATTCTGACTTTCCCCCCAAATAACCTGCCCTTAGGAAAACGAATTCAAAGCGTGTGATCTGTTCTAGTCCACGCAGAGTGTTGCTGACACCGCCGTGTCCATCCCAGGTGCGGCGGGGGGGGGGGGGGGGGGGGGGGGGGGGGGGGGGGGGGGGGGGGGGGGGGGGGGGAGGTGCCGGGGTGCAGCCTGGTGGCCCCGGAATCTACACACGCCACAGCCGGGTGCGTGCAGACTGCGTGGGTCCCCTCCGATGGCTGGCAGACCACAGCTGAGGTCGCCTCGCCCGCGAGACAGAGCCCGACAGATTGGAGGGCAGGGCGAGGCGGCCAGCTCCGTGCTCCCTGGGCACCTCTGGGCCCGCCCCGTGCCCCGGGTCACAACACAGGAACCGGCTCGCGGACTTGCGCGTCCTCGCCGGGTCCCCGCAGCGCCGTCCCGCCTCACACTTAATGAGAGCAGGACTCCGTGGGGGACACTTTCTTCAAGAACAAATCTGTGTCAGCTGCGCCCACCCATAACTTCGTATTTTATTAAAATTTTTACATTCTGCGTCCTTGGCCGTTCTTCTGTAACATCCCTCGGGGAGAGGTCGAAAAAGAGAACGATTAAACGGGAAGTGAGCCCGCGAGCATTGCATGCCATCTTCCGAAAAACCTCACTAAGTTAAGTACTGTTTTTTCCATTTTAACAAATTAGCAAGATAAGACACAGAGAAAAGTTGTATTTCATGGCAGCTACTTAACAATTCGTGCAATTTAGACATCAACCTAACCTGTCCGATGGAAAGGCTCAGGGTCTTTTTCGCACCCTCCCTGTGGAAGGCACGGCAGACGACTTGCGGAGTGTCACCCTGTGCCGAGGTGCTGACTCTGCCGTGGTGTTTCATCCACCGGGCCTACTTCTCCACTCCGCTTCGCCTCCTAACTCTGTCCATTCTTCGCGATGCAGCTTAGACGTGATCTCCAGCTAAACTCTCACACGCCAGAGCCGACTCCCCCGCACGCCTGCCACTTACTCTACTTCCTTCCGAGCCGATGCCTGGCATTGTGCGTATGAAGCGCTCCTACAGATTCGTTTCCTCCACTATCCTTACCCATGTTTTAAAAAGTGGAGGGGTGTGTGTGTTTGCCTCTCTATTCCCAGCACCTAATTCGTAACGGAGTACACTGAATTTTCATTGTGGAAATGCATTCAGTGCTTAGGTATGAACACAAAGTAAAAGTAATTCTGTTACATTCTAGCTGAAAACATGCTTTTATTTCCTCAGACACCACACTCCTATTTACTTTTTACCTAAAAATACTTTGTAACCGTAAGAATATAAAGCGGATATTACTCCCCCCTGCTAATCCTGCACCTTGAATCGCTTGCCGCTGTGTCCTACTGATTACACTTCTGAAATATCTCATATTTACACTCTCCTCCCCGTTTTCATTGCACTGAGTTGGTTAAAGACCTGTTAAGCAGTTTTCTTATGTTTCCCAAAGCCTCCCAATTAGTCTTCTTTAAGCCTGGAATTTTCCCTTTTCAATTCTACTGCCAGAGTCATTTTTCAAAAATAATGAAGTAATTCTGTCACTCCCAGAATCAGTCTCTCAGTGGAACCTCGCTGACTTCAGGGTAAAGTCCGAAGTCTTCAGAGCTTGAATAACTTTCTAACCGGTCATGGGACAGGCACTCGGCAAGGCGCTTCCATGTGTTTTCTCATTAGTTATCACAACCGCCATATGGACTCGCTCCCACGGTTAGCCTGCAATTGTCTCTCTGCAATAAATGTTTCATTAAAAAAGCCCAATTATTTTTCCTCTGTAGAGTAACCCTTTGATTTGTTTCCTGAATGCTTATGGAATTTGAAAACAGTTTCTTAAAAAATTAATTAATTTCACCTAGTAATCTCTGTCAAATCTTTTGATCTAAACATTCAAGTCTTTTCTCTTCAGTATATTCCTCCTATTATCTTTATGCATTAAATTTCTCTCTGCTGTTTGATTCCAGAACACTCTCTCCCTCTCTCTATAGATAGATCACAGAGCAAGAGAGAGAGAGAGAGAGAGAGATGATAGATAGGTGACAGATAGATCTATCTATATAAATATCTATCTATCTATCCTCTATGTTTGTTTTTTGTCATAGTTTTACACTGTGTCATCTTCTTTAATGTCCCCTGACAAGATCTGGAGCATCTGTTTTTTTAAATACTGGCTAGAATTTCTTCAATGTGCGATCTGGCCATCACTGCCACCTTATGTAAATTCATTTTGTGTCCATGTTTTTTCCTTTAAGAACATTTCCTAAAGCTGTTTCTTTTTTTGAACGTTCCCTTCAGACATCACTGCTCTCTCTTTATAAACAAGTACAGCATTCTCTTTAATTTTTCTGATACAAATTTGTAATTTTTATGTGTTCCTCGGCTACTCCATCTCTAAGAGGGACACGAGTACTAATTTTTGCATTCGGCCTTTGTAGTGCCGTCGGGCCTGTCCCCTGGGAGGGCCTTCTCCAGCGCAGGGCGCCTCCGTGTGGCGGCCGTGGGTGCCTTGGGCTGGGCGCTTCCTTGCTGGGGGCATCCTGCGCCTTGCAGGGCATTTCGCGGCATGCCTGGCCTCCAACCACTAGAGGCCAGTAGAGATCCCACAGTCGTGAGACCCAAAAATGTTTCCAGCCCTTGCCACCTGTCCTGGGGGATATGCGGACAGCAAAATCCCCGCCTTGAGAACAAGTGCTATGAGCGACTCCCCCTGCCCCAGACTCTAACCAAGTCCTTATTAAGGGACATTTTGCTGAATTTGGAAGAATAACCCGGGCTCGGCGTCGCAGCACCTGCCGCTTGCAGAACCCCTGCGGACAGAGGGCGCCTTTCCAGCTCTGCGCGGACGGGGCGGGCCGCTCCCCGCCAGGGCCCTGCCGCCTGGGCTCCCGTCGCCGTTTTGGCCACGCCCTGCAATGACGCGCACACACACGCGGGCACGCGCGCACACACGCGGGCACGCGCGCGCGCACGGACGGACGGCGTGGACGGGCTCCTTCCGCCTCTCCCTCCACTTGGCCGAATGCTTCTCTTCTTCTCCATCTCTAGACTTTGCATTCCCCGGCCCCCAGGGAACTGGACACCTTCCGTCCTGTATTGGTGGTTATTCCTCGGACAGCTCCCTCCCCCGAAATCCCGTTTCTGCGGCGACGCTTCTCCTTGTTGTAACACCGGGCCCGCCGCTGCGGGACCTCCGCCCCCCCCATCTACTCCCCCCAACTCCCCCCACCCCGCACCTCCTCTGGCCTGCATTCGTGGGTCCGATGCGGCTGTGCATCTACCTCCAAACGCCTCTCCGCCTCCGCATTCCCCTTCACAATAAATGGCCACGTTATCCATCCGTGCGCACAAGCCAAAATCCCTAGGAATTTCCATATTAAGGAATGGTAAGCGGCAGCTAAACTGTACAAATTAGATCAATATACGCGAACATACTTAAATACATAATTTGGGTTTTTAAGACAGAAGCATTTGTATAATATGCTACCATGTATATAATTTGAAGAACACACTTTTAAATATATATACTGTTTTAAGAGTATAAATATGCAGTGGAAAACCCACAATTTTGACTTGGTGATTTCCTTCACGGAGAGAGAAAATTGAGTGTGGGTTTTACTACTTAAGGATAATTTAAATCAAATATGGCAAACTGCGACGATGTGTTTCTCTGGCATGTTCGTAAAGCTGCTCTCTGAGCTTTCATTTGGCCCCTGTGACACGCCGCACGACGTAAGGAAAGAGTAAGGAGCAGAGAAGGGGCTTCGTCAGAGCCTCCCCGTGCCTGGTCCGATCACGTCTCCCACGGAATGAACCTCGCAGAGCTGCGAGGTCTGCTGAGGGCAGACGAAGGAGCCCGGAGTGGGACTGCTTGTTTACGTAACGGTCCGCAGCGTCATACATATTTCATTGAGCCACGCTCAGGGAGAAAGCGTTCTGAACTGAATGCGCAGTGAAAATCAAACGAGAAATGCCCTGCGGGAGAGCGCTGCCCTGGGCAAGGCGGTGCCGGCCGCGCACCGGCGGCGGGCCAGGCAGGCGGGCGGCGGGCGCCGTGCTGCAGGCGACCTCAGTTCTCAGGTTAGATAAGGGGCCTCTTTATCCTTCAGCTCCCCTGCAGATAAGTCATGCCGCTGTGCGAGCCAGCCGGGCTCGCAATTATTGGGCACTTTAAAAATTTACAGGAGCACGAGATGTGGGTAATAGCAGGCAGTCAAAAAATGCTGGGTTCGAAAATTCTTGGTAATTTTCCTTTTTAAACGCAGTCCCATCCATGCGACTTCTTTCATTAAATGGCATCAGGATACTTCTAACTTTGATCAGCCTGAAATCGTGGAAGGCCGTACCTGACCGATGGCTCCGTCTTTCTAATGACTATCACTCGTTACCGGGGATATTTGATAGGGGGCCATCTGTCCAGCGTGGCTCTCGTGGAATTTGCATACATTTGCATATACTGGTCACGACGGCGCGTGTACCATGTGACACCTCCAGCAAAAGCACATCTGGCTGCAGCAGCGGGCATCGTTTGGTTGGTTTTCTCACTTTGGGGCGCCGCAGTTCTGAGGGGCACCGACGCAGGTAGGGAGAAGACAAAACACGCTTCGCGGTGTGAATACACCCATGTAACCGAATAAAATCAATACACCAATTATTATAGATCTGAGTAAGAAACCACATATGTGCAGTAATCGCAGAGGCTGTTTGTCAAGGATCTGCTATAAACTTCTTGATTAGTATATTCATCAGGGCAATTAGCACTAGCGGATGTAAAAGTAAAAAGCCTCAGCAGCTCATGACGGCAAAGTGTGAGTCCCCTTCGCCCCGCGTGGACGTGGGCTGGCGGCTCCCGTGGGGACCGGGAGATCTGGTCCCTTCCACTCAGCTGCAGGAGGCGGAGTGAGGGGCGGGAGCTGCACCCACCCCCAGAGCTGCCCGCGGCCCTGGCCTGTCAGCCAGCCAGGGTGCCGACAGGTCACGGGAGCACAGGACAGAGAGGCCGGGTTCCGTGTTCGCTCGTCCACGTGGAGGTGGCTCGTCCCCTCCCACGGCTGCAGTTCGCAAAGGTCTCGGTCCCCTCCCCTCCCCTCCTCAGCGCGTGCGGTCCTGGCTCAACGTGCTCGGAGCCTCCGCCTTGCCTGCTGGTGTCGCAGCCGCACCTGCCGCCCCACGCGCGGCCCCGTCATTAGATTCTCCGCCAGCGGACGTTTGTGACCCCTCGAGGCCCCGCCGGGCACAGCGGGCCGCCTCCCTTTCACCCCCAAGCTCAATGGCTCAGCCCAACCAAGAGGCTGGACGGTGACCCCCTGCGCCCCCAGGGAGAGAAAGCTGATGTGAGCATCTGGCCGCCTCTTCCATGATCTGCTGGATCAGAGTGTCGCCTCCCGATGACATCGCTGTCACCGCGCATTGACATAATGTAACTGCTTAGTGAGGGCGTTCGTGGCCAAATGCGTTTGAGAAGTGTCAAGTTCGGCGGAGTGCGGAGCATCCGTGCCATTTGATCCGAGCCTGGGAGACGCGCGGGTCCTGCCATGAGTCTCCGGGCCGGCGCGTCCTCAGCGGAGCCCAGAGTCCGCTCTGGGGACCACGCCCCCGGGGAGACAGTCTGTTTCTTCTCCGTTAGCAGCCGGCGGTTCTGCTTGTGGCTTCATCTGGGGCATAGTTTCTGGTTCATTCAAACCAAATTTCTCTTGTTCCGGTACCTGCTTCATTTCTGCTGAGTGCTCACACCGCTCTCATCCTCCCCGGGGGCCTCACACGGCTTCCTTTTTTCCAGAAAGTTCCAAATTCTTAGTTCCTGCGTCTGCGGCGGCTTGTGTTTACACTCGCGTGACCTTTACCAGCTCTGACATGGTCTGGATTTCTCCACCCGCACTTAGGGGAGGCTGCCTCTCTGCTCCACCAGTAACTCATCATGCCCAGGCCGCCGAGGCTACCAAGAGAAACAGGATGACCCTAAGGTGTTAATACCGATCATCGCCACTTACCCGTCATCTGGGATGCTAATCTCCCTGAAATGCTTTCCAAGTGGCTCAGAGTCAATAGTCAGAATCATAAAAAAGTCTCAAAATAGCGGCTACATTGTAAAAATACTTTCGATTAGATACATTTGTTTCACTTACATGTATCATCTCAGTTAACGCCCGAACAACCTCGTAGTGTGGGCTCTAGTATTGCTTATATTTCACAGTCGCTGATCAAGGCCTTTTTGACGTTGGAGACATTGTTCTGGTGACCAGGCTAGTAACGGGCAGAGGGCGAACCCCCAGAGACAAACGGCTGCCTCTCACGGCACTGCTGCAGAGCAGGGCGGCCTGGGCCATGAGGAGGACGCAAGGACGCCGAAAAGGCCGCAGGAGACCACGTTGTGATGTCAGGATCGAAAGCGCAGTGTGGGAAAGAGAACTGAGTGTGAGGAAATGAACTAATGGACCAAAGCAAAACTTCACAGTAACTTTAAATAATATTCTCAGGGAAGCAGGGAAGCAGAAACCAGCAGTTACATAAATGAACCAATGAGAGAGACAGAATGGGATAAATATAAACATTGGAAAAAGTGTTCAAGATATGGGTTGACGAGCAGAACGATGTAGCTGAAATAAAACTAGCGAGCTAGCGGACGAGGTCGAGAACTGTACCAGAAATATCAGTAATGGGTAAAGGACGAGAGAAAAGCTACGAGCTAGGGAGGGTAAAAACAGACGTAGCTCATGCGTTCAAAAGCAATTGCAGAATGTGGGAAATTTGTAGGAACCATAGTTGAATGGACTCAAAATGTCCAAGTAGAAGAGATAAAGAAATATAGCTAGATATAATACATTTTAAAATATAAAATTTTAGAGAATACAAATATCACAAAAATTGTGACAAAACATTGCTCAGGGCTCAGCGTGGACACCGAGGCGGGGTTGTCATTACAGGCGGTCCACGTGGGAGGGGCCAGGGCGGAGGCAGCAACCAAGACGACTTCTGTAACGACGCTTTTCTTACAGAGTTTGATGAACTTATCAAATGACTGAGATGCTCCTGCTGGTGTTTATCCAAGTAGAACAGAAATATCTGTTTACAAAACATTCATACGGCAATATTCATCGCCGTTCGCTTCACGGTAACCCAGCCGGGGAAGGCCAAACGCACATGTCAGAAGGAACATGGTCTCGGCTGTGGTCTGTTAATCAATAAACACACACACACACACACACACACACACACACACACACACACACTACGGATACCTGCCACAGTACAGAGGTGTGTCACAAACACCCTGAGTTACAGCAGGGCCTGGGGTCACCCAGGTTGGACAGGGAAGGATGGGGAGGGGCCTGGAGGTGCGGCGGATGGTCTGTCATGTCCAGGTGAGCCGTATGCCCAGGTGAGCGGCGTGCCCAGGTGAGCCGCGTGCCCAGGTGAGCTGCGTAGCAGATGGTGCAGGTGGTTGAGCCCACCCAGGGGACAGGGACAGCTGGTGTGCTCGGCGGAGACGGAAGGGAGGGTGTGGACCCTGCCCCACCCGGGGGTGCTGGACGCACTGTGGGTGCAGCAGGCAGGGGCTGCAGGGGGGCAGCAGGCAGCGCCCTGCTCCCCGTCTTGGGGGAGGGCACGTGCCTCTCGCCATTAAACACGGGGCTAGACCTTTGGGGGCCCTTTGTGGGTCAGAGCGGTCTCTTCTGACACCCGCGTTGGAAAGATTTCTCGCGAATGGGCGAAGGCTGTGGCCAACACGTTTGGTGCTTTGGAGAAAAAGTGTAGACGGATTAATCGTTCAGTGAACACGGTCTTAGACTGTTCAGCCACTGTCAGGTTCCTGAGATGGCGCAGCTCAGTCACACTAGGGGCCACTGTACGTGTTTCTAGCTCGAGTTCGTTAATACTCTGTGAACGCCTATGATTCTATTTAGGACACGTAGACTTTATGAAGAATGTTTTTCTGCAGTTTTCTCGTGGTTTCCTCGCCTGCCTTAGGTATCTGTATAATAATACTGTCTGGATACAGTAATTTCAGAGGCGTTCACATCTCCTGCTCTTCCTGAATGATTTGCAGAGCGTTGGGTATCTATCCCTCTGATTCCAAAATAGGAAGCGACCAGAGAAGCCACAGGAACGGGGCTTCCTTTTGTCACCTACTCAGTATCTTTTTTAAAAACTTTCTTCTCAATCAGACAACCCAGATTTTGTCCGGGGTTGATCCCATCTCCACGGTGGGTCTGACCAGTTGGGAGTTAGCTCATACCCTCCAGGCTGAACGGCCCGCGGGCGAGGTCGTGGACTGTTTGCGCCCAGGAGACGTGAGTTGATTCTCGCACGTCTTCACATGCCAGAATTTCAGTTAGCACGTCTCTCTTTTTCTTGGAGTTTGTTTTGGGTAAAATCGAGGACCAGAAGTGCTACAGACCTCTCTCTACTGGCTGTCGGGTCAAGCTGGGAGTGAAAACAGGCAAGGCAGAAGCCTTAAGGAAAATGGAATCGAAATCAAATAACTAAGGCGGACTTGAAATTTCTCTCTCCGCGGGAAATCTGTTTGACGGAGGCAATAATATCTTTATTTTTTAAGACTGTGTGTAGGTTTTTCTTGCAGAAAAATAAAATCTGTTACCATAATCTGAAAAAGAAATAAAAATAATCTTAAATCTTACCATGTATGAAGAAATGAACACTTACTTGAAAGACAAAAAAATTCAAAACAAAATCCTGAGCTGGCCCGGGGTCCGCCGTGGGTCCCAGCTTCACTGCCCCTCCCGGGGTCCCTGGCCTGCTGGGTGGTCAGAGCTGCCGGATCAGAGGCCGTTTCAAACACGTTTATCAAAATTTGCGACTTTCCCAGTAAATGGCCTCAGCCTCGCACATTTAAGAGGGTTCACGGATTTCTTTTTTTCCAGTAGTGAAAGCCTTGAAAAACACTTTAAGAAAATATTATAGCTAGTTAAATTTAATTTTAAAAACCTCCCCTCATCTCCTATTCTGTCCGATTTTAACAAAAAACAGCTTCATTGAAATGTGATTCACACTACGCAGTTCCCCCGTTTTAACCGCGGGACCCAGACAGGTGCAGCCGCCTGCACTGTCAGCCCTAGGACCTGTCGCTGCCCCCAGCGGAAGCTCCGACGCCTCCGTCCCATCCCCAGCCTGACGGCGCCGGGCCCCTGCTCCACCCCGGGCGGGGAGCTGTGCCCCACGCGGGCCCCGCTCAACCCGTTCACTGCGCCCCACGTTTTCAAGCCCGTCCGCGCTTGAGCACGAATCGGGGCGTCTTTCCTTCCGCTTTGCGGCCGAGTGACACTCCCCTGTGTGGGCGCATCAGCGCGCGCCCATCTGTGCCCCGGAGCCCGTCTGTCCCCCAGCGCCCGTCTGTCCCCCGGCGCCCGTCTGTGCCCCGGCGCCCGTCTGTGCCCCCGGCGCCCGTCTGTGCCCCGGCGGGCGTCTGTCCCCCGGCGGGCGTCTGTCCCCCGGCGCCCGTCTGTGCCCCGGCGCCCGTCTGTGCCCCCGGCGCCCGTCTGTCCCCCGGAGCCCGTCTGTCCCCCGGGCGCCCGCGTCCATGGCTGGTGCGGCAGACGCTGCCACGCGCGGCCGTGCACAAGTCCTCGTGCGGCCGGCGCGCGCGGCGCCCTCGGGCGTGAGCCCAGGGGTGGCCGTGCCGGGTCCGTGCGACCAGACGGGGCTGCCGGACCGCTTTTCCCAAACGACCGGCCGGGTTGGCACAGCCCCCGACCCCGCGCGCGCGCCGGGGCTTCGCGATCACGGTCGCCCTCGTGGGCGTCACGTGGCGCTTCGGCCAAACGTTCATGGATAATGTTTAACTCTCGCTTTAATTTTGGTCGTAAGTGCTTTTTCCTGAGCAGGAACTGTAGAATCCTCTCTCGCTTCCGGAAATGGAGTCCTGGGGGACAGCGGGCCACCCCGGAGCCGCCGGCTCGCTGCCTTCGGCGACAGGTCCCGGAACTGCTCGTAAAGCCTCTTTTCTCCCTGCCTTTCTCTCCTTATGAAGAAATGGAGTTTCTGATAAGAGTTTTGATTGATAAACAGACAAAAATACAGTAGTAATTTAAACAAGCCATATTTCTCTGAGATAAGTATTAAAAAATCTAATTTAGATTCAAACAATTTTTCAGGTTCATGTCTTCCTGGGCGAAGGGAAGATATAACATTTGGTATCGATAAATTCCTAGCGACGCCTCACGCATTCATCACGCCCCCGCGCTCCGAGGTGTCCCTTACCTGGGAGGCTGTGACAGTGACTGAATTACACAGCTGTGTAGATGCCCCGAGTCCACACGGGCCACCCTGACATCGCCACCAAGGCCACGGACTGAGTTCTGACCAGGTCACACCGCTGCCGAGAGCGCACACCAGAGGCAGAGGTGAGAGCCGAAACCTCCCTCCGCCCCCCTCCGCCCCCGCCGCTAAGCCAGGTGTCTGCAGATCCGCTCAGTGCCACGTGCATCACCTCGGGGAGCTTCTCACCCCCCTGCCTGTCCGCCCTTTACACACAGACTCCCCACAGCCGAGGAATCATGGAATCAGAAGACCAAGCAAAAGGCTTGAGAGCCCGTGACCTTTGGACCGTCTTTAAACCCTATAATCATTCATTTTTTTTTTTTTGAATTATAAAACAAGGAGAACTATGCATAAATCAAATAGGCAGAGAAGAACTAAATTCAATGATTTATGAGAAGAGCCAAGATAAATACAAGGCAGACGTCAAGGGGCCGATGAATAGCACTCTAATTCATTTTCACGAACGGCTTAAAATTATGCCACTCTATGAAAATGCAAACTTTCATGGGTGCTGTGTTTTCAGAGTAAAGTGAATGTTCTTATTTAAATAATTCTCATTTGTGATCAGAGGTGTTTCTGATGCAAATTAACACCTATCACACGTCTCAGTGTTGAGAGCTTTTCTGTGAACTAAATCCCCCTCATCCCAAAATACGGGCCCTTTTTTATTATTATTATTAATAAGTCATCAATTGCTACCTTTTAACGGATCATTATCTTTTTCAATTTTTCTCCTGAAAACTCTGAAATTATTTGTCATACGGTTATGACAGACATCTCATCTAAACCTTTACATTCAGAGAAAAGATGCCACCAAGAGTCGAGGCAACCTGAGAGTTCGTAGGGTACTTAGACACTGAAATAAAACTAAGCGGATGTTTCTCTTCCTCGGAAGTCCTGCAACTTCTTACAACTCACCTACCGCCCACGGGACAGTCAACCGCCCAGAGCACTCCCTCCGCTCATGGAGTAATTAGCAAAGGAAATTCGTTGTCGGATTTGGAAACTATCTTTAAAATACTTAAGATAACATATTTGTTATTCAAAAAACTTTGCCAAATTAACCACAACAAAAAGTCATATCAGATGTAAACCTATATGAGCTTCTTGATGGTACTAGAACAAACTGCAGCAAAGATAACGACTTAAAACAACGGATTTATGCTGTCATATTTCTGGGTGTCGGAAGCGTGAAGCGGGTCTCGCTGCGCCTGAGCCGAGTGTGAGCAGGGCCACACTCACCCCAGAGCCTGCATTTCTTGGATGATGACGCCTTCTGCCGTGTTCAAAGCCAACAGCCCGCCCCCAGGTTTCTCCCGCCCTCCCCATTGACCTTCTTGCCTCCGTTCTATGAGGACATAGCAACGCACGGTCAAGGACGAGCTGCCAAGGTCAGGGGAGGAGAATACCGAAAGGGCTGCCTCTCCGAGACCACACGCCCGAGGCTCTGTGGTGCGCGACGCCAACGCCATGGCCCGTGTTGTAATTCCGGGGAGTGTTTGTGCGCCAGCGGCTAAATATAACTCACACAGTGAGCGCCCCCACGCCTGCCTGCACCGCCCGCCTCTTTCCCAGAGAGAAGGATTAGAAATTAGATGTCCCTTGTTCCATCTCCCGTACTTAAAACTCTGCATCTTGAAAAGTGAGTAAATTGTACGGAAGTAGGTTTTCCGCTGTGGAGATGGCCGCAGAGCAGCCGCAGCTGGTGGAGACCGAAATGCGCCCAGTCGTCAGGACACATCGCCCCACCGCGCTCAAAGTGACGGCCCTTCCTCCAAGCGCAAATTGTGGACAACGTCCCAACGTCGATTCGCATGCCATAGAGATCAGGAACGGATTAGAGCCCAAGAGAAGAAAACCTGCGACCAAACAGCCTTCCCGACGATCTCGCGGTGGGACACGGGCGATCCGGGCCGGCCAACCCCCAGTGTGCAAACCGTGCGCGCGCACGGACGCCAGGCCTCGCACCTCTCTCCTCGTCCTTGGCGTCTGCACTGACCGTTAGGGCCTCCAGGACGTAACAGCACAAACCGGCTGGGCTAAGAGCGTTCTGGAGGCCGAGGTCTGAGGCCGCGGCGGCCGCAGGGCTGGCCGCTTCCACGCACCGTGAAAAGCATCGTCTCCGGCCCCCGCCGTAGCTCCTGCTGGCCGCCTGGGCGCGCGCGGCGTTCCCGGGCTCAGGGGGGCAGCGCCCCATCTCAGCCCCCGTCTCTGCGAGGTGCGTTCCCGCGTGCGCGCCCGCGTCCACGCGCGGCGTGGTCATAACACGCTGGTCGTCGTGCGTCAGGGAGCCCGGCCCCCGCCCGCACGACCCGGCCTGGCTTCGCTAACTGCGTCCGCACAGAATCTCCACGCTCAGCCACACAGGTGCGGGGTGCTGGCGACGGGCGCTTCGGGTACGAACGCTACGGGACGAATTTCCACCCACACCCTTCCCTCTGCCCCCCGCCCCAAATGTATGTCTTTCTCACAGGCAAAAAACATCCATCTCATCTGGTCGGTCCCCAAAGTTTTAACTCCTTCCGGCTTCACCTCTGAGTCCCAGGTCTCATCTAAACTGGGATCCCATAGGAGCGCGGCCTCGGTACGATTCAGCCTGAATTCCTTCTGCGAACGCGGGTGGCAGGAGCCTGCCTGGGGCGGGCGGTGGAAGTGGCGGAGGGTGCAGCGGGGGCCGGGTGGACATTCGCGTCGGAGGAGGGACAGGCCCCCGGCTCGCCCAGAACGCCCACCGCCCCGGAGCTCAAGGCCTGAGAACAAGCCCCTTTGCGTCCACGCGCTGGGCCCCGGGCAGCCGCAGCCGTGACACTGACCCATGGCCATCGCTCCCCCATCGTGCCCCCTCTCTGTCCCCTTCGGGCCAGGCAGGCCTGCAGTGTCGCTGCCGGTGCAAAATTCTCTGAAGTCTCGTTGGCCTCCTCTGCCATTCGAAGGGGGTTCAAACCATCGAAGGAGACCGGGGACACCCCCCACCCCCACCCCGCGCCGGCAGCATAAGCGCCCTCCCTCTCAGCACCCTCTGCTGCCTGACTCGGTGACTGCGGGAAGTCGTGGGAGGAAAGCTTTGGGGTCTGCGTGCGTGAGCCTGTGTGTGCATGTGTGTGCGCGCGTGCGCGTGTGCGCGTGAGCGCGCGTGGGTGTGAATGTCTGCGGATATAGCTTTTGTGTACGTGGCGCTTCTTCTGCCTCTGCAGGGTATCACCAACATTAATTTGTAAAAGAACTCTGTTTAATCGACTTAAGGAAAAATAAGCTTTAACATCAACAGTGTGCTTACGTAAAACTAAAACGTCATTTTCTTTCATCTGCTAAAAGGATAAACTTTTCTTGGACTCTCGATTTTTTCTCGATGAATGCGAAAAGTTTTTCTTTAACTTTTAAGTACTCTGCCTAGAAAACAAAGATTCTGTGTTTTATCAAACTAATTTCCTCTGACGCTTTGTGCCATCTTCAGCAGGTCTTTGATTACTTAAAAAGAGAGTCTTCTCTATTAAAACAGTCAGGTTTTTTTTTCACAATTATGTAATCTTCTGTATTAGCCATAAAACTCTTTTATTGTCACTTTAGTTAAATAGGTAATTATTATTTTATAAAGGTCTGTGATCCTAGTCAACGTGATCACAAGTTTGACAAACTTATCCCCCAAAATCAAATTCTAAATAAATTGTTTCTGACTTCTGAAGGAACTTGGGATTTTCAAGATGTTCAAGGGAACACCTCAAAAGATTTCTTCTCTGTCTCCATCAGAGGAAGATGTTGAACTAATTAGGCATGTTTGGTATGCTGGATTTCATCGGAAGCAGTATCAAACACGAAGCGACACTGAGCTTTCTTTAGATTATATCATAGGGAAGTCATTAATAGAAGCGTTCCAGGGATTATATGAAAGACCCAAAAATCTGATATGGCACGACACTGTCAGCCATAACCTCGTTCTTTACGATGGAGATCGCAGAGATAACCACGTCCCCCTGTCAAGTGTGTTATAATGAACGGTCGTCAGGGCCGTTCCGCGGGAGTTTGTCATTTATGGACAGTATTATTTTACTCTGACGCTAGATTTGCCTTTGAGACGCAGCGGCTTGGCTAACGCAGTGAGGACGCCCAAGGGGTCTGGGGCTGGCCGCTGCAGCCCCCAGGCGGTGAGGGGTGGGCTCGGCGGCTACACTGGCCCCTCCTCTGGCTGAGAGGTCTCGGCGTGCCCGGGCCGGGGTGGCCGCCACGTGGGGCACAGCCCAGCCTCCTCTTGTCACCGAGCAAACCAGGGTGCCACCGGCGGGGGCTTGCGGAGGCCAAGAGCCATGGCAGACGCTTCACCAGACAGGCCATGGCTGGGGTCACACTTAACACTCAGGACATGCAGGACCAGGCAAAGGAACATGACCCGGAACAAAGGTGTCACCCCCCCCACACCCCCCAGACCTGCGGGCAGCAGAAGGGCCAGAAAGGAAGCCGGCGGCCTGACACTGCGGATCACATGACTAACGGGGAGAACCGCCTCGGCCGGGTGGACTAGGGGACTGTCCCAGGCTTTACTGTGTCCCCCACATGCCAGACTGGGGACTCCTGCTGAGACACCCAGCACCCTAAAGCTGCGAGAGCTGCGGAGACCGACATTGGCCGGGTTCTGGCTGTGGACCCGCGGGCCACGATGCTGAGGACGCCGGGCCCTGCGGGTCATGCCCGGCACAGCCGCCCACTGAAATCTGCAACGAGATGCTGCGGAGGAGATTCGCATAGACGGTTCTCCAGGGAAGGTGAAGTTCAACAATCACAAGCTTGCAGTCCATCTAGATGTCAGACTTAGGGCCCACCGGGGACCCCTGAGCGTGCAGGCCACACGCACGCACACGCACACGCACACACACACACATACACATGCCGGGCACAAAGACCTGGGCAGGCGGGTAACTCGCAGTCACAGAGAATCCGCCGGGCGCCTGGAAGCTCTCATTCCCCAGAGGACCTCCGTCTCCCGTCTTCCCTTCCAGGCATTTCGCTCAGCCTGTTGTTTCCCCAGCTGCTATTTATGGGTCCGAAACATATTCGACAAGTCCCCCCGGATGGTCGCCTCATACAGGAATGAGTGAGAGGAGACAAAAGCGGGTCCCCCGACCACACCTCCAGGGAGACGTGAGACAGGTGGAGGAGAAACCCACGGAGCCCTGGAGACAGGTGTGTCTGCCCTTGCCGCGCCGGCACCCGAGCTGGGGCCCAGGGGACGTCGCCCGTGTACGGCGAAACACCATCAGTTTGCTGTTTTTATCAGCATTCCGCTCCTCCCCGCCCCCCCCCCCCCCGTTAATTGTTCCCCTGGTCAGTGTAAGATCGTGGGTCGTTTACAGAATTCTTACAATGCTCATTCTAAGAGTTTTTCTTAATTTTTCTTTGCTCTTGTGAAGGGACAAATCGTGGTGTTTCTCACTCTGCCATTTTTGCTGACTTCACTCTCTGATATGGTTTTCAAGCCGGGCTGGAAATTATTTTCTTAGGTGAAAAACTGGAAATAATGAGATGACAGCTTTTCTCCAAAGTCTGAATAATTTGCAAAGATTTGAAGCCGAGTTCAGAAAGATTTTAGAAGCTTAAAGATTTCCTACAAAAGCGATGTTCCGTTTGGATTCGATGTTTCACGCTAAGGTTTTGGTTTTTTGCTGTCGAAATCTTAAAACAATCAGGTTATTTTTTTCTTCATAAATACGCCTAAGCATCAGGTCACAAAATAACACATTTCTTTTCTTCTTCTTTTTTTTAATCACCAAGCTTTTACGTCTCCCTTGGAATTCTGTATGTGGAGGACAATCTTTGAAGTTCATCTCAGACTTGTGAATATGCCTGTTGATTTACATACCTTTCACCAGAAAATCCTCTTTCCCCTCCAGAAGCTGTTCGGTTGCCTCGCCTGCCTTTTCTTGAAGGGACTGCAGCTGACAGTTTTTTTGGCAAAGGCTGAAGGTTACATTTGAATTGAACTTTCTATAATTGAAGTGACCCCTTTTCTAAAGGAAAATTATTACTTCTGCTCTTATTGTGTGTTAGAGGGAATAATTCATATTCCGTAAAAAAAAAATTAAATTCTGAAAAATCTCTTTAAAAATAATGGAGTTGGCGAAGTTAACTTAGCAGGGCTTTCGTAAAGCTCCGTGCTGGAACTCGTTCAAATCACCGCTCAGCTACTTGGCAAGGACAAGTTCCTCTCTGTGATTGGCAGTGTTTATTAAATGCAGTTCAGTTCAGCAAATATTTGCTGTGCGCTTTCTGCGTATCAGTCACCCTGCTAGGCACTGGGGAAATAACAAAAGAAGAAGCACAGTCCTTTCGTTCAGACGAACATGGGTTGTGATGAAGTCGGTGATTTTATGAAACAATTCAGAGCAATAACATTCTAGCTGCTACAAGTGCTTAGACAAGACGCAATTAACCCCGGGCAAGTGGAATTCAAAGAACATTGCATTTTCTTTCATCTCAGAATTTTTACAGTTTATTTTTCGTGATGTGGATTTAATGAGTCATATCTCAAGCATGTGATGTTTATGTAATATTGAGATTTGCCGGTGTTTGGGGAGAACGGGAATGGAGTTTTGCCCGGGACTTTGCGCCAGGACACTGGTGTGTGTGAAGCGAGCTGTGGCCAGCGGTCACTGGCGTGGAGAGCGAGCCTGGCGGCGGGGGTGTCAGGCGGTCCGGGCCAGCGACGCGGATGGTGGGTGCCCCCCGTCTCTGAAGCTGGAGCGGCCCGGGTTTCCTGGTGGTCCGGACGTGACGCTGGGAAGAGCCCAGTCGCGCACCGGGAGCCCTCACGGCCGCTGGCCACCGATGGAGAAGGCGGCGGCGAGAGGGGCTCGAGGGCGACGTGGGGAGCTCATCGTGTGGCATTTTAGATTTGGGACCAGTCAGACTCCAATCGGGGCTGTCGACTTGACAGTGGGGTTTGGGAAGCTAGAGGTGAAGGGGGAGGTCGAGGCAGAGGTCAGAGCGCCAGAGGGGTCGGCATGTAGTGGGCGTGACCGTCACGGGGAGACCGCACGGCGCCCACGGGGAACTCGGGGGCTGGTCTCAGCGGCACGTTCGCTGTTGAAGTCTGCAGACGAGGAGCCGCCAATGCAGAGGCCGGGACGGCCTCCCACAGGGGGACAGACGCGCCGACGGGTGCCGCCTTCAGCCAGAAGTGAACAAAGCATCTCCCGGAGGGAGGAGCGGCCGCCCCTCTCCAAACGTGGCGGCCGCGAACGGGCACCGTGCGCGACACGACGTGATGAAGGACGTTTGTGGAGCAAACACCTGCTCGAATCCCTTCGACGGCCGTGGCAGGTGGAAACCCGAGGACTTAAAGAGACAGCTCTGGCTAAATAGAGCCGTAGCAGAAGCAAAGCGAGGACAAGGGGCGGCAGGCGGGACGGGGTCAGGAGAGAGTGTCGCCCTTTTACAGGGAAAACGAGGCAGGACGTGGGCGGAGGTTTCCCGCGGCACCGGACAGCGACCACGGCGTCTGGCGTAGTTTGAGAACACGGGGTCCCCCGGGTGCCCGGCGTGCAGACGCGTAGACAGGGCGACGCGCAGGGTCCCGGGGGGAGCGAGGCGAAGCGCGACCCGCTCCCCCAGCCCCGGGCGGAGACAGAGGGTCCCGGTGCGCGGCCCGACAGCCCCGCGGGGCGGCGGCGGGAGGACAGGACGGCGGCCGCGCGGGGCGGGGACGCGCTCGGCCTCCGCTCTCCTCCGAGGCGTCCGGCAGGGGCGCTGTCCCCGGGTGGCCGCGGGCCCAACCCGTCGGCGCCCTTTCGGGCCGCGCCGCCCTCCCTCGCCGGTCGCGGTCACGGTCGCCGCCGCGACTACGAGAGCGCAGGGGACAAGCGAGGAAAGCCCGGCGGTGGCCCCGGCTTACCGCCCGCAGCGCCCCCCGCCCCCCCGACCGGCGGGGGGCCCAGGCCGAGTGAAACAGCCCCTGGAGTGTGCGCGGGCAGAGGAAGGTGACGGCGGCGGAGTCGCCGAGCGGAGGCGAGGCGGGGAGCTGCAGCGCCCCGGGGGGACCGGCTGCCCGGCCTGCGTGCGCCGGGAGCGGCTCGCCGAGGTCCGGCGTCCAGCCGCCTCGGGCCCGCGGGGGAGCCGCAGAGCGCTCGTGGGTCCGGAGACACGCGAAGCTTCCGCGGCTCGGGGTGGAGCCCGAGGGACTGGAAGGCGGGGCGGCGAGGGGCGGGGCTGGTGGCGGGTGGGCGTGGCCGAAGGGCTGGAGGGGCGGGGCTTGTGGTGGGGTGGGCGTGGCCGAAGGGCTGGAGGGGCGGGGCGGATCCGGACTGACGCTGAGTGGCGGGAGAGGCGGAGTCCGAGCCGTGGGAAGGGAACGTGGTCTGACCCGGGTCCCAAAAGGGAACCAACTGACTGGAGAAGAGAGAAAACTGCCCCATGACGACGCGAGGCGGGGGACTGCCCCCGTTTGGGACAGCGGCATTGGCTACGTCACCCGGAAGGCTGTTGGGGTTACGGTGAGTCCCAAATGGGTCGTTCCCAGCGAAACTCGGACGCAAGCGTCAGCAGGACGAAACCATAGGCGAGTAAATTCGCTGAGTCCAAAATAAAGTTCAATGATATTTATAGAATTAAAAAATAAATCTACCGATCCACGAGGTAACCGTCTCTTCTAAGCAATAAACAATTGCAAGGACTATTAAAAGTGCAGGAAGATATGGACTATGAGAAAGAGAAGAGAGCATTGCACTGAGCCTAACCCGCAAATGACTCAGACGTCAGGACGGGTAGACAAAGACACTCCTAATTTATCACTAGTGATAGTGAACTTCAAGATCGAACTTGAAGGCATAGCAATAGAAATTAAATAAAATGCCCAGGGGAAGAAATTGAAAAAAAAAATCCTCTGCAAAAGTTTATCAAACTTGTATCAAACTGTGGTATAATACAAGAAGCCAAATATATTTATAATTTGAGTTTCCTCAACTTTTTTCTCTTGAAAATAGAATAGTATAAGCAAATAGATAGCAGTTATAAGGAAAAAATGTGAAATTATAAAACTCAAATTACAATAACAGAAATTTAACAGCCCTATGAGATGGGTTCCACATTAGAATGGAGATGGCAGGAGACAGAGCCAGTGAACTCAAAGACAGATCGGAAGGGTTACCCAGTCTGAACGAGAGGAAGAGCAGAGTTAAAACACACATGCGGAGCCTCAGGGATCTGCAGCACAGGCCAAAGCATCGCTCGTCAGCATCACAGGAGGAGGGGAGGCAGGAAGTGCAGCTGAAAGAGAATTTGAAGAAATAATGGCTGAGGACTCCCCAGTATGGCAAGAGATTCAAACCTAATTTAAATAAGGTAGGCAAGCCTCAAACAGTGTTAAACCATAGAAATCTACACCACGAAACCTCATTATTAAATTTCTGAAAACTAAAAACGAAATAAACACCTTAAAGACAGTCCGAGAGAAAAGATGAATTACCTATAGGAAACAATAATTCAAACGACAGTGGACATCTCATCTAACACCAGGGAGGCCAGAAAGAAGTGACACGACATTTTAAGGCATAAAAGAAACAAATTGTCTGCTGGAGATTCTGTATCTTGCAAAACAACCCTTTAAGAATGAAGAGAAAAATAGAAGAGTATCAGATGAAGTAAAACTTTTTAAAAATGTGTTACTAGCAGACCTAACCTTACGAACAGTGAAGGACGTTTTTTAAAGAGAAAAAGAATGATTAAAAAAAAAAATTCTTGGAGTATTATGAAGGAATAACAGAACAATCAGAAACATGAATGCATAAATAGATTGAATATCTTTTAACCCATTAATCTTTATGTTTGAAACAAATATCAACACCACGTGATAAGATAAGAATGTTTAGAAGTCAAGAAGGTAGGAATACCTAATTGATCCTGCAGATTTCACAATTAATTCAAAGTAGCAAATGCCGAGACAGTAAGCCGTGATCTGTCACATAGACGTAATACACAGAGAAACCATTAAAATGTATACAAAGAGATGCGTCAAAAGCATCAAGCTGGAATCTTTCATAATGTTAAGAAATCCACAGAGAGGGAGGAATAGAGAAATATAGGGACAAAATGCAGAAGAAACACACAGAAAACACATAGTAAAAAGGCAGACTTAAAAAATAACATCGATAATCACCTTACGACTGAATGGCCTAATGTATCAGTCAAAAAACAGATTCAAGAGTAGATCAAAATCACTCAAGTTTCTGCTTTTTACCAGAAATGAAAGTGAAATTTAACTGCATAAGTAGGTTGAAAATAAAGGGGAAAAAAGAAAACAACATACCATGCCAAAATTAATAAAGGAAAAAGAGTTCAGAGTATTTTAATATCTAATAAAGTTGACGTCAGAGCAAAGAAAATTACTAGCAGCAAAGAGAGGTATCGCAGGATAATAAAGGAACCGGTTATACACGTGTTTGCATCGAGCAGCAGCGCTGCTAACGACGTGCGGAAACTGGTGAACTCGGGAGCGTAAATAAACGGACCCGTAGCCCTGGCCGCACACTCCGGGAGGCCCCTCCAGCAACCGCCCGACGCTGCGCGGAAAACCAGAGCTTCCAGTTCTGGGATTCAATTCAAGAATCAGAATTTCATTTAACAAAACCTAAAATAAGATTGTCGTCTAGTACATCTTCTGGCCCACAAAGAAGTGTGTGTGTGTGCGCACTCACACACGCGTACACGCAAACCTAAGACAGTTTTTAAAATAGTCAGTGCTTTATTCCCCTGAGGCAGTGATTTTTCCAGCTATTTTTTGAAATGGATGTTGTTTGAGGAATTTCATTTTTCCCTTTTGTCCCTATAAACAAATAAATCATTCTTTCCCAGCAAGTTCAGCTTTTCATTTGTGACAAATTTAAAAGCCTGACTGGCTGAAAATGGGAGGGTTCATTTTTCTCTCCTTGGTGCACTAGGCTTTAAGTCTAAAATTGCCTTCGGTGACAAATTCCTCTCGCCCCTAATCCCTCACGGAACTGCCTCAGTGAGCTGCAGGCGACAGAGGCATCACGGGAAAGGGCGATCTCGGCCTTGTAAGCAAAACCCATCTTAAAAAACACAAGTAACGAGGACGTGCCCCCGTCGCAGATGCTTTAAAAATTGAGCTTTATTAAATGGCTTCAGACATAAATCGAACCGAACTGTCGTCACGTCTTCTTATTATCTTGTCGCGGGAAGTGGATGTGTGAGCCTCTCTCCAGGGCTTTAGGACTGGAAAGAAGACGGCGGCCGCGCCCTGGCTTTTCTTCAGAGCCGCCCGTGATGTGTCCAGGAAACGCCTACAATGGGCAGCGCCACCGAACCCCGGCCGAGCACGCGAATCGCCCACTCTGGCCCACTCTCCCACGCCGGGAGGCTCGGCGGCGGCCGCCTGTGTGCCGGACCCCGAGCTGAGCCCCGGGACATGCTGAGGGGACAGGAAGAGGGCGCGTATCTGCCCCCCGCCAGCGAGGACCGCGAGCCGGGCCCAGCGGCTCAGCGCCCCAGTCACGGGCCTGGCATCACGGCCAGCGGATCCAACAGTTTGAGGTGGCTGACACTGAGAAATAATCAGCTTTGAAATCCGAAGGGTAACGTGATTTTATATTGATCATTTAGGTTCAGACGCAGAAAAACGGTGTGTGATCAGGGAAATTTCTGTCGGCGTAGACTACCATCCCGCCTTTCCAAAAAAACTTTTCTTCATAGTGTTCCGGTGCTTTCTGGCGTTCGATTTTAAACATTTTTCCAACTCCACATGCCACTTGGTCTGCAGCTTCTTAACTTAGCGAGTCGAGCATCATGCATAGGTCTGATTTTACTCCATGAAGAGTTAAGTTCCGGCTCACTCGCTGGGAGAGAAGACGAGGCCTGTGACATAAAGGGACATCACTAGCTCACTCGCCAGGTCGCCGCTCTCGTGAGGCTGACGTGTCTCCAGTAAATCTATGAGGCATCAAGAAGAAATAAATAGATGATGGAAAAGAAGGACCCCACGAGCCCCATGCGTGTGAAGCCGGCGCCGTGGACGGCCGGACGGGGCGATGCGGGTGGGGGGGGGAGGGAGAGGCCGTCGCCAGAACCGCGGTTCCACGTGGAAAGCAGACCGCGTCGCCCCCGCACGAAGCTGTGCGTGTCCCTGCCTCGGCCGTCCGCCCCTGGGGGGTCCTCTCCGTTCACCTCCGTGCGCATGACCTGGCCCAGGTGCGCCCTGGCAGGTCACCTGGGGCGTGGCAGCTCTTCCTGCGCGAGTCCAAGAGCGAAGGAGCCGCCGTGCCTCTTGCTGTCTGGAGAACAGCCCGCGACAGTGTCTCACACCCTGTTGGCCCTGGGCAGGACTCCACATCGCTAACATCGGGTCGAAACCTCTCCCGGGGCTCGTGACCCCCCCGGACCCCCGGCGGGCGGGCCGCCTGCTCCGGCCCCTGCTGGTCTTGATGCCCCGGCGAGTTCAGGTGAACGCCGCCGGGAAGAACCCCTTGTCCATCTCCTTAGGTTTTCTGAACATCGCCACTAAAAACAAGGCCACAGGCCCCAAAGGGGTTCCCTATGCCAAGCCCCGCCTCACCACGCTGAGACTTAGCTACAGCGGGCTCGCCCAGAAACGGTCCCTTAGCCAGCCAGGGAGGTCTGTCCCGTCAGCGCCGTGAGGACATCTGCGGACGGGCCCTGGAGGAAGCGACCTGCCCGGCCAACACCCCTTCTGCCCGGAGCGACGTCCCGCCCCGGCCCTTCTGCCTGCGGAGCTCCCGCTGCCCGCCAGGTGGGGCCCGATCCGCCGATCATCAGACGAAGCCAGCGCGGTGTTTAGAATGGACTCGGAGTTTGTTTTTAACATTCATACGTCTAGATCTAGTGACTCCACGTTGCAGTGTCGAAGTCAGCGTAAGAGCTTGCTGCACGCAAAATGCTGGAGCTTATAATTCCTATAATTCAAGAAATGCTGGCTTCGGCTCCTTCCCATGATTCTCGTGGGATTGCTGTTTTAAACATAAGCAACGAAGCAATCCCAAGTGAATAAATTTATACATCCAACATGTGAACCAAAATTACCTTCCTTTGTAACAGTTCTTTTAAAAATTATTTCATATGCTATGTTTTATACAAATGTTGTCTTTTCAGCTAATTAATTAGTCATAGTATCAACATTTCTGAGAACCTTTTATGAAAGGCTAGCTAAGAGCTATTTCACAGCTTCCAGGAAACCCAAAACACCCAACAGAAAAGCAAATTATTTTGAACTAACCGGGTGCACCGTTAGCCACTCGTTAGAAGTGCAGAATGATAAAATTCCTGTCTCGCAGGCGCGCTCGTTAAGTTCTAGTGCCTTCCCTTCCCTGGAGGGCCCCACGCACTCGGGATTGCTGCAGCTTTTGCCTCTGCCGCTTTGCATGCTAAGCCAACGCTCAGCTTGGCGCGCCGTAAATGCATATTTGCGGGAGCGAACTGAGATCAATTTAATTGAACCGAAGGAAGAATCCATACGCGGCTCCCCGGGGCAGCCGCCGCGGAGTGTGGAGGTGCGGGCACCAATTTCCAAAGCATCCTCCTTGTTTTTCAAAGTGTAGGCTGAGCACTGCCTTGTCTTATTTTTCTTTTACATTGAAATCCAGAGGAATCGGAGTCTCCGGACATCATGCTTTGAAAAAGCTCCCCAAGCCGGTCGTTTGGCACAGGGACATTAGAGAGCCACCCCTCGACGTAGAGGGTCCTTCGCGTGGAATGCCACGCTCCACTCCCCGACAAGAGCCGTGATGCAGGGTCGAATTGTAACCAAGGTCAAGTCGCACCTTCGCGGTGTATTTATAGACACACGTGGGCATCTTGACTTTATTTTAGTGTGCGCGTCTCCGCGCGCAGATCGGACACCTTCTTCGGTTACCTCGAGCGGCCGGCGCTCGCTCGGGCCGCTCCGCCCCTCCTCCACCCTCCCGCCTGGGTCCCCACACCACCGAAGCTTCTCGCCTCGAAAGCCGACTTACGCCCTTCGCTCCTGCCATCCTGACGTGACGAAGAGAAAAACACGTTGCGTCTTCGCTGTGACGTCCGAGCGCGACCCTTCATTTTACATGTGTGACCGTTTTTTCTCCTACTAAATAACGTAGAGAAGCTGCTGCTCCCGCGGTCGCTGACCAGCTCCCCCGCCGGACCCTCTGTCAGTCAGTATTTGGCTTGGGGTGAGATGCGATGTCTCTCACTCTGATTTCTCGGACGCGAACTCACCATCAAGTCGAACGAATTCGATTAGCTGTCTGGAGGGGCCATCACACCCCAGCCGTCGAGGGCGGCTCGCCTCGCACTAGGTTCTGAGGACTGGCTTGGTCCACGGAGCTGTCTGTTGGATAAAGGACAGGTAACTAAAATGGTCGCCTGAGGAAGTGAGCTGGGGCTTCACCGGGGCTCACACGAAGAGGAGTCTGCGGCCACCTCGTTAGCCACTTACGGCCCAGGCCCGCGGTTCTGCGCCCCCATCCCCCGGACCCCCCCCCCTCCGTCCCCACCCGCGTGCGCCATGAGAACAGCCTCCTACTGCGGGCTGGAGACGACCTCCTGGTTTCCCTCCCACTTTGTCACGTGTTTAATAACACATTTATTTCTAGCCCGATTTTGGAAAATCAGTGGACTTTATTTTTGAACAGTTTCAGGCTCATGGAAAATGGAGTGGGCGCTACGAAGAGCCCCGCGCGCACCCCCCCCCCACCCCCGCCTCTTCCCCGTGGACAACGTCTTGCATTAACGTGGCATCCGCTGAACGTCGCGGTTCACGTTTGGTCTCACGCGTCGTGCCCTGCGTCCCGTGGGTTTTACAGCTGCGGAACGGCGCGGTATCTCCTCCAGCCGCACGGTCTCACGGTCCTAGACACCCCACGGGCTCCAGCGCGCGCGCTCCCCACCCGCTGCGCCCCGACTCCCCGGGAGCCGCTGGTCTTCCGGCTCCGTCGTGTTGGCTTCGCGATGACGTTACAGAGTGGGGACCGCACAGCACGCAGCCTTCGCCAGCTGCTTTCTCACGCTTAGCCAGGTGCTCCCGAAGTGTCCCCACGTCTTTTCGTGACTCGAGAGCTCATGTCTTTCTGTCGGTTAATACTATCCCATGGTCCGGGTGGACCACAGCGTACTTACCCATCGTCTGGGGAAGGCACCGTGGCTGCTTCCCAGCTGCGGCGAGTGTGGGTGAAGCTGATATAGACCTCCACGTTCGCGTTGTGTGCGGACGTGGGTTTTAGCGCCTTTGGGTAGATGCCGAGGCGTGTGACGGCTAAGGCGTGCGGTAAGAGCGTTTTCAGTTTTGTGAGAAACTGTCGAACCGCCTTTCAAAGCGGCCGCACCATGCTGCACCCCCGCCAGAGCCGAGCGAGGGCTTCCCGTGCCCGCACCCCTGCCAGAGCCGAGCGAGGGCTTCCCGTGCCCGCACCCTCGCCAGAGCCGAGCGAGGGCTTCCCGTGCCCCGCACCCTCGCCAGAGCCGAGCGAGGGCTTCCCGTGCCCCGCACCCTCGCCAGAGCCGAGCGAGGGCTTCCCGTGCCGCACCCTCGCCGGCCTCTGCTGTTGCCAGTGCTGTGGGTTTTAGCTCGTTCCGACAGGTGCGCAGTGCCAAGTCGTCGTTCTGAATTGCGTTTTCCGAAAGGCATATGACATTGAGCATCTTCTCGTATCTCATCTGTCATCTCTGTATCTTTTTATTGGTGAGGCTTCTTCTCAGATCTTTTGGCCAATTTTTAATTATTTTTCACTCTCTTGAGAATTCTTTGTATATTTCGAATACTAGTCATTTTGTCAGATATGTGTTTTACAAAGATTTTTCTCCCAGTCTGTGGCCTTTTTTCTCATACAGTAATAATGCCTTTTATAGAACAGAAGGTTTTTTTTTTTTTTAATTAAAAAAAGTACAACGTGTCAGTTTTTTTTTCCTGGATTGTGCTTTTGGTCTTATATCTAACATATCATTGCCAAACTTAAGGACCCTTCAGAGCCTATGTCGTCTTGCAGGGGTTTTATAGTCTTGCATCTTACACGTGGGTCTGTAATCCACACGATCCATTTTTGAGTTAATTTTGTGAGCGGTAAATTCTGTGTCTGGACCCTTCTTGTTTTGGCGCGTGGATGTCCAGCTGTCCCCGCGTCCCTGGTTGAAATGACCCCCTGTGACCCACTGCATGTCTTCCCCGCACGTCTCAGACCAGCGAAACGTGGCTGTGCGGGTCGGTTTCTGGGCTTCCTAGTCTGCTCCCCATCTATTGGTCGACTTTTCCCCCACCATACTCTCCTGATCACTGCAGCTTCACAGCAAGTCAAGCAGCGTCAATTCTCTGACTTCGCTCTTCCGCAATACCGTGTTGGCTGTCCTGGGCATTTATCTCTCCAAAGAAACTTTAGAATTACTTTGTAAATATCTTCGAAATAGCTTTCTGAGATTTGACTAGTATTGCATTAAATCTGTAGATCAAGTTTCTGAGGATTGATATGTGGACAAAAGTCTAAGCATTCTGTATTCATTTTTATTACATATTTCCAACAACTGAAACGTAAATTTTTGTGAAGACAGTTTTTTTAATATAAAAAATAACCATTTTTAAAAATCGATTTTGGTTACTGTTGTGTCCTCGGCTAGAGCATGGCACGTGAAAGTGTTTAATGAACACTTGCAGAATGAATGAATATTACCTCTTTAGATTCTAGCAACCCGCGTATGTGTCTAAAGTCACTGAGAAGTTAGACATTTACTAAGGGCAAAGCGCGTCTTCTTCATATCCTGCTAACTAACCAACATGACTCGATGTGTGCTGAGGAAACAAGGTTAGGAGGTAGTGAGCGGAGATGTCTTTAAATTTTAAAAAAGTGGCATTTTCAAATCCCAATAACGATATTACATCTGCTAACACGGAATGCCAATGAACAATAGTATTGTTTCCATGAGAGTAAAGAAATGCCAAATGCATTTTCAATATTTTGTGTATTACTTGGAGGTTAGACTTTATATATGCTTAAAATGACCTCATTTGTAGAAGCTCCTGAGTCTGCCTCCCGGTGAGCCTGTCCACCCCGTGAGCCTGTCCCCACCAAACACGCATCGGTCACTTCTACCCCAGGCTCCGCCATCACTGTTTTTTTTCTTTTAACGACATCTTTGTTAAATGTGACAGCGTCTACCCAAGGAAGTCCAGAAAGACCAAGCATAGTTATAACCTTAATTAGTGAATATGCACTTAAATCTCCATTATCCATCTTGTTTAATAACATTTCTATTGTTGGGGCCCCAGTACTTGGCCGTGGATGGGCTTTGGGGTGCGGGGGGCGGAGTGCTCTGCCTGGCAGGACCCGCACCCTCGGGCTGACTTCTCCTTACCACCAGGCGGGGAAGGGACTGGCTCCCTTTGAAGACCGCGCTGCGCCCTCCCCCGCGACGCTCCGAATAAGCGGCGCTGGAGTCCGCTGCTTACAGGGTGCAGGTGTCGCCTCTTCGCATCTGTGCGTAAAGACGTCTCTGAAACTTGCTTTCCGTGAGCTGACGGGGAGGGGAGGTTTCGGGGCGGGTCGCCGCGGGGGGGGGGGGGGAGAGGAAGATCGCCGAGAAGCGCGCGCGGGACGTAGCGCAGGCCCCGGCTTTGCGTGGGGCGCGCGGTTCCGCCCGGGGGCGCGTGGCCCGTCGCTCCGGCCCCCCTGCCTCGGGCGCCCCTCCGCCCCCCGGGCGCCTCCCGGCTCCGCGCGGCAGAGCACGGCGAACCCCACGTGCGCGGCTCGCTGTGCTGAACCGTGTTTACACGTTGAGGCGCAGGCGCCCTGGACACCCACATAGCGCTGTGACTCCGGGGTCCTACCCCAGCTGCAGGCCTGGAGCGCAGCCCGGCCTGGGAGCCCCGGGCCCGGGACCCCGGGTGTGACCTTAGGTGAGGTTTCCTCACCCCTCCGCGAGTTTCAGTCTCTTCACTTGTAAAATGGCGGTAATAATTACTTCATGGTGTTTAAACTACATAAAATAACTTATCCGGTGATTCTATCACTTAGGCCCAACAAATCGCGTATTTAAATCCGATTTTCACTAATTCCTCTGCTTACCTGGAATTGACGTGCTTTAAAATAACGTATTAGTCCCCGGTTCTCCTCACATCCCCAGGGAACCGTGTTCACGCCTCTTGAAAAATGACCTGAAAGTTTTTGATTTTTCCACAGGTGTCACATTCTTTTCACTCACATGGGTGATGGGCGATCTCTAGTGAACTGCTACGTAGGAGCTAAAGACCACACAGACACACGCACACACGCGCACACGCGCGCACACACACAATCTTCCTGCCAGGTTATCTCTTACAACAGAAGAAGTACAGATCCAGGTCTGCTCAGCATCAAATGTGTGGGGTGTTTGTTTGTTTGTTTGTTTGTTTGTTTTTAACACACAGACCCTGACCGTGAATTCCGTCCTGCAAACTTGTTGGGCGCCCTGTTGTCTGGTCTCCGTCAGGGTCTCTAAGAAGCCTTCAGGTGGATGCTCCATGCAGACTGGGTACAATGCTGTTTTAATGCCACATCAGCAAAACTCTGAGGTGGAGAAGCGACGGATACGGTCTTTAAGGGGGAAGTGGCCCCGCCGGGCTCAGGGTCAGGCGGGGACCCCGGAGGCGTGATAGGCGCGGGCACACTGCATTCGGGGCCAGGTACGCAGGCAGTGGAAGGAACTCTATAAGGTTTGCGGCCAACCATTTACCTCGAATGTACCTTAAACATCAGCCATTTAAGTCGAGAATGATTATTCCTATCTCTGTCACGCCAAACCCAACGGCTCTGCCGAAGACTAGACAGCAATGTTTGAAGTGCTTTGAAGATAAATATATTAGCACATCAAACGTTAACTGCCCACACCGGCGCGTATAACCCTGATTATGGTAATCCGAATTTTAGCTCATCAGCCTGGACTTAGAGGTTAAATTTACGAACACATATATCACAATGTCTTCACTTAACTTTTTAAAATTATACATATTTAAAGTAAATTGAAGATACCAAACAACTCCTGTTTCTTCCATTATCATCTCCAGACAAAAAAAAAAAAAAAAAAAAAAGACCAAAAGCAAAACCCCTCTCACATCTGGACCATCGCTTCAGACGCGGAGTTCACGTTTCGCTGCTGCCGCACGAATCGCCGCAGACCGAGCGGCAGAAAACACCAGCTTCTCCTGCGGTCCCCTGGGTGGGGAGTGTGACCCGGGCCTCAGAGACCTGCAGCCGAGGCGCGTGAGGGCTGTGCCCCGGCGGGCGGCTCTGAGGGGACCCGCGTCCAGGGGAGAGCGCAGAACCCGGCCCCACGGCCTCTCGACGCCCCCCACCCCAGTGTCCCCTCGCTCTGTCCCCCCCCCGCCCCCCGCACCCCCGGGCTGCATCGCTCTGCCGTCCTGTCCCTCGGGTGAGGGCCGGCGTGATTGCGCAGGCCCCACATGGCTCGCCGGGAACAATCGCCCCGGTCTAAGGCCCTCGGTCCTCACCCTGTCTGCCAAGCGTCCTGTGCCGTGGGTGGCGACGTGCTGACGGATGTCCGGGTTTGGGGCCGCCGTTCTGCCTGCTCACACGAACGCCTGCGTGAGGAGTCACACCTCGTCTGAGGGTCTGCGGGGGAGGTTCGTGAGCGCCCCGGAAACTCCCCCGGAAAAGCGTTTCCAGCGTTCGAGCTACTGACTGGGAACCGGTCGTTGCCCGTCCGGTGTGCACGTGTTTAAACCCCAAGACGGCTCAGTGTGCTTCGCTGCATCGCGGTCCCGAGACCTGCGGGTCGTAGCGCGTCCAGCGGTCCAGTTATTTTTCATCTTCATCAACATGACACGTAATACGGGCCCATGTCGACCTGAGTGTTACAAAGTCCTTTTAACTGGTCATCTGGCTTCTGACCTTCACTTCATACCTTTAGTCCACTTTTCCGGGCCTGCACCAGAGGGGTCCTCATAACCCGAATAGAGCCACCCGGCGCTCACACCGGGCATTTTCCAGGGTGCCCCCGATGGCTGTCTCGTGACGAAGGCCAGGTTTCAGACGGAGCAGTCAGAAGGTGGCGTATCTGGTCACTTGCTGAGTCCTCTATAAGAAAAACCAGTGCTAACACCACACATTAGCATGGAGAGCGTTCGGTCCGAAGCATTGCCTGCAAGTCAGAACGCAATTAGCTCTGACACTTGCAGGAACATGTTTGTTGTGTAAAGGAAGGAAAATTAATTGAGCCAGAATTAATCAGTCCAGACGCCCTCCACCTCGTGGACGGTCGTGTGTGTATGCCCTGCTGCCCTGTAATCCAGTCACCGCCCCGTGTCATCTCCCCGTGCCCCCTGGTCATTGCCCTGTGCCCCCTGGTCATCTCCCCGTGCCCCCTGGTCATCTCCCCGTGCCCCCTGGTCATCGCCCCTGAAACCTGCTTCGGGAATGAACGTGGCTGTCGGCCTGAATTTTTACTTGTAGCGACCTCTGTGGTCACTTCGATGCAAGCCCTGTCCCCTCTAATGGGAGGACGAGGGCCCAGATAGGCCATCAGGGCTGGTGGCATGAGGAAGTGCGAGGGTTTCGAGTGATTTTGTTCTGCGGTCCGCATCTTCCACGCACTCTGCACGTATCTGCCGAGTGGGTACGATGCCAGGCACTGCAGAAGCAGCAGCAAATACACAGACGACTTCCCACCCTCACCTTGGTGCAGGGGTCGCCACCGAGGCCACGGTCTCTGCAGTCCAGCGCCAGGGCGAGCAGAGCAGGATGAGGGGGCAGAGAGCGTCACGGGCAAAGGGGGCTCGTGAAGAGTCAGGGGAGCGGAAACCCTGACGTTTGACAAAGAACGGAAGTGGACGTGCAGCCACAAAGTTCAGACTTCACCCGTGTGGGGGGCCCCCCGGCAGCATCTGACCGCGGCTGGCCCGGCCCCGAGCCGGGCCGAGCGCCATGGACACAAGCGTCTTCCCGTGTGTTTTCCAAGCGATGTGAGTCGAGAGCGAACAGAGCCGGCAGGCAGAGCGCGCGAGGGTCCTCGGCTGCTTTTTCCTCTCCCTCATTCAATCAGTCAGTCAGTCAGTAAATATGCATGAAGCTACCACCAAGTGCATTACCTGATTGAGGTTCTGAGATTTTCAAAGGATTTCAAAATACTGTTCCTTTTCTTAAGAATATTAAAATCCAGGGAAAAGAAAAGAGTTATAAATAAACATCTGCGTTTTCAGCAACAGTTATTTGCAATCTCAGGTTTGGAAGGCACCTTCATGGTCATTTAATCCAAAGTAATTTCCAAAATGCACTCAGAGGGTATGCAAGAGGACTCTTTGCTGCAAGAAAAGAAAAGAATGGACTGTCTACTTCTGGTGACTTTTTTTTGATGTGGTCCCTTGAATATATATTTGTGCATTTTATGGTCATCGCAATATCTTACGACAGGCAGGTACACAAACAAGATAGATGCCCAGATCTGTGGGAAAGTGTGCTGAATGTTAAAAATCGGAAGTCCACATGAGTAGTTTCCCCTTCATTAACATCTTCAACATGATAACGGAAGCTTTGAATACTCACCATGCAGACCATAATTTACAAAAAGTTCCAGTGACCAATTCATGGCTGTTTCTGACCTTGAGAAGCCTTGTCATAAAGACATCCCATGTGAAAACTCACTGTGATATTTGCCTGTTTCAAGGCATATTATGTTTGTTTTTTTTTTTCCCTACACTTTTTGTCTTTTATTATGGTCCCCTGTCCCTGGGTAAATGAGTTTAATCTGATAGAGACTTTTTACTGAACTCAAGCTATATCCAGATGATCATTTGTTTTATGCCAATGGGCTCAACACAACACCTCATTAATGATTCGTTCTATGGTCAGATTATTATTCGAGGCCAATCATTATTTGTGATCAAGCCATGGATTCTATCTACCTGTCTCTTAGGCACTGTCATCGTTATTGCGATCATCACACGAAGTGGTTCACACAGCACCTCAAACACAAATGAGCACCCAGTAAATGTGACAACTGTCACCATGTAGCCTCATTCTGTGCAGGTCACACCTACTGAGCTTTTATGCTTAACACTTCGTTTGCAGTGGGGTTTTTTTATCCATGCAAATCAGACATCGTTTTTCAATTAGACATCATTTTTTAAATTAATATGTTAGGATATTGAATATCAAAAAGTTTAGATAATTTTCTAAATATCATGACTTTTTTTTTCTGAATCTGCTGGAGCTTCTGTAATATCATCTTTTTCCACATTAAATCACAGAGGCGAGATGAGCCATCACTGGGCAGAATTCCAGGACAGCAGAGTGAAGACTTGGGTAAATTTGTATCTCCATAAAAGCAATGAAAACTGTTAAAAATGATCAAAACCAACTTTATTCGGAATTCTCAGAATTAAGCACCAGCTTGAACCCATCTGAGGAGCATTCGCTCGACGAGGCTGCCGCTCCCGAGTGACAGCGGGAGGCTCCGCGGCTCTGGGGCGAGACCTCCGCCCACACCCCTTCCTCAGTGTCCCTGAAGTCTTGACGGGCAGCATCCAGACACCCGCCGGAGGGGATGGGTTAGAGCTGCTCACAAAGCCCATCATTAGGTCGTCATCAGCATCACAGCCCCTGGAGACGAGCCCCAGCCACAGGGTGCTGCCATTGTTTCATGTGATCTCACCTGTGCCACCAGTTACAAAACCAGTCTAACCAGAACCTTAACAGAAAGTCTTGGCCGAGGGAGGTCCACGGAGAGCTGCATACAGCCCTCAGGGTTCTGACACGTCTAAGAGACTCGAGCAGGCCAGTGCGCATGCTCGAAGGTGGGCCTGGGAGGTCTCCTGCGGCTGAATTTATGGTCCTGTGCATGTAGGAAGTGAAGGCTAAGGCAGAGTTGTAAACTTAAGACATTTCCTAAAACGTTCGTAGATCCTCATGGCTACGGGTGAAAAACTAATTGGTTCAAGATATTTAAGGAAATCTCTGGCCAATCACTAGCTGACCTCCAAGCTAAGTGAGCAGAGACGCGGTGGGTATAGAATTGGTCCAGGGAAGTGACTAAACAGGCAAACAATGGCGGGGGGGGGGGGATCCGAGGGAGGGGGGAAGAAACGCAGCAATAGTGCCAATTCCCGTGGGGGGGGGGCGGAATCCAATTTCCAAAGTCGTCCTATTATATGACCGAAAAATGTCCAGTTTCGAACAATAATCTACAGTTATAAGACACGCGAAGGAACAGGGATCACAAGAAAACTGTCCCCGAAGGGCCCGCATTTGGACTAAAGAGGAAATGACATTAAATTAGCAATTCTAAACATGTCGTAAACTAGAGGAAAGAAACCACGGCCGAATCATCATGGACAGCGGCAGATGATGTCTCGCCGACTGGAGAATATCAATAAAGGAATCAAAGTTATGAGGGAGAATCATCTCTAAATCCTGTTTCTGGAAAGAACAGTACAGAAAATGAAAAAAACTCACCAGGGGGCTGCGGCACCGATTTGAGCTAGCAGGAGAAAGAATCCGCGACCTTGAAGATGGGTCAGTTGACATGGTCTCTGAGGAACAGAGCGAAAGCAATGCAGAAACATGAACGGAGCTTCGGAAACGTCTGGGACGCCACACGCGCACCGACAGGAACGGGGGGGTCCCGGAGGAGAGAGAATGAGCTAGAAATTGCATTTCAACAAATAGAGATTTTTGATAAAAAGCATTGCCCTATAAGCCAAGAAACTCAACAAACTTTAAGATAAACTCGAAGAGGTCGATACTTATCGCAGTCAATTTCTTGGGAGAAAAACCAAAACAACAGCAACAAACGAAACGAGAGATAACTTTAAAAGCAGCTCCCCCCCTCCGCCCCCCCGAAATCGTCCTGTACAAAGGATTCTCAACAAAAATAAAAACTGACGTATTGGAACCACGAAGGCCGGGGAGGCGGCAAGACACCTGCAAAGTGAAAAACAAGTGACAGACAGACGCGTGACATGATGCCTGGTGCAGGAGCGTGCCGGGGACCGCGGGTTCCACGCGCCCCGCTGCCTGGCGGGCCCGGGCCGGGCTCCGAGACGCGGCCGCACTTCCGGCCGGACGCTCCCGGCCCCGTGCGCGGCCCCGCTCACTTCCGGTCCCGGCGCAAGCCCCGCCCCCTTCCCCCCGCCGCAGGACGCGCTGCGTCTGTGGTCCCGGGGCCGAGCGCGGGCCCCAGTTCACGCTTTCTGCACCTGCACCCCGAGACGTGTGTGTGTGTGGGCACGTGCATGTGCCCGCGTGCACACACTCACTCACTCACTCAATCACTCTTATCACTGTGTTTGTCCCGGGCTGTGGTTTCTGGATATCACGAAGCAAATGAGACTGTTAACAGATAACCTAAAAAAAAAAAAAAAAAAAAAATTACGGACTCGCAACAGAGGGAGACGTTGCACTTCTGAACTAGTTAAAGGCACCCGGAGAAGATCTAACAGGGGGACAGGCACACTGGCCGCCGTTTTCCCAGGACGCGACAGAGGTCCACTGGGTTTGCTTCCGAAGTCCAATGCTTTGGCCTTGCGGTTTATAAAAATTCTTCTCAGCCACACCGGATGTTGAGGCCTACTTCTCACTATTGCAAGGATATCCCTGTCTCTTTCTGTTCCTGCCTGGCTACCTGAACGACCCGGGGGACACTGTGTCAGGGATGCGACACAGATGTCATTTAAATCAGAGAATCAAGGAGGATTGTTCGGAAGGAACAGCCCCGCACGTAGTCTGCATTTCAATGATCTTTGCTTTGATTTCGGTGACTGTGAGGACACTGCTTAATTTCAAGCAGCAGGTAATGATCTGGATCAGGAAGAAAATAGAATCTGATTTTTAAAAATCACTAGTGAGGGAAAATCACATTGAAAGACCCGATCGCCTTCGCTGATGTTGTAACTTGTTTCTATGGAAACATTAGAACTAGCCAAAGCTTTCCAAAAGTTTCAGCAGACGCGGCGGCCTCCGTCCCCTTCCTTAAGCATGCTCTTTTATTCAAATCTAGCGCAGGCTAACAATGGAACTCCACAGAACAACATTCTAAACAATGATTTTCTTGCGATGACTTTTCTCCCCTAGCGAATCGATATCATTCGGATACTCTCTTTTTTGTTGCTGTTCCGTGCATTGCCAGTAATAGCAGGGCTGTGCGGGGAAGGCGCGGAAGTTAAGGTCTGGCCGCGGGTCAGCCAGGCAGGTGTCCGCAGAGCAAGTAGTACAGTCACCTGCCAGATAACCACGGGACGGAACGTCAGGGCGCCCGACATGCATGAAGTCACGCGGGCGACAGACACACCACAAACTGGAGATAGAAGGTTAAGCCCCAAATTCCTGGGGCGCAGGGATCGTGGCAGAGTGAGCCATGAAGAGCAGCTGGGTTGAGATCGCCCAGGCGTTTCCTGGCAGGAAAGGCAGAAACTGGAAGCGATTTTGAACAGTTTCGCTTGTCCTCAGTTTAGTTTAAGCTGCCGTGTGGTCACATGCTGTCCCTCTGAGAAGCTGGGCAGTCCTGGGTGGGTTACCCAAATCCTCTGTGCCTGGGTCCTCTCCCTGTACAAATCAGGGGCGGTAATCACACTGGTCGCTATGCGTGGAGTTTACAGGTTTCGTGTAATTTCAAGTATTCAAATTCTTGGTTCCCTCAATAACTTCCATGTGGTTTTCTAAGGATTTAGAACATTTGTTAGTCGACACACTGTATGTTAAAGATGTTATTTTGGGAATGAGGTCCAGCCATGTTCTATGCGTTGCTACCTCGACACCAGCCAAATAATAGGTGAATTACTTGTATTCCTGGTACCACTGGTGCCTTATCTTATAAATACTAGGAATAGCATTTCCTGTCTCACAGGGCTTTACAAAGATTTAATGAAACAGCACACAGAAGCACACGTCACACCGTCCGCCATACGAAAAGTGTACGGGTGGTAGTGGATATTACCGGCTTAAACATTCATTTGACGTCGTGTATTTAAATTTTTGTCTTTGTCATCCTCTGACTTTTCGAGTTTTTAAAGTCTTTTTTTTTTTTCTGTAGAAAACAAGGTAGTGTTTGTAAAGAAATGCAAATTGACACAAAAAACATTAGACTCATAACATATGCAAATTTAATGAGAAGAAAGACTTCGATTTCACAGAAATTTATGGGCTAATTTTTCAACAGAGGAGTTTGAATAAGTATAAACCACTTGAATATTTATAAAAACCTAGCTTAACTTTTTTTTATGTCTCCCATTATTAAACTATACATTAAATATTATAAAAACTCAGCAATAATTCATATAAATGGATGCTTTGTAGTTCAGAAATACATCCAAGTTACATAAGACACAAGTTATACAATATTAAAAAACAAGACATTCAAAATTAACATCATAAATATAATAAGATAGTCAAAATATTGTGAACAAGTATTCTTGGGTCCATAATGGTATCTCTGTGGCAGTCGAAGGTGAAGAAGAAACAGGCCATTCCTTCACGAGCACGGTGCCTCGACGCGGCAGCCACGATGGGCCTCTGCACCCAAGTGGCTTCGCGTCCACGGCGCTCACAGCTCCTTCCCCTTCAGGGGGTGTGACTGGAGGCCCGAGCTGCTACCTGCGCTTCCTTCAGTGACAGACACCCAGCGGTGGCCAGAGAGGCGACGCCCCACCTGCTCGCCGCCGTCTGTTAAGTGCGTCCCACGCGGTGCCCCCCCTCCCTCTCCCTCCCTCTCTCTCCCTCTCTCTCTCTCTCACACACCCATGCACACACGACGGACCAGCTGTGGCTAGACAGGTCACCTAGCAGCCCAGTGCCTTCCCGCGGGTGACCGCGTCCCGCTGCCCCCAGCCTCCTCCTGAGCCCGTGCCGTCCGCAGAGCAGAGAGCTGGGCGGCCATCCCGGCCCAGGCAGAGCACGTGAGGTGCCCCTCGGTCCGGTGGACATTGTGTGACGATGGCAGCGTCGATTACATCTCTACCGGGAAAGTTTATGTTACTACTTTTTAAACCGTCTCTGCTATTTCTGCAAATAAACACCAGGAGAGAGGATGGTTTGCTGCGCGCAGGCTCTCTCCTTGGGGAAAACCCTGTCACACTGGTTTTCACGTGCATCCCCATCTGAGAACAAAATCAGCAGGTGGGAGGAAGAAAAGCCAGCACGAACCTCGGAGGTCACGCAGAAAAAGTTATTCGGTAAGGAGAAAACCTGGGAGCTGGCCGGCGTCTCTGCTGGAGGAGGCGGTGGCCTTCGACCCTGCGACTGCAGCTCACGCTCAGATGTCCGGGCGGCGCATGCTAAGTTTACGGTATTCACCGTTTGCAAGATACTTGGACCATCTCTGTGGCGTCTTAGAAACCTCAAGACGAGGTGGAGCATCTGGGACGAGCCCTAATCTGAAGTCCCCGTGACAGTCTTAGGAAGGTGCAGCTTATGGCCTCAGATTCAGATGTTCGGGTGCAGACTCTGAGGCAGGGCCCTGACAGAGGCCTCAGTGAACCTCGTCCCTGTAACTTCCTGGGCTGCAGGTTGTCTCTTCCTGACCTCGTGCTTGGATGGAAATTTAGCACGATGCATGGGAGCAGACTGCTGTCCTAGGCGGGGCTGTGTGGCCAGGGGAAGTGAACATCCCACTAGGCTCCTGACCGTGGAAAGAAAAATATTAGAAATCAGAAGGGTGACCATTTCTCTAGCCCTTGGATAAGTGACAATTTTATGAAAATGAGGTCTTTTGGTTAACGTCGGCTGCTAACTCGGAGTTAGCCAGGGTTATGTAAGGACTGGCTTAGCTGACGGCTCCCTGCGGACGGACCTCTGTCGTCGCTCCCTGGCAGTCGTCGTGGGTCCGTCATCGGCCCCGCAGTGTCCAGACTCTCCCTCGACCTGGATTCCGTAGCTCTCTGTGCAACAATCGAATCGTGTCGCTCTCCTTGTTAAAAATGTCAGATGCCTTCCCGTCGCTTTCAGACGAAGCCGAGCGGAGCAAAGCGCAGCGGAACCCCTGGCGTCGGGCCGGGCCGCCGCGTCTCCGAGGTCCCGGGGTGACACGGGCCCCCGCGGCAAGCCGGGCCATCGACGCCTCCGCGCTCACGTCCACGCCCGTCCTCTCCGCCTTCGCTCCCGGCTCGGTCGCCGGCCCTGGGAGACCGTCCTCGGGCCCGTGTGCTTCCGGGAGCCCCCAGGCCGGGGCAGGCCTCCTCTGGCTTCTGGTCCTTCGCCTGCCTTCCTGGAGGTGACCGGCTCGTTTGCTTCCTGCTTCCGCGCTTCGGGCGACACGTTCTTGATGAAAGGAGCATGTCTCGCTTATCCAGATGCCTCCGGCACAGGCCCGGCGGCTGGCACAGACGCCCACCCAGCAGGTTTACGGAGTTAAGTTAAACTCTAAACAAGTGATATTTCCCTTATCTGGCTGAAAGCTTAGAGGATGCAACGGAATCTGTTTTTCAAGAGTGAGAAGAACGGGTGAGGGGCGGCCAGGCCGTCGGGGCTGACGTCGAGCGCACGTGAGCACAGCAAGGTGACGTGGGGTCGAGTCTGAGGAACGAAATGGGGGCCCCTGGGGGGGTGCTAGATTACAGCAGCAAGTGGGTGCCTCATGCACAGGTCAGGCCAGTCGGTAATTCCAGAAGCTTCTTTCTTGTCTCGGTCTGAGGACAGGGTGAGTCCGCCCTAAAGGGTGGTGCGGGCGCTTGCACCGCGTGGTGACGGTGGTGGGTTCCGTAGGCGCGGCAAGCAGGCCGGGTGGGGACCTGCTGGGCTGTTCCGAGCGGCCGGGGCGCCCGGGCCCTGGTGGCGTGTGCTCGCGGCAGCTCGTCGCTCGGAGAGGAAGCACAGTGTTCACTCGTAAAACCCGGGTTTAGATTCGACGACTCCTAGGTCTTCCACCAGCCCTGGGCCATGCTGAGCACGAAGCTGAGGGGTGAACAGGCGTCACCCCGCTCGGCCGTGAGCGGGGCCACCCCAGTCTGTTCCACTCGTCCGCCCCCGCAGTGGCCCCGACGTGTGTCAGGCCCGGCGCCCCCCGCTGCCCAGCCTGCAGCTCCTGCCCACAGGGCTCTTCAGTTCCGTTCGCAAGGCCTCCGGGGGACCCGCTACCTCCATCTGTCAGGCGAACGTCACTAGGCTCTCAGCCTCGGACTGCTCATCCACGCAACGAAATGCTTCAGCGAGATTGATCTTTACAATTTCTTCCAGCTATTATATTAAGCCAACACATTTGCATTTTAATTACAGTTCAAACCCCCGGGGCCGAACATTCAAGAATCCATTCCGACTTCCGGATGGAGAACATTCACTCCTTTGCAGAACGGTGCAGAGAGATGGGGCTCTCACTTACTTTTATAAAGTTATGAAATCGCCTTTTAGTAAAATTACACATCTATACTCTTTCATACGACTCCTGGAGTTAGAAACCATATTAAAAACTACCCCACTGGGTTGCTAGACACAGCAAAGGTCAGGCTCCCGCCCTGCTGCAAGGCGAGCTGGCCGACGGCCTTAGGGTAAGCAGATTAGACGCGCCTCGAAGGGGCCCCGAAATGAAAGACATGTTTCATTTTACTAAGTCTCGATTCCCCACAGCCCTATTTTTACCTTTTCTCTTCATCACAGCCCCGTGTCGCACCTGCAGAATTGTGTTTTACTTAGGCGACATTTCTTCCTGTGGGAGGCTTCGTGAGGGCGTGCGCCGTGGTCCCCGCCACCCGCTTCTGCTCACCCCGTCGCCTCTCGGCGTCATGGGGGTCTCACGCCTGCCTCTCTGCTCGTGGAGGAAGCTGCGAGTTGGCTCCCTTCTCTGGCACCGCCTGTTGGAACCGCCCTGAGCAGCCACCTGGAGTTTTAGTACCCACCTCGCTTCACTGATTAAAGCCCGCGAGCGCGCACACATGCGCGCGCGCACACACATGCACACGCGCACACACATGCGCTCACACACACATGCACATACACGCACGCGCACACACACATGCACACACTCACACACATGCGCTCACACACACGCACACGCACACACACACGCACACGCACGCACACACATGCGCTCACACACACATGCACATACACACACGCACACACGCACGCACAGACGCACTTTGCATCGCAACGCTCACTTCGCTCTGAGCGCCCCCTGACCGATGCCACTGCGAAGACCACACCCTGCACCTCGGTGTCCCCAGCACCCTGCGTGGAACGGGCCAGCCGCTGAAGCTCCTTGGTCCAGGCCGGGGACAATGCAGGGTCGGCGAGCTTCGCTGGGTGAGGCAGCGGAGAGTCCGTGACCGCCGGACACTGCCCTAAGTGGCCTTTGGGGTCCCTTCTAACTCCATGAGCATGTGATTTTCTGTTCGTAGGAAGCAATACAATGTTTTGAGGTTAAATATGTGTTTTCATAAGCAGGATGACTTGTTTTCCTTCCCAAAAGGCTTTTCTCGTTGTTTTTCCTGACTATTCCTCTGATTTATTAAAGACATCCCGTTGAAGCCATCTGAGTGTGAGCAGAGAAAGTTCTCCTGCCCTAATTTCCTTTGGCTTTCAAATATAGTATCTTCTAGAAGGCAAGACTTTTTGAGACCAAATGCAGTGACTCTAAAATATCAAACAAAAGTGTATGAGGGCAACTCGTTTAAGACGCACAGAGGCAGAGAAAGGTGACCATTTCCAGTGAGGATCGCACTAAAAGGTGGAAGCATCATGTGTGCACAGGACCGAGCTTGGCAGCCACCGCGGCGGGGGCCACCTGCGGGAGGGGCCTGGCGTCCCGCGTGGCCGAATACCGCAGCCCTGCAGGTCGAGGATTCACAGGTACGGAAGAAGGAAAGGATAGGCTGGTGACTAAAGCTCACGGACTTCGACCTTGATACATTTTGCATATGAAAATGCTGATCTTGGAAACGTCGTCATTGTCATATCCTTTCCATGAACAAAAAGATATAAATCTCGCCGGGGCTCATTTATTTTCCATACAAACGGATGCGGGACCCATCATGGGACCTGGCTTCAGGCCACTCAGGGTGGAGGCCCCTCCCCTTTCCGGGTCCCATCGCCCGGGTTTTGTGGATCTGAATAATTCTGCCGGGGGCCAAAACTGCATGATCAGACTGCAGTAATGCAAGAGGGTCATTCCAGACTTAGACTTTCATTCAAAACTGGGCCTTCTGTACACTTGAGTTTTGTGTGCTTTTGCTCAGATAGGAAATCTAACTTTCATATATCTAGTCTTTTCAAAGTATCTGACGTAATTGCCTTTTTTTTTGTCCTTTTGATCATTCCTTGAACTCTTTGATGAACCATTCATAACTGTTCCTTCCTGAATTCCACAAACATATTTGAACAGAGACGAAATGTGTGTTCCTTATTGGAAATAATGATGAATTTAGCACATTTTATTTCTAATCGATTACTGGGATGATGGTGTCTCAAAGTCAATATTCTTTCATTATTTGGGTTGCACTGCATCCCCTAAATCACATTCGATCAGTAGTAGTGGGTGGGTAGTTACTTATAACTAGAATTGCTAATGGATACTTTCTTGTATGTATTGTTCTCAGTTTGTTTAATGAAGAAAACTATCAATAAGAGATATAACACTGAGAATTCTGACTCCACCAAGACACGTCTCAGCGAGGAATATCAGCTTTTCTTTCAGGGGATATGACATTAGTTACGAATGAACCTAAGCATCTTCCCGCTCATGCTGTGTGTCCTGTGCGGGTCCACGGAGATGCCCCTCCATGTGGTCACTCGGACACCAGGGCTGACAGACAGCCTTCGTGTTTTCTTTTACTAACGGCTCTGTCGAGGGGTCACTGGTGTATAAAAACTGCGCATGTTCAGTGTGCCCAACTCGATGAGCCTAGACGCCCATGAACACCCACACGCCATCACCGCAACCAAGGCAGCACACCCCCCGCCTTCCAACGTCTCCCGTGTCTGTTTTTGGAGGGTTATTTGTTTTGCTTCTTGTCCGTTTTGGTTTATTTCGTGTGTGTGTAGTTAGAGCACGTCACAGGAGACCTACCCTCTTAACTCACGTTGGCGCGCACAGCGCCGCCCTGATGGCTCTGGGTGCTGCGCGGCAAATCTCCAGAACCTACTCAACGGCGTCGGGGAGCCGCACACTCACCCAGCGGTCTGGGGCTGTGGCCACCTCGACGGGCGGCGCTGCACTGCCTGCCGCAGAGCGAGGACGGGAGGGGCGGGGGCCCAACAGATCGCCTTCGCTCCCGTCTGCCTTTCGGCATAAGTGGCTTACGTCACTTTCACTTGCAGCCTTTGAACCGGCGGGAGCTGTGGCCCTCCCTGTGTGGCGAGGGGCCGGCACGCCTTCCAGCGTCCCCAGGAGGAGGGGGCTGTCCCTGCCACATGATGCAGCTGCAGCTCATTGAAGCAGCGTCTGCTGGAAGCGCACTGAGTCGGTTTCAGAACCCAGACCCTCCCGTCGCCTCAGCGAATGCCCACCTTCCTCTCACCTTGTCCCCGGGCGACGGCAGGCTTGCTTTCTTCATGCTCAGGAGGTCCTACGGTCACTCGGGGGGTCCTGCCTGTGTGCCCCAAGTGAGCCCCCACCCCGCTCTTCCAGAAGCAGGAGTCCATGTAGGTCTGGGACCTGCCACGTGAGCAGCTCTGTGCTGTAGCAAATGAGGAAAGGTTCACGGTCTGTTTTAGGTCGAGACATCCTTATAATGGGCAACATGAAGAAAAGTTATTTCGTGTCACGAAGAACAGGAAATCCTAGCTTAAACTAAACTAAACAGGGTTCCGAGAACATTTAATATGCTGGGGGATATTATCGCTCATGAATTAAGGTGGAGGCCATGTGATTTAACTGTCTTTAAAACCCTTTATTCACAGAGCATCTAGAAAGATCCATGCAATCATTTCTTGCTAAATTCTTGGATTTCCACTGCCCCGAAAGGCATGTAATGATATAACTTCACAATACCTTTCAGACGCCTTTTTTTAGGCCGTTAGAAAGGTACATGTTCTTTCAAAATTTTTAGCTTTGTCTCAGTTTTATATCTTAATGTATGCGATTCCTTTAAACTGGAGATTTTCCCTTTGTTCTTGCCCCATAAGTTTCAACCCCGCCTCATAATAAAGTCTCCTGAAACGCTTTTTAAAACACTAGCCCCAGGACACGTGTCCGAGAGATTCTGGCGTACCGGGACTCACCCGATGGGCCGTGTGGCTCGGGCCGGTAAGGTAAGACCCACGCTGACTCTCAGAAACTCCGGTCCCTCCTGAACCTTTGTGCCCAAACCTAATGACATGTCATGGGGTGCTTTGTATCTGCATGTAACCAGTCACAGGGTCGTGACGGCCAGATGGATAAAGGACTTTAATATATTGATTAGATCTGTATCCATAAAGTAAATTTATTATATAAAATTAATGAATGCTCACTATAGGGAAGAAAAAATAATCCCCCGCCTGAGGCTAAATTACAGACGAGACTTTATTGTGTTTCCCGCTGCCTTTCAATTACACGCTAGTTTCCACGTGCAACTTCAAAGGTGTGTGTGTGTGTGTGTGTGTGTACGCTTCGGGCATGTTTTCAACTGACACTACAACTTATTCTTCTGTGTCATTTACTTCTCTTTTTAAACGTTATTTTCGTTGGATCTGTATTATTTAATCCACGGTGAGTAGTTTTTATTTAATTCTTTATGCGACATGGGTTACGTAGTATATATCGTAAATGATAACGCCGCGATGGCCTTTCGTGAGTAAATCTGGGTCCGCACACTTGTTGATCCTTTAGGAAAGAAGCCCTATTAAGGAAATTAAAGGGCGAAATTTATGAAATTTTTTTATTATTGAAATACACTGCAAAATTTTCATCTGTGAAGCCTTTGCTAAATTCTAACCTACACACAACAGTATAAACAGCAAATAATTGTTTACTTATCAAGTCAGCTGCCACCTTGCCGGACCCGAAAGGGTCAGCGGCACCAGATGCCACTTGTTCATGTCCAACGAGAGGATGGGTGAATTTATTTTTGCATGTTAATTGGTCGAGAGTATTTTCCTTTGAGCTTCTGTGATTTGGAGAATGGGGGGGGTGCTGCAGAAAGACAAGGCAGAGGCCCGTCCCCGTGTGAGGGGCGGCATTGAGCCCCAGAGCCCCTGGAGTAACACCCCTCGAGCTACAGAAACTCAGAAGGCCACGGCGACCCTCAGCAGCAGCAAAACGAAGATTCGGGACAGCTGCTCCATCGGAGGGGGCATCTGCATACGACTGCCTTCGCTTGAGATGCCAGCTGCAAGTTTGGGGTCCCACGGGCTGCTCTCACTTCAGACCAGCTGGCTAAATGTTTGGGGGCGTCCCATGATCATCTTCAAAGATGCTGTTTGCTAGAGTTATTCACGGAACTCGGGAAAGGGCTTACTTACAATTAAAGTCTTGTTACAGCCGAAGAAAATAAATTAGGACAGACCAAAGGACGAGACCCCCGCAGTGAGTCCGGGAGGGGTCTGAACCCCAGGCTTCCATTTGTCCCTCCCAGAGACAGCGGCAGCTCCTCCAGGAATGAGCCAGAGTCCACACAGGGCACCGCCAGCCGGGGGAGCCCACCCTCGATGCCCAGTCTGTGGGGCTCGGCCACACCCTCCCGCGGCTGACCTGCAGCGTCCAGGCCCGTCCTGAGGTCACTCGAACAGCTTTGGTCTCAGATTCCTCTTGAAGCCAGACTGACCGGGTGCGTCCCAAGCCTGTATGTATCACAGAGCACGAGGACTTAGAAGTGCCTCCCAGTAGCTCAGGGCAAAGACTTCCGCTTCGAAAAAGCTATTTTCTACTGCGCAGACAGCCCTGCGTGAATTCCAGCTAAATTACATCCTGTTCGGTGGATGTTTTTGTTGCTGTGCTCATTTGATGTGTTTTCTATATTTTCATTTCTTGTTTTCTGAATAAGGATGATTTCCAGAGATAATCTACAGGCCCATCTGTCAGAGGATTTGGCAAACGCTGGGTCTACATTCTAGAGCTTTTCTTTCTTTCCACTCACTGCAGGCCAGTATCAGTGACCCTGGGCTGACTCCCCGGCCGCAGTTTACCTGGACAGGTTAATAAGCTCCTTCAGGAATTTTTCAAAAATAGGATCGGGATAATATCCATTTGAAATTATTGTTGTGACGAGGCTCCACAAAATGTCATTTGTTACGTGACATAACGAATGACTGTGACGTAACGGCTATCGGAAATATCTCGTTAGACCTCGGTTCATTCCCGCTCCTTGGTCCTGACCAGCTGACATTGTCTCCCCAGTAGAAGTCGGGTCCTCAGCGCCTGGTCTCAACCAGGCAGAAACAAAAAATACACATAAAAACAACCAACCAACAACAAAAACCGCTTCGACTTTCCGGGTCCCCCCAGTCCCCTCACAATGCCCTCGTCTAGGTCACACGAAAGACGCAGGTGGTCCCCTGTCCCCTGCGGGTCCCGCCTGTCCTGTCAGAGTCCCGGTAACTCGGGGGCGGGGGGCTGTGGAGGAGGGCGAGGAACGGCCCAGGGGAAAGATCTCCTTGGTGGTTCTGAGCCCGAAGTGCCTCGGCGTGGGAGTCGTGACCGTGATTCCCCAAAGCGAGCGCTCCCCGGCCAGAGAAGACGGTGCAGGTCACAGCTGCAGGGCGGCGGGTCCCCGGCCGGCGCGCGGAAGTGACAATGACCGAGAGGAAACGGGCTTGGGACTTCGCGGGGGGACGTTTAAGGGAACGGGGCGCCGTTCGCCGTTTCCTCCCGAAGGGCTTTATTCCTCCTCCGAGAGAGGCAGCCGCAGGAGGACGCGCTGCTCTTGCGTTTACGAAACTCCTGCCCGGCTCACAGCTCGGCGCAGTTACGTCTCAGAAGCGTGTGTCATCCTGTCCGCCGCAGCCCGCAGCACCCAGCACGGGCAGCACGCGGCCCCGCGGCCGGCCCCGCGCCCGCGTCTGCAGGCGGAGGCCGTGGAATCCGGTCCCCTGCCGGCCTCCCCTCCGACGCTGCTTCGGCATGACAGGTGCCGAGGCCGGTATCGTCGAAAATGGATTTTTAATTCCTCATCCTCATTCTTCTCGTTTGAATGACGATCAGGAGGCCAAGGTGGCAGCAAACATTCTTATTCAGCCATTTTTCTGAGAACGGCCGCAGGTGTTTAAAAAGCCCTTTCGGGTGAAGACTCGCCCGTGCCTTGATGACGCCTTTGTGTGGTTGGGACGTCATCTCCAAGGCTTAAATCACCCGGCATCCAGGAGGCAGCGAATGGCAGCAACTCGATTGGGACCAGATTCTTCTGTTTCCCAAAGGTTCCTCTGAGACATTTTGCAACACGACTTGTGACACTCGGAGAAAATTACCTAAGACGTCCGAGCCTAAATTCTTCATGTGTCGAGAGAGGACTATCGGGCTATCGTGAGGATGTGAGGAAATGATGCGTATCAGGCGTTAAACACAGAGCACGTGTCGAGGAATGCCACAGCAGGGCGCGTCGTAATGAACTTTCTTTCTCTTTCTTTCTCTCTGTCTCTCTGTCTCTCTGTCTTTCTTTCTTTCTTTCTTTCTTTCTTTCTTTCTTTCTTTCTTTCTTTCTTTCTTTCTTTCTTTCTTCTTTCTTCTTTCTTTCTCTTTTTTCCTTCCTCCCTCCCTCCCTTCCTTCCTTCTAATTTTTGAGATGGCACACGTGTTATTTCCATATCATCGGGCCAGAGACGATTCTGAAACACGCCCTGGCGAGGGCGCGGCCCCCACCCTGGTCTGAGGGAGCTGACACGGGTGGCACGTCACACAGCACGCGGTGTCCGTGCCGGTTCCCACGTCGCGGCACGTGAGGCCGGGCGCTAGGCCCGCGCTCGACCCCGCCAGCCATGCCACGGCCGGCTGAGAAAAGCTCAGGTTTTCCCGGGAAACCAGAGAGTCGTAGAACTTCCCTACAGGGCGCGTGAGTTTTAAACACGAGCTGACGTCGGCAGCGCGGGGGCTCGGCCCGCACGAGGCGGCCGCGCCGCAGGCCTCGGCTGCTGAGCGGCTGTGAGCGCCCAGTGGTGCGGCCGCCGGCTCGGCTTTCCAGCTAGCGGAGGCCCAGCCTGCTTGGGAGGCAGAGAGTCGCTGTCCCCGGGGGCAAAGGGGCGTCTCCCGCCCTCGCATCCCCGGTCGGCTTCTGAGCCCGTCCCTCGGTCCGGGTTCAGCATGTGTGCGCGTGTGTGTGAACGAGCATATGTGTGTGCACGTGTTTCTCCCGATTCTCCGGGGGTTCCGCGTCGCCGCGCCTCTCCTAGGTCTGCGAGGTAAAGGAAACCAAAGTTAGAAAACGTGCATGTTACCATCAAACCAGCGGCGAAGCTCGTTTCCCAAACGGGCGACGTTGCTGCCAGGGGCACACTTCTCTCTTAGGTCGTCTGACTTTAAATGGGACATAAGACTAACCGAGCGTGACTCAGGCACGGCGAGGTCGTCTCCGGCAGCCTCAGCCCTGCACTTCAAGGCTGTGGACACCCTCGGAAACGCGCCCCGTCTTGGGACTGCGAAGGGGCCGCGCGGTCTCTCCGCGTGTCCGCGGGCTTTCCACGTCCACCCCCGCTCCCCGCAGCCCGGGTCCGAGTGCGGACGCGCAGCGCGGCCGCTCCTCGCGCCTTCCGCGTGTACAAAGGGGCACGGTGTTTTCCCGCGTCGAAGGATATGGAATGACTCTTTACAGTATATTAATTGAAAAAAATCTGCCCTCTCAATACTGAACTTGAGAGGACAGGATTATTTTCCCGCACTGGCGCCGGAATTCTCCCAGCTCCCGCCCAGACGAGCGGCCGAAGCAGCCGTCACACTCCCCATGTCCTCGATGGGTTATGTCATTTAACTTCCCTTCCTGCCGGCTCTGGGACTTGATTGCTCTTAAATGCCTTAGAAATACTATGACTCACTCTGTATTTGGTCGGCGTTTGTGATAACATCATCCCCAAATCAGAGCCCATATTCATTTAAGCGACAGTGATTGAATTAGGCGATTTTCAGCTGACTCATTCAGTGTGGGTTAAAACATAAAAATAACCTCTGCTTCCTAAATGCTCAGTCAGGTTGTTAAGAGTTTTGAAAGGGTTAATTAGGAAAAAGGCCAAATAATTATATTGTTCAGCTGTAAGGAAAAAAAGACCGGATCAGCTGATTTTACTCATGTCCCAAACCGGTTTTCGACACGCGGTCGAGAGAGTGACTTGCCGTCAACGCCCCGACATGAGGCGGGCGGCACGCTCTCTCTTGGGCGGGAGCGTACTTTAGCTGCCCGTTAAAGGCCCTGGAACGTGTCCGTGGACTCGGCGCCGTTCCTCGGCTTTCGCCGTGGCCTGCGAGGTGTGCTCGTTGAGCGGAGGCGTTGGCGGAAGCCCCCGTCCGCACCTGAGAGAAAATCGGTCTAACGCGGAGAGGAGAAATTAAGACAGCGGTGATGAGGGGCTGTGGATTTTAAAGGAGAAGCCGTCGGAGTCATTTTAACAGTCACTAGAGTTTTTCGGAGAAAGATATTTAAGCCGAGCGATTGCAAGGTGCGCCAGGCAAGAAGGAAGACGAGGAGCAAGGAGGCCAGCAGCCTCCACTGCAGGCGGCTCTGTCAACGTGTGTGTGCATGTGTGCACGAGCATATGTGTGCACACGTGCATGTACACACGAGCATGTGTGAATGAATGTGTGCATGCGTGAGAGGCCGTATGTGCGCATGTATGTGAGCATGTGTGTGCATGTGAGAGCATGTGTGCACATGTGTGCATGCATATGAACATCCGTATGTGTGGCGTGTGTGTGTGAGTGAGCGTGTGTGTGTGCGTGCACGCGTGTGTGTGGTGTGTCACTCCAGTGCCTCATCGCGCAGACATCCACTCTACTCATTTGGAACAAGAGCAGATAAATAGAACGAGCAGGGGACGTGAGTTATGGGGTGCCACACGACCTCCTGTCATTGGAACGGCGACGAGAGGCCCCCATCAGCCGGGGTGCGGGGCGGGCCATGCCGCCCGCGGTCCACGTCAGCCTCACGTGAGCGTCAGTGCCGTGGGTTTGCGAGGAAGGCAGTTTGGGTCTGACCGGCCCTGCCGAATGGATCCGTGAAGTGACGCTACCCTCCTCGGTCCGGGAGCCTCGTCTGAGGTCCCACTGGCCTGAGGACGGGAGCCGCCGTCCCTCACGCCCTTCGCTGGTGGAAAGGACACAAGTTCCGCCTCCGCGGCACCGTGACCCGTAGGGAGCCGGGGCGTTCGCTCGGCAGGGTTAGTTTCCAGCCTCTTTTTAATTTGAACAAAAACCTTGACTCGAAATTTTGTAAGTAGTCCAGGGAAAGATCAAGCAAAAATAATTAAAAATGTCTGAGTTGAACGGAACGTGCGTATCTATTCTTGTTCAACTCCTATTTCCATGCAGTCACTGAGAAATGAGTAAAAGTGACGGCCACATACACCTACGACGAATTACAACTTCTGCATGAGAACTAGTTAAAATAATAAAATTAATGTTAAAACTTCTGTGGCTTATCTCCTATAGTTTTACATTTTCAAGCAAACGATTCAGCATCCGAGAGGAGAGCGATGTTTCCATTCCCGCAGACTCTAATTTTGCAGTCGCAATTATTTTTTGAAAAATAATATGAGGTAGACACTCGGGAAGAGCACATTTTTAGAAGTTATTTTTGGACTTTGCTCCTAACTGCACAGATAATCCTTACTGATACATTGCCAAGATAATTTTCGTCAGTGGCTGATTTGCCCGGAAATAATTTAGCTTGCAGATAAATTCTACCTATTGTACTATCGTTCTGCTTCGAGTTCCTACTTCTGGAAACAAAGGCTCCGTTTTGGTAACGTGTGAGGAACGGATGTCATTGTTTGTGAGCTGCCCCTGGGACCACAAGAGTCCCCTCCCCCCCCCACCTCCCCAGCGGCCAGCAGAGGATACGGGCGCAGATTTTCACAATTACAGGGCTCAGGTGACCAGTGCTGGCCCAGCATGATTTTAAATCTTACAAATATGGTCTCAAATAACCAGATCTCGCTTCCATGGTAATTCTATTTTAATCTGTACATCTGATGTGTATAATTACGGAAACTGCTTTCCTACGTGAATTCTTCGAGCCTATTTTGATGGCTCATCTTTGTTCATTACAGCAAAATTAACCTGATAATCCCGTTAGCGATGGTGGAATCGCCCCGTTAAACCCCGCGGAAGCAACCGGCAGGCAGCCGGGGACGTGACTTGGATGCGTCGTATACTGTTAAGCTCGGTCGCAGGTGGGTTTTCACGCTGTTTCCAGCGGGCGTCAGGGGGCCGCAGCGCGTGCGCATGCGCGCTCCGGGGCGCGGCGCAGGCGGCTTCGGAGCCGCCCCGGAGCCGCGAGGGGCCCCGAGCTGCAGCGTGTCCCGGGGCTGCTGCGCGTCCAGCGGCAGGACGTGGGCAAGCGGCAGCCTCTGACCCCGGAGCCAGTGCGCACGGCGGCCTCACGCCCAGCCGGGCGCCCCGGACGCCCCGTGTTTGTCCGCGACGCGCTGTAGCGCCCGCAGGGGGCGCCCGGGGCCCCTTTCCCTGGGGACGTGCACCGCAGCGTCTGCAGAGCCCCGTCCCTGGGCCGCGGGGCTGGCGCCTCGCCCGTGCGGATGCCGCGCCGGTTCGGGCTCAGCGGTGCGGGTCGGCGCCTCCGACACAGGCACGGAACACGCCGGAGGGGCCCGGCCCAGGGGCTCCTGCCCTGACCGCCCCCCTGTGCGGCGACCCGAGGGCCCAGGGGCTCCTGCCCTGACCGCCCCCCGTCCGGCGACCCGAGGGCCCAGGGGCTCCTGCCCTGACCGCCCCCCTGTCCGGAGACCCGAGCGCAGAGTCCAGAGGGTTTGGGGAGAGCGGCGCGGCGGCACCCCGGCTCACAGAGACGCGGCGCGGCGCCAGCCTGGCCGCGGGCCCGCAAGTGGCGCCTGACACCCGCGCTGGCTCCCGGCGCTCGCGGGCCGACGTCTCTATCTCCCTCCGAGCGCCTGTGATTAGCTCGGACCCCGGGATCAGCCAGCCTCGCAGCTGCTCTCTAATTGCACGGGTTTGTGGAAAGATAATTCATTTGCGCACATGGGTGTTTTTGTTCCCTCAACAGAATTAAAAGAGAGAGAGCGAAGCCGCTTCCGCGCCGCGTGGCGGGCCTGGCCGCGGGCGCACAGAGCCCCTGGCCGCGGGCGGGGGCAGGTGGACGAGAGCCAGAGCCGAGTGGCGCGAGGGGCCCGGGCGGAGCGCAGAGCGAGACGACGCAGGGCGGGCGCCACGGACGCAGGCCCGGGGCGCAGAGACGCGCCCCCGCGGTCGCCGCGCCCCCCAGGGGGTGAGGGCGGGTCGCGTGGACAGGGGTGACGCATGTCTTCCAGGTTTCCAACGGCACTTTCCAAAATCTTCCTAAGACGGGTTGGCTGGGCGTCAGCCCCGCGGGGCGAGGCCGCCTCAGCCCTCAAGGGGCGCTGTGCGGGGGGCGGAGCTGGAAGTGGACTGTCGCATGCGTCCTGCTTCCAGGGACCGAGGTGAGTGCGCGCCGCCTGCCCAGCGAGGGGGCGCCATGCACCTCCGGGCGTCCTTGCCCTCGGCGCCTGTCCTCTGCGGCCCCGCGGGTGGCACCCCGACACCCCGGGAGGAGCCGCTCGTCGCCCTCCGGAGCAGCACCCCTGGTTCGGGCTTCTCTGTGTGAGCGGTGGCCCGGCACGGCCCCCCGCCCCGCAGACATACGCTGGGGGACAGGCCTCCGCTGTCCCAGCCAGCCTGCCGCTCTTTCTGGGGCCCCGGGAGTGGGGGGTGGGGAGCGAGGCCAGTTCGGAGTGTCCCAGGCCGAGCCTCGTGCACCCGGAGCCGACAGGAAAGGGGGGCCCGGGCCCCGCCTCCCAATGCGCGAGGAGAAGGACTTTCTCAGCGGTCCCCAAAGCTGACTTTCCGCCCTCCTTCCCAAGGAAATGTCAGGGGGGTCCGCTTTGCTTCGAGAGGCTCGGGTCGTCTCACCCACAGGGGACTTCCCTTTTTTAAAAGATGTATACATATTGAGACCGCCCTGTATACAGGTGCAGGTCCGCGGAGCTCCTCACGCACAGGTGCGGGTCCGCGGACCGCCCCACGCACCACGCGCGAACTCCCACGCGGGCGCCCCTCCTCCGCTCCGCTTGGCCCGGAGCCGGCACCCCCTCACCCCAGCATCCAAGAAGGTGGTTGCCGAAGCACTTCAGATCTCTAAAATGATTACGGGGTTTCATGAAACCTGTAATGGAGCCTCCTATTCCGCTGAACACGTGAACACAGCGCAGTCAACGGGACGCAGCGCCTGGGGGCGCGGAGCGAAGTTTGACTTTGTGCGAACCCCGTGGAGCCCCGCGTCGCCCGCGTTTCATACAAACGCGTCTGAGTTAACATTTTCACACCGTCACGGGGTCTCGTGGTAATTTGTTTCCGACAGCTATGGAATGGGCACGTTTCACACATCAAACAGACCTGACTTCAAATCCTGGTTTCTCCTCGTGGGAAAGGGGTGGCTTCCAGCCCTCGCTTCCTCCTCTGGAGAAAGGACGTGACGTCACGCGTCACCCAAGGCCGTGGCCCATGTCCGGGTCCCCTGCGTGAGATCACCTGCACACTCCGTGGCAGGACGGGCCAATAGTCGACAAAATTCGTTCCTTCCTCAGGAATAAAAATTAAGAAGGTGAACGTTCACTCTCTCTCCTCAAACAAGATGTTCTTCACCACGTGGTCTCTTTTCAGAACTGAATCTCTCGTAATTAAAGAAAATCAGACCAACTAATTGTTTTCCTTCCGAGAGAACCATCTAGTCGGATCTCACGAGGCAGAGAGTGGGACTGCGCCAGAGCAGAGGAGTTCAGTCACTGACAGGCACGTCCGCTTCCAGCTCCGCGCTCGCGGAAAAGGCGGTGGCGGGACACAGCGGACACGTGACGAGGGCCCGCGCCCGGAGAGTGAGGCGCGAACCGAAAAGCCCCCAGGAGACGCCCCGTCGTGGGAAGCCGCCTCGTGAAGGAAGCCAGTGTGTGCGTTCCTTTGTCCGTCTGTTCGTTTGTTTTCGTTCTGTTCTTCGTTTGCCTTTTCCACCGCAGTATTTCACGCCGCGCAGCCGCTCTCAGACACGCCTGCGTCGCCCTCTGCGCCGCACCGCAGCCGAGCGCGGGGGAGGCCGGCGGGTGGCCCGCAGCCCGCTTCCCCCCTTCCGGGGTCTCCGCTGACCTTTGCGGGCTCCGTAGGTCCCCGGCGAGGAGGAAGGGACGGGGTCGGAAGGGCCTGGCCCAGGCGGGCGAGCGCGGCGCCTTATGGCTGCCCGGGGTGTTCGCCACGCTCTCGAGCCTCGGCGGGGGGCCTCGCTGCACCGTCCTATTAAATCCTCACGCGGTCCTGGGCGTGCGACTTTATCCCCACGTCGTGGGGCAGAGCCGAGGCTCAGAAAACGCACGAGTCGGGGGCGGGGCGGGGGGCTCAGGCTCGACCCTCCCCTCTCGCGCCAGGGCGGGCCGCAGGCCTGCACCGAGCCACCGGGCTGATGGCGTTCCGTGGCCTCCCTCCAGCAACAACGTCCCTTCCACGCCGAGGCCCTGCCGCCCAGCACCGCGTCTCCCCCAGGCCACGTGCACGCCCTCCCCTCCTCCGCACCCGCCGGCTGCTGGACGCCCACCTCGGCTGCCTGCTGGGCGCCCCCAGTGGAAGCCACGCCCCGAAGCACACGACATCCCCAGCATCGAACTCCTCCCTCTGGCGTTTGAGGATCCGTGGCCTTGGTGAAGTCGTGGGCGTTGGGAGGAGAATGTCGTGGCTTCGTGGTCTGAGTGACAGACAAGATGCCAGTGGTGACATTTACGTCGCGGAGATGGTCTGAGGCCTCGCCGCGATGGCGTGAGCAGACGGGCGCAGCTGGGTACAGGGGGCCCCGCCCCCCGAGGGGCCTGCGCCGTTTCCCGGGCCACAGCCGTCTCACCACGAGTTAGCTTTACCTGCGGGGCTTCTCTGCGCAGCGGCGGCTGAGGCAGAGACAGGTGCGGGCGGAGGCTCTGCCGCCGCGGGGTCGCCACACACAGACCTACCGGAGGCGCGCCCCTTACCCCGACGCCGTGCCCGCGGCAAATCACGTCTGGACGATCGAGTGAGTAATCGCCACAGCCACTAAAGACGCGCCTCGCCCGCCGGGAGCCACACCCACTGCCGTCCCCGTGTCCACTCTGCCCCCACGCAGACGTCACAGCTGCACGGATGTGCGCAGGGCTCCTCCTTCATTAACCGCGAGTGTCCTGTGTGCGCGACTCGCCCCACCGTGCGAGGACACTGTGCTCCGACTCCTCATTCCTTTCCTGAAATACTTGCCTGAGTAATAATTTCAGACGCGGTCGGTGGAGGCTGCAGAGGGAGGTGGTCGAGCAGCTGGCCTGTGACCTGTTAGACCCTTGGGGACGGGGGTCCCCTGGGCAAGGAACAGGGGGGAGCAGGTTATCTAGTCGAGCCCCCCTGGAAACTACGTCTCTGGGTGGCTTGTCACTAGGGGCCCAGGCACCTGTCCACGTCGTGCCCACAGTCGGGCATGTCCGGTGCCCAGCTAAGGGTGGCGCAGAGGAAGTGTGCCCCGCGTCTCGAGGCCTGGCCCCCAGGCACGCAACGCCGGGAATGACACCCCCTCCCGCTGTGGGGCTGTCCCCACAACCTTCACCCTGGCACCTCGCCCGGCGGGGACATGCACAGCCAGTCTCGAAGCCCCGGACCGCTCTTGGCTCTGCCGGAGCGCCCGGTTGTCTCTGTCCCTGCAGTCACTCCCGGCCCTGCCCCCGGGGAGCTGACCGGTGGGAACGTGACTTGAGGGTTTCACGTCAGCCCCCGACAGAGTGAAAACCAGCAGAAACTCACGCCGCGCGTGGCCCGTGGAAGGCGCCCTCCCTGCTCCGCCACACGAGGGGCGTGGTCGTCACCCCGACATGCCTGTGGCCATCCCCTGGGGGGACGAGCAGCTGAACTGTGGGCCAAGCGGGCTCCCACGCTGAAGCGCGGGCCTCTCGCTGGCCTCGCACAGCGCCCGGATCTCTCCCTCTGCTGGGTGACGGCCCAGCGCGGCTGAAATGAAAGCGGCATTTGTCACTTTTATCAGCACCATTTTCACCAGCAGAAACCAGTGATCCGAGTAAAAATGATAAGCCTGCCATTCCTGCGGCTCGGGGAGGCTTTCACAGCGGAGGGCTTAGCCGCGAGCCCCGGCGTGGATGTGGTGAGCACCCAAAGTCAGAAGTGACAGACCAGCGAGTGTCTGCAGGGTGGCTCGCGCAGCGGCGTGGTCCCCGGGCCCGCGTCCTCCACCCTCGGGGCCCCTCCAACTCACTCACGCCTTTTTCTCACTCCCCTTCCGTCTCGTTCTTCTGAGAGGCCGTGGGGCGGATAGGGAGGGCGCACACCGGGACCTCACCTGCGGCAGGTGAGGGCGTCCGGGGCCGGGTGGCGACTCCCTCTCTTCACCTACAGGAGCCGCGTGGGGGTCTCTTCCAACACACCAGGCGCTGTGCACACGTTTTGTTGGGCATTTTAAATAACGAACTTTACTGTTTTCAAATAGGGTTAGGTTTGCTGAGCAATTTAGCAGAGAGTACAAAGAACCCCACAGACCTCTCATGCCCCAGCACGCGGCCGCCCCTGCTGCTCACATCCTGCAGTCCCGCTGCGTTCGTTACAAGGCGGATACATTGATATTACTTCAAGTCCATGGTTTACATAGAAGTTCACTCCTGGTGCTGTGATTCTGTGCGTTTTGACAGACGGATAACACACGTGCTTACCTTGCGATCTTTACATAGTACGTGCTGAGGGTTCCCGGCCCTAAAACTCCTCCGTGTCCTGCCCGTTCATCTCCCCCCACCCCCAGCCCCCGGCAGCCGTGATCTTTTCACTTTCTCCGTAGTTCTGCCTTCTTCAGATGTCACATAATTGAAAAAATACGGGACGCAGCCTTTGCAGCCGGACACCGTTCCCTGGCCGTGTGCGCGGAGCCAGCCCCGACGCCGCGCCCTCCGGGCCGCCGGCGCACCCGCCTTCCCACCGGGTGCTGTTCCGCGGCCCGCGCCCGGCTGCTCCCGCGTCCTGGCAGCTGCAAAGGGCTGCGCCATCCGCCTCCGCGTGCGGCGTCCGTGTGGACGCGTGTTCGTCTCTGGGTCAGTGGCGAGGAGCGTGGAGGCCGGGTCGCGTGCCGAGAGTGTTCTAGTTCTGGGAGCGCCCGCCAGGCCGTCTCCCACTGCGCGGGCACCCGTCCGCTCCCCGCGGCGGTGCGCGACGGCTCCTGCTCCCGTGTCCCCGCCGGCCTCGGCCCCGGGGGTCGGCGCCCCGGGTGTCGGCGGTTCCCGCAGGACGGGGCGGTGTCTCGTCGGCTGCGCCATGAACGCGCCTTTCCCTGCTGACAGCGCGCTGAGTGCCTTTTCGTTCGCTTATCCGCTAACTGCGCATCTTCTTGGGCGAGGTGTCTGTTTAGATCTTTTTCCCTTTTTCAACTGTTTTTGTTGTTGTTTGCTTCTTGTTGCGTTCGAAGAGTTTTTTTAAAAACATTTTGGACACGAGTCCTTGACTAGATACGTGTTTCCCAAGCGTTTTTTTCCCAGCCTGCGACTTGCCTTTTTCTTCTCTTCACAGCGTCCTTCACGGAGCGGAGCTTTCAATGTTCGTGGAGTCGTTTATCAGTTTCTTCTTTCGTGGGTCACGCCTCTGGCGTTGTACCAAAGGACTCGTCACCAAGTCTCACGTCTTCAGTTTGCTCCCGGTTATCTTCCGGGAGTTTCATGGCTTTTTAAAATTTAGGCGTGTGGCGCGTGTTGAGTCAGCGTTCGCGGAGGCTGTGAGGTCTGTGGTGTCCGCTTGTTCCAGTGTCATTGTTGAGGTGACGGTCATTCCTCCTCACGTGGCCCTTGGCCTTTTTTCAATTTCTCATCAAAAGCGACTCGGAAGTAGTCATTGTGCATTCATTTTACAAAGAAAGAAAAACAAGACTCAGAGACTGAAGGCCCCCCCCCCCCCGCCACCCCAAGGCTGTGTTTGCCGATGCCCCAGGATGGCCAGCGAGGTGTAGGAGACTCGTCGACGTTAAACTCTCGGAAATGAGGTTCTGACTCGGGGACCTGACTATGGGCGCCGGCACTGTGCCCCACGAGTCCATCCGGTGTTACCGATTTAATCTTCACCGCAGCGAGAGCTGCTTTGGCTCTTGCTCGCTGCCTGTTCCTTGCGCAGAAACAGATCACGGCACTGAGAGGCCAGCCTCCCGGGAGGCCCGCCTCGCACCGGGCGTTCCGCAGTGACCTGTGCCTCGTGGCCCACGGGCTGCCACAAACATTTACCGGGGGTGGACGAGAGGGGCCGTGGAGGAAGGAAGCTCACGGGGGTGTCTGATCGCAAGCCTCGCGGGGCGGTCGTGGTGCGGGCCGCCAGCCCAGGCCTGCAGCTTCTCAGCGAGAGGCCTGCCCGGGCCTGCGTGTCCAGGCGGGCAGACCCTTGCGGCGCCAGCGGGCCCAGCCCTGGACGGAGCGGGCTCCCTCAAGAGGGCGCGTGATCCTGTTAACCATCCCGAATCCCATCCCCCCTCGCTCTCTCTGCCTCCTGGCACCTTCCTTATGACCCCTCCTTAGTTTAAAATGCACTTACGAAACTGCAAAACTGTCATTCTCTGGGGGATTTGAAATCTTGCTCCCTGGCACATGTTGTCAGCTTGGCTCAAAGAAACTCATACAAATTCTCTGTGGGTTTGGATGTTTCTTAGTCAACAAGGAAAGGTAAAATGGGAAATCAGTAAGTTACTTCTAAATTTAAAAAAAAATTATAATTAAAGGATAAATAGGTTTTCAATCGGATATTGCCATTTTTCTTTGAAAAAATAAACATTAAAAAAAACTTTAAAAATGCAAGCAATAAACAAATGAATACTTGTCAGATATACAATCGGCTCCCAGAAGAATTTGGAATGGAAAGTTCAAGCCGATGACTCTTAGACAGAAAGGGCATGTGTGGGGGAGGGAGAGATAAGTCTTTCCTATCTGAGATGCTGAGATGACTCCTGTCCTATGAAGTGAAAGCCATAGCGTATGTTAACCTACTATATTTACATTTTGACAAAGTTTAATTTGTGATTGTGTCCCCGATTTGTTTGTTTTAATTACATTAGAAAAACTACTTTATCAATTTATAGGTCAACATCTTCATTCATTCAACACCCAAAATGGCTAAAAATAAATAAATAGAATATGAATTAGATAATGCCGAACTCTTTAAGAGGCTTGGGAGGGGGGAGCCTGGGACGACCCAATAAAGCGGTTAACGATCCCAGAACTAAACCTGGCAACTAGTTTCTCACGGGGAAGACTCTCACCGCCCTCCAGCTGATGTGTTCTCCGAGCATTGGTCCTTCCGGTCGGCGGGCAGGGTTCCTGCTGCTCGATTTACAGGGGGAGACGATCAATTAGAGCAGACAAAAATCCATACCGGGAGCGACCGGCATACAAAGTAGAAACCAGGTCCCACGAGACATCTGCAGAAGGTTTTGCAAAAAGATGCCAGGAATGACTTGATTTATTTCGTATCATTATAATTATATTATTGACTGCTTTAAGCATCACAGGGCGCACCCCTCCGCCGTGAGAAGCACGAATGATAAACTTACCAGGAGAAGGGAGCCTTGGCTTCCTTAGAAATATCTCTGGAGAAATAAGTATTTTACCCAGTAGAAAAAGAGATTCTAATTATCTGCTCTCAGAAGCAGGAAGTCCCCATCGCTTCCAGCAAATTCTTATTCTCAAAGCTGCTCTGACCCGTTAACTCTTCATTCTCAAGCCACCCACGAGTGCCTGATGCTCCTAGGGATTGCTCACCTCCCTGGGCTGGTCAGGGGAAGTCCGAATACACGAAGGAACTCCCTCTGGCCTGTGTGAAGCCCAAGGTGCCAGAGAACCTTACAATCAACCAACGGCGTGAGTGCACACAAAATTAATCATGAGTAAAATTAAACGTTCATAGCATCCACCGTGAGCATAAAATCGGTAAAACATTTCCTGGAAAGCAATTTCAAAATATGTCTCAAGAACCTTAACATTAAGACACCCTGTGGCCCAATAACTTCATTTGTTTCTAGCAAAACATATGAAGTAAATTACCAGAAATACAAACACAGATTCTTATACTCACCACACTTTTGTAACTAAGAGCAAAAAGTAGAGTCTGCACTACAGGAGAATGCTTAAACAAAGTGGAGCCGGACCGCAGAGTGCAGTCACGAGGGGTAATTAACTTTACTCTTCAAAGCAAAGGATGACGTAGGACAAGCTGTAGCGGAATGCTAAGCGGACAAAGCGGGCTAGAACATCACTGTGCTGAACGGCTTCGACCTCATGGAAACAAGTCGCAGCTGTTTATCTCTGGGGAATGGGAATTTCATGGATCCGTTTTCCTCATAACTTCTGCAGTCGTAAAGTTATACGCAAGGAGCACGTATTTCATCCATCGCTAGGAAAATTCTCTCTCTTTTTTGGGTTTTGCTTATCCGAGCCACACGCTTACATACTGCATTTCGTTGGGAGAGAAAACGTCCTTTTGCTTCTCAAGGTCAAGGCCTGGTCGGTCCCCAAGAGGCGAGTGCCACCAGGTTCCCCACACTGCTCTTTATCCGAAGTGTCGGTTTGACGTGAATCTCTGCCCGCTGTGCCCTCTGAGCCGACGTGCTCGCTTTCCAATCTGCGGCAGGGTAAAATTGCTTCCTGTTTTTTTGCAAAAACGGTTTCCAAGCGGAGCACAAGTGCTGATAATTTGCAGTCTCCAGACAAATGCCCACTTGGCAAGCGTTCGCTTCGCAGCTGCTCCGGCTCCCATTTGCTTTAGAAATCGGGACTTTTTTTGATGGAAAAGACCCTGGCATAAAGTTAGCTCTGTTCTTTTTATTAAATTTATTGGGGTGGTGTTGGTTAATGAGGTTACGTAAGATTCGTGCGCGCACTTCAAGGACACAGCATCTGCACCCTCCTCGTGTGCTGGCCGCCCAGAGTCCAGTCTGGTCTGTCACCCCGCGTTCGACCCCTCCACCCCCTGCGTCTGGCCCGCGCCCCTCCCCCTCGGTGACCGCCACCCCGTGGTCTTGTCTGCGAGTTTGTCCCGTTTGGCGCTCTCCGATGTATATCCCAGGTATGAGTGAAATCGCATGGCTCTTGTCCGTTTGCGTCTGACCTTTCAGAATGACACTGTCGAGATCCTGCGGAGGGGAAGGGAGCGTCCCACCCGCTGGGGAAGGGCGCGACCTCCGCGGACAGCGCTGGCCACGTGCGTCGGCCGAGCCACCTGCTCCGGACACCGAGACCCGCGCTGCCGTTGGAACTTCCCCGCACATGCGAGAAGCCGCGCGGGGGCAGCGAGGGCCGGGCTCCGCCTTTCTAGTTAGAGAGAAAGTCGTGCTGTCGCCGTCCACGTTTCATTACGCAGATGGCGGTGCCCGCGCGCCCCCCGCCGCTGCGCTGGGACCCCGGGGGAGCGCGGTCCCGAGCTGCGACCTCCGGGCGCGGGTCCCGCGTTTTCCTTGGGCTGCATCCATTGCGCGACCTCCATAAGGAGAAGAAAAGATCGAGCGAATAATGATGCTTCGGGGGCATTCGTACCGGAAATGGTATAATGTATTCACATATAAAATGGAAAAATACATTCTCTGGCCCTAGATCTAATGTCTTAATGTAAATAAAATGAGAAAATACCTATTTCTTTATGCCTGGCCTCTTTCCCTCACTTACGCTTGGAGTATAATTCATTCATCGTTTGTCACTGTATGATTTTTCATTGTGTGGACATATTACAGTTCCTTTATCCGTTTTATTGTTGAATATGGCATGCTCCTCAATTATACATGAATTTTGCACTTGTCGAAAAAGCCGATCGTTTTACTTATTAGGCAGTTCTAGAGGTTTGCTTATTTGTTTATTTCTGGATAATCTAGTTTACCTTTCGTAATATATTCTCATTTCTTGTCTCTGTTTTAACCAGGAGTCCTTTTCTTAGGTTAAGTTGCATTGTACTAGTTTCTATTTCTTTACATTGTCTCTCTTCTTTTGATCCACTGTTCTTAATTTTGTCTTAAGTATCACTGACGAACTTTTCTCTAAGCTCCATTCTACTCTTTAATTGCTTCCAAATCCAACTGAGTTAATTAAGGTCTTCCTGCCAATATAGTCTCTTTCTGCCTCTGCCTATCTGATAATATAAAATACTCTCTAGTTAAATTGAGAACACATAACAACCCCTTTATAACTTTATTTTATAAACTATTTTCAAGTGGGTGCTTTTCCTCACATCCTGAAACATTATTCGCTTAATTGTTTCATATGATCGACTCTACATAATTATTACATCTGATTTAAAAAATCATTATAACAACCCCTACGTTCCTAAGAGTTGCCCTTAAAATCTAACTAGCGATGCCTGTGCCAACAGACAGACTAATTAAGCTCCAAGTTTTAGTGTAGTCCCTCCCGGAGTGAAGGTGATATTATTGGATCTTACCAAACCCGGCTTCATAGGATCGCACGAACACAGAGAAATTAGACAGCTTCAAAATTGTGGGCTAGCCACGCCGGGGAAGAGGCTCCGGCTCCATGAGGGGCTGAATGCAGCGGCCTCATCCGGGAAGCTGTGCTGGACCCGTCCTTCTAGACGCTGCTGCATAGTTTTTCCTTGGGATGCTTTTCATGGACTAATGAGCACTACCCCCTTCTCTAGCACAGAAAGTCTCAGAAAGTCGTTTTCACTGGACTTCCAGCTGCTGTGTCTTACACTGGGTCACTCAGAACCTAGGAGTAATTAACACTTCGGGTGGAAATTGCCGAAATGTTTGTGGGAAAAGTAATCATTTTCATTACATGAATGTTTTAGAGTGAATCAACTTAAAAGTTCCATAGCAAAAACAAAACACAACAAAAAAACTACGAATAAAAAGATCTAGGGTATGTTTCAGAGGTGGCATTGAATCTCACTCAGATCCATTCAGAATCGCTCCTGAACCCAGATGTCAAAAAAGTATAGTAACTTCTGTATTCATAGTTGTTACTGAATTTATATTCATATGGTTCAAATCGAATTATAAAAAGAGAATGAGAGATCTCCCTGGCCCTGTGTTCCCAGCCACCCGCCACACCTCCACACAGGTAACCACCATTACCCCTTCCTTGTATACCCTTCTAGAAATATTTCATGAGCAAGCAAGCGAAAGGTGAGACGTCGTCTCATTTTCCAGCCTTTTAACAAAAGGCAGTATGTGAGCCCCCGCGTGCTGCATCCTGCCTTGTCCACCGAATCATATGCCCTGGAGGCATTCCCATTTTACTGCACACAAACGTTCCTTCCTTTTCTGTTTCAGAGTAGTTTATAAAAAAAAAAAGAAAAGAAAAAACAAACAAACAAAAAAAAAACGGAATTCACGTGACTATTCCATACCAACGGAAATTTAGGATTTTGTTTTTCTCCTGTTAAAAACCACGTTGTAATGAATAATATAGTGCATATGCTATTTTCTAAATGTATATCCATAGGATAAATTCCTAAAAGTAGAATTAATGGGCCAAAGGGTAGATGCATTCATAACCGTGATAAACTGGTCTTCCGGACTTACGTTTTAGTATTTCCCACATATGACGTCCCCTGTTCCCCACGTCCTTCCCGACAGAAAATATTAACCCCCCTTTAATTTGCCGGTCTGACCTGCGGCCTGAAGGGGCGTAACCTCGTGCCGCGATGTACCTCGTTGTGCATCAGGGAATCAGCTCTTTACGCTATCGAATCTGCAGTCACGCGGCTTCTGACTGCGCTCGCTTTGTTTGTTTTGACCGACTCTGGGTTTTGAGGTTGTCGTTGCTGCTTTTAAAGCAATCAACTTTTCAGACTGTCTTTTCATGGCTCGGGGATTTTAAATTACGGTTGGAAAGTCTTTCTCCTCTGAAAGGTTATAAATAAATACTAATTCTCATTAATTGCGTTTATATTTTTGACCCCGTTTTTTCAGCTCTTGTGAAGTGGGGATCTAAATTCATTTCTTTCCAGATGGCTAGCCTCGTTTCGCCAGTAATCGTTATCGAAAAGGGCGCGCTTCCCCCAACCGATGTGAAACACCAGCTTTAATTCATCCTGAATGTCTACATGTGAGCACGTGTATTTTTGAACCGCCCATCAGTCCACACGGTTAGCAGATCGGTGACATGTCACTTTTCCTTACGAAGGGTCTGTCGAAGGGTTTCGTATCTGTGAGGACTAATCTTCCCATATTGATCATCCCCGTAGACTTGTTATGTTTCTTTTTCTATACGACTTAGTATCTGTACAACTTTTCTATATAACTTGTTACCTTGCATACTGCACAACGAAAGAGACAGAACTTAGTGATGTTTTTATTTACACTGTGGTAAATTTATACATTAACATAGGCAGAAATGATATATTTATTCATTTGAATCTTCTCATCCAAAATAGAGTAAATATTTCTATTTTTCTAGTATTTGTTTCAAAGTGTTTTGATTGTTATTTTTAATTGGTCTTGTACATTTGTGTGGAGGTAATTCCTCAGTAAATCTATTTGTTATTGTGGTAAATGACATGCTTTTTCGATTAATAAGTTCTAATTGACTGTGATTTATACATTTGAAAGCCACTGATTTCTTCATAATGAATTTGAGCCCTGCCATGTTGCTGACTTCTGATTATCTCGGTTTTCTAGTTCATTCTCGTCAGTTTCCTCGGAATACATTCGAACGATTTTCAAATAGTAGTTGTCTTAATTTCCTTTCAATTTTTGTAAGTCTGCTTGTTTTCGCTTCGCCAAGTGGTTCCGCCGGGGTCTCCCGCACGGCACGGATACCAGGAGTTACGCCGGCTGTCGCGACGTGGTTCCCTGCTCTTGGAGGCTGAAGCTGGAATTCTGGATTTGGGCTGAAACAGATAAATTTAGCAGATTATACAAGTATGTACTATTTGTACTTAATTATTTGGTTGTGTCAAGAAATTTGAACATTATTTCAGAACCTGCGGAGATCACACTCAGCTCAACCGTGGTTTCTGCTATAATTGCGCGGAACTGAGAACAGCAAATACACAATTATTTTTGCCTCCTCATTTTCTGTGGTTATTTTGTCCTTATTTCGTATTCTGAGCATTTTTCTTGATCGCATCAGCTAACAGTTTACTTCTGTGTTGTCTTTGTCACCGATCACCTTTAGATTTATTTCTCAGTTCAGTTCTTTCTGCTCTGTGAGTCATTAGTTATGAACTTGAAGCTAAAATATGTGCTATAAAAAGCAATATCGTTTCCGACACAAAGCGTGTACGGAGGGGAAGAGATCTCACACAAGGCGTGAAGACTGAACGAAGTTCGGGATTTGTGTAATCTCAATTTTGCATACCAGGTAAAGGATAGTTAGAACTTTTTTGTTAATTACTGTTCTAAACCCAGGAGTGGGCATTATAAAAAGTCACTTGGAACATCGTACCCCACAGATACAACTCTCTAACGCTAGAATTATAGTAACTAAAATGTAACAGTAAGTTCAAGACTCATGAAAGAAGCTGCCCAACTCCCTTTCCTGTCTTGTTTTCTGTGTCAGTCAGTTCTGAGATGGCCAATGATGGAGAGTCGTCCTTCTCTCCTGCTAGATGATTGACAGGTGATAGATAGATGATGGATAGATGATAGGTAGATAGATAGATAGTAGATAGGTAGGTAGGTAGATAGATAGATAGACAGACAGGCAGGCAGATAGCAGACAGACAGATATCCGCCCCGTATGCATATAACACTTTATCTACTTGGCAACGTAGCTCTGACGTCACAGGGGATGTTGGTCTTTTCCGTTATTACCATCTTGTTTCTTTTTTCTTCCTCAATAATTTTTACCTTTCTATCCAAAGCTTCACATTTCAAGTCTCCTCTTTCCATCTTTCCGCATCTTTCCTGTTCTACTGTTATAAGTGAATATTGTAAAAATCTTGAGTATAGACTGCCTAGACCGCCTCAGGGGCTGGCCTGGGCGAGGTCCTCCGCTCTGGGCACAAACTGTCGCCCGCATCTCTGTCTGCTCACGTCCCGCTTACAGGATCGGCTCCCGGGGCGGGGACGTGGGCGATGGAACCGGCGTGGACTGTGGGCGCACGCTGCGCGAATCCATCTCTTCCTTCAATAATCTACTTTTGGATGCTGAGGTTTGCGAATTAAGCCTTTCATTTTTGCTAACCTGGCTTCCCTAAACACGTTCCTGTAGATTGATTCCCTAATTATACATATATGTGTTTGTTAAAATAAGGCAACACAAAGGCGTTTGTTGAAAGAGCAGTGATAAAAGAACAGAAATATTTGAATTAATGAAATTACAACAGATTTAAATTAAAGTTTAGGGAAAAAGGAAAATACTCCCTTTTTTTTTTTGCAGAATTAATCTCTGTGAAATAACTTATTTGTGCTGGATCGTTAGGCTTTGAGGAATTCTCAATGGAGCATATTATGTGGAATAAAATTAGAATAAGATATCACAACCTCTTGCATTTTCAACCCAGCTATGAAAACCATGAAGCTCCCGAACCTGCTTCTGCATCGAGAGTGTCACTCGGGTCCTGAGACCACTGCAGATGCAGGCATGGGACGCAGATGGCCCCCTCTCCGCCAGCGAGGGTCCCTCTCCGGCGTGCAGGACCGTGACTGTCCAGGGGCCGCCTTCGTTGTGAAAACAACAAGCCAACAGGAGCCAGTGTAGACGCGGGCCAGGGCGAGAGTCACGCGGATGGGCTAGAAACGCAGCAATTATGAAACAAGGCGGGTCTGTGCCTCGGTCGCTCTTCCGTCAACGGAAGTGTAGGGTTCGGTGACGATTAAAATGCTAAGTTCCAGTGTGGAGGGCCGAACTGGACACAGCGAGGCCTGCGTGGCAAGGCCACCCCCACGTGCAAAGCCAGCTGCCTGCGAAGATGGGAGGGCTCATCACAGCCAGCTACCCCCTGTCAAACCAGCACGGGCCCCGGAGCAGGGAGCGCGAACGAGCCAGCCAAATTCTCTGTGTCGGAAATTACCACTACTATCGAGTTTACGTGGTTATTAAACTAGGTTCGGTTGTTGCCAGGCCTGAATCCCTTCGGGGTTATCCTCCTGATGGTCCTTCTGTGTGTCCCCGACGACATCGTATTACCCTGTGTCAGTTCCCGCTGGTCTGAGCCGCTCACGCCGGCAACGTCCCTCAGCTCCGGCTGACATGCTGACGTGTTGATGCTCTCTGAACCAGCCCGGCTGAGCCCGACGGCCGGCACCCCGGCGGCTAGCTCCCCGACGGCCGGCACCCCGATGGCCGGCACCCAGATCGCCGGCACCCCGGTGGCCGGCACCCGATGGCCAGCACCCAGATCGCCGGCGGCTAGCTGGCCGGCACCCCGATGGCCGGCACCCCGGCGGCCGGCACCCGATGGCCGGCACCCCGACGGCCTTTGCAGCCGTGCGAGGTCGTCCCACCCCGACAGCACCGCAGGCTGACCAGAGGAGCTCCCCGGAGTGGCCGCTGGGCCGCCCAGGAATCGCTAAAGCGTTTTCTACAATTGCCAAACCTCTTCATAAACCTCTCACAAGTGTGAAAGTCTTCTGGTTGGTCCCGGCGTAAAATGTATCTACAGACACAGCCTCGCCTGCCCGTGAGGAGACTCTGCATCCTGCGAGAGAGAAGTCCGACGGCAGAGAGACTGTTCATTAAGCTGTGATTTAGTCACCTGTTACTGCGACAGCTACACGGGTGTTCAAAAGGCAAAGCTCCAAATTTACAGATAGCTCACGTTGAATGGGCGCGTTTGGTGCAGAAGTCTGTCTACAGTGCGGCTTCACCTGCGTGAAGCAAATAAATAAAAGCGGCGGTGGGGGCCGCGAAGGCGGCGGGAACGTGACCTGCCGGGAGGAGCCGGCGCCGGCTCCGCACTCTCGTGCCTGACAGTGGAAAAGAGGACGCACCTGAGCTTTAAATCACCAGCAGGTCGCATGGTCCGTCACGTTATGATGAACACGCGCAGCCTCGCGAAGGCACCGCTGTCCGTGAGTAACATCTGTGACGTTTCATTAAAAAGAAAAAAGACACCGATACCTAGTACCTCACCGTCGGAGTGGCGCCTGCAGTACGGCCCTGTCCCCGGCTTGTTAATGTGCCGTTATTTATCATGTCTCGCACCTTCAGAATGTCTTCAGCTCTGCTAATCCTCCGTCACGTAAACGGTCTGGCAGAAAAATTAGCAAACACGCTACACGCGTGTACACGATAACGCATTTTAGAGCTTCACCCATCAGTGCGAATCTTTCTCCACCGTCAGGAAGCGTTGCTCTCATCAACCCACAGGGCCCCGGCTGCGCGGGCACCTGCTGCGGACGCCCTGTGTTCCCGGCTTTTCCTGTGGCAGGACGCGAGCCGCCAGCCGCTCCGCCTGGCGGTGTCGTTTGATCGCGACGCTGGCGCGTTTCGACCTGAGTCTCTCTCCTCAGCATGACCGTCTCCCTGCAGGTGGCGTTCGTTTCACCGCGGTCCGCTTGTTTCGAATGAATCGGCTGCTTTCCGCGTCCCCCAGGTTCAAGCGTTGCCTGCGTACTATTTGTCGTCTTAGGAACAGAGGATTGATCAGTGGAGGAAGGATCGGCGAGAGAGACGAAGAGCTGGGCGGTTCTCGAGGGGCGCGCGCCCGCCTCCCCGCACCTGCTCCTGGGCCGCGCGGCCCCGTCCCGCCGGGATCGCTTTCTGCGCTCGGGGTTGCTGCCGTGATTACCGTGGCACCCATCAGGGGCGCCCTGGGGCTCGCCGAGACCAGCGTCTGCGGGGGTGCCCAGAGGCTCCCTGCCACACACGCCCCACCCCGCTCTCGGCCACGCCCCCAGCGCCCCCTCTGCGGTCCACAGACGCGGCGTCCACAGCAGGGGCAGACGTCGGCAGTGCCTCCTCCCGAGACGCTGCGCGCGCGTCCTGCCGAGGTGCTCCCTGTCGCCAGGCCGCCCGTGGCCAATGCGCCTGGCATGTGGCGGTGAGTGCTGCTGTCTGTAATTACCTGATTTGCATAGCTAATTGCCCTCCGCGCTGTGCCGAGGGGACGATGCCCGCAGCCCGGAGGCCCGGCTGGGAGCCGGTGAGGGCGGATGCGAACAGCCCGCGGTCCGCGCGCAGAGCGCCGTGCGAGCCGCTCGGCGCGCGCGCGCTTTCCCGCCCTCCCCGACGGTGGCCGCGGTTTATACTTGTTTACCAATTAACTGACTTAGTTAATCAATTTAAATTGCTTTGTAGGGCGGTGATATCGAGTGAGAGTAAGTATTAATTATTGTGATTTGTAAACGCTTCTCAAGTAGGGTGTCTTGTATGCAGATGAGGCAATAACTAGACTAATTTGGTAAAAAGAGAAATAAACACTAAGTGGAAGTCGTGTCAGCAAGTGCAAATGTTTACATGGAAGAGGAAAGGAGGCATTAGTAGGCTGCGAAGTGGGAAATCGTCCCCGAATGGCCAAGTTCATCTGTTGCTTGCAGAGACTAAAATAGATCTGGTGATAGGTAATCTGGGGAGAGACCTGGGACAGGGTCAGCCCCGTGGGGAGGGCCACTGGACGTCCAAACAGCTGGCCCTGGGAAAACGAAGGTGGCTGGACAGTCCCCCAGGCTGCCTGCGGTCCTGATGAATTATGGGATTCAAGAGCCTGAATGGAAAGTGTATGAGAGCCGCACTGTCTGTGGGCGACAGGTAGGGGTGCGGCGGCAGGGGGCTCCCGAGTTAGTCTCAGCCTCGAGGGCTTCGTAAAGGGTCCTGGGTAGCGAGTAGGACTTCACCAAGGAGAAACTGCCACAGGGAAGGCCATAACAGGTGAGCTGAGAGACGGGAGGGGCTCAGCGGCCCCAGGTGCAGCCGCCTCTGCCGGGAACGGCCCTGTGGGAGTGCGCGTGCGTCGGAGGTGCCGCCCTGGCGTCCTTTTGACCCGTGCGAGGGTTTCCTTGCTGCGCCTCACTGTCCTAGCTTCTGACCTCGGTGCGTGAGCAACGACTGCGCACGATCAGAACGTAAATGTGATTTGGTTTGGCCTTTTTCATTAGTGAGTAATCACATGATTCTCTGAGTCAGAGAAGGCGGCCGCGGCCAGGGGCCCCTCGTCCTGGTGCCTTGGTGTGCGGGACGGGCTACGTAACCTGCAGAGCACGGTGCAGAACGAAATGACGCGGCAGGGCCTCACGCTCAACGCGGTGGCGGCGGAGCACCAAGCCGGGCGCAGGACCTTCCAGCTGGGCGCCCTGCACCTGCCCACAGCGCGCGTCCAGAAGCCAGCGTCACTCCTCGGGGTCCGAGCCAGGGGGCTCGAAGCCGCCAGGAGTCGCGTTGGAGCAGAGAGCTGGGTTAGGGGCTGGCTGCTCGGGTCACGTGAGAGATGGCGGAAAGGGGCCGCATCGGGAGGCCGTCACCACCGATTCTTAGAGAGAGTCCCGAAGCCCAGCAGCTACGGGTCTGCCGCACAGACCGGAACCGGGGTGGGCCGCTCCGCCCCGGGCTGGACCTCCGACACCGTCCTCCGCTGCTGCCCAAGGCTTCTCGCCCTTCCTCCCCGCCTCCCACCTCCCCATTTATTAAAAAGGCTACGGTTCAGCCAAAACCTTAGCGAAACAGCTCTCTTAGTTGCCTTTTAGAATAAATCTCCTAGTCTAGAACAACTTTAGATTTACGGAAAATCCGCAGAGTGGTGCAGATAGCGCGCACCTTGTCTTCCCCGTCGTCCGCATCTGCATGGGTGTGGCGGCTCGGCGCTGATCGGGTTCCCTTCCTTTATGCCTGATCCCCTCCTTTCTGCTCCGAGACGCCAGCTGGGACCCGACGTTTAGTGTCGTGTGTCCATTGTCAGGCTCCTGTTGGCTGTGGCGGTTCCCAGAGTTCCCTGGTCTTTGGTGACCTTGGCCGTTTTAAGGCGCATTCATCAGGGATTCCGTAGACTGTCCCTCTGGGCTTGGGGAGGGGCCGCCACAGGGGTGAAGCGCCATTCGAATCCCATCACATCGAGGGTGGCATCCCAACAGAGCCATCACCACGGCACGAAGATCTCATTCCATCCGCCAGGCTTCTCCACCGTGGATCCACCTGTCTAGCCCTTTCCCGGCCCCCTGGGCGGGGCTCGCCACATAACCCTCCTCTCAGCCGGGAGCTGCGCCCGCCTGCCCCGGGGCCAAAGCCGCCACGGAAACGATCACAGGCGCTTTGACTGCTGCCCCGTTTATCTGTTGATCGAGTGGATCCTTTGCTTCAGCGTGGACTTGTGGGTACTGACCTTACACTTGAGCTTGTAATCCAACGCTGTTTTATTCTTTATTTGCCAGACTTCCCAGCGTTAGCGGTGGGAAGAGTCTCAGCTGTCTTCTGTGTTCCTTTGAAACACCTCCATGACAGAGGGATTTGTTTTTGCTTTGTTTTGTTTTGTTTGTTTGTATTGTTTCTTTTGTTTTATTTTGCTCTGAGTACTTTCTAACGTCCTTTGGTCCAGCAAGTTGCTTCAGGCTCATCTTGTGCATTCTCTTCCCCAGTCCTAGAATCAGCTCCTTCTCCCAGGAGCCTTGCAATGGAGAATGGGACTTGAAACCAAAACCTGGGTGCTGGGCGTGCTGGGTGCCAGGCATGCTGGGTGCTGGGTGCTGCTGCTTCCCTGCCCGCTCAGGGAGCAGAGAGAGGAAATTGGCGTGCCCTGCAAACGCAGGTGTGCGCCCATCTACATGCACCTAACTAAATATTTCTATGTGTAACTATTGAATCTATAATCTAAAAATGAGCTCATCTCTAATCCACTCTAGTCCATCCCTGCGGGGGGTGTTCCAGCCCCCCAGCTCCCAGCCGATCAGTAACTCTAGCTCCAATAATAAGAACCCCGGCTCCGGGCACCGAGCACCCGTCTGCTCAGTTATTCGGTTCCGTCGTGGGTGTGTAACGGGACCGGGATTGTCACACGAAAGTGCCGCGGCCCTTAGACGCCCAGACTCCACGCACGTCTGGGGCGGCCAGCACCCGCCCCCACCGCCTCCGGCGAGACGCCATCGTTAGTGTGTTACATGGCCGGCCGGTGCTGTCCCGTTCTGCATTCCACCGGGAGTGCCTCTGGCCTCCTAAATAATTTTTAAAATTTTCAGACGTTAAGGTCCACTCATTGTGCTAGAAATAGCTGTACGTTCACAAGCGCATAGTATCAATTATCTACCGGTGACAGCATGGAGCAGAACGGCTCCCCATCCCGAAGCCGCCACGTCCGTGTTCCGCACCCCGTTCCCCACTTCCTGTCGCCATCGGCCTGTTTACTGTCTCTCTGGTTTTGTTTCCTTAATGTCATGTAATTAGCATGGTGTCGCCTGACGCGCTTCAGACCGTCTCTCTTTACTGGGCGGTATGCATTTAGGATTCATCCATGTCCTTCCGTTACCCGATAGTTCATTTCTCTCCTCTCTCTCTCTCTTTTTTTATTTTTGTTTTGCTAACTACTACTCCATGGCATGGATTCACCAGATTTTTATTCGCTCACCCGTTGAAGGGCATCTTGGTTGCTTCCAGGTTTAGGTGACTCAAAGGCCGTTTGGTTTGCCGGAAGCTGGCGAGCTGCCTCACAAGCGGCTGCGCCGTCGGCGTTTCCGCCGGAGCAAAGCAAGAGCGGTTTCCGTTGCTTCACGTCCTGAAGAGCACGCGGCGGCGTCAGCATTTGGATTTTAGCCATTTTAATAAGTGGTAGTGGCATCGCATTGTTACTTTAATGTGCTTTCTCTGGTGACAAATGACACCGAGCATCTCTTCGTACGCTGATTTGCCATCTGTATGCTGAACCAACCCCGCTTCATCACAGCCAAATTGACTTTGTTTCCTAATACTCCAAGGAATGAACAGTTTCACTGGTGGAGATTGATATCAGGGAGGAAGGAGAAATAATTTTGGACTTTAGGTACCTAAGGGGTCGCCAGATGAATTAAAATATAATAGAGAAGATTCGAATGGGATGAACTTGGAAACTAAAAAATGAGGGACAATATGGAGAGAAACGTGAAATCCCGGCGAAGATGGGAGACACTTGAAGTTGTGCTCGAGTCGGGGTGATGAGGGGCCCAGCTTGCGTTTTTCTCTTCTCTTTTTATGGAAAAAGCTTTCTAACTTGTGGCGGCGATGAATCCTCCACTTGTCCACGCCATCCTATGACCTCGGGTATTGCTATGATTGACCTTTGAGAGTTTCCGTACCTGAAACGTGGGCGATCGGGGGAGTAGGATGCACATTCGCACAATGAGACCGAGTCCGAACAAAAGGCCAGGGCTCCACCGAGATGCGGCTGGGTTTGGAGTGAAGCGGCACCTGGGGGAGGCGGGTGGGGCAGCGGCGTCCCCGCGGCCGCACCGCAGGAAGGAGGCGGGACGGCGCCTGACGCCGCCCGGCAGCAGAGGGCGCCCCGGCGGGCTGAGCACAGGAGCGGCTCACGCGGCGCGAGTCCGACTCCCTCGGCATGACACCTGCGGATTCACTGCGACCCCCTTCAAAATTCTAAGGGCCTTTTTTCTTTCTTTCTTTCTTTCTTTCTTTCTTTCTTTCTGTCTTCTGTATTTCTTCTTCTTGCTTCTTTGGTGTCGGGCCTATGTTTCTAACTTTCTTCTGTCTTTCTTTGCGTTTTCTTCTTTTTGCTCTTATTCCTGTCTTCCTTCCTTCCTTCCTTCCTTCCTTCCTTCCTTCCTTCCTTCCTTCCTTCCTTCCTTCCTTTCGCAGAAATGAAAAAACCAATCCTCAGATTCATATGGAATTATGCGGGGTCCCAAGCCTTGAGCAAGCGCGCCCGCCCCTTTCCCCGCCTCCCTCCAGAGGAGCACTCGCCGCTGGGAGCGCCGCTTAGAATATTGTGGCCGCTTTCACCGACTGTGGCCTCTGTCCACTCCTAAGCCAACCCAGGACATGTCTCGTATTTTTCTCTTTATTCCAAGTACCAATTACAGTGCCTAGAATAAATGGAACTACCAACAAGCTCTGGAATCTCATGGTTAAAAACGGGAACGAGGCTTTTAGTCCCCACAAGCGCTGAAGGTGTTTAAGGATGATCTGTGCTTGGGTATCTTTCTTTTATCTCCTCCTTGACAGGAAAGCAATTAAGAGAGTAGGGACAGTTTATAGTGCTGTTAAAGTGACAATTGTGTAGACATTTCTCATCTTAGCTTTGGAAGAAAAACAATTTACAGTTCATGTTAGTCCATCTAGAAAATGGTGCTTGTCAGATCCCATTTTCTGGAAAACAGGACAGTCATATAGAACGAGAAAAGCATGGTATAGACTACTTAGTGAGAAACTCTAGGTTTCAAAACGCAAAATGCTGGCTTGCATTCACGATGTGTCTTAAAAGTTCAGGCGATTGAATTCTCCAAGTTGTTATCTATATCATTGAGTCAAGGAATGTAGTCAAAAATCTTGTATTAACTATGTACGGGGTCGGGTGGTCACTTCATAAGTTATAAAAATGTCTAATCATTGTGTTGTACACCTGAAACTAATATAATATTGTAGATCAACTGTACTTGAAAAATTAAAGATATATATTTAAATTATTGAGCTAAATTTTATTACTATATAATTTATGCTCTGTAGAATATTTTGAAATTACAGAAAAGTGTAAGGAAAATTAATAAGTCACCTATAATGAGAATTAGAAATACAGGTGTAAAATGTTTATGTACATAATTATATATTTTTGATAAATTTGTCTATAGCTTTTAATCTGAAAAGTCATTTCCTTATCAAAACATCAGTTAATTGTTCACTTACTTCAAATATATGATTAATTTATATAAAAAATATAAGCGTTTCCATATTCATGGATATCATCGAGATATCTCAACTTGACCTATAGATTCTGTGTAATTCCAATCGAAACTCCCGCAAGTTATTTTGTGGATCTCGAAAAAATGATTCTAAACGTTCTTTGCAGACGAAAGACCCAGAAGCCCCAGCGAAGCATTTGAGGGGAGCAAAGCCGCGGAGCCGACGCCGCCTGCCTCCGCCGAGGCCACCGCGACCCGGGCCGCGTGCTGAGCTGGCGGAAGGGACAGATCGATGGCACCGGACGGAGCCACGGACGTGCGGTCGACGCTCTCTGCCGAAGGAGCGGAGCGCGGGCGGCGCGGTGGGCGGGGCGAGGGCCCCGCGGCGGATCAGGGGGAGACGCCCGGCGACCACGCGGGGCGCCACGGAGACGGCCGCGCCCGCGACGCGCAGCGACTCGCGCTGGTCCGAAGGCCTCGGTGCAACACGAACCACAGCGGACGATAAAAGCGGGGGGCCATCGACTGGACAGATTCACGGACTCCGGTGGCTTCGCCATCCCAAGGCCAGGCGGGGTCGTTGTCCCCAAGCGCTCAGGGGCGACCGCACTGCCGCGGCGCCCGGGACCCGCGGCGGGGGCATTTGCGGGAGTTTGGTCCCTCCTCGGCCAGACGGCCTGGCGGGCTCGCGGGGTTCGCGTGCCAGTCGGCACTGCCGGGTCGGGCAGGCCTCCGCGGCCCGTCTCCCAGCTCGTAGGTCACTCCCGCGGGTGCGGGGGGGGGGACCTCGTACGGCCCAGGTGCCACAGGCCGCACCGGGAAGGGCGGGCCCAGGAACGACCGGGCAGCGTGGGGCACGCGGCTCCGCGGGTGCCGACGGCTGCAAACGAGGCCCTGGCCTGACCCGCGAGGACACGAATGCGCGCCGGGCACGACGGCCGCCCGCGCGCGGCCCACCAGGGCGACCCGGGGCCCGGGGCCCGCGGCGCTCGGAGAACCGCAGGACCCGTGTCGCCGTCCCGTGCCAACGACGCTCGGGGGAGAAGCCTCACTGCCACCCCCAAACCAGAAGGGCAGTACAAATGAAGAACCCAGCAGACTGCCACGTGCCGACGGGGGTGCGCACGTCCTCAGTAGGCGCCCTCGGTCCCGGCTCCCAAATACAGTCCCGCGGCGCGTGTGGCCGGCCAAGTGCGCTGCACCTGGCAATGCGAGCTGGCTCACCGGGATCCGTCACGTCGCGTGGGTCTCGCGCCAGGGGTTTTTAACACCATAAAATAAAATAATAAAATAAATAAATAAATAACTGAAATGAAATAAATAAGATAAAATAAATAAATGAATGAATAAATGAATAAGTACATGAATAAATAAAATATAATAAAATAAATAATGAAATAAATAAATATATAGATAAATAAAATAATAAAATAAATAAATAAAATGAAAATGAATAAACTAAAATAAAATATAAAATAAATAAAATAAAATAAATGAATATATAAATACATAATTATATAAAATAAAATAAAATAATTTTTAAAAATCTGATTAAGAATAGTAAGTCATCTGGACTTTTGTGTCACTGGTAATTAGGCAGAGCTCCTGCTGGTGACCCGGGAGTTAAACGGCAGAAGCCCAGTGGGGGGTGAATGTCCCCCCTTCACCTCTCTTGATGACGTGCTGCGTGGTGGGAGCACGTGTGGCACCAGCAACGGGCCACCCAGCTGTCTCCTGATCTGGTCTCCTCGTCCGCGAAACAGGCGGCGCTGCTACACTGTCTCACATCGCGGGCTAAATAAGAATAATTACAAGAATCAAAAGGGCGAGAGGGAGGGGTGAGCCTCTATCTTCGAATTTGAAAGAGCCTAGGAAACAGCGAGCCACGTTCCTTCCGTATTCGAGTACTCTAAGATGGGTCTTTTCCAGAAAAATCCGTGCATGGAGCACAGACCCCACCTCCCCCAGCTGGCCCTGATAATTAGGGTTCCAAGCATCGCCTTTTACTTGGGAAATAAGGACTGGGACAGACCAGAGCCCATATTTTACATAAAACCAAGGATTTGCAAGCGGCTGCTAAACAGGTATTTCCCGTGGTGAAACCAATTGCAGAGGGTACCAACCGTGCAGACGTGTGTCCCGTTTCTGTCGTGTGGAGCGCGAACAGCAGAGGTTGTTCCACTGAGCGCAAAGCCCCGTGGGGGACATCGCGGGGGACGGCCGGACGGGCCCGACGGGGCGGACTCTCGAGAGTGGCGTCAGGTAAGCAACACTTCCGGGAGCTACCTGGACATTTTCCGTTGGGAACTGCGATGCCACCTTATGCCTGATGCCAACTTTTTTTTTTTTTTTTTTTTTGAAAAACATGCCCGGCTCATAAATCGTCTGCTTCTACAGCTTTTCAAAGGTCAGTGTTCCTCGCTTCCGGTGTTCTCTGCGGTAAGGACAGGCCTCGCTGTTTTTCTTTACATCGTGGTGCAGCGTTTCAGCAGCCTTCAGCCCTTCTCTGCAGAATTTGTCTCGATTTAGAAAAGTCTTGCAGGCTTGACACCGTCGTTGAGGTGGTGCGGCTCTGCGCCCCAGCTGCCACCACCCTACGGGTCCCTGCGCACCTCACGGCGGCAGCTCCTTACACCCTGAAAGCCAGACGGGTGCCCCGAGATTATGGCAGTCATGCCTTTTTATCTTTTTTTAGCTGTGGCATTTTCTTTTTTTTTCCCTTTAAAAAAAGATAAACTTAAGTAATATAATAATGGTAGAAATATAGGAAACACAAGTAAACAAACATGAAAAACGTCACGTAGAATTCTGTTTTCTAGAAAGAACAGTTATTAGTGTATCTGTTGGCATCCTTCCAGGCTCATAGCATATACATATGTAGCAAGTCTATGCATTTAATAGTCTACTTTCACTCTGGGAGTGTAAGACTGCCCACGTAATAAATAAAGCAGCATGATCATTTTAAGTAACTGCTGCTCTGAGTATGCCATAACTTATTAACATGTTTTTAGCCAGAGAGTAGAGGAGAAGCTTTATCAATAATAATGGACTTTAAAGGATGTAAAATGGCAAGAGATCTCGGGAGACCTTGTGGGCAAGTACCGATATGCTAATAATTGCATCCCTTTTCTGAAAACCGTCTGCGGCAAGTCTCCTGCATATACGACGATCTTCTCCGGCTTGTGAGATAAAGTTGGAGCAGGTAAGAATTCCGATCTCACAGGGTAACTATGTCCTGGAGACAGAGACAAGCTCCTCAAACAAACATTTATTCAACAAGCTCATTATCCCTGGAGCAGAAATGTATAGGTGCCTACAACGGCTGCTGAAAAGGTGTCACGTTTATGCTGAGATGTCGCGATCTCCCACTGGTTGATTGGAAGAAGGCTTTGTGGGAAAACTGACATTTGATTGATGCTTCAGACTGATGCATCTCCTGTCAAAACTGACTAGAAGGTTCCCAGTAAGGAAAGAACAGCCCTGCAGAACACACTGCAAGAGAGACCTGAGCCTGGGGCTCCCACAATGCTCTGTAGGAGAGATAGATAGACAGGCACCTGGAATTTCCCACAGTGCCCTGCAGGAGAGATAGACAGGCACCTGGAGTTTCCCACAGTGCCCTGCAGGAGAGATGGACAGGTACCTGGAGTTTCCCACAGTACCCTGCAGGACAGATAGACAGGCACCTGGAGTTTCCCACAGTGCCCTGCAGGAGATGGATTTGAACCTGGGGTCCAGGACAGCATTAGCTGCGGCCTCTGTGGGGAGAGGGGGACCACAGGGGCAGGTCTCCCTGTGTTAAGGTCTGTATTTGTTAAGGTGTGTCCTTGTTCCACCAAATTCTAGGAAAAGTAGAAACGAAGAAGCCAGCAGTTAAATTAGTCAGAAATTCCAGAAACAAAATTCCCAACTGCCTAAGACTGAGTTACTGGACAAAATGAAAGGGGAGCAGAAGGTCAAACTTTCAGGCGTTAACCAGGAGTGTTAAATCACATGGCCTCACAAGCGCCTGTTAGAAGTGGGCGTTACTGACTGGAAAACTAGGGCTCAGAGCATCCAACTCGTCCTCCGACAGTTTAGATAATAAGAGCTGGAAATCAATGCAAATTCACGTCAATTAGTGTTCAAAGACCGTCCCCTCACGGTCCCCCCGGAAGTGATGAAATGCTCGCAGAAGCCGGAGATGAACTTCTAAAGGCTCAAGTGTGCGGAGGAGCCCAAGAGTGGGGAGCGGGGGAGGAGAGGTGAGAAGAAAAAGAAGAGGAAGGCCCCGAGGGCTGGAGCCTGGGGGGCTGGCTGAGGCGCCCCGCCCCTGCCTCCGCCATGCCGCCTACAGAGGGGGTCCCTTTGAGGGGTCCCTTTATGTCTGCAGAAGCTCTGTTCTCAGTAAGCGGCCACGTTTCCATCAGCACAGAGTCGCGACCCCAGACCAAGGGGTCCCAGAGTCCCCAGGAGGAGCAGTGCCCGTGCACAGCTCAGGTGGGCACAGGCCGATCTGAGGCAGCCGGGCGGGGAGCCTGTGGCAGAGCCGGCACCCAGCAGGGAGCCCACAGGCCCACCCCTGCCCCCACCCCTGACCCCCAGCCCAACCTCCCGCTGGCCAACAAGCTCGGCTGGAGCCCCTGGTCCCCCAGATGTGGGCCCGCAGGGGACCGTCCCTTCCAGAGTCTGGCTGAGGTCTGCGGCAGTTGCAGATGCCCGGAGGGGGAGGGGTATTTGTTCAGTAAATTTGGGACCGAGTGTGGAAGTGGCTTCGTCCAGCACCCCATGCGCGTGGGTCTGAGAGACTCGGGTAGGTAACTGGGGAAGGGGAGGCGGGGCTCCCCACAGGGAAGACGCCCGTGGTAAGCTCTACACTCGGCCGTCGCAGGCACATCTTGCAAAGCTGGGGCCTCCTTTAGCTTCCGCCTCGTGGTTCTCCAAGCTGTGCGGTCTGGGGACAGGCTTAATTCTTCGTGACAGGTCTCTCCAGAGCAAATGAATGTCCCCAAGCACCTGTCACATACGGGTATCGATCAAGCAGCAACTTACAACAAAAACGCTCTACGTCCGAGCCAACGACAAGGCCACAGGTACTAACTATGAAGAAGGCCGGTTTGTCACTACCCCTGGTAGCTCCTGTCTGTCACTGCAGTGGACTTGCTGTGGACGAGATCATCTTCCAAAAAAAGGCGTTGAAGGCTGTCGCTAGGCCGCTGAGGGGCCCGGCCCCGCCTCTGACAATCCAGTATCTACCTGGTGGGGTCCCACTTTGCAGTTTCTTCAGCGGTGGACGGCTGCCACTCAGGATGGCCCCGCCCACTCTGGCTTGTGGAGGAAACGGCCACAACGGTGGGACCAGGAGCTGCAGAAAAGCGGGCGGCCAGCTGGGCGTCCTGCACGGGGAGCCGGGGGTCCGAGGAGTGGAGGCTGCAAGCTCTGTCCCGAGAAGGAAATGGTCCAGCGGGACAGCTGCTGAGATGGAGCCCGGGCATCTCGGGCCCCCGGGCTGCAGAAGCGCATGTCCACGCGGGCGCGGTCGGCGGGCGCGTGGAGACGCCAATGTGTCAGCGCCCAGAAGTTCCCTTCTGGCTATGACAGAACAGAACAGAGTTCAGAAAAATACACTCGATGGTCGATAGAAATTCTGGGAGGAAAGTCATCTTAACAACGATGCTGGAAAAGCCGGGTGTCTATGTGGGAGGAGAGGAACCTTGACCTCTCACTGTGGATAACGCACAGAATCACCTTGAACCAGCTCGTAAACCTAAACACGCACACCGACACTAGAAAGCACCAGGAAGAAGACGTGGAAAACCCTGCCGTGGGCCTCGGAGTGGGCAACACTCAGCATGCCCACGAGAGAAGAGCTTTCACGAATGAAATGCGAATTCGACGATCTGGGATTTGTGAAAATTAAAAATGACTGTTCTTCGAGAGACTTTATTAGAAAATGAAAGCACGGACTTATACAACTTAGTGGTTGTTCCATTGCTAAATATGGAAAACGCAACCTGGAGGCACAGTGGCTGTGGCCCTGGCCTCCCCTGACTCCACACTTTGCTGGCCTCCGGCTCTCCGGGTCTCAGTGCCGATCATGGCCCGCGTCCGGATGGCCTGTACCTTCTGCTTGTAGCTCAAATTTCTCTCTCGGTTGCAGCCCTTGTGCCCCTAAGTCCCAGATGTCTGGATGTCCCCATGCTCGGTTCTGAAGTCGCCCCAGGAGGACAGCTGCCCGACTCTCCGCGGAGGACGTGTGTGCCCACACTCGTGTTGTGGGCCTCCCTGCCATTGCCCTTGCCTCCATCCCCCTGTCTTGTGCTGTGCTCAGCCCGCTTTGGGGGAGCCTGGGAACAGAGTGCAATAACGCGAGAGCTCGGGCTGGGCCCCAGCCGGTCTGGTGCCTGACCCCTGGGAAGACCGTGGGCCGGAGGAGCTGTCATGAGATACAGCTCGTGCCGGAAGGGCTCCAGACCCCGGTACCCACGCCAAGGAGAAGCTGGCCGAGTCTATGGGGCATCCAGTGCCCGCCAGAGACCTCCTCGTCTGTGCTGTCCAAAAGAAGGAGAAAAGCCTTAAACGACGTGACCCAAGGAGGTGCAGTCACGTGCCCGGGGGTCCTCGCCCACGGCCCGGCTGCTCGCCGTCCTCTTAGACCAGCGCGCCCTGCTGGGCCCGCGTTTCACGTTCATTTCTGAAACTTTCCTGTCGGTCAGTGTGTGTGTGTGGTCTGTGATGTCACACAGTGACTTTTTAGGGTATTAAAGTGGATCCCTGGAAGCCTCCTCTGAAAGCACCTGCCTTTACCCTTGATTGGAGAAGAGTATCTGAGTCATCCATTCGATTATCTGAACAGATTCTGCTGCCTGTTGGCACAACGCGGAGGGCCGAGCCTCCGAGGCACTGTGCGGTCAGGCAGCCAGCACAGCCAGTGGCCGGGAGCAGTGGCTGTCAACCCCGGCCATGTGTGGGGGCAGCAGGCGCGAGCGGCTGCCCTGCTGCCTGGCAGCCCCGGCCAGAGCACGCTGTCATTATGGGCTGCCGTGACAGCCAGGCCTGCTCTGTGTGCATCTGTAAAAGCCACCTGAGCACCAAGGTGGCTTCCCCGCTCAGTAACGCTGGCTAATGATCAACCTTCTGCCCGAAGCACAAAAATCCCGCTGCCCCTTGATTTCAGACGGAAGTGGCTTCTACCCCCTCTCATCACAGAAGATGGAGGTTTCACAGCTGCTCCTTGTCACTGGCTGGAGCTCAGAACTCAAGTCACTTGTGGCTTTTTCCCAGAGGTGTGAACTCCACACGAGCAGCGCGACCACGCTGGGCCCGGTCGTTGGGCGGCGGCAGGTCCGCAGGGAGGGTGAGGGGCTCTGCTTTCTCTGCAGATGCTGCCGCGGACTTCCCCGGAGCGTGGGACCCCAGGAGGCTCTCCTTCCGGAAGCCCCTGTGCAGCCCCGTGGGCGCTCGCTGCCGCACACCTGCTCTCTCCGCGGCCTCCCGGAGGCCTGGCCCTGCTCCCCTCCGCATCCCCAGCAGCACTTGCGGAGAAAATGCACGGGTGCTTGTCCCTCCGAGCGCTGCTCTCCAGGCCCCAGCCCGACCCCTGCCTTCGGGCCTCGCGGAGTCGGCCTCACCACGGGTCCTAGTTTAGGCCACACACTCTCTTTTCTGCTCTGGAGCCGCAGATGCCACCCCGCTTTCCAGCCAAGGACCTTCCTGGTCCTTCCGGAAGCAGGTGGCGGCGTCCGAGGCCCCCTCTGCTTCGCGCCCGGCCTTCCCCTCCCGGGCCATCCATCCCCGGCACCGCGTACCAGGCGACCCGCTCCTTACTCTCCTTGGTCCAGGGCTGAGGCCCTGTCCATCGAGTTGCCCCGCCCCCCACGCATGTATGGAGAAGTCCCCACATTCCTGGCAAACGCAAACCCGGTCCATTCTGTAGGAAGGGGAGGCGGAGGGCCGCCGCAGAAAGATTCGCAGAGAATCAGAAGGAATGCCGAGCGGGTTTTCACGAGCTTCTGACTCTGTCATTCCCGCCCCCCTCCCCCGGGGTTTCTGAGTGTCAAGAAAAAAGGCTCCCAGCAGCGAGCGACGCCGACTCGCCCTCGAGTTCCGAAGGGAACGCAGCTCAGTCCAGGGTCGTCAGCAAAACCAAGCTGCCCACAGGGCGCAAAGGCGCGCGCGGGGGGGGGGAGATGGGGGGCGGTTGGGAAGGAAGAAATGAGAGAAAATAAAGGAAAATGCCCACTTGAAAGGTCGACTGGGAGCGAGTGACCGGGAAGGCGATGGCAGCCCCGGGCAGGCCGGCTGCTGGCCGCGGGGGCAGGGGCGCGGCCTCGCGGGGGAGTGACAGGTACGTCGTGCCGCCAGAGAGGGGAGCGAGTGGGCGGGGGGTGGGGTGCTCCAACCCGCGGGCAGCGCTGCCGCCGCGGAGCGGAACGCGGGGAGCGCGCGGGGCGGGCGGCGCCGCTGCGGGGAGGCGGGCGCGCGGGATCCCGCGGCGGCCTCGGGGCCACTCGCCCGCCCGCCGCGCTCGGGCGTCTCCTGTCGCCGTGACGCGGCGCGGCCGCCGGCCGCCTGGGCTGGAGAGCCTGGCGCGCCTGCGGGAGGAGCGGGGAGCGGCCGAGCCGCGGCGGCCCCCAGGGCGCGCTTCCTCGCCGAGACGCGGGGCCGAGACCCGGGGGTGAGCGGCGGAGGGCGGCGCCGGCACGGACTCGAGTGGGGGCCGCCGCGAGCCGCCGCCGGCCGCGCGAGGAGCCGGCGGGCCGAGACGCCCCGGCCCGGTGCACGCGCCGCGCGGAGCGCGCAGGTGGGGCTGCGCTCTCCGCCCCGCGCCCCGCGCGGGTCCCAGGCCGCCCGGAGGATGGGTGCCGGCGCCCCGGAGCCGCGCCCGCCGCTGCGGCCCCCGCGTCCGCCGCGAGCCTGGAGTCCGGCCCGCGCCCTGCGCTCATGTACGTAGACCCGGCGCCCGCTCCCAGGGCTGAGGGTGCGGGCTGGGTGTCCGCGCTAGGGGCTCCGGGGGAGCGCGCCGCTCCCAAGCCTGTAAACACGGGCCCGGGGCTGAGGTCAGCTGGGCCGGGGCTGGGAGTGAGCAGCGGGCGCGCAGGACCCGAGCCCTACCGGAGACGGGGTGCGGGGGAGGGCGACGCCAGGAGCACGCGGAATTGGGGGGCGCGGGCGCGGAAGGGGCGGTGCGGAGAGGCTCGGTTGCCCGCATCCTGCAGCGTCTAGGGGTTTCTCGGCCCCTTTGGGCGACAGAAACTTTGGGATTTAGAAAGATTTCGGAGACAGGGAGAGTGACAGGGGCTCGGCCCCGCCCTACGCCCCCCGCCCTGCGCCTCTCCCAGCGCAGACTTTCGAGCGACCCGGGGCTCTCCACCCCCACGACCCCATCCCGGGTAAAAGCAATTAGGAGACTGAGCGCGGCGGCCCGCGCGGGGGGCTCGCATCGCCGCCGGTCACCGAGCGGCGGGCTGGGCGCCGTAGCGGGTGGAGGAGCCGGGTCCCCGGAGTCCCCGCCCCGCCGCCCGGGGTGGTCAGCGACAGCCTTCGGGGCCGAGGGGTCTGGGGAGGACAGCTGGCAAGCCGCCTCTGCTCCCCGCCCTGGAAACATTAAAAAAAAAGTTGTTGGAAATGAATCCTGGGGCCCTGGGGCTTCGTTGAACCCCCTCCTGTGCGTTTTCCCCAAAAGCCTCACAGCGAGCGGCGGCGGGTGGGGTTCCCGCTCGGCTTCCGGCACGTTCGTCGGTCTCCGGCTCCACTGCGGAATTCTCCATTTCGCTACCTTTGGGAGAGTGTGGCCAGGACCGAGGGAGGGGCGCGCGGGTGCCCGAATTCTGTGAGATCTGCCGGGGAGCGGGGCCCGGTCCGCTCGCGGCTGGCGCGCGGCTCCGCCCCTCCCCGCCCCGGGCCGTCTCCACACTAATCACGGCTGCGTGAGAAGCACTGCGGGCCGGCGTTTCCCGGGAACTTCGCTTCCATGCGTGTCCCCGGCGTTCGTGCTGTCTGCGCGCCGCGGCCCCCGCCCGCTGCTCCGGGGCGCCGCGGGAGCCGGGCGGGGGCCGCGGCGCGCGCGGGCCGCGGGGCTCAGCTGAGCTGCTGTTTTCTCCACAGGGACGGCGGCTCGCGGCTGGCGGCGGCGCGCCCGGGGGCTGTGACTGCGACTCGCCCCTTCGCCCGCCGGGACGTGCCGGGCGATGCCCAGCTCCACTGCGATGGCAGTGGGCGCGCTGTCCAGTTCCCTCCTGGTCACCTGCTGCCTGATGGTGGCTCTGTGCACTCCGAGCATCCCGCTGGAGACGCTGGCCCAGGCGCCGGAGCAGCCGGGCCAGGAGAAGCGCGAGCACGCGTCTCGGGACGGCCCGGGGCGGGTGAGCGAGCTCGGGCGCCCCGCGCGGGACGACGGCGGCAGCGGCCGGGACTGGAAGAGCAAGGGCAGCCGCGGGCCCGCCGGCCGGGAGGCGTGGAGCAAGCAGAGGCAGGCCTGGGCCGCCCAGGGCGCGGGCGCCAAGGCCGGGGACCTGCAGGTCCGGCCTCGCGGGGACACCCCGCAGGAGGAGCCCCCGGCCGCCGCCGCCCAGGACTCGTCCGGGCCGGACCTCGCGCCCGCGACCGAGCCGCCCGAGGAGTACGCGTACCCGGACTACCGCGGCAAGGGCTGCGTGGACGAGAGCGGCTTCGTGTACGCCATCGGCGAGAAGTTCGCGCCCGGCCCGTCCGCCTGCCCGTGCCTGTGCACCGAGGAGGGGCCGCTGTGCGCGCAGCCCGAGTGCCCGCGGCTGCACCCGCGCTGCGTCCGCGTCGACACGAGCCAGTGCTGCCCGCAGTGCAAGGAGAGGAAGAACTACTGCGAGTTCCGGGGCAGGACCTACCAGGCTCTGGAGGAGTTCGCGGTAAGAGCGCGGCGCCCGCGCGCCCCCCGCGGTGGCGGTGTCGGGGAGGGGCGGCTCTGGCCCTGGGCGTCCCACTTTGCAGAAGAGGCGCTCCCTGCCGCCCAGAGGCGGACAGCGCCCTGCCCTGGTCCCCTTCTGGGACCTGTCTTGCTCAGTGCGGATGTAGCGTTTAAAGCAAGGCGGCCCCATCCAACCCCTTGGGCTTCGGCCATGGAAGGGTTTCCTTGGAGTGAAGCCGGTGGCGCTGACGGGACAGGCCCAAGCACTGACTCGCCTGGCACTCTGGACACGCGTTTACTACCCCTCGCGTGGGAGTGACGTGGCTGAAACACTCGGTCTGCTTACAAACACAGGGCGACTTACCTGCCCCTTGGGGTAGATGCTTCAGCCGATAGCCCGTTTAGCAAGGCGGCTCACATGAGTAAGCCATTTCCCTAGATTACGTGGTGGTGTATCATGCAAATGTTCTAAAAGTTACAAGCACGCTTGCTCGCTGGCTGCCAGAACGTAGTGTCTGGCAGAAACAGGAGGCCCAGTCAGGAGCAAACCTCGTCTTGTTTTAGCTGAGTACTAGTGGCGGTGCCTTTAATAGAACTGGCCGTCTCCTGCACGCCTACTGTGTGCCAGGCTGGCGGCCGCGTTTTCCACTTATGCTAACCAAGTGAAACCTCATGCCATGCTGTAAAGTAGATTATTGTCTGTTATCTCAAGTTTTCGGAGAAGCGGAAACAGACACAGGATGTTTAAGTAGCGGGGTGAAGGCAACTATTCAGTAGCGATTCGTGTGTCAAGCGCAGCCGGTCTACTCTACGGCGCATGCTCCCCTGCCAGTCCCCCTCTCCCCCCCCACACCCTTGAACCAGAAGCTCAGCCCAGCCCGCACAGCGGTTAGGATGGAGATGCTGCCCAACACGCATGCGCTGGCCTGGCGGGACCTCAGAAAACTCCGCCTGTCAGCGCGGAGCCAGGGAGAGCCCCACGGGCTGTTCAGACGGTCCATCCCCAGCAAGGTAGGCTCAACCTGCGGCCTGCCTGCGCGTGGCCTGTTGACGTGGCATGCCGGGGATTTCGCGGAAGGCAGAGGGCGTGCTGGGACGTACAGCCTCCGGGCCGAGCAGGAAAGGCGGGTGTGAGGAGGACGCGGCGGGGGTGCCCGCGACGCGCAGCCTCTGAGACCGGCGGATGCACATGTGCCCAGGGTGCGGCGACCGCTCAGCGCGAGTTTAGGAGTGCATGCCGGTGCTGGAGAAACAGAAAGCTGGAGAACGGTTGTGCGCGTCGTGGCGGGGTGTGGAAAGGACGCTGGGATTTGGGGTCAGGACACGCGAGTCTCCTTTCTGGCTTTGCCACTCAACAGCCGCGTGACAGGGACAAGGCGCATCCCCCTGTGGGTCTCTCCACCTGGAAGCCCGAACAGCCCGGTGCCACCTGTCTAAGCTCCCGGTTCTGGGTTCAGCCCTCGGGGAAGCAGACACCTCTGATGAGACCTGCCTGCACCAGGCCCCGGCCACACAGCCTGACTAAGTCGGGGGTCCTGCCGTGCGCGCGCTGCGTGACCCCTGCGGGCTCGGCCGAGGCCTCCCCGGGCAAACATCGCGCGTACCACGCGAAAGCGGGAGGCGAAGGTGGCCACGAGCTGGGGAAGCCCAGGGCAGGGACTTGCATGGTGGCCCAGAACAGGGCTGCCGCCCCGGACCCAACGGCACAGTTCTCTGGAGGTTTAGATTCGTGAGAAAATCTCAGTGTTGGACGCGGGCGGTTTAATCGCTACCGCCTGTCCTTGCGGTGCGCGGCTTCCGTGGTCATTTCTTAAAAGCACCGCAGGAGGTAGCCTGAGGTGTGATTAGCATTTTGATCTAAAAAGCCCCAAAGCGGCCGTTGGGCTCTCTGAGAGGACAGGTAGACGGATGAGCTGCTGTTCACTGCGAGGCGCCCCGGGCGGCCTCCGCGCGTGGGGAGGGGCTCTGCGTGATCCGAGCTCTCAGACACCTGTCGGCGGGTAGCACGGGTGTCGAGCATGTGTCGAGCTCTGCGGATGGGAGGCCAGGCAGCCGGCGGGGTGGGCGGGATCTCGGGACGAATGAAGTAGGATCCACCTGCGCTCAGAGCATCAGGTGCGTCTCCCATCCCCAGCGACGGGGTCTCCCCGCGTCTCCGACTCCGCGCCTGCCGCGCGCTCTCTGGGCCGCGCGCCGTCCCACCGCACACATCCCACGCCGGTCATCCCTGGTGGTCTGGGGGGAGCCTCCGGACATTCCCTAACCTCCTGCGGCTTCGGGCGGGTCACTTAGTGTCTGCTCTGTGTTTCCTTCCGCGGGGCTGGCGGTGGCGGAGGGTCTCAGCCGGGAGGCGGGGACAGAGGCCGTGGGCTGCAGTGACGCTCACAGGGCCGCTCTGGGCGTCCAGGCCTCGCAGAGAGGAGAGTGGCGGCCCGCGCGGCCCCGGGGGCACGGAGAATGGGAAAGAAGCTCATCGCCGCCCCCGCACCGCGCCGTGCGCGCCTCTGGAGAACGTGTACCCCAGACGGCGGTTGTGGCTTGAACAGGCGGCCAGGACACCTGTCCGTAGCAAGAAGGGAGCAGAAGGGAGGCTGGGCCTGTCCGCAGTCTGTCCCCTGCTCCCCCCAGCGAGCAAGGAGCTGGATGGACACAGCGTGAATGGGGAACAGCAGGCAGAACCTCAGCCCTGCCCCGCACCCCACCTGGGCACTCGGCGCACGGGGCACAGCTCCTCCCTGTGGCCTTGTGCCACTCTGCCCTTGGGCACACGTTGCCTGCTGCCCTCTGCTCCCAGTGTCCCCACCCCTCACCCCTGTCCGCCCCCCTCTCTCCTCACCCTGCACCCCACTGAACCCCGCTTCCTTGCCGCCTGGCGGATCCCAGCCGGATGTCAGCCAGGGACCTGGGTCGCTGTTTCGACAAAACGCCAGGACCTGCTAACAGCAACTAGAGCTACGTCCTCAGTGCCCCAGGACGTCTGCGGCTTAATTCGTGTGTCCAAATGAAACTGTCCTTCCGGGCGGGGTCGTCTCCACCGCCTCTCAGTGGGACCGGGGTCTCGTTTTGCGACTCCCGCTGGCAGGCGCCCCACTCTGATGGGGGGGCTTGTCTGCGGGGCTGTGGTTTCTGAACGGATGGCATTTCGTGTGCCGTCTGCTCCCGAGGGCGGGCGCCTTCACTGGGCTCCGTCAGGAAGCGCCGTGGCCGGGAGCCTCGCGCGACAGGAACGTGGTCCCTCACGCCCTGGGGCCCCCCGGGCCCCGCCCTCGGCGTCCTGTCTTGTCGGCCCCTCTGAGCCTGTGTCCTCGGCTCCTCTTAGCGGGACACCGGTCATGTTGGGGTGGGGCCCACCCGCGCGACCCCGTTTTAACACTGGTAGCCGCGTGGAGGCCTTGTCTGTAATGGCGGCTGCATTGCGACGTGGGGGATCAGGGTCAACGTGAGTTTGGGAGGCGTCGACACAGTCCGGCCCGTGACGCGGGGTGTCCACGGCCGTAGCTGACCTCGTGGGCACGGGCCCGCGGAGGTGCGAGGGGTCTGGTGGTGACGTGTGAGCAGGTGTGACTGCATCACGCAGAGGGCTCGAGTGACCGGGAGCAGGCCGGCTGCCCGGCGAGCCCTCATGTGGCTCCGTGACGCGCTCGGTCCCGTCTGTCCGTTCTGCACAGCACGTGAGCGGCGCTGCTTACGTCACTGGGTCCCCTTGCGGGCGCTGCCGGCGGGCGGCTCTGGGGCTCTGCCGAGCTGTCTGCGTTCACCTCCGATGACGACCAAGCAGCCAGCAGCAAGTCGGATGTGAAAGTCATGCATAAGAAATGATTTCGTTTGGAGCAACACAGGAAGTTGCCCCCTCGTGGGCGTCCAGACGCCCTGGGGTCCACGCTGTAGAGAGACTAAGGGAGTCCGTGTGGCTCCCTGAGGTGAGGGCCTGCAGGGGACCGGAACCCGCACGTGGCTTCGCTTGCGGTGGGGAGGAGGCCGGCGCGGGTGTCCACGCCGTGTCGGGGCTGCCCCGGGGCTCCGACTGGCAGCTGCGTTGGGCTCCCAAGGAGGAGAGGAAATGACCTGTTAGTGCCTGCCGCGTGCCCGCCTGTCCCCGAGGCAGGACCCGTGACCGGCGGATAACTGGGAGCCGCGGCCGCCGCGGCCTCCGTGTCCAACTGTGGCCAACTCCCCTGCACGACCTCACTTCTAGAAGTTTATTAATGAAAAAAAAAAAAAAACTTACATGAAACTTGGAAGCAAAGGCTCCACCTAAATAGACCCCCGTGGCAATTACGAGAAAGTGCCAGTAAAGAGGAAGACGCGATTCGTCACTTTTTTTCAATTTCACGGTGTTTATATTCCGATGGCTGACGTGACTCTGCATGAAGCAGTGACATTATCACCTCCCTCTGCGCAGCGAAACGAGCCGCGCTGCGGAGAGTCTGTGGACCCCCCGCGCCCCCCGCGGCTGCCCCCGAGTGGGTGTCAGCTCCCAGCTGGGCAGGTTCCGGGCGCCTCGGCTTCTGCCTCCTGCCCGAAGCCGTTTGCACGGGAGCAGTTAGACAGTGGACGGGGACCCACGTGGGTCCTGTGGACCTTTCGGACGTGCCTCCAGCTCGGGGCCAGGGGGGGGGGACACACAGCCTGAGCTGCCGCACCCCACGCGCCGTGTAACTGGTGACCGTGGCGGGACGAGCACCCTGTTTGATTGCTTTACAGTGGGAAGAAGGAAACCGATATTTATTCAGCGCCTGTGTTTTGTACATGTATGTGTGGGTTTTTTTTTGTCAGTTATACAATGACGAGGCAGAGTCATTGTCTTTATTTCAAGCGAGAGAAAAGCGAAGGCTCAGCATGGCGCGGGACGCGCATGGAGGTCGCCGCGCCAGCCGGGCGAGCCTCCCGGACGGCAAACCCAGCGCTCGCGGACGCCCCCTGTCGGCAGGGTCCCGCGATGGCAGCGCGGCCTGCCGGGGCAGCCAGAACCCCTGCGTGCAGAGAAGGGGGGCTCAGCGCCTGACCCGCGTCTGTGTCCGGCACGTGCCGGATCGATTCTGTTGAGCGTTTATGTGGATTTGGGTTGCACCAGGCTCAAGCCATCCAGGACGAAGTGAATCTCAGTGTCCTTCACAGTCTGCAGCCTCGAGTCGTGATAGGATCTGAAGCATTTGGTTCAGGAGCTCCCTGAGGCAGCGTTTGGGGGTGGGGGTTCCCACGGGCAGGGGACAGAATGCTGGCTCTCCAGAGGTGGCCGAGACCTCGTGATCGGCAGGCCCCTGGGGGCGGACTGGTGGCTGGAGAGCTGGCTCCAGCCCAAGGAGATGTCCGCTTGGCTCCTGGCACAGAGGGTCTATTTGAGACAAACACAGCTACTTGACCAAGGGGAGACTCACATAAACACCCAGCTGCCAGCTTGTCATGAAAACGGGGTGGTGCCCGGCCGGCAGTCAGCGGCCAGGGCCGGAGCGCGGCTGTCCCTTCAGAAGGGCGTTTGCTCTCCAGCTGACCACGTCCTCCTTGGTGTGATTTACCTGTGGTCCTTCAGCCACGATGCTTTGTCAAGCCTCTGTTCTGAGGAAGAGAAATTTCACCGCAGGCAACTGATGCCTTATTTAGACTCTTATAGCCAGCGGTGGCACAGGATGCTGAGGGCCCCCAAACCGTCCGGCCCCTCGGTCAGCCTGGGTGGCGAGTCGGCCTCTACAGCTCCAAGGACTTACGGCTGCAGACAGGGGACGTTAACCCTCCTTCTGTGTCTCCCTTGAGCCCCGGGCGGGTCTTGGAGCTTCCTCCTACTCTAGCGGCGGAAAGCAGAGAGCGTGCTGCTCATTCTTACACGAGGTGAACGAGATCCGCGAGCGGCGTGAGCCTGCAAAGCCCCGAGCAAGTGGGAGACGAAAAGCTGCTGCCAGGGTGGTGTGGGCCTGGGGTGTGGCCCGCTGAGGCGCACCTTACCGGGGGTGACGGCCCCCGCCGCATGGTTTCAGGGTCCCCACACTGCCTTTGGAGGCTGCATCTTGAGGGGTGGTCTTTTCCTATAACTATTTCCTTCTCAGATGATATCTCCAAAACCGATAAGTTCCAAATAAGAACATAATGTTTGCATTTATTTCTTCAAAACACATGTCTGAACAGAGGTTCGCCAGGCCCTGGACTGGTAGCGGGGTGCAGTGGGGGAGCATCGGGCCCCCCCCGCGGCACGCCCAGCATCAAAGACGCTGTGTGAGGACGCGGGTGGGAGCCGCGCATCTAGATCCCCTGGTTGTCACGGCTCCTTCTTAAATGACAGAGGACTCTTGGGGCTGATGTCTAGGGAGAAGACAAAGCTTGTCTCAGAGGGAAGGACTCTGGGTTGGAGGAGAGGGCAGGACAGTTTCCCAACCAGCCGCCGTAGCCGCTGCCTGTGGCCCTCCTTCACGGCCCGGGGCCGGCCACAGGGCTGGCCACAGGGCCGGCCACGGGGCCGGGAGTCTTGCTTGCTGCTGCTCTGTTCCAAGGCCGACATCCTGCCAGCTGGCTTGCGCTTGGCAATGCTATTTCTGTCAGGCACTGGGGTGCAGCCAGGACACAGAGTGCCTTTCGGCTCTGCGGGGAGGGACAGTCTCGGGCATTTGCCGGTGGCCCTGCGCTCCTGCTCCGAGGCCCCGGGCCGGCGGGAGAGCAGAAGCCGTGTGGCTCCGCTCTTCCCACTGAAGGCAGAGATGGCTTTGCCTTAACCGGGATGAGGCCGCCCCTTCCCTGGGAGTGTGGAAGGCTGAGAGCCTAAGAACCCACCGAATACCAAGCTCATGAAATCCTGGACTTTTATGGAACGCGGCTTTTTCAAGCACAGCCGAAGCGGCCGCCCGAGCCCGGGAGGAGCGGCCCGCGCAGTTTCGGGCGTCTGTGCCGAGGCCTGCGGCCTGGACCGTGGCTCTCCCCGCCCGGCTGGGCACGCAACGAGCCCGGGGCCCCAAGCAGAGCAGATCAGATCAGACATGCCTTCCCCAGCGCAGACAGACAGCCCTGGGTGGCCCTTGGCCTGGGCAGAGCCGAAGGTCCCCTGCGAAGAGCGGCGTCTGGCACACACGTCCTCTCCTGTGGGCCTGGAGCCCAAACTCAGGCTCCCCTGAGCGGCCCAAACGATCCGGGAGGGACACTTCTGTTTAAAGGGGTCCCAGAAGCAAACGGCCTCAGCCGGGATGCACCCACCGCCCGGGCGTAAAGAATCCCGCGAACGCAGTTCCAAGGAACGTGATGTCTAAATAAAATCGCGCACGAGAAGCAAGGGCTTCGTGAACAGCAGTCAGCCGAGACGAGCGGTCAGAGCAGACCCAGATGCTGGGACGTGGACGAGAATGTTTAGTATGCACGAAGAAGCCGAGCCTGCGACAAAACGCACGGCAAACAGCACCAGTGTGTGCAAACCCTACTTGGCTTCGAAAGAGACGCAGACGAAGCTCGTGTAAACGAAGCCTGGCATATTGGATTAGTGCTCGGGGGAGGGGCCAGCAGCTCATCGGCTACGGACCGCACACCATTTAGTGACCCGGCAGGCAGATTTGGAGATGTGACCCAGAACGAAACACAGACATGGGGAGGGGACACGGGGAGGAGCTGTCTTCATTTGTGGGGGGCAGGAGAGAAGACCCGACACGCAGCAGTTAGAGCCCCGAAAGAGAGCGTGGGGATGTGGGAGAAATGGAGAGACAGCGTCCAGGATTTCCCGGTGGACAGACTGCTGTTTTCCGGTTCGGGAACCCCAGTGACCGTCGAGGAAGATAAAAAAAATATGCGCACGCCCAGCCACGCCACGGCAAGACCGCAGAACACCGAGGGCGGGAGGAAGGGGTTGGGGGCGGCCGGAGAGACGCGGGCTTCCCCGCAAACGACAGTCGCCCGGCTTTGAGTTGAGAATTTGATCTGCAAATGCACAGGCAATGCCACTCCACGCAACTCCTACATGCGTTTGGAAAAAAAAAAAAAAATTTCTGGGGCCAGCTCAGCTTCCGGCCAAACCGTAAAACAGGTAAACGTTTTCAAAGGCTCCTCCCATCGTCCGGGGCTGCTGGCCGCAGATGCCACCGAGCTCCAGCTGGCCGCAGAGGGTCGCGCCTGCCCTTCCCGTGGCAGAAGCCAGACCGCTCGGCCGTGCAGCGCCCTCTCGCTTGGCTCCCCGAGCCCTCTGCTTGCTGGGCAGCTCAGAAATAAGCAGCAACGTCAACCCCGCGAGACAGCGCGTTCCTTCTGGATGGGGTCGTTGCTTTCCTCGGAGGTCGGCGTGCTACACTAATTCATATTTTCCCTTGTCTGGCTTTAGAAATAATTGCTTGCTTGTATTTTATTTTCAAATTTCACGTGCTTTTTGAACAGGTAACTTGATATTTTTGTTTTAGGAGATCGAGAACAGGGAACATGCAGTGTCAGTTTCAAGCGAGCCACGACTGAATATCATTCACTCCTGTTACGGGGTCGGGAGCCAGGGCGCGGCTCCCGGTCACACGCGTGCATGGTCGTCCGGGGACGCGGGGCCCTCGGCCGGTGGCAGGCTGTCACGGTGGTCTCTGTTCCCTCGGCCGCCGGCTGACCCTGCCCACATGGAGCGCGGCTGCTGTGAGCACCTTGCCCCAACCCGCTGGGAGTTCAGCCATGCTGTCACTCAGGCAGAAATGTCGGGCACAGGTAGATCGGGAAAGAAAGGGTTCTGACAAGGCCACTTTCCCTGGGCCTGTGAGTAGCCGGGGACGCAGGTGGCCCGAGGGACCAACTGTGCCCTGATGTCAGCCTCGGCTCGCCTCCCGCTGGTGACAAAGTTCCCCTCTGGCTCTCTGTGCCCCCCCAGAAGCCAAAGAAACAAGCTGCTCTTGCTCCTCGGCGACAGCGAGGGGCGGCTGGCACCGTTCGATGGTCGGCGCTCAGCGACCGTGCCGCGTGCGCCGGCGCAGGGTGCTGCGTCCCCTCCGCGAGCGAGCCCTCCGCGCCTCGACCGCCGAAGGGACGCGGTGACTGGAGGCCGGCTGCAGCGTCCGTGGTCACTTCAGAAGGCGCGGGCAGAGGCTCCGAGTCGGCAGCGGGGGCCGGCCCAGGCGAAGCCCGCAGCGTCCGCCGCCCGGGGCCCGGCCGCGGCCCGGCGCTTTCCGGGTGATGGCAGCGGACGCGCCCTGGCGCGAGCGTCCACGGCACGGCTGGGCTCCGGCCTGCACGGGCGTCAGGGTCCCAGATGGGCCCCGGGGTGGCCCCATCGCAGCTGGGGAGAGGGGGCCCGGGCCCGGAGCTGGCGGCTATGGGCGAAGGGAGCAAAAGCGGCCCGTGGCGTGGTCCGCGCCTCTGCTCTCAGCCAGCGTGCTACCCACCGCCCCCCCCCCCCCCCCGGGCCTCCCGCCCCCTCGGGCCTCCCGCCCCTCCGCCGGGGCTGCAGCGGGCGGGGCGCGGCGGCGCTCCGGGCTGCCGTGCGTGTCTGTGTGTCTGTGTGTCTGTGTGTGCGCGTATGTGTGGTGAATATGTGTGGTGTTTGTATGTGTGTGTACATATGTGCAGTGTGTATGTGTGCACGTGTGCATGTGTATGGCATGTTTATGTGTGCATGTCATGTGGTGTGTGTGTGTACACGTGTGATCCGTGTGTGTGCGTATGTGTGCTGTGTGTGTGCATGTAAGAAGGCTGCACGTTGGTTGCACGCATGCTGTGTGCTCCCAGTGTTCCGTGGACCCCACTACGCCCCGTGGTCCCCATGTCACACGCTCACGCCCTCCTTTTAAAAGCCTGCTCTTCTGAAGACACTTAATTCCATCATTTATGTCTTAGTAAGAGCCGAGCTGTTCCCTCCTCCCCGTACCGCTCGCCTCTCCTTCCGTCTAACTCTCAGTCAGACGGGTCAGGCTTCCCATTTCCTCTGAGAGGAGGAGTTCGGCTTGCACGGGATTCCTGCGGGGCCGCCCCCCTCGGCCCCGGCAGCTGTGCCCAGAGCTGCCCCACGCCTCTGTTAAGGTCTTAGTTCAGGAATCTGTGGATGAGAAAAGCGTCCACGAAAGTAATTCCGCCAACATCCCCGCACCGCCGTGTGTCCCCAGGGGAGAAGGCCGCCCCGCCCTGTTTGGGCTGTGCCCGGGGGGAGGGGGGGCCCGTCCCCGCTCTCTGCCCTGTTCTGTTTGGCGTGCTCCAGGCTGCAGGGGTGGGGGGCTGGCCCCGGGGCACACACCTGCCTCTGGGTGCAGGCGGCGTCTCAGCCAGCTCAGGCCAGAGGGCAGGCAGCCTGCATGACAGAAGGCCAGCTCCCAGTCCGGGAGGCTGGCAGCCCAGGGTCAGGGGCCTGGCAGGGTCCCGCTGGTCCTTTCTCCTGTGTCTTCGCAGGGTAGGGAGAAGGCAGTCACCTCCAGTCTCTTGCATCTCCTTAAGAGGCCACCAGTCCCACGAGCGCCCTGCCTGCACGGCCCCCCGACTCTGGGCACCTCCCGGGGGCCCCACCTCCAACATCATCACCGGGGAGTGGGGCTTCACACAGGAGTCTGGGGGCGGGGGTTGCCAGCATTCAGCTGGCCGCGGGCTCGGTCGGCTGGTGCAGGGTGTCAGCCGGCTCTGTACCCTAGCCCCTGGTCCCCCGGCCCCGAGGGGCCTCCACCTCCTCGCCCTAGCTGCTGAGCTGCTTGTCCCCGCGAGACCAGCCCGCAGACCCGGCCAGTGCCCCTCCTGTGTGAGGTCCTCGCGGTCTGCGTGAACCGCCCGGTTCCGAAGGACACCATCCCACTGGGGGTCTCGCCCGAGGCGGACCAGGGGGAGCTGCCCCCGGTGCCCGGAGGAAGCCGCGTGGCCGTCAGGCTGCGGTGCTGCTCATCTGTGCCACGCCGGGCGGGCTCGTCTTCCGGGAGGAGGCTGACGGCTTCTGGGGACAGTTCTTAATTAAGTCCTTTTGTGTGACAGCGTGGAAGGACAGAGCGGGCACAGCGGTGACGAGAGGAGGCATTTCTGCTGGAGCGAGGGGCAGGGGCGGCCGGAGGCGGCCGGAGCGCCTGTCGCCTGCAGCCAGGGCGAGGGCGGAGGGGACGCAGGGGCCCGGGCCGTCCGTGCTGGCCCTGCGAGGATGGGGCTGACCCCTCCCGGAGCCCCGAGGACATGTCCGAGTGGGACTCTGCTGCCTTCCGGGGGCAGACAGCGCGGGGTGCCGTGCGCTGGCTTCACAGGCGGCTGCAGGTCGGAGGCTGAAGTGGGCCTGCGGTGGAGTTGGTTTGAGGTGACCGTTGAAAGCCGGGACCCGTGGGCGTCCCCCGGCCTGCTGCAGGAAGTCGGGGGCCCGGGACGCACTCACGCCGGAGGTGGCCTGGCCGAACCCCGCATGCAGGCTGCTGGCCAGACTGCCATGTGGACCTTGAGGCACCCCCAGGCCCATGGGGGTTCACGCCACGGAAGGCGGAGCCGAGGGCAGCTCCTACATCTCCCGCCTGCCCCGGGGGGGCACAGCTCCGGGCACCAGAGGCCCCCAGGCCCCTGGTGTGAGTAGGAGGGGGCTTCGTGGTGTGCTGAGGGTGACACAGGCCTTTCCGAAGACAGACTCAGCGGCTGGACGGCACACTTCCGCCATCTGGTGGCCAAGCTGTGACAATGGCTTTGGGAGGCTGCTTGCCGCCCAGGGCCCAGCAGGGACGCTTTCCCCGAAGGGCGCAGGGCGCTGGTAGTTGGTGCCTCCGGCCACCCGTTTCCTGACGCGAGGCGGCGGGAACGACAGCGCGGCGGGCGTAAAGCGAGCGCACAGGACGGCGGGCGCGCGCCCGGCGGGACCTCGGGTTGGAGATCGGCCGGCGGGGTGCAGCCCGGCTCTGACGCGGGGCGCGTTTGCTCCTGTCGCTTTGGCACGCCTCGGTGTCTCCCGGGCCCCCCCACGTGTTTACTCCACGTGTCATGCCCCCGCGTCCCCCCTTCTCCAATCCTTCCCATGAGGATGCTGAGAAGAGCCCACGCGGCCTCACGGCCCTGGGAAAGGCTCCGTGTCCCCATGCCATCCGCTGCGGCTCGCCCTGTCCCCTGTGGGGGGCGGGCCCCCTGCGCCGAGGTGCGGCAGGTCTCGGGTAACCATGGGGACACTGTGTCCTTCGAGGGCTGCAGTCATGTGCTTCTCTGCAGCGTCCGGTGTTGGGGCCTCGGCTCTCCGCAGCTGGCCCGTTCCCCCCCTCCCCAGGACCACTGGCTCCCCAGCCCTGACAGGCCCAGGGACCCCCACCCGCTCTCCGCCCCAGGAGGGACCTGTCTGTGAGGCCCCTGCCGGTCGGGATGGCTGTCCCTTCCTTACCTGCCCCCACCCTCCCCACCTTATTGTGGTTTGAGCCTTTCCCTGTCAATTCAACCAAAAGCGACCACTCTGCCCTCAAAGCCCCTCAGTCCTCCCAGCTCGTGAGCACCATCCCGTCGCTCTGCCCCGGCGTCCTCCGCACATTCGTATCTGGGCCCCACAGCCGCACGGAGCACGGAGCACGGAGGCCTGGGCCTCCCCGTGTCTCCTTGAGCACACAGGGTCCGGTGGGGCACCTGCGGGGGCAGCCGGGGAGGCCGGACCGAGCTCCTTCCCGCGCCTCCGGCGGTGTCCACTGCCGCCCCCTAGCGGCCTCTCGGGGCTGGGCAGGGGCCCTGCCCGGGGTCCATTTATTTTCCTTGTTCTTCATAACGCGCCCTCCGAGTTCATTTTCGCCCTTGTGTCTTCCCGGCCACTCCTCTCTTGACGCGCTGGATATCGAGAGCCCGTTCGGCATTTCGCACTGGCTCAGCTGCTGGGACCACCCAGTGCGATGCGGACGCGGCCTGGCTCTTGTGTCGCGGTGACTCTGGTCGGCCACCCGCTGCAGTCCTCCCAGTGACAAAGACCCTGTGCCCCAGGCCGGGGCGCCTGGAGGGATCGCGGGGTCCCGGGACGCGCAGGGTTGGAGGGAGGAGCAGGGCGGGGGGCGGGGAGGGGAGGAAACGGCCACCTCACAGTGCTTCTCCTCGTGCTCACGTGACCTCGTTCGCGTCACCGCAGAATCTGACAGTCTGGAGGTTAAAAAAATGGAGCATTTCTGCTGGTGAAAGAGAGAAATGGGAGGAGGGTTTGCTTACCACACAGACCTTTAATTTATGTAGGAGACACTCGATCTAAGCCATACCCTCATGTCACACCTGAGGATTGTTTCACATGTGAGTTGCATTGCCTATTCTGACTTGTTTAGAATAAATTTAACATTTACTTTACACGTACTTGCACGATAACGTGCATACAATTGCTGAGTTTCAAGGGTCTAACTATTTTTGAATACACTCATTTTAATTACTATCGAGTCAATATCTTTCTTTATGACACATTCATCATCGCTTCACTGAGAACCTGTTCAGTCGTCTGTTCATCGTTTCTACTTAAAAGAAAAGTGTCCACGATAAGACGGAGTCACTCTGGTGACCAGAAAAGCAGGGGGGACGAGTGTGGCAGACAGAACGGCTCCGTGAGCTCAGGGACCCTCAGTCTGAGCTGGGTCACGTGCTCGCCCGGTCCCCTGGTGTCCCAACCACCCCCAGCGTTTACCCTGTTCCCGCCTTCCTGAAAACCGGGGGAAGTGAGCGCCGCGGGTCTGGCCGCCAGTGGCACAGAGCGCGGCTCGCCCTCACTCGCGAGTCTGAGAAACCGCGTTCGAAGCCAGCATGGCTCTGACTACTCCTGGCAGTGTGGGTGCTCGAGACTGGGTGCTCTTCCTCAAATGCCCAATGTCCCTCTAGGCTATGCGTCTAAATTCTAGCGGTACAGCACTTGGATTTGTTGCCGGAAAGTTGCAAAGAATGGCGTTTCTGTGATGAGGCAAGCTGCACAAAATGGTGGCCGCGGCTTGCTAAGTCAGGCCGCCCCGAGTTAAAGCTCTTCGGGGCGGGATACGTTTGGAAGAGGAGAAAGGGTCGTCCTGTCTGACTTCCCAGACGCCGCGTCCTCGGGGGCTCCTGCAGCGTGCGCGGGGCACGCTCACCTTTGGTGTCACAGCAACGAGACCTTCTAGAGCTTGAGCTGCAGGTGAGGACTCTCCCGCTTGGGGGCGCTCAGACCTGCCGGCTGCAGGGGAAGCAGCACCTGCAACCTGCTCAGGGGGAGCAGCACCTGCGACCTGCTCAGGCCGGTCTTCAGAGCTGGACACTGCGCCTGCGCCTGCCGCCACGTGGGTGGGGCTGCAGCCATGCCTGCGGGAGGCGGGGCGGACGTGAGCCAGGAGGAGCGTCACTGTGACCCAGATGGGCCCTGACGGCTGGGATCTGGTCCTCTGCAGGGCCCTGGCCTACGCCTGGGTGTGGGCCGCAGCCTCCCGGTCTCGGGCAGTGGGGGGCCCAGCACCTCCGTCACAGACGAGCCTGAGCACAGGCCACTGCCGGGAGCACACGACATGCCCACTGCTTCCCCGGCGCCGGGGCCCCCGAGCAGAGGCGGCGTGGGCGCAGCTGCGTGCAGATGGGTCGCGTCACAGCTCTCCTCCACAGCGCGTGACACCGCGCCCGCGTGGCTGCGCTCGCCACGGCCAGCTGCTGAGTTCACAGGAGCAGATGGCTTTAGCGGTGGAGGTTTCTAATTTAGCAGCATTCGCTGCGCCACGTGACTGCTGAGTGGGGTATAGGTGGGAGCTAGGTGGTGGCTCTGTGGGGGGGGCGGGGGATGACCAGCTCCACCTGTGTCAATGCTGAAGCTGGCTTCCCAGGGCAGGAGGCGGTCGAGCTGGATCTTGGATAAGTGGGAGTCTACCAAGGGGGTGGGGGGCCAGGGCAGCGTGAACAGGCCCAGCGGGCGCAGCGTGCTGGGCTCCGCCGTGGAGGCCGAGCTCCGCGGGGGCAGCTGCCGTTTCTTTTGTCCTCCAGGTCGGGGCAGACCTGGCGGCTCCTTGGGAGAAGCCTCATGGGTCGGCGGCTGAAGGGCCCGGGAGGGGGCATGCGGGTTGGGACTGGGGCCACCCATGAGGTCGCCCTGGAACTGAGCCACTGACGGGAGACTGGAGAGCTTTGTTACGGGACTCGGGTCCTGGGCACCCCATGATCAGGTGGGGGGCTCTGACGTGGAACAGCCAGCCTGCGCCCGGACTCCCAGCCGCGGTGACTCTGCTCCAGTGCCTTCAAGTGCAGACGGAGCTTTTGAAACGTGAAATAACCAGGCCATTCGGTGGAGGTTCCAGGCTTTGCTGTGCTGTGGACACGGAGGAGCCGCGCGCACCCTGCGTGTGATCCCGGGTGTGCAGGGCCTGCTCGTGTCATTCACGCAGCACGCCCAAGTCCGAGGCGGCCCACGGGAAGCCCAGCCCCGGCCCGCCGGAAACTCACCCCGGCCCACCGGAAGCCCAGCCCCGGCCCGCCGGAAACTCACCCCGGCCCACCGGAAGCCCAGCCCCGGCCCGCCGGAAGCCCAGCCCCACATAGTGCCACGTCACGTCTCCACTGTCCTTTAAAACGCACCTTGCTGTGTCACAGTTTCTGCTTCTGGCTGCTGGTCCCCATGTGCTGTTTCTGCTTTGTCCCGGGTAAGCCCTGATGGAAATGCATGCCTCGGGTGGTTTCCGCGAAAAGGGGGCCCACCGCGTGCCGCGCAGGGGTCACCGTGGGGGTTCGGCGGTGTAGACTTCTCAGGAACGGCTGTCAGGCCTGATCGGACGACCCAGGAGGTAGACCTGGGGCCAGAGGCTGGAGGATACGGTGAAGCGTGGGGGCCCGTGCGGGGAAACACTGGCCGCGGGGCGATGGGCTGGGCCCACGCGGAGCCTTGGAGGACCGTGGCCCGCGCCTGACGCCTCTGGGTCAGTTTCCTCGGCAGCAGCACAGCCTGGGTGGCAGCGGGCATGGCTTAGTGTTGCCATGAGAGCCAGTGACAGACAGCTCCTGGCCGGGAGCCCGGCCGGAGAAGCGGTCAGCTCCTGCGTCCCTCCCCCTCCTTTCCTGCACACAGGGTCCTGACTCAAACGTGGGGCGCTGCGGGCTAGGTCGGGTGGCACTCTGCGGGGCTGCGGCGAAAGGATTCGCCTGCATGATGGGTGGTTGGAAAAGAATTCAATATGACATTTTATTTACTTAATATTGGAAGAAACTAAAGCCTTTCCTCAAACAGCTCAACGGGAGGGCCACTACGAAGCAGCCCTGCGCTCGGAGGGGAGAGGGGAGAGGAACCCGTGGCCCCCCCGCGCATCGACGCGCCTGCGGGCCCTGCCAAGGCCCGGCTGCAGCCCCGCGTCCGCGCTCCAGAGACCTCCGGGCCGGAAACGTTTTTGCCGCAACCCTACAGCACGGCGGACGGCTTCCCGCCCGGGGGAAGGGAGACGCGACGGGCATGATAGAGACGGGGGAGGCACCCTGACCGTGGGCTTCTGTTCCAGGTGTCCCCGTGCGAGAGGTGCCGCTGCGAGGCCAACGGGGAGGTGCTGTGCACCGTGTCTGCGTGTCCCCAGACGGAGTGTGTGGACCCCGTGTACGAGCCCGAACAGTGCTGCCCCATCTGCAAAAACGGTAGGTGAGACGCCCGCGGAGGTGGGGTGCGCTTTCGCGCGCCTTCCTGCACCCCACCTCCCGCGCACGAGTTTGCTGCCGCTTCACAGTGGAGGAAGGGCCTGCGGGTGTATAAGCGTGAGTGCGTGAGTCCACACAGACTCATGTGTGTGTGTCTCTAACCGCGGGCCTCAGGGGCCGGCCGGGAGCCGTCCTGTGGTCGAGCAGGTGCTCCCCGCGCTGGCGTGCAGCCCGTGTTGTGCCGACTGGAGGTTCTGGGGGAGAAATTTGGTGGCCGCCAGCAAGGAGACCCGCTTATTTCCATTTAGCTTTGTTTGCTCTCGCAAAGCAGTTCCTCTTTCCCAGATAAAGCAAACATTGCCTTTCATTACATAAGTGGATTGGAACTTGACACTTGAGTCAAGATTTTTTTTTATAAGCAAATTGGGCAGGAAAAGAGCTTCACGTTTTTTCCAGCGAGAGCCCCAGTAGATCCAAAGCTTTGTGTGCTTTATAAAAAAGAAATGGCAGGGTGTCCTTGACCCTAATTTATAAAGGCAGAGTGTTTCCTCTCCCTGAATAACAAGGCTCACTGCTCACTGCTGGGCGCCGTGCTGGGTGGCACACTGTCCGAGGTGACGAGCACATTCCTAGGGAGAACGGCCTCAGGGTGATAGCTTGAGGGGACAGTCCAAGGGAGCAGGTGAGTGTACCTTTGGAAAGAACTTTGGGGACATAACCATGTCCTCGAGTGCAGGCGTGTCCCCCTGTGTAGGGTGGCTGTTCTGTGCGGCCCAAGGCCAGGGGCCGGGACTCGGGGCAGAAACCACAGACCGGCCCAGAAGGGTGGCAGTGATTCCATGGGCGGATCATGTCAGAGCCAGAGCGGGCCAGCCCTTGCGGTCCCCAGCCGTGCGGTCATCAGCCCGTCAGGTGCAGGGCGGCCGGGCCAAGCTCTGGAGCGTGTGCTGTGGGCTCCGGGAGCGGCTAGTGGTCACACGGCACTATCGTTCGTGTCTGGGACGATTCTGAGGTTCTGCAGTCAAGCTTGCCAAAATCGAGCGGGACATGGGTGTCCCTGACACCCTTCACCAGGCACACATGGGTGCCCAGACGTCACCCTACAGATTGTAAAGTCCTCTACATAAATACCCAGAAGAGGAAATGAAGTTTCGAGGAGGAAGGGGCGCCCCGAGGGAGCAGGTCAGTGTGTGAGGTGTCAGGGCGGGGCTCTGCTCTTTCCATGTGAGCTGCGGGGGCGATCGGAGACCGCAGGGTCTAATCCCAGAGACCGCGCACATTCTGGCGGTGGGGTACGGGGCCTGGGGGGCGGGGGGGAGGGGGAGGTGTGCTTTGCTAGCGTCAGCCGGGCGGGGCAGGACAGAGACCCGGTCAGGGGCAGCGTCTCCCTGCGGAGCGAGGTCCGTGGAGCCTGACGAGGAGCCGGTGGTCCCCGTGGTCTCCGGGGGCGGGGGCAGATGTCCAGGACACGGTGCCCTGCACGTGACGGTGGGCGGACAAGTAGCCTCTCCTTGAGTCAAGGGCAACTTAGCGACCAGTGTAAACACGGGGCGTTCAAATCTTTGGCAGTTTCGGGATCCGAGACTCAGTGTGTGTGCCTCGTGGCGGCTGTGGCGAGAAACGCGGTCCTGGCGTTAGTTTTCGGGGAGTCCTTGTTCAGATGCTGACGAAAGACGCGAGATCATGGTTTCAGCACCTGACACTGTGAGAGGCTCAAACCTACAGAGAGGCTGGAAAATTGTACAGCGGCGGTCGCTGCCCTCGCTGCGCTCCCCACCGCGACGTTCCGCCATGTCCGCGCCCTCTCCTTCCGCCTCCGTCCTCTCCCCATCGCTCCCCTTCTCTGTGTGTGGCCCAACACCATCTTTTCACATATTCGCTCTTCCCCACGGTGCACACAGGATACACCTGCTATTTATACCGCCGCCAGCCCGAAACCTACTGAGTAAAGCTCAAGGTTCCTTTGTACTTACTTCTGCCACTTGGATACACACCTCTTAGGGTACAGAGTAGGAGAGCAAAGTCTAGAAATTATTTGAATTAATTCTTCATCATGTGTGGGTATGTCAAAATTTTATAAGGATTTGAAGTCATTTCTGTTCATACTCAATGTTTGTCATTAGGACGTAATTTTGTTTTGAATAACAAGACGTGTTTGAGAGTAAAATCCATACAAATAAGGTCCACTCTGAAATTCACAGGATGTTTTAATATCACAGTGATGCTTTTCTGAGAGAGTTGACAGCCAAGGCCCTGACAGCAAACTTCTAGATCCTCTCCCATTGTCTCTATACTTTGAGAGGCAGCAGGGCGTGAAGAAAACCAGGATTTGGGGCCCACTAGAAATTCTTATAAGGAAGAGGAATATGATTTTTTGAAATAGATTCAAGAAGGATTACAGGTTACACAGGGATTTGTATTAAAAGTTTCAATCCAAGTGTATCAAAAATAAACATCAACGTGACTAATCGCAAATGCACTATTAAGTTTTGTTACAATGTATTCAACAGGTAGAATTTGGCATTCGAGCTGTCTCTAGTTAAGTGGTTTTCTGACCTTGAAAGAGCAAATGGTGCTTGGAATTCTTAGTAAAATATTTGCTTAAAATATGAAAATAGTTTCTATGAGAAATGAATGCTCTGTATAATTGACTGAGATTAGTAATTTATAGTAGTCCATCTGTGCCGCACACAGAAAAAGAAATGATGTTTTATAAAAAAACAATTACATTTCTGATAGATCACGGATTACATGGCATCAAAAATGATGCCTTATATGAAACTGAATGGCTGGACAGACTTAGGCAGAATGGGACGTGAGGCTTTGGCTGTTGATCTCGTAAACCGGCCTCCGCCCTCACACACTCATGTCTTGACCTGCAGCATTAAAAAGCTTTTTCTCTCGACAGAAGAAAAATTGCCCTTCAACTGCAAGCTGCCAAAGGCACTTGCGTCAAACGAGCGAAAGTCTGAAACCCAGAACGCCTGGAATGTAAATGAACGATCACGAATGAAGTTTAACTTCACATATTCGCTTTATCCATGGGTGTAGCTCGGTCCCCGAGGATTTTCTTTGGATGAAATGGACGTTTGTGTGGCACTGTTTTAGGTCTTTGTTTTTTTCCCAGTGATATGGACAGTGAGTGTCGGAGTCACGTTCACGATCTCAGGCTTTCTCTGGCAATGAGTGTACGTCAGGGGAGGTCCACCGCACCGTCCCAGGGCAGGCCCTCCATCTTAGGGCGCCTGGTGAACCCCAGCGATCAGGGGACCTCCGTTCAGCCCGCGTGGCCGCCTTTGTACCCGTGCACGCAGAGGACGGATGGACTGAGACGCTGCGGCCGAAACCCAGGGGCCTTTCTGGGTTCACTAGGGCCCCCCCGAGGGGGCGGCCACGCCCAAGGGCTGCGAGGTTGTAGAGGCGCACAGGCCCCAGGGACGAGGCCCGCAGGCCGCACCCGGGCTTTGCCGCTGCTCGATAGCGGCGATTCATGGCTCTACTTCCAGGAGGAAAATGAAAATGCATGAAATCTTTAAGTTGCACACTGAGGCTTCAAATTACGAGAAGCAATTTCATGGAAAATACGTGGGACGCGCTGACTGAGAATTAGACGTAGCTGCCTTTTCCTCCTGTGTGTTTCACAGCGTAGGAGATCGTGATTAAATCACACACCGTGAGCTGGACAGAACTCAGGGGGCTGTACGTGTGCGAGTCCACTTACGCGCGTGTGTGGTTCCCAGCAAAGTCCTTCTCACAAGGAAAGACTGACTCGCACGTGGCTTCACCATCATGTTTCCAAAATTTAGAACCTCTGCTCATCCAACAACACTAGCCAGAGCGAAGCAGCCGGCATAGTGGGAAAAATGTACAGTCCATGGATCTGGCAAGTGGCTAAGGAATTCCAGCACAGCACAACGAAGGGGGGAGATGAAACGGAGAGCAGCGGAGTCCCCAAGTCTCTGTGGACCTTGGTGTCCTCCCGGTTCCACTGCTTCTGAGTCTTTGGCTCTGGCCGTCACCGTGACAGAGTCTGTTCTTGGTGCAAAGACATGAGATTAAAAAACTGGATTTCCTGTGTTGGTGAAATCAGTGTGGCAGTAATCTGAAACAGACTGTGATAAAGTAAGATGTGCATTTTAATTCTTGGCACAATCGCTAAGAAAATCGACACGGCATGTGAGCTGGCTCGCTGCGCGGCGCCCCGGGGGGTGTGGAGACTCCGTAGGTAAACACGCTCTTTTGCTGGGAGTTTTGGAGAGCGTCTGTGTGCGTGCATGTGTGTATGCGTGTGCACGTGCATGCGTGTATCGTTTCTGTACATTGAGGCGCTCGCTGTTTCACTGAGGATACACGGAGGAACGGAGCTCGCGGCTCCCGCTGCCCGAGCTCGGACTGGAGGGGCCGTGGCCTGCAGACGGGCCGTGCCCCTCTCCTCGCGCTGTGGCCGAGGCTGTGCGGACGGCGTCCCCGTCCCCGTGGGTGGCGCCCGGCAGGTCGGAGGCTGGGAACACTGTCGTAGCTCCGACACCTGTGTCCATGTCGTTTCGCGAGGGGTGTCGCGTGTTTACAGAGCCTCCGGAGTCGCGACAGGCTGGCGGACCTCCCGTCGCTCTTCGCCCAATGGGAAGCCCTAACCTGTAACCTGTTCCCGCGGCATTTCTCCTACAAGGCACAACACGTGTCTGAGTCGCTTTGAACAGAGCTTAGACGCCGCCCGCTGTCTGAGGGTCAGGGACGGGAGGCCCATCGTGGACATCCCGCCCGGGCCGCAGCAAAGGCTTTGGATGAGAGTTTGACCGACCGACTCGACGCCCTGGGCCTTTTGGTTTTAGATTGTTGATATTTTGAATATTTAATATTTTCAGCAAAAGTCACAGGGAGGGCCATTCCCTGCTGTCTGAGCACCAGGACTTCATGCTGTGACAAATGTCGAGTTTTTAGAGCATAATTGTTTCCCCTGGAGGAGAGAGAGAGAAGTGTAACACGGGAGCACGTTTCATGGCGAAGGGACTCGACTTGTCCTGCATCGGGCCCTCTCGCTGGGCCATTCAGGTGGCGGATGTTGGCTCAGTGAACAGCCTAACGAGGTGGCCTGTTTGCCACGGCAGTGGACCCGAAGTGGCGGTGGCCTCTGGCTACTGCAGGGAGGCCGCCTCTGCTGACCTCGGCCTTTGCTGCTCCCCAGGGCACACGCCGGGCCTGTGGGACGCATTGTCCCTGACTCCTCCGCACCCGCCCTGCCCTGAGCCCACGGTCCCCCCCACCGACCCCCGGGCTCCAGCTGGCCACAGCCTTGCTGCGCTCAGCGCACGTGCATTCTCGGGGGGCTCGGACGCGGCGCGCCCCCCCCCCCCCACGCTGCCTTCCCGGTGTCGTCGGCGCCTTCTCCCCGGCGCAGACCCGGGATTGCGGCCGGCCCGTCTCGCCGCCCCTCGGTGCCTGAAGCGTTAGACTCGTGAGCCCCGACTGCACGCTTCCTGAGGGCACCTCGGATCCGCAGTGCAGGCCTATACCCCCCACCCCCCCACCGATTCCCGCGTGGACCCTGGCATCGCGGGACAGGCAGAAGCGGGGTTTCCTTGTCCCCAACACGCTGGCGGTTTCGTCTCGATGAGGTAAAATGTTATGAAACAAACGTGTGATTGTGTTTCCCCGAAGCAATAATTGGCGGTTTGACAGGCTGCATGTGTGCACGACTCGGTGCGCGGCTGTGTGCGGAGCTGGCTCGCCCTGCGCACGAGGCCTGTCACAGAACCCGCTGCCTTTGAAGACGTTGGCTCGTTATTTGCAAAGTGCTTTAAAGGAACAGCAAGCAGCAGAGACGGGCTTGTTATTAAAAAGGAAGGATGCGCGTTGAAGGGTCCTTGCCGGGTGTGGGAACCTTCCGTAACGTTCAGAAGTGGGAGCAGTGACAGCCCCCGATGATGTCATGACTGATCGGGCCGCGAGGCCCAGGCCGGCTGGCTCAGCCCCGTGACAAGTCCCACGTTGCCGGCAGTCCTCGGTTTTCGTAGTTAACGTGGCGTCGCATGGCTCCCTGGGCCACAGGGACGCCGTGAGGGTCACGCAGAGAGTCCGCGTCGGCCCTGGGCACAGAGCCGGCCGCGGCCCGAGGCTGTCAGGCTTGAGCCATCACTGCCGCCTCCTGGGAAGTGTGTGGCTGTGTGACATTACCAAGGGCGAGGCCTGCGGACGGGGAGTCGGCCGCTGGTGGAGACGGCCGCAGGCGACCCGCACCTGGGGGGCCCGTCCCACTGCAGGGCCGCCGTCTGAGCCGTGGCCAGCCGAGGGCGCACCTGGGCCAGGGGCGCTGAGTCGTGGTTGCAGTTCCCATGGCTCGTTGCTGCCATTTGGGGAGACGAGGGGGCTGGCTCGAGGGTGCGGTGTCCCGTCCCCGCCTGCAGGTGGGGCCCCATCGCCCATGCTCCTGTGGATTGCTTCCTCCCTGGCTGTCCAGCCCAGGCCTCTGGGATGGGGGCGGCTCCCTGGCCCGCTGACTCCCACCCGGGACAAATCGGTCCCGACCTGGGTGGCAGCGCCATCTGCTGGTGCCGCTTCAGAACTACAGCCGCCGACCTGCTTGGGTGACGTTCCTATTTGAAGCCGGGAGGGCTGCACAGAGGGGGTGACGCGGGCTCTGCAGAGCAGCTCCCCTGAGTACCTGTAGGCTTCTCGGGCTCTACTGCGAGGACGTGTGGCTTGTCACCAGCACCTGCCCTTGCTGTCCCCGGGGCCCATGGGGACACGCTCGAAAGCCGAACCGGCCTTGGCCTTGGCAGAAGCCCACAGCCCGTGTGCTGTGCGCCGCGGGCCCTGCAGGGCGTTGGGCAGCACCGCGCACCCACACCGCACCTGGCCCCGGCGTCACCATGGTCTGAGAAGGCGGGGGAGGCAGGCGCCGTGGGAACCAGCCCCGCCGCGAAGCCGGCCGAGGGCAGCCGTGCGAGGAGCCGCCACGTGCGCCCCCCCTTCCGCCTGCCACTCGCCGCCGTGCCCGCGCCACGGGCCTCTCCGGGTCTCAGGGGCCGTGCGTCACCGTCTCCTTTCCGTTCAAACTCCCAGCCACAGCATCCGGCCCACCGTGGTCTTGACTTGCGTTTCCCTGACGACTGGTGGCTTGACAGTGTCTTGTCGGCGATGTTCGTACCTGCGCTCACTGGGGATGTCTGCGTGCACTTTATTTTCTTGTGGTGACTCTATGGCTTTGCCGTCAGAGGGCTGCTGGCCTCTGAGGGCTTTGGAAGGGGTCCCCCTTTTCCATTCATGGCAGAGTTTGTGAAGCATTGTGCTAATTATGCTTTCAAAGTTTGCTAGACACACCTGTGAAGCCATCTGGGCCTGAACTTTCCTTGCGAGGTTCTTGATTACTGGTCCAACATCTTTACTTGTTACAGGTCTCTTGAGATTTTCTGCTTATTTTTGAGTCAGCTTAGATAATGTGTTTTTAGGAATTTGTCCAGTGCATCCAGATTATCTAATCTGTGGAGTATACTTATTCATAATAAAACCTTACAATTCTTATTTCTGTAAGTTCCTCCTTTCGTTTCTGAGTTTAGTTATTCATGTCTTTTCTATTTCTTTGTCACTCTGGCTAAAATTAACATTGTTAATCTTTACAAAGAACCGACTTCAGGTTTTGATTATTCTCTCGTTTTCCTAGTCTCTATTTGTTTATCTTTGCTCTAATCTTTATCATTTCCTTCCTTTTACTTCCCTGACCTCTACCTGTTGCCCATTCCCACGGCTAATGCCACACGCTGGCCCAGGTCAGGGAGCAGCTAGAGGTCCCCACGGGTCAGCCCATTGCATCTCCGCTGGCCTTGCAAGTGCTAATGGTGCCCTGGCCAAAGCCAGTCTCACGGTCAAGTCCTGTCTCAAGGGCAGGGACCCAGCCCCCGGCGCGGATGGGGGACGCTGCACAGCCTGGCACAGCACAGTGCATGAGGACAGTCCCTTCCCAGCCAACTTTCTGGGAAGAGAGTTGGACTTTAATTTGTCTACATCTTTTAACAATTCCACAGGGAGATGATATTGACCAAAATATCACTAAATATATATCTTTAAAGATTTTTCACTCCTGAGGATTGCTGGAAGGGAGAATTATGAGGAAATGAGACGGGGCCGTTCTCATCACTCATTCGGTGTCTGAATTTGGTCCTTGGCCCAGACGGGGGCATACGAGAGGGCATACGAGGGGGCATGCTCGTGGGAGGGACGCCAGGCCACAGGGGCGGACAAGGTCGCGGGAAAGGTCGGGAAGCAATGCACCGCTCCAACAAAGTACGCCCTGAGTGCCGACAGAACCGTTCCCGGTCACAGAGGCCCTGGCCGGGTGCCCGGGCCCTGTGCTGTGCCCAGGGAGGGGACCGCCTCGGGACCTGGCTCTGCGGAGCTCTCGTCCCGCCGAGCTCCGGGCTGCAGACGGCACTGGCGCTCCCGCCTTTCCGCAGAGGTCGTCGGGCAGGGGCAGCTGTTGTCTCACTGAGGTTTTGCTTTGCTTTTCTCTGACGACTGGTGGTGACGATGGTGATGGCCGCTGGGTGGCACGTGGTGAATTCTGTCGACTTCAGAGCACCGAGGTGCGATGACCCGGGACGACCCGGGCGCCGTCTGCCTGGCCCCAGGGCGTGTGCTGGGGGCTGGAGGAGTCGCAGCTGCGGGAAGCACCCCGCCTGTCCGCAGCCCCGCCTCCGACCGTGGCCCGACGCTCCATGAAACGCGGCCCGGCACCTGTGCTGGCCGAGGCCTGCGGTGGGTGTCGCTGGTCGGTGGAGAGCCACAGGGGTCCTCAGGTCTCATAGACAGCTGTCCAGGTCATAGCCCTGGGACCAGCTGAGACCGGGCTTCTCAGGTGCGGTCCCCTGCCGGCAGCATCAGCGTCACCTGGGAACCCGATGCCAGGGCAGACTCCCCAGCCTCATCCCCACGAGTCGGGCGCTCCAGGGTGGGACCAGCAACCGTGTCTGCAGAGCCTGCCAGGCAACCTGTGAGAAGTGGGTCTAACGGGAGGGCAGGCTAACCGGGCGTAGGCTGTTTTCCAAATAGCATGCTTGTTGAAGTCTCTTTCCTAAAAAGGTGCCAGGAAGAATAAGACCAGTTCTCTGAGAGTCACAGCTAATTATGTTTTTTTCCTATGATCCCTTAGAATTAATTAAATCAAATGATCGCAGAGTCGGCCTATGCGTAAGGCCCCCCCGGGGGATGACTTGTTAATGAAAATCTCAGTACTGTCACTCAGTTTCCAAACGACGAGGACAGCTCAGACGCTAAAGCGAGCGCGTGTCAGACCTCGGGCAGGCTCGCCCTCCGCCGGCCCTCGCCGCAGGGAGCGGATGACACTCACGGCCCCGCTGGCTGCCCAGGTCGCCCGACTGCACGCGGCACGCACCCGCGCGCGCGCCTAACGCAGCCCGTTTCTGCATTCCAGGTCCGAACTGCTTCGCGGAGACCGCGGTCATCCCGGCCGGGCGGGAGGTGAAGACGGACGAGTGCACCGTGTGTCACTGCACCTACGAGGAGGGCACGTGGCGCATCGAGCGGCAGGCGGTGTGCACGCGGCACGAGTGCCGGCAGACGTAGGCGCGGCCGCCCCGCCCGCCTGCCCTGCTGGCGGTTCCTGCAGGAGAAGGAAAGGGATGTGTTTCGAAGCATCAAGAACTGTGGGCATCAAAGTCTCTAAATAAATGTGCTATTTTCACAGTAAATACACGGACGTGCACTGTTCTATGTTAAATGTATTTCTATAACCCCCGTTAGGCGCGCACATACGTGTTTTCTATAGCTACAGATTAAAAACGCTGTGTGCTCAACCGTCCCGCCTGTGGACCTGCGTCTGTTTCAGGGCGGGTCTCGTCAGGAGGGCGCCGCGGGCTCAGCCCCCTGGCAGCTCAGAACGGTGGGTCCGCGCGTGGATCAGGGAGAACGGGCCGCCGGCTCCTGAAACGCCGCCCCAGCCCTGCCCTCAGTGGGCCCCGCCCCGTCCGCAGGGGCGCACTTCCCGCCGGCAGCTGCCACGCGCTGTGCAGCCCCCGGGGACGCGGGGCCCACTCAAGCGCCACGCGCCTTTCCTGTCCCTCCGGAGCGCGCCCGCGGGGTGGCCGTGTACACGTCTCGCTTGTGTCACTTACTCTTCTCAACAAGACTTCGCAGGGTCCCCGATCTGAGGAATAGGTGGGCTGGACAAGCCGCAGTCAAGCGGGGGGCCGCCGGACTCTGGAGGAGAGAAGAAAGCTGAACCCCGGCCCAGCCTGTGCCTGCAGGCCGGACGGGGCGTGGCTCTGCGCTCAAGGGACGCGTGCTCCTCGTCGGAGGGACCGTCCCTCGCCTCTGTGGCCTCGGTCGCCGGCACCGTCCCGCGCTGCGTGCTGGCCCTCAGGAGCAGCGAGGCTGTGCTCTGCACTGCATGTTGGAGCAGCCACGGCGAAGGCCACCTGCAGGCCACACCTGTCCTGGGGGTAACTCCCGGCCAAGCCACTGCTCTGTGCTCAGACAGGGAGTGTGCGAAGCCACCGCAGACCCCGCCGGTCTGAGCGGTGCGCGTTAGGGGACACCTCCGTCCTCACCCATCACGGTGGCACGGGGCACGCTGGCCAAGGCAGAGCCTTAGGAGGAGTGGAGTGAGGAAGCAGATGCGAGTTGATGTTCGAAGCCTTCGAAGTAAAAATACGTTTACTTATTCCTGAACCTTGCGCTGGCACCTGTGAAGTACACGCTGTTCCCCCGGAAGGGGCCGGGGCTCCTGGCGCCGACGTGATGCACGTGAGGAATGCCGGGGCCTCGCGGTGCGCTCAGCGAGACGCGGCAGGGAGGTTAGGGAGGCTCTGGGGACAGCGGAGACCACAGAGACCACCCAGCGCGTGACACAGCGATCAGCATTGGTCCCGGCCAAGGCCTGACGCGGTTGCCGCCGGGCAGGGGAATCGCCGTGGGCGTCGGGAAGGTCACAGGTGCCCGCATGTAACGTGTGCCGTCCTTCCCGGCAGCACCGCGGGCCGCAGGCGCCGCGGGCGTGGGGCTTTTCACGAGACGCTCGGGAAGTACGAGCTGCGTGCGGCGTGGGCAGCTCGCCGGTGACTGACTTTGGCGTTAACGGCACCGGCCACCTCCCCATTATCCAAGGGTACACATTGTTAAGACGAGGTTATATAACGTTTTGGTTTTGGCAAAGCATGGCCGCGGCCCCCGTGGGGACGTGGGTCAGTAGCATCTCTAGGGCGTTCAGGCCGCCTCTTCTCCCCACCCGCTGGGCTGTGGTTAGCAGGACTCTGGACGAGGCCTGGGCTTCCCGCCACCCTTGGTGACGAGATCCTGCCAGGATGTGGCCGAGCTCTGGGGTGACCACAGTGGTGCTGCAGACATGCCGAGGACCGCGGGGCACCTGGTGCCCTGCTGCATCCAGATGGTGTCGAGGAGGGTGGCCTGCCGCACGCCACGCACCCTGGGGGCTGCAGCTCGGTGGCGGCGATGACAGGGAAGGACGCCCCCCTCCCTGCCCCAGCCCGCCTGCCTCTCCACGGAGCACTCGCCCGGCCTTGCTCACCAAGGGGTCGTTTGCACCTTCGTCCAAGACAAACTCGTTCTCAGGCTCTCATTCCGCCCTTAGTTTGGGGGTCACGTCCGGCCGGCTGCATGCAGGGCGTCTGCCTCTCCGCCTCGCTTCTCCATGGAACACTTGCTAATGGTGAAGACATTCTGTTCCAAGGCAACACCTGAATAATGTCACTAGGAAAAGCAGAAAGTGGGGGTCCAAGTTATCTCATTCCAAATGTTACCCTTTAGACCACGTGCTGGAAAGGGAGCCCCGAAACTCCGGCACGGGGACTGCTGGCAAGCTGTCGTTCCTCAAGTTCGAGTGGCCTGCTCCGAATGTACCTGGTCATTGTCGCTAAATGATTTACCCAGTTTGAAAAAAGGAAGTCGTGCTTTCAAATGTAATGCATGAATTTATTTCAGATTATTCAGCCTTCATGGGTAGCTGGAAATCTGAACCACTCACGTGGCAGAGTGATTCTGGAAACGACCTGGTCTGCAGTTTCGGGGTTTCCAGCCAGGCTCCTTCTGCCAGGAAGCCATTAGCACACTTGGGATCTAAGCCAGGACGCTGCCCCCTCCAGTGGCCAAGCCCACAAAACTGCCCGCAGTGCAAACAACCCAGCCACGGGGAGGTGGCCAGAGGGGTGGGCAGACCTCCCCGGTCACCAGCGGGCGCAGCGGTGGCCAGGCCGGTCCAGCGTCCCCACCTGCCCTCGCCACTGTCTCCAGGAGAGACTGTCCCACTTGAAAAGAGGCCTCGTGCAAGGAAGCCATTTCATCCTCGCAACGAACCGTTTCCTGTCTGTCTTCTCGTGGGCGGAAGGTGAATTACGGCCAGTCACTGCAGCAACGACACAGAGCTTACAAAGCAACGCGGAAGTGCGAATCAAAACGCATCCTCTACGCCGCAAAACTAAATGCTTTTAAAAGAAACGCGGCGGGCACGTTTGTGGTATGAGAGGCGGCAAGCCGACAGCATGCCTACGCTGAACGGACGCGCGATGTCATGCGGGAGGCGGGGCACGGCACGAAGGAGGCGACCGATTTGGATATGGAGCCGCAGGGGGACGGACAGCTGACATTTAGACCATGTAGATTTTAAAAGGTGGTGAAACCCTTTAAAACGTCAAGAAATGTGACTTAAAGACTCAAAACTGTAATAGAAAACAAACCCCTTTCCTAAAGGGAAACAAAGAAAACAATGAAATGAAAGGGGCGTCTGGCGGGGACGGTTCTCCCGCCGTTCCTCAGGAGGGTCCAGACGTCCCCGCGAGGAGCCTGCGCCATCCGCATCCACGCGGGTGGCGGGCAGGCCCCTCTGGCCTCGCGGGAGCTGAAGCACAAATGGGAGCAGGATCTGACGACAAAGGCAGCGCCGCCGGCCAGACGGACGCGGGAGGCGGCGGGGGGCGGCCAGGAGCGGCACAGCGACGGCCGTCTGTCCGCCCGCAGCGGTCCGTGCGCGGCCACCGCTCTCAGCACGTGCGTGTGCGCGCGCGCAGTCACTTAACACGTCCTTGCACTGATTTTTAAAAGAACTTTAAATGCTGATTCCATAGACGCAGCATTTGATAAAATCCTTGTAAACGACATGATTTACAAACGTGTGTGCTGTACGAGGTGCCGCATGAATGTGAAATTACAGCTTCTGTTGTCATTTTCAGCAGACGGTGGCAGGGAAAACATACGAAAAGATTGCGTTTCCTTCATTTACCATCACAGGCGGTTTCCTTTAGACTGAGACTGTGACGTGTTTTGTGAGTTCTCTCCTGCAGGCGCGTCTGCCGGCGTGGCCACAGGCTGCGCACGTGTGTGAGACGATGTCCATCACCTGCTGGGCGCAAACAGAGGCGGCTCCGGCCGCCACCTTCCTGCTCACCTGACGGCTGGGAACGCTGTGCAGGTGCGCACAGCCTGCTGTCAAGGAAAAACGGCCGCAGCCTGGCCCACGCGGCACGGACAGTCTGCGCGGAAGCCGACGCCCGCCCGACCGTCCGCAGAGCCGACACCGAGGGGACTGAGTGTGCCCCGCCCCCCACGCCCCGCCTCACACATCTCCTGAAAGGAACCAACGAGGGCGCCTGTCGCCGCAAGCCACCGACAACGCCACGGGAGGACTCGGCCCGCAGGTGGGGCCGGCCCGGCCGGGCGGGGCGGGGGGCAGCGACCCCACGTCGTCACCGGGGCCGGCTCCCCGGGGTTCCCCGCTGTCCTCGGCGTGGGCTTCGCCCTGGGGCTGGCGCGCCTCATGCTTTCACCAGGGCAGCTGCCAGGAAAAGCCACGCACGCGGCCGAGCGGCACTGCCCGTGGCGGGCGGAGGGGGCCGGGGGCTGGCGCTCCTCCCAGCTCCTGCTGCTTCCTGTCGCTCACAAGACTCTGAAAGTGATTCATCTCCCTGCAGACAACGTGGAGAACACAGGGCGTCAGGACCCTCGCACGCGACCGCAGCACGTACGGCAACCGCTGCTGGGCTCGTTTTAAAGATCTAAACACCACTATGGAAACAGCGTAATTTAGTGGACCATTTGCTGCTCTTACATTCATGTTCCTTCCGTTTTTGTGACACACACCCCCACCCACCACTGGATGTAGTAGTCCAGCTGATTTCTGATTTACGTTCTCAGGACTTTTACCTTCCAGTGAAATTACTGGACCAAACTTGCTACGGCTCTTCCAACATACTGCCATATTAGTACATATTCTGCATTTATGAGCGAAAAATCTAATTTATAAACTGCAAAAGGGAAATCATATGTCCATGTAAACATCACAGCATGTCACTTAAAAAAAACGTTTTGTTAAAGTTAAGGCATTATATAAATGTAAGGTATCATTTTGATACAAACATCATAAACACTAGAAACGGCCTCGTGACGATAATCTCCCTCAATGCGTAATGTTTATCATTCATTCGTCATCACTGCCAGCTTCCGACACGACACGTCCTATTTTAATTAACAGAAGCAGCTTCTATCTTCGTTGCTGAAGTACACGCACGCACAAGACCCCAGCGACCTACCGATTAACTTCCGAAGACCCGAGGCACCTAGCCCGGTGCTGTGGAGACGAGGGAACTAGAAGCAGCCTGTTCCGTGCGAATCGGGGGCACGGGGGACAGTCCTCTCAGACACGGCGCTGCGCGATAAACCGACCAGAAATGTTTCGCTGTGGGAACCGAGGAAAACCAGGAACCGGCGCTTCCTTCTCCTATCTTGTCTATTTTGTCCTGATTTCTACAAATTGCCGTCTCTGCCTGGACTTTGAAAATCTCCCCTCATCCCGCCCTTCCGAGCCAGCGTGGTCTGTTCCGGGCACAAGCTGAAGCCACGCCCCTTGCTCGCGCCCACGTCCCGTGCTGTCCCCTCGCCCCAGCTCGCCGCGCCTCTGCCGACCCCGACGCCCCGTGTTTGTTTGACCAGCACCTCCTCACGCTGACCGCACGCCGAGCGATGCTGCTCACGCCTCAGAAATGAAGCAGGAGTCAAATCCCTCATTTAAAATAACAGGAGGCGAGTCCCCAAACTTAGGGGAGGACGAAGAAAAACATACGCTTTTCGTCTCTGGGAAACTTTCGTGGGGCGCTGGGCAGACGGAGACGTAGGAGGCCACTTCCCAGCGACAGGCCACGTGCCGCAGGAACAGATCCGGGCCCCCGCCCCCGCCCCCCCACGCGGGGTACCCGCCGTGTCCAGCGCCACAAGGCTCCCGAGAAGCCCGTAAAACCCCATGGAAACCGCCGCGCGGCGGCGACGGTCCAGAGGGGCTCGGTGAGAACCGCAGCCGCGCTCAGGAGGACGCGCCACTCCCTTCCAGGCAGAGCCCCTGGGACGGCCCGACGGGCGCTGGGGACAGGAGACGCTCGTCCCCGGGCGGCGTGGCGCACAGCCGCGCCTCATCCGACCCGAGCGCGTCCGCCCTTTCCACACGTTTACGTTTCCGGGAAACCCAGAGGGAAAAGCGGGCCGTCCCGGGGGCGTGAGGCGGATACGAACAGCCGCAGAACGTGCGAGGCTGAGTGCGAGGCGGGGGCAGCAGCATCCGTCACGTGACGCGTCACAGGGCAGGAGCTGAAGTGGCGGTGACTGGCGCTCTCCCCCAGCACGCTCCCTGCGGAAGAAATGGCTTAGTTCCCCCCTCTCTCCACGCTGTGGACGTTGGAACGGTCATCCGGGCACGCAGAACATTCCTCCGCTCTCCAAGGCCCAAAGGATCATTTGCGGGGCTTTGAAGTGGAAGCTCAAGGTGTCACATGGAACTACGCTCGAGCCCGTGGTGCCGCTGGGCTGCCGCACGGCCGCGGCCCGCACTGCAGCCACAGGCCTCGCGGGCCTTCGGAAAGGTGACTCTGAACCACGAACGGTCAAAAAAGAAAGACAAACCCCGTGAAACCAAATCGAAGGCGTGACAACGAGTGTGGAACAACGTGAGGGCCTGAGACCAGTCGGCACGAGGCGCGGGCCGCACGGGCTGCTGTGGAAAATCCTGCGAAGTCTTTGGGCTGTTCGTAAAGTCGCACGGCGGTCCGGCGATCGCGAGAGGCGCGCGGGGTGGCCCATCCGCAGCACGCCGGGCAGTGTTTCGAGTAAAACGATGACACCGCTTTTTGTAAAATCTGACACATTTAATTTCGGCATAATAGTGATTTACTACATATTAATATTTCAAAAATATACTTTCACGGTCGGCAAAGCCCCAGGAGCTCACACGGGGGCTAGAGGCATGCCCGCGCCCCGAAATCCAGGCTGCTGTTGCAGGGCAGGCAGTGCGTCCCGTCGCGGGGGTTGTAGGAGCCCGGGCTGCAGATCACTGCGGACAAAAGACACACCGGTCAGCGACCCTCGCCGCAGATGCCGCGCTGCGTTGTCACGTTACACGGGGGTAAATTTCCAAAGGGGGTTCTAGCTAAGACGTTTCCTGCTTTCGGTTATGGCGGAGTACACGTCACACACGGTTACGCGCCGTGACCACTGCTCAGTGCGGTGTCCGGTGTCTGCGCAGCCCAGCCAGTCGTCGGGCTCTTGTCGCCTGGGAGACACTGCAGCCCGGTGCCCGCTGCATGCTCCCCACTCCCCTCCCCGACGCCCCCCCCCCCCGCCCCCCGCAGCCGCATTCTACCCTCTGCTTCTAGAAACTTAACGACTCTAATACCCCGGGAGTGAACACTATGGACTGTTCATTCTGCCCCTGGCTCAGGCCTAAAAGTTTCACTGAGCACATGATGTTGCGTCTAAAAGCTGGACGGGCCACAGAGGTCAAGACCACACGGGGGGCCACATGCGGCCGAGCCGCCGCGCACGACCACCACGCCTCACGCGCGCAGGGGCAGCTCAGGCGTGGGGGGGGCGCGGCTTATTTCTCATAATACCCCAATTTTAGGGCCTGTTCCTCTGACTTCATGAATCTGTGATTTTGGAAAACTCACTCAACTCAACTTGGTCGTTCATCCCTGACGTAAGGATTCTGTGTGCCGTGACCCTGTGCCCACGGCTCCCTCCACATGACAGAAGGTAAAGGACAGAAACCAAGGTCAAGTACACTTGCGGCCACGCTGAACTCTGGTACCGGGTAAAGGAGTCGACCCTGCAGTCCCAGGCCCCCCGGTTGTGCGATGGGCATCGTCACGACCACGTCCTCACACTACTGTGAGGGTGAACTGACTCATCGGCAACGAAGAAGCCAGAGTGTTACGGGCGCTCCGTGCACGCCAGCCCTCGGCACGGGGCCCGCGGTCACCGGTGCCGCCAGCCCTCCCACCGGGCTGGGGTCTCGCGGTCCCGCTCCGCCTTTGCTCACACAGGTGGCCAAGGGTCCACAGGATGCTGAGGGCGCTGCGCGGCACAGGTACTGTGGGCCGGCAAAGAAGATTCTCTTTCTAGCACCACGATTCGATAACTCGTCACTCTCTGGGTCTGGGTCAGATCATACTATTTAATTTCATAGCATTCCTTTTTAAATATATTTTTTCAAATTGGAAAATATTTTAACTGCTACTCAGAGAAAGCATTTTCCATTCTAGGTTCCACAGAGTTCCTCAAGTCTTAACAGACATTATATTTGGGGAATAATGAAAAAATGCTGTTTAAACTAAGATTTACTTGCTGCGGTAAGAACAAGAGCCTTGACAGCGGCTGTGTACAGGGCAAAACTCCAATGACGGAACATGACGTTTGCTGAACCGTGTGATCATCGCAACTTTCTCTCAAAGCACAGATTAATGTTTCCCGAAGAACAAATATGGACCGGGGCAAAGCACTGAACCATTACACACGGAGAGCAGAAATCTGCGCGCGGTCTGTACAAAGACTGCCACTGTCGCAGAAACTGATACCGGCACCAAATCATCTCAACAAGTTTATATAAATGTGACCTTCGGTAACTGGCCTTAGAATGAACAGACCGTCGTGATACAGCACGCGGAATGCCACAGCGATACCAGCGCAAAACCACGCAGTGACAGCTGCTACGGCTGCGAACGCGGCCCCCTCGCCTAGCGCAAGTCCTGAAATAGTTCACTGTCTCTTAAGCAGACTTGAGGGGAAATGCCAAAAGGTTGTCTCAAGTACAAAACTCGCGAGCTCATTGTCCCGCCCGTGTCCCGCGAGCGGCGGCCCTCCCCGAGCAGCGCGGACGCGCGAGGAAGCGGCCAGCGAGGAAAAAGAAAATGTCCCCACGTTTCGGATGGGTTGTAATTCCTTAAGAAAGAGAATGACTACGATAAAAAAAATTTGACACATTTAGTATTAAGAACTTAATCAGCAATTCATAAATTAACCAAAAAAAAATTACTTGGAAATCGACAGAAAGATATACTGGAAACAATCAGATACACGGGAATTAAAAATGCTACTAAAAATGCTACTAAATAAACCCAAAGCTAAAGAAAATTAGAAACTGTTTTAGACTGATCAAAAACTAAAAATTAAAATCAGTGTGATGTAGGAAAAGTGATGTTAAGAAGTGTTACATAGGAAAGTGAAAACTATGAAATCAATGCTCTACGGTGTTCTCCTAAGAAACTAAAAAAAGAGGTCATTAGGTTTCAGATTAGAAAGAAAGCACAGAACATAAGATGTTAAAGGTAAGAGCAGAAATTAATTAAATAGGAATCAGACAAATGAAAGAAAATCAATAAACTAAAACCGGGCTCTTTGAAAAGGCTAATAAAATTGATAAACTTTCAGCTAGTGCTCATAAAACTAACAAAGAGAGGAAGACAAATGAGTAATATCAAGAATGAATGAGGTCACATCGCCACAGGTTCTGTGACATTAGAGGTAAAATAAGACAAAACTGTGATAAATTTGTGGACTATATTTGACCATTTAGAGAAAATGGACAAATGCCTTGAACATAAAAATTATAAAAATGTACTTCATAAACCTGAGAAATCCTCTTCCTAGTAAACATTTTAATTAAAATGTTTTTAATTAACATTAATTAAAATACTTCCCATGGGGAACCACAGTTCTGCTATAGTGGTCTCATCCTCCAATGCCCATTCGGCCCACCGGTTATGGCTGAAAGCTAGGACTAATTTGAAATAGCTACCTGAGGACTCTGCAAAGCGAAAGGAATCAGGTGACCTCAGAAGCGAGGTCAAAGCGGCAGCTCCCAGGGGACGGGCACCCCGAGGTCCAAGCGGCAGCTCCCAGGGGACGGGCACCCCGCCGCCTTGTCCGCTCGCTTTACTCTTCCCTCTGCCTTGGCGGCAGCGCAGACCGCCCTGCAGAGCAGCGCCGTGCAGAGGGCCAGCACTCTGACAGAAACCCTGCCATCCCTCTAACCTACGAAACCCGGAATCAAGCCCGGGGGACCACAGTGTGACCGGGAAGTCTCAGAGGGGACCGATGCACAGTGAGGGTGCCCCTCATTCCATGTCTGAGCCTGCACAAGACTCAGCAAAACTCCTGTATTACATATACAGCAGATGGACCCAAGCTAACGGACAAAGGCTTAGAGAACCAAACAGATTCAGAACCATGCACGTTGAAGCCGAACTCCTCAGCATACATACATGGGAAAGACCCAAACCAGGATAGCCAAGTCTTTGAAAACTGAACTGTATTTGAATCTAACTGAATGGATTTCCTGCAAAAAACAAACAAACAAACAAACAAAAAACCATTAACCTCCAGATGATTACAACAGAATCCGGAGCATACGCAATGTAACACCCATAGTTGTGATGTACAGCACAAACTAAGTCAACAGGCAAAAATCCAGGAAAGACCTCCCGAGGAAAATGCAAACAACGCTAACTGCAAGATGATATGCTTAAACGATCAGACAACAGTGTAAGACAGATCATCAAACTAAACACACTGAAGAACAGAGAGAAAAGAAGAAGAAACGGAGAAAAGGAGCAAAGGCTCAGGCGTCTGCATTGCAGCATCGGGCGGGGAAGGACGTCGGTGTGAGTGCAGAGGGAGTGCGAACGCAGCAGAGGGCGACGGGAGCCCGGCAGCGTACGCAGGTGCGCTCGGTCGTCTGGTGACAGACACGGATTTACAGAGTCACGAGCCCCAGAGAACCCTACACAGGACAAATTCAAATGAAACCATCTCTAGAAACATCATCATCAAAGTGTTGACAGGGAAAGATAAAATTCTGGAAAGCAGCTAGACAAAAGTGACAAATTATGTGTGCGGAAGGAACAATTCAAATGAGCACAGATTTCTAATCAGAATCCATGGAGGTCACAAAACAAGGAACACGTTTAAGGGCTTAAAAATGCTTCCAACCCATAATTCCATACTCAGAGAAAATATCCATCAGTAAGCATAGAACAGACATCTATAGATAAACAATCATCATCTTTGGATACAGAAAAAGTAAGAAAATTTGCCATTGGTGTATCTGCTCTATGAAAACTGATAAAGGAAACTATTTCAGATGACATCAAATAAAAGAGGAAACCCTGGATCTTCAGGAATGAAAGAGCATCAGCAATGCAAAACATCTGGATACCTATGAGGAACTATTTTTCCTTGTAAGTTATTTAGAACATGTGAAGCTCTTAAAAGCTGAAATTACAATAGTGTTTGGAGGAATTTTCAGTGTGCGCGCGTGTGCGCGCGTGTGTGTGCGCGTGTGCGCGTTTGTGTGTGCGCGTGTGTGTGCGCGTGTGCGCGCAGTGCACGTGACTGTTCTATGACATGAAGAGCAGTGAGGGGGGCCAAACAGAGGGATCGCAGAGGTCGTCGGGCTCCTGCACTTCCTGTGAAGTGGCACGACACGACCTCTAAGCAGACGATGCACCCACGCTCGTGTGCTCTTCAGACTGCTAAAATCATACGAAAACGCACAGCACACAGGAGATTAAATAAATTAAATAGAGCTAAAATGCAATTAAATATATTAAACTATAATGCTTAAAATATTTAAACAATATTTACAAGGCAGCATGAAAGGATCAAAAAATGGAAGAGACACAGAGAAAAATAGTAAAGTGATGTAAACACTTTTAATTGTCAGGCGGACACTTAGAGACTAGATTTAAACAAATTAAACATGCTTCAACTCTCATCAGCCTACAACAGATACACAGATAAGATGAAACCAAATGGCAAAAAAACAAACATGCAAACAGTAATTATGAGAATGCTGAACTGCTATACTAATGTAAGATAAAATAAAATTCAAACGAAAGAGCTATTCAGAGGTGCAGAAGAACATTCTGTGATTATAAAAGGAAAGGTTCATCAGGAAGACATAAGTACTGAAATCTGTGTGTGCCCAATAAACGCACACAGCCCACTTCTTTCCCTTTCTCTTTATCTCTTATTTCAAAAGATGGAGAAAAAGTATGGGACCAAATTCACTAATTATTCATGATCAAGACTTCAGCGAACTAAGAATGGCAGGGGACTGCTTCAAACTGATGATGAGCATCCAAGAAAACAATGCTGCTAGTCTCATCCTTACAAGTGAAAAAGTCACTTATGTCTCATATTGGGAACAGGACAAGAAACCCTGCTTTTATTTCTATTTAACATGGTAGTGGAGGACCCAGCCATTGCAATGAAGCAAGAAAAAGAAATAAAAGGCACAACAAATATTAGGTGAAAGAGTAAAACTATTATTTGTAGATTATATGTTTATTCATGTAAAAAATACAGAGTCTACAAAATAATTATGAAATCTAATACATGGATTAAACAGAGTCACAGGATCCAGGTTATTATTTAAAAATCAGTTGTATTCTTATATGCTAACGGGAAATTAAATCATTAAAACAATTCCATTTATAGTAGAACAAAAAAAAAGTAACATTCTTATGAACTAAGTAAAGATTTGCTAGAACTGCCCTATGAAAACTGTAAGACATCCTTGAGACAAATTTTAATGTATTTACATAAATGCAGAATTACCATGTTTACTGCTTAGAAGACAAAGTATGTCTCGGATAACAAATATCATCAATTTTGTTTCTGGAATCAATAAAATCTATTTAAATTACGGTAGGTTTGTTTGTAGAAATTGATACGCTAATTCTAAACTGTATATAGAAATTCAGAAAACATAGAACATAACAATTTTTTAAATATAAATTACTATAAAAGCCACTTCATAAATTATATAAATGTCTAATCATTATGCTGAACACCTGAAACTAATCTAAAATAATACTGAATGTCGACTCTAATCAAAAAACATTTTTAAAAGACACTTTGGTATTGGTGAAATGACAGGTGTGTAGATGAATGGAGCAGAATTAAGCCTGCGTGAATACAATTAGAATTTCTGACAAAGGTACCACAGAAATTTCAAGAAGGAAAGAATTCTTCAACAAATGGTGCTGGATCGCCAAGACAGGCTTATCTGTGTAGTAAAAAGTGACCATCTACCCTATCTCATATCGAACAGAAAAATTAACCCAAAATGGATCGCAGACGCACATGTGCAACCCAAAAGTACTCAGCAAAAAGCACAGGAGAAAGCATTTGCGACCTTAGCACAGGAAAAGGCTTCTGAGGACACACAGAAACGTGGACACAGAACACAGAAGTAATGAACTGGACGTCTTCGACTTCTTTGTTTGAAGACAAAAATGCAAGCTACGGTTTGGGAGAGTATCTTCAGAAAAAAAAAATACTATATTAAGAAACATATCAGAAAGAAATTTTGTCCATACCGTATTAAGAACTCTTACAAGTTGGTAAGACAAACAGCAACTTAAAATTGGAAAGATATCTGTACAGATCCTATGCAAAAGAAAACCAGTATCTAATAATAAGAATTCGAAAATATCTTTAAACACCAAAATGAAAATTAAAACCACAATGAGATACCACTACTACACACACGTTGGGATGGCTGTAAGTTAAAAAGTGACCACGCTATGCTTTGGAACGACTAGGATTTAGAACAACTAGACGTCCCCAACCTGGCTGCACAGCCCATTGAGAGAATACACTGGCCCTTTTTAAAATAAAGTTAAACAGGCACTTACCGTATGACCCGGCAATCGCAGTCATAGGTATTTCCCCAGGAGAACTGAAAACATATGTCCACACAAAGACTTGAACGCGAATGTTCATAGCAGCTTTATTTGTAATGGCCTAAAACTGGAAACAACCCAAATGTCCATCATCAGGTGAATGGATAAACAAACGTGGTATATCCATACAATGGAATACTACTCAGCAATAAAGAGAAACAGACTATTAATACATGCAATACCACTGACAAATCTCAAAATCATTATGCTGTGTCAAATTCAGACACAAATATATATACCATGGGACTCCCCATTTACAGAAATTTATGAAAACACATGAAAAAATATAGTGACACAGCACATCACTCTTCACTTGGGGATGGCTGCCGAGGCCAGATCAATTACAGAAGGGCATCAGCACAATTCGGGGTTATGGCGAAGGTCTTTTCCTTGACTGCGGTGAGTTTCAGGGGTACATACGGTATGACCTCAACATCCGCAGTTAACCATATGGTCATACTGAGCCCAGCAAAGCCAGCTGCAGAAGGTATCAGGTAAGACACCATTCATTTAGTGATTGTCATGCAAACCGATACTGTTAGTCACTGATGACTACCTCGATCGAAGCTGAAAGTGTGAAATACTGAATCGGAATAAAATATGTCACATTCTGATGATCACGTATCGGTTCAGAAAGGGAAGACACTGGATTGCTGGAGGTGGACAGTGGGCTTCGGGGGCGTCCTCTGTAAATCACTTTAAATCTTACGACACGGAGGAGATGGCAGAATATCAAATGTGTTTGGAACAGGTGACACACGTACTCTTGTTCCCATCATCTCCGTTATTTCCAGGCGTTTAAACATAACACTGTAAGGAAAGACTTTGTTTTCAAAGAGCCACAACACACACACCCCCGTCTCCTGAAAACTAAAATCTGCCAAACCAAAACCGACCTCTAGGCGCAGAGCTTCAGTGAGATAGTAAACATCTGAGGAAGAAATTATATAAATTTTAGATAAGCCATGTAGAAGAAGAGGGAACAACTGAAATTCATTTTTTAAACATTAATGCACTATTGCCAAAATTTTACGAATATTTACCATAAACAGCTACAGGCCGAAGTCTCCCATGAACGGAGATACAAAAGGCCGTAACTAAATGTTAGCATATAAAACTCAGTGACATATAGAAATTTAGATAATAATCCCATGCATGTAGTTTTTTATTAGGAAAGTTTGTGCAAATTTGGTTTAACATTTGCATATCAATCAGTGCATCATTAAAGATAAAAAATGCGGCCATCTCAGTGGTGTGTAAAAGACACACAGCAAAATTCAACCTCATTCATGATGAAAAACAAAAATAGGGAATGGGAGGCGATTTCCTTCACTGACCCAATTAGTGGCATCTCCGAAAACCAACGCTCCTCACCCCTGACCGGGAAAGACCTGGGCGGGGCGCAGGGCAAGGTGCGACCAACCCCCGCAGCGGGCTGTCGAGCACTGTGCCGAACACTCCAGCCGGGCTAATGGGGCAATAAAAACAAAGGGCAAGCGCATTACGAATAGAAGCGAATCCGTCCTCACTCCCACGTGACAATGACTGCGTGAGAAAAACCCTGAGACTTTTAAAACTATGACTGAATGTAACAAGGACATGATAGAAGGCCCTTATTTCTAGAAGAAAACAGGAAACTCTCTTCAAAAATTCAGGGTAAGCAGAAATTTCTTGGATGGACACATCTTTGGATCACTAGAAATATATATTAAAATTTCGTCGAAATTAAATTTTCTGATGTTTAAAATATACCATTAAGAAAATAATGGACTTGTTTCCACAATATATAAATAAATCTTATAAGTTAATATTTAGAAGAAAAATAACCTGATAAAAGGGTAGAGGAAAAGATTTGAACAGTTCACAAAAGAATATATAGGAGTGCTCAAAGAAAATGAGAAAACATTTGTGGACAATATGGGGACTTGCCAGGAGTGGGAACCCGCTAGAAATCTCATACGTGGCTGATGAGTGTGTAAAATCATACAACTGCTTTGTACAAGTTTGGGAGCTTCGCCCTACAACTTAACTCTTATGAATTTACCCAAGAGAAATGAAATCACGGGACCACACAAAAACGCTTACGGAAATGCTCATACGAGCTTTATTCACAATAGCCCAAAACTAGAAACAACCCAAATGCCTATCAACATAACGGATAAAGACTGGTTTACTGATAAGCGGCTGTGAGCGATCGTGAGGGGGCAAAGGGACAATCTGGGGCTGACCGTAGTGGGTCGAACTGACACAAAAATGCCGGAAAGCATCATCGTGGGAAGAGAGACGCGACAAAGCTGTAAGAAAGACCTAGAAAAGGACCGAACTAGGCTGGGAGTGAGGAAGGCAGGAATGAAAAGCTGAGAAAATGCTAGGAACGTTTTCTAGGCACCAAGCCTTGAGGGGCAGACACGGACCGTTCCTGCAGACGAGGCTTCGCCACGGGGCGAGGCAGAAAGCGCGGGGCGAGACACAGCCCTTCCTTTACACGGCTGTAAGTTTGCTTTTCACTTTTTGGAAGAATGATGCTCAGCATCTCTGAAGAGATTTCAAAATGTCTTTAGTTATACATACTTTGTGAGAGAGGCTGAGAGAATGTGAACATTTTTGAACTGTAATAAAATAACTCACCAAAAGTGTCAAAAAAAAGTGTGCATTTTTAAAATAAGTACTCCACTTTCTGTAAACTTAAGGAAATAACTCAAAAAATGAAAGCTGGTGAACTCCAATTATTAGTCACATTTAATATAACAGTAAAAATAGAAAATCTAGAGCCCAACATAAACAAAACGGTTAAACACAGCATCGATAGCTCTGTTAAAATGATAAATTTATGAAGACAAAGATCAGGTAACACCGCATAAAAATAAGTGTGAATTTTTAGAGAAAAGGACACTTGCTTTAAGGAAAAATGTATTTTTTTTACCTTTTTATGATGAAACGTAACACACGGAAAAACGAGACATAAATGTACAACGTAATGAACGTCCACACAGGAAACCTGTGAACACAGAATTCAGGCCACGGTGCAGCCACCGTCACCTCAGGACTGCTGCCCCGCGCCACGTCCCCACTCCCCCCGAAGGTGACACCATTCTTTAGGGTTTTACAGGAATAGTTTTCTTGGACTGCATTAGTTTCAGCATTCATGAACAAAACCTACAAAACAGAGTTCAGCTACGTCTACATTACGTGGATTCAATTATGTTTAGATTCTTTTCCAGAAGTTTCGTTCATAAACGTGCCCACACGGTTAGAATTCCCCTCCGTTCGCCGCCGTGTCTGGACGGCGTGCCACCGCACAGACACACCACTGCTGGCGCCCGCATTGCGCCGGGCATGGACATTTGGGTTGTCTCTGGTTTGGGACTGGGACTGTCAGAAAACGGGCTGCGAGCAAACTTCCGTAAGAGTCAGACGTGACGTCACAGAGCACGTCACGTCTACCATGGTGCCAAACCGCACGCTCGCTGATCTCCAAAGCGGCAGGACGCACAGCCACATGGGCAGGTGGCCCTTCCGGAGTCCCCGCCCTGGCCCCGCCACCACCAGTATCTGAACCACTGAGCTGAGACTGTTCACTTTTTGCCAACCTGCCAGCTGTGTAGTAGGATCTCATTCTGCTTTTAATTCACATTTCTTTGATTACGAAAAGTGTGAACGTATTTTCATGTATCTATTGACCATTTGGAATTACTCTTTTGTGAAGTACTTGTTCAAATCTTTTACCATTTTTTAAACTGCTCTTTCTTTTTCAAAAATGTTTTCTATAGGTTATTTATAGTTCTTCTGTTGGCTATTGCCATTGCAAATAATTTTCCCATTCTGCGGATTATCTTTTCTCTCTTTGCAGTATTTTCTGATAAACAGCAGTAATTAATTTTTATGTGGACAAAATTATCAGGATTTTTATCAAAGTTAGTGCTTTTTGTATCTTTTTTAGGAAATCATTTTCTAATACTGAAGTCATAATTATATTTTTCTATGTTACGTTCTAAAATATATCTGGGGGTGATCTTTTTGGCTGGGTCCAATTTCGTTTTTTCCTACATGGCTTTGCACACTAGTGTTACCCCTCAGACGATTTCTGTTTTACGTATTTTAAAGCCATGTTCTTCGGTGCTCGCGAGTGTGGACACCTGCGTTACTGTAGGTATCTACCCCCCCCCCCACCGCGCAGTGCTCCCTCTGCGTACCCAGTGAGGCTTCTTGCCTTGAAGGCTATTCTGAGCATCGGCTTTCATTGGTCATAGGTTTTCCTGGTCCTTTGATGTAAAATTAAAGCAAGGGTTCAGGGTGGCTTGTCTGATCAGGACGAGTTTCTGGAGTCTAAAAGGCCTTATTAAACACAACTGTATCTAGTAAACAGTTCACTTTAACTGCATAATTTATTTAAAATAAAAAGTATACTTTATTTAAAAAATCACCTCAGGGTGTTTAAACACTCCAACCTGCAGCCTAATTACTTCTGACCACCGACAAGACACTAAGTCACCATGGAAGAGCCGCTGGCTTGCAACTCCCTGGGACACTGCAGAGCTGAGTGTGAAAGGCCAGACTGCACTTAGAGAAAGCAACACAAAACAACAACGCTCATGAACTACTCTGGGCTCCACGTTTAACCCACGACAGCTCACGACAAACAGCCGTGGCCAGCGGAAGGCCGGCGGCCTGCGCGGGCGGCACCACGTCACGCCAATGTCCAGGAGCCACAGGCCTCCCGGGCGTCAGGCACCTAGGGTGCGAACTGCAAACGCGGACGCCCAGTTCCTGGCCCTGAATACATTTTTGAGAAAATCTTCAGGTAATTTTAATATGCGTCAGAGTTTGAAAACCACTGCCATTATTTAAAAAGGAAAAAAAGGGGACGGAGTAAGCCATTCTAGCAAAAAGTGTTGTTATTTAACATACAGTAGGGGTTTTTATTTTTTGAGGTGATTAAATAGAAATAAAATAGAGATAGATGAAAACAAGATACACAGTTTTACAGAAACAACAGAACCTATAGAAATTACATACTAAAACATTTCCGCATCTGTGTTTTAAGAAAATACTATCCGAAACGATATATCTTGTCTTTGGCTGTAGCATATTCATGATATAATTTATATATATATAAAAAAGAGATATCTATAAATTACCAATTTTATTATAACTGTTTTCACTGTCAAAACGATTGAAAGATGTGTGGTATCTCACAGTGAAAATTAATTTAAAATGCTAAGCAATTTAGAAATGAGAAAAATACAGGCAGAAATATTGTTGCCACTAGTTTATCAGCAAATGATCTTTATCTGTCACACACAAGTTAAAAATAAATGAGTAAAGCAAGACAACCCAGAGAGGAAAACGCCCACTATCCACCGAGCTGGCTTCTGAGAAGGCAACGCGCCCCCTCTCCGCTGCACGGGAGCCCGGCGGGCCCTCGTGCTGGAAGCCAGGCATTTCACAAAGCACCTCATGCGTCTTACGAGCTCCCATCGCATCTTCCATTTCACACCCGAATGGAGCTTAAGTTCATTTAGTACGTTACATTTGTCTTATGACTAGGCTGGATTGTACACCGCCTTCCAATTCGGAGAATGACTTACATGTCTTTTTCAGTAGCACGTGCTCTCTAAAATTTTGTCTATGCTCCCCTGTGACACAGACAGAAATCGCGGTAGGTGTGGGGTCCCGAAGGTCGGTTATTTTGCACTTGTTCTGTTCAAAACCAGGAGCTTGGTCCTGCTTAGTCAGTCTAGCAGAGACGATGACAGCATAAAGGCAGCTCTAAATTAAAATTTTCATTTACCGAAGGACGACACAAAACGAAATTTAGCAAATCACTAGTGTATATACTGAGCAGTGACGATAATCCCACAAAATTCAAAAAGTAAATTCTATTTCCCTCCTCTACTCAGAGGTAACGCCTACCCCTGTTAAAGCTGAGCTCTCTGACTTTGGTTCCGAAGCCAGCCATGCCGCATGGCTCTCCCGAAGCCTCCAGCCACGGCCAAGCAACCCCGCCACCTGCCCCCTGCAAAGGCACCCACGGGGCTGTCTGATGGCACCTGCCAGCCCCGTGTTCTCAGAGGCCTCCCTCGGGCCTCGGATCACCCGGAGAGCCTCAGCCCGGCTACAGAAGTCTTTTCTGACTGATCCGCCTCTAGCTCAGTCTGCGTCCCACAACCCCCTGACACCCTCGTCCCTGGGGGTTAGCGGACTCTTGTTCCCTCGTGTTTCATGGGTACGTCTCCTGCGTCGCTAAACTCCGTGGGCAGGACTATGTATTTGGGAAAGTAAAATGGTATTTTAAAGGCAGAAAATTTGAACTTTCCATATGTCTTATTATATACTTCCTATGAGGTCTATTATCAGGAATAAAATAACTGCTTATTGAAGTTGATAAAACAGTACAGCGCATAATAACTTGAATGTTATAATTACATGGTAAATGAGAAAACCTGACAAGTGTGTTATTACCTAAACTCTTCTAAATGCAAAAAAAAAAAAAAGGTTAACATTATTTGTACTCCTCAGAGACTCAAATCTATCATTTTACTTGAAAGAGCTATATTTAACTATTTCAAAATTCTTGGAATCAATGAGATGCATGTATTTAAAATCTTTAGTTTATCTTAAGTCTTCACCGAGTGAAAATAAATGCATTTAACAGACGGCTAAATACTGGGCTCTGGGTTCTCTGGTATTTCCAGGCTTCGCCCTTGCCCATGCTCCGGACTGACGGCGGAATCACAGCTCACCACGACAGTCGGGACCAGGCGCCTGTAAGTGCTTTGCTAAATTTACATCCTTTTTGTCAAATTTCACATCCTTAAACAAAAACAGTGAGAAAAAAATTAAAGTAAAATCTAACCAAATTAAAGCAAAGCAAAACGACTACTTAGTGACGTGCTCTACCAAAAGACCTTTAATCTAATTTAAGGCAGCAGAGAGGGGGACGAGCGGAGAAGACCGAACGGAAGTGGTGAAGGTCTTAACGCTGACGATTACTCGGCTCGCTCCACCCCCGGGACAGAGTCGCAGCCCCCGACCCTGCGGGCTCGCCCGACGCCACGAACACGCCTCCGCAGGACAGGGCCGGGCCAGCGCCAACAGGGCCAGGTCCCCCCGCGCTGGGCTCAAAATCCACCGGCAACCAAACATCCTACATGCTCACTTAAGATACCTAATCCAGACACGAGCGTAAACTCACCAATAACTGATTCTCAAAGACAATTTGGCACTTTTTAGGGTAACTCTTGACTTGTCACTATGACCGGGGTATCTCCCCAGACACCTGCCTAACGCTCCTAACCCCCCTTGACCAAGACTGAAATTAAGCCAGCTCTCTTCCTTTTACGTCTTCAGATTCACGCGGTCTTTTCAAACACACTATTTTGAGTAAACTAAAGAAATATTTAAATGATGGGAAAAATGACCGACAGGTGTTCACTTAGACACACTGAAAAGCAGTGAATTTTCCTAAGTATAAACCACGGAACTGTAGTTCAGTACATACCACAGCACTCAGGACATTTCGGATGTTTCAGGGTATTTATTCCATACCCCGGGAAGCAGCGGTTAATCCACACCATTTGGAGAGTTCCTTCAATATAGTATATTTCAGGCAATGGCTCTGCACGTCTGCCTAGAACTTCCACTTGCTGAATAAAAAATCTCTCTATAAGATTTTTAGCCTAAAACAGAAATACAATATGAAAAACTTATTATCACAAACAAATATAATTTCAGCATAAATAAGGTTGCTTATGTATTTAGAAGCATGAAAAAACACATTCTTGAGATCCTTATTTTTTCTTGCATTCACAGGACATAAATAACACGTATGAAAATTATAAGGTGTCACCAACCAGCGTCAAACGTTTCCAAACGTACTTCCAAGCACGGCACGGAGCAGCCTCTTGGACACAGACCCGAGCTGTTGGTCCTCGGGATTTTACCTGGTGGGCACCTCACCGGAATCAGACAGCGCGCGACAATGACGGAGCCGCGGGCAGTCACGCTCACGCTGCAGGGGCACGTCCTGCGCACCCGCTCCTCCCCTCCCCGGGCACGGAGCAGGGCGTTTCAGGTCCAGGGAGTGCGCGGGCCTCGCCAGTGAGGCCCGAAGCCGAGCGCTGCGGGGGCGGAGTGCGGGCGGGGCGCGCGCGGCGCACGGTCCGTGGGCCCCGGGATCAGGGTCAGAAGGCCACGCACTTCACAGCCGTGCCGCAGAGGGCACGTGCGTGTGAACGTACTACGACACGCACGGGTCACTACGCTGCAATGACAAAATGCTGATACGAAAACAGCACGGAAGACCGAAGGAGCTGTGGGAAAGCATCACGTTCGTGGATCAGAAGAACACAGCGACAGCGCACGTCTCCCCGGATTTACGTGCTGGATCGATCAACCTAATCGCTACCAACATCTCAGAGAGGATCTGACAGACGTGCGCGAGCTTACTCTAAAACGAGAGACAGGTCCCGCCGTGATGGCGACCGTCCTGCCAGGACAGGACACAGCGGGACAGCAACGCGGCCCGTTACCGAGGCTGCGGGAGTGGAGACGCGGGGACGGGGAGACGCGCAGACGCAAAGCAGGAAGGAAAGCGAGACCCCAGAGACAGGCCGCCGGGACACGCCCGCCGCGGTGTGCCCGAGGCCCCAAAGCCGCCCGCGCGCGGGCCGTGTGTCTGACAAACGCGCCGGAGAGTGGACGACCCCAGGCCGACAGGCTGACGACGCAGCCCCCCGGGACGGGAACCCATCTGCACGCAGAAGCTGTACACAATACTTCACATGAGCTTGTCTACCCGCTGTCACCCCGATAAATGCAACTCCTGCAACAGGCCAGGGCCGACGAGCTGAAGCGTGCGCCCCGTGGGCCCCCGGCTCGTGGGGCAAAGCCACCGGCGCCAGGGGCACGCGCGCTGCCACGCGACCGGCCGAGTCTCAGGACACGGTGCTGGGGGGAAAAGCCACTCCGCGGTCCCTTCCGCGGATCACCCTGATGGTGATGAAACCTGAGAAATGGAGGGCAGGACGGGGAGAAGGGGCATCAGGGGCAGGGGGGATGGAGGCGGGTCTGGTCCCAAAGGGAAGGGCGGGGTCCCTGCGGTACTGGAGCCACCCGCGCCTGGACTGTGGTGGTGGACATGTGACCCGCACAGACGAGGCACGGCACAGAGCTCCACACACACGCACACCAAGCACGCCGAGGAGAGCGGCGGCCACGCCAATGCCTGTCACGCTGTGCGTCAGCATTTCTGCGACGCGTTCCCGCTGGGGCAGACTGGGGAAAGTGTACAAGGGGTTTTTCTGTATTTTTTTACTTCGTGGCCAACATGATCTATAGTAAATAAACACAAGATAAAGACAAGGGGATTTATACACACACTATACAAAATGCTCGAAATCACAAAGGGAGCTAGCAAGACAGAAAAAAAAAAAAGAATCACAAAACAGTCAGAAAACAATAAATACGTAAGTCCATCCCTAACTACTTCAAATGTAAATGGACTAAATTTTCCAATCAAAAGACACGGAGTGGCCAAACACATTTTTTTAAAAAAGACCTATGTATGCTACCTACATGAGAGTCACTTCAGGTTTAAGAAAATACTCAGACGAAAAGTGATGGAATGAGCCAGAAGAACAGGGGGCAGCTGGACTCGCACAGACAAAACAGACTTTAAGGGTCATGCGGGACAAAGGAGGCCATCGCATTATAAAGAAATCAAAGCAACAGGAGGATGTAGCATTGTGAACGTGCATGGACCTAAGGTAGGAGCACTGTGTATCACGCAAACATTTACAGATGTAAAGGGAGACTCAGACAACGGTATCGGGACGGCATGCGACTTCGATACCGCACGTTCACTAACGGACCCATCGCCTAGGCAAAAGGGAAAATCATCTTTCTTAATACGGTCAGTTGCAAAAGGCTAATTCCTAAGTATTTCATAAAAATAGCTGCTAAGTTCACCTCATTTATTACTTTATGAAGTTTTATTTTTATGACTGAAGCTCCTAAATGCGTGTGGGAGGTTGACGTGTTTCATACACGGTTCAGACGCCTCTGCACGCCTCACGCACGGAGCGCGCTCACGTCTCCTTTTCTCCAGCCTCGCAGGACGTACCTTTGACAGCCTTCTGGTAGCGTCACAGCTGGGGCCTACACACGGCTTACGTCCCTTTTCAAAGTCTAGAGACGAAACTGAGACAATACATTATATTTTATACTAAATTCCATTCTACAGTAAATTATCATAGCAAGGTTTACATTATTTAGAGTACACACTTTCCAGTAAGTGCAAGAAATCAGCAGAACTTTATTTGAGGGGCTAGAACTAAATCAAAGTAGAGAAATGTAAAACACAGTCAGATTTAAAACATCTACGTTTTTTGACACACGCTGCTGGCGGGCGGCTGTGCTCGCCAGCATGCAAAGGGGCTCTGACTACGGGCGGTGAGCACACAATGCAATACGCATGCGATGTATCACTGAATTGTGCACTCAAAACCTACATAATTTTAACCAGTGTCACCCTGATGAATTTAAAACAAACAAACAAGCAAACAAAAACAAAAATGCTGCTGGTAACTTACACATCTTTAAAATTAGCTTTGTGCCCACAATCTGTTTCCTTTAAAGAACTGCATACACTTACCTGAAAATGTAAAAAACAATTCATTTTGCAAACCAGCTTTTTGCATTTTAACATGATGGCATTCGGACTTCAGTAAGGAAACTTCACATGAAAGGTCAAGAACCAATTTGCTTAAGATCTGAAGAAGTTTCTTCTCAAAAGAAATATTGTAGATACTGTTGCAGGGCGCTGCGTGGTACCGAGCTGTGAACTGGTAGTAAAAATGAGGCTCGCGATAAGCTGTCAAAGACGGGACGCAGGACAACACGACAATGGTTATCTGAGCAATCTGAATAAGTTGCAGCTATTCAAGAGAAATCACTATACGAAATAAATTCATTACATGTATATATTTTTTAACAAACACCTAACATTTACTAGGTGAAAAATGCTATTATAGGTATTTTACATACAGCACTTCTTTAAATCTCCTAGCATCATTTCAGATGGTTACTACTTTTAAATCCATCATGAGAAGTTGGAGGAACACAGGGGTCACGCCCCGCGCCCCACGCCCACGCCGCCACCCCCGATCCTAAGCCAGGGCCCAGCCCAGAGCCTGCGCGCTGCCCGCCGCGTCACGCCGCCTCGGCCTCGGCACTGAAACGTCTCTTAGCTTCAATGTTCATCTTCGAAGAAATGGGAGCCACACAACCACCACCACCAAGCAGAAAAGTATCCAACAAACCTACAAGTGTGACTGAGTTGCACTGAAAAGTTATATGCACACCCATGACCACTGTGGCACTATTTACAATAGCCAACATATAGAAACACACGAAGTATCCCTTCACAGATGAATGGATAAAGAAATCGTGGCATATATGTTTATGGTACATATATCATGGCATATATAATATTCCATAATGAAATATTATTCAGACATAAAAAATCCAACTTTTCCATTTGCGACAACATGGATGGACCTTGAAGACATTACGCTAAGTGCATTAAGTCAAAGACAAAATACTATATCTCTTATATTTGGAATCTGAAAAAAAAGCTCATACAGGGAGCTAATTGACTGGTGGTTGGAGAGGCGCGAGGACAGTGGGAGAAATGGGTGAAAGCGGTCAAAAGGCAAAAAAAAATTAATTCTAGATCTGCTCCCTTTGAGGGAAGAAAAAGGATCCCATTAAGATGCTGATTTACTGAAATGCCCCGCGCAGTATTGTATGGGAAAACAAACTAAATGAGCAGCTGAGGAAAGCTCAAATAAAATCTGAAATACTAGGTAGCCAATAGAAAGAGTAAAGTGTGCCTTTATAATGAAACAGAATACATCACAGGATTCGCTCTCTGCATCAAAACAGCAGGCTTCCAGAACTCAGCCGATTAAACGCAGCTTCCTGCTGCCAGCACTGGTAAGCAGCGGTGTGCGGCAGGACGTCAGGAAGGATGAGAAGTCGCTAGAACCAGAATTCCTAGCCTCGACCCCGAACCTCGCCACAGCCCACCTGTGCGCCCGGCAGCAAGTCACTTCCCCAGCCTCTGCCTGGGGGTCTGATCTCTGCGAGACAGACACGGCGGTGCCCACCGCGCAGGTTCACGGTGAGGACTGAACTGAACACAAATAAAGCACTTCAAACCGAGCCTTGTGTAAGTGAGCACTAAATGCGGTTTGTCATTACAATTGCATGTAAAACACAGAACTGCCTGGAACGTATTGAAAGCTCACTAAATCTCAGCTACCTCTCTCTTCATTATAAACCAGTATTCACTCAGGTGGTCACATTTGTTCAGCCTATGTAAACACACCCTTGAGTGATTTCAAAGTATATTTGTTACAAACTAGATATATATGAAATAAAATGGAGAAACTATGTAACAAAAGTAAAGTGTGACTGATTAAAAAGTTTAAACAAATTATTTGTTACCATACATAGCAAATGACCACAAATTTAGAGACATGAAATAACACGACTTAATTATCTTAACGGCTCTGGAGATCACCCAAAACGTTACAGGCGGGCACCAACCTGCATCCTTCCGAAGCTCGGGGGGTCCAGCGTCTGCCGCCCCCAGGTTTTAAAGGCCCCGGGATTCCTTAGCCCCGTCTTTAGAGATCTCTCCCGCCCTCCCTTTCGCCGCCACATCCCCTCCTCCTGTCTTCGACCTTCCGGCCTCCCTCTCCTAAGTATCCCGGGCCCGCCAGGATCCTTCAGGATAATCTCCCCAACTCAGAATCCTCGACTGAACGATACTGGCGAAGCGCCTCTGGCCAGCGCAGGGAGGCACGGGCGTCTCTGATGACTGCCACCCCACACGCCACCCCTGGGCCCACCAAGGAGACAGAAGCCGTGAGCAGCCTCTGTCCAGACCCCTCCGGCCACCCCGCCGCCAGCTAGGCTCGCCCGGTCCCAAACCTCACGCATCCAACTGCGTCCAGGAAAGGGCTCCACAGTGGCCTGTCCTGCTTCTGTCGGGCGTGACGGTAGTGCAGTCACTGTGACACTCAGGACGTGAAAGAGGTACGGAGCACGGTGCCACCGTCATGGTCTGAAAATGTGTCCCCAGACCCCGTTTCCGTTCACCTGTGTGCGCGTGTGCCCTAAAGCTAAAAGGTCGCCCCTCACCACCAGCCGCCAACGAAGGGCTTTGTAAAATACGGGCAGGCGGGGTTTTCCTTTAATTAAAAGAGTAAAACTAACAAAATGTCTTTAACAGAAATGTTAAGATGTTTAGATATTTGAAGACCTTGAGAAATGTTAAGACACACCTCAATGCACTTCTTACCGTAAACGACGTATTTTAGTTGGAGATTTTTAACAACTTCTTCCACGGTCGGTTTATACTCGAGGAAACACGTGTAAACACCAGTCATACGCTCCTCGAAGTTCTGGAACACAAGGCTTCCCGTGGATGTTATCTGCGCAGTGCTGTTTTCTAATAAAGGGACAAGATACAGTGATTCATGGCTTAAACTACGTGAGGTTGAGATAAAATAACAAAATATTTTCTATACATAGTAAAACCATCAAAATCTGCCTACGGAATCAGTCAAAGGAGTTGGGGGCGTGACTGGTCACTGTGTCTGACGTCTGCTGGCAGGGGGGCCGGGCCGACCTTCTCAGGGGCAGGAAGAGTAAGCGAGGGGTGCGAGGCCAGCTCCGAAGCTGGAAGGGGGTGGGGGCACTCATGCAGGCGACGCCCCGAGATCCAGGGCCACCACACCTGCGAGACTAAAGCTTAACCTGCCCACCAGAAAGCAGTCCTCCCTCGCAACTGCCCATCACGGACGCGAGTCTAGTAGAACTGTGGCGGAATCAAGCCAGGGGAGCAGCAAGGAGGAGGTTCTCCCCGGGAAACCACACCCAAGGAAATGTTAGACACTGAAGAAACAGAACTCAGGAACCGGCCCACACCTCAGACCTTTCCCAGGGCATCCAAAGCTTCTAAAACCCACGGCAACAATCGGTGTCCAGCCCAGATAATTCCTGACTAGATTAACACAAACGAACTCCTAACACTGAAGCCTTAGCAGTATTTTTAAGTGTTTATCTCAAAACATGAAAATGTTTATCTCAGTAGCCTGTCTTATTCAAGATGTCTACTTTTAACAACAAAAAAAAAAATAGGCACACGGAAAGGCAAGAAATGACAAACTTCTAAAGCACCAAACAATGCTCAGGGCGAGACTCTTAAATGACACAGATATCAGCAGTGCCAGATAGTTCATTAAAAACAACTATGATTAATGTATTAAAGAATTTATGGCAAATGTAAATACACAAGATCAGATAAGTGAGTTCGGCAGAGAAGACTGAAACTAACGATCGAATGGAAATGCTAGGATGAAAAGCGAAGCAAAATGAACAAAATTTTTTTTTAAAAAAACACAGTAACACAAATTAAATATTCCTTCACACAGCTAAAAAAGGTATCAATGAACTTGAATGTGTGTCAAAAAAACTACCCAACCTGAATCACAAAGAGAAAAAACAAAACAGAACAAACAGCAACAACAAGGATGCAATAGCTGTGGAACAATACCAAACAGTGTGACATAGTGTGACAGAAACCTCAGAAGGAGAAGAGGAACAGGATGGGGCAGAAGAAATATCTGAAGACATAATGGCTGAGCATTTTCAAAAATGAATGATAAACACCAAACTGTAATCCAAGCGGCTTAGAGAACACCATCCAGAAAAAAATACATAATGAAAACAAAAAGATGCATATAATATTCAAATCACTGGAAATGAAAGGCAAAGAGAAGATTTTGAAGTCAATCAGAGGGGAAAAAAAAATGGCACATTGTCTACAGAGGGACAAGGATAAGATTGTATCAAAATTCTCATTATTTATGCAAAAAGAATACAGTGTCATATTTAGAATGTTGGGGAAAAGTTGCCAATCCAGAATTCTACAACCAGCAAAAGAAAAAGATAAGCAACCTTATCCCAAAGTAAACAGAAGAAAAAAATAAAAAAAGATAAAAGCAGAAACCAGTGAAATCGAAAACAGAAAAATACCAGAGAAACAGAAACCAAACCAAAAGCTGGTCCTTTCAAAAGATGGATAAAATAGTTAAACCTGTAGTCGGAGTAGCCAAAATGAAAAAGAAAAGACACAACCAATACCAGGAGATTCAACAAGTTGGGGGAAAAAACTCTAAGTTGGACTAATGCCTTGAAAAGCACAAACTACTAAACTCCCAAAATGGTGAGAAGGGAAACTCCTATTCCTACCTCATTTGGATTATATCTGTGATCACGGAAGTCAGATTTCAAAGGCACGCGACTTCGGGAAAGTGTCTTATTCTCTCAATGCCTGTTTCCCACATATGATAAACAAATCGGCTTTTAGCAAATGAAAAATTAAGAGTAAAAACAAGATTTGCATTTCAAAATAACAAAATAAGAATCTGAATGGAGGAAATGCTGATCCCATCTGTCACACCAATAGATATCTCTGTGTGGAAAGTACCTTGGTGACAGTAATGGAGAAAATGGCTGCCCTTACTGCAAATGGCTGTTGTAAAAATTAAATTAGTATGTTAAATTGCTTAGAGCTGTATCTGACAAATATGACATACGTGTTATAAAATTCAAAATAAAAATAATCTTGCCAAGTACATGCATATATATTTATACATATATATGTGTGTAGTTGTGTGCATGCATTTATACATGGGGAATGCATAAAAAAAAGCTAGGACATAATATTGTAAATGTCCAGGGCAGTGTTTACTTGCCCGAGGGGTTGGGAGAGGAAGAATGGAGTTTTTAAACCGCTCGGTAAGAGGGTCGAGTCTTGGTAACAGCATACCTCGGTCGCACGGTAGGTTCAAGGATTTTCTTACTGTGCTTCATCGCTTGCTTCTATCCTATACACGTTTGTATCTATCAGATGCTTCATAATCAAAATATCAAGGCAGAGTAAAATAGAATCCATGATTTCATTTAGAAACGTGGTGAGGGTGCCCTTACCACATGCGTGTGCAAGTGTGCGGGTGTAAATGGGTGTGAACACTCAGCAAAGTGGGGAAGCCCACACCAAAGAGTTAGCTCACCTGAATGGTATCGGGATTGGAGGAATAGGTACAGACCTTCTTGAAACAAATGCATTGCTTTCGTGAATAAAAAAGTAGTGGTGGGGGGGGGAGCAGGGAGAGGGAAGGAGGGAGCCAGACCGAATCTGAGGCGTCGCCTCCCGCTGGGCCCCATCTGAACAGCTCTGCAGCCCGCTCTCCAAAGGAGTGTGCACGTTTTAGGGCAACCACCTTTGGAGCATTCATAAAGATGACCACCGCATAGTTGAGAATCCAAAAAGGCTGTCTATTTTTCAAGCTTTAAGAAAATCAGGCATTCTCCAGTTACTTCTGAAATAATAATAATTGCACTCAAAACTAAAATAAAATCATGATGTCCGAATATCAAAATTTCCTGAGAATAGTTTTTATAAACATAAAATATAGTACTATGATCTTATCCTTGCCCGGAAACAACTCCATTTCTAAACCTATTTTCTATTCTCAGAGTGAACACAATACAATAGGCTCCCAGTGAGAGGCATCGAGATTCGACTCTAAACTACACTTTGCGATTTGAACTGCAAGACGTGGCATGACGTCTTCGAAGGAAAAAAAGGTTCAGATTAGAATCTGTACATCAGTGGAGAAAAGAATTACAGCAGAACAATTCAATACTTCGACACTTCTACTGCAGAACTCAGTTTCAATATAAAATGTAAACTAGATTATTAAATCTATTATTAAACCACGTTGGCATTACACTCCGTGCTATACCATCGGAGAGCAGAAAAAATAAAATCTGGTTATACTTCCGGTGCCGGAGGCTCTTCCGCCCGCCCATGTCCTCAGGCCCCCTGCCACCTGCCGCACCTGCCTATGAGCCCAACCTCGCTCCTGCACCGGGCACAGGCCACGTCTGCCCCCCGTGCCCCTGCACCGCCCAGCGCAGGCCCCGCTGAGCTGAGCGAACCCGATAGGGCCACCACGTCACCAACCAGGGGAGCCACTTTAAACCCTAAACTATTTTAGAATCAACATAAACAGGATATACAGTGAGGCACAGCCGAGATGATTCAACTATAAAAATATGAACTAAAACATATTACAAGGTGAATATTTCCCGTAAATGTTTCCTTAGCGAGTCTTTGTACAAATATATCGCTTTCCTCTATTCAAGAAAAGAAAATAAACCTGGAGATTTCCATCGACGGGCACTATCTCAAAATACCAACAAGGGTTAAAATAGAAAGGAAGGAAGCATAGTGAATAGAGCAGTAAAGAAAAATGATTAAATGCTTCACTGAACAGACCTTTAAAATGAAAATTCATTAATCTGAATTTTTTACTGAGGCTGGAAACCAAACAGCTAAGCTAACCTATATTTTTTAAACAACACTGCAAAAACAAATCGGCTTTTAGCAAATGAAAAATTAAGAGTAAAAACAAGATTTGCATTTCAAAATAACAAAATAAGAATCTGAATGGAGGAAATGCTGATCCCATCCGTCACACTGACAGAAATCTCTGTGTGGAAAGTACCTTGGTGACAGGAAGTTCTGGTTCTGTCAAGAGCGTGAAAAGGCAGGGCCGCAGCTCCGCAGTGTGGCCAGCGCCCCGGGGACCGCCGCCCCCAGGCTGCGACTTCCTCGCCACAGAATCAGTAACAGGAAAAGACAGCCGCGGTCAACCCCCGCGGTGGCTTTAAAAGCAGCTTTCTGATACTAAAACACTCCAAGTTAAATTTAGTCATTTTTCCCCGAAAACAGATAATAATATTTAAGTTAAATTCAAATGTAAGCCATATTGCTAGGATTTTGGTCAGAAAAAGATGTTTAAAAAATATAAATTTATAACTACTGATCAAGTCGCAAATTGTCCGTGTGCGGGGCTGCGGAAAACAAAGTCCACGGCTCTAAGTGCTCATTTTTAACAAAAGTCAGAATCGCAGTTGCTTCTTCATATATACTTTACTAACGAAAGCCTGACCGAAGTAACCAAAATGATTTCATGAACTTTGAAGAAAAGCAACCCCCGTTGGAACTCAGATGCTGAAAGAACGCCCCGCACGGTCCAGTCCCCCGGGGCCGTCTCCGTCTCACTTAAGATGGGTGGAAACTGTCCGACTGCAGCCCCGAAAGGAAATGGCGAGGGACAGACGAAAAGAAACGGATGGACGGAGGTGGGATGCAAATGTTCTTCCTGTTCTTAGTATATTTCAGATATATCCATCACTTAATTATGATTATTGAAGCAAAAACCTACCTGAAATAATTTTTCCTTTTGGCCCATGCCACTGGAATGACGGGTCTATCAGCTCTAAATTTCGCAGTCGCTGGGTGACACACAGTATGTGCGGACTCTTGTGATGGAGCATAACATACACTTTCACTGAAAATACAATGTTAAAATGTTCCAGTAACATTTTATGTGTTTTCAGGTCCACAATGCCTTAAATTATCGCACTTTGGATTACGTGGTTTCATGTTTTCTTTGGATTATTGCTATTTCTTGATAAGAACTAAATTTCATTACATTCTACATGACATTCAAAAATATACACATATATTTTATTTGTGCATGTATATCTCAACCTTAGCATAATACATTAGTCTTTTTTCAGAGTTCACATATACTAGTTTATTCTCAGAATATTTTAATTATAAAATAATACGATAATTCTAGATCTGTACTTAATCTGTTCTGCAAAGATACCACACCTAAAAGGAACTGATAAATTTGTTTAAAGAAAGTATACATTATTCACAATGATGTAACACAATGCACTGAATTTAAAAAATTATGTGATTAAAAAATCAACAAATATGTACTGAGTTTAATTATTGTTTTTCCCACTTTGCTTAACAGAACCTCATCATTAAACAAACAAAAATCATGTCCTTTAGGAGATATGACAGGAACCCCGCCCAGAGTCGACTGTTTTGAGCTTTCTGTAAGGACGCTGTAGACAAGGTCCCAACAGCTCCTTAGCGACTGCATTCCGACTCTTCACTGCTTCACATACAAGGAATTTCGTGATCCCCTAAAATAAAAATTGCTGAGAATCAAATTCCTCTTAACACTCGTGGACCGTGATGCTTTGCCACACGGCGTGACGTGGGCCTGCGCGGCTTCCGACAGATTTCCTTCCTTGGTGAAGGGGTCACCCTCTGTCCTAGGTCACCTGTTTTTAGCAGAAATTGCTGTTGAATTTTAACAAATGATTTTTTTCTGCATTGATTGAGGTGATCATTTGTTTTTTTCTTCTCGAACACTCCAATGGAATGTTTGCTATTACTAGATCGCTTTTCTGAACATTCTAATTGACCACGCTCTTTTAAATGCTGTTGAATTCAGTGTGCAATTATTTTCCCAGGATACCTGCACCTGTCACGTTTCTCTCTCCCCCCTCCCCCCCCACACGCACGCACACACACATGGCGTGTGACCGCCTTGTTCTAGCCTCTGTCTTTTCCAGCACCAGAAGCGAAGCTGCCACTCAGCATCCAGCACCATCAAGGCCTCTGAGGCCGCGAGCGCACGTGAAACGAGCTGGGCGGATTCCTTCTGTAAATTTTCTCTAATAAAATGTGTCAAGTGTTTCTGTCCTAGAAAAATTCTATAGCCTGGCACTTATTTTGGCAAGGAGGAAGGAAGTCGGAAAACAACATTTGTAATTACCAATCAGGGGAATTTAATTGCTCAACCATTTACGAAGTAATATAGCAAAATCTGTTTTAGAAATTTATATTTTACTATTTATTTCAAGTTTATTAGTATAAAATTATCCAAAATATTAAGTTACTGTATTTAAATTTTACCATCTTCATTTATTCAAAACATACTTTCGTGCTTGCATTATTCTCTCACAGAACTTTCACCTAAAGTTTCTCTACTGAGTGCTCCGAAGGTGGCTTTGGGCTCCATCCGACCCGTTCCTCCTCGGTCCCTCTCATCCCCCTGAATCTCTCCCCTGTTACCCTCAGGGAAAACTGCCCGTCTTCTGTCCTGACCCCTTTCACAGCTAGGTGTAAAACTGTGCCCCCTGCGCATGACACGCGGGCCCCCCTCTCCACGATGTCCTCCGTGCCCATCCCACGGCTCCTCTCTTCCTAGTCTTCACCCTGGCCACGTGACTGTGTGACTGCACTAAGCTACTCAAGCCTCCAGACACATGCCCCTGGCACTCACCACCCCGCCGGGGTCCAAATGCCCCTCAGCTTAGAAACCCAGCACGAGTAACTCCGGAGCACCAATTCCCATTCAATCCTATGAAACGCAGACAAAGTTAACATCTGGGACAGAAAAAGCATGACCGATTTGACATCTCGAAGAAGATATTGCCGACAAAAATAACAAATAACGGACGTGTAAGTGGACTACGAATAACGTGAAAGTGTCTCCTTTGGAACATCATGAAAACGACGGGCAGAGGTAACCCGACTCCCAGTTTCGCAAATCTGAAAAACTCGGCACCACCGTGAGCTGGCGGGGACACGGGACACGCTCTGCTGGTGGCAGTGGCAATGGCGCAGTCGCTATGTGGGGCAGGTCTGCTGGGATCGAGGTCCCTCGGGTCCTAGGGTGATGAACGTCTGTCTCGTCCTGGGTACGAAAGAGCCCGACCACCACCCAACGCGCACAAAAAGACATTCCCAAAACGGTACTCACCATGCATGCCTCCCAAACTGGGACGAGTTAAAAATGCAACGAGGATGCAAATAAATGATTACTGAATCGATGGAAACATGAGTGCAGAAAAATAAAAGACGACTGAACAGCAAAGAATCAGTAATAAGTGAATTAGTTAAAGAGAAGATAACCATAGAAAAATGGCTAACACAAACAGATGCTGGAGCCTTGCATGACAGAAGAGACGGAGGAAATTCTAGGCAAGAAAAACAAGGCAGTCGGGATTTCGTGGAGGCACAGCTAGTAAAATATCCTGTAACAGCACAGTTTTGGATACAGAAAGTACACGCTACACTGAAATGTGAACCCAATTTATGAATAAATGTAATCATACTCAATACAACAAAGTGGCAATAAAAGGAAATCAGCTTTACGTTAACTATTTTACAATTTAGGTTTAAAAGTTATAGTTTTAAAACAAAAGCTGTAATAAAAGTTGTGATATCAGTGAAAACGGAAGAGTAATGATCTCCAAAAATTGTCTCCTTCTCAAAGGTGATGAGAAAAGTGGCGGGAATTGTCAGAATCAACATTTTCAGAACTCCGGAAATTAGTCAGACGTGCAGCAGCCCAGGAAAAACATATTCGAGAAAACAACCGAATCTCCGTGTGACGGGTTTCGTTAGGCCTCTCGCCCCCACCCCCGAGCTCATGTGGCTGCGTCTAGTCCCCAGGGCCTCAGACTACAAGCTTCCTTGGAGACAGAGTCCGCACAGAAGTCATCGAGCCCAAACGACACAGGGCGGGCCCGAAGCCAACACAACCGACCGCGTCCTGCCGTCCTGACTGAAGCGGGGCATTTAGACACACACGGGTCGGGGGAGGATGGCAGGGGACACTGGGAGCAGGCGGCTAAGTACAAGCCAGGGACATGCCCTTCCAGCCCAGCCTCCAGGACCCAGACAATCAATGTCTGTCGTTTAACCCATACATCCTGTGGGGCCCTGTGACAGTGGCCCTGGCAGAGAGCTCGTGGCATTCCAAGCTGCCCTACGCTCATTTCCCTCCAGCTCTTCAGCAGCCTTGAAAAGCAACACTCCACAATCACCATGACAACCAGCACCCCGGCAGCCACAAAGTGGACAGATGGGTCAGGCCGTCTTCGACGCCTCCTTCCCAGAGAACTGTCATTATTTGACGTTTCTGACAGGTTCCTAAAAGATGCCACCTTCCTTGACCCAAGCCGGAGTGCACCCACTGTGAAAAGCTCTTTCTCCAAAGTATTCGTCAAAAATGACAGAAGCTATCATTCCACTTCGGCAGTGCCTGATGCGGTGGCCAACCCTTGCAGTAAACAAACGCTAGCCAAAACCTTAGGGGCTCTGAAAAGTTCTGACCTATCCCTGGGAAAATAGAAGGGCACAGGCTTGTACAGGGCGGGGCGCACGCCCCAAACTGGGGTGCTCACTGAAGGCTGAGAGGCCTTAAGCGATTTCCTCTGGCTGAAACTGAGGCTCTGTGCGGCGGGAAGGGAACGATAAGGCAGAACTGGCTCAATGTTCAAGGTGGGCCCCAAGAAACACACGCAGACCCGCGGCAAAGACTAGACTAACTGGCTGCAGGGGTTTAATGAAACCTCTGCCCAGTCATTAGCCTGAGCAAGTTGACTGAGTGAAGTCACTGAACACAGAAACAATCACAACAAACAGCAACACCAATACCTGGGAAGGGGAAGAATCCGGTTTCCAGAGCAGCTACGTTATATCACTAAAAAAGTCCAGTTCTCAACCGAAAATACGAGACATGGGAAAAACAAGAAAGTAGTCATAGACAGGAAAACAAGAAAGCAACCTATATAAACTGTCCCTGAGAAGTCCAAATTTTGGATTTACTGTACACAGTTTTACATCAGTTATTTTAAATATGATCAAAGAACATCATGCCTAAAGTACTAAATAAAAGTATGAAAAGAATGTCTCTCCAAATGGAGACTATCAACGAAAAGAGAGAAATTAAATTTTAAAAAAATCAAAAAGAAAGTATAGATTAAAAAGTACCACCGAATTGGAAACTTCACTGTAAGGTGTCAACGTCGATTCTGAGCAGGCAAAAAAGAATCAGTGCACGTAAAGACAGGGCGATTGTGGGTTAGCCAATCTAACAAATGGAAAAAAAGTAAATAAATACAAATGAACAGTACTCACAGACCTATGGGAAACCATCAAGCATGCCATACTTAGATTATGAAAATCCCATTAAAAACTGGAGAGAAGGGGACAAAAAGAGTATTTGAAGAAACAATGGCAAAAACTTCCCAAAACTGATATAAATAAATAAATAAATAAATAGCACGAATCTATTCATCGAAGTCACTTAAACTCAAACTAGGATGAATTCAAAGACATCCACACCAAGATACATCAGAATTAATCGTAAAAATTCAAAACAAAGGCAAGATCTTGCGAACAGCAAGAGATAAGCAACTTGTTACATACATGCGATCCTCAACAAAACTGGTAGCTTCTTCCTTACCTAAAACCATAATGAAAAGGAAAGTCTGAATAGAAATAAAGCAAGTAATGAGACTGTACTAGAATCAAAAACTTCCCACAAAGTCCAGCCCCTGATAAATCCACTGTGAATTTTACCAAACAAGTAAAGCAGAATTAACAGTTCAGAAACTCTTGCAAAAACGACAAGAGGAGGTAACACGTTCCAACTCATTTTATGAAGACACTATTATTCTAGGATTAAAATCAGACAAAGACAACCCAAGAAAACTACAAATTTACCTTATGAATATGGACATAAAATCCTTAAAATACTAGCACCAAATCCAGCAGCATGGAAAAGAATTAAACATCACAATCTACTGCTATTTACCCCAGAAATGCAAGGCTAGTTTGAAACACAAAAACCAATCAATGTAATGCCTATCATATCAACAAAGGACAAAAACCACATGATTGTCTCGATACACGTAAAAAAAGTATTTGACAAAATCCTTTCACACCCTTTCACAATAAAAACAGTCAACAAATTAGGAGAGAAGGAAACTCCCCCAGTCTGATAAAAGGCATCTACAAAAGGCAGCTAACACTATACTTGATAGAGAAGGATTCAAGCCTTTCCCGCCCCCCGCGATCAGGATCAAGATCAAGATGCCTGCTGTCATCAACACTAGACGGAGCAAATGGCAAGGGAAAAAAGCATCCGCGTTGGGAAGGAAGAAAGACATCTATCTCTATTTGCAAATGACATGACACTGTATATAAAAAATCCTAAGGAATAATTCCCCACTACGCACTAAAAAAATAGAGCTAATAAATAATTCGACAAGGTGGTGAGGTGACGGGATACATGTTAATTTGCAAAACTCGACTGTATTTACGTACAGTAGAAACGAGCACTCCAAAACTAAATTAAGAAAACCATTTCATTTATAATGGCATCAGAAAACATAAACTATTAATAAAAGTACAAGACTTGTACACTGACAACTACGGAACATCACTGAGAGAAATTAAAGAAAACCTAAATAAATAGAAAGACACTCTATGTTCATGAATTAAAAGACTTAATATTAAGGTGGTAATAATCACAGAATTGATCTACAGATTCAATGCAATCTCTATTAAAATCCCAGGGCTTTTATTGAGTGTGTGCATAAGTTGACAAGCTAATTCTAGAATTGACATGAAATTGTACGGGACCCAGAGTAGTCAAAACAATCTTATAACAAAAAATAACAGAACAATCTTAAAATATAACAACGAAAAAAAGTCTGATCCCTACCTCACACCATATGCATAAATTAATTCGAAATACATAAAGACGTAATTGTAAGAGCTAAAACTATAAAATGCTTATTTAAACTTTGTAACTGTTGGTTATGCAATCATTTCTAAGATGTGACACTTGAAGCGCCAGTGCCAAATTAAAATTAGAAATTAGATTTTATCAAAGTTTAAAATGTGCTTTAAATGACACTTTAAAAACTAAAAACTCAATCTATAGAATAAGAGAAAATATTTGCAGGTCAAATATCTGATAAGAGTCTAGTGTCCAGAATGTATTTTTAAAAAACTTCCAATTCAATAATAAAAATCCTAACCCAATTAAAAAACAGGTAAAGGACTTGAATAAGCATTTCCACAAAGAAGGTTTCCAAATGACCAATAAACACATGAGAACAGGTTCGACATCACTCGTCACGAGGAAAATGCAAATCAAAACTACAGTGAGAATCCACTTCCCACGAGAATGACTACAATAAATAAATGGACAATGACAGATGTTGACAAGTATATCAAGAAATTTAAATTTTTATACACTGTTGATGTGAAAGTAAAATAGTGAAGATTCTTTGAAAAATAGTTTGGCAGTTCCTCAAAATAAACATAGTTACTATATGTCCTAGCAATTTCACACACACACACACACGCGCGCGCGCGCGCGCGCTCTCTCTCTCTCTCTTATACCTAAGAGAACTGAAAACATTTGTTCACAGAGAAAGTTAACGAGCCAATTCTATAATTGGTATGAAACTGCAAGGGACCCAGAAACTTGTCCATGAATGCTCGCAACATCATTATTCATAACAGCCAATACATGGAAACTACCCAGATATCCATCAATTGACTGATACACAAAATGCAGTATGTCCATGCAATGGTATATTACCCAGCCATAAAAAGGAATGATGCACTGATACATCCTATGATGTGAATGGACCTCTCAAACATTATTCTACGTTAAAGAAGCCAGACGCAAAATGCCACATGGTGTCTAACTGCACTTATATGAAATGTTTAGAACAAGCAAATCCAGAGACAGAAAGTGATTAGTGGTTTCCAGGGGCTGGACAGTGACTGCGTATTGGGTACTGGCATTTCCTTTTAGAGTGATGAAATGTTATGAAATTACATAGAGTCGATGGTCACCCAAACTTGTTACTATACTAAATATACTAATAAACTACTGTATTGTATGCATTGAGAGGAAATTTAAGGCATGTGAATTCACCTCGATAAAAAGTATGCACAAAAATTGTACTTGCAATGCCTCTTGAGACTACTGCAAAATCTTATGAAATTCAAAATCTTTGATATATAGCTCTCAGTTGAGAAAAGTTTTAGCAAATCTGAACTGCATACATTTAACAACATATTATTATATAATAGCAAGCAAACACTCTAGGCAACTTTATGTAATTTTCAGAAATAACTATTTTTTGCACACTTAACAGTTACAAAATCAGACTTGAATGAATCTATATGGAAACAACTTAATCCATAGTCATAAAAAGAATGACTTTAGCAGACTAGGATAACTTGGAAATGTTAGTTTTTTGGCACGATTGCTAAAATTTAAACAAATACTAATAATTTTCTTAAAATTATTGAAAATCTATCTATTAATACCTGGAGAATTTGGTGACCCCACTATTTTCAGCCCATCTTGGGTCAAGTAAAAACCTCTTGGTACTCGAATCAAATATCCAACTATCAAAAAGAAAAAGAAATGAGTAACAATTTGTCTCATAAGAAATTACGAGATATTTAACAAGTACAGAATCATAATATATTTAATCTTGGTTTAAGGGGCGAGCCATAATTCAATCTCCCCTGACACCCGGGATCCCTGTTCCAACTCCACTCCCCTTATATGCGCCAATGAAATTAATCTATCCTCTGCTTTCCCTAGTGTATCTTGCCTCAGGCTTTTTCTTCATTCACTTGGAATACTCTCTTCATTTGTAAGGCCAAAACCCACCACCCTTCAAGAGCCAGATCTAAAGCCTTTAAAATCTGTCCATTCTTAGCATTTCTGATCTCCTTTTCACACTCGCCTTTCTTTGAACAATACTTGGCATCCTAAACAAATCCTTTGTGCTTATTATTCAATTCTTGCACTTTATTATTTTAGAGCTTAAAATCTGAACACAAAAACATGCAGCCAAAACCTTTCTCATTAAATGTCAACAGTTCGATTGAATTTTCTTTTCTTCTTGTTCATCAGCATTTTAAATACACTTTGACAAAGAGACAGACAAGTATTTTGATTCTCCGGATACGAATGAGCAAACAAATGGCCACAAAAAGTCAAACTTCAAAATCCCTGTCTTCCCGGTATTTACAGATACAACCAACACGCGGGAGCCCGAGGATCGCGGACAATGACAAACGGGCGGGGCCCGCTCGCGCTGAAACACACCCAGTACCGGGCGCCACACGTCGCGTACGGCCCGACAGCCCGCTGCGCTCGGACACCGAGCCGCGGGCTTTTCCGCTCCTCTGACCGCGCATCGTCCACCTCCGCGGCCACCTGCTCCCCTGCCACAGGCAGGTGCCCGCGCGGCCTCCGGTAAACCGAGCCCCGGCGCTGCGGCCACGTGACCAGACGCAGGTCCCGTCGCGCCGGGGACACGTGACCCAGACCCGTCGCGGAGCCGCGGCGCCGGGGACACGTGACCCAGAAACCCCACCTAGGAGCCGCGGCCCCGCGGAGCCCCGGCGGCGGCGCCTCACCCGACGGGGGCGCCCGCGCCGCGAAGGCGGACAGCAGGAGGACGACGGCGGCCCGGGAGAGCGGGGAGCCCGCGGCCCGGGCCCGCTGCCCGCCCCGCCGCGCCCGGCCGGGGGCCGAGGCCTCCATCCACACGCCGCCGCCACCGGCCGACCGTAGGCGCAGAAGGTCGTTAGGCGGCGCGCGCCCTCCGCCCGCCGGAAGTTGGCGGGCAGCCGACCGGAAGGGGCGGGAGCAAGGGCGGGCCGCCACTTCCGGGGGCGGGGCCGGCGGGCCGCGGCGTTGTGTGGCTGGGCATCTGCCGGGTGGGCCGCCCGCGGGGCAGGCTGGCCGCCCCGGGGCGCAACCCCTGCGCCTTTGGGGCCGCGCCGCCCGCCGCTGACCACGGCCTCGTGGAGACCATCAGAGACCGCGGAAGATTCTGGAGCAGACGACCCTTTCCTTGGCGTGCGCGGGTTACCGGGCCGGGGAAGACCTTTTCGTTAGGGGCCGTAGACTGGCTGTCGGCCTGGGGGCCAGCCCTGGGCGGCGGGGAGTGGGGTGGCGTGGGGGGCGCGCGCGTGGCCGCAGAGCGTCGCCAGCATCTCCCGGGGCAGCCTGCGTGGGAGATCAGTGCAGCGCACGCCCGAGAAGAGGAAGAGACAGCCCTCGATAAAACTGATTTTCATGCAGACACTCGTCCTGGAGGATCATCTTTTATCGCCTAAACTTAGAAAACTACGTAAAACCACCTAGCGTTTATATAGCCAAGCATGTTAAAGGGAATCGCGTCTGCTTTTCTGCAGCCGGAAGGCTTTGCTGAGCGGGAGCAGCTACAGTAGAAATACATCTTATCCAGGTGCTGCAAAGACATCGAAGAATGAAGTTTTCAGCAACTGAAGACAACGGCTAACAACAGCGTCAGCAGGAAGGAATGAGCGATCCAATGTGTTACGGGTCCAGCTGTTGCTAAGCAACGAGCTCTGTTCTGTTTCGTGCTTTTGTGCCCCGGTCTGTTATGGCCGTATGCTCCCTTTGGTGGAGAAAAGAGACATCTTACAAAGAACAAGGAAAAAACTACTCTGTCGACTTTAAGAAAGCCAAATTGACATGTTAAATTAACCGATTCTCAACTATTGCAGATTTATAGGCGTTCCGTAGTTGAAGGAGTCATCGGAAGCACTTGATTTACCGTCGTCGAAAGTTCTGAAGGCCACAGATATGGATTCACAGCTCACACCGGGAAAGATAAGGATCTCGGAGCGGTCTATTCTTTCAGGAACAAAGGCCGTCCGCAATATGGAATACCCACACTACTGCGATCTCTTAAGAAAAATCAACATGCCTTTCGTGAAAGGAATCGAGGACAGACATGACTATGGTAGAATTGAGAAGAAATGCAACCCTACTTTTCTTAAATTTCACCCTTATCCACCTTCGTCTACGCCAGACTATCATTTACACTACCCTTATCCCCCGCCTTACGGGCCACTTTACCCGTTATTCCCGCTTCGTGATGATGTGCCCTTGGGTGACCCCTGCTCAGGGTTTTTGAGCCCCGGTGGCGATGCTGATTTAAAACCCGGTGTTGGCAGAACCATACCAAGCCTGGCGGATTTTAGTGATGTGAAACCTCAACATCGAGTTCCTAGGCCAGACGCAGGATTGCCAAGGATCCTAAAAAGGCAAAACTATGTACCAGAAGAACTAAAGCAAGACAGGAAGTGGAATTCCAGGGCAATACCAGACATTTCCATCAGAGCGAGACTTGGAGGTAAAGTGACATGAGCTTTAGAATATTTAAGTATTCAAACAAGGGAGAAGAGCATGGATATAAGGTTTAGTATTTAGCTGTTAATTTAACAAAGTTTTAAACAACCGAATAAGGAATTCTTATATTTAACTTACAGATGGTGAGGAAAAGTAGTAATAATGATAAGCCTTTTATAATCCTATTGGTAAAATAATATTTGATTTTTTAAAAGTGCACTCAGCGGAAGTGATCAACAGAAAGTATATTTCAGACAATTTATCCTAGACGTATAAGTAACCTACTTTTACCTGAAAAGGAAATTAATTGCACTTTGATCATTGCGTAGCATGCCTCTTGATCATTCTCCCTTGAAAAAAATAAAATTGATGGTTATGATAGAGTTTGTTACAGGGGCTGAAATGAAATGGGAAAGTAGTCGAAAGTAAATTTGGGGCCTGGTAAGAACAGGAGCGGAGGAGAAGCGACCCCTGCAGAAATAGCTCCGCCCCCGCCGCAGGCTCAGGTGGCGATGCGCACAGACGGCTACGCCCCGGGATGATGTCGCTGCAGGCGCTCCCAGAGCCCCTCGGGCCCGGCTCAGACGCTCAGACGCGAGCGACGCTCCCAAAGAGCTGCGGGGCCTGTTCCCGTGAGGAGGTGGGCCAGGCAGGTGCGAGCGAGCGGAGAGCACCACTCTGAGCACGCGCAGAGGCAAGGCTGCAGTCGCCCCGAGAGCTGCTGCGCTTACTCTGGTGCCAGAGGCCGCCCCGGCTTCCACAGCTCCGCGCAGCACGCAGCCCGAGAGCAGAAGCCTGAGCAGACACGGGGAGCAACAGCGGCCCCACTGTACGGTGCAGCAGCGGGGGGCCATGCTCCCTGCCGCTCCACGGAGGGAGGCCAGAGGCCCTCGAGACTGGGAAGGGGGTAAGGAAAAGGTGGTAGAAAGGAAACACCCCAAACAGAACACTTCCCAGCCCATCCTCCCTCCAGGCCCCCACTTTTGAGAGAGAGAAGAGTAGGATAAGAGAAATGCTTTTAATGGGCACGCCAGTCGTGGACTTAGCAGGTGGGCTGAGGGGAGGAAATTCCTTGGTTTGGAGTTTTCGTATAAACAGAATAAATGAAGTTCGACATCCTATTTTTAGGAAATAATTACAATCCACTGGAAATACTACCTAGGAAAATTCCGTATCACTAAGAATCAATGCACTTGTCTCTAAAATCAATATTGTCTAAGGTGCAAAAAGTGTTTTAAGCATTTGCATTGAGGGGACCGTCGCTGAGTTCAGGTCCATCTCATACAGCACATGTCACTGATTCTGAACTAATGACTACATTTCAAATCCGTCAACAAAGGAGCCAACGTTTCGGTGCATAATATAGCCTTCATCGTCAAAACTTCCTTAACGAAGCCGAATTCATTTTTCACGGTAGTCCCATTTTAGGTAAGTATGGCACTCGTCAGCACAAAACTGCAGCCTCGTGTTGGGCTGTTTTTGTAAGTTTTTCTAAGAGTAGAATCTCAAAACATTATTCCAACAAATTACAGGTGGAAGAAATCGTTTATTAAAGCTAACTTCTGACTAAAGCGGAGTTAACAGACGTTGCACCCACAGTTCAGCACCAAGGACAGAGCTCGTCCAGCCGCTGCCTTGCTCTGCCGGAATCAGCCCATCACAATTCAAAAGAGACTGGACAGCGAAGTTCCGGCCTCAGATCCAGGGGAAACTTCCTTGCACTATGACCCAGGACGAGCTGCTACTCCCTGTAGGCCTGAGTGTCCTCATTTGTAAAATTCACATGAGATAATAGGGCCATTTAGCATAATTCATGTAAAAATACCTGACATGAAGGAGTAAACCAATGTAGATATAAAGTTAAGCAAAGTTGAGAGTTTTCAATTTCTCTATACTTAAATTGGAAGTCATAGTATGTCTCATAAAGTTTTTAAAAAGCAGTGAATTAAGACGTGAAATACTTATCAGAATTCCTGGAAGCTGGCAAAGCATTCAATTAATAGTAGGTATTATTATTAGCTATCACATTTTCAAAGAGTAATACCAGTAGTTCAAGGATGGGTTTCAATATAGTTTGCCCTAGGCTTTTAATGACTTTGTAGATCCTGGAAATAATCATGAATAATAAATACTCTCAGTTTTTAGTAAACCTAAATACTCATGATTTCTAATACATTCTAATAGAGAAGGCTATGTTCTCAGAATTAATTATATCAGAGCCCAGTATGCTTTTCAGGGGGCTTTCATAAATATCAAAGCCAGGTCATCAAAGATTAGATCGCTGACTTCTTGCCCAGTTCTGACCTTGTCTAGACATTTAACTGGATGCAGTGTTTTAGCTGTTCAGAATTAGCTTGCTTTCTCATATACTAATAAACTATTCCAAACGTATCCTGATTATGTTCAAACCTTTTATTGATTGGTCTCTCTGCCTCTCATTGCAACAGATGACACAGTCTTCCTTATCGCAGAGAACACAGAGGTCGCCTCCTGTGACCTCCGTGGTTTTCCTCTTATGGAAACCACCAGTGGTGTGACTGTGGTCTTCACCTGCATGAGTGCCCTGTCCATCTCCATCTGCAGGGGAAAGCTGACTGAGGCTGAGCCCCGGCCTTCATGTCCTGACTGGCTCCCCTCCCTGTCCACCTCTCACCGTTCCCTGGCTGCCGTCTGACGATGTCGCTGTACCTGACCTCTTATAATTTCCTATGGGAGTTGTGATGCTCTCACAGGGCAGGCCCACCGCTGCCCGTGCTGTTCCCTGCCCGGAATGACTGTCCTTCCTCCACCTCCACGATGCGGGCCAAGTCCTGCTCATTGCCAGGACCAGGTGCCGTAGTCAGGAAGGTGCTCCCAGCTCCGCACGGTCTGGCTGAGCCAGCTGCCCCCTCCTCTGCCGTGAGCACAGTGGCCGCATGATGTCGCCATTGCCTACATATGCGTCGGCCTCGCCTAGTCGTTCATGAGCACCCCAAAACCAGGAACCCCATTTTTCATCTTTAGCTGTTCCGCTTCCATTTATGGCACAGAACACATTTGTTGAATGCTGCTTTTGTATTTGCCAGATTCTCAGGTCTTCCATGAACACATGACATAGTAACCAGACTCCTGTGTGTCACCAGCATCCCCGACACATCTGCACACAAACACACAGAGTCACAGACCAGAGGGTCTCTTCCAATAATGAGTAATAAGCAACAAATAATTCTACACTATTATAGTAATCCTAACAAGTAAATCCCCAAGCTATTCTGTTCTCACCAATGAGGATAATTGTTAAACATTTTTAATAATAATAATAATAATAACGACAACAACAGCAGAAAGTGTGAGAGAACTCACCTGTAAAAAAAATCGTTAGGTAACGCATTGAAAATTCAATTAACAGCACACATTTTAGCTTTCTAATAAAAAATATTTCTGGCAGATGAAAAAATATTTATTGTGTTTTTAACCGAAAGCACATACGTTTTTGTTTCCAGGTTGGACGAGCCCACAGAGAGTTACCCCTTCGAAACCTCGTCGTGAAGGTCGCTCGGTAAACGACACATTCACATTCGATGAGGAAGCAACGTGCGCGGTAAGGTTTTCTCGCCGGACAGTGAAACGCCACGTTCGTGATGAGCTGGTTTCACCGTCTGTGTATCTGACGTTTTGAGCCTCGTGAAATAACTGCCATTTATGAAATGACGTCTCCAGTGCCAGGCGCTGTGTCTTCACCGTCATTGTAAATTGTCCGTCCTCTGCCATCCCGACAGCAGTAGAAGCTGGTAGAGCCCCACCCGGGCCCCCATTACTGCCAAGTGCACCCTCCTCCAGTGGCAGTGAGTGGTGGCCAGCATGGCGAACAGCCCCCAGCCTGAGGACTGCACCCTCCCGCAGCGTCTCCCCAGACGTCAGCCAACGACGGGCTGACTCGAGGGAACAAACTAGCACCGTGGCCAGCTGAGACCACATTCTCACGAGTATCTGCTCCCACCCTAGCCCACCCCTCGCCCAGAGCACCCCCACTGTGGCTTACAGGGCAAAAGTCTCAGTTCTGTCTCTGCTCTGGATGGGGCAGTGTTGCCCTCTTTTATCTGAGAAAGCCGAAGCCCAGTTATGGCAAGTAACTGACCTCTGACCACAAGGGTAGGAAATGTAAAATCAAGGTTTAAACTTAGATACCCTTCTGAAGTTAAGGTTTATGTTATCAATCATTTCCCTCTGTGAATTTTACAGTCTCTGGACCATAGACGCTTAAATTATTTGAAGACTTCCCAAGGGAAACACAGATATGGAAAGGGTATTTTTTAAATAGCTTCATTGATGTAGATTTTGCACACCATAAAATTCATTGATTTAAAGTGTTTGATTCATAGTTTTTTAGGATAATTATAGTATCATGCTACCATCACCACAATCTAATTTAGAACATTTTCATCACCCAAAAAGAAACCCATAACCATTCAAAGCATCGATACAAATGCTTTTAAAGAATAAGCTTCCGTGTCTGTAACCACCATACGAACTCCTGCCTGAGACCGATCGGCCTGGGACTCTGCCTGCAGCCGGGGCTCAGGCTGATTTCTTCCTTTCCCACTTCTGCCTTCACAAGAGCCCTTTCTAATCACCACCCAGGTGGCCGGGGCACGCCTCCCACAAGCCATCGATTGTTCTGCGGTGCATGAATGTGGAACAAGAAGGCCATTTAAAGCACACGTCACCAGTGCCTCCTTTACCAAGATGCCACCCACCACGAAACGACTTCATGCCTTGCTGCATTTTTCTCTTATAAGCAAATCGTGACAGGAGACATGGGGGGTAATTCGGCTTGTTTTGAGCTACTCTAAATTCAGATAAAATGTAGGATTTGGTTGCAAGAGTAAAGAAATTTTGTATTTATTCGTTTAACTTATTCCATTCCCAGTCTCTTTTCAAAGAACGCGCTGCTCCCGCAGGCTGCTGCCGCGGCTCGTCAGAGCGAATCAAAGGGGGGCGGTGTCGGAAACCGCGGGCATTGGCTCCATGCTGGCGGAGCCGTCTCTGTCTTAAATTAGAATTATGAAGCAGGAGCTTGTCATCCAAATGCTTATTAGCATGCTTTTTAAAATTGAAAACAAGTTTAGACTTTTTAATGACAAAATAAATCTGTATATTTTACTACTAGTAGTAGAAGCTAACTAAGTAACATGGGACAATACTTCCAATGAAAAAACAGCCAGATTAATATTTAAATATATATATACATATATATAAGTATATATGTAAGTATATAAGTATATATATACACATATATATAAGTATATATAAGTATATGTGTATATATATACTTATATATGTGTGTATATATACATATAAGTATATATATACACATATATATGTGTATATATATACTTATACATATATACTTATATATATGTATATATATATACTTATATATATATAAGTATTATAAGTATATATATACACACATATATACTTATATATATGTGTATATATACTTATATATGTATATATATACTTATATATATGTATATATATTTAAATATTAATCTGGTTGTTTTTTCATATATACATATATATGTATATATATATCTCAAAGAGCTAATAAGGTAGAAATTATTGGGCTGATGAGAGGATGGAAACTTGGGGCCACTGTGGCCGTACTGTCTTTTCTATTCTGGAAGGGGGTGCTAAACTGTGAGTGAACCCTTTTCACACCCTCATGGGCGTAAACATCAAAAGTCGCAATTAATGTTTGACAAGCACCCGCGTCTCTGGGCAGAATGCCGGGCGCCTCCCGCCTTGGGGGTTTGGGCAGATTGACAGCAGGAGACGCCTGCACAGGCCGCAGCCGGGGTTCATCAGAATAAACGAGAAAACTTCAAATCGTGGACTGAGCCTCAGGGACTCATGGGACAATGCACCAGTCGGAGTCCAATAAAACATACGGAAGGAAAATGCGGCAGAAAATAATATTTAATAGTTACTGAAAATCCCCCAAATTTGATGAAAGATATAAATTTACAGTTTCAAGAGGGTCATTGAAAATTTTTTTTCAAAAAGCCTAGGCAAATTTCTGAAGACTAAAGATAAAAAGAAAATTTTGAAAGCCACCAGAGAAACAATCGAACTATCAAATAAACTATCAAAGGCTTCTTGTCGGAAACTATTGAGATGAGAAGACAAGGGCACAGTGGGATAATGTACATAAAATGCTGATCGAAAAAACTCATCACGCTGCATCTAGACATAAGAAGGAATACTACATCTAGAATATCCATCCATCGCGGACGAAGGTTGCATTCGTCTTCTATTACTGCCAGAACATGATAACGTACATTGAACAGCTTAAACAATACAAACTCATTATAGTGCTAAATGTCAGAAGGAAAAAGTGTCTAAGAGGCCTGCAATCTCAGCATCCATTGACAGGGCCGCGTTTCCTCTAGAGGCTCACGAGTGGGCTCTATCGACTTGCTTTTTGTAGCTTCTTGGAACCACCTGCACCCCGGCTTATCCCGAGACGAGGAGGGCAGACGGGGCGCTTCTCCCCTGTCCCCTTCTGCCCTGTCCTGGGACTGAACCGTGCCCGTCTGCACGTCCGGGATGATTTTCCTGTTTTAAGGTCTCCTGATTAGCAACTTTCATGTACTCTGTCCTCTAAATTCCCCTGTCCCATATAAGGTGCATGGACATCTTTGGGACCTGAATATATTAAATGGCTAACCAAAGATAAGAGTAGAAGTCAATGAAAACCAAAGATACACGAGAAAAACTTAAAAGCCAAAAATTGTTTCTTCAGAAAGAAAAAGAGAAAGAAAACATATTACCAATATAGGACATTAAAGAGGAATTATTCCTACAGATCCTAAAAGAAAAATAAGGGAGTATTATAAACTGCTATATGCCGGTTGATTTGACATCTTACATTAAATGAACAAATTAATTCCTTTAAAAGTGCAACTTACCAAAATTGATGTTAGGTGAAGCAGAATACATGAATTCCCTCTATCTTAAAGAAATTTATTTGTTTATTAGCAAAAAGCTTTCCACACAGAAAACTCCAGGATCAGATGGTTTCACTGCTGACTTTTGTCAAATATTCTTTGTATAAGTTATTTCAAAAAATAGAATATTTTCCAACTAGTTTTAGAAGTCCAACTTAACCTAGCATCCCCAAAACAAAGATATTACAATAAAAGAGGAAATTACAGACTAATATTCCTCATACACAGACACAAAATTTTTTTAAAAGTATTAGAAAATCAAAAATAGTAATTTATAAAAGGTAATATAACAGGATGAAGTGAGGATTATCTCAGGAACGCAAATATATTCTTAACATTGAAAAATTAATATAATGTATCATACTAACAAATATTACATTATTTCACTAGATGTAGCTTTAGTAAAATTTCAAAAAATCTACTGAACATGTTTGATGTTTCATTTAATGAAACAGGTGAAGAAGAAAATGGCAAACAGGGAAGTCGGTAGGGGCAGAATGGAAGGTAGATGCGGAAGTTACGGATGAAGAGATGGCAAAAGTTAAGAGACTCGCAGGATAGGATGAGAAAGTCCAGTGTTTGTCTAATAGGAACTTCATAAGAAGAGGATGAAGAGAATCCATTGCCTTAAATAAAAATATAAAAATGGAGATTTGTCCCAATTGGTGAAAGTCTTGAATTCTCAGGTTAAAGAAGCCCAAGTCTTAAACCTGAAGAACAAAAACATGCCCTCTCCTAAACAAAATATATTGAAACTGTAGAAAAACCAAGACAAACATCCTAAGCATAACCAGAAGGCGGGGTGGAGGGCGCAGAATACCTGCCCGCTATTAACCTAAGTGCGGTCCCAAAGTCGAAACAGTAGTACAGTCCCAAATCAGTGAGATACGCCCGCTATTAAATAATCACAGCCGTTTGACCAGGGTTACAAACCCATCTAGAACATTATTCAAAAGTAAAGGTGAATCAAAAACAGACAAGAAGTTCAAATTCTTGAGAGAATTACTGAAAACGGAACCTCAGTGAAAAGGGAAGAGAGCCAAGAACCAAGGGGGAAAAAACAAGGATGCGAGAAACAAAGGTAGGCAAAGGACTGGTAAAATATGGTAAAATATGGTGGGAAATCTAAACAAACAGTAATCATGAAGGACACTAATAACGATGGTCATACTGATAATTAAATGACTTTAATAAAATAAGATGGAAGATAGGAAGAGGGAAATTTCAGGACTGATGTCCTTGTATTATTAGAAAACAAGACAGACAAGACTTATTAAATGTTTTAATTACAGAGAACTAAAAACCATTTGCCAACATTTAAAATTCAAGAGCTTTCTCATAGAAATCCGACTTTCCACGAACTTTAATGTACATTTTGTAAAATTTGACTTAATCATTAGAATATAGCAGAATGTCAATTTCCAGGACAATACACAGGAACGTAGGGAAGCATTGCGCTTGATTTACTTGTTAATGAAAGAAGTAAAGTGAAGAGAAAAAAAAAGAAAGCATAGTAAATAGAAAACGGTGGCAATTCCCATTTCCGTCTGATCTTTTAACTTGTCGTTCATGCCTTCTAGGATAATGGAGAACCACTTTTACAACGAGACAAGAAATACAGTGCAAAGGACTCATTTTATAAGTCCTCTACACAAAAGTAAGCATCTGTCCCAATGGAATTTTGATGTGAAAATATATTTATCTTTAATGATTCATCCCCTATGTGTCTACATTACCCTGCATCCTATTAGAAACTCAGAGAACATCAGATACGGATATTTAGTTACTCGCGGTGATTGCTAAAATAAACAGCTCGAGAATGAGTCTTAAAGAAAACCTTTATTTAATAAAAGAATAAAACTAAAACGAAGGAAACGGTCAGAGAGAAAGGAGGAGAGAAGAAAGCAGCATCATATAAAACAAGAGCAGGGGAAACTAGAAGGACATTTCACTCATTTGCTCAAAAAATATATAGAGCAGCTACTGTGTGTCTACGCCCTAGGCCGTGGGATCCATCAGTGAATAAAACAGGCAAAATCTCTCCTCTCAAAGAGCTCTTATTCTACAGGGAGATGGGCAGTAAGCAACAAATATAATAAGTAAATAGACCGTATCTTAGAGGGTGATGAGTTTGTGAAAAAATGAAAGATTCTGCCATCTGAGTCAGAGAGAATGGTGGCTGGGGGAGGGCTGGGTCGGCTTCCGAGTATGTGTTGAAAGTAGAGTCAGCGCGACTTCCAGACGAGAGATTACGAGTCTGAAGAAAGAGAAGCCGGGGGTGATTCCCAGGCTTTGGGCTACGCAGCTGGCCACCCCGGACATGCCATCACGTAACACAGCAAGGCAGATGGGGCGGCGCCGGTGGGGAAGACCAGACGTCAGCTCAGGGCGAACATGCTGGGCGGAGAGGCGTTCGTCGGACGGCCCGGTGGCCCCGTCAGTGAGGCCACGGGGTGCACCGATCCGGAGCGTGGGAGGGGGGTGCGGGCCGCAGACATGAGTCTGCGGTCGTGGGTCGTGGCTGGGTACAGCCACCGCACCCGGTTGGGGGCGCCCAGGGAGGCGTGACTCGGGGAGGTGGAGACGGATCGTGACTCCGCGCATCTCACTGTCGCGAACTAACCGAGAGGAGGAAGTGGCGGCGGAAGAGACGGGGACGCGGCGGACGGGGAGGGCAGAGCGGGCACCGCGCGCCCGGGGCGCGTTCCGGGGGCGTTTCGGGGAGCGCGGGCTGGCGGACTGCTCCGCACCCCGGGGGGCGGGGGGAGCGGGAGCTCCCGGGGCCCAGCTCAGAACCCTGCCTGCCGCGGTGCGTGGCGCTGCGAACCGTAGTAACTGAAATGTCGCCACTTAATAATCTCGTAGAGCTTATGAACACGTTCCTTGGGACAAGATGCTGCCTCCGAAACGCGAGCCGGAGGCGGACGGGGCGGACCCGGGGCGCTTCACGCCGAGAAGATACGAACTGGCCCCGGCACTAACGCAGGTCAGCGCGCCCCTGGCCACAGCCTGTCGCCCGGAGCTCCGCTCTACGCCGCTCACTGTTAGGAGTTACGGGAAGGACAGCAAACATGTGCTTTATGGAGCCAAACATGCCATGATCACAAAAGTCACCCCTAACCTCAGATACCTTAATATTAGCTATATTAATTTTTTTTTATTTAAAACCTCTTTCTTAAAAGTCATTTGCACTGACTATGTTTACTTTAAAAATTACAAAAGGAGTAAATGAAGAAGACAGAGATAAGTGATTGCTATTCTGCCAGAGACCCTAGGCGGGACTGGCTTTTAAATGGGAATCTAGAACTTTCCTAGGTACCTTTGGAGGCAGGGAGAGCCCGTGAGTCGCAGCCCGCCTGACTCAGTGACCGAAGCCTTCCTGCTGGTCCATAGCGTTGTCCATGCGTTTCGCTCTGACCGTCAAGAATTCATCACGTGCATCACTGTATCCCGCGACAGCCAGGGCGTTGTCCCTGGGGAGTGGGTCTCTCCGCCTCACTCCGCTGGCGGGCACCCAGCACTCGCTAAAGGGGGCTGCGCGCCCCAGGTCCGCGCGGCTGGCACGGCCCTCCGCAGCCGCCGCACCCCCGCGCTGCCCTTGGGCGCCCGTGCCCGCCGCCCCGCGCAGCCCCGCGCCTTGTCGCCCGCAAGCAGCGTGGCGCCGCCTCCCCGCTGTCCCCGTACCGCGTCCGCGGCCCTTCAGACCCGGCTAGACGCCCCGGCACCCTGCGGCCACCAGCGCGGACGCCCCACGCCCGCTGCCCGGCTCCCTTCTCAGAAGCGTGACATGCCGTTGCGACTCTGAGGACGTCGGTTCACGCACGCAGCACCCAGGGACCTGGAAGGGAGCCAGGTGCACTGGGTGCGGGGCTGGGCGGTGACCCGGAGAGGCAGGGACCACGGCCCGCGCCGCCCGCGTCGTCCCGAGCACGTCCTCGGCTTTGATACAAAGCTTCGCTATGGGATTTTCACATCGAAACTAAAATCAACCAGAGAACGGAAAGGTGCCTGGACTCATGGCTGTGTTTAAGGCTCTCTCGAGTGCGTGAAAGTGTCGCGTCTTGAAAAAATGGACCCTTTCAGTGCACATTCTTTGGCGCTGAGTTACACTGGCTCTGAAGTCCTTCCAGGCAGGCCACGGTCCAAAACTCAGGACACAGGTCGGGCTGGCAGCGGGGCTGGCCTGGGGCTGCAGAGGGCGGCCGCCGGCCTCTGCGGGGGACCCAGCGCCGGCCTTCGATGCCGGCCTCTTTCCGAAGGAGAGATGCGGGTAACGAGGCCGAGCCCAGCGGGAGGAGGCAAACCGAAGTTCAGGGTTTGAGCGCAGGGCGGGGACGGGGCGCCTGGGAGCAAACCCGGTCGCTAAAGGGTTTGGGGAGAGCTTCTCCCGGGGAGACTGGGGCTCGCCCCGACGCGGGCAGGACTGTTGGGCCCTCAGGGGCTAGCGTACTGGAAAGCACAGTGATTGGAGCTTCTATGCCGGGAGCTACAGTAACTGTTTACTGAACACCTGTCCTTCGTTTCAATGATTTCAGATGGTCGGTGGACTCTGGGACAGATTTCAAACAAGATCTTTCCTGGCACCAGTCAAACCAGTCACTTTGTAAGTTTTATCTCCTCACGTTCTCATCACCCGATTTCCCCCTCACGTATTTGTGGTTAAGGATCCGCTGATCCAGCCACGGTGGGGGTGGGGGTGGGGGGGCACACCCCCTGGAGAGCAGCCCAACGCCCACAGACTGCCACCCTGTGACAGGACCCGCATCCCAGTTCAATTGTTTAGTGCAGCTTCCTCTCGTTTTCTCTTAACCTCCTTAAAAATCTAGATCATTAAATATACCACCACAGTCTAAAGACAAGGAATGCTTTATGAAGAATTACCATGCCATGAAATCCATGGACTTCAGGGAATTACAAATCATTCTCCCTCGGCTTTTGAGGAACGTAGTTCTTCCGAGTTCCGCTAATGCTAAGAACTATGGCTTAATTACTGATCCTTCCACATAAGCAATTTTGTTCATTTAGTCTAAAAACTGGCAGCTCTGCATTTGAAAATGTCACTATTTGTGTTCTCACTACAACCTCCATTCCAGGTCATCGTCTCTATTTTTATTGTTTAAATTTGGTCTTGAATATTTCATGTACACGAAACGTGTGAATGAGAATGTGATTTGCGTGTCTTCTTCCAGCTTCAGAGGCGAGGCAGTGGCAGCCCCGCGCAGGTCCCGTGTGCTTCTCCCTGAGCACTTGGCCCTTCCGCAGGGCGCGCCGCGGCCGTGGACTCACTGTCTCATGTTTCCGTGGGTCCCTGTGACCTTCACGCCACGTGTGTTATTCTTAGCCTAGATGTGGTTTAAACTCGGTATAAGTGGAATCATACCTACGCTTACGCGACCAGCATGTGTGTGTGAGGTCCATACAGGCTGGCGTCTGCGTCTCCGGGTGTCCATTTTCCGTGCTGTGTAGTCTTTCATTGATTGGACATACCACAATTTATTCATGCACTCTCACAGTTTAACGTTTTTTCTGATTTTTACTGCAGTTGGAAGCAACGACCTCACATCGCCATGCACCCAGGCATAAAAAACACGTGTGGGTTTCGTACACACATTCTCATGTCCACGGTGGCTCCACCAAGAGCTGAAATTGATTCTTGCTTATCTTAGTCCAGTTTAAAGAGTGGACCCTATTAAGGATTTTAATGAGTTATTCTTAGCCTGTTGGCTGCAACTTGTTAGTGGGGAGTCACAACCAGCAAATTAAATAAAATAGAAAATATAAGAATGAATCACATGGGGCTTTAAACAGATCTGTATATTTTGCGAATAATATTATAGTCAATTACGGAGAATAGTGTGAAGCTGGCAGAAAATGTGTAAGAAAGATACATGCTTTCCTGAATAAGACCACCCCATCTTTTGTCTCTGGCGTTCCATCCAGTTTTCCAGTTGATGGTAGTCAATTTGATCGTCCCTTTAATGTAATGGTTAATTTTGTATATTTAATTTTATATTTACCTAATCCAAAGTAATTACAAAATAATGATTTTTAACCTTAGCAAAATTAGTGAGAGTTTTGGGTAAAATTTCAGTTATAAAAAACCTTCAAATCTAACATTTTTCAAATCTTTAAAAATCATATCACTTGGTTAAAACCAGTATAAATCGCCTGTAAAAAAATAACTTTTTTGTTTTCAGAAGAAAAAAGGATAATGGAGTGGAAATATGCAAAATCCTAATTGAGTTTAACTGCCGAATCTGGAATTGCAAATGGTGGCAATATTGGGAAAAATATTGGGTCTTGTCAGCAAACTTAGATTTTATTGAGACATTCTAAAAATAATGTGCAATTTTTAAATAATAATTATTTAAAAGATGGTTTTGCCAAATATGTAAACTATCCCAATATAAATAGTAGATTCTAATGTATAAACTGATTTGTAATCATTTAAATAAAATATTGAAACATTCAAAAATGTCAGATCCTTGTGAACACAGCAAGCTGAAATTATTAATAATCCCATTCAAATGTCTCTTCAAAGAACGAAGATATCAATCGCTGACCGGATTATGTGAGTGCCGATGGAGACCTTTCTCAGCATCCTTTTATCTAAAGTAGCAAATGGCTCGCCCCGATGATAAAATTGTTGTCCAGTCGATATGGATATATTGCGTTTTTTAAATGATAAATCACCCGATGGACTAAGAGCTGTATGTCTCCGTGAGCACGGCCACACCTCAGAGCCGCTGAGGGGACCGCTCGCCCTGCGGCCTTCTGTGCAGGTGTCGCTCCCAGGAGCCCACGCGCAAACCTGAACGCAGGTGCGGCTGTCGGCTTTGTTCACAATCTCCAAAGTCACGAACGACCGAGATGGCTTTCCGCAGGCGGGTGGACAAACACACGAGAGTGCGCCATGCCGCGGAGTCCGCCCCGCGGTGCCAAGGACAAACGGGACACAGCGACGTGGATGAACCTCAAGTGTATGTTGCTCAGTGAAATCAGCCAGACCCAAAGTGCCACACGTTGTAGGATTCATTCGCATGACATTCTGGAAAAGGCGAAGCGGCACGGATGGGAACGGCTCGGTGGCTGCCAGCGGCTGGCGGACAGGGAAGGAGGTGACCGCAGAGGTGACGCGGGGGACGTTCGCGGAGCTGGAACCGCTGCGTGCGGCTCTGCATTGTCAGCCCGCAGAACTAGGCACCACGAGTAACAGACGTTGCTGCGTGCAGAGTAAATGTTAACGAATGACTCACTAGCAGGAAGTCGTGGGAATCCAGGGTGGAGTGCAGGTGGTGGCAAACGAGTCTGTGACACCAGTAAATGACGTCACTACCGTTCAGTGCATGGGAGCGAAGGAGCGGTCCTAGGTGAATGTGTACCCAAACGGATTTGCAAACGGTATTTAGACTGAACGCTAACTCTAAAGACAGACAGGAGTGTGTAGAAGCCTTTACGCTGCAGGTGGTGAATGTGTTTCTCACGGGGCGATGGGGTGGCGATTCTGAAAGTTCTTACGTGTATACTAGTTTGAGCAAAAAAGAAAAGAAAAAGCAAGCACTTGGTAGGTAATGGGAGGCGGGCGTCATAGGGTTAGAGAACGACGGCATTACAAATGCGTGAGGGACAAAGGCCAAACCAAGCCCCGTGCGCTGGTTACATGAGAGGGAGCCTGCGAGCCCGCGGCCAGCGAATGAGAGGATGGAAAACGTGTACAGATGTGTGGGTGCCGTGGCCTTGTAGGCTCCCACCTATTCCTACCCCTGTCCCCTGAGAGCCCAGGTGTAGGACGCCCCAGCAGCCACAAGCACATCTGGCTCCCAGCAGCTGGTTTGTAAACACTGTTCTCCAATACGGGAGTTTTGAGGTCCTTGGAGAAATGGCTGATTCTAGGGCTGGAGCCGGAAAAATGCAAAGTCAGCGTGGGGCTCCTTGCGCTGCCGTGAGCCACCGGCGTCCCGTGTGAGTCACTGAACTTCGTGCCTGGCGGTTCATTGGCACCACGGAGGACAAGCCTTGATGGCCTGCAAACCCCACTCAAGCAGAAAAAGCCTATGCATCTGAGTAAACCGGCGGTGCGGCTTAGCCAGCTACAGTGTGCAAGGCTGACCGCGGAGGGGTTGCCGCGAGGGGGAGCCGCCAGGGGGGACCCTACACGGGGCAGGTGGCTGGGGAGCGGCTGGGCGGTGGCCGGGCGGTGAGCTGGTCCATGCGGGCGACCTGAATGCAGCGTCTGGGTCTGACTTTGCTTAAGGCCCCGTCTTTAGTCTCTAGCCACGCAACCCTGAACACACCCAATCCCGCCTGATCTCGGAAGCTAAGCAGGGTCAGGCCTGGTTAGTACCTGGGTGGGAGACTACCTAGGAAAACCTGGTGCTGTAGGCGTGAGAAATAAGGGATTGTGAGCTGACAAGGGCCTTGTAATCTACAAGGTCAACCCAGGGTTGCCTCACCTAAAAGTAATTAATTAAAATAAAAAGCTACATCTTCAGATCATTCCTGTTCAGAATTCCAAACTTTTGGAGGCCAATTTCTATGAGACGTCTCCGAAGACTTTGCTTTTATTTTACTAAGAAAGACTGTGATAATGTGATGGTTATTAAGTTGACGTCAGTAACTGCCTGTACTTTCTCTTTCTCCAAGTGTGAGCCCAAGCTCGAGAAGCAGATACACTCCTCTGTACACGTAAGTCGCGTTCGTTAATGCTTCAGGAATGACTAGATTGGCCTCTGGGTCACGGCCGCTCTCAACCCACTCACTTCGCAGTTCAACACGCCCTGTGAACACGCGTGCTTTCTAATGGATTTCTAAAGTTTTCCTCGCACGGTGTCTGTTTCGTGTCAGGATTTTCATCGAAGACTTGATAAAGATTTTAAGAAAAGAAAGGGGGGATGGTGTTTTCATGTTTTCCCAAGTTGGTTGTTTTAGGAAATAAAATCCGCTGGGCGCTGCTAAGGCAGGTGCTGTCGCCCAGAAGGACTTTCACCCTCGCGCGGAAGCCGCACCGCGGCACCCTGGCGCTGGGGGGCAGCCTCGGTCCTGTCTGCACTGGACTCTGGCCGTCTGTGACGCGCGCCATCGCGGCGTCTCTGTCTTGATCTGTGCGGGATGTCACAACAAAACGCCGCAGGCCGAGCGCCTTGCCCCAGCGGACACTGGTCGCTCGCGTTTCTGGAGTCTGGACACCGGCAGGGCCGCAAGGCCCCTCTTCCGGGCCACGCAGCTCTGTGGCCCACGTGGGGGCCCTGCGGGGTGTCTTCCACAGGGGCAGGGATCCCATTCCCGAGGGCTCCGCCCCCACGCCCGCAGCACCGCCCACCTCCTGACACCGTCACCTTGGGCATTAGAACTTCCACGCGGGGATTTGGGGGACAAACGTTAGGATAGCAACATCGAGGAAGAGGAAGCCGAGGGGCTGGGCCTGTGGTCTCGGCCCCGCCCCCACACGGCTCCCCAACCCCGCAAGCGGAGCTGACCCGGCTCCCAGCCTTGCCTCAGCCGTAGCCTGGGTCACTCTCCCCTGCATCCAGCCTTTTCTCAGGCCCCTAAGGCGCGTGGCTCTGGCTGGCTCCAGTCTCTCTGCCTTGGCCCAGGGTGCCAAGCTGAGGGGTCCCAGAGCTGCAGAAGGAGCCCGTTCCTCTGCTCAGAAACACAAACTTGATAGCCTGTGAGCCCAGTGACTCCTATTCTGGAAAAGGAAAAAACTTTTTTCTTTTTTCCTTTTTTTTTTCCCCCCTAATTGTTCCATTATCATGCTTTTAATAATTTATTTATTTCTCTGTTTCTTGCATTTTTAGTTTTTGATCTATTTTAGCGAATAAGATTTGTTCTGGCAGTTAGGACACTGTTTATTATTTCTTCTGTATTTCTTATAAAGAAACGCGCATTGTCTTTTCTTTTCCCCCTGACAGAGGTTATGTGCAGTCCACAAACGCCGATGACATTGACAACCCCTTTGGGGACATCACATCTCTGGCCAAACCGCGGAGCTCTAAACTTCTTTACACAAACACAAGTCGGTAAGTTCAGTATTATTGAATTGTTATTCGCTAAGACGCCCTATGTATATCGCATTGTGTGTTCACTGCCCAAAGTTAAAGCTCCTTCCCTCACCGTGTATTTGACCCCTTGACCCTAAGCTTCCTCCCCCACCGCCGCCTTTTCCCTCCGGTCACCACTAAACTGTCGTCTGCGTCTATGAGTTTTTGTTTGTCTTGTTCATCTGTTGCTTTCAGTTTTAGATCCCACATATGAGTGAAATCACGTGGTTCTCAACTTTTTCTGTCTGGCTGATTTTGCTTAGCATGATTATCTCGAGATCCATCCACGTTGTCACGAATGGCAGTATTTCATTTGTTCTTATGGCTGAGTAATATTCCATTAAGAACAGAATTACCATATGACCCAGCAGTCCCCCTTCTGGGTATCTACCCCCCAAATTTGAAAACATTGCTCTATAAAGACAGATGCGCCCCGATGTTCACTGCGGCGTTGTTCGCGGTGGCGGGGACGCGGAAACAGCCAGCGTGCTTCCACGTAGTCAATGCAACGGGCTTGCTAAGAAACGACGCATTCTTTTGGGTCGTTGTTCAACGAGCGAAGGGCAGTCTGGCAGCACTTTTTAAATTTGACATGAAACTTTCTATTTAATTTTAACAAATTTGGGGGAAATGCTACTCTACTTCATTTATTATTAATTTCTGTTTTTAAGAAAGTGAAATACGAGTGGATCATGAATTGAAGGCATTAACTGCACTTATCCAATTTTAGCACTAGAGGGCGACCAAGTTTGCAAAATTTCTTTTGATTAGGTTTCACTTTTTAACATAATCTTAACCTTTTACTGCAGCAAAATGCCTCCAATTTTATGATGAAATATAGACAGGTACAAAAATAAGTAGTGTCATATGTAACACATAAAGTAAAATAGCAAATAAATGCTCGCGTGTCCCCCACCTAGCTAAAGAAATAATATTTCACTAACATCTTCAAGCTGCCTGTGTGCTCCTCCAGACCTCACCACTTGGGTCCCCAAACCGGAAGTCATCACCGTCACACATGGCGTCCATCTCCGGCTTGCTTCCCTTTACAGTTTTCCTACGCATAGATGACTCTCTACGTAAAATCTTAGTTGTTTCTATCACTCCCCGACTGAGCTAGAAAGCAGCACAGTGCGCCGTCATTTGCATAAAGTCCAAAACGCAGAAACACATAAACTCACCAGCCTTGTGCCAAGAACGGAGGGGGGGCGGTGCCATCTTGTTCAAAAGCAAATATGCCTCTTCCTTTCTTTTCTCCTCTTAATCTTTCTTAAAAAGAAATATCTTTTTCGGCATTATCTTCATTGTTTTCATAACTCATGACACTCAGTCACCATGGGTGTGCCATGCCATCCACGACCTTAATCAGAAGCCACGGTCCAGGCAGTCAAGGCCACCGACTCTGAAATGCAGGTGCTTCCACCGAAGGAATCACCAGTTTCTCTAACGGGCGAATGTCTTTCAAATTCTCCTCATTAACTGATTTTGTTTTCTGGTCACCAAGTCATCTACATGCTCGGTGTTTTTTAAATTGGTGGTGACTGTACTAATAGTTTACAAGAGAATTTTTAAAAAAACATATTGTAGAACTGAATCTGATTATTTTAAAAAGTACAGAAAAATTAATAATAAAATTATAACCACACTCTCACAGAAAAACATAACCATTATTAAGATCTGGGTATACTCCCATCCATCACATACATTTTTAGTCTGGCTCTTGTATGTTTATACAGCTATGATCATGCTACATGTATGTTTACCATTTCAACATTACAACATCTTCGTGTGTACATGTCATTATGGACTCATCATGATTTTTATTTGTTTAGATGTGCTGTCACTGACTAGTTCATTTAGGTTACATACGTAAATTCTTTCCATTTTTTGTTATGATAATGCTGTCAAACAATTTATATGACTCTTTTTTATAATTTGAAATTATTTACTTAATGGAGACTCCTTGAAATTGATTATGGAGTCAAAACATTTAAATGTTTTAAGAATACTGCTGAATCATTTTCTGGAAGTATTATAAATTTACCGTAAAGCCAGTGTTTGTGTTCAGTGTTTATGGTCCCCTTCAAAGCTAGCATGCGAAGCTCACCAGATATCTTCAAATATTTTTAGAATGTAAAACCTAAAATATCTCTTTTATTTTCAGTTTGATATTTTGGATACGTTTTAATCCTAACAGTTTGATATATTTTTTAGACTTTTCCCCAAGTATGCATGAATGTCTGTAACGTATAGCTGCATGTATATCGTCGTGTGTGCATATGTGGGGAGGGAGGTGTAGAGCTGAAGTGTGTAATGGAAAATTTCCCTGCAGGGATATTGAAATATCTTTAATGGCTGGGATGATATTCCTCTACAAGGCCATATCATAGAGGACATGGGCCGAGTACTTACTAAACATTTTTCCTACTCTAAACACCCTGATAACAAAACCTAGTAAGAATAACACACACAAAGGAAACTACAGACCAATATCTGATGGGTGCAGATGCAAAAAATCCTCAACAAAATATTAACAAATCGAATACGACGATACCTTGAAAAGATTCTACATCACGACCAAGTGGGGTTCATTCCAGAGGCGCAAGGATGGTTCGCCATGCACAAATCCATCAAAGTGATACGCCACAGAAATGAAATGACAAAAGCCATGTGATCATGTCCACAGATGCGGAAAAAGCATTTGACAAGACACAGCATTCGCTTGTGATCGAAACACTCCATAAAATGGGGCTAGAAGGAAAGTACCTCAACGTAATCAAGACCGCATACGAGAAACCTTCAGCTAATATCACACTTAACGGCAAAACGCTGAAACCTTTTCCTCTGAGATCAGAACAAGACGAAGCTGCTCGCTCTCACCGCTTTATTCAATGCAGCATTAAAGTCCTGGCTAGAGCGGTCAGGCGAGAGAAAGAAATAAAAGGCATCCGGGCTGGGAATGAAGAAGTCCAATTGTCACTTTCTGCAGACAACGTGATCCTTTACAGAGAAAACCCTAAAGACGCCACTAAAAAAGTATGGGAAACAATAAACAAATACAGAAAAGCTGCGGGATACAAAGTCAATGTAAAAAAATAAGGAATGGAGCCGCTCTGGACGGAGACGGGGCTGCCAGCCCGGAGGGGCTGCCTTCACGCCTCCCGCCTCCACCCCTCAGATGCTAAAATGGCAGAATAACCTCTGCCCGGGGCCAAAAGCAGCATGGAGTCCGGAGAACTGTTCGCAAAGGTAACAAGGAAGCAGATGTCGTGACTAAAGCTTAAAAACATTGTTTGAGTCAACGTCTCGCTGCTGTGTTATCTGCATCAATAGTAAAGGTTTCCTTCTTGGGGTGTAATCCATCCCCCTTCCTACCAACCCCCTGGCCTTTGTTTCCCAATGGGAACTCTATCTGGACCTCTGCTGAACAAACGGCTGTTTGTCCATCATCTCAGCTAAGCGCTCACTGCCCCCCTCTGCCCCCCACCGCCCCCCACTCCACCCTCTCACTGCTGTAAACAGCACGGCGCTGAACGACCTCCACGCCAACCTCTGCACCGTGTCAGAGGAGCACACCTCTAAAACTGGGATCGTCGCGTGCGTTTTCTCGGTAAAATTAAAATGTTTTCTAATGCAGGAGGTGTGCCCAATTATCAGAAAACAAAAAAGCAAACAAAACACACATTTGAAATTACGAAACTCAAAACTATTCCTGCACTTTCCAGTGAACGGCCTGCACCTAACTTCCGACTGGCTCAGGGGCCCGCACACCCCGCGTTCAACGGGAAATCCCGACGCTCGGGGTCAACGGCTCTTTCCTTCCCTTGGACAAGCGCGCACTGTTTCCCAGAGCAGGGAACGATGGAGTCATCCTCACAATCCGTGTCAAGCGCAAAACTTAACACCGACATACGGATTCCCCGCCCCCCCGCGCCCCATTTTTCCGAATCTGATTCCCCCCCCCCCCTCGAGTGCAGCAGTCACACTTTTTGTCCTCCTTAGCTCGGCGCGCGCAGCCTCGGGGAGCGCGTTTGCTTTCGGTAATCGGTCCGCAGCTCCCTGTGGCTTCAAAACGCTCAGCATTCGTGAGTCGTGGGGACAGAGCACCTATCAGGATCGACGTGTGACGCAGCTCGGCGCAGACCCCGCACCCAGGAGCCTGTCATTCTGCCCGTCCCTAAGGAGAGGCGGGGGCGGCCGGCGGGAGCTGGACCTGCGCACGGGAGCAGGTGCATCTCACCTGGTCCAGCGCCTTGTTACCAAGGAGGGAACCGGCGCACGCGCAGGAGAGAGAGGTGAGAGAGCGGATGGAGGTGAGGCCGACCGCGCACCTGCGCGGCCGACACCACGCTTCGGCAGGTCCGGGCGCCCAGGTGCGCCCTCCGCAGCCCGGAACCTGTTACTCCAGGGCCTCGCGCGGCTGCGTGTTTCCTCTCTCTACCTCAGTCACCTCGGTGATGGAGCATTTGCACGTAGTGAGGAGTTGGCCCAAATGGACCCTGGACAGATGCTGGCCGAGGTCTGAGAGGGAAGAAGAGGACTCCATGACAGTCATGTGAGCGCTGCACCTTTAAAAAAGAATCTTGCCACAACCCGCGTTGGAGAATGAGGCTCCGAACAGAAGTTGCTTTCAGAGGCCGGACTCGCCTGCCCCTCGGAGGACGCCCGCCTCCGTCGCGCTTGTTTGGCAAAACAGTGTGTGGAGGCCGGCGGCGCGGGAAGGAACAGGCTGCGTCCCCATCCTACAGACAGGCGGCGAGGCCAGAGTGCAGGACGCAAGGGGCCCAGACCGCTGCTCTCGCGAGCGGCCACCAGCTGCCCGGGGACTCGTGCCCCGGGCCCGCAGACTCGCCCTCGGCCCCTCCGCCGGTGGGGAGCGCTGCCTCTTTCCACGCCTCTTCCAGATGCGAGAGACGAGGCCTCTGAGAAGAGAGGAAGAAAAATGCATCCACCAGACAGTGATGATAGCAGTAAAACTGCAGTTGCTGAAGGAGCCTCACGGCCAGACGGTCCCGTTACACCCGGAGCAGCAGCCAGGGGCCGCGAGGACTCCGGCCTCGCGTGCGCGGCTCACAGCGCAGCAGGAGCGGGCAGCCCGCAGCTTGCCAGGCCCTCCTCCCCCACCTTCCCTAGCTGGGCTGAGCCCCGCTCCTCTCCCTTCTCCTGCCCATCCCCCCTTCGCATCTCCCCAACCTGCGCTATTCCAGGGCTGTCCCCAGGAGACATTGCTGGACCCCCTGCAGCGCGTGGCTCAGGAAGCTTCGGCTCTGGTCTAAGGTGGCCCGGCGGCAGGGACAGCCCAGGGGGGAAACGCCAGCCCTCTGGGCTCTGACCCCGCGCCTCTTCCTGTGTGTCTCTCACGCCCCCGCTCTGCCTGCGCTTCAGTGGTTCATGGGGTTCCTCAAACATCCAGGTGTGTAGTTAAAAATGACTGTCAATACGGACGCCGTCAGGGGCCCGGCCTGCTCGGCTTCTGCTCAGGTCTGTTCCTGACACAGAAGAGCCTCAGTAACGGACGGTGGAATTGACTCGAACGTGCACTCGCACCCGGGTCAACGCCGCCCACGCTGGCCTGGCAGAGCTCTCCCAGCTAGGCCGGAAGTCGGGGCCGTGAGAGGGCAGGGGGCGGTTCCCATCCAGGCCTTCTGGTCTGTGGTCAGCTCTGCGCGTGTCACTCAGACTTTCTCTAAAGCCTCAGTGCCCGCGTCTGTTACATGGGCATGACGCTAGGACTTACGACTAGGCTATCGTGAGAATTAAATAAGTTAATTCATAATTCATGGAAGCACTTAAAACAGTGCCCGGGGTACAGAAGCCACCCCCAAGCGCTGGCTGTGTCTGTAGCCAGAGATGTGTGCACACCGAAGTCCTGGCCCGTCTGAGCAGTGCCGGCATTCTACCTACAGCATGGTTTTCTGTTTTCTTTACTTTCTGTTTAGCTTTTAATTACACATCCTCTGGGCTCCCTTTTCCAACTGATTTACTAAACTTCCTTATATTCTGGTTACTTAATTTCTATTTGAATGCTTTGTTGAGCAAAACCAATTAGTCGTAAACTTAGGCAATAATTTATGCAAATTTTCCTAGTAGAGAACAAAATCCAGGCTGATTTTGGGAACGGGAGTACAAAAAATGGATGTTGAAAGAACCAGAAGTTGTGCAGCAAAGACAAAAATGAAGTTCTCTAGTTTCTAACGGGTTTCTGCTTCTCTCCGCTTTCCTCAATGGGGGGTGGGGGGGTGGGGGGGAAGGCTCCGAACAACCAGCTCATCTGCAAATCCATCTTAGAGCCTGTGTATTTCAGTAACTTTAATACGTTTGTTTTCTTTATCGAAAAAATTGCGTGGCCTGTCAGCCCGGGGCCTGCCGAGGCCCCGCAGACACTAGCCTCTCGTTGCTGTAAGGCCAACGCGCTGCTGTCGGGATAGGAGGAAGGCGCCCGTGGATGTCCTGCAGACGCGCTAACCGGTTAGATCTAGAAGCACTGCGGGTGGCGACTCTCATTTTCAGAGATGTGGCAGCTCGTCGTGCAGCCAAATGCACGTCCGCAGCCGCCGCGGCTCACCTCCAGCTCAGTCTTCTGGCTGGCGGTTTGTCACCACGGGCCAGGACGGAGCATCCTGCAGCGCCGTCGCCGTTGCCATACGTGGCGTCACGCGCCACGGGGCGGCCACAGCTCTGCGCGCGGGGCGTGCGGCAGCGAGCGCTCCCGCGACCGGCAGGTGTCGCGCTGCCGCCTCTGACCTCGCATCGGCTCTCGCGGGCGGCAGCGGCGTTAGAGGCGTGTTAGCCCTGCGGGGTCCTAGGGGCCTAGAAACCCCCCGCGAGTTTTCAGCGTGCTGCGAAGTTTGGGAGCCACCTGCAGGGTCCGAGAACGGGCCCCCGGAAGAGGCGCGCGAGGGTAGCGGGTGCCCGTCCCGCTGGCGCACGAGTCCGCCTCTAACGCCGGTGGCAGCGCGAGGTCCCCGCCCCTAGGGCGCCAGGCGGGCCACGCGCGCCGCGGCCGTGCCCGCCGGACGCTTCACTCCAGTCCCCGTCCCTGGGGTGCGTATCCTCACCGCCCCCCCTTGTCGCGGAGGCATTGTGACACCCGAAGGACTAGCCGACTGTCCAGGTCAGGCGGCCGGGAGGCCGGGTGGCTAGGTATGAGCCAAGCCCTCGGCCTGAGCGCGCCGCTCCGCGTCCACTCTCTGCCCCCCCCCCCCCGCCCCCCGGTCACCAACGCGAAGGCGCGACCTCCCTGAAGCGCCTTGCTGCAGGGATCAGTCCTCAGTCAGCGGGTCCTGGGGCTTCTCCCCGCGGCCTGGGCGTGGGGGGGGGGGGCGCAGACGCAGCCAGGAGGCCCGCAGCGGCGCCGGCCCCAGCCTCTGCCGGCCGCCTCGTCGCCTTCTGTCCCCGCGCCCATGGAAAGCGTGGCGCGGGCTGCGCATGTGGCGGACACTCCGAACCGCCTCCTGAACGGTCCCCCGAAGGTCCATCGGCCTCGGTGGGCAGGGGCTCTGCACGGCGACCCCTCCCATGCGCCCCGCGAGCGTTTCTCTCTCCTCTCGCCGGCCGCTGGGACAAGGACCGCGAGGCAGAGGAGCGAGTGGGCTGGGACTTGTTCATTTGCGCAGGGCCCGGAAGTGACGTGAAATCAGTAACGCAGTGACTAACGGTGAGGAATAAGCCATGCTGTTAAGGACCCGGCTGCACCCACGGACGCGGCGTGGGGGTCAGGGTGGGCTGTGCGTGGGGCCGGGGCCGCGAGCCCCGGAGCGAGGCCCGCGCGGCAAGAGAGCGCGGCCTGCGGCTGGGTCTCCGGTCCCGGAGAAGCCGCCGCGGCCCCGGGACGAACCCTTGGACCGCGCCCCCCTTTCTGTTGTCATAAATGGGTGACGGAGACTATTTCCCAAGCCGTTGTTCTCATTTCCCGTCTCCCCCCTCTTTTAACTCTTTAGCTCTGCAAACATTCCGGGATACGCTGCTAAGGTCCATTTCACAGCCACCCACCCAGCAAATTCTGATCTTCCGGCGACGACCCCTGCGCCAGACTCCGCGGTGCACCGGTAAGTCCCATCGCTCACCGTGCCCAGCTACACGCGGGAGGGGCTGCTAATTACGGTCCTTCCATTAAAGGACGATTAGATACTAACAGCCAATTTACATCGTTTAAAAAATGGGGTGTCAGGTCCACAAAGATGGACGAGTTCGTTTCCCTCCGTGGTCGCCGGGAGGAGCGCGGAGGCGTTCCCGGCGCGGCAGGTGCGCGGCGCCTTCGCGTGCGGGACCCGCGGCCTCGCACACGCGCCGTCCTCGGCGTCGCCCTCGCTGCACGCACGGGGCAGGCACCGCGCCGCACGAGACGCGCGTTTGCTTCTTGTGAAGAACCTCCTGGTTCCTCATGGAAAACGACGTTTGTTGAGAGTCACATGTGTGTTTCAACACCATTTTGCAAACGAGCGCGGGAGACGGTAGGCGGAAGGCTTGGCAGCCGGGGTTCCCCGGAGGCCCTGGTGACAGGCGGCCCGCGAAGGTTCGTCGTAACCCAGCTGTGACAGCATGGCCTCGCAAACGAGATGGCGCGGTTTTGAGAATGCAGACACAGGCTCCACCAAGTCCAGGGGCCGGCGCTGTGCGAACGGCGACACCGTCCCCGGCAGCTCCGGCGTGTCTGCGAGGTGGCTTTTCTCCTTCCGTGGGGAACCTGTGCTTTCACCAAGCGCGCACTGGGCGTGGGCTCTGGGTTCGCCGCACGTAGGGACTGAAGGAATAAAGGGACTTTGGAGACCAGTGTGTGCCGTGGGGGAGGAAACACTGGTGCAGCAGAGGTGCCCGGGCAGGGGCGGGGCAATCCAGGAGGGCTTTCTGAGGAGGTGACCTTTCGGCGGAGTTCGAGCTCCTGCTCCACTGGGCTTTGGGACATTTCGAAAGGCAGAGCCCTGGTGACGATTGGCAGTCCCTGCACCTGCCCCTTCTCTGGGCACCTGGTGCCTTTGCTGGTTGACCCGTCTGATCTTGCGTGGTCTCCGCACGCACTCACTGTGCTCCAGGAAGCCACGGGAGTCAGGTCCTGTTTGCGAGGAGCCCACAGTCCAAGAATGAGCAAGAAATAAGTGGCTTCAGAAGAGGGTGACTGGTGTCGCCGGAGTATCCGTCACTCACCCTGGCCGAGTGCTTGCTGTGCACCAGGCATGCCAAGAGCTTGTGGGTGCGAACGCGACTTCCCACCTCGGTGACATGCGAGGGGGCCTCTCGCTTTCCCGTTTCACGGAGAAGGACGCCGAGCTGTGCGCGAGATGCCACGGGCCTTTGAGGGCACAAAAAAGACTTTGCAGGGGAAGTGGTTCACACAGGACCCTGGCGCAGTGGGACGTGGTCTCACAGGCAGTTGAGGGTGGGCTGCGGGGGGCGGGGGTGGGAGTCTGGACATGCCAGGCTCTGGCAGCGCCCTGGGTGGACCCACGTCACTCCAGCGGTCCCGCACACGTGACCTGCTTCTCAGGCCAGTGACACAGGGACAGGAAGGGCACCTCCTAACGGAGGGCTTTGTCGACTGATCTACGCTGGGGATTGATAATCGTCTGGACTCTCTGGGCCATCTGATGAGAAATGCTTCAAAGGAGGTCATTGGCTTTCTAGGCTAACATTTTGCGTTTGATCAGTTGTCTCTCAAAACACGTTTTCAAATGTCATAAATCTATTTCCCAAGGCAGGACCAGTAGTGAGTTAGACGATTGCTGTATTTTATGCCACAGGGAGGACCTGATCTGGGGTTCTTATTCTTGGGATGCCCACAGGCTCTGGAAAGGCAGAGTGGCAGCACCCCGAGTGCCACCTGCGGCCAGGCGACAGAGTCCCATGGGTGGTCCCAGCTGTGGCTCCCATGCACCCGGGGGGAAGCGCACCGGGCCCGCAGATATCACCGGTACTCTCCTAAGGCCCCCAGGAGCGCCCGGCAGCAGGGAGGCTGTGGTCCGTGTCCCCCCGGGCCCTGTCCTCAGAGGACCCCGCCTTTGGGCCCTTCCACAGTGAAGTGTGGCCTCTGGTTCTTTGTCTTACTCTGTTTAATGTTTTTCTGCTAAAAATTTCCCGTAAAGCGGGTGTCTGGGTCTCTCCGCCGAGTGCCGTGGGAACTCGGTGAGCTAACTTCCTCCTGCCGGTGTCTGCCTGATCTGACGCGCTTTTTCCTGCTGTTTCTAAGAAGCCGTCTGTGTGGGACATGCCCTGGGCCCCCCAGCCCCTCTGTGAAGGTAGCACCACTCCTTCCGGGGGCCACTCACCTCTCTGTGCCTGCGGCCCATCTCAGCGGAGGGCTCACCTTCCGTCACCTGGCCGGGGCCGAGCCGACCCTCCCCCACACCAGAACTTCTGCTCCCAGCCCTTCCACTTCCTCTCCCCCAGAAGGACGAGCTCTGCTTTCCTGAAAGGCTCCTCTTTCCTCCCGAGCCCCCTTGCTCTTCAGCCCTGCTCCTCCCCACCTGTTTAGGAAGACAGCGCGGGCCCCCCTGCCGCAGAAGCCACCTGCCTGCCACCTGCCACCTGCGCTGCTTCTGAGCTGCCACCCCATTTCTGTCCTCGCCTTCCCTTTACTTCCGAACGTCTTTAGAAAGCAAATGGCCACTCTCCCTGGCCTCGGGGCCTCCATGTCCTCCCCGCCCGCTGGCTTCTCAGTCTCTCTGCGTGCTAACGCCACCCGTCAAATGACAGGCTCCTGCCTGCAGGGCGCAGACAGATGACCAGGAGACGAGGGGCCGCTGAAAGCCCTCGTGGGGAGGGCAGGCAGCGCGCCTTCGCCAGGGACCTCTGTGGCCGATCTGCTGCGGTGGTGGCTTGGGCTAAGTGGCCGCGTACTTGAATGTCAATGCCAGGGGGTAAGGGCCATGCGGTCCCCATACCACATTTTGAACGAGGTGTACGGGGCATGGGCAGTGCCCGAGAATTGACACTGAGAGGCGGAAGAGCAAGAAAGACACTATTGGAAGGGATTTGGATGGAGGAGGCGGCGGTGCAGGCGGCGGGTCGGAAGCGGTATTGTGAGTCTCCAACCGCGAAAGCAAGGGGACGCATGCGCAGTGCTCCTCCCCACCCGGCTCGCGTCGCGCCCCACGGCTTCTCATCACATCACATCAGCATGCAGCCTCCACGCAGGCCTGAGTTCCTGCGTCAACAGCCACTGCGCACACGAAATTAAAAAAATACACACACACATATACACACATGCGTGTGCGCGTGCACACACACACACATATTGCTTCACGATAATCATAGCATAAAAACAAAACCACGTTGGATTCAGGTGCGTGTGCACTGTGACTTCTGCCACATATGGGCACCGCATTGTGCCTGTGATTCAAATAGCAGTAAATTCACAGCAAAATTGCTCGAGCTGCATGTCCACGCGGAGACAGAGTAGCCTCCAGGCAGATAGATGTCCTTCCCCAGCCCAGAGAGGGGACTCTCCCTTGGTGCCCCTGGGCCACCGTCACAGAGATTTTGTGTGGTTCCCTTGGGTGGTTCAGCTGGCCCTCTGCAGCCTCATCTCCTCTGAGGTGCATTTTCTGTTTTCTTAGCACCTGCTGTGATTTCAGGCACAGCGTAGGTCTTAGTCAATGAAACTGATTGCAATGTAATGCATATAATGTGATAAATGAAACTGGATTCAAATAAACAAAATAAATGAAACAGTGCACACAATGATTAACCATTCACAATCTCTTTTATATTTTCTCTGGTAGTCATGTGTCATTTCATTAGTTGCAGAATAGATGAGGCCATGTGTTTTTATGTTATTTTATGTATCATTTTCTTTTTTTTTCCTTCTCTGTATTTTAGTGTTTTACGGGAAGAAATGGCAGTTGACCTCTTCCGTCACCAGGCGCCGCTGTCCCAAATGGTCACGACTGTAAAACCTTACAACCCCTTCAATAAGAAGGAAAAGGAAACCGTAGGCTACTGAAGAGCGCCGCGGGGCGGCTTCTGAGGCTCAGCCTCGGGGAGGCGCTGCGCATGCGCAGTGGGGAAATAAAAGGCCGGGGTGCGCCCCGAGTCCCCACAGAAGTCGCCTGAGGTCTGACGCTCCTCTCCGGTTGAGGCAGAGCCTCCTGGGCCCCAGCTTCGGCCCCACACTGGCCCTGGCCCTGGCAGGCCGCCCATCCGTGACGGCAGCCAAGGTTCTCCAGAAGCCACCAGCAGCAAGGGCTTTATCTGAGAAGAGTCCTTTAGAGTTGGATGCCAGGGCTGCCTAGCAATGCCTCATCTTGACCCAGGTAATGCAGGTATCAGAACTGTAGAGTGTCACAGGTCGCCCAGGCAAAAGCCCACGTGCCACCAATGGGAAACCCGGTGACAGAGAGAAAAGGGGCACACTCTCACCTAAAAATATGACATGAGTACAGTAACATGACACATGAGACAATAGAGCAGGAGAGAAAACGTAGAAACTGATGGGTAAAAAAGGAAATTGCAAAAAGGGACAGGCGTGTTTCTCTGAACAAGTATTTTCAGGACTAATTTTTTAAAATCTGCTCCAGGGAGGCGGGGAGGCTTTCTGGCTGCCAGTGGGGTTTCAGCGTCCGCTTGCAGGGGCCCAGGTCTCAGGACCCACACTGTCCCGCCTCAAGCCTCCAAGTAGACGTCCGGAAATAGTGCCACGATTATCATGGTCAATGCGGGCGTAGTGGAGAACCTCACCCGCTGCGCCCCGCTGAGGGCGGCCTGCAGCTCGCCACCCGCAGCCCACAAGACACTGCGGCCCGCAGGGGGCCTGGGGCTCCGACCCTAAGGCCCTCTCGTGTCCTGCGGGCAAGCGCACAGGTCGTTCGAGGCTGACCGCACTGAGGAGGCTGCAGAGGACAGCAAGGCCACACCTCTGAGCTCAGACAAATACACAGAGTAAGCACTGAGTGTAGGAAATGGAGCCACTTTTCTTCAAAAACTATTGCATTTAGAAAAGTAAAGCATTTCCTATCATAAGACAGGCGTCCTTCTATACACACAAACGCAAATATACTTAAGGATGATTCACTGCAGCTGATCATATGTATTTACCATGAAAGACCCTGGATTACCCCAGTTAACACGCTCCTGACAATGGCAATGCTTCAAATAAGTGGGGTTTGGGGGAGCAAACTGCCAAGCCATGGGGCACCGGGTACCTAGCAGGCATGCGCCGAATTTTTGGTGGACTTGGAAAGGCCAGCGTTCCGATGCGGGAGCCGTGGCTGTCTGCGCTGGCCTCCGGCTTCCTGTCATGATGATCCCTACGCGCCCCCCCCCCCCCCCCCCCCGCCAGACGCTGGTGGGACGCCACGCCCTGGTTCGACCCCACGCCCTCGTTTGGCCTTCGACTCCGGTTGGTCTCGAGCACACTCGCAATTGCTGCCACCGAAGCGGCCCCCGTCGCACCGTCTAAACCGGCCCCTCGCGCCGTGAGGGTGGACATGAGAAGTCGCTCCCCCTGTTTGTCATACCTGCCGGCTCCAGGTGCACGGGAAGAGGCCGACTTCCTGTGTGCCACCCACCCCACGTGGCCGCCACCCGGCGGGGTTTCCAGGGCGGACCCCACCGGTCGCACCTCGTCAGCTGTGAATGAAACAGCTTCACTGCCTCGCAGTCACGCTCTGGGCGTAAAGCCCAACGCGTCTGGACAGAGACATCCCCCTGTGCTGGCGGACCGTGTCCGTGTGTCTGCTGTGGGCACAGCCACAGACACGAGACAGAGGACATTGCACGAGGTGCTGGGGGGCGTCCAGGAGAAGCCGCAGGGAGGGTGGAGGTGGGCGGAGTCCCCCAGTGCTGAGCCCGGGTCCCCGGGCAGGGCTGAGAGCTCCAAGGCAGGACGTGCACTGGCAAAGGACAGTCACGGAGATACAGAGATCGCTGAGCACATTTTCTCGGTTCTGTATTTCAGCATCTCCAAACGCAAATCGCATACTGGGTAAATATCCCCAGCTTTTAATAGTTTACGGCCGCTCTCTGCGTGCTCAATGGGTTCACCTAAGAGGACGGTGCCAAAGTCCTCCCTGGCAGGGTCACTAAAAGTCACAGTGGCTGGGGCTCGACGTCCTGTGGGCCGTCACTCAGCTACCTGACAGCACCGTGAGGAGCACAGGTGCCTGGCTCACACGGTAAAGCTGGACCGCGCTGCAAGTTCACAGCCGTTTCCAGTGCTGGTGGGAAGGATGCAGCCGGTGTCTGAGGAACGGTGGCCCTCTGCTCCCCTCTGCTCACGGTGACTCTGGCCGATGTGGCCTCCACGCAGGCTGAGCCTTCCGGGCTTCGTGTCCACCTGGCACTGAGCTCCACTCACAGTGTGGACCGGGCAGGAGAAAGCGCTGTGGCTGGACCCCCGGGGCCTCCAGGTGGTGGGGGTGGGGTGGGGGGAGGTTCCTGGCTGCAAAACGCATCCGGGTCGGGGCGGGGGGGGGGGGGGGCCTGCTCGTGACAGCACAGCCACCGTGCACGCTGGCAGGTGGCTTTCCGCCCTCACTTGCTCTGTCATCCAGATTCGGCCTAAATGTGCTCACCTTTAAAACCGCGAATGAATCGCCGGAGCAATACTGCGGAGCTTCGAGGGGCGTAAAATGCTGCGGCGAATCAGAAGACGGACCCGCGTCTGCGAAATCCTGGAATTCGTCCGTCTTCATTCTGCTCGAACTCCCCAACGCCCTGACTTTCTCTTTCCTTTGGGGAGAGATTTACCTCTCCTGATTTTTCTCATCAAGCTGGGGTCGGTGATACGCCTCTGAGGCGATCAGGTCTCTTGGTTTTTCCGTTTAGAAGGATACATCTCACCCCCATCTAGAAAGGTCACAGAAACATTAGCACTTCTAACGCGGGGAGACCGAAAGGCCGGGCGTCCCGCCGCAGCGGAAGTGTGCCGATGCGAACCGCAGAAAACCCCCGGCCTGTGTCTCTCCACGGATTGCCTAATGATGAATTTACCAGCTACAGAATAAAGGGACCTCCCCCGCGTCAGCCTGGTGCACAAAGGCCACGAGATACACACGGGGCTGTTGGCTCCGTGGGAACACGAGACCGGTGAGTGCCGTCTGCCCGCCGCCTAGGGGCAGGGGTGGCCCTGAACACTCGGGACTCCAGATGCAGGGGACAGAGCCGCCTGCAGGCGCTGTGGAGCAGGCCCCCGCAGGTGGGGTGGGGGCTCCTGAGGGGTGGTCTGGCAGAAGACAGCCCCCTCCCGCGGGTCCTCACAGCAGACCGGGGGGCGGGGGGGGGGGGACGGCCCGGGGCCGGAGGAGGTGGCTCTGATTTCATGTGCTGGGCACCTGGCTCTGGCCGCACAGGGCAGCGGAGGCGCCCTCCTGTCCGGGGAGAGTGGGTGCTGCCCAGGCCGGTGCGGACGCACCAAGTTCTCTTGCTCCCGACGAAGAATCTTGACGAGCGATCAGACGTATCTGACCAAGGGCTAAACTTCATGGCGCGGATTATACACATCTTAAAGCCTCAGGGAAACGAAAAACTTTGCAGGTCAGGGCAATGAGGAGACCAGGAAATGGAGTTAAAACTTGAATGAAGGTAGAACAGGATTGCAAACGTCAATTTTTAAGTGTTTTTTTCTTCTTTTTGTATCCAGTACCATCTCACTAATTTGGACCTGATCCTCAGGATTCTTAAATAATTTTATTATACTTTCTCTGCATTTACCAGGTGAAGACTTAGACGTTACCAGAGGAACAGCGAACGCACACCGGAGACCCGGGCTTAAGGGAGGGCATCGGGGGCGCGGACAGAAGAGGAGAGAAGCAAGAAGCGACAATACTCGTTAGCAGGTTCCAGGCCACAGTAGCATTGATTTAACAGCTCCCACTGCCCGTCCAGGCAGATAGCCTTTCTTTTACTTTCTAAACGAAGAGCTAGACTTTGGACGGTTACCCAAGGTGACTCACTAACTCGGGGAGCGGCGAGGCGTCCGGCCAAGGCCCAGGTCCCTCAACGTCCTTGTGCCCCAGCGATCGGCCACCCCCAGCCGGCTGCGACCACTGACGCTCTGCAAATACCACGAGCCGTGTCCGACCCAGCAGCGCGCGTCCTAAGTCTGACTGAAGAAGAAACTTCCTTCGAAAATACCCTAAAATGCGGATTTTGACTTCAATCAGATGAGGCTGCCAAATTTCTTCGAGAAAGCGACGCCTCACTCCATGTTGCATTTCAGGGAGGCGCTTCCCCGGGGCTGAGCCGTGGGCCCGATGGAGGGCCGCCCGCCGCCTTGCTTCCTACCGCACTCCCGCGTGGTCTCCGCGTTTAGCACAGATCCGGGGGCACCATGCCAACTGGCCCGGGCCCTCGGTCCGCACCCGACCTGGGGACGGGTCCTCGGGGTGCTGCGTGCGCCGGCTGCAGCACAGACGGCACAGGCGGGGCACAGAGGTGGAGCCGCGGCGCTCCGTGGGGAACGGACCGCACTTCCTGGGGCCCGCCGCCCCGCGCTGAGCCCCGAGGGGCGCCTGGGTGCTGCGGGGTGCGGGTGGAGGCAAGCCAGCCCGGCGGCGGGGAGCCAGAGCCAGGGCGGGATGGACGGGCCTGACCCGGCGACCTCCTTCACCTGGTGTGATGGCCGCACTGAAACACTTTGGTCCCCAGGCCCCATGACATTCTTAAAACTGATGACAGTTCCCAAGGGCCTTTGTTCACGTGGGTTTCAATTTTGATACTTTCTGCATTAGATATTAAAACTGAGAAATTTAAAAATCTGCATTAATTCATTTAAAAACCATGAAATGACTGTTTCAACTGGCAGAAATGCCAGTGCAGGAGTGAGAGTCTAGTCCAACAGCCAGACACTCGAGCAGAGTCCGCTGCCCACAAGCAGCTCACGGGCGCGGCTCTCCCCACCCCCGGGGAGATCTGTGACCAACCGAGAAACGTTCGGGTCGGGTGATGGAGGGTAGGAACGTGGCGGGGTGAGATCGTCCTTCTCCCCGGGGACAGCCTTCTCCTTTCCAACCTTCCCTCGCCCCGTGAGAGGAAGGTGTGCTTCATAAAACAAAACGAACAAACGAACAAAATGACTAAAACGTGTTATGGTTTGAGAGAAGTTTGACCTTTACCTTACATCATATAAATAATTTCAAAATGCATCAAAGGTCTAAATATAAGATCTAAAGTGAGCAAAACTAGAAAACTTTTAGAGGGAATCATAGGAGAAACACTTAGAGACATGGGCCTTGCCCATGATTTCGTGGATTCCACACCAAAGCACAGGCGGCAAAAATAAATGTTAATCAGTTGGACGACATCAACGCTCGCGACTTCTGCGCCTTGAAAGGTATCCAGGGCGAATGGCCCCCGAGCAGATGGGAGGACATCTCTGCGAATCACACACCTGAGGAGGGGGTGGTACCCAGAATACATGCAGAACTCTTACAGCTCAACCACGACAAATAAATAGCTCGGTTAAAAAGGGGACCAAGGCCTTGAAGAGACTTTACTCCAAATAGCTACACAGATAGTCAACAAGCATGTGAAAACATGCTTTATCCTTAGGGAAATGCAAATCAAAACCACAACGAGATGTTACCGCACCCTCGTTACAATAACTACTATTAAAATAAGAAAGGAAGAAAAAAAATAAAGTACCAAGTGCTGGTGAGGATGTAGAGAAATTAGAACTGTTGTCCACTGTTGGTAGGAATGTAAAGTGGTGCAGCCACTGTGGAAAATAGCACGGTGGTTCCTTAAAAAACGAAAAATATGATTGAGTAATTTCACTTCTGGGTATATATCTAGAAGAATCAAAAGTGGTCTGGAAGAGAGATTCCTGTGTCCATGTTCTTGGCAGCATATTTATGATAGCCAAACGGTGGAAGTAACCCAAGCGTCCACGCAAGAATTGATAACAGAATGTGATACATCCATAGAAGGGAACGCCATTCCGCCTTAAGGGGAAGCACATTGTGACCTGCGCTACAACATGAATAATCCTGAAGATGTTAAGTGAAATAAGCCAGTCACAAAAGGATAGACGCTGTATGATTGCAGCTTATGAGCTACTCATGGAGTCAAACTCATAGAAGGACGGCGGTATCGGGGCTGGGGCAGGGGAGAGCTGAGCTGTTTAACGGGGACGGAGTTTCAGCTTTGCGAGGTGCCGAGGGGGTTCTGGAGGTGGCACATCAATGCGGACGTGCTCGGCACTAGGTACTGTGCGCTTAACAGGGGTTAAGACGGTATGTGTTGTGTGATGCGCATTTTACCACAATAAAAACAAAACAAAACAAAACAAAACCTATGACTGGAAATGATGGCTATTGCCGACGGAAGAAGGGAGAGAGAAGCCGGAGGGGCATCGGCGGGCGCTCGGAGGTGCCGGGGTCGGGCGCGGAGGAGGCTGGCTCGGTCACCCGGGTGGGTCCCCTGGACACCGTCTTCGCCGTCGCCTGGGACAAAGCCGCTTCTCTCTCGGCGCGGCCGTGAAGCAGGACAGGCTCCCAGACCGTTGCCGGCATAAGCAGACGCAGAAAATACGCCCGTGGCTTTCGGAGCGAACTGCGGGGGAGACACGCATCGCCCACCAGCGGCCACTCTCACGCCACCACCGCTCCTCGGGAAGGACACACGGCGCAGTGACGGCGCATCAGAGAGGCCCCGGCGGAGACGGGCACCTTCGGAATGAGGTGCGGGGGCCTTCCAGATGCCGGAGGAGCTGGCGGGGCGCGCGGCGGGCAGGGGCTCCGCGCGGAGGTGGGGCCGGGGCGCGGTGGGAGGCGGGACCCTGTGCCGCGCGGCGAGGGGCGGCGAGGGCCGTGACGAGGACGCAGCAGGGCCCGGCCTCTCTGCCCGACCCCGCGACCGCCAACGGCCCCTAAAGGAGGCCGCCTCTGCTCCCCGGGCGCTGTCCGCGACGGACGGGCGCGCCGCGCCCAAGGCACGAAGCCGCCTCGGCCCGGCGGGGGCCGAACGCACGTCGCCGGCGCCGCGAGGCGGGAGCGACGGCGCCAGCTCTCGGGTCCCCGCGCCGGGGCCAGAATGCGCGCGATCCCTGCAACCCGCTCGGCGTCGTTAGTGCCAGAGACTCGAGAAAGGCACACGCCGGGTCGCCGGGTCATTCGGATGCAGGTAAACTGAGGCTTTGAGACGTGAGCTCGTCGCCCCCCGTTTTCACGCTAGACTAGAGGAGTCCCGGCTCTGCACGCCTGGCAGCTGGCAGTCGCTTCAAGCGGGCGACCGGCGTCGCAGAGTGGGCGACCGGCGTCGCGGGGCGCCCCGCAGGGTCCCCGAGAAGCCCCACGAGGGCGCGCACGGCCGCCCGCGCCAAGCCGGCGCTCCGGGAAAGCCCCCGGGGACCCGAGAGGCTGCGAATCCGGTTCCCAGAGGAGGAAACGGGTGACTCGGAGGAAGTCGTGCGACGCGGAGCCTGCGGGCTCAGCTCTTGCAGAGCGGGGCGTCCCTGGAACCTCGGGGGGGGGGCCGAGGGGCGCCGCGCGGGGGCGGCACGGGGTCGAGGAGCTCTCCGGGCCCTGACCGCCAAGTCCTGCGTTTCTCATCTTCCCGGAGACGCCGCGGACTCCGCTTCCTTTTTGGCTTTCGGGTGAGTTGCGCTAACCCGCTGGCCGCCGCGGCCGTGCGATTCCGCCGTGGGCGCGTCCGCGCGCGGCGGGGGACACGTGGCCGTCCACGCGCGGTCGGCGACAGTGCCGAAGGCTCCCTCTGCCCCAGCAGCTTCTGAGGAACGCAGGCCAGAGCACTCGGAGACGGGGGCGGTCTGACCTGGTGGGGCGCGGCAGGCAGCCAGCCCCCCGGGGACACCCCGAGAAGAAGACAGGGCCCCCGCCGGGCCCGAGCGTCGCCAGATGTGCCCGCCTCCCGGGAAGGGGATCCTGTCAACTCTGCCAAGTTCCCCCTCTATCCAGACCCTTCCATCAGAAACGCGTTTTTGTGTGTAATGAATTGCTTCTACTTGGCGGAAAATCGTTTTTCGCCGTTATCTCTGTGATCGGCGACTCCGCCGGCCTTTAATGGACTTGCCCCGATGATACGGCTAGTCATTAAAAGCTTAGCCCCCCGCACAATGGCGTCTGCTGCGGAGTGATCCGCGGGAGCCGGCAGAGGCTCGCCGGCCGCAGCCTTAATTTTGCTCATTCGTCTTAATTTTTTGTAATCATTTTTTGTAAGGAGGGTATAACGTCAGGCTTGCTTCCCTGCCTCTGACAGATCCAATCTAGCAGATAATTACCATAAGGAAATTGATGCTTTAGTGTGTGGGAGAGAATTTAATTTACTCAGACATCCTACAGCACAATGCATTCCTGAAGATATGAGGATTTAAGTTTTTCAGAAATTAAATTTTACTATTTAACATGATTACTTATGTTGAACATCATTAACTAGCTTTTTTAACTGTTTGAAATAATTACAAGCACACTTGCTGTGTCTAAAATCCAGAGTCTGCTTTAAATATGGGTTAAGGGTCCATGAAATGAAAAGAAAATCTTGAGCTGATTTTTCTCTGCTGTCTTCCCAGATCCACTGTTCAAAACCCGCGGAGAAGGGCGAAGGAGTACGTGCCTTCACGACACTTGTGCACACTTCCACACGAGCATGCGACCCCGGACTGCCCTGGCTTTTTAGGTCAATTGGTCTGACCCGGGGCAAGCTCGCCGGGTAAAAGGGTTAGAAGAAGCAGAAAAGCATTTGGGGAGGGAGCGACAGTGGTTTTTTTGGCATCCTTCACAGAGCCCTGGGTGCGCATGCAGAGAAGGACCACTTTCAGCATTTCCTGTTTTCTCTTTCTTTCTGTTTTTTTTTTTTTTTTTTTTTTTAAAACCTGGAGGGGGGAAAAAAAAAAAAGAAAGAAAGCAAGAAAGAGCATGCCACGTGCAAACTCTGGACTGATGCCAGGGAGTCAGGACATGAAGACGAGAGGCCGACTGAGCCCCGTCTCAGAGGTGACGGCCTCCTCGCCTCGCTGGCGTGAAGCTGCGGTCCCACAGGCCTGAGGACGACAGACCCGGGTGCAGAATTGCTCGTCGCTGCCTCTAACCCTTTGTCGACTAAATTCCCAAGAGTTCCTCAATCCTAAACGTGAAGTGAAACACTCGACAGGAAATTTCTGGACGAGGCCAGCCCAGAAGTTCCCTTTATCCAGCCCCCCTGCCTGGTCATGTTTCCTCCTGGGAGGACTTTCAGCGAAGCCCTCGCTGTTCCTGCGTCCTGGCAGGTCCTGTGACCGTTCGGGCCACAGCCGGGGGATTGCCCAAGGGTCCTGACAGAAAATCCCCCCGGCCCTCAGCTGAGGAAGCTGGTGGCGGGGCTGACCTCGGCGGTGGTCCCGCCCCAAGGGGCTTCTGGAATGCCACGCGGCAGGCTGTCTGTCTGCTTTGTCCCTCCCGGTGTCTGTCTGGTCACACTGTTGGGTTCCAAATGCATCGATTCCTGGCAAGATTATGATGCGTCATCAGAAAGTTGAGGTCTCTTAGAGCCATTCCATAAACAGGGAAAATAAATGCGAAGATTTTAAAAACCCGCAATTCGTAGGCATGAGAATGGCGTGTTCTGTCCTTACTAAACACTCGCCTCTCCCCGGCAACTGCTCGATTACTGGAAAACGTAAATATAATTTTATTTGTAGCCGTGTGTATTTATTTCTAAGCTGTGAGAGACAAACAGGAAGCAAAAATGCAGGCAGTACCAAATTGTAGCTAGGTGGTCTCCTTCCACAGCAGAGTGACTGGCATGGAGGGGCACCTGTGCCAGGCCCGTGGCCGCCCCCCCCCCCCCCCGTCCCCGCCCTAGCTTGCACAGCTACTCCGCGAGGCAGATGTGCCTACACGTAGTCCAGCCAGGAGGGAATGGAGGTTTACGTGACCTTAGTGAGCAGACATATCATTACAGCTAATAGTAGCTAATAATTTCAGAGACAGGACCCAGCGCCAGGCAGGGCTCTGAGTGTCCTACACGTGGGGGCGCGGTTACTGTTCCATTCCACAGTTGGGGGCAGCTACGTGTAAAGAGCTTAGTGACACTACTCCAGGTCTCACAGAGAACAAGTGGCCGGGCTGGGATTTGAACCCAGGACGCTGGCGCCCGTGTGCACGTAGCTGCCAGGCTATGCCGACGGGGGTGCCCGGGTCCGTGTCCACCGCGCCAAAGGCAGTGCGGCAGTCGGCGTCGCTCAGCGATTCTGTGCCGTCTCCCACCACCGCGTCCGGCGCGAACCTCGCCGAAGGTGCTGGGGCCGCGAGGCGTGCCGGGTAAACGCCATGGTCGCCTACGGGACCCGCCGGTTCGTATCTGCAAAGAGGCGCGTGCGTCGCGCGGACCTGCCTTACGGCACCTGGGCTCTGCAGTCGCTTTATTTTCCATCGAACACATTTCCGAGTCCCACGGGTCCCGGGCGCTCCTTTCTCGGCCCCCGCCGCGCCCTCCCCCACCCTGACCGCACATGCACAAGCCAGAGCTTCCTCTTTCCGCCCGGCAGGCTCTTCCCAGGGTGTGGGCTCCTTACTTCTGCCCATGGAAAGGCAGCTCCGGGGCAGTCCAGGTTAACCGTGTCGCTGCTGGTCCTTGCCTGTGACCTCGGCCACTGTCTGCTGAGTCCCTGGGTGCGCAGGCTCAGCTCCATGCTGCCCAGCGACTCCAGGCCCGGCCCACGGCTGCAGCCGCACAGCTAGAGAGCGGCCCCAGCTGGAGGGGGCGGGGCCGCTGGTCGACCCTCGGAGGTGTCAGGGGCTTAGGACGCAGGGACTAGACGCCTGAGCCTCACATTCATGCCCCCTAAAAAGCCACAGTCATGCAAGAGTCCTCAGCAGGGTTTCATCAGTTGGTCCCAGGGAGCCGGGGCTGGGGACAAAGCACCCGTGGAGGCCTGAGCTTGCCCACCCCATGCCGTGGCTGCCGAAAGGCTCCATAATGACCCAGCAAAAGGGCCACTGCTGAGTGTTCATTTGCAGCCGAGGTGGCCTGGGGCGAAGCCATCTCTCAGTCCAGAGTCGCCAACAAAGAGATGTTTAAGGATTTAGAAGCAAGGAGGTTCTGAGAAGCCTCCAGCAGGTGTTGACAGGGCCATCCCTGGGCTGATCTGGTGGCCTTCTCTGATCAGGCTCGCTGGCCGACTCCCACATCTCAGACGTCTGTCCTGCACTGAGGTCCTAGTGGCCGGTCAGACCCTGGCACGCCATGGGTGCTTGGAAACGGAGTTGAATGAATAAGTGGATGAACGAATGAATGACTATGGAAAGATGATTGCTTTGGGGTTTTCCAGTCGGTCCCTTGGCAGCCCTTGCTGCTCGTCCCCTGACCTCTGGAACTGGGCAATAACTGACTGAATCGGAAGCTAAGGAGGTGGAGTTTGGACAGACGGATTTGCTGAAATTTCTGAGGAAACTGAGACTCAGACTTGGGGAGTTTTGCCCCAGAGTCCACAGCCGGTAACTGTCAGGGCTTATGGAAAGCCCAGGTTCACCGACCCCAGGTTTGCTGTGTCCACCCCACAGCCAGCGCCTCTCACACCCGAATCCACGCCTCCGCTCGGCCCTCGAACTCGGACAGCCAGCGGGCTAGGGACACCGGCAGCAACCTCTCACCATGGTGTCGGCCACCACGGCCTCATCACGGCCCCTCCGTGCACTCCTACAGGCTCTGTGTACATGCGTGTGCGCAAGTGTGTGCACGTGCGTGTGTGCATGTGTGTGCGTGCGCGCAAGTGTGTGTGCGTGTGTGTGCGTGTGTGTGTGTGTGTGCCCCTTCTGAAGCACGTGGCGCTGTGACGTCTGCTCGTGTCTGGAGTCAAAGGTCGAGGGGACAAAGCGGGGGCCCAGCGCGGGCAGGGACCGGACCCGGTCGCCCAGGCTTCCGAGGGCGGCAGCTGCTCCGTGTCCTGGGGTCGCAGGGCCTCCACCCCCCTGTGTCTGGGCTCAGCCGGCCAAGGCCCTGAGATAAATGCCCTGTTGTGCTTAAGCTGCCCGTTCCGGTCTCGTGGCGCAGGACACCTTAGTTATCGTCTCCCCTGACCCCCCCCACCCCCGCCCCCATCTCCGTCCCCCTTCCCCCTCTTCCTCCCCTCCCCCCCTACACGTGATGGCCAGGTGCAGACGCTTCCGCCAGGGAACAGGCCCTGTGCGCCTGCCTCACCTGCGCATCACAGAGGCCGCGGCGCAGGTCCCCACGCCCACCTGTCTCTCTCCCCACCCCGCCCGCTGCCACCGTTGCCCGCGAGCCCTCGGCAGCGGCAGGCCCCAGCTCCGCACAGCCCGCGGGCCTCTGTGACCTGGCCCCCCTCGGCCTCGCCACTTCCCCTCTCTCCCGCCTGCGCCCCGCCCGGCCCCCGGAAGCTCCCTTGAGTAACACTCCATGAGGTTCCCAAAACACGAGATGACCTTGACCCTTGGGCTCTGGGGCACGCTATTTCTTCAACTGTGAGTTTCCGTCCCTTTGGTCCGCTCGGCGAACTCTTACTCAGGCCTCAGGACTCCAGCGGCCGCCCGGTCCGCGGGCCTGCTCCGGCTCTGCCTGGGCGCCTCGCGTGCGTCCCGCGCCGCGGCGCCGTGTGGGGCGGCGGCTGGCCCTGCCCCCGTCGCCTGATGCCCAGACCACCGCGAGAAAGCCGCTTCGCTTCTCTAGGCCGCAGTGTCCCCGCAGGGAAGATGGAGCACGGACACCGCCCGCGTCTGCGGTTCGCCGCGGGGCCGGCGGGGGGCCGCACACGTCCGCACCTGGCCCACGGGGCTCCCTAAGAGCAGCTGCCGCGACCGGGGGCGACCGCCGCGCGCGCCCAGCTGCCCGGACCTGCGCAGCGGGGCTCACCTCTCCGCAGCTCCTGCGTGTGGGAGGCTGGGTCTGGCACGTGTGCGGCACCCACACAGGAAGCCACGCACGTCGCCTTGGCTCCTGGCCAGCTGCAGCGTGGCGGGGCTGGCCCACCCGAGGAGCCTTCGGATGCCCTTCCCACCCGGGTGGAGTGGGGAGAAGCCCCCGGGGGAGTGTTAGGCGCCCGCTCACTGTGGTCTCTGCTTCCAGCGCAGACCCCAACCTTCACGATCTGGGAAAGACAAACCCTGAGTGTTTCCTTCCCGGGAATGCTTCAGCACGTTGCCCGTGACAAGGAACGCAGAGGTGGAAGCCACTGTGGCCTCGGTGACTGTCAGGAAGCGCTGGGGACAGTCCACCCTGGGAAACGTCACAGCGGTGGGCCTTGGGCTCCTCCGGGTCCCCTTTGCCCCTCTGACAATGGTGGTGCGTCACGCTCTGTGACCAGAGGCAGAAATGACCCACTGTCCCTGGGAGACCTCCGGGTGCCCAGCACTGTGACAGTCCAGTGCCCGGGCCACGAGGGCAGGTGAAATTCAGCCCAACGCTTCATAGGCACCTCGCGTGAGCTTGGGGACGTTTGAATTTCCTCGTACCTCGGTGTCCTTGTTTGTGAAGGGGCGCAGCAACACCTGCTGTTTGGGGTTTCCGAGAGTAATGCTCTCCTGTGTAAGAAAGACACTTGTCACGTACAGAACACTTAACAGCTGGGGACCGTGGTGTTAAATATGTGTCCTGCGATGCTTTGTGTGGCCTGATACATATTCTAGATCTAGTAGCAGCTTCCAAGAGGCTTTTCCAAGAGGCTTCAGGAAAAAAATATAAGTGAAACTTTTGGAAAGCAGCTGCCGAACTTGCAATCTACTTAAGGAGTGGAAGCTTCTTGTTGAGTACCGCTGTGTTCCAGGCGTGAGCAGGTGCGTCACCGCCACCTCACCTGGCTTCTCAGAGCCCCAGAGGTGCAGGCCTCTGAGGTCGGAGGTCTCCTGCTCCTCTGGAAATTCCCAGGAGTGGAGGCACCAGACTGCGAATCCAGCCACATCGGACAAACATCTGTATTTGAACGTCTCTGTACGAGGATCGATCGGCAATGACAGGGTTAATGATGCTCTTATTCAAAGAGTCTCAATTACGTCTCCACATTAACGCCCATTAAGATGAATGACAACGCATTATAAGTAGCGTTTCAATTTGAAATTGAAATTGTATCAATTAGCCTTTAAACTAGCCTAAATAAATTCCGTTTGGTACCTCAAAAATTATTCAAATGCCGTGATTTTGAATAAGAGCGTTTTTAAAAAGTTTTATTTTATTCTGTTCGAGGTTCCTGCTGATCTTACTCACACCTGCGTCTGCGCTCTCTTGCTTTAAGAGGGAAGAGGAACGGGGCCCCCAGCACGACCGGGACCGGGCGGCGGTTCCGCAGATGCCGATTTCCCAAAGGGGGAAAGAAGAGCAGAGGACGAGGCCCCCCGACCGCCGCGGACGGACAGAACTCCTGAAATGTAGCGGGAATGGGGCCTAAAGGGCGAGTGGGTCTGCAACGCCTGAGGACCTTCCAAGGCCGCCTGGGTCCACCCTGAGAGGCCCTGCACCCCGGCCACGCGATCTCAGGCCCTGCAGGGGACTGGCAGCGTTTTCCTATTCCCTGTTGCTCCCTGGACCAGCCCCCCCCACACACGTGCACACGCATGCACACACACACACACGCACGCTGATGCCCTGCCCACCTGCCCTTTGGGCGTCTGCTCTGGTCTCCCTCCCCTGATCCAGCGAACTGGGTGCACTGACCACATAGGCCTCTTAGGTAAATGCTCCATCCTTTCAGACAGCAGGCCAGCCCAAGGGCGTTTCAGGCCCCGTGGACACACATCTGTCTCTGTTAGATGCTCCAGGGAAGGGCTCGGACCAGACCTGGCAGGCCGCGTTCCAGCCCTGGGCTGCGGCTAACGCCCAGGTTGTTCGCTGCAGGCTGGCCTGAGGGCGGGCCCTGTGCACAGGGCTGGGGGGGGGGCGGGGGGCTGGTCCCTGAGGGGCTCACCGAGCAGGCGGGCCAGGGAGCGCGAGTGTGGCTGGGCGGTTCCCTCCTCTCCTGGAGGAGGCGGGGGCGGCTGGGTGAGGGGGGGGTGGTGGGGTGCAGCGAGAGGACGTGCTGGTCTGCTGGGCCGCCAGCCCCGGCAGGACCACAGGGCGACCGGGGCAGATTCCTCGCGCCCCGAGCCTCACTGTCCTCCACCGTGAGACCAGGATGATGGCACCAAGCTCCCTGCCCATGCGGAGGTCGTCACGGGGCAGAGCTGTCACCTGACGGCGGGCGGCGACGGTGACGGTGACGGGCAGTGCCGTTTGTCACCGTGTGCCTGCGGAGCGCGCCTTCTCCCCGTGGGCGCCGTGCCCTTGACGTCGTCGAGCAGAGGCAGAAGCTCTCTCCTTTTAACACTCTTTCTGGTTGCGTCTTCTACCCTCTCTGCCCTGGAGCCTTAATTGACCCTTCGCCATTCTCTCGGCTGCGGGGTCGCCGTTTCCGGTCCCGTTCCAGGCGGGTGGCTCTAGTGCTGCCCAGCGAGCGAATGTGTCTCACGGTAAACACAATGTGACAAACTCTCTCCGAGCCCAGTAATGGGAGAGGGAGGGAGCCTCGCACGTTCCTTCAACATAAACGGCGGGGCTGGGAGAAAGGGTGTTACTTTGCTTAGATTTCAGACAATAGAAACTGGGATCATCAACCTGCAGGCAACTCGACTCTCCTCGACTCAGACTCGCCTGATGGAAAGGGCGTGGCCATCGCCGGGAGGCCGGAGCCAGCACGCTGGGCTGCGGGTCCCGGGCAGAGCAGTCTGCACCAGGGCGTGAGGCGCCCGGGGGCGGGGACTCAGTTCCCCCTTATGCGGCCGGCCGTCAGTGGAGTGGGGAGGGGTGTCATAAAGGGAAGAGAGCAGGCGCCGCTCTGGACCTTCATCCCCGGTCAACGTTTTAGGACACCCACGGGTAACGTCTTCACACAGCACAGAAAGTTTAAGAGAATTGACTCTTGTTAATGGCTTGAGCGCCCACTTGTCCTCGTTAACAAGAAGGGTCAGTTTTCCCCACCGAGCACGACCCGGTCTGGGGCCGGTCTCATCCCCACGTCCATACTGAATGGTGGACCACGAGACACACAGCTGGTCCTCCAACGGCTGCCACCGCTTCTGGCTGGACACCCCCCTGCCGCCACCCACTCCGCGAGCTGTAGGCGCTGGCCCGGGCCACGCTCCCACCTCTGTTAGCTCAGCCTGCGTGTGCCCGCCTCTCCCAGGACCCCGGCCCCCGACCCCGGCCTTGGGGACCAGGCCCCAGCCAGGCTCTCTGAGCCCCGCGGGCCCTGCCTGGGCCTGGCCCTCTCCCTTCCTCCCAGGGACCGTAGGCTGGTTGGTGCCCCTCCGCCGGGCTCTGAGCCCCTGCGGAAGGGACTGTGTTTAAAGTCAAAGACAAAGCCGCCCTGGGTCACCTCGCATTAACGAGGCTCAGGTGACTCCGTGTTTACTAAGCTCTGTTCCAAGGAGGGCTTCTGCCTCTGCCCCATGAGGTGGTGGTGGCAGAAATCAAGTAACTAACATTCCAAAACCCGCCAGGCGCTGCTTAAACACTGGTGGCGGGCTCTTGTATTAATGGCTTGAGCGCCCACTTGTCCTCATTAACAACTGATCCCCTTTTAAAAATGGCTCATTTGTCCCTGGCCCGGGGTGACGACAAGGCCTGTGGGTTGTGCTCCCTGAGTGTTGTACAAGGCCCTCGGCACCGGGCCACAGGAAGCTGACATCCTGTCAGGGGGGCCCAGGGAGGCTCCCAGGGGCCCGGCCTCAGGCATGAGTCACACCGCCAAGCCAGACCCAGGTAGGTGACAGGATCAGAGCCACTCTGACTCACCGCCCGCCCTCTGCGGGCACAGGGCGCCTCCAGGCCAGCCAGGTGGGAGGATGGAAATGGGCCATGAGCAGGGAGGGGGTGCCGCCAGCCCCGGCACCCAGCTCTCCAGAGAAAAGGGAGGTTTTGATTCTAACTTATTTTGCAGCTCACAATGCCGCTGGATATGTAAATCGGGTTTGAAAAGCTTACATATAATTTCCGAATTGCTAAGAACATATTTGAATCAGAGAAGAAGAAAACAAAAGCCAAGCGTCTCTTGCACCTGTATGATAAAGAGTGTCCCACGAGCAGCTCAAAGACTTTTTCTTTTTAATCTTTGGAAGGAATAGAATTGGATTAATCGGCCACGGAACATAGTTCTTAGTTATGAAAATTGATTTTAAGGAGGAAAACACAAGCCGGAATTTTATTCCGCAGTCTTCGGCTGTGAGTGAGCGCCCGGGAGCGAATGCGATGGCGACATTGCCACCGGCGAAACCGAGTCAGGGTGGCACGGTTCTCCGGGATAAAACGGTTCAGCTCTTCGTTCCGGTCCGTCGAGCGCTAGGCATCTTTCCACGGCGGATGTCGAGATGTCTGCTCCAGGCAGGGACCCATCTGTTACTCACAAAACATGGTGAACATTCAGAAAATTCATTACGTAAATGAACGAGGACCGGCTGACTTTAAGAAGCTCCCCGACTCGTGATGGGCCGACTTAACGACTGTTTTGACTTTACGGCGCCGGGACAGGGCACGCAGCGGCACGCTGTGCCCCCTAGGCGGCCGGGGTCCGCGCCCCAGCGCCCACCTGGGCCTGATCGCAGCGCAGAGAAACCCGGGCACGCGCGCGTGATGTGAGTCCACTGCGTCCGGCGGCCTTCGGGGCCGGCGCGCCTGCAGCCGCGCCCGGGTCCGTCTCGCGTCCGGCACAGGACGCGATGAGCCACGTGATCGCGACGGAGGCCTCGGGCCGGCGACTCTCCCAGCTGTCCGGGCCCATCTTAGGTCCGCTGGACTGCGATGTCCGGCAGACCAGGTGTGTTAAAGGCATCTTCAAATCACAGTGCGTTCACCCGAAGGTGGGTGGATCAGACCGCGACCCCGGCGTGAGTCGGGGGGCGTCTGTGCGCACTCTCTTTTTCGGTCTGTGTCCTGGACAGTGTCCACTCTGGCCTGCGGCCTGTGGCCACCCGTCAGCCCCGCGGGAACCCCGCGTCACCCGGGGGCCTCGCTGCTGGGCAGCGACCCCCGCTCTGCCCCCCCCACCCCAGCTTCGGCCCGCTCGTCCCCCCAGATGCAAATCCGAGTGACGCAGACCTTCGTTTCTGAAGCTGACTCATTTTCTGATTCCAGTTCACATTTTCTTCCCCCTTCGGTTTGCACAGCACTTTTCCTTTCAAACGCTTGGCCCCCAATTCATGCCGCTGGCCTCTGCTGAGCTCCAGGGGGGTCATCGTTGCATGAGGCGTCTGCGTCCACGGTCTCGGTTGGGGGGCAGCTCACAGGCGGGTGCTGGGGTGCCTGGACAAAGGGCCCCGGCAGCCGGTGGGGTGGGGCCGTGGAGGGCGCAGCGAGAGGCGAGGGGGACACACGGGGCGTGCAGGGCCCCGTGGCTGAGGTGGGGGTACTCGGAGGGCACGAGGCGGGGCACGAGGCGTGCACCGGACCCTGAGTTTGGACTGAGTGCCACACACGCGTGTTCTGTTTGGTGGGTTTACACGTTCACTTTACAGTAAGAGCTCAACCCTCCCGCGAGAGCGGACTCCCCTGGGACAGGTTGGGGCAGGGAACGGCGTCCTTTCTCAAGCCGGACGCACCTCGGCCAGCCGGCGGGACCGCTCGCCGGGCGGGCGACCTCGGGGGATTAAACTCGCCTGCCGTGACTCGGGGCTTCTGGGGCGAGGTTGGAACGCCAACATGCTTTGTGAGACACTGCACGGGACCATGCATGCCAGCCGAGGGCGGCCCCGGCGGAGCCGGAGCAAACCCGCAGGTGTCTGTCCCCAGCCCCCAAGTGACCCGCGCCACCTGGCTGTGCTGCCTGATACCGAAGCGCGCTGCGGGAGAAAAGGCAAGGTTTGGCCCAGATAAGCAAGTAAGGAGGCCAGATGTCGTTTCTGAGGTTTTTCTAACTGAGTAGAACTTTTCATGCAGGAAAACGAGGCCAAAATTTCCCAAGGGGTTTCTACAGGACTTCCAGCATTTCCTAAATTAGCCCTGGCCAGTAAAACCGCGAGGGGAGACTTCCTGGCAGGGCCTGGCGCTTCCATTTCCAGCCCCAACCGAAAGCAGGAAGCAGCGAGACAAGTCATAACTCACGTCTTCGGTTGGCTTCCAAAATTATCCACGTCCGGGCCCTCGGCATTTTCATCTAAGGTCAGGAGTTATTTTGATTTGATCCGTTCCAGCTTATCGATTCGCATTTGGCCAAACCAGTTGCAGACTGACTTCTAGCTGATGGGACTGTTTTGATTTCTCCCTCATCACCCCAAGGTGTGCTGAGCTCAGCTCCCTGTGACGGGCGGACTCACACCCGGCAGGAGCTAACCCGGAAACAAATGGGAGAAAACGCCGCTTTGGGTTCGGTCCACCTGCACACATTCGCCATGTGACCCTGACGAGGGGTTCAGATTTCCTAAGTCCTGGCTCCCTGGTCTCTCAAATACAGAAGCTCCAGGCGCAGTAGGATTTCAAGAAAACGAGCAAACAGGTGTTGGTGAGGACGTGGAGAAATCAGAACCGTTTCACTGGGGATGTAAAATGGTACGGCCACCGTGGGAAACGGTACGTTTAGTTTTCTCGGAAAAACCTAGATGTAGAATTCGCACATGAGCCAGCAGTCTCACTCCTGGGTGCGGAGTCTCCAAGAGAGATTTGCGCGGCCGCGGTCACGGCAGCGCTGGTCACGGCAGCCCAACGTCATCGACACACGAACGGGCGAACGAGCGTGGTGCACGCTTGTGGGAACACATCGTTCGGCCTTCGGAGGGAGCAGCACCGTGGCGCGCCACAACCGGGCGCGCCCTGAGGACGTCGCGCTGGGGGAAGGGCGCCGGACTCAGAAACACCGAGAGCCCCTCGGCGGAGCACGCAGAGCAATCCAACTCGCAGAGACGGGGAGGGGGAGCCGGGCGCAGGCGCGCGCGGGAGGGGAGCGGGGACAGTGTTCGGCGAGACGGTTCGGTTTGGGGAAACGAAGGCGCGTCCCGGTGGCGGTGGCGGCCGCGCGACGCCGTGACGTGCTCCATGCCGCTGAACGTGCCCTGAGGACGGCGCGGCACCTTTCATGTCGGGTGTGTTTTAACACCACTAAACGGTCGAACCTTCTGGACCAGAAAACATGCTAGAATCCGACCTTAGATTCTGGGCAAAGCCCTCTCGTGCCATCCAGCAGGACATGGCACCCCGCTGACCAGGCGGACTTCAGGGGACAGGAGACGTGGCTCTGTCTTCAGGTGCAGAGCTCCTCCGGCAGAGGCCCGTCGCGGCGCTCCAGGGCCCATGGTCGTTCCGGCCCCTGGACGCCTGGACACCCCGACACGCGCGTGCCCCGGCTTCTCCGCGAACGGCACTCAGGCGGGGGCCCCGGGCCGCCCTGCCCCCGAGCCCCACGCACACGGGGCGGCGCGCGCTCGCAGCTGGCGGGGCGCAGCCGGCGGGTCGCAGCCGGCAGGTGGCAGCGCGGTCCCCGTCCCCCGGGGCCCTGGCTGTTTCCTTCCATTGCCCTGTCACCTCTTTATTTTTCTGCTCTTTTGGTTTTATGTGAACGATTCTGTGTCCTGCAGCCTTGATCAAGGGTCAACAAGCAGAGGGGCTGTGTCACTGTCGAGGGGATTTTCTGAGCGCGGCAGGAGTGGGGGACAGTGCTGACCGGCCGAGGTGACCGGGGCGGGGTGGGGGGGAGGCAGGAGCAGAATGGCTGGCAGCGAAGGGAGGGGTGGCCCCTGGGCCGGACGCCCTTCTGCGAGACGGCAGTGATTACAGAGTCGCCAGGTCACGACACCGAATCAGGGACCTGTCCCGCCCGGGGGGGATATGGTGGCCCCTGGGAGGCGGCGCGTAGTCAGACGTCCAGGAAAGTGTTTCTCATCGTGTCGCTTGGGAGAGTGGGGTGAAGTCAAATAACACGCCTTGTCTTCGAATCGTCAGACGGCTCCTCCGCCCGCGTCCCCTGTCCGCTGATGCGGGCACCTTGTCAGAGGCCGTTAAGCTGTCACCGTGCAGCAGTCAGCCCCAGGGGCAGTGATGGGTCTGGAAGAGCCTGGCTGACCTGTACCCCCGTGAGAAAATGAGCGCAGCAACGTCCCCGGCGAGCAGGGGGCGGTCAGAGCGCCGAGGCATCCAGCCCTGGAGGAGCTCCAGCGCCCCGCGCCCCGTCTCCCGCTCTGCCCCCCTCCCCGGGTGCAGGCGGGAATGGTCTGTGCGGGCCACAGAACTTCCAAGACCAGGTCACGGAAGGTTCTAACTTCCACCCTGCCTTCTGCGTCCTCTCACCGCAGAGAAACAAAGCCCCCTGTTCCGAGCGGCCCCAGGACAGGCCGGGCCCTCCCGCCCCAGCCACATGCCCGGGAGTGGCGGCTTCGCGGCCTCCGACGGCCGCGGCCCTGCCCCGGCTGGCGGCTTCGCTGTGATGTCAGGCCCCTGGGATTTCCTGAGTTGCTGCGTTTGGGGATGATCATCACGCAGCAGCAGGTGACTAATGAGCACGCCACCGGTGGTGTCGTGGACAGCCCTCGCGTCCCTGGCCGAGGGTGTGGGTCTCAGCCACAGCAGCTCTGAGTCCCGCGTCCGCACTAAGCACGGCCTCGGCATCCCGGAGGCCCCCGCTCTGTGGCCTGAAGCACTCGCCGCAGGTGGGGGCGGCCCCCCTGCTTCCCGCATCACGCCAAGCTGTCTGGCCCCATCTCCGCGGCTCGAGACCAGCAGGCGAGCTGGGCCGAGAGCGGCCTGCAGGGCGCCTGGGGGCAGGGGCGAGGTCGCCCCTGCCGCCCGACGCCCTTGGTCATCCGCGCGAGGCCAGGCTTCCTGACTGGGGAGGTGACGGAGGACTCGCAGGGCGGCCGGGGACGCTGGACGGGGCGGTGCAGGCAGAGCCCCTGATGCGAGGCGCCTTAGCGACTCACTGACGCGCAGCACGCCGCCCCGACCTGGCGGCTTGCAGTAGCGAAGGTCGCTCCCGGGCACGGCCGTGGGGACTGGCCGGGCGCTTCCTGGGACTGTGCCCTGTGCTGCTGGCCTCCGCCAGCCCGGGCCGCTCACCCAGCTGCTCGGTCAGCAGAGCTGGAGTCACATGCCGGGCATTTGATGGTGGCCTCAGTTCTTGCCCATGTGACTCTCACCCTCCAGAGAGCGAGACGGGCCCACTTCCTCGGGGGTCTCAGGGCAGAGTTTCGAGAGGTCAACAGCGAAAGCCACAGGATTCCCCGAGGCACAGCTTCTGGGCCGGCGTTACCCGGCTCCACTCTTTAACGGTCAGTTCTCCTCTGTGGGAGCCACGGGCTGTCCCAGACTCCGGGGGCGGCAAACAGATGCCACTTCTTGATGGAAGAGCCACACGGCCACACGACAAGGGGACAGGCATGCCACAGGGGGGATCCGAGTCACTCTTCTGCAATCCGCTCTGAGCATGCGGTCAGCTCTGTCTGCAAGTTCTCTTCAGGTCACCGGACCGGCTGCTCAGAACAGAGCCGTGGGGCCTGAGGCACCTCACTCTGAGGGGCCACCTGTCACCTTGGGACACACTCTGAGGGGCCACCCGTCACCTTGGGACAGTCATTTAGCCCCAAAATTTCCTTTTCTGAAATTTTTTCCTTGCCTCCACTTTCAGAAAGGGCCCCTCACCTCCGCCCTTGCACCCTTGGATGCTGTTGTCACACTCAGCCTGCAGGAGTGGAAATGGGGGGTTCCAGGCTCGGCGAAGTCACGGGCGATTCTTGCCCTGCCAGCCTCCTCCGGGAAGCGCCCATGGGAGCCAGGCCTCGGCAGAGCCCCTGGGAGCCGTGGGAATCAGAGTCGCTGCAGGGGGCACCCCCTGGATTGTGGAGGGGGGGGGAAGGGGGGCCGGGGAGCAAATCCCCCGCCTCTGGGTTCCCCCCTGAGACCTACATATGACCTTGCCACTTAGACGGGCCGCAAGTTCAGTAAGGAAAGTGAGCACAGAACGCAAGGCAAGAAGCCAGCGAGGGGGGGGGGCAGTGAGGGCACCCCAGTGTCCATCCCTGTGCACCCCGCTTCAGAGCACACCCCAGAACATGGCCCTTCGGATGCCGTGTCTGAGTAACCCAGAAGCGTCTCGCGCCCAGGGGACGAAGAAAGGAGAGCTGGGACCTCCCCCCTCTGAAGGCTGTCCCCCCTAAGGCTGGGGCGGTGACACCTCATTTAGTCACTAACAGACACCTGCTGCGCAGCTGCTCCATCTGGGCCGTGTGGGGACAGAACTCGCCCTGTACCTGTGAGTCTGTCCGGGGCGCCGCCGGCCTCGCGGTGCAGGCCGCTGTCTGCTGGGGTCTCCGGGGTCCCTGGGAACAGAACCACCAGGGCTGGCTGTGTCAGGGGGGACGCCTAGGCCCCCAAAGCAGGTGAGGGCCCTCAGCCCAGAGCGCCCCGCTCTGGCTCACGGCTCCCCTCCCACCCTCAAAGGGGCCTTGGACACGGTGCCGTGTTCCTCGCCGGGCCATCCGGCCTCCGGGGCCGGGCGGGCGGGGCTCCCGCCCCCAGCTCACGTGGGGCTCGGTTTTCCTCCGGGATGTTCTCGGCGTCACTCCGCAGTCTCCCACGTGACCGGCCAGCCCCCAGCCCCCTGGGGAGGGACTCTGAGGAGAGGGCCCTGAGGTTTCGCCCCGACAGCGTCTCAACACCTTATTCCCGGCACCCGCGTGGTCCTCCCGCAGGCCCTCCGCGAAATAAGCGCACGAGCGGACGACCGAGGGACCCTCCCCGGGGTCCTGCAGGGTCAGCCCTGAGCCCGCAGGCGGCAGTTGGCAGGCCCCGCCCCAGGGCCCCCAGGGCAAGGCCGCCTGGGGAGAGGTCCCGCCTAGAGGCTCCGGCCACTTCTGACTCTACTTTCCCCACATCTTTGACCTGTGACCCTGACTGGGCCCCGCCCCGCGAGCCCCCTGCTGTTTCCCGGGGGAGAGGGAGGGGGAGGGGGTATGGGAAACGCCCGGTGACCCGCCTCTGGTCCCCTCCACACCCCCACCTGGCCGAGACGGAGGAACGTGAGGGCCATGTGGGGCGCAACGAGTCTGTCCTGGGGTTACTGCATGTCCCAAAGGCCGCCTGGTCGTGGTCACCGAGGACACGAGAGGCCGTGGAGTTCTCCGCCGGCGACGCAGGGCCACTCAGAGGCCGCACCGTACACGCGACTCCCTGTCGGCCGCCGCCAAGGCCCTGGCCTCGGGTCAGGGGACGGGAAAGCACAGGCAGCGGCCCCGACACGGGGACAGGGACAGGTGTCCCGGAAGGCCGCGGCCGCGGCCAGCACTTCGTGGTTTCGTGGACGGGGACAGAGCCCCGGGAAGGGCCAGCCAGTGTGCGGGCGGCGCGCGGGACGCACCCTTCAGAAGCGTCCTCGTCCTAGAGCCGGCGGAGCAAGCCAGGTGCTGCCCAAAGCCCGCGAGAGCTGGCCAGGTGGCCCCGCCCCTCCAGCCCCACCTGCGCGACCGCGGCCGCAGTGGCTGTCGGGGGCTGAGCGCCTGCCGTCTGCCTCCCTGGGGGGGTCTGGGCATAGGGAATCGGGGGTGCCCGCAGGACCAGGCTCTGCCGGGGCAGCCGTCACGGGGGGACGTCCGCTCCTCTCACCCCGGCCTCCGTCTCCTTCCCCTAAGACTGGGGAGACACCCGGGGCCGGCCTGGGAGCTCCCAGCCTGCAGGGCGGGTACACGGCCAGCAGGTGGCAGCAGTGCCTGGGTCCTTGCGCGCGGCGTGGGAACACAGGCGCACACGCCGTCCGTCACTGTCCCTTCTCCCGGCGGGCTGCCACACCGCTCACACTGTCACCTTCCTATGGTGGCTTCGTGGCCGAGGCCACCGTGCGCCGGACTCCGCGCCAGGCTGGAGTGCGGGAGCGGCCCTCAGCCCTGTCCCGGGGCTGGCCGGCCCATGGGGTGCGCGCTTCCAGCCTGAGCCCGCTCGAAGGGTGCCGCCCCCCACGATGGGGGAGGACGCGCCAGGAAGAGGGGAGGCTGTGTTCAAAGAGGGGTGACATTTGAGCTGTGTTTGAAGCCGCGTGTGACTCACTCTTGCCCGCCAGGGAGGAGGTGGGTTATTCCAGGTGGGGGGGCGGGGCAGCGGCTGCGGAAGCCGAGCCAGGTGTGCGGGGCGGTGGGGGCCCAGGCAGCACCTGGGCAGCCCGCGAGGGCGCTGCCCGTCACCCGGGAGGGCGGCCGCGTCCTCCCCACGAGGCCAGCACGAGGGCCCCAGGCCTCCTGTCCCTACCCGGGCTTCCGGTCTGTGTCGTCTCTCCCAGGGACGAGGAGCTGGGCCAGGACTGTGGCCTGGGGAAGGAGCAGACGTCGGGAGGGACAGAGGGGCCCGGGACAGAGGGAACCGACGCCCCTCCCCCCCCCACACACACCCACGTCTGACCAGGGCGCTCTGCCGCTGCAGCCCCGTGGTGCCCGTCCGTGGCCCGTCTGCCCCCGGGCTGTGCAGTGAACTCTGTCAGCTGCTGGAAAGGTGCTCCTGAGTCTGTTCGTCCTGCAGTCCCCTCTCCCAGACGGCACTCAGGGCGCTCAGCTGATAGTGGGCGCCTGATGGCCCAGGGGGCGGGAGGGAGCAGGTGTGCGTCGGAGGTGTGGATGCCGGCCACTGGCGGCAGCGTCTGGGGAGGAGGACAGCCGAGGGCCTGCAGCCCCAGGGCGGAAGCCCCCAAACATTTGGCTGTGGCCGGAGGGGTCAGGGGTGGTCCCAGAGCTCAGCGGGAGCTGGCCTTGCCAAGAGGACACTCGCGCTGTCCAGTCCATCGGTCCTCTCGCTGACTGAGCAGCCACTCTGAGGCCGCAGTCCTGAGGCCCCACTGGGGACGCGGGCCGGGTCCCCACAGAGAAGTCACGTCCTAGCCAGAGGAGGCCGGCCGGGGAGAAAACACAGAGATCGATGGTCACTCCTTTGTGTGCCAAGGACTCTGGGGACGGTGGGACGTGGGCAGCCGTCCCTGAGGAGGGGACTTTGAATGAGATGGGAGAGAAAGGGGCCGGCTGCCGATGGCTGGAAGAGGCAGCGAGGGGGCCCAGCGGGGTCCGGCTCCCCGGGACAGGCAGCGGGCGGCTCGGCTGGGCCCAGGCGGGGCCGGCACAGGCTTCGCCCGCAGAAGGAGGGGGCCGGGGGCGTTTTGAGGGTCTGCGAGGCCGGGGGGCCGTGCACAGCCATCGCGCCTCTGCTCACTGTGCAAACGTGAGCGTGAGGGAACCAGGGGCCACGTGGTCCAGGACGAGGCCACGGGGCCGCACATGGGCGAGGCGGGGCGTGTGGCGTTGGGACGGCGTTTGAGTGAAGGCGAAGTCACGAGAAGCCACCGATGGACCAGCCGAGCTGGGGGGCGGGGCAAGGGGACCGGGTGAAATGCCCCCGGAACGCGCCCAGTGGGAAACCGGAGTGACGCTCCCTGGGGATGGCCACGTGACCCTCGGCACCTTCAGCAGCTCGGGCCGAGGTTTCTGGCAAAAGCCATGTTTCAGTTAACGGCGGGAGAGCGCCTAACGCGGCGGGTCCCCACACCGGGGCGCCCCCCGGCCCCCGGGCTGCCGGCAGCCCCCACTCTGGCCGTATGCTGTCCTTCCCCGTGCCCCCGGCACCGACCTCCCCTCGCTCCCCGCTGAGGACGCCAGTGTGTCCTTTCCCACAGCGCGGGCAGAGCGAGGCCACAGCTGCAACGTGGCCTTCCTGGTTTGGGGGAGCTGTGTTCTTCCCTGTCCACGAAGAGAAGCGGCGAGGAAGACAGAAGCGACACCCTCTGTAAGAGACCCCAGAATGGAATCGGGCTCCGTGCCCGTGGCCGAGGGGTCCCCCACCACAGGCAGCTGTCACGCTGGCTTATTTTGCATTTCTCTGAAGAAACTGTCATCTGAAAACGCTAGTAGCTATTCGTGGGGAGCGGAGTGTTTTCCAGCATTTTCATGGATGCCGAGGACGCTTTAAAACGGGATTTCCCGGTGGTTTCCTGCCAGAGGGGAGGAAGCGAATGTGTAAAGCCAGATCTGTGTTCTGGTCCCAACAGCATCTTTTTTGAAAAATGTTATACTTTGGTGGAGATTGTCACATTTTTAGGCATCAGGCCTAATTTGATTGTTATCGACTGATAGGCTGGCATTTTACGACCGAGTGAACTTGGGCGTCTGTCACAGAGCACAGGCTGCTGGGGGCCGACTGAGGGCTGAGCAGGGCTCGTCTCCCATGTGGCCCGCGACAGCCACGAGACTCCCAGGATGCGGGAGCCCCGGGGGACATGCTCGCAGAAGCCCCGGCTCCCGCTCCGGGGTGCGGGCTCTGCAAGGCTCCCTGCCAGGGCGGCAGCCGTGACCAAGGCTTCCAGTGAGCAGACCGCCCGGGAGGCAGAGCGGCCTCGAGGCGCGAACAGGGGCGCGCTCAGCGCCACCCGTGAGCTCTCTGCTGCCGCTCGCGGGACTTCGCGCCGGGACCGTGCTCACCGCTCCGTGGAGGTGCAGGTGACCCTGGGTCTCCTGCCACGTCCGTGCCGGGAAGGAGCCGCTGCCCACACGTGCCCTGTGTGTGTCCCCGGAGTGCAGCTCAGACGTCCCGCACACGCACGGCCTGCACGGCCCGTCCTTTCTCAGGCGGGCAGTGAGGCGGTCGCTGCAGGATGCGTCCACGCCACCCTCTGTGCCACAAGAGATGTCACCGAAAAGACGGCTCCGGTCACACTCGACAGGGAGAAGCGAGCTAATCAGTGATGCTCGGGAGAGGGCTGGGGGTCGGCCCGAAGGCCTGGCGTCCTCGGGCGCGATGCCCACGCAGGACCTGCGTCCTGGCTGTCCACAGTTGGGCAGGAGGCACCCCTGGTGCCCGCCAGCTCCCACGCTTGGCACCACGGCACCCCATTTCCTTCCACTTCACCTTGAAATAGCACCTTCGGGGATCAGTCCCCGCGTGTGCAGACAGCCCTGAGATGTGCGAGGATGCCCCAAGTCGCACGGGACACAGCGCAGCCAGCCCGGGGCCTCACACCTCTGGACAGGCGTGCACCACCACCAGCCCCCCCACCCCGCCACCAAAGGGCCGCTCCTCCTGGATGTCCCTGGGATGTCACAGGGTCCTGCCCGTCACGGGGTCCTGCCCATCACACGGTCCTGTCCGTCACACGGTCCTGCCCGTCACGGGGTCCTCCCGGGCTGGGGAAAGCCGGAACCAGGGCCGCTGAGGCAGTTGGTTATCGTGGGGCAGATTCCTGGGGTCCCCAGCACCGTCTGGCCCCACCGCCGAGCCCCCCTCCCTGCCCCCCTCCATGCCCCCCTCCCTGCCCCCTCCCCGCCCCCCTCCCCGCCCCCCTCCCCGCCCCGCCCCCGAGCCCCCCTCCCCGTCTCCCCTCACCCTCCCCTACTCCCATGCCCCCCTCCACGCGCTTCCCATCCCGCCCCCCTCCCTGCCCCCCTCCCTGCCCCCTGCGCGGCTTCCACAGCCCCATCCCGTGTTCCGACCCCGCGAGGTGCCCCGGCTGCCCCGACGGTCCCACCGCTGACTTGGCTCCTGCGGCCTGTCCTGCGGCCAGTGGCCAGTGAGGTGGGGCCAGAGGACCGTAGTGTTTCTGATTCCCGGCAGGCACTCTGGGGCTGTGCTGGGGGCGGCCAGGCCAGGGCCATGGCTGTGTCTGTGAGGCCGCCACGTCCTGGGTGAGGGACACAGATGCCTGGAGAGATGGCACCAGCTAAGGGAAGAGCTATGCAGCTCTAGGAGGGGCAGTGGGGGAGGGGGCAGTTGGGGGGTGGGGGGGTGCGGGGGTGGGCCAGACCAGCTGGCAGAGCCCTGGCGCAGAGGCCTGAGCGGGGTGGGGCTGGGGGCGCCAGGCGGGCGGGGGCCCTGCGACCTGCAGCGCCGAGCCATGGCCGTCGGGACCCAGGAAGGAGGTGCAGAGCTCGGCCACCGTGCAGGAGATGGAGGCGCCTCCTGCTGTCACCATGACCGCCTGACGCACGCACGGCCACCACGTCCCGGGGCACTGAGAGCGAGAGGGTGTGGGGTCAGCAGACAGACCCAGGCTGTTCTCACTAGTCAGGGGTGAAGGGCGTGAAGACGGGGGGTTCTAGGGGGGACACTCAGGGACCGGCTGGGCGGGGACAGGTCTGGGGGTCCGCGCCCGCTGGCCCCTCCTGCCCTCTCCTGCTCCAGGCCAGAGCTTATCTCTAAATCGAGCAGCCCGAGGCCAGGATGCATCTCTCTGGGGCCCCCGAGGGTGGGAAACCACATCCGCGCTGCAGGAACCGCCCGCGCTGGAGGGCGCCCGGCTTCGCCAGCTGCCTCCGCTTCCTGCCACCGGCCCCGCAGCGCTGGGCACCGGCTCCTGCCCGGCCCGGGCACCTGCGGCTCGCGGGCCCTCCGCGCGCCCGTGCTGCGCGCGCCTCGCTCCCCCAGCTCGACGCCGAGCTGAGCGGCACCGCGCGCATGCGCAGCAGGGACCAGGCGCCCGGCGCCCGGGCTGGCCACCTGCCCTGCGCGGCCTGGGCCCCGGGCTGCAGGGAGGGCCCGACCGCATCGGGGCCTCCCCCGTGCTCGGCCCTGGGGGCACCCTGGGGGTCCCGGCTCCCGTAATTGTGCTCTCTCCCCGGGCGTCCCCGGTGGACCCTGCACACGGCGGCCTTCGGTCGTCCGGCACAGAGGGCAGAAAGGGCGCCGGAAGTCAGGAGCAGGACGTCAAGTCCCAGGGCTGGGGGAGACTCCCAGGAGACACTTCCGAGGATGTGGCCTCAGTTCCCCCGTCTGGAAAATGGGGAGCTGCACTATAGGCTTGGCGGGTGGGACTGTGAACGGTCGCTTTGCCTGCAGCACGGCTGCAGCGACAGCGACATCAGTCACTTCGACTTTCTCACGTGGGACCCGCCCCCCACCCCCCTCCCCCTGGCCGGGAGGGTGGTCGGCGGAAGACCCAGAGTGAGCACCCCCTCCAAGTGCACGGGCTGAGGGGCGCCCTGGATCGCGAAGCGCGGAGGGGCGGGCGCCCAGCTGGCAGGGTGGAGCTGACGGTGGAGGACCCTCGTTTGCAGAGCCCGTTGTCGGAGGCAGGCGCTTGTCACTTTTTCCAGGGACGCTCCAGGCTCAGGCTCTGCGTCTCCCTGGGGACACGCTGGGCGACCAGCTGCCAGGGCCCCGGGCACTCCGAGCACGGGCGGGAGCTGTGGAGAGGGCGGTGCGGTGAGAATCCCCCTCGAAAGTGCTCCCGCCGCGGCCGGGGCGGGTCAGCGGTTCCTCCGGCCTCCAGGGTGCCCCCAGGGCCGAAGGGGCGGCGCAGCAAGCCCAGGACGGGGAGGCCCCCGGAGCCCACGGAAGCTGCAGCCATCACACACGAGATCCCTGGCGTCGTGGGCACAGCTCAGGCAGGCCCGTCTCTGCAGCAGAGAGTAGGTGGCCGGGCCGCTGCGCCCCAGTCAGGCCTGGCCCACCATGGCCTTCTGAGGGCAGCTCTGCCGCCTGCATCTTGTGCCCGACTCCTGTCCTTTCCCGACGCGCTCCTGGCAGCTCTGCAGTGGGGTCCAGGTAATCGTACCCCCAGGTCCCAGGGCTTGGACTGGGTCCTGCAGGCCAGCACTGGGGAGCCACACAGGCGCCAAGCCAGGGAGGACGCGGTCGGAGCCGCCCTTCACTGCACCCGTGGCCCCAAAGCAGGGACAGGACTGGGGGGGCTGGAGGTGGGGTGGGGACGGGGGAGGGGCAAGGAGAGCGGTCGGGCCACGTCAAGAGCAGAGCGAAGCAGCCTCGCTCCCCGGTCACACGGTCCTCAGTCCTCCTGGCCTCAGAGCCGGGTGCCAGGTGGAGTGTGGAGCTCTTCTGAGACAAGGACACGGCATGGGAGAAGCGAGGCCTCCCTCCTGAGCACGTGCACCCCGAGCTGGCACCCGAGGGTCTCCCCTAGAGAGAGTCGCCTCAGCTACCAGTGCAGGAGCTGCTGCTGGGGACGGTGCCGGCGACAGCGTCGGTCCCGCGGGCCCCGGGCGCAGAAGACAGAAACACGTGGCCGAGCGGTCCTGGGGGTCCACGAGGCTGCCTTGGGGAGCGGGGACAAACCCGGAGCCCAGAATGGCGACAACCACTGCCGTGTCTGCAGAGCGCATTTATGACCCTCTGTCCTGCCCACAGACCCATCCCAGCGAATGCCCAGCAGCCCAGCTGCCGGCCTGTCCCCCGCGCTGCACTGAAGCCACCACGGGGAGCATGCATGGGTCCAGCACCCAGAGACCCGCGTCCTCACCCCGGCTCAGCCCGGGAGGCTCTGTGTGACAGCGAGCCGAGCACTTGGCCAGGGGCCCCAGCTCCCCTGCTCTCATGTGAGGCCGTGGGTCCCGCAGCTCTGTGCTGACGAGCCCAGGACTGAGGTCCGACCCCTCGGGTTGGGCTGACAGCCCGGGGCCTCGCTCCGTGCACTTCCTCGTGTTTTGGGGGCCTGTGATGCTGGCATGTGTCAGCCGGGCCAGTCACAGCTGTGCGCAGGCCGGGGCAGTGTGGCCGGGCCGGGAACTGCTTCCCACGCCTCCGCGGGTGGCAGGTCTGCAGACCACTCTGAGTGGCGGCCCCAGAACTGGGGCCCAGGCGGGCTCGCAGCGCCCCCCCCCCACACACACACACTGCGAGCGCAGGAGGCAGGGCCGGGCGTGACCTCAGCGCTTGTGTGGCATGCCCGCTGCGCTCGGCGTCAGGAGCCTCTGTCTCAACTTGTAGCATCAGGGACTTTCCAGCCCTGAGACCTGCGTCCTAAGCCGCAGAGGGAGTTGCGGCCCTGGCCCGCGCCAGCGCGGGTCCCCTAACGCCAGTGACTCAGCACGGGGCCCCGTGCGAATGCGGCGGAGCGTCCCAAGGACCTGGGCAAAGTGGCCTCCGGGCAGGTCGCGCCAAGTCCACCGTGCCCACGTGCTCACCGGGCATTGCGCCGGCAGCCAGGGGGCTGGGGCACTGGGGACGCACGGGGCGTCGCGGCTGGAGCGCCCCAAGCGCGTTAGCAGACGGGGCCGTGAGCGCCCCTGGGAACGGCGTTTCCACAGGGGCCCCGCCTGCCGAGCTGCGCCGGCCGCTGACGCGGGACCCCCAGGGGATGTCGGAACTCCGGGCACTTTGGGCGCCGCCGCAGCCTGGACCCCCCGAGGCGCCCTCCATCTCGGAGCTCGTCGCGGGGACATTTTAGTGTTACTTTCTTGGCATTCGTCTCCAACAACAATAACGCGGCTGGGCGCATCCCTGTCCGTTTCGCGGGCCGATGGCGGGGCGGTGTGCACGCGCCGGGAGCAGGGCCGCCCGGTGAACGGCTCAGGGGGGCGGGGCGCGCGCCGCGCGCGCGACGATTTCATCACCCCCCTTCCTGCCCCTGACGCAACGGCCGGCCTTTCCCGTTACCCAAGCTGGCAGCTTGCACTTCAGACGACACGTTGCTTGCACATCCTTCGGCGGCCATGGACACCTCGTGCTTCCCCTGGTCCTCCCGGTTCCGGCAGAAACGCGGGGCCCCGGCTCTGCTCAGTGGTCTTTAGTGGCCAGAAGGGAGCCACTTCCCAGGGAGTCGCCAGGCCACCAGCCTTGGGGGATGTGAGCCAGTGACCCACTCCTCCACGGGACAGGTCACCAGAAGGAGGCGCTCTCTGGAATAAACGTGGACCCTACTCAGTTTAGAAGCGAGTCCCACTCTCACCATCTCTGGACGGCAGCCTTGCTGGGAGTCAGGGGGGTGGCGAGTTCCGCATTAGCTGCTTTCCCCGGATGACGTCCCAAAGGCGAGCAGGGGCTGAGGGTCCAAGCCAGTTGCACTCAGAGCTCCCAGGCTCAGGACGAAGCCAGGTACAGGGACCTGTGATCCAGGGGAAGCCAGGGACCTTAGCAGGTGACCACCTGCTAAGAGCAGGAGCTGTGGCCAAACCAAGGGCAGTTGGTGCCTGAGCCCACTGACGGCTTCTGAGAAGGCCCTGGGGTCAGCCTGCCATGGCCTGCTGGCAGGACCATCAGAGACGGAGGCCAGAGACCGCCTGGAAGAGGGCTCAGACAGGGCTTGAGGCGACCAGCTAGGAAGGGGAGGGTCCGACTCAAGGCCCTGGACAGTCATGGCCTTCATCCTCACGAGAGCCTGGTAAGGAAGGGTTAGGCCCACTCTGCAGTCACGGCTGTGGCTCAGAAAGGTGAGGGGATCTGCTCAAGGTTATGAGGCTGACCATGGAGGAAATGGAGGTGACCACGCAGGAGGCGCGTCCAAAGCCCACGGTTTTGCCACTAGAGCCTGTCACTCAAGGTCACAGGCAGGCCCCTGTGCCGTCTGGGAGCTCCTTAGAGGTGCAGACCCTCGATTCCCACCTGGAGCCTCAAGCAGAGTCGGAATCCGCACCCTGTTGAGTCTCGGGCGCTGAGTCTGCTCCCTGTGCCTGGTCCCCAGGTACTTCGGGGTTAAGTCTCAGCCCCCGAGGCAGGTGGTGGCCAGTCCAGGCGAGGAAGGGGCTGTGGACTCTCTGGAGGAGAAGCCCCGCGAGGCCTAATACCTGGGGACGCCCTGAGGAACTCGCGCCCCGAGGTGATGGCGAGATGCGGGCAGGGGGCGGCGGCCCCCGCGAGAGTTCGCGCCGCATGGAGCAGGCGCACGGCGCAGAGCGAGGCCGGCTGCGCGCGCCCTGGGTCCGCCTCTCCGTGCAACCGTTCGTCAGGGTGACTGGCGCCAGGAAGTCGTGGAAGGGCATGGCTTACATCCGCCTGCTGTGTCGTGGTAGCCGCTCGGTCCGTACAGGAGTCACGTAGGGCGCCCTCGGACCAAAGCTGAGCGTCCCGGTTTAAGTCATCAGAGCTCTCACCCAGGGAAGAGAGACGGCCGTTCTACATCCGTCGTTGCAAGGTGGGCTATCTCATAAACCAAAGCAAAAGAGAGCAAGACCAGGAAGAAACGAAACGGAGGGACAGCGCTCCAGTCGATGGCAGTCCGAGCAGGACAGTTCGGGAAAGGGGTACAAGGGCCTGGGGGGTCGTCAGCGGTCAAGCAACCTGGGTAGGGCCAGAAGTCGACCCGGGAGTTTTCCCAGAGCCCTGAAAGGCCATCCGCGAGCCTGTGCCCTAATCCCATCCTGATGGCTACTGATGTGGACTGGTACCACAGGCCACGCGCATGAGTGTCACTAGAAGGAAATGCTTCTCATGCGAGTCGAGGAACAGAAAACATTCGGGGGTTGCAAGTTAGCATCGGGTGAGCTCGCATATCGTGAATTGGTTTCTGAAAATGTGGTCACTTCTAGGTGCACCGAAAAGCTGACCCTCTGCAGCCTGGAAAATCTGAGGCCTTGGCGCTTGGCCCGGGAAGTTGGCCAGACGGCTGGGCGCGGGACCTGGTGACCGGGCCCCTGGTGACCGGGGCATCATTTACTTGGTATGCCCACGGTCTATGCGTCACCGGCCCCTGGGAGCCTGCCGCTTCCTGCTAACCTGGCTCCCGCTCAGAGCTGACAGTTTTCCTCGAACCCTGACTGAGCTGCACCCCTGACGGCATCCTCAGCCCTGTGGGTTCCTGCCTCCTTGTCCTGGCGGGCAGACCCAGAGTCACCTAGACCCCCCCCCCCCAGTGGCTGAAGGTGGTGTTCCTTCTGTAAAACCCATCCCACTTCCTGACAGAGGAGCCCCGAGGAGCAGCCAGAATGAGGGCCGAGGGCTGGTGACAGTTCAGAGAGCAGCACAGATGCACCCGGAAAGGGGCGGAGGGCCATCGCCAAATAGAGGAAGTGGGGCAACCCTGGCAGAGCCGAGGCAATCACCAACTCCCCCGGAAACGGAGGAGATTAGCTGGTGGGAGGCGTCCGGAGGGGCCGTGGGGAGCAGCGAGGCCGCCTGCGCGGGAGGCGCCCCCCGCCCCGCGGCCTCTGCGCCGGCGGGGGAGCAGGTGGAGGCACCGTTCCCCCCATTCCCGCGCTGAAGTACCGGCAAAGAACGTGCATTCGTCGCTTATGAGAGAAAATGGAAGGGCCAAGGTTAAGATGTCAGGGTCCAAACCTATGTCAGAACTCCCGTGGAAATGGCGGACGCACGAGCTAAGGGGAGAACTCGATTTCCGTGCACTGCTTCGCTTTCAAACCAAGGACAACGATTTCCATGACAGACTTAAGCCATCCGAGCATCTCATTCAAATGCAGGATTGTGCTTAACTAATACACACCCAGATACACATACACGTGTATAATGTGTACATGATACATACATATGTGGTGTATATATAGATACACAAATTGCCAAGGAGAAATTAAGTGAATAACTAACTCCCTGTGGTTACAACCTCAAAAATATTGGCGATATTAGCATTTTGCTTCTCAGCCACTAATTCCGGTTAATGCAGCGATTAGAAAAGGGATCCTAACATTTACTGAATTCTGGCTTCGGCCAAACATAATGAGACAGGCTCATGTTGTTTTTAATAGGCTTTTCATAGATCAGCCTTTAAATAGCGAGAAGCAAAGGGTTTGGAAAAGGTTCATTAAAAGTTGCGTTCCACGCCTGATACCAGGATTACAGCATAGCTACAAAGCTTAGTTCCTGTCTCCTTAGCCAATTCAAAAATTAGTGTTATAAATGGGATAAAAGGGATTAAGGAAGCTTTAAATGTAAGTGTCAAGATAAACATAAAATATAGCGTCCCCTCTCCTGCTCCTTCCCCATTGTCTTGTCGTTTGGAGAAATGTCTCTCGTTGGTGAAGAGCCTTGGAACTCTTTGGCTTTGCCCCTGCTCCTTGCTCCCCGTGATTTCTAAAATCCCTGTTGTCAGCAGATAAAGAAAACTGACCAGTATCTCTTAAGAATATGGATGCAGAAACCCTCAACGAAATACTAGCAAACAAAATCTGGCAACGTGTTAAGTAGATTACGAACCATGTGTATATACATCAAATGGAATTTATTCCAGGAATGCATGGTTGATTTAGTGTCTGAAAATCAGTTAATGTAATTCAGCAGAGTAATAAAATACAGGACAGAAACAACTATGTAATCATCTTAATTGATGCAGAAAAGGTGTTCTACAAAAATCCAACCCCCTTCATGATAGAAAAAAACACTCAAAAAACTAAGAATGAATAGTTTATTAGTCAGTGAGGGCTGCCATAACAAAATAGCATGGACTAGGTGGCTAAAACAACAGACATTTATTTTCTCATAGTTCTTGAGGCTGGAAGTCCAAGATCGAGTTGTCATCCGGGTTGGTGCCTAGTGAAGATCTTTCTGGCATGCAGATGGCCCCCTTCTTGCTGTGTCCTCACGTGACATTTTCTCTCTGTGTGCACGGAGGGGGAGAGAGAGACAGAGAGATAGAGAGACAGAAAGAGACAGAGACAGAGACAGGGAGAGAGAGAGAGAGAGAGAGTTCTGGCGTCTCTTCCTCTTCTTACGAGAACACCAGTCCCATCAGATTAGGATCTCACCCTCATGACTTCATTTAATCTTAATTTCTCCTTAAAGGCACTATCTCCTAATGTAGTCTCTTGGGGGTTATGGCTTCAACATGTGATTTTGGGATGGACACAACTCAGTTCATAACAAATGAGAACTTCCTGAATCTGATAAAAAGCATCTATGAAAAACTCATACTAACATCATAGGACAAAATTAAATGCTTTCTCCCTAAGGTAAGGAGCAGGACAAGGATGTCTACTCTTGCCTCTTCTATTTGACATTGTACTGGAGGTTTTAGCTAAAGCGATGAGGTAAGAAAAGGAAAGAAAAGATATTCGAATAGAAAAGGAAGAAATAAAATCATCTTCATTCGTAAATGACATGATCTCGTATATAGACTACCCTAAAGAATCCACAAAAAAGTACGAGAATTAATAAGTGAGTTCAGAAAATTTGGAAGAAACAATATCAACACAAAAAACTTGGTCATAAATCTATGCACAAACAATCCAAAAATAAAATTAGGAAATAATTTTTTTCAATAGCATCCAAAAGAAGGAAATACATAAAAATAAATTTAATCAATGAGAAGCAATACTTACACATTGAAAACCACAAAATGGGTTTTAAGGAGACATAAATAAATGGAAAGACATACGATGTTCATGGATTGGATTATTTTAAATTATTAAGATGGCAACACTTCATTACCCAAATCCCGACAGGCTTTTTTTGCAGAAATGGAAGTTGAGTCTGAATTCCATATCGGATTGCAAGAGGCCCCAAATGCCAAAACAATCTTAGAAAAGGAAGAACAAATTTGGAGCGTTGACACTTCAGATTGTCGCAGATTACTGCAAATCTTTAGTGTGGAACTGGCATAAGGAAAGACATAGACCAATGCAATAGAATCGAGAGTCCAGGAGTGAACCCACACATCCATGGCTAACTGAGTGCGACGAAGGCGCCAAAATTATTCAACGGATGAAGAACCGTCTTCTACAAATGTTATTGGGACAAATGGATACTTTAATGCAAAATAATAAAAATGAACCCTTACCTCACAAAACATACAACTAATAACTTGAAACATATCAACAATTTAATATCAAGGACTAAAATAACAAAACTCTGGGAAGAAAACAGAAGAGTAAATATTTATGACCATGAGTTTGGCAAAGATCTTAGATATGGCACCAAAAGCACAAGCAGCGAAAGAACAAACAAATACATTGGAGTTCATCAAAATTAAAGCCTTCCGTTCATCGAAGGATGTTATCAGCGGGGGAGAAAATGACGTGCAGAATACGAGAAAATGTCTGAACATAATATACCTGCCAAGAGTGTACTACCTACATTATACAGAGAACTCTTACACCTTGGCAAAAACGCAGACAACCCAATTAGAAAATGGGCAAAGGATTTGATAGACATTTCTCCAGAGACAATATGCAACTTGCCAGCAGGCACACAAAAAGACGTTCAACATCATTAGTCACTCGGGAAAACTCAAATCAAAACCGCAACGAGGTAGCACGTCATACTTGCCTGGATGGCCGTAATCAAAGAAGTGGAAACGAACAAGTGTGGGACGTGGAGAACCTGGAACCCTCGCATGCCGCCGGCGTAAGCGTAAAATGGTGCAGTTGCCGTGGAAAACGGTGTGGCGGTTCGTCAATCACTTAAACGGAAATTACCACGCGACCCAGAAATTCCACTCCTACATATAGACCCCAAAGGCGGTCAAACTAAAACTTACGCATGAATGTTCGTGTCGGCATTATTCGTGAAGCCGAAAGTTGGGAGCAGTGCCCCAAACGTCCATCGGCAGACGGACAGATAAACAAAACCACTATCCGCACAACAGGGAGCAGGGACCACTGCTTGATGGGTACGGATGTCCACCGGGGTGATTAAAAAGTTCTGAGCCAAAGAATAGCGATAGTGGCCAAACATTTTTCATAGGTCACGGATGTTAAAAAAAAATAAAAAAAGTTAACGACCAACATTTGTGTCGTGCTTTAAACGTCACGAAATCCTTGCACATGCCCGAAAAGTTCATTTCATAACAAAGATTTTGGAAGGCAAGGAAGGAGTGCCATGGCTGTTTTATCGAAGAGAAAGAAAAAGACACAGGTGTCTTACTTAGGACCTAAACCCGTGCCCGAAACTTAGTGGAATCTTCGAAGATGAATGAATGAGTGAATGAATGAATGAGGAAACAAATGGAGAAAGCCGAACTGACTTTCCCAAGTTCATGTGACCGACGAACAAGAACAGTGCGTGTTGCGAACCAACCGCAGCGAGTTAAACGGAGTCCGGCCAGGATTCGAGCCGCCGCCTCCGGCCTCCGCCTGCCCCATCCGTCCCACTGCGCCATGCTGTCTGCCAGAAATACACTCCCTGCATTATATTCGTTCCTGTACTTCAAGGAACTGTTAATAATTTAGAAAAACAAGTGATGCGCATCCATCATCCTCCATTAGTGCAGGCGGCATAGAACAAAACAAACCCTTCTGGAAAAAAGGCAAGGGCTCGCGAGATGGAAAGGCCAGCTTTTGCTGAACGGAGTTTCGTTAAACCAGCAAGAAGGTAATGTCTTCAAACCTCCTGCACACAATGCGACGCCCCAGCCTCTTTCTGTCAGGGTTTTGGGGGGCTCCGCGGCGATGCGCCAGGCATGTCCACAATCCTGTATGACAGGGCAGGAATACTTATAAGAAGGGGCTTAGCTGCTTGTCGCCTTGGCTCATGCATCATGACATTTCATGTTAGCTAGGGATGATTTGCACAGGGTCCCAAACATCTGCTTAAAAATAAAAAGATATGTCTAATTGTCAAAAGATGTGTTGACTTTACAGAAAATATGAGTATGTGTATGTCTCGGATTTTTTAAAAAAGCATGTATAACGTGGATATTGAAACGAAGGTGTACACATTCACACACAGAGACTTGGCCCTAAATACTTAGCTAAGTAACTGAGTCGTTCAGAATCCAGCGCCAGGAGCACCACAGCACGTCACGGCGGAGAGGTCGCATCGCGAGCGGCAGCCCGGAGGGGAAGCCCGCCCCTGTCCCTCCTGGCGGTGTCCCCGGGACCCGCCTCCCCGGCTTCCTTTCCTCCATCTGAGGATGGGGCACTGAGGACATTCAGTGTTCGCGTGAGAATTAAAGCGCCTCACACAGTGCCTGGCGGGCAGGGCTCACTGAAAAGCACGAGCCGTCACGGAAATCCACGCGCGAGCTGACATGCTAGGCGTTAAGCCACAGCAGGAGAATAGTTGAAAACAGTGATGGAAAACAAGGGTTTGGGCCTCTGGTGCAACAAGCTTAGGAACGCAGAATTTCTTTCTAAAACACACAGCCAGGCCAGGCTCGTGAGGATGAAAAAAAACGAGAGAGAAAGAAAGACAAGACGCTGAGTTCCACGGCCCAGGACGCTGCGAAGGAAGCGCTCAGCAGACCTGGGAGATGCTCGGAAGCGCTCGGAAATCGGGCTCTGGTCGGAGCTTTGAAGTGGCGCGCACAAGGCGGAAAGAACGTGCGCCCCAGGACCAGCCCCTAAGCTGGTGCCGCCGGCGGAACCCAGCAAGGCTTCTGGGGACCAAATACAGAAAAGACGCCTCTTTGAGATGCGTTCAGGGCCAGACAGGTGGAGGGCGAGTGGCCCAGCGTCGGGGGCCGAAAGTGTGGGAATTCCCAGCCAAGGGGCGCGGAGCCCAGGATGAATGGGGAGCCCAGAGCACCGGGCAGCGCCGGATCCGCTCAGGCGCAATAGCACTGTGTCCCAGGCAGACGGAGTGTTGGCTGATGCGGTGGGCAGTGGGGGGGGGGGGGGGGGGGGGGGCGGGGGCGGGGGCGTGTTCTGTGCAGCCGGGCGGCTTGGGGCCGACCGTCCCCCCTGTCTGAGCCCCGGCCGCCCGTTCACCTGCACGGGAAGCTAGTGTTAGGTATCACGGCCACTTCTGGTTTTCACCTCCAAAATGAGCAATTTCCTACGGCTCCGCCCAACACCTAGGTTGTTAATTGTAATATTAGGTGACGCACAGGTTCACCACGATTAGCTCACGGTGCACGTTAGGTCTTGCTCACCTGTCCTAGAGCATGGGACAGAACGCTGGAAACGGGAAAGCACCCGAAAAAGTACTGATTTTATACAAATACGAGACTAACACTTTAAAAATTAGAGTACGCATAATAAATCCCTCCGATTTCTTAATACTCATTCGTATCACGATGCCGAGGGCGCTTTCCCGCCGGCGTCTTGCTCTGCGCCCTGTGATGCCTTCGGCTGCACGGGGGCTGCGGCCCCTGCACCCCCGGAAAGCGACGGCGTGGGCTCCCGTGCAGACCAGACGCCCAGCGAGGCTTCGTGCCCACACTCAGAGCCTTTCCACTGCCCCGCACTCCGGCCTCAGCCACCGGCGCGAACTCCCAGAACTGACGGTCTGGTGGAGAGCCGAGCCAGCCCTGGGCGGCCGCGCCCCGGGCCCACTGTTCCCCGCAGAGGGGGGCGGGTGCTGGGCGGCTGGGCGGGCGGGGCCGGGTTCCCCTTCCCGGCCTGAGCGGGTGGTAAGTACCCAATAGTTTCTGCTTGGAACACAGTTTTCCAGTTTTGGGGGGATTCTTACAAGGCGGTTCACTGATCAGGGCTGCCGTGGATACAGAGAAAGCCTTGATGTCATTATCTAGGGGACAGAGTCAGAATCCGGGTTTCAGGCTGGCAGTTCTTAGAATTAGTTTCCTATTTTTAACAAAAGGTCACCTTCCCCATTTGTTTTCATCATACCCCGCAGCACTTCCTGACTCAACTCGTTTTAAAAACGGGGCCCGGGGAGGAAAAGCCCTCGCAGTCTGGTGTGTGAGTGCCGGGCGCTGAGGCTGGGGGCGGGGGGCGACCGCGGTGAGCCCCGACGGCCACGCGTCCTCCCTGGCTCGCGGCTCGTCCGCGATCCCGCGACAGCCAGGTTCAGAAGGTCCACCCGGGAGCCCGCACGCCGCGTCTGCGCCTCCCCGATGCGCGCGGCCGCCGGGTCTGCGGCCACGCGGCCGGCGTCGCCAGCTTCTCCGCAGAGCTCGGCGCCCGCCGCGCGCGCCGCTGAGCCGGGCGCGCCACGCACACCCGCAGCGGGATTCCCTTGGGCGAGGGCGGAGGGCTAGACACATCTTCGACGTTTCCACATCAGAGAAGAACAAACGCCCACCAGGCCGCCCGCGAGCGCCTCCTGCAACGTCGCCTCCTCGCGCAGTCTTGCCTCCAGCTGGGACCGCGGACCGCGTTTCACCCCGTGATTACAGGTAAACAGAACATCGTTCTTCTCTTGTTCCACGGTTCATTGGAAAATTCCACTCACGTCGTTCTTACTGAATGATTAAAGCGACCCAGCGCCTTTCCCGTTAGAAGTGTTCCTCTTTTCTCTAGATCGTCCGCGGTATTTTAGGGTCCAAAGGAAGCGGGTCTGGTCCTGCGGGGTCATTTCAGAGCTCCCACCGGCTCCGGCCCTGGCTCTGCCTCGGGGCTGAGTTTTGCAAAGGGCCGAAGAGAGAATGGTCATTTCGCATCACTCAGATTCTCAGATTACTCAGTTACCACGCAGTCGTCCACACTCGGAACCCAGACAGAGCCGACCACGACGAAAACGTGCTGTCTTCGATCCGGAATGCCGCCGATTGCAGACCCACCGTGGATGTAGTAACACCCGCCAGCATTCGAGGTGGGCAGACGCTCCAGATCAATTTCCTGCACGCGAAGCTCTCGGACTGAGAATGCGCCGTTCGGAAATGCGCATGTGGATCAGGCCTCGTTCACAACGCGGCCCGACGGCAGGAATGCGGACGCGAGAGACGACCGCACCTCGGATCTGGGGAGCCCCGTTTGCTCGCCGCTGTTCTTTGCCTCTGCACTCGCCATGGCCCCTCGCCCCGCCGCAGTCCGTGCCGTGGACGAAATTGTGAAAGTGATATCTTCCGCTGTTGGTGAAAATGTCAAATATAAGTTAACGGTCCGAAGTCGGGGCTGGACCCCCCAGGAGGCGGTGTGGACGAGCATGAGGGTGAGTGAGGGCGGCGAGGGAGACTGAGCCTCGGAGGGGACCCTCGGGAGGAACGGCTGCTCATCCGGGGCCACCGGCGCTGGCCGGCGTGGCAGGGGTCGGAGCCGGTTTCCTTCGTCTGTTCGTTTGTTTTCAGTCTTGTGAGTCCGAAGTCATCTCTGGGGAAAACTTTTTGACAGAAAAGAAGCTTAATAAAGTGACTCTGGGGAAAATCTAATCATCCTGGGATCGCCTGGTGGCAAAGAGGGTAATTTGTCCTGAAAACTGAGAGGCCATTACTCACGTCCCAGCAGCGAAGGCCCCAGGATGGACAGAAACGAACGACGTTGCTCGAGAGAGATGTGAGAGATAACGGGGAAGGAGCATGGGGTTAATGCGAGCGAGGTTCTCGGCGGTGAATCATCCGTTTGTGTATAAATAACCCGCGGGCACCTGAGGCTGCCGGCTGCGTATTTCGTGGTCCAGCACCCTTTCCCGCCTTGACCTCTGTGAGCTCCTTTTAATCTGCACAATCGGAAGGCTCAGCGACATCGTTGTCCCCTCCGCCTTCCGGACACCCGCGGGCCCTCAGTCGCTGGACCTGCCGACCTCGCCTGGCCGTCTGCCTTCTGCTGTCCCAGGCGGGAGCCTCGGTTCGGGCCCCCGCGGTTTCTGGCCAAGGCTGTTCTCAGGACGTCCTGACACGCGTCCGTGTCTCCAGACCCTCTGCAGTGCAACCCTTTCGTGGCTCCCATTGTGCGTTGAAGATTACGTATTTTAGAAGACAAGCTACTCTTGAATCCCCAACACAGCTCTCCTCCGTTAAAGAAATAAGATAGCCAATGGGGGGACACGTACCCCTCACCAGGACATGTCACGGAAGGGAAAAGCTCAGGAACCAAATTTACCTTGAAGCTAGCCGTCTCAGGAAGCAGCTAAGCCTGCAATTACAGCGGCCCACCAGCAGCCGGCAGTAGTGCTGAGTCGCCGTCTGTCATTAATTCCTGACATAGGTTTTCAATTCCTTGCTCTCTCTCTCTCTTCTTTCTGGTACCCCTACGATGCAAATGTTGGTACGCATGATGTCCTCCCAGAGGCCCCTCATCTATCCTCACTTTTCAAAATTCTCTTTTCTTATTGCTGTTCTGATGGGGTGTTTCCTCCCTTGGCTTCTGAATTGCTGATTCGATCCTCTGCTTCATCTGAACTGCTGATTCCTTCTGAGGTATTCTTCATTTTAGTTACTATATTCTTCATTGCGACTAGTGCTTTTTTGTATTTTCTATCTCTTGGTTAAAGTTCTCCCTGAGCTCATCTACTCTTCCCTGAAGTTCATTGAGCATCTTTATCACTAGCATTTCGAACTCTGCATCTGGTAGATTGCTTGTCTCCATTTTGTTGAATTCTTTTTCTGGAGCTTTGTTCTGTTCTTTCATTTGAAACATGTTTGTCTCCCCATTTCGGCTGCCTCTCTGTTTGTTTCTATGTATCAGGTAGAAATACTGTGTCTCCCGGTCTTGGTAGAGTGGCCTATGTAGTAGGTGTACCGTGGGGCCCAGTGGCACAGTCTTCTCTGGTCACCTGAGCCAGGTGCCCAGGTACGTTCCATTGTTTGGGCCGTGCGTGCCCTCTCGCTGCGGTTGAGCCTTGGCTGCTGTTTGCTCGTCAGTGGGAGGGATTAACACTCAGGCTGACCGGCCGTGAGGACTGGCTGTGACCCCAGGGGAGGAGCTGCTGGCAGGGGCTGACCCCTCGGAGCAGGACTTGCGCTAGCAGGACTCCGGTGCCAGCCATGTCTGCCCTGTGGGTGTGTCATCCTTGACGTGGCCCTGGTGATGCTCTGGCTCAGACCAAAGCTGGTTACTGGTCCTGCGGACCGGTGTCACCTGGGAGGGGCCCTGACTCAGGCCGAGTTCAGCCACAGCCGATGCCCTGCCCGGGCCACCTGGCATGAGTTACCAAGCAATGTGCAGATGACTGCCGCCCTCCCCCGCCCCCCGCCGCCCGCGCTGGGTGTGAGGCACCTCGAGAATGGTGAACCTAAGCCAGCCACCACTAGTGCCAAGCTGGGGACTGCTCAGCAAGAGGTACGGGGCACCCTGAGGCCAGATGCTGCTTGTTTGGGGTTTGCGAGCCTTTGAGAGATTTTAGGAAACTCCACAGCATGAGCCAAGACAGGCCACTTGCGAGGAAAGGCCGCCGGAAGAGCTCGGCAGGCCCCGGAAGTGCTCAGCGGGCCCCGGAAGTGCTCGGCGGGCCCCGGAAGTGCTTGGCTGGCCCCGGAAGTGCTCGGCTGGGCCCGGAAGTGCTCAGCTGGGCCCGGAAGCGGCGAGAGGCGGCTCCCGGGGACCACCAGGCAGGGGGGGCAGCATCGGCCAGGCCGGTGGGGACAATGTTCGGCAGCACCCGCGTCTGCACACGGGCCAGGGAGGGCTCAGCGAGGGACAGCGGCCTCTGCCCGCACTTCCGTCTGGGAGGAAGCTGCCCACAGCCCTCGCCCTGATGCTGGACAGCTCAGTCCCTCCCCATGTGTCCCTGGTGCCCTCAGCAGCTGTCCCCGTGCTGGAGCTCGGCGAGCCCGTCAGCGGTGAGTCCACGCGCGGCCCCTGAAGAGGCAGCTCCGCGTCCCCCCGGCCACAGTCCCCGCTGGGTTTCACAGGCAGAGCTTGTGGGGACGTCTCTTCCCGGCACTGGAGCCCCATGTGGGGCTGGGACCCCTCGCTCCTTTGGGGACCCCCGTAGCCAAGACGTCCCTCCTGGTTCTCAACCGCCACACGCAGGTGTGGGACCAGCCCGTTCCGCGTCCCCGCCTCTCCCACCAGTCTCGAGGTGGCCTCTTCTGTGGCCCCAGCGGTAGGACTTCTGTCCAGCTAGACTTCAGGAGACCCCCAGCGATCGTTCTATAGTTTTGTTGTCATTTAGATGTGGTCGTAGACGGGGTGAGCCCAGCGTCCACCTGCTCCGCCATCTTGATTGGAAAGCCAGAGCGTATCTTCTACAAACAAAGAAATTATCCTGTAAATCTTCCGTAAGACCATCAAAATGGGCAGTTAACACTGATGTACTACTATTATTCAAACCACAAATCCTATTCAAATTTTGTCAGCTGGCCCCAAAATACCCTTTATAGCCAAGGGGTCAAGTTGAGAATCATGTGCTTTTCGTTATGATTTCTCTCTGGTCTCTTTCAACCTGGAATAGTTGCTCAGCACTTCCTTGACTTTTGAGTTCTTGATGTATCTCAAGCTCCGCACATGGTTGAATCATTTTAAGAATTCTGCCAATGTGTTTGCCAGTTATTGCCTCGCGATTCGTGTGCCGTGGACATTCCGTTGTGCGGAACGCAATTCTGATTTGTCCCATTACTGGTGATGTTAGCTTTGGTCGTTTGATTAAGATGGTATCTGCCAGTTTCTCCGCTGCAAAATTCTTCTTTAACTCTTTAAAACTAACAAGCATTATACAGGCATCTATGTAAATCACCCACGCCTCATCAAAGTTACACTTTATGCATTTATTTATTATTTACATCAGTAGAGACTCATGGTTTCCTATTTCATTCTTTGGACTACAATCCAATACTACTCTTACTTATTTTAATGCTCAAATTCTTCCAGATTTGGGTAATGGGAGTCTCTTCAAGTCAACTGTGTCCTTTTAATATGTTTAAATTTTACTACCTTATTTTCTGATAAAAAAATAAAATAAAATAAAAACAAAGCAAAAAACCAAGAAAACAAAACAAAACGCACAGGCTAATGTCCTATTTTCTCTGCCCCAGCCCTAGAATCAATTGTACTTTGAGGAGTGCTGGCTCTAAGTGGTGGGAATAACGGCACGCAGAAGCCCAGACATGGGCTAGGTGTGCTCGCGGCCCCTCCTGATGGACAGAGCTACGGAATACCTTTCATTCTGCAGACACATAGGGAATGTCCATCTATAAAACGAGGAATTCACACAGATGATTCCAACTTGAATCCAGAACCGAGGTTTCAGGTCACCCCCTTTGCACAACTGCAACCCGCGCCTGTAACAAGAAGAACCTGGTTCTCAGTATACGGGATTGATTAATCTCCCCGGGCGGAACCCACCTCCCATCACGGTCACCTTCTTCTGCACTGATGCTTTGCTCAGCGCAGTCGTGTTCAGGCTGTGCGGCACAAATCACGGCCTTAGCATAAGCTAAAAGCAAAAAAAAAGAAAAAAAGAAAAAAAGGAACCTGACTCCATATTGTTTTCCTCCTCACCACAGGATCTGCCTGCTTTCACACACTCTCAGAGCTTGAAGCTCGTCTCACACTCTTTGTCTGGAGTTTTTAGCCGACCTCTGGGAGGCTGGTCTAGTAGGAGCTTACTCAGCCATAGTGCAAGGTCCCTATTTGTTTTGTTTTGCTCTATTTTGTATTTGTGGATGTTTGCATAAGATCAAGAACGTATCCCTCTATTCTTACTTTCCCAAGAATTTTTTTTTATCATACATGTGTATTTGAATTTGTCACATGCTTTTTCTTCATTTGTTGAGGCAATCGTAAGCTGTTTCTCCTTATCTTCAAATGTGGTACATCATATTCCTGAAGTAAATCCAACTGAGTTGTGATGTATTGTTGTTTATCATATTTCTGAATTTAGTTAGCATTTTGACTAGGAGTTTTGCATCTGTTCATGACAAAGATCGTGCTGCTAATGTGTCTTTATTGAGATGTTCTTTTCAGACTTTACATGAAAGTTACATAAAGATGAGTAAAAACTTTTTTTATTTTTCTATTGTCTGGGAGTGTTTGGAAGAATTCACCAATGAAGCCAACTGGATGACGAGTGTTCTTGGATTGAAAGGATTTCATATAATCCTACATCTAATGAAGTCAACATCTTCATCAGACACAGGATTATACAAACATTCGATTTCTTGTGAGTCAGTTTTTAAAAAGCTGTATTTTTCTAGAGATTTCACTATTTTATCTAAATTGTTAAATTTATTTTCAATAAAATCCTGATACTAGCTTTTTAATAACTGTGGTTTCTGCAGTAACGACTTACTCTTTACCCTCGGTGTTGGTGATGTTGGCTGTTTCTCGTTCCCTGTCTGGCCAGGCCTCTGTCAATTCGGCCTTTTTCAAGAAGGTGACTTTCGCGCTCTCTCCTTCCTTCTATCTAAGGTGTGAATCTTAAGTTTTCTTTTTTTTTTTCCCATCATTTTTTAGTTCAGCCCGACATACTCTTTTTATGTGGGACATTTTCAGTTCTCGTTATCATAACTCATTTTATATTGAAGTTCGAGTCAACCATTTGACAATTTCTTTTCTTTCTGTGGCACTCCCTCCGCGCTTCATTCCTCTCTTTTTTTCTTTTCTTTTGCCTAATTACACTATTTGTAGAAACCAATGCTCGTCTCCCCCTCTTTACCTGATGGTTGGATAGTCTTCCCTTGTCCTTTAGGCTGGCGCGCTCCCTCAGCTTATCTATAAGTATTTTACCACTCCCCGAGCAACGTCAGGGTCCCCCCTGCCTTCCGGCCGATTGTTGTCGTGTTTGGAGGTGAGAGTTAGCCAAGCTTCTAGATTTTGAGGAAACGATGGATTCGCATGCAGGTGCGAGACGTGATGCAGAGACATCCGCATACCCGCCCCTCGCATCCGGCATCTTCAAGGTGTCGTACGTCACACCCACGGCACGACACCGCCGCCGTCCGCCGGTCTCGCCCGGGTTCCCCCATTACGCTTTCTACCTGTATTTCGTTCTATCCATTTTAGGCCATGCGTAGGTCCGTGTAACGTGGCAGCAGCGAAGACGCAGCGGAGTTCCGTCGCCACGAGGATCCCTAACACCTCCCGCCCGCCCACACCTCCGTCCCTAAGCCTCGCAACATCAATCCACTCTCCACTTATGTAGTTTTGTCATCCTGCTTTATTTATACTACTTTTCATAATATTTCTTTGCACGAGCCTTTTAAAGCATGGCTCTGAGTATTACGATTCACACACGAGACTTGCCACAGTCCACTGGCATCAACCTTCTGCCAGGTTTAGCAAAGTGTGGAAACCTCACTCACACTCAGGTCCCGGGATCTTCTCTACCATCAATGCCATCGTCTCGGTATTCGATGGCGTTACTTTTTGTTTCGATCATGAGATATCATTTAAAAAACTCGTGAGGAGGATGGGCTCTTGTATATACTGATATTTCTGTTCTTTTTCTTGTTCCTTCTTCACTCCTGATGCTCTAAGAATTTTTTTTTTTATTTCCTTTCTATCTGAAGAACTTTTAGCCATGTCTAAGGGTTGGTCTTCATGTGACACAGTTTTCTTTTGCTTTATGAATGTCTTTATTTCCCCTTCATTCCCAGAAGACCATTTTCCTAAATATAAAATTCACAGTTAATAGTCTTTCATTTCACATTTGAAAAAACAATCTCCATCTGACCTCCGCGGTTGCGGCTGAGAAATCCGCTGTCAAAAAATCATTGTCCCCCGCAGGGAACGTGCTATTTCTCTTCGGCTGCTTTCAAGATTTTATTCTTCGTCTTTTGTTTTCACAAGTTTAACAATGATGTGATTCAGCATGAATTTCTCGGAGTTTTTCCTGTTGGAGACTCACATGGGTACTTGATTCTGTACATTTATGTCTTTCTATAAATTCAGGAGTTTTCAGCTCCCAATTTCTTTGAGTCCAGGTTTTCAGCAAGATTCCTTTAAACACTTTTTCAGACCTATTCTCTTCTCCTCTCCTTTTTGGATTCCAATGATCCAAATGATAAACCTTTGTGATTGTCCTTCAGGCCCCTGAAGCTCTGTTCATTTTTTTTTTCAGTCTATTTTATCTCTATGTTCAGATCGTATCAATTATCTCGCTCTGTTCTCGAGGCCACTGATTCCATTTTCTGGCATCTCCATTCTACCATCGAATCCATCCTTAAAAAAAAAAAAAGATTCTGTTCTTGAAATGTTTGGTTTTATAATTTTTTCTTTGGTTCTTTATAGCTTTTTTTCTGAGATTGTATATTTTTTGTTTCAACAAAAGTTGTGATTTGTTTAAGCATTATGGTGATGGCTGCTTTAAAATCTCTGCCAGATAATTTCAACTTCTGACTTATGTCAATGTTGGTATCAGTTGATTGTCTTTTGTCGTTCAAGTTGTGAATTTCGTATTTCTTGGTACCAGAAGTGATTTTCAATTATATCCTGGGCATTTAGGTTCTTATGTTAGAATACTCTAAGTCCCATTAATTATTATTATTCTTTAAGTAGACAGGAACCTTGCTTAGGTTCAGCGTACAGGTTTGTGGACTATGGCTTCAGTGACAGTTTAATTTTCAGCACCTGTGCAGTATTATTTCTATCTATTTGGTTTCTCCGTCTCTACTGGGACCCCACCTTAGTCTTGCCAGTACTGCCCGAGGTGGGGCGCGGGGGAGGGGAGAGCACACGTTGAAGCAAAGTTTCGGGATGAAGCGGGCTGCGATGAGGTGCGACGTGTGCTGAAGCCCCCACGACCACTGGGAAGACGAAATTTTAGATCGAGTGAAAAAGATCAGAAATTAAAGCCGTGCACTAGAAATATTTATATAACATAAAAGAACAATAAGAACTATATGCGACAAGTAGAAAACAGATTTAAAAACTGGCAGCCACAGATCCATCCATACCATTTAATAATTACATTAAATGTAAATGGATGAAACACCTATCGATTGTCAGACCGGACGAAAAAGCAAGACTCGACTATGTGCTGCACACAGAAAATACACCTCACATTCCGAGGCACAAATAGGTTCAAATCACGTGGATGAGGAAAGATGTAAGATGCCAACAATGTCTACGAGAGAGATGTCCACGCTGGCAACAGCTGAAATAGTCTGTAAGGGTAAAAGTATCGTCAGAGACAAGGAGATGCATTTACTAACGATAAAGGGGTCACTATTTCGGGAAGATAAAACAATCGTAAATATATATGTAATTAACACGGAGGCCAAAATGCATGAATCAAATGCATGAGTCAAAAAGGGAAATGTCCAATTTGTCAATCGAATTAGAAGTTTCAATAACCCTCTTTCGATAATTGATAGCACAACTAGTCAGAAAAGCAGCAAGAATATAGAAGACTGGAAGAACAGTCCTCACCAACTGGATGGAGATTTCTAGAACATTCCACCCATAGACTGGAGAGCAAATATTATTTTCAAGTACACATGAAAGATTCTCCAGGACAAACCATGTCCTAGGCCACGAAACAATTTCAATACATTTAGAAGATTAAAATCATATAAAATATGTTTTCAGACCACAGTGAGATTAAGTAAGAGATCCACGCAGAAATTATTTTGGGGAAAACCCCAAATATTTGGAAATTAAACAGAATACTTCTGAAAAACCAGGGGATCAAAGAAAAAGAAATAAGGGAAAGTTTTAAATGTTTTACATTGAATTAAAATTAAAACAGATATCAAGATTAACGGGCTTACAGGGAAATTTACCTCTTTCACATTTGTACGAGTGAGGAAGGGTGTCTCAGATCAATAACCCCAAATCAATAACTTTCCAGTTCAAGGAACTAGAAAGAGCAAGGCAAAGCGAGCCCGAAGCAGGCCGGAGGGGCGCGCGTCTACCCGCTCGCTCCACGCGGGGGCGTCACGCCCGGCACGCGCAGAGCTGGCGGCCGGGCCGGGCCGGACCGTGGGCCGCAGCCGCCGCGCCGAAGGGACGGCGGCCTCGGTGGCATGGCACCGGCCGGGGGTCCCTGGGACGCGCGCGCGGACCCGCGGGCCCGGCTCCCCGACTCCGCGCGCGGGCAGAGCCTGGCGGGGAGGCGCCCGCGCGCCTGACTCCCACCCGCGTCGGGTCTGCGCGGAGCCCCGCTTCACGCGCCCCGGAGCTGAGGCCCGGGGCCCCACGAGTGCAGGAGGGGAACGCGGGGGCGGGCCGGGCTGCAGCCCCGAAGCTCGGGGGCCCTTCGGGAGCCCGGCCTCCTCGCCTGCGGGCCGCCGTGCCGCGCTCTGCTGCTGCGGCCACTGCTGTTCCGGAAACTTCTCTCGGTGTCAGCACAGGGCGGTCACAGCCTCCTGCTGGGAACCCCCCCACCCCCCACAGCCTGATCGTGGCAGCAGCTCAGGGCCCCGTCCTGCGGGTCCTCCGGCCGCCGCTCGCCAGGTCTGCACTCAGAGCTTCCCAGCCAGGTGACAGTGACCGGGCGTCGCCCCTCTCAGCGGGTGACGAGCGGCGTGTCCTGCGGGGCGCACACGCGGCAGGGCGGGTGGCGGCCCCGCCGTCCCGGGCCCTCGCCGGCCGCGGCCTCCCTCCCCCATCGCTGCGCTCTGCGCGCGCGCTCAGGCTCTCCCCGCGGGCGACGTGTGACTCAGTGGGCCCTTGTCCCGTGTGGGCCTGTGGGGGAGGCACCTCTACGTGTGGACGCTCGCATGTCTGGGACACCCTGTCGTGGTGACAAGTCCATCCTCGCCGATGGGATTTTACGGTTTTCCTGGTTTTCCCAGTAGCTCCTTCTGGGGAGCATTCCTTTCCAGAAAACTGAGTGTGGAAACGGCCTCCTCCCCTGCTCCCGCGAAGGCACAGCGGCTCCGGTGGCCAAAGCACCGCCCCCCCCTCGGGGAGCAGGCTCCCGCCCGGGGTGGCACCCAGCGCACCTCAGCTCTCAGGTGGGCAAATCGAGAGGCGGATGCTTAGCTGAGGCTGTGATCGCTCCTAGCTGGGTGGGAAAGAGCATGAGATTAGGCGTCGTTGCCTGATTTCCAGAACTTCCTGATTTTTGAAGGGGCCAGAAATTTTTTGAAAACGGTACAAAGCCAGGCCGCTGTGCTGTCCGGATGCCGTGCGCCTGGGCCCTCAGCCCCGCTGCTGCAGGCAGGTGGCGCCCAGGCCCCTGCCGCCCCGCCCGGGGAACTCTGGTGTCCGGCCCTGGTGGTTACAGCTGCCTTGGAGGGAGGGGAGCCGCGGCCCAGCCTCCCCCGTGTGTCTCAGATTCCTCGCCTGAAAGATGTGAGCGGAGAGCGCTGCTCCCCGGCTCCCCGGGGTCTGATGAGCCAGCGCGCGCCCTGCACCTCAGGCAGGGAGGCGGCCGCCGCTCCCCCCTCCTTGTCCACTTCACCTCGGGCGGGGGGCCGCGGGGGTGTTCCAACAAGGGGAGTGCCAGAGACAAGCCAGCGAGGAAATGTGCTGAGCGTGGCACGTGGCAAAGGACCACGGGGTCAGAGACCTCTGCCCGGGGCCACCGTTCAGCGTCTGGTCCCCAGAACAGGGTGGGGGTGCAGGGGAAGGGGCGCTCCACGCTGCCTCTGTGGGAGAGAGCCCCGGGCTTCAGAGGCGACCTTCCCGATCAGCTGTGCTTTGCGGTCAATCGATTAACATTTTCTTCCGAAAGTTTCCAGAAGTGATCGGGGTTGTCCCGGGCGTCAGGGCAGCGGTGGGGTGACGGGGAACAGCGGTTGGTTCCTCTTCTGCCCCCTGCCATTTCCTACCTTCGCGGGGGGCGGGGGGGGGTGAGTCATCGCGGGCTTCCATTCTCATTCAGTAGCCGCGAAGCTGCCTGAAGTGGGGCAAACAGGAAGTGAGCCGAGCAAGGCCTGCGGAGACCAGGACGCAGGGGACCTGCTCGCGGCTCAGAGACTCCCGGGCGGTCACCACCCGGGACGCCGCAGGGTGACGACCCTGACCCGGCGGGCTCCACCCGCGGAGCCGGGGAGAAACGCGCCCCTGCTCCGCCCCTGCTCCGTCCCTGGCTCCGTCCCTCGCCCGCCCCTCCGTCCTTCCTCCTGGTGCCTGCGGAGCGAGGCGTGCTCCCGCTGGGCACAGTTCCCCTCTCGCCACCCAGGGCGTGAGTGTGCAAGGCGGGGCCACAGGTGCCTCGTGAGCATGGGCACAGGTCCCGGCACGTAGGAGCCATGAAAGGACCACGCAGTGCTGCTCTGACCGTGGACCGCAGCCCTGCGGACATCAGGGCCCCAAGGACAAACGGCTCTTCTGCCCGTCGCCCCGCACGACGGGGCTCAGCGTCCTGCCTTCCGCATTGTCAGTGTTCAGTAAATACCCAAGGAGTTGATGGAAGCTTTACACATTTATCGAGAACCTTCTGGAGAATGAGCCGGAGAGAAAATAATAAGATGCATTCCTCGTCTTTTGAGGAAGGATGCAGTGGGCTGGGAGGACTTTCGGGGATGCTGAGACTGGACCGTGCTCCCAGAAAGGGCTGGAGAAACAGGAAGATGCAGGTAAAGAAGCCACGTGGCCGTGTGTTTGAAGCACGTTTTCTTATTTTGCCCCTTTCCGTAATATTCCGTTACGAAGAAGAAGAAGAAGAAAACGAGGTCGGACCTCAATCCAAGTCTTTCTGGCTCTCCAAAGAAAAATTTTATTCCTGTGGGAATGTCTTCCACCGGAAAACAGGAAGCAGGAATAAAATGAGGAGAGGGCGGAGGGAGGAAGGGCGAGGCCTAGGACGCGAGCCTGGGGAAGCGCACGCGCAAACCTGAGGGCAGAGCGGGGTTCGCCTCCAGGGGAAAATGCCGGAGACTCAGAGAGGTGCCGCCGAAGGCCGCCGCCAGCGCGAGGGCTGCACTCGGGACCGCGTCCTGTGCTGAGAAAGGGGAACTTTGAAGGGGTGTTCAAAGGACAATCAGCATTCTAGGAAAGTTAGTCAGACTCTTACATACGATAAATAAAAAGGGGGCTGTCCAGAGGCGGAGGGTGGGGGTTGTCGCGAAGGCCCCGAGGAACGATGCTGAGAGCCTTGCCAAGGTCACCCACCCGTCCCTCCATCCGAAGTCACCCACCCGTCCGTCCATCCGCCCCTCCATCCCTCCGTTCACTCTCCTAAGTATTCTCTTAAGTGTCTCTTTTTTAATTTTTATTTTTATCATTTTAGGCAAGGAACCCCTTGGTTGACCTCGCAAATTGCAAGGACCTTGTCAGCTCACAATCCCTTATTATTATTATTTTTTATGCCTACAGCACCTGGTCTCCCTGGGTGGTCCCCCGTCCAAGTACTGACCAGGCCCGAACCCTGCTCAGCTTCCGAGATCAGACGGGATTGGGCATGTTCAGGGCGGCATGGCCGTAGACTTAAGTATCCCTAAGATGCTCTTCCAGATGCTGGAAATACAGCAAAGGAACAAGATGGGGTGACGTTTTTCCTGGGGGGATGGGGAAAGGAAGAACTCCAGAGGGCGGTAGGCAGGGTGCCGGGGTCGGGCGGAGGGGCTGGTGACGAATGAGGACAGGGCCGGCCTCTCCGCGAGACGTGGTCTCCGAGTGGCTGACGAGCAGCGGCCGTGGAGGCCCGTGGGGGGGCATGTGGCACGGGCAGACGGAGGGCCAGGCCCCGGATGGCAAGGGCCTGGGGTGACCCGAGGACGGTGGCAGAAGCTCTGGCCGCGAGAGTCTGGGAAGAGGACGGAGGCCTGAGCAAGGACCGGGGTCAGCCTGGGGTCGGGAGACAACGCGAATGAGGCCCCGGAGGACCGCGGCCGGTCCGTGCCGTCCTCGCGGGGTGCGGAGGGGTTCGAGGGTGGCTGCAGCCTGGGCAGGCCCCAGCTCCGGGGGGCCCAGGAAGGAGAGACGAGTGGCGTGCTCTGGGCCGGGGGGAGTTTTGGGTTCACACGGAAGCAGGGTGGGAGCGAGGGGTAGCCGGCGACTCCTCTGTGGCTTGGGGCCTCTTTCCCTTAAGGGCGAAGCGACGTTCTTTCAGAGCCCGTGGAGTTTCCAAAGCTGGAGTCGCTGACGGCAACACAGGGGCAACGCGCCCGCCGCCTGGGGAAACGCGGTCACAGCGCTCGCGCCGACCGTCCGCGGATGCGAAGTGGCAAAAATGGCGTTTCCGTGAGACCGCGTGTCACTGGCCTCCAAGTTTAGTCACAGAGAGGTAGCTCTCCTGATCTCAGAATCGTTTTCGAGTTGGTTAGTGATTAAACCAAACAACTGACCAACCGACCGACCAACCAACCAACTAATCAACCAGCCAATGTAACAGGCAAATACATGAAAAGCACAACCAGTGAGCTCAAGACAGACAGGAGGGGAGATGGTGCCGGTTTGGGGGGAGCGCCCCGGTTTGGGGGGAGCGCCCACTGAGCAATCTCGGGTGAGAGAGAACACACGGGGTGAGCCAGGGGGCCCCTCGCCGAGCTTTCCCGTCTGTCCGAGTCAGGACAAAGGGCAGGAGCCGCAGGACACGTCGGTCACAGCGGATGGTGCTGCGCGTCTGCGTACAGCCCTCCTCAGTCCCGGACGTTGCGGGGGGCTGTGTCCGCAAGGAGCACAGCGATTCGCAGCATCCTCGATTAAAAATGTGCCCGGAGCACAATCACCCCAAGTGGATGTGTCTCTCGGCACTGGCGGGGGAGTCACTCTGCCCACTCAGTGTCCGAGCGGTTCCGTGGGGTCTTTGGGGACAGAGAATGGGGCCCGGGGGTGTCCATTTCTGGGGATTTGGCTTAGTACTGGGACGAAGGCTGCACGACCTTGAAGAAGTGGTGGCCGCGGTCCCTGCTCTCCCTGGCAACTGTGGGTCCCACTCGGCAGACAGCTGGGCGTGGGCCCCCCGCAGTGCAGCTGCACCCGCCCCTGCCGCCCGCAGCGGCCACACTCTGCTGAGCCCCCTGCCACCCTCTGCCGCCTGGCAGGGGCGCGGCCTCGCCCTGGCGAGTGCCGGCTTCCTGGGGACAGCGGGCTGCCTGTCATCTGACTTCCCCTCCGCCAGGCTGGAAAGTGCTCCCGGCTGGGCGGGTGGGTGTCCCGGGCGGGTGGGTGTCCCCTTGCACCCCGGTCAGAAGTCTCCGGCAGAAGGCCCTCCGGCCTCCCCCCTGCCCCGGGGCCTGTCACACGCGGTGCCGTCTCCAGACACCTGCAGGCATTTCCACGGCCTCCGCTTGTGCCGTTCAAAATCTGTAATGGAAACAAACGAAACCCACAGCCTTCCCCGTGTGAAAACGCAGCGGGGAGGGGCAGGGACCCGGCGGCCTCTGCAGGGCTCCTGCAGGGAAGCTGTCTCTCCGCCTCTCCCACTCCGGCTCCCTGGGACAGGTGTCCGCCTGGCACTCGCTTTTCCAGCCGCGGTGACTCCTCTGCTCCTTGCGTCCTTTGCTCTGCATTCCTGGCTGCAGGAGCAGCGAGGAGCAGTGGGGAGCAGCGGGGAGCAGGGGGTGGGGGGGAGGGGCGCAGCCTCCCCTCCCGGCAGGCGTTGCAGGGCAGGAAGCCACCGCCGCCCCGGCTGCAGAAACCGCAGGCTCCTGCCGCCGCCGCCCGTTTGTGCCGTTCCCGACGTGCCCTCCGCCAGCAGCGAGCTGGGCGCCTCTTCCTGGCTTCTCGGCGGGACCGGGGAGGGCACCGCTGGCTCCGAGCCACATGGCTGGGACCTCAGGCCCTGCGCTGGGGCTGTGGGGGCGGGGGCCCCGCTCGGCAGCCCCCCACCTCCTGTGCAGAAAGGGGGGACCCACTTCTCGTCAGGGGCTCTGAGCGAGCAGGGGTGCACTTTTAGCTGCCACCGATCCATGCAAAAGTGGATGTCACTCTACCCAGTGAGGAGGAGGGGCGCCCTGGGGTGTGCCTGGCCGAGAGGTGCACCCCGGCCCCCACTTCTGTACCTTTGCACCCTCTCTCTGCCCAGAGCACCCTCTTCCCTCTCACCTGCCTGGTCCCGACTCAGCCTGCGGTCTGAGCAGGACCCCTGCCCTCACCCCAGCTGCTGGGCGCCCCGCGGCCCTCTGGCCCCCTCCGGGCATGGAGCCGCGAGCCCCTGGCCCTGAGCTTCCCGGGGGACACAGCCCTGACGCTCTCTGGCCCAGCAAAGGGCCTGGCTGTGGAGGCACCTGGACCCCACTGGCCTCGGCCATCTGGGGGCACAGTCAAAGCAGGAAGACTCCACACCACCCCGAGCCCCACCCAGGGCCCTGTGGGTCCCGCCCCCATGACACGCCCAGGCCTCCTGACCTCAGGACCTGAAGGCCAGCCAACGGCCAGCGCCCGCCAGCCCGCCGGTCACTCGGCCAGCAGTCCGGGAAGGCAGCGCTGGGCAACCACGGCGCCCCGGCTGCCCCGCGGCCCCAGGGTCGCTGCCGCGTGCAGACAGGGAAACCGAGGTTCAGGCTCATCCGGGTTAGCGGCGTGAAACGGCGAGCATTGCGCGGCGCAGTCCACTTTGTCGCTGGCCGCGCGGGGCGGCACGCGGCGCGGCGTCAGGGCCCCGAGCACGGGAGCTCCTGCCGCTGTCACCCCGTGGGCGCTGAGGCCGCCGGTGCCCGGTGACTCCATCTGAGACTTGCGTCGTGGACGGGACGCCGATGGCGCGCCGGGAGCCGCACGCGGGCCGGTCCAGCTCCCGCTCCGCCCCGGGGGCGGGGCTCTCAGACACCTGCCGCACCGGCCGCTGCGGCCGCCCGGAGCCCAGGCCGGGCGCTGGCCGGGAGCAGGGACGGCCGTGTCAGGACAGACAGGTGCGCGCAGCCTGAGCAGGCCACGGGGGCGGCGGGGGCGGCCGCCGCGCCGTGATGACCCCATGCCCCGGGGAGGGGACGTCGCATAGCGAATAAGAAACCTGGAGGCCATGAAAGAAGGAAGGAAGGTTTTTCCTCTTTCTCGGACGAGGGGCTCGTCTCACCCGTTTGCACAGGGCCCTGCACAGTGTGGCCGCCCGCCTGGCGGACACGGACCCGGGCCCCGGGTCACTGCTGCGGCACTGCCCGAGACCCCCCGTGTGGTCTGGGCTTCGGACTGCAGTTCTGCGGGCGGAGCAGGACCCCCGGCCCCTCATCCAGCTCGGCCTGGGCGGGAGCCGAGGGCCCCGGGGCTCGGGGCGAGGCTGCCTCCCCCGCCAAGACGAAGAGTCTGGTCTAGCGTTTGAGAGCCGCATTCTCAGCCCCCGCGGCTAAAATAAGGCCGCGATGTCGCATCTGCCGCTCCGTGCGCCCGGAAATGGGGAAGTGAAATTCCCAGCGACTGGAAGGACGGTCGCGGGGCCCTCCGTGTGGCCGGCGTGGCCGCCCGCGCCCCGAGGCCCGGAGCGAGGTCGGGGCTCCGCCCGAGTCGCGGGGGGGGGGGGGGCACACTCCGCGGGCAGTGGGGGGCTCCCGGCCAGCCGTCCTCACTGCTCGCCGTCCTCCCCTGACGGGCTCTAAGCCCCAGGGCCAGCCACAGGAGCGCCGGCCCTGAGCCGCTGCCCCCGTCGTCCCAGCGCCCGGCCTCGGGGGTACGGGGGTACGAGTCGGGGACGTGGTCCTGTCGGGGCCCGGGGTGCTTCCTGGCTCTGTGGAAGGTGAACTTTACTCTCCAGTGGGCGCCGCAGGGACAAACCTTCGCCCCTCCTCCCAGCGGCGTGACAGAGGACACAGGTCCGGCTGTGAGGGTGGCGCTTACCCCAGCCAGTCACCCCGCGGGGTCGGCCCAGGGGGGCGTCCTTGACGCCCTTGCCGGTAACTCGCGCTAATGCGCTTCCTACACCGCTTAGATGCGGTTCAGGTTTTTTATTTTAAAATCGTACTGGCTCAATAGGTATTAAATTATTGTTGTTCAAGTTGCATTGTGGTCAGGTCATGGGGTTGACCGTTAATTCTATCTCCTCTGGAGCATGAGACACATGTCGATTTTATGAGGATCCATATTACATCTCTCATGCTTACTGAAAATATGTCTGTCTATTTTTCTTTTTATTTCGTTTCTATTATGTGCTTGTTTGATAGACGTTTCCCATGTTTCTGTTCCAGTCCATTACTTGCTTTCTTCACAATTTGTTATATCGGCTCAAATTTTTGAAAATTATGAAAACTTTCTAATATGTACTTTGCTATTCATTTCTGAGATTTGCCTATATCATTGGTTTTCCCAGAATTCACGTCTCAGGGCTATCTATCTAGTTCATTTTTGTGTATTTTCTATTGGATCGAGTGGCAACGGGTATTTTCTCAAGAAGAGAGCTCCCGACCTCAGGAGTGGGAAGACGTTAAAACTCGCCACCTTAGCCCTGAGCCTTCCATGACCCGAAGCCTCTGAACGAGGCTGTCCAGGAACCTAAGAGCCCAGAGCAGAAGTCCCATCCCCGAGCAACACCAGGGGGCCGCACGATGACCCCACGTCCTCCCCGGACTGAACGGGGCCACCTGCTGTGGCTGGGGAGCTGGGCTTCCCCCCACTCCGGGAGGGCCTCGGAGTCCTAAGGAATTCCCGCATCTGCCCTTTATTCTTGGAAATAGACTTCAGTCTCTATATGTAGACTCTTGTGAATGGCTGGGGTGTGAGTTTTATTGGATCACATTCTAACGCTTTTGGATCAAGCTTTTCTCTATTATTTTAACAAGGGTGAGAAGACCAGAAAAACAACATTAACTACAATACCGCGGGAAGAGCGCTGCCTGCTTTTTCGGTTTGCTACAAAGTAACGAATTCGAATTCCTCAGACTCGGCTCTTACAAACATCAGCCCCTCATCACGGAGCCGCACTGCCACAGCGAGCGGTCACTTTGTGGGACACATCGTTTTGGTCTCAGCTGTCTCGAATATCTCTATTTCTCCAGGGCATATTGGTTAACTATTTGTATCATTTGGGGCTTCGGTCTGAGTCAGCACTATTAATAATTTGCCCTTTGCCTTAACGGGGCTGTCCAGGGGATGGGGATCCCTGGTCCAAACGGCATGAGCTTCCTGTTCCGGACAGCGACGGGCTGAGTTGCATGCTGCGTCACGGAGTGATAGATGGGTACTGACCTGGCTGCTTGCCCGCGTGCTCACGTGAACTCGGGGTCAAGAAAGAGAAGTGTTTCCATCATGTGGCCCCTGCACCCCGAAGCCTCAGGAGCCAAGAGGTGGGGTTGCTCAGACCCCTCTCCCAGCGCGCGGAGCGTGTGGGTCACAGCCCGACGCGGTGCCTGTGTCTGTAGCAGGTTCCCAGGTGCACTGCTTCCGAAGGGGCGGCCTCCGAGGCCCCGGACTGGACAGCCACTGTTTGCGAACAGGACCCAGCCTGGATTTGTTCGCCTTGCAGACGTTCACGGAGCTCCTGACGATACGTGATGGAGAAGTTTCAGATCCTGTTTTTGAAAGCTCGTAACATCACGGCATCAAAACCAACTTGACTAAACCAAGATTTGGGGGCAGGAGGTCCCAAAAAGCTGCACCCTGGAAGGACCATGGTGTCGCAGGGCGGCTCTCTGAAGCTTACTTTTCCCATTTAAACGCTCGTCTCCCAAGGCGGAGGCAACATGAGAAGGGCTGAGCAGAAGTGGGTGCGCGGTGTGCTTACGGCCCAGCCCACCTGGCCGCGCCGGGCGCCCTGCCCACCGTGACATGCCCCTCTAATCGTCACGCCCGCCCTGGCTTACCAAGCATGCTTTTAAGTACTTACAAATACTAATGAAACCCTCTAACCCGTGCTACGGTGAGGCGCTGTTATCAGCCCCGTATTGCAGATGAGCGAACTGAGACGCAGAGAGGCGGAGTTGTTGGCCCAGGGAGACACGGCGAGTCAGAGCTGGGCTTGGAGCCCAGGCGGTCTCACTGTGGACCCCGGGCTTTTAACCATGGCGCCTGACCCCCGGCGGGGAAGCAGGAGGAAGGAGGAGCGGGCACGTCCCAATTGCCAAACCGGGGACAGCTACAGCTTCTCAGCTGGGTGATGGGGGGCCGGGAGAGCAGGTGGGAGAGAAAAGGAAAGTAAGTTCATCAAAACCAGACACGCGTGAGTTCAAGGCATAACTTCGCCATGGAGTACTGGAGCTGAGCCTCAGTTTACTCATCTGCAAAGCAGGAAGAGTAATGTCTGCCTCTAGGGATGTCGCAGGAACTCAGAGATGCACAAAAATGGCCCACGGTGTCTAGGCTCAGTCGACGATCAGAAAATGCCAGTTCTCGTGGCCCTGGGCCTCCTTCGCCAAAGGAGATTTATCATGGGCGGGCCCGGGCAACGCTGCTCCCTAAAGTGCGCCCGGCGTGGAATCCGGACGGCCAGCAGCAGGCACCTGAGTCCGTAGGAAGCACTGCTCCCTCCGCCCGTGGGCTGCGTGCGAAACGCTGGCGGGAGGGGGAGGGGGAGCAGGGCCGGCGAGGCGAAGGGCATGCGGATTTCTCACCTGACTACGGGCTCCATTACTGCCTCTCACACCTCATTTCCTCCGTGCCCCTAAGTGTCCACAGCCCACGAACGGCCCCATGGCCCTGGGACACCGCTGGCCAGGCCCAGGTCCGTGGCCCAACCCTGCCCCGTCCGGCAGAGTTTCCCCCCTCCCCTCCTCCCGCCCCGCCCCAGTGGTTGGGCTGATTGATCTCGTTAATTGGCAAAAGCTATTTATTTCCTCTCTAATAAATACTTCTTAATTCAATTCATCTTCTTCCCAGGACGTGTGCTAAATCTCGAGCCGGAGCTCTACGCGCAGAGGCTCCGTGATGCGGGGAGCTCGCCGTAACGAACGATTCATTCTTTCCAGAACATTAGCCCAGCGTTTTTAATAACCTGCAGGAGCAATCAGGTCCACACAGCGGCACAATGGCCAGGCTTCTGGCCCAATTTATCCTCTTAGCCAGAGCCTCACTGTAATTCACGAGCTGGAAACGCATCCGCTGTAAATTGGGAATTTAGAAGTCGCCTTGATAGAACGCAGCAAAGTCCTCTGCTCTGACTCTGAGCATGGCTAATGGAGGGCTTATCGCTAACTGTTATTAAATTATGTGGATATTGTGTTTGTGGTTGCCGTGACCCATTACATACTGTAGCATCTTCATTTAAATGGCACAGCGGGACAGCTTTTCAATGACCTATTAAAAAATAACTGAGTAATCTATAATAAAGGATCTAGTCTATTAACATTTCTAAATCGAATAAAATCTCCTTTCTCTTTCAGATGGTCAGGTTGACAAACTAAAGACCAGCAGTTGTTCAGGAAGCGGCAGAGTTGGGGGCCCCTCGCACGCTCAGGGTGGGCGCCCTGGCTTTGCTACAGGGATCCCCTGAGAAAGAACTTCACGTCCTCCGCCTTCCGTCCGGCTTCCGGATCCCGCATTTTCTAAGTGTCCCAATAATCAGACTGAAAATGCAATTCCCGAAGTTCACCGGGAAAAGGAAAACATACTGCGTTTGCCTGTGAGAGAGGTCCAAGTCTGGAAAACTCACCTTTGGGTCGTAAACGGGCAGACGCTTCAGCGAAGTTAAGGGTCCAGCCCACGCCTTCCCACTGAAAGGCAGGCAGAGAGCCTCCGCGTCTTGAACAGGCCAGGATTACAGCGTATAATTCAACCTCGCAGCCAGGGTCACCCACAGCATGGGTGACTCACTCCCCTGTCCCCCCCCCCCCCCGTCTTCTCGCTCCCTCTCTCCAATGTCCTACCCGGAGGACTTAGAAATCATAGGTCTGTCTTTTTTGTTAAACAAAGATATTTCCTTGCCTAAAATAATAATAATAATAATAATAATAATAATAAATATAATATAATATAATAAATTAGCAATTGTGAAAGTCTCCTGTTAGATTTTATTACATGAGAAAGCCAAAACTTGGGAAACAACATCCTTAAATTGCATCAATAGGGAAATGATTAAGTCAAAAATGACGTATCCATATTATGGCATATTGGGCATTTTTTAAGAGAATAAAATATGTGTCAAGTTGGAAAACTGTTCATGACATTTTCAGTTTTTCTTAAGTGCTGAGCGGATACGACATTATAAACGCGTGTGAACTGTGGAGAACAGTGACCCCACAGCCGCGAGCTCGTCTAGGGAAACCGGCCGCGTGGCTGCGCCGAGGGCCTCGGAGTCCCCTTGGTAGGCTGACCCCTTCCCGTCCCCGCTGCAGGTAAAATGAACCTTGAGTTCATTCCCCTGTGTTCCCTAGAAAACTATTCTTATATTTTAACATCCGTAAATCATATAGTATTTGTTTTTCCTATCTTTGGACTTCACAGGAATTAAAATGTCCTTTATTTCTTTTGCGACTTGCTTTTTCCACTCAGAAACAAGTGCACGGCGTCCATCCATGCCGATGTGTAAGGCGGGGTGAGTTCGCTGCGGCTGCTGGGCCGTGTCCCGGCGGAAGCGCATGTCACGGTTTAAAAAAATATTCGTTTGCCAGTGGAACTTCTTATCTCTTACAGTTTTGTTATGACAAAGAGCGCTACTACCCTTTATGTTCTTGAATATTTTAATTTTTTCCAATCTGGCGATATGATAACATGGTTTTAATTTGCATTTACCTAATTACTAATGAGGACGGACATTTTTCATGTGTTCGTAAGTCATTTAAGTTCTTTTGTTAGTGCCTGTTCAAGCCTTCTGTCATTTTGCTATTGCTTTATTATCAATTTAAAAAATCTGATTTGTAAGGGTTCTTTAGATATGCCGAAAATGAGTAATATACATTCTTTATATATTGTGGGAATGACTATTATATGTATTTGTGAGAGAATCTTCCACTTTGGAGCTTGTCTTTTCATTCTCTTTATATAAGTGTTTAACCTTTTCCTTTTTAAAATGTGGTTTTGTGTGTGTGTGTGTGTGTGTGTGTGAACTTTCCTTACCTCGAGATCATGGAGAAATTTTTCTATATTTTCTTCTAAAACAAAAGTTTTAGAAGTTCACCATTTGGTCTTTAATGACTTGATTTTAGGGGAATAGATTGAGGAAGGGGTTAATTTTTTTTCCCCCCGATGTGGGTAACACGTTATTATCCAACAGTGACACTGGAAAATCTCCTTCTCCATCGTTTGCAGTTCCTACTCCATTATTAACTAATTTTCCATGCATATCGGAGTTCGCTTCTGGGCTCACTATCCTGTTCCACTGACCAGTTCGTCTGTTCCTGCACTGACCCCAGGCCATCTTGGCTGCCATGTTATTTGTAATAATTCATGTTAGTGGGTGAGGCAGATAGCATCATATTTTGGCTCAGAATTTCTCTAGCCACTCACAGCTCTCGGGCCACTTCCACATGGCTTTAGGACCACCTTCTTGAGTTCTTCGGAAAGGAGTTTTGAATGGAATTGATTTGAATTCCTCAATCTGGAAAATCGATCTCTTTAAGATATTGAGTTATTGCATTCATGAACATGGTATACCTCTCTATTTAAGACTGTGATAGTGGGCGTATCTATTTTCCTTGTGTGTGTATTTGTGTTTCTATAGTGTGAGGCTCTTTCTTTACAAGTTTTAAATTATTGTATTTCTTTGCCCATGACGTAGTAACTTTCATAGCCCCTCGGAAATCTCTTTTCCTCAGTCTCTTCTGTTTGATAGAACTAAAATGGCACCTGCCGGTTTGTTCTTTATTTGTGGTTTGTGTCTCGAACCGATTACTACGTCTTTCCCACAGGTTTGTTTTCAATACTTCCGAAGTCCTCTACGCTCTGCGTCTACTGTAGAAAGTACATTGCTCCGTTCATTTTTAAAATCCCATTCGATTTCAGCGAGAGGATTTAGAGCTTTATTTCGGGTAATGACACACATTCCGATTTATTTTTTATCGCTTTGCATTTTCTGTTTCTTCTGCTTTTTGTTGTTAATGTTTCCCTTGCCCTTTCGGAATGCAGTGCTTTTTCTTGACCAGCAGTTTGGAAGTTATTCCTCTTCTTTTCGTGGTCACCGCAGAAATGCTTGCGCACTTAACACACAAAGGCCACACGCATATCTTACGAGGGTCCTCGAGACTTGGGTGATCTAGTTACACTTACAACCCAACGGGACTGTGGCCGGGGCCTTGAGGTCACCTGGGCAGCACTTTTCCTGAGGCCGGAGCTCCTTTCCCGTCTTGTCCTCAGCCCCGCCTGTCTACTCTCAGGGTCCTTTGTCACCAGCCTCGGGGAGAAGGAGGAAGAGGCTTCCACGGGCTCTGTGAAGCTGAGGCAGTGGGAGGAAGCTGCTTCACCTGGGCGTGTCTCTGCCAGGATGAAAACGGCCAAGGAATAATTCCCCTCGTCCCTGAGCTACCCGTGGCGCGACCAAATCCACATGGGCTCAGAGGGTGGCAATGAGAAGCTGGGCCTATCGGCCGCCTCGAGATCTGGGGGCTCCGTCTAGTTGTAAGAATATTCTAAAGCTGTTTTCAGAGAGGGGAACTCTGAGGCGCTGAGAGAGGAAGTGTCTGAGGTCACCCAGGAGTCAGTTGGCAGAACCAGAAATAGACCTCAGGTCTCGCTCTCAGTTCAGGCGAGGCAGCGTGTTCTGCTTTGATGCTGGGGAGGGCGGGAGGGGCACAGACAGACAGACAGACAGACAGGGAAGGAGCTCGGACAGACACCATGTTTGTGAAGTGGATGCTAGAGGCTCATCGATCCTCGGAACAGGGCTTTTTCCTCCCCTTCCTCCCAAGCCCAGCCGAAGCCTCTGCCCGGCCTCCGCGGGCTGGTGTGAGGACCAGGGCGTCCCGGTCCGCAGAAGCCCTGAGCGGCGAGAGCCGCAGCTGCTGACCGCGCACAGGGCTCTAGTGGTTTCGCACTGCTGTCCCTGCCCTGTGCGCTGAGTGCGGACGGTCCTGTGCAAAGGACTTGTTGCTTCCGCCCTGTTGGGGCGTGCCACGGTGGGCCTTTTGCTCCTGGGGAGACCAGCGTGCACCCCTGTCTGATGGGGGCTCTGAATGGTGTCTGGACCCTGTTAGGGACTGCAGGGAGAACGCAGGCTTCTACATGGGCTCTTGCTCAGCTCTGAAACCCCAGCCAGGGCCTTGGGGACCAGAGACAGCAGCGCCCCCCACCCCCACCCTGAGCCCTCTGAGCGGAGGTTTCCTTGGTGGGTCAAAGGTCTCCTCCCCAGCGGGCCTTCTCGAGGTCAGCGCTCAGTGTCCCTGAGGGGACCGAGGCTTACACAATGGCCAGTAGCATATGCGCGCCGACTAAAGCCGTCCCCCTGCTCGCCAGCCTTTCCCAGAAATAAGAGGCTACGGAGAAAACACGAACGGGATCTGGCGAGATTTGCAGAAGTCCAGCTTTCGCTCAGTCAGGGAGAGGGTAAAAATAGCCTCTCGGGACAGATCTCGTCCAGGAAAGCGCACTGCACAATTTCACTTTTTCCAGCTTCCTATTTGGGTTCTCCGTCCGTCTCCGAATCACCCCCTCCACCACGGCCGCCGGAGTGCTGGGGCCTCGGGGTGCAGACGGGGGAGCTGTCGAGGTCCGCTCACAGAAAGCGTGCTGAAGACCGAGCCCGGGAGGGGACCGCAGGCCACGGGGTTGGCCGGACAGGTCCCTGCAGTGCAGGCCCACGCCTCTCGCCACAGAGATTGTCCCCGAGGCCTGGAGCACAGATTCCCGGGGCCCAGAACAAGAGGAACTACCACGGGCCACTTAGTCATCGCACGTCCAGCCATCCCAGAGGAGCTACTGGTTATCTTATTCTGGAAAATCTCCAGGACAGGGACCTTCCCGCTGTCCCCGACCGTGGCTTCCTCTCCATTGGGACACTGACGTCATCGTTCTCCTGGGGGTGATCCAGCCTGTTTCCACCCGGTTCCTCGTTCTGCCCAGATGGTCCCGTTCTCTTCAGGGTCATAGCAATAGGCCGGTGGGTGGAAGGTCCCATCCACCTGCAATTATGGCCATTACCACCTTTTCTCGAAGGACTGTCCAAAGGACTTCTACTTCCCATGGTCAGCAGCGGTGAGGACAGCTCACACCGGGGGGTTCTTAGGACAGTTGGTCGAGCTCGTGGGGTCGTGAGTAGCAGAGTCCCACCCCAGCTGCTCGGGTAAGAGGTTTGCTTTCCTCTTTTGTTTTACTTCCTTTGTTTTTTCCCTAACAAGGACTGAGGGGTGTCTCGCGGTACCCCAGGACTCGCCAGGACTTAGACCCAGCGGCAGGAAAGCCAGAATGACCTTGTGTCCTCCAGGTCTGGCGGGGCCTCTTCCCTGAGCGCCTGTCATGCCTGGGACTGCAGTCCTCGCGAGGCCCGTGTGTGACCAGACGCGCCGGCCCTGATGGTGGCCGCACAACCGTCCTGGAGACTAAAATTTTTCTTCTTTTCCTCAATGAGTAAGTCACGGGTCAGCACTTAAATCCTTCTGACTTCCCAAGTACCAGAGAACACAAGCCATTGGGTCCCACTGCACTGAAGAAAGTCCTCATTTTTAGCTTCTTTCTTTCCCAGCCGAGCCTATGCTTTATCTTCCCAACATAAAAACCTTTAGGTTTTAGGTCACACTTTTCTTAAGAAAACTAAAGTTGTTTTATTTGTTTTCGAATTTCCCATGAAGAGTTCCCAGCTTGTTAATTTTACACTAAAGTTTAATTTTCACCCAATAGATGAAAAGCATGCATTTTTAAGACAACAAGAAATAGAAACAGACATTTTAATATGAAATCACTTGAAGGGAAGAAAATATATTTAAATAAATAATCATGGACCATAAAACATACCAGCATTCCTTGTCTTACGGGTAAGTTTGAATATCTCAAAAAGTAACGAAAGTAACATTAAGTGATGAGACCAAAGGCACAACCAACAAAGGAAAAAGAGATGCATCAGACGTCATCAAAATTAAAACCTTGAGCATTAAGAATGCTAAGTGAAAAGGATTCCCAGATTGGCTGAAATATTTGCAAACTATGCAACTGATATGATTCTGGATGCTAGAATATATAAAGAATGCTTACAACTCGACAAGAAGACACACAACCCAATTAATAAAAGAGCAAAGGGCTTAAATAGACCTTTCTTCAAAGAAGATACACGAATGGCCAACGAACATATGAAAAGATGCTCAAGGTCGTTAGGCCCCGGGGAGATGCAAATTAAAACCATGATAAGATATCACTTTACTACCACTAGAATAGCTATAATATAATGATGATGATGATGATGATGATGATGATGAGTGTCGGTGAGGATGTGGAGAAAATGGAACTCTCACACACTCTGGAAGGAATTTTAAGCGGAGCAACTGCTGTGGCAAACGCTTTAACAGTTCCTCCGATAAATTAAACACAGAATTGCCATATAACTCAGCAATTCTGCTCCTACCGCATACCCCAAATAATTCAAAACAGGTATATCGAACCAAAACCTGTGCACAAATGGCTTTATAGCAGCTCTATTCAAATTAGACAAAAGGTAATAACCACCCAGAAGTTCACGACCAGATGAGTGGAGAAGCGAAATATCAGCCCTGCGGAATGTTGCTCGGCTGCAGAAAAGCATGAAATCTGGACTGAGACCACACCGGGGACGAACGCTATGCTCAAAAATGTTATGACCCGCGCAAGAAACCAGTCCCGAAGGGCCACGGACTGCATGGCAGCAGGGGCGTGGCTGCCCGGGGCGTGGCCGCCAGGGGGCGGGGCTGCCCGGGGCGGGGCGGGGCGGGGCTGCGGAGGGGCAGCTTGACCTGTGGTCTGGGCGGCCCTGGGGCAGTGAGAAAGTTCCGGAAATGGGTGGCGGTGATGGTCGCACACACCACAAATTGGTTACGGTGTAAACTTACTGTGCGCGTGCTTTACTACCATAAAAATGACTATAACTGCTCCGAAAACGTTACATTTGTTTCACTAGTCAGTTTTACTGCCGAAACCGGTAATTCCATTGTGTAAAATTCCAGCTTTTCCGTGTTTCAAGCTTCTCTATGGGAGCAGGGACTGGTCGCGTTTCTCACTTTCATCTCTTTTTTACAAGAATATGTTATTTGTTACACTGGTCAAAAAGTATATCTACGTTTTTTGTTTTTTTGGTTTTTTTACAGTTGATTTGGCCTCCACAAGTGTGTATCAACTCTTGGGGTGACAGATTTGTCATACAAAAAGACATGTATGTGTCTTTCTAAACTTTATAGGTCTAAGTTTTGTTTACCAAGTGCAATTAACTGATCTTTCACTTTTTTGATAAAGATGATAATTAGACTATTAAGATACCTGCATCCAACACTCTTGGACTTCTATATCGCTTAGATTTTAACTAAATTTCAAAATAGTCTTTTCTTATTATATATTTTGTCTTATGAATAAATCAATCACCATATTATGGTTTCAAATATAATTTTGACCCAAGTTACATTCTTACTAAAACATTTTCAATTCTTGAAGCAAATCAAGTGAATTATCTCTACTATGTTTTTAAAACATATATAGCTTTGTAAACAATATTAATTACCAATAAATGAGAATACAGTGCATTCAAACAGTATAGAAAATTATCAAGAAGAAAGTATAAATCATTCAAGAAGCTCTCATCTGCAGGCAATATGAACATTTTAGGGACTAGCCTTATAGATGTGTGTATGACATACCTGTGAGGTGCTTAAAACGCAACTTGAATTTTTCCTCACCTGTGCATAGTGGACATCTTTTCATCTCAGAAAATAGACATACATCATTCACTTTTATAGCTCCAAACCACTCATTTGTGTGGACATATTAAACATAATTTCATCCTGTGACAAGCATTCATTTTCTTTACAATTTTTTTTTCTAAAAGCCTCATTCTAATGACCAACTTAATACACACGCACACCCTTGTTTTCTTGAGCATGCATTCCTTGAAATTACAAAGTAAAGATTACACATTTTACATTTTGATTCATATTGCCATGGAATGCTAAACTGTCCTCTAAACTGCCCTATGAATGTCACCAACAATCCCCAGTCTCCCTCCCTTAACAACAATCTTTCAGGGGTGATACATAAAAATGAATATTTTGCAATTTATTTTAATTTTTGGTCTTTAACCTCCACTAAAGTCAAATATTTTTCTTGTAATTGGTGGCCTTTTTGTATTTCTTTTATAAATTGTGTAAGCCCTTAACCTATTGTTTATTGGTTATCTCTTTTATTCATTTGTAAGAGCTCTTCGTATATGAAGAAATGTAAACATTTTTCTTATTCACTGAAAATGGTATCTCAAAATATCACTTGTATGTAATAATGGTCTTCTTTTCCCTTCTTTCTTAAAAAACAACGACGACGACAATAACACTATCACAGAAATGTTCAAATAAATACAAAACAGAGATAACCGTTGAATGAATTCCCATGTCACCATCACTCACATCAACAGCCATCAAAGACGTGACCAACCCGGGTCCATCTCACAACTGCTCTTTTTATTATGATTATTGTTGTTGTTTCGCTGGAGTATTTAAGAGCAAAGTCGGTCTTACCCATGAGGACATCGGCATGTGTCTCTGCTTAGTAAGGACTGTTTGACACATGACCACATGCCATTTTCCTAACATTTCCACCTTTAACACCGAGTGCGTCTCACCTGCCACAACCCTTCTGGGTGACATACATTTCAAACTCTGCCCCCGGTCATTCTCCTTAGCCCGATTTGCCTATTAAACCAGAAATAATTTCGTTGACTTTGAATAGTTTTTTTGGACACATTGCTGTGGTTCCGATCAGGCTCTTCCTACGAAGAATCTTGACTTCACTCAGATGTTTCTACACGCTCATGACATTCTCCCTCTCCTGGGCATCAGATGAACCGAAAGGAGGTTGTAATTCTCATTTTCACTGCCTTTCCTCAGTGGCAGCTCAATATTTCCAATCTAAGTGATAGCCATGCTGAGACCTGAAGGCCTTCCTGCGAATTTTCCATGTTGTAGGCATTTACATAGGCTTTTGGGGAAGTTTTGGGTTTTCCCCAAAGCATTTCCCACTTACCACAACTGCCTAACTCACAGCGGTCGTCAGGGTTTCCCCAGATCAATACACTTATTTTAGTCCCATTTTAACTCATCTTCCCTAAATCTCCCTCCTGTCAGCAGCGAGACGCCTTTCCCAAGAGTCCTGGCCTTCACCAGGTGTAACCTCTTCTTTTACTCAGGAGGACTTTCCAAGGAAACTCCTACCCCCAGCAGGAAACATCTAACTTCTCTGTGAGGGCACGGAGCAGATCAAAGGCAGGCGGGTCTTTATCTCCAGCATGCATCTGTTTTATTTATGCTTCAATTCACAAGAATTCTTGAGTTCTTCACTGTTAACTCACACGGTCTTGATGTCAAACCATCCAGGTTTGGCCGAAGGGGTTTAGTCGCTACAGGTCAGTAGCTGCTGGAGTTGGTGGCTGTGTGTGAGCATGGTGGAGGGGCTGGGGGTTCTGATGCTTTTAGCAGAGTTCGGCCTCTGTGCTCTGGGCCTCCTGAGATGGCATGGGACCGGAAGACAGGTGTCGGGTGGGCTTAGAGATAACGGGGCGAGGGTCAGCACGGCTTCCCCCGAGGCTGCTCTCGGCTCCATGCCAGCCTGCGGAAGCACACGGCCGAAGCCCAAATCGAGTCATGGAAGGCGAATTAGAAGGGATCAGAGAGATCATCTTGTCCACCCCTCCCATCTCGCGATAAAGAAACCGAAGCTCGGGATGATGACCTGAATGGCTTCCCAGGGTGGAAGAGAGATGCGTGACAAAAACCAGGTCTCTGGACGCTTACTAGTGACCCTCTCTGCCTACCAGACCAAAGCAAACCCAAGCAAACCAGACCAGACCATCCCTGGCTAGTGGCTGCCCCCACCTGCGCAACCCCTCCCGAAGCCCAGAAGGCCAGTCATGCCTCTCCAACGCCTCTCCTGTGATGGCAGAGCCTAAAGCCACCTCAGGGGGGGTTGACCTCCACCGTCAAACTAATCCCAAGGGACTTTGACTGTCACTTGCTCGATCTGGGGTCTCATCGATTGCAGGTCTAGAATCCCTCATCATGGATTTTGCGCGGATGGCGTTAGACACGGCCCTGTTAGATGAACCGACGTCTACTGAAACAAAAGAGGATGGTGTGCACGTGCGTAAGACGGAAAGTGTACTTCGAAAGAGGGCAGCTCGATGAGCCGGGCGTCCTCAGGAGGCCCCGGTCCAAAGCTTCGGTCCCGTCCTACCCTTGACCTGCCTCCGTCCTCGGAGCGCTGGGTCTTCCGGCCGTGAGGCGGCAGCGGGTTTGGGTCTTTAAGAGAAGAAAGGAGCAGCGAGCGCCTCCCCGGGCGCTGCAGCTCTGTCTCTCATTTGACAATCTAACTCTTTCCGACCTGACAGTTTGCTTTCACTAATCCATATGCATATAAGGCGCGCGGTACCCCCACGTCTACCGAGCCTCACTTAGCCAGCGACGTCTGTCTCTGAACTGTCACGGAAAGCTCGGATAATTCTTTTTCTTTTGTGGTGTCAATTCCTCTTTCTGTCATTATGAACCTTGTTAAATACCCTCTTCCTCCCCTCACGAAGGCGTGAACTGAGTGCTCCGTTCCCGACGCACCCCCGAGAGCTCCTCGGGAGGAGGAGGAGCGCGCGTCTCGCTCTCTACTTAATCAAACATCGACTTTCCCTCCGTCAGCGGGGAGCGGGCCCCTTTGTACGCTTAACAGATTCGAGCAATTTAGCATCTGCGTGAAAGTCTGCGCAAAGTGCTTCTACGACAGGGAGAATGAAGACAGTGGCCCTCTGTCTCGGAAGCGGCTCATGGAAGACGCGCAGCCTCAAACGCGCGCCGCGGTGGGCCGCGCGCAGCTGCCTAATGCACTGCTGGGAAAACGCCGCGGGGCTCCCCGCCTCGGGAGGGGGGGCGGCTGACAGCTTGTGCCTCTGCTGTCAGTCCTGCCGGAGGAGGGGGCTCCTCCATTTGTCATGCCTAGGCAATGATTCCGGAGCGAACCCATCCGAGGAGGAGGACGGAGATGCAGCGCGACGGGTAGCGCTGTGCCCGCCTGGCGTGGCCCGCAGCAGGGCCCGGGCTGCCGCTGACCTCCCCGTGGGCCCCGAGTGGCCGCGGGCCACGCCTCTGTCCGCCTCCGCCCAGGGGCGTCCGAGTAAAGCCGGGTCCCGTGGCCCTTTCCACATCAACGGGCTTGCCCGGCCGTGGCTTAAAACGCGATCGAACTTTAAAAATATATTCAGATTGTCAAATCGGATCTCCGGGGCGAGGCACCGGCGTCTCCGTCCGCGGGGGCGTCTCGGTCGGTGGGGGGGTCTCCGTCCGCGGGGGCGTCTCCCTCCGTAAAGCGCCGCTTGGGCCGAGTAAGCAAAACCCTCAGCGACACCTCTTATCGGAGCGGGCGTTCAAGTCTCTTTCCCACCCACTCTGGGAGGCTCCTGGCCCCAGGCTCCGCACCCAACAGCAGCAGCAACGAGAACAGGACGCCGCCGGCTTCCTGGGAGGAGACGCCCGTTGGCCCCAGGCCACGTGGGTATCATCCCCCAGCGTCCTGCGCGGGGTGCTGAGCCCGGAGGCGGCCGGTGCCGCAGGCTGGCGACGTCCGCGCTGGCCAAGGTGGGGCGGAGCTGTAGGGGCTGAGCGTGTGAGTATCGACCGCAGAGAGCTCTGCCCGTCAGGGAGTCCAGCTCAAGGCCATCAATTACCTGGCACAGCGCTCCCTGCCTCGCAGGCTTAATGGCCCTGGCAGCTCAGGGCCAGCGCTGCCCTGGGAAGCGCACACGGGGCTCTCACGACGGGAGGAGGGGCTGGCTTAGCGTCACAGATAGCAATCCAGGGATGAGGTCATTAAACCAGCATGCGCGTCCTGGGCAGCCTGGTGCTGGGGGGTGGTCACTAAGCACACATCTTGGCAGCTCGGCCTGTGGAGCTGAGCCCCCTGGCCCCAGCCCGGGGTCAGCCACTTCTCTCGTCACCGTTTGATGACTGCGGAATGTGTCCCCGCCGGTAGCCAGTCATCTTACCGCGACATACAGAGACCCCCATCCCAAGGGGCGCCCAGGAATGGGAGCTTCATTCTGCAAGTCTCTTTCCAATGGGAGCTTTCGTGATCACCCATAAATCAAGACAGCTGCCTCTTCTCCCGAAAGGCAGGTCCTTCCACAAACCTGCTGTCTGGCAGAAAATGCTCACGAGATATGATCGTAGTGAATAAAGGGCTATTACAACGAGAAGCCCGCCCTTCAGTTTAATTGTGAATCACTGTTTAAGCTAAAGGAAATTGTGTATCTGAGCTCTGAAGTGGAAATAAAGTTGCTATTTCCTAAGACCCATAGCACAAACAAATGAGTTCTGTTTCTTCATTAGAGAAATGTGTCTTCAAGAAGAATATTATGAGTAAATATTAAAAGAATGCATAGCCGTTGGGCCGTGAGTAGCTACAGAATATGTTATATCTTTAAATAATTTCTAACTCACCAATTTAGAGGAAAAAAACGACTCCTGCCCTTCCTGCAGAGTAATCTGTTTCTCATCCTATGGAAACAAGGACGGAGCGGCTCTCGGGATAATCGTGCCACACCAGCGGCAGGGGGCCGGGGGCGTTCATCATGAGCCTGAGTGGCGTGTTTTACATTCTTTCTTTTTCTTTTTTCTTTTTTTTTTTTTTTTTGCTTCCTTTTTGGAAAGTAGCTTGAAAATGAGCAGAATGATGCTGGGCGAACTACACTGTCAGCCGCTCCGCAGCGTCCAGAAGGAATGGAGCACGGAACGTTCTGGACTGACCTCGTCCTGGCTGAGGGCAGGGGGCAGGCGAGGAAGAAACTCTGGACGGACAGAAGGACAGGAAGGGAGGCAGCTTGGCTGGGGTTAAGGGTCATCACACTTTACGGAGGGCGGGAGGGGCCGGTCTCAGGCTAAGTGACGCACCGGGCAGACTGGCGGGCGGCGGGGCGGCGGGCGGCGGCAGGGGCGGCGGGACGGCGGGGCGGCGGGGCGGCGGGCGGCGGCAGGGGCGGCGGGGCGGCGGGCGGCGGCAGGGGCGGCGGGCGGCGGGCGGCAGGCGGCAGGCGGCAGGGGGCAGGCGGCAGGCGGCGGGGGCTGTGCGCGAGGAGCAGCCGGCTCGGCCGAGCTGCTGGGGCCCGGCACGCCGTGGCGGGCTGTAGCCAGACACCCACGCTGGGGAGAGTGGGGAAGGCGGGAACAACCCACGTCCTCCCAGGACTTGGGCCGGTACTGGGGCGAGCTGGCCCGGCATCGGTGACACCATGTGTGTGTGTGTGGGAGGAGCTTGCAAACATGAAAGCTCCAGAAAAATGCTCAGAAATGCTCGTTCACTGCTCCCGGGGACCGCAGGACTTTGCATGCACCGCCTTCCGATGACTCTCCCCGGAGAGAAGGGCGCCCCGAAGCCCCCTGCGGCGCACGCGGCCGCCGCGCGTGGACTTTTCACCGGTGCGCAGACGGCGCACCCTCACGGTGCACACACACGCACAGGGCTCTACGCGCACCTTCCTCATGATTTTCCTAACAGCATTCCCTTTTCTCTGCTGGCTTGGCTGTGAGAACGGAACAAAATGCGTCGGCTGCTGACGTGACTTGAGAGGCGTCCGGCCAGCAGCCGGCTATCGGGAGCTACGTTTTGGGGAGCCGGAGTTTATGCGCTGATTTTCAGCCACACGGAGTCAGTGCCCCGAACCCCTGCGTTGTTCAGAGTCCACTGTAATTGCTGCTAGGTCAAGGCCACCGAGATCGTGAGGGCGGTCACCGCTGCAGAGTCTCACAGCCCAAGCCCCTCTCCCAAACTGTCCCACTTCCTTTAAAGACTGGGCAGGAAAGATGTGTGACTTACGAACACTGAAAAGACAGACTGTCTATAATGATGCAACAATGAAGTCCCCTGTGCTTGAGAGATTGGGAAGCTCGTTCGCAACCTTTATCTTCCCTGGACGTGCTGAGCTGAGGGTCCCCGTATGGAGATTGGCTATTTGGCCTCGGGGGAAAGAGAACTGGAGAGAAACACTTTGCGGCCTCAGAGAAGGACATCTCAAGGGCGGAGACCTGGGGGCACCTCGGATCTGTGCCGGAATCGGGGCGCAGGCAGAACCCCGCCCTGAACCCCGGGCCGGCCACGCCAGGGCTGAACGGCTCATGACGTCAGAGGCTCGCCCGGAGCGGGGCGTCTGCCCGGGGTGCGCGTAGGCGTGTGTAACACGCACTGACTCCTTCTGGCCGTCTGTGCCGAGGAAGGGTCGCCAGCGATGCGGGTGTTGTTACTACTTTTGCTGACGCTGTCACGCCCGTTTCACCGAGCGGGAGACGGAGGCACCCAGGAGCCGGGAACTCGCCAAGCCACCAAACCCAAAGAGTCCGTCTCCGGTGCCTCTCATGCAGCCTCCACCAGGAGACGAGTCGCCTCGAACCTGCATGTCCCCCCACCCAGGGGACCACGGTGCCGGCCTCGCCACGTCTGGAAACGCCCTTCGCGTGGCTGGGCTCAGGCGGGGCGCGCCTCAGAACATCCCTACCCGGCTTTGGTTACTTCTGTCTTTTGAGAAAGAGCTTTTCAAGCTCCCCATTCCCCATGCAGAGAAGAAAAGCACCCCCTGGCACCCCCTCTTTGTCCTCCCCTTCCCCCTTCCCCCTGAGCGTCCGCAGGGCCTTTCCCCACGGCTGCCAGCCCCCCTGGGGGCTTTCTTCACTGTGTCGGCAGGCTCTGTGTCCGAACTTACCAATTGTTTCTACTTTATTAGAGTGGAAGCCTCTTCGGGTGGCAGTCCCCAGCCTTTGCGGCACCAGGGACCGGTGCTCGCGTGAGAATCTAACGCCCAACAGTCCCAGGTGGAGCTGAGGCGGCGGTGCCCGCGCCGGGAGCGGCTGCAAACGCAGATGCAGCTTCGCGCGCCCGCCCGCCGCTCGCCTCCTGCCGTGCGGCCTGGGTCCTGACCGGCCATGGACTGGCACCGAACGGCGACCCGGGGGTAGGAGACCCCTTTCTCAAGGCTTTCTTAGGCTCTCTTGGGATGTCCACCCCGGCTCTCAAATACCACCTGCAGTGCTAGGCTCTCAATGAGCACGTGCTCATACTCATTGACCAGATGACTGAGGACCCGCCCCCGAGGGTTTACGCCTCCAGAATCAGGACGCCGATCCTGCTCCCACGCGGAGGGCGCGGACGGCGGGAGGCGGCTGGCCCCGCTCGACCCGATTCCGGTCTGTTCAAGTCAGATCGACACCTGCTGCTCCTTTACTCGCCCAGAACGTTTCCGAGAACTTTCGCCAGCAGCCCCTCTTCTCCAGATCGCTGTTTCTGACTCCGTCTGCTTTCTCATCTCTTCCAACCAAAAGATACTGATAAGAAGTCGCTGTTTTGAGAATCTAAGCATGTCCTTGCAAACACCAGAGGAAGCACCGTGGAAGGATGATCGTCAAGGGGAGGGTTCGGGTTGGCAGCTGCAGCTCGCCCTGGAGCGGCAGCCCGTGGCACAGATGCGAGTGACGAGCAACACTGTTGCATTTCTGTGGGTTTCAAAGCCAGGACCACCTGGGCTCCAGAGAGGAAGTGAGGGGTCTCCTTCGAGGTGCCCAGGCGTCTCCCCCACAGACACTGCTAGCTGGACAGTCCTGGTGCCCCCTGAGCTCCCCGCTGCCCCCAGGTCCTGGCGGGTCAAGGATCTTGCCCCAGGCCGGCAACAGCTAGTTTTCAAAAACAGCAGAAGCTGGGTGAAAACCGGGGAAAAGAAACCTAAGAAAGACGCAAATTTCCTCCTTGCAAAACTTTCATCTAAGTCCTGCGTCTTTCTCTTCTTGGTCATGTTTCTTTTCAGACAAAACCACCTGAGTTCTGTATCGGTATACCGCCGTCGAAAGATAACAGGATTTTCATACAAAAAACACTTCCTGTTATTTAGAGATATATGTGCTGGTTCCCAACTACTGGAGGGAAAAAAAAAAGTGCTCATTTTGTTGCTGTTTAACAAAATTTTTTTTTAATTGAGGAAAATACAACCATAATACCTACACACATCATCTCCTTGAATTTCACCTGATTCAATCCACAGCACTGTAACGTAGGTACAGTCTGCAGGTGGCCGCCTGGAGCTCCGAGGGGTTAAGCGATGTGCCGGGACTCGCAGAGCTGGTAAGGAACAGAACTGTTAGCCATAACCTATCGTATCGCCTCAGCCATTGGTTCACTCTCTGGAGCTCGCTCTCCTTTAGAATCCCTTCTGCTCTCTGCCGGGACAAACAAGTCCCAGTAGCTTATTTAAGTGAGCTCTGGATACGTGGCTTTCGATCGATTCTGTGTGGTCTTTACTCTTTCTTCTCGAAGAAAAATGGGTAATTTAGCAATTATCGTGTGAATAAACCAAGCACTTATTAAACTCTTTAACGTCATGAAAACAGCAATACACATATATTATATATAATATATACATAGTCCTGAAGAAACAAAATGCCTTTAGACCTATAATTTCTATTAAGTATCTCATAGAGTTCAATCTCTCCTGGTACGTTGTCTTCCCCCGTGTGCTATTGTTGTGGCCTTTGTTGTTGATTTAAGTGTCCTCTCTGGTCCCACTGTGCCTACCCACAGATCTCAGGCTGCCACGCCAGCTCCTTCTGCTCCACCTGTTTGGGGGCGGGGGTGCTTCTCGGCTTCCTCGGGTCTTAGCAGGACGCTGGTACTCAGCGGAGTCAATCATCAGTATCAGCTACTACGCATGAAGCTCCCCCCCTCCCGCTCTGCTGGACACGAGGCACAGCTTCCACGTCACCTACGCAGGGCACCCACAGGTGCGTGAGGCAGCCGAGTCGTCGCCGCCAACGTATAGACGTGGAACCGGGCTCAGAGAGGTCATGGCACTGGCTCGAGGTCACACAGCCCCAGCTTTTGGGCTCTTGGTCTCAGGAGGGTTTGCCCTGGGCCGATGACCACGTCTGAGTCCTGATTCCCACTCCTGGGGCCTACGACACATTTACAGGGACACCGAGGGTGAAGGGTGCTGTGGGCGCCCCAGCAGCAGCAGCAGAGTCCCCCTGAGACCTCGCCGTAGCGCTGGTGGCCCCCAGGGGCCTTGCGGCATGGGGTTACCGCGCCATTTCACGCTTCAGGTGAAAGGGCACTAACTTTCCCTGTGTAGATGAGGAAGGTGAGGCCCAGGGGCCTTCAGTAACTCGCCCAGGGCGCTCAGGCAAGGGGAGGCTGGGAGCAGGAGCTCTGACCCCACACGAGCCCTGCCTCCGGGCCCTGGGTGGGGAGCTCGAGGCTCTGGCTTGGCCCAGCAGGGATTTTCAGGACAGCTGAGCAGTAGGTGTCGCACAGGTGGCCAGGAAACCACCTGGCCAGAGGCCGTCGTGGTTCATGGAGGGCGTGAGACACTTCTAGGTGGCACCAAGCAAAGCCGGTCTGTCAGAGGGGCGACCTGGGCCCTGCTGCCCGCAGCCCGTGTGGCCTGAACGGCCCTTCCTGGCGGCCGCACTGCCTGCCACACTCCCCCGCCCGAGGGCATTGTCTGCACGGTCCCTTTGCCAGGTCTTCTGCCACCTGCCCGCACAGAGCCCATTTCGCCCCTCCTCAGCCTCCCCTGGAAGTCACTCTGCCTTCCCGGAGCTTCCCAGAGGACGAAGCGTCCCCTCCTCACACGGTGCCCGGCTTTCACCCCAGGCCTTGCGACTCGCCCCCCCAAGTCCGGAAGGACATCCGCGTGGGTCCCACCCTCGGGCGGAGGGGCCTCAGGACAAACTGGTGGCATTCAGGATTCTCCATCTTCTGCTCAGATTGCACGGCGTCGCCGGCTGCTGCTCGGGCGGGGCCTGGCGAGGCAGCCCGGGCTCCTGGCGCAGCGGGGCGAGGTGCGCTGTCGCCGCCGCGCCCCTGCTCCTGCGGGTCGCCGCGCCTGGCGCGCTCCGGGCTGCGGGAGGGGGAGTCTCGGTGCACACAGCCGCGCGGCGGGGCTGCGGGATCGCCTTCGCGGTCACCTCCTCCGCTACCGCCCGTTCACACTTGCGTGCGCACACGGGCCAAGATGGAAGGCACGATCCTAACTTCTGCGGCGAGCAGGTGGGAGGGAAGAGAACCGAGAGGTATTCCATTGGCTGTCTGGGAAAGTGAACCGCACCTTCTCCTCGCTTGCGGAGGATCCACGTTGCCCACCCCCTCGGGTGGGCACTCGTAGCGTGGGGTCGCAGCCAGAAATAGGGAGCCCAGTGGCCCTGGCTCCAGAGGCGCGGAGCTGGGCGGGCAGGGGACGCCCCCAGGCACTGGGGAAAGTGCTTCGCAGGGTCCCGGGTCGCGCGAGTCCCCCCAGGGCGGCGAGCATGCGGGGTCCCGGACGAGCGGCCCCCGGCGCGGGGTGGAGCGGCCCAGGGGCGCGCGTGCCCTCCTCCCGCGGCTCCGCACGCGTCGCCGGCGCCGGGTCCCCAAGGGTTAAGTGCGGGTACCGCTGCGCCGCGGGCGATCCTACCGCCGGGTCCCGGGCGCTGAGCACCGGCCACCGCGTGTCGCGCGGAGCCGCGGGCGACGCGGCGGGAACGAGGGAGCGCGGCGGCGGAGGGGGCGGGCGCGGCGGCGGCGCGCGGAGCCGGCCGGGCGCGGGCCAGAGGGCTGCAGCCAGCGGCGACGCCAGCAGGTACGGCGGGCACCCCCGCCCCCCGCCCGGCGGCCCGAGGCCAAGTTGCGCGCGCGGCCCCGGAGTTGCGATCGGGACCGGGCAGCGCGAGCGGGCGACCCGGCGACGGGGCGGGAACCGTGCGCCCGGCTCAGCGCCCCGTGTGTGTCCCACTCCAAGTCCCGCTCTGCGCCCCGAAGCGCCGAGCCCGCAGGGCCGGGGCGCGCACGCGGGGCGGGGCGGGGCGGCTGCGGGCGGCTCGGGCCGGGCCTCGCTGTGTGCGCGGCCCCAAAGTTAGCGGGGCGCGGGGTGGCCCGTGGCCGCAGGTGGCCGAGCGCCGGCGCGCGGGGCAGCGGCGCGCCAGGCCCGGGTGCGCGGCCCGTGGGCGGCGCTGTGCGCACGGGGCGGCCTCAGGCCCGCGGCGCGAAAGCCGGGTGGCGGCCGGCGGGGGCTGGGGCGCGTGGCGCAGAAATGGGGAACAGCGCGCTGAGCAACTCCAGGAAGTCGTTGTGAAAGCGGCTGCGAAGGGCGCGGGCCGAGGCGGCCGGGCGCTCCAACAAGTGCCTGCGCGGCCCGCGCCGGGCGGCCACGGTGGCGACAGAGCCTGGGGCCCCGCGGCGCGCAGCCCAGTGGGCTGGACGCTCGGCCGCGGCGAGGCGGCCGCCCGGGCGAGCCCCGGAGGGCGCACGGAGCCCCCGGCCCGGGCCCGAGGCTGCGCTCCCGGCCCGAGGAGCGGTCTTGACCCCCAAAGTGCGGCGCGCAAATCCACGTGAGTGTTTTCAATCGAATTTCAAAGGGCAAACTTGGGGAAGCCGGTGGAGTGGAAAAAATAAAAAAGAAAGAAAGAAAAAGAAAAAGAAACGAGGAAGGAAAGAGAGACATGGCAGCAGCCGCTGGTTTCGGTCTGATCCGCCTTTCCTTCCGGCGCCGGGGAGCTGGCTTCGCCGCGGCGCGCAGCGGGTGCAGGTGCGGAGGGCCGCCCGGGAGCCGCCCTGGCCCGCGAGCGCCGGCTCGCTCTGGCCGCATCTGTACCTGCTCACACGGCGGGGTCGGGAGGCCAGCCTTCAGGGAGAAAGTCGTTCGCGCGGAGCTTTCTCAGAGTTGAGCCGAGAGCTGGTGCTTGCACTGGGAGGCAACCAGACCGCGTTGGAACTTGCGTTCTGCAAAGCGGACTCATCCCGGGATGAAAAGTTAGTGCCCTTGCTGGCTGCGGAGTGGCGCCCAGGTGGGAGCCCCTCGGTGATAAGGCATCAGGTTACTTGCGACTAGATTTGAAATGCTTTAAAGACCTGTCAGGGGGCCTTGGTGTTTCTGAAGGAGTCTCTCTGGAAGGTGTGATTGTTTTTGTTTTCTAATTTGGAAGCGCAGAGTACGGCATGTAGAGTGAAAAATGTCAGGCCCCCACAGGGTCTGCTCAGGCGCAGTTTTCGGGTGCACCAGAGCAAATTCAGGCGTTCCGGCACCTGCCTGCATGCCGGTGACTCCCCACCCTGCCCTCCACGGTGTATTTCAGCTTTGAGGTACCTCGTTTTAAACTTGGAGAGACAGACTGATGTTGAAGAAAAATCTCCTTGCTAGTAAATTTCTGTTCACAGTAAACAACACATGAAAATTGAAAATATTTTATATGCATGTTATTTAAACATTGATCGAAATTTAAGTGATCTTAAGGATTAGTTCACTTTGGTTATCAGTTGAGAGGAGAGAGAACCCTGCAGGAAAGGGTTAGAGCCTCTTGAATTTGTTTCTTTGTTTCAAGATGTTCGACTGATGAGGTTAATTGGTCTAATCTTTTACATGGGATTTTGAAAGTAGCAATTTAAGTATCATTTATATTAAGTGTGTCAGAATTGTTTCAGTGACAAATCAGATTATTTGGTATGTGATTTAAAATTTAAACAGTGACAAATATTTGGGACAGGAAGATTGCCTGCTTACATCATAGAACATGCAGGACATGTTAAAATTAACTATACGCAGATAGAAATCATGATGTCACATTTTAAAGTTGTCTGCAATTCTGGTTTGATATAATGTATCTGATTTCAAAATTTCCCCCAAATGTACATGTTTATCTCTTTTTTACATGCAAAAAAAAAAAAAAAAAAAAACCCTTTTCCAGTCTAAAGTCCACCAGAGCTGACGCCCAAAGCGTTTTATTGAGTTAAATGGTTGTTTTTCTTCCCCTTTTGTTTCATGGTGGTGGCGACAGGCAGGAGTTTTACAAGCTCCACCACGCTGGTTTGTGTAATCCATCGGCGTTTTAATTAAGGCGCTGCATCTCGCAGCACTGCGCACCCTCCGGAGTTCAGGAGCATCGTGGCAGCCGCAACCCCTCGCCCCGGTTTCAGGGGGCGAGCCCACGAGGTCCGTGAATAAAAGTGTGCCTGTGTCACACTGAGCAGTTCATCTCCGGAGGGAAAGCAAAACGGTGGCTGTGCCCGAAGCCGTTTCCCTGTCGAGAAGCCAAGAGCACAGCAGACTTGCTGGGCAGCAGACCCGGAGGCCGCCCGGGCCTGGGGCAGCGTCTGCCTCAGTGGATTCGAGACTCGGGGATGGTGCTTTTCTGCTTCGGGGATTTTCCCCCTTTGGCGTGGATTTGTGCATTTCACATCTGGTTGATGTAGTAGCATATTGCCAATATAAATGGCAAACTTCTGAGATCTGAGAGAACACTGTGTGTGTGTGTGTGTGTGTGTGTGTGTGTGTACACACTGCCTACTACACGCCATGCTGTGAAACCCCTGCCCACGCGTACATGTGGAGTATGCGTAATTCAAGATTATGTGTGTGTTAATGGATACAGGAAACAGTTTGTATGAGTGTGTGCACACACACATGCACACATGGTGTGCACACGGCGTGGAGGGAGAGGCTTGGGGGCTGGGTGGGAAAGAGTTTTAACATCTAACAGACCTAACCTAAGGAATAAAACCCCTTCTGTTTGTTTTTCTGTTTGTTTTTTACATTTTACTGAAACAGGGTGGATTATCTTATAATGTGAGTTCAGACATAAATGCTTGAGTACCTTCTATGTCTGCCTAATACTGCACGTACATGTAGTTAACACAGTATTTGTCCAGGATGGCACCATTTAGTGGCTTTTTGGTTTTTTTTTTCTCTTTTAGCCTTTGTAATTATGAAATAATCTCACTATGAAATAGTGTTGACTTTTGGTTCCTTATTCCAAGGGAGATTTGTGTTAGTGGGCTCAGCTCACAGGGAGCAGACCCTCCGTAACCCTTGCTGTTTCTAAGACTGAAAGAAGGCTCCTTGGGGCACTGTGACTCCTGCTTCTGGCCTGGGATTCTGCACCTCCTGCCACGGCCGTCAATGCCCCCCTCCCGCGTCCCCACGTCCGTGTGTGCTGAGCCCTCGGGCGTGTGTGCGAGGTCGCTGTCTCACAGGAGAGAACACAAGATGTGGAAGCCGCAAGCGAGCCCCCCTTGGAGGCTTGCAGGGGGCGCCGCTGAAACGGGCTCCGCCTGGAGATGGGGCGCTGCATTTTGCTCAGAACAGGCACATGTGCTCGTGGGCTCCAGGCCTGAGGAAGGCCGAGCTGCAGGCGCCCAGCCTCATCCACACGTTTGAAATTCAGAGGCGGAGGGGGCGGGGGCGGCTGTTCCCAGGGCCTCTGCTAAGCTCGGAGCAGGCGGCTTCCTCCGTGGGGTCCGCCAGCCGCTCACACGCGCTTCTCCGTGTGGGCCCGGGGCGGGGGGGGGGCATGTCGCTCTTCACAGCCTAGCGAGTGACTTCACACCGGGGTCGTCGTCTGCGACGTACGTGCATGTCCTTCAACTGTCCATGTTGCTTGAATAGCTTGTGTGTGACGTGTGCTCTTTTGTCTTTTTTTAATGTTTGGTGATATTCAGACAGATAATTTTGAGGCGTCGTGAAAGACTAGGAGTGACGCGGAAGAGCAAACAAAAGCAGCTCTGCGGGCGGCGTCTCAGCGCAGAGGCGGCAGGGCCCACCCCGCGGCGCGCAGCCCTTGGCCCCCTCGGAGACGGCCCGGAGGCGGAGGGCTGAGGCCTGCCCGCCCGGGTGCCTTTTCTTCCCTTCTCAAGCCTTTCCGTGATGGGCGGGTGGGTGTCACAGGCGCCTTCAGGGACCCTTCGGGTGGAAACTGACAAAAATGGCCACCTGCGTCCCCACCGCGGGCCTGGCCCCGTTTCCCTCACCCACGTCGCCCTTTGCCTTTGGGGAACTCACAATTCCTGTTGACTGGGAGGCTTCTCTGCTCCACCGCAGGCCAGCAAGCGAGACATCCGCGTAATCTCTGAGCCCAGTTGGGCCAGGACAGGAAGCGGGCCCCCTCCCTGCCGCATTTTCCTGAGAGACAGACTCTTCCCTCCTTTTTTGCATATTTGGCAAATGGTTCCACCTTTCTCTCCGCCCCAGTGGAGTGTGAAGGTGGCAGTGGAGGAGACAGCCGCCACCCGGGCAGAAGGGGCCTCCCAGGTGGCTGGGTGCAGGGGACGCGCGTGGCCCAGGTCGGAAGGCCCCTGTCCTCAGAGCCGGGATCGGTGTGGGAGAGGCGTCCCCCTCGGCCTCCGGCGGGCTCACTGGTGAGTGCCCGGGTCCAGGGCTGCGTGGAGGGGGCCGGAGCTGTCGCCCCCGGGCCGGGCCGTCGGGGGGTGGGGAGCATCCTCTGGCCCCACTTGCGTGCTGGGCTTTGCGGGGTCCCACGCCCCCCCTCTGGGAGCACCTGGCTCGGGGCCGCAGCCCAGCGAGTGGCTCCCAGCGGGTCCCGGTCCCCGGGGCGGCCTCTTCCGAGCGTCCCACGCAGGGGTGCCATGATTGCTTTTCCTTTGGCAATCAATTCTCCGCTGGAGGAAATCCGGCCCCCTTCCTGCCATTTTCGCGCCCAAAGCTGGCTGTGATGGACAGCGAGGGCCGGACCTGCGGGGGCTACGCGGCAGGCGGAGGGGAAGGGGGAGCCGGCCTCGGGCCTTCGACCCTCCCTCCCTTCCTACCCCCTTCTTCTCCTCGCGTGTGGGGTTTCACAGAGCCATCCTCACACACGCCGAGATGGGCGCCCATGCTCCCTCTCTGAGCTCACGGCCTAAACTCGACACTGACGCGTCTTCTGCTAGTTTGAAACCGTTTTAAAATGAACAGTCCGGTGTGGACCGGAGTCCTGGCTTAAACCTAGGAGCCCCACAGCGGGTATAGATTTATCGGTTTTTGGAAAATTTTTGTGGTTAAATCAGATGTTTACTGGCAAACACGGAGCAGATGAAATAGCAGAGAAGATCCTGCCCCAGAACTAACAGGAAAATGGTGTAGAATCTTGAGGAGAAATGAAAATAGGGAGTCGGCCTTTCACCAGCTCGGGTGGGGGGGCACCCCGAAATGCGCCTTTCCTGGGACCCAGAGCCAGCCAGCGACCCCTGGCGCAAGCCCTACTTTTAGCCAGAGAAGACGACCTTTGCCTCCTCCCCCAGCCGGGTTCTGCGTCGGCAGAAAATTAAAGCGATATCCAAAGAGAGAGAGCCGCAGTGAAAACGTCCCTCTTCGTTCGGCTAAAATCACACTGCCGACCTCGGCCGGTTAGGGATAAGGCAATGAACGGCCACGTAGACGTGACTTGGAAACTTCTAGTGCTTTTCCACGCGTGCTTTCCTGCTTCTGTCTCTCCGAATCGACGTTTTCAGTCTAATTCAGAGTAGATGGGGCTTTTGTAGAAGTAAAGTAATTTGTTTAAAGAAAAGTTAAAGCAAAACGTTGAAAATTACTTCAGCGTCTCTGAGGGCGGCAGGAGAAGCTGACTGTCTGGAACGAGGGTGTTTGGGGCCAGGATGTGTGTACCAAACGCAGGCCGGTATCTGCTGCCTGCAAATGAGGAAACCGCGAGCTTCTGTGGGGGTGCGCTGAGGCCACCCCTCAGGGGTGTGCATGGGGACATGGCACACTGCAGGCTGTGAGTTGCCGGACAGCCCCGGGAGTCTAGGTTGGGCCCGATCCCCACTAGGCATCCGGTTCCCGTGGCCCTCGCTCTGTGCCCCCCGGGGCTGGGCTGTCTCCTCAGTCAGGACCCGCCAAGGTTTGGGCTGGTGCCGAGCTCTCTGGCTACCACAGAATAAAATGAAATCTAGAACTTTTCTCGCTGATTTGATTCGGCTAAAGAGCCAATCGGAACACCAATTGGTGTTTTTTCCTGTGGCTATGTGGTTTCTTACCCATAGCAGGGACTAATCGGGAACCTGTGTGGACTGGCAGCTAATTTTTGAAAACTGAAAAGAACCAGAAATGAAATAAGAGTGCCGAGAAGTTTCCATGTTCGCCTGACCTGTTTTGCTGCCGAACGACCGATAGGCTAATGATCGGTCGGTTCTCCCTCCCCCTGCTCACACGCAGAGTCTGGCTTCAGCCGAACCCTCTGCCGTGGGGGTGGGTGGGGCGAGGCGAAGCCCCCTACAGCTGCTAAACGGTTGAACTAGAGTTTAGGGGTCTCCTTTTTGAATCTGTGTTCTGTGCAGGGTGAGTATAGTTTAAATGTGAATACTGATTATTTTTAAGATAAATTTTTACAAAGTTACCTCCTTCTCACTGATTACAGCTCCTAGTTTTGTGGGTGTCGTGAAGGAACTGAGCTCAGAATGCAGGCCCCTTGGGGGGCACCTCCTATCAGCCCAGAAACCATGGGGGCCAGCTCGGGGGTGGCCAGGGAGGCCGGGGGCCTTCTCTCTGGAGCTGGGAGGAAATGGCGCGCACCAGAGGGTGGGCCAAGCAGCCTTTCCTGTCTCAGAGAGTGACAAGGAGCAACTTGTGGCATTTGCTGGAGAATAATACATTGTCCCTCTGCGTTTGCATCTAGATGTGTAAATCTTGTCTCCCCAGCCGCTGGGCAGTGGGGACTTTTGTGGAGATAAAATGAGAAGAAATTTGCAGGGCTTAGGACGACGTCCTCAGTGGGCAAAGTGATTACGGCTTTTCACTTATGGTCAATAAACACTCGCCTGTGGATTTGTAAACAGCTCAAGATTCCTGTGAGAATTTGCATAATTTTACTTCCTTAGGTCTAAATAAAACTGAGCTTTCGCCAAAGAAACTTCTGCAAACACTTCTTTAAATAGAAGCCCAATGGTCTTGTAGAAAGCCTAGGCTAACAGATGAACTTTTTGGAACGTTAAGGGTATACCCGTAGATTTTTCTACTGGGTTCAGGTTGAATGTTGAGTTTTGACGTATGCACACGAAATGCTCTACTGCGGTGTGGAGATAAGTTCTCTGCTAAGAAGGCAGGCGAGATACTGCTGATCCTGCGGTCTTTGTGACAGCAGATCACCTCCTGAGTAAAAGAACTTAGTTAAATATTGTTACTTTGTATTTATCTATTTTTTAAATTAAAAAAAAAAAAAACACCCAAAATAATAAGAACACAGAATTGTTCCCGGGCTTCCTTGGTCTCACCTATAATTTATCATTTATGTAACAGACGACAAGACCTCGTTTTCGGGCATGTCTATGTAAATCACTATTTTGGGGGCAGTTTTTATCATCGTTCAAGATGCCGGTCTCGTTTTTGTCGCACAGCGACCAGCCGCACGCACTGACGGTGTTCTCAAGTCAGTAGGAGGGCAGAAGAAAATGATTCCACACTTAAGTCTTTTACTTAAGCGATGAGGTGTGAAAGGCCATTCGCATCTGAGGGAGCTGCTTCGGCCGGGCCTGCGATGGCGGTCAGAGTCAGGAAAGGTCCTGCGGCGGCGGCGTCTGTCCACGCGGAGAGCGGTCGCCGTGAGCGGCTTGAGAGCCGGGGTGCAGCGGGCCGCACCGGGAAGCCGCTTCCCCCCGGGGAGAGCGGAGAGGGCCGCTCTGCGCCCGGCCCCGCGCCGGCCCTGGGAGATGTGTCTCCAACTCCATTTTGTCTGTTTTTAAGAAAGATATCTCGTGTGATATCTCACGTCCGTTTTTCCTAACCCCGCTTCGAGACAGGAGGCTCCATCACCGCCTTTCAAAACGTTGGTGAGGTTCTTCCCTGCCGGTCTCAGGCGCCGCCTGCTAAGGGCGCCTTCAAACAGCATGGCCGCCCGCGGCCTCCTGAAAGGCCTCCCCTTCCCTCTAACCCTTCCTCTTTTGCATATCAGTTCCTGCCCATAGGAAGAAATGTGAGAACAGAATTGCACATCCGAGCTCATGTGCCCTCGAAACGCTGGTTCACAGCAGAACAAACCAGTGGAGGCATTTTCTGGGGCTTGGTTTGAAAGTGGGGGGGCCGGGGCGACCGCCAGGCTGCACCCCCTGCCGTCCCGTTCGGATCTTGTTTCCCATTGTCGTTGGCCCCTGCAGCTCTCTGGGGACTAATCAGGAACCTGTGTGGAGTGGCAGCTAATTTTCGAAAACTGAAAAGATTCAGGAATGAAATAAGAGTGCCCAGAAGTTTTTATGTTCTCCTGACCTGTTTTGTCAGATCGTTCGGGAAACCTCTAAGGTCCCCTCCGCCAGACACAAAGACCTTGCAGACAGCTGGGCTGGCTCTCCGTGCATTTCTTCTTTTAAGATACAGCGTCGTTCACGGTGACAGGATCTGTTTGCACAAATAAATTCTACTACTCTACTCGGAAAACGAAAGGACTTTCTCTCAGCAGGAGTAATGGGTTTTATTAAAGAGGTTTGTGACCTAAGGCATTTAAAATAGGCTATATATAGGCTTGGCCCAGGTCCCTTCCCCCATGTACCCGCCCCCTTCGAAACAAGTGTCACCGAATGTATAGGGAAGTTGCCCAAATGTGACTGTGATGCAACTTCTCTTGTCATGGAGGGAAAAAAAATCAACTGTACATTATCCAAATACAAGAATTTAACTATATGGTGGAAGTTCGGGGGTGAAGTTTGCTTCGTTGCGGGCTATCACGAAGAATGTGCTAATTTCCCGTTAAGGACGGGTACCAGTATACACATGAAATTCGGGACCAGGACGCTGGGCTGGGAAGTCCTGACGGGCAGGAGGTGTAGCAGGGAAAGGCATTGCTGTCAGGGGCTCATGGGCTCCGCCCCCAGCCCTGCCGGCTGCTTTGATGTACACCCTCGGCAGGCCTCCCCCGGCTCAGCCGGAGTATTCTCGCCTGTGAAATGGAAATAATACGGATTATGAATAATACTAATGATAAGGTTTAATTGCGAAGACTAAGCATACGTATTTAGCAAATGTGTATTGAATGCTAGATCTACGTTGGGCGGCTGCCCGTCAAACGCCAGGCACGTAGTAGGTTGTTTAAGGCCACCGAATACCAGCGCCCTTTCCTTTGCCAGGTCTTTCTGTCACACATAAGGTGTCCAAGAAATGTCCTGAGATGTTACCGGACAGTCTCAGGGGAGGGGAGAGCATTTGTATTTTTTAATTCGCTTGTTTGTTTATATCTCTTTTTTTTTTTTTTTGCCTTTTTGGTGAGGTATAATTGACATATAACATTATATTAGCTTTCAGTGTACAACATGATGATTCAGTATTTACGTACATTGCAAAATGACCACCACACTCAGTCTAGGTAACATCCCCCACCGCACAGTGACACACACATTTTTCTTCTTGTGAGGAAACGTGAACTCTCTCTGCAGCTGCGTTAGCGCCCGGGTAGGCCTCGTGCTGTGCGTGGCATTTGTTTTTTAGGGGGGGAAAATGGGTAGGTCAGCCGTGTGCTCCTGGGGGAAGTCAGGCTTTGAGCTCGCCGTGGGGCCGCCTGCCCTGGTAAATGTGCCGGTCACAGTGCTGTACCCGGCCGTGGCTCTTCGTGGCCTGGGCGGCCGAGGTTGTGGACAGGCGTCTTTGCTTTTGTCTTCATCGATCCCGACTCGCCTTTCAGGATTATGGAAGAGCTGCCAAGTTTCAGAGCAGATTCTGGGGAAGAGGTGCTGTCGTGGGCAGGGGGCTGAGGACAGAGGTGCTGTCGTGGGCGGGGGGCTGAGGACGGCCACCGGCCCACCCCCCGGCTGCCCTCGTGGCCACGTGGCTGGCTCTTGGAGCGGTTCGGGCCACTTGCTCCCCTGCAGGCAGAGAGGAGAGTGGTGGGGACCCTCCTCCCATAGACCCACTCGGCTCCTCCCTCCGAGGCCAGGGAAGGCGGCTGCTTCTCCTGGACATGGCCAGGTTCCCGGCCCTCCTGGGTGTGGAAGGGGGGAAAAAAGGCGGGTCAGGGAGGCTGTTCCCAAAAGGCCTCCCCCTCCCTGAGAGGAGCCCCTCTGGAGGCTCCGCGTGGGCTGGGGGTCCCAGTCCCCGCTGCGGCTGCTGGGGACCGGCCGGGCGGCGGGCCTGCTGTGCCCCCACTTCTCACGCCTTGCTTCATCTTTAACGTCCCCCGGTCCCTAACGTCATCGATATGCCCACTCCACCGAGCGGAGACCAGGAAGTCCTGGTGGACCCCGTTTGGTCAGAAGGACCAGAGAGACGGGGATATGGGGCGGGATGGGGGGGACATGGGGAAGGACAGAGAGACCGTAGACTCCAGGGCGGTGCCCCCCCCCCCATGAGGAGGAGAGGAGGCAGCGGTGACGACAGACAGCAGGCCGGTTGCCGGGGACAGACGGCTGGACTCTGCCCCGCATGCCCGCCTCGGCCCCGCACGCCGGCCTCGCTCAGCTCTGCATCCGCTGCGCCTCGAGCTCGCCCCGGAGAGGCAATGGGCGCTCACGGCGGCCCATGCCCTGAGCTCTGGCCTCCGGTTGTTTGGGTTTTCCATGCAGAGCAGAAAATCAGTGTGTTTCTGCGGCACGATCCGCCCCCGCCGCCCTCCCTCGCGGGCCCGGCAGTCTCGGCTTGGTGCCGGCGAAGCCCGGCGGAAACAGGCAGTCGGGCCGCGCCTGTGTTGAGCTCTCCTTCCCGACGGTCGGCTCCTGTCTGGCGAGGCCGCAGGGAGTCCGAGTCTGTTTCCTGCTTGACGCTGGCCCTGCTTTCGCGTGGGCGGAGGGGCCCGGCCTGAGAACATGCACGGAGCTGGGCGGGGGCTTCGCCGCCCCCCGACACCCCGGGGCTGCCTGCTGCCCGGCCTCACAGGGGCAGACGCTGCCTCAAACCGCCCTCCACTGTTGGATTAGACCAGATCTTCTCCTGAAAGCAGTCACTTTTACAAAAACAAGTCACTATTTTTTTCATCCCAAGAGATGCAAATTTGGAGTTTGGGGAAGTTGGAGGAGCTTGTGGAGTTGCCGCTGTGTGACGTCAGACGAGACGGGCCCCGGGCTTCGCAGGGCCGGGCCCGGGCTGGAGGCGCCTGGCCTCCTCCCCAGTCGTTCAGACGCCAGACCAGAGTGGCCAGAGCAGCGGGGACGGCCAGCCCCCAGTACCAGGGATGGGGCGGGCTCGGCCACACACCCAGGCCGTGCCCGGGGTCGGAGCGGGCCAGCCGAGCGTGCGTGTGGGGATCTAAGTGTTGCCGACGACCTGGCCCCGTGGGAGGCTGTGGAGAGGGTACAGACATTTGGCGAAATGGAAATGAGCCGTTGACACAAACCCAGAGTCCTCCAGCCGGGTGCGGTCGGCTCGGTGACGCGCCCGCTGTCCTGGGTGTAAGGAGGCTGCTCCGGCGGGGCCGTTCCAGGAAGCACCCGCCCGCCCCAGCCTCCCCAGGGACCCACGGGACCCCAGCGGGAGGTGACGGCTCAGGGCGAGGCCTTTCCTGCCCGGCAGAGCCTGGGCCCCGCCGCGGGCTCAGCGTAGGGGCCTTCTCCACTGTGACGCCTGTCACGGCCTTGCCCGGGCGGACCGGCACGTGGACGGGAACCCGACGTCACCGCAGGCTCGGTGGCTTCTGCCCCCACGGCAGGCCCGAGGGTCCCCCAGAGGCTGGCGGCACGTGTTGGGAGAGCCATCGGCTGGACCTCGGAGACGTTTTTCTTCTGTTCTACGTGGAAATCACTTGCGTGCAGCGTACTGGTTAACCGAGTCCAGCCGCCTGCAGCACGCGGCCCGGAAGGCGGGGGCCGCGCCCCGCGCGCGGTGGGGGCCTCGGTTGTGGCGGCGCGTGTGTCTGCGCTTACACGCGCGTGGGCAACCTGGCAGTCCCGAGTGCCGGCGCGATGGCCTTTTCCTGACTTTGTTAAAAAAAAAAGTAAACAATGTGTCACACAGCAAAAACGTTCGAAGTCAGCGTCATGAACACGTGGTGTCGGAGCCGTGTGACCCGGGCCATGACGCGGCACCGTCAAACGCCGGGCTCGGGCCCAGAGAACCGAACCTCGTGTCAGTTCTGCGCGCTGATCACGGAGACTTTCCTCACCGGGGTCTGTCTTGTTTATCATTGTTCTGACAGTTTGGGAAGAATCGTAGCATTTGCCTTCGCGCAGGGACGTGCGTGAGGCCTCGGGCACCGTGCTGTGTGGTGACCTGGGAGCTGGTCGGTCCCCTGCTCGCTCCCGGGGCTGGGCTGTCTGGCTCTGGGTGCTGTGGCCCCTTGGTCTTGGGGCTGAAGCACTTGTGGGCCGGGAGCCTTTTCCTTTCCGTGGTCACCAGCCATGCCTCGGAGCCACACAGTCTCGGAAACTCATGTCACCAGTCAGGCCCAGTCCGCGGCCTTGAGAAATAGGTGAAAACCCCTCCCCCATCCAGAAGAAGTGACCGGCGCTCTTGCCTCTTTCCTGAAAAGTACTGACATGACCAAAATTGGAAACATGTCTTCCGTGTGCACCGTGAGTGCCCGCGTGGCCTCTGCCTGCACACTCGCCAGCTGGAGGGAGGCGGTGAGGTCCCCTGAACCCCGCTCTGTGCCCAGGTCTCTGCTGAGAACAGGCTGCACAGCTCAGGCCCACACGTCTGAACCCAAGACACAGAGGTACCCCTTCCAGAAAAAAGGGACCTGACCGGCATCCGCCCAGCAGCCCCAAGCTGCCGGTCAGACAGGCGTCGCGTGGGGGCCGCGGCGGAGCAGCAGTGGGCGGGACTGCTCAGGACGCCTGTGGCCGTCGCCGCCCGGGCCACCTGCAGCCCGCCAGGGGCCGGCCAGGACCCCGAGCGCAAACGCAGCACACCCGGCTCGCATCTCCTCACTGGCGTGGGCGGGACCGGCGTTCGGGCCCCGGAGGGCGGCTCTCCCCGCCGTCGGCCAGCAAAGCCAGGGGGCCCGGGCCCCGCCGCGGCCCCTCTGCCGCGGCCACTCCTCCCTGCGCAGGGCGTGGCGGCGCCCGAGGCCAGGGCCCGGAGAGCGGGGACAGGGACGGCGTGCCCGCCGCACCTCCGCCAGCCGGGGGTGCATCCATTATTGACGGCGGGAGTGCGCGAGCCGCTCAGACACGCAGCCCGCCTGGGTAAATGAGACATTCTCCCGCAAATGGCTGCGTTTTCTGATTGCTGATTGTACGCATGTCACCACTCCGGCTCAAGGCTCATCGATGCGTGCTCAGTAAATTAGAGAGAACATAGCTGTGGATCAGCCGGGAGAATGAGTTCCGTGCCTACAATGACCCGGGGCCATTTAATTTTCTGCTTAATTTTGTTGCAGTCAGTTTGCATTTTGGGTTATTATGCAGTAGGAAATTAACAATAAATAACAAATTTGGTCCTCCTGTGCTGGTAATGATATTTTTATAAATCTTTGTAATGCCATCTTTTAAAGGATCGGGGTCTGTGCCAGTCCGATACTCCGGCAAGTACGTGGGGAGGAAAACGCATTATTTTTGCTAGATAACCCCGGCGGCTACACTCGGGGCTGCTTTATCTCGCTCACTCCCAGATCTTATTAGTTCTTCACTTTAAACTGAAATCCCTTCCTCTCTTTCTCAGATAACCTGAGGACAATGGACGCTGATGAGAGTCAAGACATGTCCCAAGTTTCAGGTGAGAGCCTCGCGAGGCCGCGGCGGGCCCCGTGCCACACGCCGAGGCTGTGTTCCCCGTGGGGCGGGGGCTGTCGGCGTCGAGTGTCACGGCTTAGCCGTCTTCCCGACTGGAGGACCCGACTCCCCAAGTGCAACTGAGCTTTGCTGTTAAGTCTGAGAGCGACTGGAGAGGCTCGGAGCCTGCCGGCTCCCGGGGCGGGGGCTGCTTGGTCTCCTCCAGACCCCAGACGCAGGCCAGCGATGGCGTTTACAAGTGGGGGGGTGGGGAGGGACGGCAGGAGAGCGTCCATTCGGGGCGTCTGCGAAGCGGGTGAGAACGGTGCTCCCCTCGCGCACGCTCCTCCCGTCCTGCTGGACGCCGCTCCTCTCACCGTGGGGGCCCGGGGAGTACTGGGAGGCGAGGCCCGAGGTGCCCCGAGGACTGCCCCACGGGGGATGCCGAGGGCTGCGGACCCCCGGCTGGCCCGGTGCAGCCGGCGGGGTGCCCTCCTGTCCGCCCTGGGCCCGGAGCGGCCAGCGGCGGAGTGGCCTCCAGGATGCTCGGCATCCCACGGTCCCGGTCAGCCCCAGGTCGGCTTCTACGGGAGAGTGGCTGTCACTGTGCTCCGAGCTTGGTTTCCTACGTCAGTCCCCGCGACACGGAACAGCCCCGAGGGAGTGGCTGCCGCCCTGCGCGGCGGCTGCTCTGGGGACGTGCAGGACAGGGGCCCGGCCCTGCCAGCTGCACCCGTCACTTACAGAGCGTGGACTTCGAGTCTCGGCCGCAGAGAACGGCCCGAAGGCTAGCTTCCCCGCGGTGGCACGCGGCGCCCGACACACCGCTGCTGGGTGTGGGAGCCTCGCAGGCTGCAGGGGTGGACGGCGCTCCCTCGAGAGAGGCACGGGGTGCCTGAGCCGACGTCGCCACAGCCGGGGCCGACGCCAGCGTGCAAAGGCGTGTACGACGCCCCCCTTCTGCGACACACGGACAGGACGCACATGCTCTCCATAGCCCTGCGTGGCCCCCGGGGGGGGCAGTTCCGGGGTAGTGCCCGCCGAGCCCGCACCTCCTCTCCGAGGTCGGCGCTGGAAGGAAGGGGGGTCGCAGAGGGAGAGCGGGGACTCTCGGGTTGTCCGTCACCTTCCACCTGCAGCACACCTGAACACACGTTGCTCAAGCACATGCCGTTTCCCAAACAGAAAGAAGCCGCATCGCAGCCAGCCCTGTGTGCACAACACAGAAAGCTTCGGCTCCTTGGAGCCGCCGCTGTGGCCTGGCGGGGCCTGGCGGGGCCTGGCGGGGCTGGGCAGTGAAGCCCAGGGGAGCGGGTCGTCATCGAGCTGGAGGCGATTAGAATGTCAAAAACAAGCAGACAAAACAAAACAAAACACCAGGACGCTGAGAGTTCCCGAGGCAAAAAGAGACCCTTCGACTGTCCCTGCTCTCCGCTGTCCCCCGGGGTGGCCTCCATTCTGCATGGTGGCACCTCTGAGGGGGCGGTGGCCTCTGTGGCCTACGCGAGGTCCCGAAGCCCACGCTGAAAGCCGAGCCCGGGCAGGTGCCTCCGAAGTGGTTTCAAGGAACAGTCTTGGGAACAGAAATAGCAAAAGCCTCGTCTTCCTCTCGTCCTCTCCTGTCCTGGGCATCGCACTGGACACTCCGCTGGTCCTGGGCGCAGAGGGGCACCGGGGGTGGGGCCCGCAGGACCCGGGCGGCCTGGGAGAGGAAGCTCTTTCGGTTGAGAAGCCTTCGGGTTTGCTCTGCGGCGCGCGCGGCGTGCACCTCGCCTGGGAAGCGCTTCCGCCTCCTGGTCTCGCTGGGCTCCGAGTGTCCCTCCCGCCCTCCCGCCCGCGGCAGGGAAAACGCCTTTTCTGCTTCTCGCTGCTTTGCCGCTTGAACCTGCTCTCTCGCCCGTTTCTTTTTTCCTTCTAAAGCCGAGGGAAGGAGTGGCTAGTGATGGAGAAGAGGTGCGCTTCGCCCAGCAGGAAGCGTCGTTCTCGATGCGGAATCCGAGGCCACGGTACCGCATCCTCCTCTCTTCCCGAGAAATCAGTCGACGTTAGGCTCTGCCGACAGGAAAGCAAGGAGGGATAGCTTTTCCTAAGTTAGATCGCCGCGTTCGGGGGTCGAGGGAGAGGTTCCGATGTCGGCGGCTTCGTGGGGGTCAGCGGATCGTACGCGGAGCGCCCGCCCGGCAGCCAGGGGGAGACTTGGTGTCCGACTTTTGAAACCTCCGGGCCCCTCTGCCCCGGGGTCTGCGCAGACGCGGCCTGAGCCCTGGTTCGCAGTGCCTCGCGGGGCCGCCAGCGCCGGCCCGGCCCGCGCTCCCTGGCTGTCACCCGCCGCCTGGGACGGTGTCGGCAAGTCGGCCCGAAGCTGCCCCGCTGGGCGCGCCGCATGCCTCCTCTCAGCGAGCGGCTTCCCTGTCTCTCTCTCTTCTTTGGGGGTCCTTCCAGACGTTCCTGAGGGCGTTGTCTTTGTCCTGGTTTCTAAGGGAGGAGTCGGCCTGTGGGCCGTGCGGAGTGTCAGAGGCGACAGACCCGTTAGCACCCCACCTCTGCCCCGACCCCTGGCTCTCCAGGGTGCTGTCTGCAGCCTGAGGGACTCGAGCCAGGTTTCCTCTGGCTTCTGTGACCCTGGAGCTACGTGGGAGGTTTCCCTAACGGCTAGTGTTTGCTGGGACATCGAAACGAGGAACGTTCCCTGCAGACGCCCCGAGTCGTTTCGGGGGCGGCGGCTCGTCCACTCTGCGGTCTCAGTACGGGCGGCGGTCACAGCGAAGCACGGGGACTGACCGCTCCGTATTGACCAGACACGCCCCCTGTGTCCTTCCCAGTTCAACTTTCCAAGAGCCCAGCGAGCGAGGTACAGGCACCCCCCTCAGTTTGCGGGGAGCCGAGACTCAGGGCATTTCAGCGAGTGACCGGAAGTCCCACAGGGAGCCGGTCGTGAGCCCGGCGGGAGCCCGTGGGAGCGCCCGCGCCCCCGCCCTGCCGCAGAGCTCAGGGTCTGTGTCCCGAGGGCCTCCTCACCCCCAGGAGTCACGGGCAGCCGCATGTCCCAGGAACCACAAAACTTTGCTGGGTGAAGTATCGTCTACTCGAGAAATTATTTACTTGCTGCTGATAAGATAATTATACAGTTTTCTCATCTAATTTGCCCCAAATCCTTCTCACAGGTAATGCTTTATTTGCGACGCAGGCAGCGGGTTAATTAAACATAAATTAGTAGGAAGTTCCTTTCATTTTTCTAAGTGAAGTTATGTTGTATCTCCTCAGTTGTTTCATTTAGACAGCGATGTCTTGCTGTCCGCGGTCCTCGGTGCCTGCCTGTCATGGCACCTGCACGCGGGACCCGTGGGTGCCCGTGGCACACGGGCTTCCGTTCCTGCAGCATGTCGCCGCTTAGAACACAGCCCCATGCGCTCAGTCAGCGTGTCGGGGCTCACCGCATTGCAGTTATTTCATCCTCACAACAACCCTGTAAGATAAGCGAAAATCGTGCTTTTTAGCCTCGTTTTACTCTCGGGAGGGCCTTAGAGAGGCGGCTTATCCCGGGTCCCCATCAGCCTCAGCATCGGTCCAGGCAGAACCGCGTCCGGGGCCATCGTCTGGTCCTGGCGAGAACCGCGTCCGGGGCCATCATCTGGTCCCGGCGAGAACCGCGTCCGGGGCCATCGTCTGGTCCCGGCGAGAACCGCGTCCGGGGCCATCGTCTGGTCCCGGCGAGAACCGCGTCCGGGGCCATCGTCTGGTCCCGGCGAGAACCGCGTCCGGGGCCATCGTCTGGTCCCGGCGTCAGGTCGGCCACGTCCCCTTGATCCAGTGACTTTATCTTTGTAACTCTTACAATCATCCCGCGGTTTCGCATTTTAAATGGCTGGTGGGTGGTTTCGTTTGACGCCCGCACAGACGGCCAGCTGCCGTTGCCGTCACGGAGGCTTCGCCCGGCGGGGGTGTCCCCCGTGGACGCCGGTGGCCGGACAGGAAGCGAAGCCCCCTGGGAGCGAGCGAGCGGGCGCCTCGGGGGCCGCCAAGGCCGCGCGCGGCCCAGGTCTCGGATCCTCCCGCCGCCTCACCCGCCACGCTCCCGCTGGCCACGGAGGCCGCGTTTCGGGTTCCGAAGCTTTGTGTATGCTCGCCGCCCCCAAAACGAGATTTCTCTCGCCCTCGCCCCGACGTCCTCGAAGTTCGAGCACCGTCGTTCTGGGCCGTCACGGTAAGAAGTCGCGCGGCTCGCACACCACCACTTTCTTTCTCGTATTCGGAGTTTTCTGTCTACGAAATTAGTGATGACGACACTGAGACATTGAGGTTCCCTCACTTTTAAACTCTTCTGTCTCGGAGGACGAAATGGTGACGTGTGCGCGCCCGCGAGGCTCTGCGTAGCACCAGCCCTTCCGGTCGGCCTCTCTCTGGCCTCATGTTTTCCTTGGCGACATCTTATGATTTCCCATCGTCGACTGTCCGTCTCGGGTCTGCTACCCACACGCACCCCCTAAAGCTCTTTCTGAAACCCACCAGCTGCAGTCGCCCCAGCTCAGCGTCGGTGGCCTGTGCAGGACTCGCTTTACATCCCCCGGCCAGGGGCGCGGCCCACGCGGGGGGCTGCCCGGGCCTGGCCGGCCCCCCGAAGCATCGCCACGGCTCCTGCAGGCAGCTCAGTCAAACAAGCAGCCCGCGCCGCACCCCACCTCGCCGCTCTTCCCTCTCGCAGGCCTGGGGAGCCCCGTCTGTCGGGGGGGGGGGGGCACGCTGCCGGCCCAGCCGGCCCCGTCTGTGGCTCGTCTAGTCCCCTTCCTGTGGGATCTTCATCTCGACCGCTCTTCTCCAGCACCTCTGAGGCATTTCGCTCCGACTTAGGGCCTCGCCAGCTGTTTCTTGCATGTGGTTTAGGTCTCTGAGCTGATGTTAAGTTAGGTCTGGAAGGTTAGAAGATACAGGAGTTTCAGCTTCAAAGGAACGAGAGCGTTTTCTGCCGCCTGTGGCTCCCCGTCGCTGGATTCGGGGAGTGGGGGAGCCCCCACCGCTGGAGCCTCAGCTCAGCTCGCTCCTGGTTACTCCCTCAGGATGCACGAAGACGTCTTCCGAAGCCATTGCCTTGGGTAAACCCTGCTTTGCAGTCGTGCGGAGCACATTGTGTTTTCATGTTTCAAAGTCAGGAATCTTGCCCGCAGAACTTCTGCGCGTGCGAGGACAGACCAGGGCCTCGGAGGCCGGGACTCCGGCTCACTGTCTGCCCCAGCGTCCCCTCCCCGCTGAGCGGCATCGGGTCAGGCAGCCACCATAATGTTTCCCGGCAAGAAAGCGAGCGGACCCAGTGTGCCTCCCTGCGCAGGGTGCCAGGCCTGGTGCCCCAAACGCCGAACTCACATGAGGGCGCGGCCGAGCCGGCTCCTGGGGCGTCCGCGGGACCGACTGGCAGGAAAAAAAATTGGGCTTCAGGGATGCAGGGCCTCAAAAAGGTGGACTCGACTGAGGGTCGATGAGCCTCTGGGAGTCCGTGCCGTGCTGAGGACGACACGCCAAGCCTGGTCACCGGGGCTTTCAGCAAACGCTGTGTAATAAAAAAAAAAAAAAAAAAAAAAAATCGAGGACAGGAAGAGGGTCTAACAGATCTCGTGTGCCCGAGCGGCGCAGCGTCACCTGCCGCCGTGGGCAGCACGGCCACCGGCGTGGAGGTGTGTCCGTGTGTCTGTGCGAACTCCGAGGAAAGACAGGTTGCTGCGACAAAGACGACCTGCCCCCACGGGCTCCCTTCAGCACGTGGACGGGCGTGGACGTGCGTGCGCGTGGACCCCACGATTTTAATCGCGGTAACCTCGAGGGTTGCAGGTGATTTGCATTTTTTTTTGTTTGCACACCTATGTGCTCTCATGTTTTGCTGTGGCTTTTATTAAAAAAAAAAAAAAACATGCTTTCATAAAAACGATACGCTTTTGTGAAAAGGAAGTCAGGTCTCAGTCCCTGCGGAGAAGCGTCCGCTCGGGGCAGCCGCCGCCCCCTCGTGTGGTCCTCCCGTGCCTCGCCCTGGGGGGGCCCCGGGGACCGCACCCCAGGAACTCAAGCCCCTACTTGTCTCCTCAGGGAAGGAAAGCCCTCCAGTGAGCGATGCCCCCGACGACAGCGACGAGCCCATGCCCGTCCCCGAAGACCTGTCCACCACGTCGGGAGGACAGCAGAATGCCAAGAACGAGAGAGCGGCAGGTGAGTCGGGCGCCCCTCCCTGCCGGGGCCGCGAACTCCGTGCCCCAGAGACCTTCGTCCCCTGTCCTTCCGAAGACAGAGAATGGGTGACGTGGGTCAGCGTGGCCGCTGCCCCCTCGGCCACCATGCCGGGTGGATACAGACGAGAGGTCAGCGAGGTGGTGCCCGCGTGTCCGGCAGACAGACGCTCCCGGGGGCCGCAGACGCAACCCCCGGCCGCGGGGCCGGCTCTGCACCGGGCAGCCGGGCACACGCGGCCCCGCCTCTGTCCCGGGGCGCTGGGGGGATGTCCACTCACGCAGGCTCAGGACCGCGCACGGGTGTGTCCTGCTGGCCGGGCCGTTTATTTTCAGAGCTTCGGGTGAGAGGCGCAAACTCGCCACTTGCATTCTCTCTCTCATCTCTGTTTCCCAAACGTCGGATTTACGGAAGTGGAAATGTTAAGTGTTAGAAGTTAAACTAGGTGACCTCAGTCGGGGCGCACTCGCTGACCTCGACAGACCGTGTCCATGCGGGGGCGGGGCCCCCTCTCCGCTCCCCACCGGCCTCCTGCCTCGTGCCCCAGGGCCGGCGTAGAAAGCTCGCTCTGGCCTCGGCGTCATAAGAAAACAGAGGCGGGGGAAGCTCCGTGATGTCGCCGGGCTCCGTGGCAGTGGCTCAAAGAGCAGCTTGCGCGTCATTGCTCTGTGTCCTCAGGAGCTGACCAGCCCTCGGTTCTTGGATGACCTCGTTTTTCTCTCTCTAAAAAAAACCAAAAACCAAAAAAAACAAAAAACTACGATATCGAGAGCCACTTCTTTGCACGCACGGAAGGAAAGTCGCCGGGAAGGGCGCCCGGGCCGTGTCGAGGCGGGGTGGCCCGCGGTGCGTCCGTCGGCGGCCGGGGAGGCGGCGCCCGCCGGGGTCTCAGGGGCACGGAGGGCTGCTCGCCGCCCCTCCAGGGGACACCCTGATGTAGCCGCTGGGAAGCGCATCTCGAATGTTTCCCCCGCCTTAGAAACCAGGTAGGCTGTGGGTATGATGGATTTTTTTATTTTAATTCAGCTACACAGTTAATTGTACAGACAGACAAGGGTGGTGACCAAAGCCGTTTGGCGTAGATGAGCCGAGAAGACAAGCACGTTGAGGAACGCCTGCTCCCTGTTAGCGGGGGCTCCGTGCGTGGCGGGGCAGGCGGGACGGGACCTCGGGGACCTTCCTCCCCGTTCAGCACACATCGTTCAGGGTCCCCCGCAGGGGAGCGTGGAAGAGCATGCTTCGTCGTAATGGATGCATTTATTTTTAAGATCGCCTTCTGTTTCTCGCAAGCGATACTGGCGGATCATACACCCTCCTACTTTAAAAACTCACACACGTAAATTAAGTCAAGTTTTAATGAAAATAAGCCACTGATGGTGCAGACACGTGGTACAGATTCGCAAAGGTGGCATGTGACGGGCGGATGTTGGGGTGACCACGCGGCCTCGTGCTCGGCCCCCGGAGCAGCCGGCGAGGTGGGTCTCTGCACTCTTGACCTGACGGCTAGAAGCCCGTAACTTCCCTGGGGCACGGAGCGGGGCTCGGGGACCCAGGGCCACGGGGACCTGTGCGAGCGTGTGCCGCCAGCCACCGGAGGGGACTAGGAGCCGGGACATCAGAGTCAGGACGTGGGGCTCATTACGGAGAAACCAGGGGTGGGTCCCCAAAGTCCCCGCAGTCCGGGAGCTAGAGTCACCGTGACGTCCCTTTGGGGACTGAAACTCAGGCCGACTCCAGGGGAGCAGAGGACGGCACGGTCGCCCGGCGCTGGTGACAAGCCGCATTAGAGACGCCTTCGCAGCCCTCTGCACACGACTGCAGGGGCTCGGCGCTTCGCCCGGGCGGGGCTTCTGGCTGTCCGTGGGCTCGGGGCAGGATCCGAGCGCTGGGTGCCAGCTCGCCCCCGGCACGGGCATGGCCGCGGAGTGGGGGCCGGGCTCTCATTTCCTGTGGTCACCCTCCCGCTGCACCCCGCCCCGTGTGACAAGATCATCGTTCCACTTCTCCTTTCAGGAGAAAGTTTATTAAAACGTGGATTTCAGGCGTGCAATTTAAAGTGCCCGGAAACCTCTCTGCTGGCTTGTAGCGGGCGGTGGGCGCTGGGCCCCTGGGTTGGAGGGTGGGCCCTCCCATGGGGCCCGAGCCGCCCGTCACCGCGGGAAGCCAGCGAGCACAGCACCCGGGCCACACGCGGGCGCCGGAGGAGGACAGTGTGTGGCGAGAGGGCCCGCCGCAGCGCGCAGTGGGGGGCTTCAGACACCGCCCTCCAAGGGACTCGGCGGCGGCACGGGGTGCCCACTCGTGCGTCACGCACTTACTCTAGGGCGCGCAGCACGAGGCGAGCGAAGTTCCTAACGAGCAGGAGGAGGTGAGTCGAGGGGCGGAGGCGGCGGAACGTGGGGAGTGAAGGGGAGCCACGGGGAGCCACGTTTCGTCAGCCCCCGGGGAGGGCGGCAGGGCGGGCGACAGGAAGTGAGGCGCAGCCCCTCCCAGGCAGCGCGGCAGGAAGAGGAAGTGCCGTGGGACCGGACTCCGGACCTGGGGACAGCAGGCGGGGCAGCTGGCCCAGCCCCCTGCCGGCCCCGCCTCTGCGAGCCTCGCCCCCAGGCGCACCGGAGCACGTCCCTCGAGGGCCTTGCACACGCGCGTGGCGGGGGACAGGGCCTCGCACAGACACGAAGCCCCAAGGGCAGGAAACGGCGGCGAAGGTCGAGCGTGTGCAGAACGGTCTTTTACGACGAGGGGCCAGGACCCCGGCGGGGCTGGGGGCGCAGGGTCCCACCACGGGAAATAAAGACGAGCCACGGAGTTGCAAACCGAACACAGAGCCGGGGCGGGAAGGAAGGCGAGGCCGAGGGGGGTCAGGGCGCCGGCCGCCCCCGACCCAGGGCGACGCCAAGGGTGCTGCTGACCCTGTCCGACTCTGCAGGCCGGAGGGAGCGTGGCCGGCGGAGGGAGACGGCGGACGCGGGTGGGGGCAGCCGGCCGGGGCGTCCGGCGAGGGAGGGCGGAGCAGAGCCGGGAGCTAGAGGTGGCCCCGGCCCCGACCAGGGCGCCCCGTGGCAACGGACAGGTCGGCGGCCGGCGGTTGGAGCCGGCCTTGCGGACGGGGCGGTGCTGCCGTGGAGGCGCCCCCTCCCGGGACGGGGAGAGCAGTGGGTTTGCACCCCTCACGTCGCCCGGGGTGGAAGGGGCACCCAGAGAACTGGACAGAAACGTGGGCTGGAAAGGAAAGACGGGAGGATGGGGGAGCGGGGACTCGGCCAGGCCCGGCCGCAGCCCCCCGCGTGGCTCCGCTCAGTGCTGGGGCCGAGCGGGTGCGAAGCGCGCCTCGAAGCCTCGCCGGCGCCCGCCAACGGCGCTGGATTCAGTCACCAGGAGCCCGTCGAGCGAGACGATAGCTCGCTCTTCTGAAGTGGTCTCTTTAAAAACGAGAGAAGGCTCCCCTCTCTGAAGTGGTTGTGTGCGAAACTGCTTCAAGCAGGGTTTGTTCTCAGTGACCTCTTACGGCAACCCCGAGTTCACCCCGGCAGCCGCGGCACGCACGGGGAGGTGTGCCACGGCGGCTCCTGGCCGGGGGCTCCTCAAAGAGGCCTGTGCGGGAAGGGACAGACCGCCACTCTGCGTGAAATGCCCCGACAGCGTCGCCACGGCCCCCCGCGGAGCGCGAGCTCGCCCGTTGCGCCTTGCCGTCTCCTGCTCCGGCGGGTTCCACGTCCTGAGGCTGAGTGAGGACCCTCGAGCTCTCAGATGCTGTCGCTGCTCCCCGGGCCTGGAGGTGCACCCCCCAAGAGGACGACGGGCTGGGTCGCGGGGCAGGAAGAGGCCCCCTCCCCACGGATGCCCAGGGCTGGTGGGGAGAGGCTCGGGGGGCTGCAGGGGAGGCGGAGGAGGGCAGAGACGAGATGGGGCCGGGGCAGGAAGCCCAGCAGCCCGGCAGAGACGGGGCGGGAGCCGGGCCGAGCCACGGTGCCGGGCCGGGCACTGGCCGGGAGGGGTCGGTACCGGCGCAGGGGTCGGCGAGAGACCGGGCACTCGGACTGACGTGGGGGGACAGGTCCCCGGGCGGCGTGGGGACGTGACTGGGTGTTCAGGTGACCTCGGGCGTCAGCTGCCCTCAGGAAGAGAGGCACGTGCGGGCGGGGCGCGGGTTTGGACCTGGGGCCATGACGTGCTTGGACCTGCCCGTGCGTGTCCTGGCGTGTGCCTCGCGGCCGTCCCCGTGAATCGTGTGACCAGGGCTGGCATCACCCTGACACAAATGCACAGAAAAAGGAAAGTGGGAAGAAACCCCGGTTTTTCCCCTCTCGGAATCCAAGTCCGTGATGACATTCGTAAAAACGCCAGTGTGCCTTTCGGTCCGTCCCCTCCAGGTAAAATCGCGAGTCTGACGTGGGCTTGCAGGAGGGTCCGCATTCCAGTGCCGCGGCGCGCCGACTCTGTAAAAGTCCCGCAGGGTGACAAGCCAGTGCCAGGGCGGCCCGCCACAGCGGGGGGCGGAGCCGCGGGGGGCCTCTGGGGTGGAGAGCGCGGGCTCCCTGGGCCACGAGGGGGGCGGCCGGCGGGCGCGATGCTTATCTCCTCAGCAGTTAGAGGAAGCGGCCTTTATCTCTGCAGTGCATCGCTCTGCACCCACGAACCCCGTTTCAGCTCGGGAGAAGCGCTATCTCGCAGGATCTGAGCCCGGGCTGCAGCTGAGCTCAGGCACATTGGAGCAGGACGCCATGCGCCTCCCGCCAGGCACCACGGGCAGACGCCGGGGCTCCCGGGTCTTAGGGGCTCCCGGGTCTGGGGGTTCCATCCTGCCCTCCGAGGAGTGACTACGAGCTCGCCGCTTGGGTCCTTGCTTGCCGTTCCCTGAGCCCCGCCCTCCTCAGAGCCCGTGCCGAGCAGTGGTTTCGATGGGGCGCGTTCTGAAAATCGTTTATTTTCCACCTTGCAATTCACTGCCTCGTTTGGGACTGCCTCATGGCCTCGAGGAGACAGCGGGCGGTGTCACCATGGCGTAGCCCGGCCGGGTGACTCAGTTGGAGAGACCCTCATTGTCCTGAATTCCCAAAAACATGACACGCGGCACTTAAAAAAAGTGACCTGCCCACCTCTGAGCCTTTGGGTCTTGAGAAGAGAGGCCGAGATGAGCCACTTAAAAACAGGGCAGTGCCAGGCAGGTGGAGATCGTGAACTTGGACGGACGGCCCCCAGAGGAAACACGAGCCGGTGTGTGCGTGTGTGCGTGCCTGTGTGTGTGCGTGTGTGTGCGTGTGCGTCTGCGTGTGTGTGCATGTGTGTGTGTGCGTGTGCGCGCGTACATCACATGTGGAGTGTGTGTGTATGTGGGGTGTGTGCATCACACGTGGTAGAGACGGGAGACTGCAGCTAGTCACCTGCAGGGGCTGGTCACCGGGAGGGGCTGGTCACCTCCGGGGACCGGTCACCTGCCCTCGGGACTGGCCCGTCGGGACATTCGGTCGCTGGCTCTGACTTGCTCGCGGGCCGTGGGAAGCCGCTCTGTGCCATCTCAGTCCCCACGTGGTGAGAACAGTCAGAGCACGCGGCGATCGCTGACCAGGTGGGTGACAGGTGGATGGCCGCCCGTGCGGTCACTGTGGCTGTCGGCGTCATCTCCTGTAGACACTCTGCAGGACGGGAGACCGACGGGCCTGCGACATCTCCCGCAGGTGACGCCAGGGAGAAGCCGGGAGACGGGGGCCTGGTGAGTGGCCCGAGACCCCTGGAGAGTGCGGTGGGCAGAGGGGGCTCCACGCAGTCAGGCCGGCGAGGCCCGCGGGGTCCCTGCCAACATCGGGTCCTTGCCAGCCGCCAGGGGCCTGGGGTGGAGGGAGAGGCCAGCCCCGCCGGATGGCCGAGGGGTCATTTTGCCGCCCCTGGTGAGGCCGCGCCCATCCGGAGGGCGCCCGGGGACGGTGCCCTCCTCGGTCACGGCGCCAGCACGTTCCTGTGTCCTGTGCGTGGGGGTTCCCGACGTGTGGCCCGAAGCGAGTTGCCGGGTCCTGCCAAGTCCACTGCGGGATTCGTGCAGACACCGTCCGCGTGGGCCCGGCTACCGTACTGACTTCAGCTTCCCTGACTCTCGAGGGGTTAGGGATGGCAACGAGGACCTTGCTGTGCCAGGCCGGGGCGGCCACTGCCTCGAAGACCCGGCTGGCGACTAACGGCCAAGCAGCAGAGCTGCTCATCGGGGCTCATCGCGAGGGGCGCAGAGGAGGGAGACGGGGCGCAGCCGGCTGGCGTGACTTTAGGAGAATGGGGTGGGGGAGGGGACAGAGGGGCCACAGGGCGTGGCGCTTGCTCTGGTGGCATCGGGGGGCCGGGGACCCTTCTATGGGTCTCATCTGGGGAGTGACCCTTCTGGCCTCCGTGCCAAAAAGATCACCCCAGAGATAGTTTGGGGGGAGAAACGGTGTGTGCCGGAGCCGGGGGCCCTGGGCGCAGATGGGTGGGGCCGTGGGGCCGCTCGGTGTCTGTCCCCTCCCTCCATGTGGGCACAAGCGGCGGCCACGCTGTCCTCGGTGACCGGGCGGCAGCGATTCTGACGCACCTGGTGGCTGACGGTTCTCAGCCAGGGCCTCGTCTGCGAGGCAGGAGGTGCGAGAGGCCGAGAGAGCTGATTCTAGAAAGTGCACGGCAGGAGGGACCTGGGGAATAAGGGCATGGAATCGTCTAGAAGGGAAAGCAGGGAGGAGGCCAAGAATTTGTTGACTGAGTCAGGAAAGATGTCCAGGAAGGAAAACCCCACAGAGCCCCTGGGAAGCAGACCTAAGGTCGGTGACGAGAGGGCCGGGTGAGCAGGATGGTGCCTGAGAATCGCCCAGACGAGCTTGGTGGGGGTGCGGGCCCACGTGCAAGTACAGACGAGCGCCCGTGAGGGCTGCGGCCGGCCGGGGTGACGGGAGGGGCAGCAGGCTGGGGGTGCAGCCACGGAGGAGTCGCGGCCTTCGCACGTCTGAAGGCTGCTGGGGGCCAGGTGGAGCGAAGCAGGGAAACACAGCAGCCCAGCGGGTCCTGGGGGGGCGGGGCCGGCCATCCGGGGGCTCCGCCTCCGCCCGTCCCGGCCTGGCCAGTGTCCCCCTGGCGTCCTCACGCCCTCTCCCCGCTGCATCCAGTGTCATGGAGAAGCCCCGCGTGAGAGAGGCCGCCCTCGGCCCCGCGATGCACGACAGTGGCCCCCCCGATTCTCACCCCCAGGCGTTGCTCCTCACGGGGGTGCCTGTCACTTCCGACTGGAGAGCATGCTCTGGGGTTGCTCCCTGCTGTGTCCCCAGCATCCAGGGGTGTCCGAGGCATGTCACCCGGAGGGAGGAAGGGAGGAGGGAGGGAGGAGGGAGGGAGGGAGGAGGGAGGAGGGCTGCTGGGACAGTAGGGAGGACTCGTGGAGGAGGAGAAACTCAAGGCGGCACCTGGGCTTCGGGCCCGTCACACAGGCCACTGCGGGTCACTCTCTCTCGGCGGGCATGGCTGGCGTGTGGCGTGGAGAGGACGCTGTCCCTTGGCGGGATATTCGGCGGCCCCTGCCACGCCTTGTCCCGGTCATCGTGACCCTCTAAGTGTCCCCGTGCGTTTCCCGGGTGAGGACTAGGATCGAGGGCCACCACCTCGCCGCGGCGCCTGTCACGCGGGCCGCCACACCTGGCTCTCCGGAGCTTTGCACATCCGGGGGGCAACTTAAGATGACTTAAGATTTTTTAACAAAGACAATGTGTTCCAGAACCTGACCTACGAATAAAAAAGGAAAGAACGGCCGTAGGGAAAAATGACCAGAAAAGGCGTTTTGCAGCCGGGGCCTGGCACCTCCGGCCGCGTCTGCGCCTCACTTCCTGTCCCCAGGGGCGCACGTTAGGTTTGAAACGGTGCTTCTTTTGCCAGCAGAAACCACGTTCGTCTTGCCTGCGTTCTGTCTCGGCATCTGAGACTCAGAGCCCGCCGGGCCTCGCTGGCCCGCGAGGGGAGCCCAGACCCTTGTTGCCAGGGCGATCGATCCGCACGGCTTCCTGTTCCCGGTTCGGGGTTCGGGTCCCAGCTTTCTTTTCTGCTTTGCCCCATCTGTGTTGAAACAATAGTTAGCTGTGTGTCAAAGAACCAACCGACATTTCGTTAACTTTCCTTCTACATGGGGTTTCGGAAAGAAATGGAAAAAAAAGGGGGGGGGGTTTGAGCTGTGGTTGCCGGTTGCCACCTGTGCCCCTATCTGGTTAGGACATTTTCTGATTTGGGAAGTGTAAATATAACCCAGAAAAGAAGAAGCTTCCCCTCCTTTTATGCAAAAGCAGAAAGGTTTGCAGACAGCAGAGGCTTCAGCGGCCCTGCAGTTTCCACAGACCCGGGCCATGGAGGTGAAGGCGCTCCACGGGGGGGTGTGGGGAGCATGGGGAACGCGGGGAGCCAGCCCTCCGGGGGCCGCCCTGCTGGCTCCGTGGCTCCAGGCCAGGCCTGTGCCACCAGATAAGCTCGGCATTCCCCAGGGGTCCCTGCAGCCTGCACGCAGTTCACACAGCACTGCAGGTCTGAGCTCTTTGCCTGCTAAGGTTTGGGGGGGCGGGTAACAGAAACTCCTAGGAACTCAGAAAGTGTGCCCAAGGCAGGAGCGGGGAGGGCGGGGGGGGGGGGGGCTGGGGACGGTGGCAGGTTCGGAAAAGCTGTGGGTTTCTTCTGGTTCAGCTGTCAGCGGCTCGAAGCGCCCGTGGTCAGGAGGGTTTCTACCACAGACACTGGCAAATGCTGCACACCGGGCCGCTGTTTTGGTGTTTGAGAGCAGGCTGACCCGTGCCCCCGGCTGCCCAGAGTTCCCGCGACGTGCGGCCTCGAGAGGGCGGGAATCGTCCTGTGGGCGTGGGGCGGGTGTCGCGGGGGGTCCTGACGTGAGCCAGCCTGCTGGGCCTGTGGGCAAGGGAGGGGTAAGCGCAGGCTGTCCAACAGGAGCGGGTGGCACGTGGCTCTCGGCCGTCGATGCCACGAGGGGAACTGTCACCCAGCCACTCTCTCGCAGTCGATCCATGGCTTCTTTAGCATTTTAGGTCCCTTGCGGGGGAGTACGGTTAGGGACGTGATCTGGGCCTTATTTGTGAGACGTTATTGTTACTATTGCTGTTAGTTTGGTTTTTGCTGTTATTTGGGTTTGAAGAACCTTAAAACTCAGAGCAGGACATGTCAGCGTGACGTTAACATGCTACTAAATGACAGCGATTTTCCAGGAAAGCATTAGCCTTGTGCTGTCCCTAAAAATGTGGGCTGGAACTTGGCATTCTCAAAGAATTCAAGTTCCTTGAATTTAATACAAATCTGAGATGTATGTGGGAGGTGACCTCTTCGGTTGTCCCCATGCGTGCAGTGGCTTCATTAGGACACTTTCTCAGCAAGGGCTTGGCTGCATGTGAGTGGCTAGGGCAACTGTCAAAAGCTAAGGACAGGGAGGCCCCGCCCTGTCCTGCTCCCGGGCACCGGACACCTGTAGGTCCTTGAGGAAGACCTGCCCTTTGCACCCGGCTTGGAGGAGCGCGCTCGGCTGCAGGCCCTGGGGCGGCAGGTGCAGGGCGTGCCTTTGCAAGGCCGCCTGCCAGGCAGGTGCGCCCCCCAACCCCGCGCCCCGCCGGGGCTGTGGCTGCACTCGGTCGGTTTCCACTGAAATCACCTGGCTCAGTCTGGAGGGGCCTCGCCGCCAGGCGGGGGTGGCCGGCGGCCGGGGGCCTGGCTGCAGCTGGGACATGGGGCGAAGGCGCCGCTCCTCAGAGTGAAGGACTGTCGCTCTAGAGGCGAAAGCCGGCCGCAGTGAGCACAGGGCTTTGATTGCAGCCCCGCAGGCCCGTACGATTGTGTTTATCATCACGCTTGGACTCCATCGGCACTCTGCGGCTGTAGCAGTATCTCCCCGCTCTTCCACTGCTCGCGATGGTGATAGAAATAGGATTGTGCGGGCGCCCGCGGCGCTCCGCCGGCCTCTGTCCCCCGCGTGATGTTAAATAACGGCAATTACCTGTCGCCCGGCATCGCCGCCTCTCATTTACTCTCAGTGCTGCCGTGGACGCTGTCTTGGGTGACGTGCGCGCTCAGCAGAGAGAGATGCTGTGGCTTTACGTGAAGTGGTTTTGATCCCAAAGAGGTTACAGTTGCTCTGCTGCTGTGAACACTGCGTGCACTCGGCTTTAAGGCAGCATTTTTATTACCAGTCTCAACACCAACTCTCACGTTTGGCTTCATAGCTGTGGTTGTTAAAAATTCTTTCGAGGGTTTCTTTGTTCATGTGTTTGATTTTTTTCCCGTTTCGGTAACTATCTTTGTCACCGAAGGGTTTCTCCTGAATGTTCCCGTATAAGCAGCCTGCTCTGTGCCCGCACGGCACACGCACACTCTCGGAATGGCGGCTCTGAGGGCGTGCCGGTTGTCCCCAGGGCAGCAGCCCAGGCTCTGCGCCTTCGGAGACGTGGCCACCTTGAGCAGCCCACGTGTGGGAAAGAGGCTGCGTAGATGAGCGAGGACCAGCATTGCTGTGAACCATGGGAGCGAATGTTCTAGGCTAGCTTAGCCCCACGAAAACACGATGAGCTCCACATGCGTAATTATCGATTTTCAAGTAGCCACATTAAAAAAAAAAAAATGGCACAGAGGGACTTAATTTTAAAATATTTTCTTTAACTCAATCCAAGATATTATCATGGAGACATGCACTTGGCGTCAGGAGCTGTCTGTGGAGGTTTTAGTCTTTTTTTCTGTGCTGGGCTTTTGAAGCCCAGTGACACTCCGCACCTTGGCGCATCCCAGCTTGGGGCGGCCACGTGTCGTGGGGGTGACCACTGTGTGGGGGGGTGACCGGTGGTGTGGGCAGCTCTAGGGTTCCGAAGCAGAATGTGTCATTATAATTACAGAAAACTTTTGGGGTTAATCCTTGCTGAAATTCATCCCAGAACTAGTCATTTATCAACCCGCTAAAGTAGGTTTTAAATCGGTTTTCTCTTCAAAACATTTTCTCAATTGTCATAAGAAACAAATGTGACAATTTGCTTTTTAGTTCTTCCGTTTGGGACCACAACTGATTTAGAAAAAAAAAATCCAGTTCAACTTTTACCTGATCTGGACTTATTTTTAACTCTAGGTCCAGCGGGCATTTGGTTAAGCAGTCAGTAATGAGAACAAAATAAAGTATAAACATGTAAAGCAAATTCGCTTTCCCAGGCGTAGGAGCTGAATTAATGCCGAAGGATGCTGGTCTTCGTTTACCCTCGTGCACTCTTGGTGGCCGTGGGTGAGGTGGGGGGACCCCTCTGAGTCTTTGCAGACCTCAGGTCCCTCCCGGGAGAGGCGGGCGCTCAGAGAACCAGGGTGCAGGCCCAGCTCCGTCGCATGTGTGAAATCGTTTGCAAAACCTGCGGCGGGCGAAGCCTCGATAACTTCCTAAAACGCGCGGCTGCAACCCGGTGGGGCAACGGGGCGGAGGCGGTGCCGGGAGCGTCTGTTTCTCTTCTTTCTCCTCTTCTCAGGGGCAGGGGAGCAGCAAGCCGGCGGCGCGTCTCCCGGCGCCCGGACCCCAGCCTCCCGCGTCGCGGGCGCCCCGTGCTCGCTGCCGGCTTCCTTCTTGCCCTTCGGGAGCCGGGGCGCGCTTGGGGGGCGCGCCGTGGGGGGCGGCCGTGATCCAGGGCCGCGGACCGGGCTGTGGCGGGGCACCGCCCTCCGACCTTGCTTGTCCCTTCCTTCCTGCGCGGTTTTGAACGTCCGCTGGTTTTCGTTCGAATTTGGAACTTGACGCGTGGAAGCCCGCGCTGCTTCTGCCGAGAGCGCTGGCCGCAGGTCACCCCCCACACGGTGCCATCCGCACGTGGCGCGCAGACGCGGGGACAGCGCGTGCGCGCCCGCGGCCTCCGCCCGGCGCGGGCAGAGCCAGCCCAGCGCTGGCTCGGCGCAGGCAGAAGGCCGAGCGGGAGCCGCCGGCCGCGGCCACCGGACCCTAAATCCTCTCGCGCCCCGGGGAGGGCAGCGAGGCGGCCGCGCGCGGTTCCACGAGACGCGGGACGCTGGGGAAGCCGGGTCCGGTCGTGCGTCTGTCCGGGGCCCCTGCAGCCGCGGTGGCGTCCACGCTTCCCCCGAGCCCGAGGGCCCTTCCCACCGCTGGCGACAGCTGTGACCGGGGCTCGGGACACTGCCGCCTCCTGCCGACGGCCGCTGTGCCCCGGACACTGCCGCCCTCCCCTTTTGGGGACAACCGTGCGTGCCCGCTGCAGGGCCGTGCCGAGGGACAGAAGTTCTTCCCTCGAGACGCTTGTCCCACAGCTGCGCCGCGTTCAGACGGCGGGCGCGTCCGTTTTTTTGAATTAGCGCCCCCGGTCCCTGGGCCCCGACATCGCGGCCGCTGTCAGGACGGCGTGGGCACACGGGGCTGTTCTCGATGGTCGGCAGACAAGGCCCGGGGTCAAACCCAGGCTTTTGAAACTATTGAAAACTGGGCTTTTGCAAGTTTTTTTTTTTTTAATGAGTGAAAGTCACACCAGGCGTCAAGACCAGCAGAAAACCCCGCCCTCTTTCCCTCTGGAACGTTCTTTCCCTCTCATTGTATTCCGGGCGAGGCCGGCCCACGGCTAGAGCGGCTGTCACATTCTTCGTTTAATTTTCACTCTGAGCAGAAGCATCCCCGTAGGCGGACTGTTCCTTCCATGCGCCTGGACTTTCCGGGGCCCAGGTGGCGCGTCCGGCGCTCAGGTACGGGCGCCAAGCCACACACACGGACGGGTCCTTAGAAAGCCCAGGTGAGGCGACACTGGGTAGCGGAGGCGCGTGGCAGCAGCAGCGTGGGGCGGCGGCTCCCGCGCGAGCGCTTGTGCTGTTGCGGGGTTGCCTGGCAACCCCGTGTCGCTGCCGGGGTGGATCCCCACCCCGTTTCCCCAGCGCCCTGGGTCGGAAAGGCTGCCGTTCCGAGGTCCACGGAGAAACCGGGGGGCCGGGGCGGCGGGAGAGACCCCTCGCCAGAGCAAGGTGTGGGGCTCGCTATAGTCCCAGTCACGAAGGGCGGAGGCGGTCCCGAGACGGTCCCGTGATGGACCGGGGGCACCGCGTGGCGAGTCGCCTTTCAGCGCCGCCGTCTGCGGACGCCCGTCGGCCAGCACCCTTTCCTAAGTGCTGATTAAGACACGGGGAAGGACAGTCATTTTTTGACTTGCCAGAAAAACAAACTCTTTGAAGTCCTCGGTTGCTGCCTCTGGAAAGGACGGGTCTGGGTCTTCGGAAGCCGTGGGACGAGCACGTGAGCCCCGGCGAGGGAGAAAAAGGTCGCCGGTGAGTGCTCCGGGAGACGCCACACGAATCGGCGGTTAGCGAAATTCTCACCTCGAAAAAGAGGGTGGACGCGCACGCGGGGAACTGCCGCGCAAGTCCTTGGAGGGAAGTCGCCTCCGCGAGGCGCGGCTTCGATGCCACGGACGTCATCGTGGCAGGCACAGAGGCTCGGCCCGGGGTCGGAGGGCGCAGCGCCCCTCTGTGCCGGGAAGGGACGACCCGAAGCCCCAGCCAGACGTGGCTGCAGGCCAGCGAGTCTCCTGACGGTGGACGTGGAAAGAAGTAACCAAACAGCACCCCACGGTTTCGGAGTGTGCGCCGCCATTTACGCCGCAGCGGTCTCCGCTTGGGGACCTGCGCTGAGTCCAGCGCGAAGGACGCTCGGAGGCTCCGCCCCATCGCAGCTCGTGGTCCCTGCGGCCCGGGGAGGCCGAGGGGCGCGGGGCTGCCCACGGGGCAGGCGAGCTCCGGTTCGCGGGTGAGAAGGTTCCAGGCGAGCCCGGACCCTCCCGGTGAGAGACCAGGCAGTCGGCTGGTTATCACGTCAGTGAGGCCGATTGATCTTCACATCACACAACCCGTGTGAGCCCAAGTGTTCTGATTCCGAGTCTTTTATTGTTGAGACTCTTAGCCGCGATCATGTTATAGTCTCGGCCTGCTTGGGACGATCTCTCTTACCTTCCAACGAGCGAGCACCCGCTGAAGGACATTGAAAAGTCCTGGGCTGGATTCTAAATGGCCTCGGATATGGGCGGGGGAATCAGGTCGTGGTGTCCCCGGTCCAGTCCGGCCTCACTCCCGACGGTGCTCGCCTCCCGACGGTGCTCGCCTCCCGACGGGGACAAGCGCTGCGGGGCAGGCGGGAGGCCACGCGCCGGGCAGGGGCGGCTCAGTGGTGACGGGAAGCCTGCGGGCCGTTTGCAAGGCAGGGAGGGCATTCTCTGTCCCCTCGAGGACAGGCAGGATTTTAAGAGATCGACAAGCGAGTCGGGAGGCGAGGACACAGTCGTGGGCCGGGGAGGTGGCGGCAGCGGCTTTGGTCTCTGCGTGGGCCGAGGGGACCGTCCCTGTCTGACCTCAGGGCAGGCCTCCCGCAGACGAGAGGTGAACGCATCCCCGCGGCAGCCAGCGTGGGCCTGACGGGCCTGACGGGCGTGATGGGGGCGGCGAGGGTCCTAGCCGCTGGGACCTGACCCCCAGGAACGACGGCACATCTGCACCCCGTAACCTGCTGCCTTTCCTCCAGATCGTCCAGATACATCGCCCGAATTGAAACCCTTTCAGATTTAGGGCAGATTCTTCCATTTTAAGGCATGTCGTAAGGTCTGTGAGGAGGGAGCTGGGGGCAGCTGGGGACCCTCTGTGCGCAGGCCGAGTTAGGCTCTGGGAGCGACAGCTCGTCTCTTTCCAGACACATTCGCTCAGAAAGCAGGCGGGCGGCAGCCCCGGCGCTGGGCGTGAGTCCCGCGTGAGAGACGGGAGCATGGCGCCCGAGGCTTTCGAGAGGACGCAGCGTGGGGGCTCCTGGGGGGTCCTGCGGTCAGCGGGCCTGGGTCTGAGTCACCTCTGGGGACCTCCCGGCTTGGAGCCTGGTGCACCTCGTCTGAGCAGCCTCGCGCTGCTGCTGCCGCGTGCAGGGGCGTCCCCGGACCCGTGCGGGCGGTCCTCCAGGGCGGGCCGGCCGGGGCCAGTGTCTGCTCCTCGGGAAGGCGCTGCAGACCCCCACGCCGCCGCTGTGGCCGCCGCCTCCATCGTGTTCACGGCGTACAGGCTGCGTGGGATTCCCAGGCCCCTCTGGGAATCACGCGCACAGAGCAGGTGAGACAGGCAGAGCTTCTGACCCCGGGCTTCCGGCGCGCGCACCCGGGGCCGAAGACCTGCTGCTACAAGCACTAAGCGTGCTCTCTGTCGTGTTTTAACACGATAATCCTAGTGGTTTAATTCAGTCTGCGCTTCACGTCTCTGAACAAAACCAGCCAGGTATAAACTTTCCGAGTCCTGGTTTGAGGTCACGGGGACACTCGCCGCGCCGCAGCTGTCCGCTGGGGACATTCTCCATGTTTATTGTCTGTTCATAGAAAATACCCGAGCATCTGCCTACTTGTGGTTTTATGACAGGGGACGGGAGCGTGTTTAACCATTTTGTTAGTTTTTGTTTTGTTGTTTTTTTTTTTTTAATTTTAAAAAGTCATTTATCATGAAGAAAAATCACATGTCTTAAGAACCTTGATAAACCAAGTTTTGCATGATTACACCTTAAGGCTGAGATACACTTCGTTTCATCATTTCCCAGAAGGGCACTGAATTCACCCATTTCCTGTTTTTAATCTCAGAAGGTTCTGTGTTTCCTCCCTGGTCTACTGTCCCAGCCGTAGGACCTGGGAAGCGAGTGGCAGCGAACTCTCTCGCCCCTGCCTGAGACGCGGGCCCTTCGCACGCGGTCGCCCTCGGAGCTGCAGCGTGCGCGCGCGGGGACGCAGCTCAGGGGCACGTCCTCGTCCCAGGCGCTCGGCCCCGTGGCCTCTGGGCCGATCCCGGGTGTGACGCTCGTGTTCACAGTTTGTGTCTACAGTTCACGGGCACAGCCCGCCTCAGCCACCAGCCAGCTCGCGGTGTGGCATTTGTGGGCAGGGGGCGCTTCTTCGCGATGACGCTTTCTGAACGGCCACTCATGCGTTTCCTGTTTCACTTCTGGTATCTTTTAACCCTGCTGGGTAAGGAATCCTTCTAGAACCTACCAGGCCCCGGGTGTTCTCTCTAGAATCGCTTGAAAATACGTTCCCCGCTACTCCTAACTCGAGTTTACTGTTGTGAACACCAAGCCCGGCATCGTGCAAAGACCCCACGAGGGCCTTGCACATGCTTCGCACACTGCGACGGGGTCGGCAGGGGGCTCTGTGTGCCAGTCCGCTCACTTGCTCGCTCATTCATTCTCTCAGCAAACATTCCTCCCTTCGTGGTGATACAGGTTGCAACCGTGTAGCCAGAAAGGACACGTGGGCCTGTGTGACCATGCGGGCCCCGATCTCACTTCCCATCAGAAGAAGTCGCTGTGTGGAGAGCTCTCGCCGCCCCTCAGCCACCTGGCTTGGGATGCTCTTATCTGCTGGGACAGCGTTTCCAGTCTCCCGCTCTCCTTTTTTGTTTGCAACTTCAGACCCCCCGGGCCGAGAAAGAACCGCCGCCTCGCTTTCGCAGCGGGGCCCATGGGGAGGGCACAGGGACGCACCCATGAGTGGGTGCACGGGTTCCGGGCCAAAGCCTTTTTACTTCTCTTTTACTTGGTGGCCTCTGAGGCCAGTTTTACTTTCTCTCTCGTCCTTGACCCGTTGCCACCCACTGCAGACGGGTGTTTAACTTCTGAGCGTGTGTAATGCCAAGGGCATGAGGTCAGCGAGGTCCTCTTGATCTTCCCCAGGAGGGGCTGGATGTCTGGTTGCCCCAAGGCACATGTCTGCCGGCCTTCCCTCTCCCCCTGGCCTTTGAACTTGAGGCTTAGTCTTGGTAGTGCTTGCCCTGAGCCTCGCGAGGAGAATTAAATGAGAAGGTAGCCTCCGCCTTTCGTCCCAACTCCCGCTGTAAGGTGAGGGGCCCTCCGAAGGCACCAAGTGCAGTGACCGACCATGGAGGCCGGTCCTCCAGCGGGACACTGAGGCCCGAAGTGCAGGAGCTACGAGGTGAGGCCAGGTCCCTCTCGTTAGCAAATCTCTAAGTCTGCTTAGCAAGTTACTAAAGCTTCTCTTTGTTATACATGTTTCTCCTGGAGCTTCCGCCACAAGGTGGGAGACCCTTCCCACCGGCCAGCCCTCCAGTGGGTGCAGGAACCGTCTTAAAACTCCATGACAAGGACCCAGGGAAGGCCAACCCCCCAGGCCCCCCAAGGGCATCTGCCTTGGATGGTGCTGGTTGTGGATTCTCTCTGTGTTTACCGGTCGCTGAGAACTGGAAATGCCGGGCACTCCCGGACGGGGCCCCCTCACCGGGGAGGGGGCGGTGGTTCCCTGGCCGGGCCACCCCCCATAGCCCCACAGAGAAGCGCTGTGAGCAGGGAGTTCGTTTCATGTAAGGGGTGACCCTGGGCAGGAGAGGAAAAGGGGAGTGATGCAGGGGCGCAGGCCACCTCTGAGTGTCGGTGCGTGCCCGGGCCCCAGACCACGCGGAATGCTGGAGGGGCGTTCGCGGTGCCCCCACGGGCCCGGGCCGCCCCACGGAGGGCGAGCGTGGCCCTTGCTGCAGCCTCAGGCCGATGCCCGGGGCGGGACAGACAGCACAGGGCCCGGCCGACCAGGGGCCTCCAGGCCACCCCCGCCCGGGGGTGGGGCGCCGGGCCGGCTGAGAGGACGCGGTGATCGGGCACGCGGTGCCTGAGGTGGGGCCTTGCCACCATGGCGTTAGCTTAGCTTAGGTTTTTATTTTAAATACAAAAAAGAAAAAAAAAAAGAAAATAACAAGTTTCAAAGATAAGAAGCCAACTCGCCAAATCCAAAGGCGGAAAAAGCACCTGGAGGCTTGGGAGTCAGTCGCCGGCCCCTCGCCGCGCAGCCCGGCGTTTCTGCTCTTCTCCGGGGACCGGGAAGGACTTCGCCAGTAGTGGCGACACCCGCGGTCCCGGGCCCGCGGCCACAGGGGAGCACGTGGCCGTCGGTGACGCTGCAGGCGCTCAGTGGAAGCTCGCGGGGGCGGCAGCCGGCCGTGCGCCGGGCGGGGAGGCTGCGTGTCGCGGCCCTGCGTGCACCGATCATGCCACACGCACTTCAGCGTCCAGCACGCCGCGCTGGGGCAGGAGCGGCGTGGAGCCTGGAGTCAACCGGGGTTGTCGCCCAGGAAGCCTGGGGGTGGGGTGGGGGTCGCCGGGCGGGGGGAGGGCGGGCCTGGGTCCTGGGCGCAGGGCCTCGCGCCTCGCTCCCCGGCGGCCCCTGAACGCCCTCCTGCAGCCTCAGGACGGCGCCGAGCCGTGGAGACCTCGCCTTCCCCTTGGACAGAAACTCGGGACGCTGGAGTTGAAACTAACTCCTCAGGGGCCGTGTGAGCAGTGGGCAGGGGTGAAGGACTGGAGCCGTGAGGAGCGCCCGGGGCACCGACCGCCTCCGCCTGGGGGCTGGACAGCAGGACGGGCGGGGGGCGGGGGGGGGAGGCACGCAGGACGGTCCCCGCCCGGCCCCCAGCCCACCCTGCGCTCCCTCCTGCTCAGCGGGCAGTTTTAGATTCGTGGCGAACTCGAACGCGTTAGCTTGCGAAGAATAAATGGAAAGAAATAGTTCCGAGCAGGGGCCACTTGAATGCGAAGTTTCGAGAGGTTATCGGTAGTTTTCTCTGAGAACGAGAGCGGTTCCCAGGCAGCCAGCGTTTCTCTTGGAAAACGGGGAAGAGGAGAAACTCTGTGTTCATTTCGAAACCTGTCTCCGGAGGGAGCCGGTCACCGTCTTCCTCTTCTGGCGCTTTTGCGACACGGCCAGGAGGCTGTGGAAACGCGGTTACGATGGGACGGGGGCCGCGCTGTCACAGGCGGCGCTCGGGCCTGCTGGAGGCATCTGGCGAGCGGGGCGGCGGGAGCCGAGGCTGCAGAGGGACAGGGTGGCAGGTGGCAGGTGGCAGGTGGCAGGTGGCAGGTGACAGGGTGGCAGGTGACAGGGTGGCAGGTGGCAGGTGGCAGGTGGCAGGGTGGCAGGTGGCAGGTGGCAGGTGGCAGCGTGGCAGGTGACAGGGTGGCAGGTGGCAGGTGGCAGGTGGCAGGGTGGCAGGTGGCAGGTGACAGGGTGGCAGGTGGCAGGCAGGTGGCAGGTGGCAGGTGACAGGTGACAGGGTGGCAGGTGGCAGGCAGGTGGCAGGTGGCAGGTGGCAGGCAGGTGGCAGGTGGCAGGTGACAGGTGGCAGGGTGGCAGGTGGCAGGCAGGTGGCAGGTGGCAGGTGGCAGGGTGGCAGGTGGCAGGGTGGCAGGTGGCAGGGTGGCAGGTGGCAGGCAGGTGGCAGGTGGCAGGTGGCAGGTGGCAGGTGGCAGGGTGGCAGGTGGCAGGCAGGTGGCAGGTGGCAGGTGGCAGGTGGCAGGTGACAGGGTGGCAGGTGGCAGGGTGGCAGGTGGCAGGTGGCAGAGTGGCAGGTGGCAGAGTGGCAGGTGGCAGGGTGGCAGCTGGCAGGCAGGTGGCAGGTGGCAGGTGGCAGGTGGCAGGTGGCAGCGTCCCAGGCCTGGCCAGTGGGGCCGGCTTTCCTCTGGGGAGCAGCGGAGGCCGCGGGTGGCGTGTCTCTGCCCCGCCCCCGCCTGGAGCCTCAGAGCTGCTCCCTGAGTCGCGGCCCGTGCCCCGCCTCCCCCGACCGCCGCTGGCCCCAGCTTCCCTGTCTCTGTCTGTGGGACGTCGGGGTCACTGTTCCGCGTCTCCCCTCCTCCGGCCCTCGCCGCCCTGACGCCCGACCCAGTTCTCATCGCGAGACCCCCAGGCAGCCCTCGTCCCCGCTCCCAGAGGCCCTTGGAGTCGGCCCACCAGGCACTGCCCCGGGGAGCCCCCTCCCCGCTTCTCAGCGGAGCGCGTCCTGCTGGGAGCTCAGACCCCGCGTCGCTGCTCCTGCCGAGCGGCCCCTCGGTGGATGCCATCTCGCCCCCCGAGGACGAGGATCTTGGCCGCCGTGGTCCCCTCAGTGGGGCTGGAGTTGGCGGCGTCCCTCTTGGCCCTCGCAGGCCGCAGGCTCCCGCGGTCACGCAGTCCCCCGGGCCAGCCTCCTCGTGCCTCCCTCAGCCTCCCCCAGCAGTGGGCTCAGAGCGCCTCATTTCTCAAGCGCGTTAAGCGCGGGAACCGGAGGGTCTGCACAGGTCGGCTCGGCCCGCCGAGGTCAGAGGAGCAGCACCCCGAGCTCTCATCACAGCCGTGCGCTCACCCAGCCTTCGCGTCATGGAGGCGTCTCGTGGCCGTGGGTGCACGGGCAGGGGAGAGAGCACAGGCTTCGGAGCCCCGGGAACTCGGGTTCCAGTCCCTGCCCCAGGCCCCAGCAGGTGACCGGGCAGGCCAGGTGCCCTCTCGGGTCCTTATTTCTCTCATCTGTGAGGCAAGGCCTTGCTGCGCCTCGGGGCTGCCTCAGGTGACAGGCGATGGTGACAAGGCCACGGTGCGGCCGGCGCCCGGGCCGCCCACAGCCACGGGCCTCGCTGGCACCGCGGTGGGACGGGGCGGGAGCCACTGTCCTTTCCACGCGTTTCCCCGTGCGTGACGTAAGTGACACTGAATCAGGAAACTCCAGCGAGGCGGGGAAGGGCGGGCGGGACCTCGCCGACTTCAAAGAAACATTGCCTGACTGAAGGACAGGACTTTCTGAGACGGTCTAATCCCAGGAAACCGCCGGCAGCTTCTGGGAACAGAGCGTGGCATTTGAAGGTCCTTCCCAGGAGACGTGAGTGGCGGGAACCCCGAGGCTGCTGAGTAAGGGGTCATCCCGGACGGCGGTGGGGTGCGGCGGGAGAGGGGGGCCTCCTCCAGGCAGACGGAGACGCGGGCCAGCGGGCACGGTTCTGACGTCACAGCCAGGATGCGGGGGGCAGGGGGCGCCACAGGACCCCCAGGTCCCCGGTGCTCAGAGATGGGGGTCAGGCCTTCCTTCCCCAGGCCTGACCCCATCGCCCCGGCCGGCCGGCGTGGGCTCCCGGCAGTGCCCAGCGCCCCACGTTGGGGGACACGGCGTGAGCCTAGCACCTGTCGAGCCCAGTGCCCTGCGTCCGGAATAACGAGGGGGGAGGGGGAGCAAAAGGGGCGGAGGACGGGGTGTCAGGAGCTGCTTTGGAGAAGAGCTGTGGCGTGCAGTGTCCCGGGAGCCAGACCTCAGCGCAGCCACAGCTCCCGCCTCTCCCTCCCCCGGCCTGCGCGAGTTTGTCGTCAGAAGCAGGGTTACTTCGGAGCCACAATCCTCACCCACAAACCTCTGAGGGCTGCACCCCAGTTAAGACAAGGAGGCGGACGCACTGCGCCGTGTTGACTCCTGGCACCCGTCTGCACCCCGCTGGCAGGGCGGGGCCAGGAATGGGGCTGGGGCGATGCTCGGGGCCCCGGGGACCACAGCCACCGTGCGCGGGGTGGCTCCGCGTTTCTGGGCTGCCTTCGTAAAGCCCTTCGTGGGAGGAGCAGGCTTTGTGCGCCATCTGTACAGGCCCGCACACGCACACGTGTGCACGCGTGTGCCTGGCTCACGTGCCAGATGCTTCCGCCCACCAGCCGGGTGGGACTCCCAGCCCCAGCCTCATGTCCACCCACGGCCAGCATGGCCACGGGCCACCGCGGCCTCGTACCCGGTCCCCTGGCTGGCTGCCTGGGGAGTATGGCACTTCCCTCAAGACAGGGAGCTGTGCCGTGGGCTCAGGGATAAGGGACAGTGGGCCGTGGGCTCAGGGACAGGGCACCGTGGGCTGAGGGACGAAGGGCAGGACGCCGGGGCCAGGGGCGAGGGGCAGGGCTGTGGCAGCTGGTGCCCTCTGTTTGCTGAGTCACCGTTTGCCTGGAATGCTGGCGGGGACTCCTGCGAGCCTGCAGCAGGGAGGGCCGGCCGGGGACCCACCCGCGGTGTGTCCCTGGGGAGATTACTTTATCTCTGGGCTCCCTGAAGCTGGGCCTGGGCCCCTGGAATTTCTGGGGCTTGACACTGAGCCATCTCCACACACAGGAGGGGCCGGCTGGGAGTGTTTGCCGACCCCGAAGGGTGCTGGGAGCACTGGGCCTCTGGAGGGAGGGGCCGGCACGGGGTTTGCGGGCCCGGCCCTGCCTCTGTGCATCCTCCCGCCCCGTGCCCCCTCCGGGTGTGACGGCCACCGCCCCGTGCCCCCTCCGGGTGTGACGGCCACCGCGCTGCGGGCGGCGGGGCAGCCCGACACTGTCGCCGTGTGTCCTCGCGGCCTCCGAGCTGCCTCTGGCACACTCTCTTTTGCACGGACACCGACAGCTCGCCCTGTCGCCTTAGCGACAGTGTGCCTCCGGGAGGGCCACGTGCCGACATGCGCATGCTGAGCGCCGGCTGGGGCAGAGGCCTGGCTTCGCGGCCCTCGAGCGGACGCTCCGGCCGCGGGCAAGCTGGCCAGCCCCGCGCCCCTGCCCCGGACGCCGCCGCCACGGAACACAGGCTGCTGTCCCCTTGTCCTGCGGGGCCTGCACACGGCGGGGTGGCCCTCCCCACACGCTGCCGGCCACAGAGCTGCCCAGGCGGCCACCGCCCCGCGCGATCATCGTGTCCGCGTCCCGTGTGCAGCCCGACTCACTCGGGGGCGTTTTCCTGTCTTCCCCGCGTGACCCCGAGCAAATGTCCCTCGTGGGAATGAGAACCGGAATGGAAAGCCTGGACGGAGCGCGAGTCCCCCCGTGCCCAGCACCTCCCGGCCCGCCGGCAGCCCCGGCCTCGTCGCCGCGGCCCGCAGAGGCCCCTTCCTTCTCTCTCCTCAGAGCTTGAGCTGAACCTTCTCACTCTGTGCTTGTTTTTCCGTTTTCTTCTCTTCGTGATTTTCTTTAGATTATAGGAGTGGAAGGTGAATTTTAGAAAATTCATCTTGACATTTCTGCGTGCTCGCCGTCTTTAGAGTAGGCAAATAAGGTTTTTACCGCCCCCCCAAAAGTATTGTTCTTCAAAAAGTAAGGACAGTACATGCAGAAAATGTCCCCAAACCTGTCCTTTAACTCGTTGACTGTCTCGCCCCCAAACCGCGGAGCCCCGTCTCGGGTCGGGAGCTCTGCCGATGGCAGCGAGGTGACGGAAGCCACGAGCCCGCGCGGGGTGGACGGTCACAGCCCACCGCGCTGCGGCGTGCCCCCGGGGTCGTCCGCCTCCGTCCGTCTCCCCACCGGACTACAGGCTCATCCTTCGGGGCCGGCTCCATCGTCCTTAGTTCTGTGCGGGAAGTTTTCATCGTGTCAATAGAATGTAAGCAAAAGCGGCCCCCTCCCCAGCCGTGCCAGGCGCGGAGGGGGCAGGGACTGGCTTTGCCCCGAGGTGGCCACTTCTGTTCGTGGTCCGCTCCGAAGGCACAGGGGACAGCTGCCACTTCGTCGCGTCCCTCTTGAAGCACCCAGAGCTGTCGCACGCCGTGGCAGTTAGCCCGCAACCCTGAAGGGGGGCTCTGGAGAGCAGGCGAGCACCCAGCAGGGGTGCTGGGGGGGCCCCTGCATGGGCTCGGGCGTCTGGGCCCAGGAGCCCCCCTGAGGGCGTCTGCCTTTACTGTCATCACCTCACGAAGCCTCGTCCTCGTGGAGCTCTCGGTCGACGTTTGCTGGTGGCAGCTGATCCCACAGCCCCGTGTTGGGGGGGGCATCACTGCCATCTCCGGCTTCGCACTGGGGAGAGGGCTGTGCCGCGTCCCGTGAGTCTCCCCGTGGACCTGTCCCCGGCAGTGGATGAGGACGCTGAGGCCCAGCATGCTTGGCACTTGAGCCCACTGCAGAGCTGGCCAGGGTCCGGGGCGTGGGGGACAGACAGCATCCCGTGACCGGCAGCCACCCCACCTCCCGCTCCTCAGGGGTTCCCAAGGCAAGCCCGCAGGGGCCGGAGCAGCCGCGGGGCGGACATGGCTGTGGAGGGAACAGCCCAGGCCTGTGCAGAAGGCAGACCGGCCCCAGAGGCGTGGGGAGAAGGAGCCGGCGTGTCGTGAGCAGCAGGGCAGGGCTGACCGCTGCGGGGCGAGGCTCGCGGCCGCACTCCTGAGCTCTGAATCTGCCGGCCAGGCCTCAAAGCGGCCTGTGTTTCAGCTTCCTCTTCTGTAGGTCAAGAACCGCAGCACCTTCTGGGGCGAGCGGCAGGATATGCTGACTGGCGCCCCCTTCCCCAGGTAACACCCAGAGCCCTCACCTCGGGGGTGCTTTAGTGACCGACGTCTACCCCAGAAATAGCATGTGCGGAGGAATGTCAAGAGGACCTGGATCTGGCACCTTTGGGGACATGGCTGGCTGGCTGTCCAGCAGGAGCCCGGCCCTGCGCACGGCCCCACGTGGGGGCGGGGGGGCTCGGCCGTCTCTCCGTGTCTCTTCACTGCCTCTGTCGGGGACCCTCTCGCTCATGCACTGACCGAGCTGGGACGTCGGTGCATGAAATGCACCACGAAGGCCACTGCCGGCCTCTCTCGCACAAGCTACGAGAGAAACGGCCCAACCGCCACCCGAAGGCCAACACAATTTAAAGAACTGGAGAAAAGTCGAATGCCACCGTATTTCTAAATTCCCCTCAATGCAGATATAAACGCGTTTGCTCCCAGAAAGTGATCGGGGTCCTTTGCCTTGAATGTGGAATGAACTTCCTCCCTCCTGTTTTGAAAATCTCAAGCGCGTTTTCACGCGCCCCAAGGCGGCAGCACGAGACGTTCACACGCACAGCTGAGTGCTAACCCGGAAGTGCGGTTCGTGGGCAGTTTTTTTTTTCCCCCCAGAAGATTCATTGATTCGGCAATCTGAATAGGACTCAGAATCTGAGGGATTAACAGCATTTTAGATGAAAATGTTAATGGCAATTTAAGGAACGAAAATCCCTGCCAAATGAACTCAATTTGCTGCTGATAAGAATCAATTTCATGAAATTTGGGAAAAAAAAAAGATAAATTGACTCTTTTGCTGCCCCCTCTTTATGAAACAGTGACCTAAAAAGCTGAGTGGCATTTGCCGAGGGAACGAAGGCGAGGCCGAGCCACCCGCGGAGTGGCCAGTTCCCGCCCGCTCGGCGCCAGCTGCCAGGACCGGCGAGAGGCTCAGGCCGTCTGCACGGGGAGGCCGTGTGTTTGCCGCGCCAGCTCTAACATGTCAGCCGGCCGCGTCGTCAGGTTTGCATGTTTACGTGCCAACCGCCTGAGGACAGAACCCAGAGCCGCCTCGGGAACCTGGCGTCCTCTGTAGACGTGGGCAGAGGCGCCTGCTCCGTAGGCCCATGGGCGGCAGAGGCGGGTTCTGCACAGGGCCTCGGGAGGGCCTGGTGTTGGCGGGGCTGCTGGTGACTGCCTGGTCCAGGTGCCGGACAGGGACAGGGAGAGGCAGGGCAGGGCAGGGCAGGGCAGGGCGAGCCGCCGCGGGCCCCTGGGGTGCACAGCGACCTGCCCACGCGGGCACAGTGCCCCCCTTTCTCTGAGCTTGCCGGCTGCCGTGTGCACGAGCACCCCTCAGCTCGGCCTGGGCCTCGTGGGCAGAAGCGGGTGGCTCTGTGGCCACGGCCACGCTTTCTTAGAACTTCCTGTAATTTTTAGGGAATCAAAGATTAAGGGACAACATTTAAAAGTTAATCTGCCTTACGCTTGGCAAAGAACTGATTCTCCTGAGAAAGGTAAAGATTTGCTGTCCCGTGACACATCGTGACGTTGTTTACATTGCGTGGTGCATTGTGGGTGCCGTGGGAAGCATTGTGGCAAATGGCGGGTCCGAGGCTTGCGCTTTGAGTGCCCGAGACCCGTACCGCCCGCACTAACGGGGCTGGATGCGTTGCTTCCAGCTCTAGCCCTGAGCCCCTGTGCACGTGGGTCACGGGGGACGCGGACGGCTCCGCTGCTCCGTCCCTTTCGCGCACACGCCGCGGCCGTGCAGCCGGAGGGCTGTGCTGGCACGCAGGCCTCACGCCAGCCCCGTCATTTAGACAGAGGACGTCACGTCCTGCGCCGTGATGCCCGCTGTAGACCTCGCGCTTACCTTCTGATGCACCTTCTCCCCCCACCCCCCCATCACCTGAGACAGCCTCGCTCCCACGACACAGCAACCGGGGGGCCCAAAGCTGATGGAGACCTCTGTGCAAACGGCCACCCTGCGAGGTCGCCGGGGTCAGCACGACACGGCCAGCAGCCTGCGGGCCCTCTTGTGCGTGGGCGCCCTGGCAGACCTGCCATTTCACCGGCCACATGCTCTGGCCTTTCCGTTAGGTGTGGGCGGCCAGGGGACGGCGGAAGCAGAGGAAAGCTGAGCGTTCGTTGGGACGTGATGGAGCCAGTCAGTTCGAGCAACAGCTCGGGAGGCGCCTCCCAAGCCGCGACGGCCCGTTAGGCCCGTTGTCCCGGGATCGTAATACGTTCTTCGTGGGGGCGGGGGCGCGTCTGTGGTCAATGTTTGGAAAACGGGCTTGAGCCCAGTGCGACAGGACACCACGTCCTCGCCCCGCTCAGCCCGTGGCTGTTCCATCACGTTTTGGTCAGGACCCACACCGTGCGCACAGCAGACGGCCACTGGGCTGGCCCCGTGGGACAGAGGACTCCGTGTGCGTGTGCAGCAGCCACCACGTCCTAAAGCACAGCAACCCCGGGAAGCCCTCGGGGGTCCGAGGTGGCGGAACCTTCCTGAGGACAGCTGACCTGCGATGCCCACAGGAGCCTGGTGGCTCTCGTCGGGGAAAGCACGGATCTCCCCCGCCGCGGCGTTGCGCGGACGTTTTCTCATTTCCTGTGAACACTTTCTAAGAACGGGCTGAGCCGGTTCTGCTGGACGCTTCTCGTCCTTCTAGAAGGGTCTGGCGCACCAGCGGCGGCTCCCACGCTCTGTGCGCCCCGGCCGCTGGCTCTGCGTTCTCACCGCGTCACCTTTTCGGTTGTCACTTCGAGGGCTCACAGTAGCAGATCAGTAGCCAAATGACGGTTTCGAGCAGTAATACGCTCTTTTTAAAAATTAATCCTTTCTCGGAAGCTCTGCCTGTGTCTCTCAATCGATGTCACAATCCAGCTTTCTCTCTTTTTGCTTCTTTATTGCAGTGGCATATGGGGCCGATGGCTTTAGGGATTTTCATGCAATCATTCCCAGCTCTTTCTCTCGTAAGTATACGCTTTGCTTCTAAAACGTGGCGATGTGTGTTTGTGCCGTGCATGGTTTCCGTGGTGTGAACGTTGCTAGTGCATGCGCGTCCACCTCCCTCCACACGCGACAGAATGAGATAAACACTGACCACTCTGCTCCTCGAACAGCTGCCGTCGGGGGCGCCACTTAGAGTGCCCTGCGACTCTCCGGACCGTCGGCAGAGGTGCGGCAGAGCGCACGGCCTCCGCGGGGCCCCGGAGCGGCGGTGCGGGCAGACGCGACGTGGACGGGGCGCCACCCCGCTTGCCTGCTGACCAGTCCTGTTCCCAATGTGCAGTCGTCCCCTTTTTACTGAGTAGACGATGAAATGGCCACAGTTTCTGTCGCTGTTAAACAGCTCGGCACGTTTTCAAGGCGACATGTCCAGTTTTGTAGGGCAGGAGAAAGCCGCACGCTTCCCCCCTGCTGCTCTAAAGTGTTCATTTCAGAGCCCAGACGAGTCCCGGGGTCTCAGGCCGTGGGTTTGCGGGGCGCGGCAGGCTGCGCCAACGCGCTTCCGACTGGAGCCCGTCGGGGCTGCGGAGCCGAAAGCACGTCTCATTTCGCTCTTCTCTTTCAGGCTTCGAGCGATGGTAGATGAGCAATATATTTGGGCCACAGCCTCGAAGGCGCGTTTTGAGGCATGGAGGCTACTCGTTAGCAATGTGTAGACAGTGGAGTATTCAAAGCGACGCAGGCTGGTGTCTCCGTGGGACAGAAGCCCACGGGGCCCGCCTCAGCGAGCTGTCTTGCACTGTCACACTGCGTCAGGGCACAGGTCACACTCGCGGATGCTGCGGCAGGCTCCGGCCTAGATGCTGTCGGGAACAGGCGAAGCTCCGCCTGTCCTGGTCATCGGAAACTCTGGGCTCTAAAGCGGTCAGCAGTGTCAATCCTAGGAGACTCTTTCCTCCCACGCTGGACGGTCCAGTGCATACTGTCATGGCGACCTTTCTCTCACTAATCTTCCTGTCACCAGCTGTCAAACACCAGCTCAGTGTGTACTCCTGTGCATACGCATGTGTCGACGTAAATGTTCATCTGTGTGTGTGTGTGTACATGTGCTTACACGAGTTCATAAAGCACTAAGGCACTAGGGCCGAGGACGAGTCGTAACTCGGAGGCGAACCGTCGCAGTGTTGAAATGTCGCAGAGTCGGGTGTACCTCAGTCAGGTGCGCCTCAGTCAGCGGACACAGCCTAGGACGTGCTTCTGTTAAACCCGGGGAAGTTTAGCTCACGCGTGCGCCGGTGTGGAAGCAGATCCGTGGCGAAGACTTTGGTGCCTGATAGCTGTCCACGTGTGAGGAGGTGTGAGGCTGGAGTGGTCACGGGACGGAGGCTGCGTCTGATGCCCTGGCCGTCTGCGCGCTTGCACACACGGGCTCACGAGGCGTTGCTACCTCTCCTCCCTCTCCCCCAGGTACCCAAGTTGTAGCTGTCCCCTAGGTACAAGTGGCTGTCCCCCAGGCCGGCGTCCCCACCAAACAGCAACCCAGCTGTCCTGGGCCACCATCCCCACCTAGTGGCGGCGGAGGGGAATCTCCTCCTCACCCCGCACCACTGTCCCCTCTGAAGAATTGCAAACTTGAGTCATGTGACCCTGTCTACCTTCTCGCCCAGATTGCCGTCCCTCGTTGCCTGAGGCAATGTAGCTGGTTCTCTTTCTGCACTTCCTCTTTTCCCTCTTCTTGACTGAATTCCATTTAAAGGCCTAAAACATCGAATAAGGTAAAAATATTCCCAGGCACACATCTTGACAGAAAGAAAAACCCCTACGTTTAAAATGACATGAGTCATGACAGATGCTTTTAGTCACCTTTAAAATGCTTAAAAGTGTTCATAAACCTCTTTCGAGGAAGAAAACACCGACGTATCGCCTCTTCATCTCAAATTTTCATTGAACTGTCCCTCATTCAAGATATAACTTAAGTATATTTATTCCTTTTGATTTTTACTGGCTATTCGCCAGTATTGCAGGAAGATTTCTTTCTTCAATTTTTTTTATTTAAAATATTGAGCATTTTAAACTTTCACAGCCTAAGCTGATACTACATTGGCAATTTCAGAATATCTTTTCTATGGAAAAAGGCAGCCTGACTAGCAAACACGCACCTGACCAGGAAAAGCAGACCCACATTCTGAAAGGGGGAAGAGAGCGAAGAGGCAGCGTGGCCGGCCTGTGGGCGGGGGCCGCCCTGCGCGCTGTCCCGGTCCTCTGCGTTAGGACGTGCGCTCGTTCGTGACGCCCACGAGGCTCAGCAGCCGCTGGGCGCAGGCCCGCTGCCTCCGCATCCTCCAGCTTTGCCTGCATGCGCACGCCCACCTATGCTCAGGGGCCCGGGGGCCCCCTTAGGACTGCGGTGGCCTCTAAAATACGCAACGAACGTGTTTTATTTTGTCCTCATTTTAAGCGGCCCCTGAGAGGGAAAGTAGTTTCGACTCTGGGTTGAAGATATGCACTCTCGACGTGAGCCTTGCTGACTAAGTAATAAAACCAGGTCTATGGCCACGCCACCCTGAACACGCCGGATCCCGTCTGATCTCAGAAGCTAAGCAGGGTCGGGCCTGGTTAGTACTCAGATGGGAGACCACTAGGAAGACCAGGTGCTGTAGGTGTAAAAAATAAGGGATTGTAAGCGGACAAGGTCCTTGTAAACTGTGAGGGCAACCAAGGGTTGCCTCACCTCAAAAAATAACAATAAATTGGGCCCCTGCCAGTGGAGGGGGTGCAGGACCCCCGAGCGGGGTCCGGGGCGAGGACACACTCCGGTCTCAGCCAGACACGCTCCACATTTAATCAGCGTGGGTTGGCGCCTCCCTGAGGTTGAGGCACCTCTAAGTGGAGGCGGACGTGGAGTTGCAAAGCAGCTGTGAGCCTGACCCCTGCATTCGAGGAGGGAGAACCGTTTCGTGGAAACGACACAGGTCGAAGAGACTCTGAGCCCCAGGCTCCGGGACCCTGTGGGAAGCCCCGTCGAGCCCCCCGCTCCTGGGTTCTCTTGGGGTGGGGCCGGGATCCGGTGGGGGAGCTCCTGCACTTCCGGGGCCCCTCCGGTCACGGGTCGGGGGGACCCCCACCCGTGGACCCCCACCGCCGTCGGTTCGCGTTCCCCAGGGCTGCGAACAAGGAAACGTGTGGATGACACACATAATCACCTTGAGTGTGACTTAAAGGGGCGGGTGACGTGGCGGGTGGCGGTCACCATGGCCGGTGGTCCCGGCCCCTCGCCCCATGTGCGTCTTCTCCGAGAAGCTGGTCTGCCCCTCACGTCACCAGCCCTTCAGCCATCGGGAGAAATCTACAAAGTCCTGGCTTCATTTCAGCATTCACGGCCACCACAAAATGAAAAGGGGTTAGAGGGGCCCAGGCCCAAAGAAGGCCCAAAGATTCCGAACCTTTCAGGAATCTGCGGCCAGAAACCTGAGCATGACCCGCTGAGTTTTGTCCCCGAGCTTGTTAGTTAATGCTCGAAGCCAGGCTGGGCAGCGTGATGGGCAGAAGTCTCTCGGGCCTGACGGCCGCTCACGGGAGATTCTGCCAGACAAGGCCATGGCCCCAGGGCTTGGGTGACGTGATCGGTGCTCACCTTCGGCTGTGAGGGGCCCGTCGGGTGGAGAGGGTGTGGGGTGGCCTCCCCTGACCCCAGGGGTGCCGCGAGGCTGTCACTGAGCCCCTGGTGACCTTAACCTGCTCCGAGCGAGGGCCCCATACAAGGTGAGGTTTTAGGAACGGCTTCCTCACGCTTTCTCAGACACTGCCACCCAGACCTGCGGAGGGGGCAGGCAGGAGGGCCCCAAAGCCAAGTTCCCTGTCGGAGGCCCTCACGGCCCCCGCGAGCCGGCATGACCACGGCTCGGGGCCGCTGTCCCCATGGGGGCCGCTGACCCGCGGGGGCCGCTGCCCCGGCACTGCCGCTCCTCCGTGGTCGTCTTTTTGCCCCTTGCGCTGCTTCGTTTTGTTTCTGTGATGACACTGAGTGGCCCCCTGTATTGTGTCTTTCAGCCAGTAATGTTAAAGTTGAGGCTCAGAGTGACGAAGAGAATGGGCGTGCCTGTGAAATGAATGGGGAAGCATGTGCCGAGGACTTGCGCGTGCTCGATGCCTCGGGAGAGAAAATGAAGGGTCCCCACAGTGGCCAAGGCAGCAGAGCCTTGTCAGGAGCTGGAGGCATCCGACTTCCTAACGGCAAACTAAAGTGTGATGTCTGTGGGATAATTTGCATCGGCCCCAATGTGCTCATGGTCCACAAGAGAAGCCATACTGGTAAGGCCTGGTCCCTCCGCCAGCCGCCCCGAAGCGGCCGGCGGGCACGGCAGGCGGGGCCCCTCCTGTCCTAGCTGGTGTCCCGAGGGCATGTCGGCAGGACGGCCGAGCTGCAGCAGCCGCGAGTCCCAGCAGGGCACAGCGTCCTTGTCCCAGTGACGTGGGGAGGGTGTCCGAGCGTGCAGCGGTCCCGCCGGTGCGCTAAGCCACGAACAGAGAGGAAGCAGCAGCCTCACACGTGCGGCCACGGTGTGTGTCCTCTGCCGCCCCCACGCTGCCAGGCAGCACGTGCCAGGTGCCCCCCCGCCAAGGAAACAAGGCAAAACAAAGTGAGTCAATACCCTGAAACGCAGGCTCGGACTGTCCTCCGAGAAACCCTGAGCAAAATGCATTTTTTTTTGCATGTTCAGACCAGCAGGGCTTGATCCTCAGAAGCGGGGGTGAACGAGGGACGAGCCTCAGAGGCTGTCCTCGGAAAGTGTGCAGGTCAGTCGGTCCCCGGGCGCTCGCCCTCCAGATGATGCTCTGAACGAGTCCGTAGGATGGCCCCTAGTTGTCATCTCAAAACTGGCAAAGAACTTAAGAGGCAGACCTCTCTCTGTCAGAGGCTTTGGGAGGGTGGGAGAGCGTAGTGTCCGGGGCCCCCAAACGAAGGCAGGGCCACAGCGTCGAGCCAGCTGGGTGCGCCCGCGCTCCCGCGATGCAGTCACGTGGGGACGGCGAGGGTCGTGCCACAGGTCTGCCCCCCCTCTGTGCCCCAGACCAGGTCCTGGGGACTGACGGGTCACACGCTTTCCCGCCCGAACCGTCCCGACACCACTGACGCCGCCAGAGCCGCTGCAAGGTGCAGCGTGACTGAGGGGTGGTTCCCCGTGCGCGTGGAAACCGTCCTGCCGGAAATGCGGGCGGAGCACGACACGCTCATTAGCGCTAGTGGCCCCTGACCCTCCGAACAGAAACCGTGGACGCCCTGAGGCATCGCCACCCAGGGGGTGGCTTCGGCAGGCCATGGTCACCAGCGCCTGCCCCCGCGGCCCCCCGGAGGGAGAACGCCCCACGCAGATGGAGAGCGTGCTGTACACACAGCGACCGCGCGTCTCAGGGGGTCAGTCTGAGGTGGGGTCGAGCCGACCCAGGGCCACCGGCCGTGACGCGGGGATTCTGAAAATTCACGGCGCACAACGGCCGCGCAGTCCGGAGGGGCCGGTCCCGCAGGCGCAAGTATTCGGCCCGCCCCGGGGCCGTCTCTGCAACTCCGTCTTCCGTTTGTGATTCATCGAGAACACCGTGAAATATGCTCCTTCTCAGTCAGCCTTCATTTTCAATAAAAATTTGACTTCTGAGATTAAGCAAAAATTTGCTTTTCCTAATAGGCTCCTTTAATCCTCAAATTATCCGGTGAAATAGACCCGCCACACGCGGCTGTGAGTAACGCAGGCGCCCGCTCGTAATGAGGTGGAAATTAACGCGGAGGCAGGTCACGCTGTGACAGACACTCGGCAGCACACCCCGGGAGGCGCTCGGGGTCCCTGACGGGGGGACGCGCCCTCGCCAATGAGCCGCTTTCCTGCTGATCCCGAAAAGCCTGGCGAGGCGGCGGAAACGCTCTCGAATAAATCAATATTCGATCAATGAATCAAATTCTGGCATCCGGAGTTGCCACAACGTAATGACTGCCTGCCCGGATGAAAATAACTGCGTTTAGTGGACAAGCCTGCCAAGGACAGACACGGAGTCGCCCCGGCCGTCGCTGCCGGCTCCTCCCCGCGAGGGGCCGCTGCGTGCCGGCTCCTCCGTGACAGCCAGACAGTCCAGAGATGGGGACAGACCTGTGGCTGCTGCCTTGACTCTTATTCAAAAAAAACAAAACAAACAAAACAAAGCTGGACCTCGGACCCCGCGGTCTGTCTGCACGACGCGTTTGCGCCCGCACGCGGCGGGCGGGGAGGGCCGCAGGTCGACGCAGAGTGGCGTCGGCCGGGGAGGTTCGGGGAGCCCGCCGCGCCCCGAGGTCTCTGCGTGCGGAGCATTTCTAGAGCAGCGCTCCTCTCCCTCAGCGGGTCCTGCGACCACGCGGACGGCCACGCGGCCCCCAGGGGCGCTGGCGACGCCCGGCACGCACGTGTCGGCGCCCGGCGGGCCGTCACCACGCCGCGCGGCCGCCGGGCCAGGGCTGACGTGCCCCTCTCAGCCACGCCGGCCCCGCCCCGCCCCCGCAGTGACGTGATGACGTGTCCCACGCAGGTACGCCGGCCCCGCCCTCGGCCCGCGCTGCCCCTGCAGTGACGTGATGACGTGATGACGTGCCCCACCCCCGCGCCCTCGGCCCGCACCGCCCCCGCGGTGACGTGGTGACGGGGCCTCCGCTGCCGCGTCCGCACGGTTTGCAGAGGCCGCCACGTCATTGCCCTCGTTTTGTTGCACAGCTTTACCTGCCTTTTTAATTTTACTTATTTTTTATTTTTTAATGCGAGGGTAGGGCTGACACTTTCCTGCCGGCCCGTCCGGGTTCCCGTGAGCCTCAGAGGCAGGGCGGCGGGGAGGGGCAGGGCACGTGCCGTGCAGCGTCGTCCTGCACGACGGCGTTTCTGACAGTCGAGGTCGAGGAAGGTGTCCGAGCCGTGGGTCCCCTGCGCAGGCCTGCGCCCACTGTCGCCCCTGCGGGCTGACGCAGCGTGGACCCGCAGCGCCGCGCCGAGCCTCGGCCCAGGCGGCCCGACTCGGTCCCGCGCCTCAGAGAGGCGCGTGTTTTCGACCTGCCCGCTCCGATGCTCCCGCAGGCATTTAGAGCACGCGGGCGCCCGCGAAGACTTCCTTTTCCACCGGCTAAGTCTCTAAGCGGGGCTCAGACCTTCCAGCAGAGCCCCTGAAATGGCGGGTCTATGGCGTCACTGGGATTAAACACTTACTTTCCAGTTAATGATATTATAGTCCTCATCCCAGCTAAAGGACAGGGACCGACCTTGGAGAAACCTGGTTGGACGCAGCTACGATAGCGAGCTGTGACACTTCGGGTGGCCAGCGACGGATGCCGGCCACAGGACCGACGCGTGCGACCCGCTACGGGGCCTGGCCCCTTCCCCGGTAGCACCTTCGGAGAGGACTGCTCCGTGACGTCACTTTGGGGGACACTGTCCTCCCCGTCCCATGCCCGGTGTTCCGTAGTCACGTCAGCTCCGACAGTCAGACGCGAGTAGGTTCCTGGGGAGCAGGCGCCAGACGCCCAACGCAGCAGGACACGCGGGGACCAGCGACTCCAACGAGAAGACCGGTTTCACTCTTGAAGAGACGGCCGCCTTTCTCTCCTTCCTGCCCTGTTCCAAGAAGGGGACGCGGCCCGAAGCGTCCGGCCTTCCTGTGCGCTGCCTCGCTGCTCCCGGAGACGCGCCAGCTCAGCGCGGGCCCCTGCCAGGGTCCCCGCCAGCCCTCAGGCCGCAGGGGCGGCACGGCGGCCCCCACGCACTGCCACCCGGAGTCCCCTTCCTTCAGGCTCACCGTTAGCATTTTCTTGGTGTCCCGCCTGGCCTGAGGGTCGAGCCTGGCATTGCGAGAGGCGTGGCCGGAGGCACGCTCCGTGTCACCCCACGGGTCCCCCTGCACACAGGGATCCCACACTTTGTCCTCTACTCTGCTTGGAGCTAGACACCCACATTCACGCCCGGGTATGCGAGAAGGCCCAGAAGTGTTGTCGATGGGCAGCTGAGCCATCTCTCTCTGTGGGACGCCCTTGGAGTGCCTGGCCACCCGCCATCGTAATCTCCATGTGGGCTTGAAACTCGGAGGGTTAGCTGGTCGGTCGGTTGGTTGGTTTTACCGTCACCTCCCACCCGCTTGACTCTAAACCGCTCCGCTGCTCGGCGAGCCCCCCAGGTCTGGGTCTGGGAGAACAGCAGACGCGTCCCGGTCCGCGGCGGCCCCTGCAGCCGGTCGGTCTTGAATGGCGCTGCGAGCACCGGTGCCGGTTTTCGCAGCGGCCCCGCCCGCTCACACGCACGGCCGGCGACGGCCACGGAGTCCGGGTGCCCGCGCTTCGCACCGACGCGGGCTTTGGCGGGGCCGGAGACGCTGCTGCTCGGTCGCTTTTCCTGAGCGCTGTCTCGTCTGCCAAAGCCACGGTAACCCACTGTGCAGACGGCTAAGGCGTACGTTTTAACACGTCGTCTTTTCCTGAGGAAGAGTCATTCCCAGCAAGCGTGTGTTCGGGCCTCTCGGCACAGACGCCGTGGTCACATGACCTCCTCGGAAGAGCACCCTCCACGTTCCCGTCAGCGTGGCGAGTGCGTCCCTCCCCGCAGCGAGCTCGTTTCGCTCCCACGACCCGTGAGGGCTCCGTGGCGTCCGTCTTTGTCACCGCTGCCTGTTGCCCCCTGTGCCGGGGCTGGAGCGCAGGGACAGGCACGCACACTGCCCCCCGCCGCGGCGGCCGGCACGCGCCCCTAGTCACCACTGCCCCCCGGCCCCGAGGGGCCTCCCGCCGGCTGGACCGCACCTCTGAGATCGCCTGTCTGACAGGGGCTGGAGGAGGCAGCGTGAGGCTGGAGGGTCCGTGAGGGACGTGCCAGGCCAGGGCCCCTCGCTCCGCCCGGCCGCCGGCCACCGGCCTCGGGCCCCCGGCGTCGGCCGGACGGCGAGCAGTTGGCTTCGCTGTCTTCCCTCCGCACCCTGTGCCTCCCGCTCCCCCTCATGCGCTCTCCGTCCGTCTCTTTCCTGATTTGCCTGCGTAGGGACAGACAGGTAATGGAGAAGAAATTGAAAGGGAAAATACAGGGAAAATGTAAATGAAAAGAAGTTATTATAACTGTTATAATGAAGTGCCTTTCATTTAAATATAAGAATGTAACGCTGAAATGAACTTGTGATCCTGAAATGCATTTTTAATGAGTTTCCTTTTTATTTTGCTGCTTCAGTGGCATATTTTAAAGACCCTTTGAAAAAAGCCACATTAAAAACCCCAGCAAATGCCACAACACGCAAAATTGGATATTGGTTTATTCCAAAACTGCTGGTCAGGAAGAGTGGTTCTTCATCACAAAATGTTGCAGTCACTTTATTTAAATGAGTTTGAATTTGCATTGTGATGTGCCATTCTGATTTAGGGGAAAAAAATTAGATTTTCAGATCAAATTGACCCAACCAGTGAAGCGTTAAGGAGCTGGCAGGTTTAGTGTGAAAGCCCGAGTCCCGTCAAACCTGCGGCCGCGGCGGGAAGGGTGTCCCCGCCGCCCGCCCCGCCGCCCTGACCGGCCTCTGTCTCCCCGCAGGCGAGCGGCCCTTCCAGTGCGGCCAGTGCGGGGCCTCCTTCACGCAGAAGGGCAACCTGCTGCGGCACATCAAGCTGCACTCGGGGGAGAAGCCCTTCAAGTGCCACCTCTGCAACTACGCCTGCCGCCGGAGGGACGCCCTCACGGGCCACCTGCGCACGCACTCCGGTAGGTCCTCGGGGCACAGGCCGGGGCTGGCGGGCGGGGACCCCGCCCCGTGCTGCGCGGGGGCGACGGGCCCCTTCCTGGCGGCGGCCAGGTCCCGGGGCACAGCCCTCCGCCATGGCCGCGGTGCGGTCGGTGTCCCCCCCACGCTCTGTGGCATCCCGGTGGCCAGAGAAACGGGGCGGGGAAGCCTCCCGCACTCAGACGCCGCCGCGGGCGGAGTGTTCCGGAAGAGCGTCCCCGCCCCGTGGCATCAGGTGAGCAGGTCTCTGCAGACGATTGTCCGGCTGCACATCCCCGGGGCATCCAGCCGGCACCCCGAGAGCTCCCAGCCACACGGCCCCGTGCGGACTGCAGAGCCGCGCGCTTCACTGCTCGCGCAGAGTGTTTCCCTGGCCACCGTTGGGACGTTTCTTTGCGAAGGTGATAGGCGAGGTTCCTCGGGGCCTGCCGCGACCGGTCCTGATTGGGCGGACGCCTGTCACCCGAGGGCACGCCACCCCAGCTGGGCCTGTCCGTAACTCTCACGCCAGGAGCCGGCCAAGGCCTCAGCTGCAGAAGCCAGTTTGGGGCTACTTCCGGATTTTAGTGAGCGCACCCCGAATCGTCTGGAGCCCCCACGAGGGCACAGCAACCACAGGCGTCTGCGGTCCTCAGGACACCCACTCCCGGCAGCCCATCGCACCTCCGGCTGGGCCGGCCGTCCGCCTCCTGCCACTGCTCGGCACCGAGTGGCCCGTAACCCTGCAGGCCGCAGGAGGACGGTGTGGGGCGCGTGGCATGCCACACGTGCCCGGCCGCGGGGCGTTTGCCACGGCGCCCTGTGGAGCTCGGGGACAGATGGCTGGCCCCTCCACCCCTCCCTCCGCCCTCACAGAGCTCCCCCATCCAGACTGCCCCTCCCAGACGCCCCAGGGCAAACTGGCGAGCTTAGCTGGAGATTCCTCTCCTCCAGAGTGTCGAGCTGGCTTCAAGGCGCACGTTCATTCTGCTGCTGCAGTGGGTGGATTTCCTAGGTCCGTAGTTAGAGTCGGTTCCACACTCAGAAAAGCAGATACTCAGACCCATGCCCCACAGATGGGCGTCGACTCAAGTTCTAGCAAAGGACGTCGATGGGTAATCGATACCCTCTTAACTTCTAAGGACAGCACTCGATTAAAGGTGCAGCACTCTGTGTTCTGAGGTCATCTCCCTAATGTTGGGGACACGACACTGTCTACAGGTGGAGATCCTTTTCTTCCTCTGGTTAATGACCCAGAAGTCGAATTTTGGGTTTTGTTTTAGTCTTTTTAAAACATAGCTTCTATTCCCCTAAGGAAGAGATTTAACCAATACAGGCTTTAGCTAAACCATTTTACCAAGCATTCCTATCTGGATGGTATTGATCTTTATATAATACTTTTAACTACATAAACTCTAACAGTATGAAAAAAAAGTAGAAATTATTCTGGTCTGAGGATGGAAATTTATCTCCTTTATAGAAGTAATTGGAGATTCTTTATCCATTTCATCTCTTAAAATGCTATCTACCGGATTAAGCGTCTAAAGCCAGGCGTGGCGCGGACCTGTGCTAATCTCTGCTTCCTGAAACGCCGCTAATAAAATTCAGGAAGGACCAAGCTCGCTGTATTAAACGGCACTGCTCAATACAATAGCCACTGGCCATGTGCAGTATTTAAATTTTTATTTTAATGAACTGAAATGAAACAAAATTAAAACTTCGGTCCTCGGTGACACGTGCCATACGTGAAATGCTCGGTGGCCGCAGGCGGGCGGCTGGTGGCCGCCACCCCGAGCTGCGTTGGACAGTGCAGACAGGGCGTACTCGCTTCTCCGCAGTGGGGACGCTGGCGGGGGCCGATCCGGGGCCCACGTCTCCCTAAGTTCCCAGGACGCGTCTCCCAAGCACACATTGGAAACAAATTGCTCATTTCGTTGAAGCACAGTTATCCACAGGGGTTTCTCAGAGGCCTCAACTTCTCCGGCGCAGCGCCCGACCGGGCCACGGCGCCGGGGCGGGCAGTCTGGCCGCAGAGGCGTGGCCGCAGTTCGCCCAGGCCCCAGGGCCCTGCTCCGTCCCTGCCATCAGCTCAGGACACTGCAGTGGATCGGTCCCCCGGCAAAGGCGCAGACTTCAGCGCGTTAAGCGGGAGAGGATTTTGTGGTCAGTGCAGTGGACAAATTAAGGCGAAATGGGGCCGACGGGCGTTGGCAGGAGGCAGGCAGGCCCTGGGCGCCTGATGCATGTGAGGGCGGTGATGCCGAGCGGGCTCCCAAGGCTTTGCGACTCGGAGCAGCGTTCCCGACGTCCTGGGCGTGACCGCCTCCCGATTGTTCCCCCACAACGTGAGGCCGGCTGTCACCGGGGTCCTAAACTCGATTGTGTTTTCTGCAGTCGGTAAGCCTCACAAATGTGGATACTGTGGCCGGAGCTACAAACAGCGGAGTTCTCTAGAGGAACACAAAGAGCGTTGTCACAACTACCTGCAAAGCATGGGCCTTCCGGGCACCTTGTACCCAGGTAAGTGCAGCCGCCCCGGCCGGGCGCCGAGGCCCGCACCCAGGCCCGCCACGCCAGGGCCCAGGGAGGCTTTGTCCCCCAAAACCGCACGTCCCATTAGGAGCGCGCTGTGCCAAAGCCGTCATGTCACCAAGAGAGTGTTACCTCAAAACCCCTCCCTCTCGAGATCTGGGGACGCCTCGAAGATGGGCGAGTTTGCTTTTTTTTTTTTTTCTTTTGTTTTTGTTTTTGTTTCTGCTTTTTAAACCTGGAGTGTCGATTGCTTCTCTGTGTTCAGCAACCACATCGGGGCGTGAGATCTTGTTTGAAAGACGATTTGTTGGGGAAGCCGATCGGACGAGAGCTGCCGGGCTGTGTTTTCACTCGTGGGCGTGGGCGCCCGCCTGGAACGGGAAAGCAAGTGTGACGGGCAGGGCTGGCGGTCGGCCGGTGTGGCACCGCCACAGGGTGCCCAGGCGGTGCCTTCTCCTCACGCGCTCGGCTGCTTTGTGGGGTGTCGCTGCTCCAGGCGGCATGCACCCCGATCTCAGTCTCCACGGCGGAACGACGTGGGGATGGTGCCCGGCGAGGCCGGCTTGCGCGAGGCCGACAGCCCGCGGAAGGCACGTCCCTGGCTTTTTCAGACTGATGCTGAGCAGACCAGCCGACGCTCACTCTGCTCCTCAGTGGGACCCTGGGAGCCCCGCACGGGCCCGGGGGCTCAAGTCGAAGCCGAGAGTCTGCGAAGCCCCCTCGGCTTTGTGAGGCCCGTGGACGGCTCCGAAAGGAAATCTGCCCGGAGACCATCAGATTTCCTCTTAAATTTTCAATTTTCTTCAGTTGTCGTATTTTTTTTATCGTGGTGAAACGAACATAAAACTTAGAACCGTGACTGTCGTGGAGTGTGCCATGTCCGCGGCCCGCGTGCACCCTGGCTCACTCAGGGTGCTCACGGCAGATGCGAGCAGGTCGGGGACAGTCAGGGGACGTCCCGACAGTCTTGGCGGCGAGAGGCCGCGGTCCTGACAGGCGTGTTCTGTCCCGGCCGGCACCTGCTGGTGGCTGTCCCCCGGCCTCGCCCTCTCACCTGTGCGAGGTCCACGAAGGGCCGTTTCTCCACCCTCAGACGCTGAGGCTGGTTCCGGACTGGAACGGTGTCGCCGGCCAGTGCAGGAGGGAAAACCTGGTAGTATTAGGAATGATCGTTAATAATAATAATAATAATAATAATAAAAAGGCAGCAGTTCCAGGGGGTGGCCAGGTCACGAGGCTGGAGACTAAGGGATGAGAGGATGATTCGTCCCCCCTTAAAATAAAAAGCGGGCACACAGAGACCAGCCCGCCAGGCCCAGAGGGACACCCACCAGGCCCTCCCCCTCCCAAACCCCACCCCGCCCTAGGTCAGGCTGTTCTTGTGGATTTAGGTACAGACGAGGCTTAGCATAGAGGGTGTAGAAAAGATCGATTTTTATGACTCACGGTGCCATTTAGTAAGAGGCATTTTGTCATCTGTTATAATTCCCTAATGTCTTCATGGAAAACATAGCTTTCTCGTGAGCCTCACGTGCACAAATTGCACGAGGCCTTAGAGTGAAACGTGTCTGAGAGCAGAGCAGCCGGGAGCTGTGACCATCGAGGGCTGGCACTGAGGTGCTGCACGCCACCCCCAGCCCGCCTCGCCACCCCCCACCCCGGCCACCCCCCACCCCCGGCCGTCCCCCACCCCCGGCCGTCCCCCACCCCCGGCCATCCCCCGCCCCAGGCAGGCCTGGCGCCCTGCTCGGCGGACAGGGGACCCGTAAGGGAAGCATGTTCGCTCCATCGGTCCAAAGTACGGCCAGTGGGACTGGACTTCGTGGGCTTCACGTGTATCCCTCATGTAAGTCAGTATCACGTTTGCCCATTTAATGTGAAACACACGTTTCTAATGTTAAAAATTACACACACCAGTGATAATAGCCGATTGGAAATAAAGTGAATCAAGGAAGACAAAGTAACGGGCAGGGACCTTACAGGGCCGCGCAGCGCGCAGGGAAGAGAGCTCGCGAGCCGCCCTGAGGCAGGAAGGCGCGCGCGCAAGGCCGGGGGCGGGGCACCGCCCGCCACACACGTGTCCCCGGATCCAGGCGCGGTTCAAGCTAAAACTGGTTCGTGAACCTCCCTCGGGTTTGGGCACCAGGTATCGTAAGGTATCTCTGGAAAAACAAAGCGAGAACTTTTTGGAAGAAGAGCGATGGCTAGGGCTGTGCCGCAGGGAGCCGCGAGGCGAACCACCTTGGGGAACAGGCAGCCAGGTCAGGCACAGGACAGGATGCACTCTGCAAGGACCCCGGGGCAGTCAGCTGCCACACCTGGCACAGGAGGAAGCAGGTGGCGGCGGGGTCTGAGCGGACGAGCCAGAGACAGCGTGGGAGGAATTGGCTGTCTACGCGGAAGATAACTTACTTCTCAGCTCTTTATACAGAGGCTGAACTGCAGGGAGATAGGAGTGACATTACGCAAAGTCCCGCCACAAGCACTAGAACACAGTGAGACCGCGCAGGGTGCAGAGTTGGCTCTTCAGTGCTGGACAGAACGAGACGACGTAAGGAAAGACGGACGTGGGACCCCCCTCCGCAGCTCGCAGGCGTCTGCCGGGCTCCCCAGAGCTCGCTGCGCGTCCGGGCTGGGGGTCCGCGCCCCGGTTCACCGGGTGTGCGGCGGCGTCTCCCGCAGCCGGGGCCTGCTGAGCTCCCCGCGCGCGGGCGCAGCCGGCCCCTTACGCATCCCAGCTCCGCAGCTCCTTCTCAGACGACGTCAGGCTGACTGAGAGTGTTTGCAAAGAGGACTCGCCAAACGGACGCCATCGCCTAATCACAGTCCGCCTGCCGGTGACAGAGGTGGCGCTTGCTCCTCGGGTCTCGGGGGGTTCTGCGCGCTCAGTGAGTGTCTTCCGCGGTGCCTCTGGCCAGCCTCGGTCCGCTGGGCGGGCTGCCGGCGGGCCGGGAGGCAATCTCGCTCCGGGCGCGGCGTCCGAGGGCGCTCCGCGCTCGTCAGACGGACACGGGGCGCGACTCCCGTCGCCGTCATCCCTTCTCAGCTGGCCTCTCTGTCTTTGGCTTTAGTCATTAAAGAAGAAGCGAATCACAGCGACATGGCGGAAGACCTGTGCAAGGCGGGGAACGAGCGCTCCCTCGTGCTGGACAGACTAGCGAGTAACGTCGCCAAACGTAAGAGCTCTATGCCTCAGAAATTTGTTGGTAAGAGTTAAACGTTTGCTGTTTCTTAAAAAAAAAAAAAAAAAAAAAAACGACTTTCGGGTGTTTTAGACTCAGGCGGTGGCTCAGGGCAGGAGAAGGGAAAAGCATCTCATTTGTTATAAAGCAGCAATTGCGTGGCTTATCGTTCCTGAGAGATCTTGGAATTTTCCCCGCTAGGCCTCTGAGAAATGACGAGTTTGTTCCCAGTAGCTTTCCAGAGGTGACCTTGCAGTTTCGGGGCACTTCGTGTCGTGTGCACAGAGCGGAGGGCACGGGCCTTGCTGGGCAGGGGGCTCGCCACCCAGCCTGGACACCCCCTGCCGGGGCAGCCCCCCTAAGCTTTGGGTGCTCACGGAGCCTGTTCCAACCCCACCTCGAAGGCTCAATGGCGAGTCGCACAGCAGCTGGCCCCGGAGAAGGTCCCCATAGCGCGGGGACACAGCTGCCACTCCTCTCCGCACAGTCGCGTCTCCACCCGTGCCGGGTGCCTTGAGGGGAGAGGCAGGGAGGCCGCGCTTTCCGCTGGGAGCTGTGGTCCCGTGGGTGGCAGTCACATGCTCCAGAAGCCGCCGTCAGGCCAGACGCTGCACACAGGCAGAGCGACACCTAGACTAAGTGTGCGCGGCAACGCACGAGGCCCGGGCCCACCCGCGGCCAGCGCAGAGCCAGGCGTCGCCTCGGCGACGTCCCGCGACCTCTCCGCGCCCTGGTTCTGTTCTTCACGCACCTCACGGCATTTTCTGTACATGAATTAACACCAAGGACTTGAGAACATTTCAGCGAGCATGGGCCCCCCGCGATCGCTTTGGGGACTTTAAACCGAGTGTGGCCACCTGTGAAACTCTGCCGGAGCCACCTCTGCTGGGACCACAGCTTAGGTGCCGTTCTGCGGTGTAGATGTCGGGGGAAACAAACGCTTTGCTCAGGCAAAGGTGAGGTGAAGGCGAGGCGAGGGGGAGAAGCCCGTGGGGGCCCCATGCCCCGCCGGGCGGCCCCTGAGGGCCCAGCGGTTGGCAACTTATTTCCACACTAATGGCTCTTGTTGCCCCCAAATGCCCCTGCTTCACTCTGAGGGGGTTTCAGGCTGCCACCCCTCACGGGTCGGTTGGTCACTCTCTGATCAGGGGTGAGCCTCTGAGGCCCCTCTTACCTCTCCCTGGGAGTCAGGAGTGTCCTTTCTATAGGCCGAGGAGGAGAGGGTAGGAGTGAGCGAGGACCTCACACGCCGGCTCAGGAGTGTGCACTAGAGAACGCTCCAGGTGTGCGTTCAGGACACCTGGGCACGGGGGCTGCTCCAGCTGTGGCTGCCTGCTGGCCTGGAGCGTGTTGCCGTCCCCGTCCGTGCCGTGGCGTGGTGCTGGCGGCCCGGCCTCCTCCCAGTGTGACAGGTGTGGCAGGGCCGTCGGCGCGACCAGGCGCCTTGAAAATGGGAGCCCTGAGATAGGCAGACGCAGCTCCCTGGGGCAACAGACGTCATCAGAAAGGGGGCGATGTTGAAGAGCAGTGCTGCCCGTCGTTTTTCGTCTGGCGATGCTGGCAACAACAGTTTTTAAGTACCCATGATAATCACCTTATCTTTTTCTTTTTTAGGAAAAAAAAAAAAACCCACCCTATTGTGTTATTAAAATGACACATGATTAATATAAAGAATTTTAATGCAAAGATGAATGTTTTAAAATTACCAATATTAAGAGTAGCTGAGATTCATTCTAAATACCTCTTTATTTCTATGCGTATGCATGTGAGCTGAGGGGGTAATGAGCAGGTGGATCGATACAGGTGTGAAATAAATACCGCGGAGACTCTAGCACATCATGGATGAGGTTTCCAAGGAAAGCAGCGCGTTTCTCCCCGTCTCAGATTTAAGAGGCAAGCGAGGACCGAACGAAATGGGAGGACTGGCTCATCTTTAGATAAATGTTTTCTCACAGGAAGATACTATTTTTCAAAGGCTTTTTCTAAGATTACAAATATATTATGAAAACATTAAGACCTTTAAGTAATTTTTAATCCATTTATATCAATTTAAGCAGTATCTACTGACTCATTGTTTTGAAAAATAAGAACATTTTCCCACTTCCCAGTGCTCAGCTGTGTTATTATCTTTACATTGTCTAGCTTCATAATTTCACATTCTATTTTGTAATCAGAATTCTCGTCATAGTTGAGCTATTTATCATTGACGCTACGTTTAAACTGGTTCAGGGCTCAAATACAGTCCTTTTTCTGCTTTCTCTGTTTTGAATTTTATTTTTTTTTAGATTTTTTCAATTGTAGTTGACCTTCGGCATTACGTTAGTTTGTGGCGTCACAACCTCTGTTTATGTCGAGTCATCTCTCGACTGATTGGACGTTGCCGTGAAGCAGCTTCTTGTGGGGGAGGTTCCGTGGGCTGGTTTGTGTTCGAGGCCGTCTGTCTTTCTGTTTGGGGAGCATTTGATGTAGGTGCAGTGTAGGCTCGCTCTCTTTTTCCCCCAGTGAACTTAGATCTTGCCATGGTGACTGATGGTAAGATTTTTCACATTCTCCCTGAAGAGTTCTTTCTTGAAACTTACATAGCCTTACTAGGATTGTCTTGATGTTTTGCATTCTGAATAAAACTTTCCTGCCATTTTAATCTGGGAATCCCCTCCTCCCCTCCCTATTTCTGGGAAATTCTCTTCTTTATAAATGCATTTTTGTTTCATCTTTTATAATTTCTATTCAGGGATACCAGTTGTCCTTATGTTGGATAATTTGTCTTCCACATCTGTTAGCATTTCAAGTTTTTTTTTTTCATTTATTCACTTATTATCTTGTGCTTTCCCTGTATGTCAGAAATTCCATTTTTAGTTGTTTCTGTTCTGTTATTTGCTGTTCCTAATCCATGTATTAGTTCTGTAATCATACTTTTTCATTTTTTTCCCCCTGAAATCTGCAATCTCCTTTTCCATCTCATTCTGTTGTTTTAGCATTTTGTCTTTCTGCATATATATATATATATATATATATATATATATATATATATTTTTTTTTTTTTTTTTTTTTTTTACTGAGTCCATGTCACAAAGCAATTATGAGACATTTCCTCTCTTCTTCGAATCGAGCTTTTTTCCTAGGATAGGCACAGTGGCCTGCGCTTTACTTCCTTTCCCCCTTGTATCACTACAAAATATTTTCACGGTAACTATGACATTGCTTTTCATCTTGCTTATTCTACTCGGGCTGATATATCTTGATTGACACTTCGACATTCTTCCCACTGTATCTGAGGCTTTTTTTTCCCCCCTGTGAGAGCTCTCGACTTCTCTAAATCTTGAAAGAATGCCAAGGGTGGGGTGGGGGAGTTAGGCGAGACAGAATGCAGTCTTTGTTAAAAGACATTCTCTCGGCAATCTCTCCCTCCCTCGTGCTGAGAGTGGCTTAAGTGCCCTACACCAGTTGTCACTGCACCTGCTGGGGAGTGCTTCCCACCCCCAGGGGACATGCTGGGGCTTGGGGCGAGGCTCCCCTCAGCGTAGAGCGTGGAGGACTTCACTCCTGCCAAGAGAACCAACCTCACCATGCACTTGTCCGGTGTCACCTGGTTCTAGCCAGCAGCTTTTTTGGTCAGACGGGGAAAATTCAGTTAATTCTCTACAGTTAATTCTCTACGGCTATGAGGGTATTAGGGTAAATGCTGGGGATTGTGTTGATTCATACTTAAAGTTTTTGGAAATGAGATCAGCAGCCAAGCTTTGCCATATAGCTCATGCCAGAAATTTCTTTCCTTGGTCTTTGACTTTTTAAAATACGTATTTCATTAGAATATGTTCCTTTCTTTAGCAGATTATCAAAGTGAATTTTGTGAGCATCTACTTTTCTCACTTTGTAGAGTATTAAGGAAGAGAAATTCTGTGGGTTCTTCCCATATGCCACGGTAAACTGAAATATATGTTTTTCCCCCCCTACATCCTTTTGTCGTTGATACCAAGCCTCACAAACAACAGATTTCAGTGGTTGCTTAGGAACCCGAAGAACCGTGACTCTGGGGAGAAACGGGGTGATCGTTTGTGGCCTGTCTGCAGAGGGAGGGACTGGCCACCGGCAAATTCTGTCTGTAATCCCGGGATCGCATTGTTTCGCCATCAAGCACGTGCCACACAGACCATCAGTAGGTTAACAGGGATGGCGGCCAGGCGGTCTGTGATAGGTACTCACTACAAAGCTAGATAAATGTCCATCACCAAAGGTGCTTCACAGTGCGATGGGGCATAATCCCGGGCCATTGTCGATGTCACAGACTTTTTTTTTTTTGAAAAGGGATTATTAACAAGTCTGCAGACTGCGGGCTCGTGTACCCCCCTGTTGCTGAGGACTAGCAGAAGGCTTGGATGTCAGGTGTCAGCGTGGGGGGAGGGGACTCTCCACTGCCACCACCCCCACCGCCACCATCGCCACCCTGGACTGTGGGGCGGCCTGCGAATAATCCCCTCACCTCGGTGCCTCCCCGGTCTGTTCTTCCCTGGGCCACGAGAAGGGCCCGCCTTCCCTCGTGCCTTCAGGGGCTCCCGTTTCCCTTTGGGCGCAGCGTCACCGTGGTCTGGCCCCTCCCCACGGGCCCCGCTGGCCCCTGCCCGCCCCGCAGCCAGGCCTCCACGCCCCGCGCCTCCAGCAGTGCCCCCGAAGCGCCCGCTCCTTCTCCTGTTTCCTCTCGCCGTCCCGGTGCGGGACGCAAACCCCACCGGCTGGCCGCCTCGTCGTCCGTCTGAAGCCCGTGCGGCTCCGTCCCAGCCCTCGTCGTCACAGGGCTTCCCGGGCTGGGACGCGCTGTTCGTGCGACCCTGCTCTGATGCCTGTCGCCCAGTGCGCTGCATGCTGCTCAGGCTGGGGACCATTTTTGCTCACTGCCCTCTCTGTCCCCACTGTCTGGTCCATGGTAGACACTCAACGAAGATGTGTCGAAGTGAGAAAAGGAACAGAATGAGGGGTAAAATGGAACTATGCCAGACGCGCCCCTGGATAGCCTCGCGCGCTTTGATTTATTAATCAACTGTCCTCAAAGGAGAGCAAATCATAGTCCTGACACTGTGTGCCAACGCTAATTAATGACTTTGCTCATGAAGCCATCGTCCCCTACTGAACTTATGACCTATATATTGAGAAGGTGGCTCTTCACGGAAATTCCTTTTATTTCTTTATGAAAATGTTTACTCTAAAGCCAATCACAAGAAGCCAAAGCTAGCCCCGGATTCCAGCTCTCCTGGGCTGCCAACAGTGGGGTCAGGCTGTGGGTGGCCACGGCGAGGGCCGCTCCCCGAGGAGGCCTCGGCCAGGGTCCTGGGGCATCCTTCACACTCGGTCATTTTTTGAAAGAACAAGTGAACACCTTGTTCCCTGGAGCTCTCTTGGTTTGCTCCCAACTTTGCAGCACATGTCCCGGGGGCACAGGGTTCCAATGCCACTACCAAGGGTCAGGAAGTGGGACTTCAGGGGCGGGAGGGTGTGGCGAGGGCCTGCGAAGCCTGAGGCTTCTCACTACTGTCACCTGTCACAGCCCAGTCAGCTTTGTGTCATGGATAAGAATGCTGTCATTTTTTTATACAGCATATACAATGTCACATATTTTGATTAAGTTTTATTATGGAATAGTACTGTAAGGATGACATATCATATAATATTATTTTAAATAAATACGTTGCACATTATCGTGGCTGATCATGGAATTGTATATTTTAATTAAATATAATTATGACAAATTACAAATTGCTTAGAATGCCATACTGAGAATACATCATTTAAATATTAATCCCAAGTGTAGCGGGGCCTGATTATACTGCCACAGTAAGGACCCGAGTATCCGCCAGCCCTCTGGCACCTGTGCTGCGTGTGGTCATGTGCACCGTCTCGGTTCACCTGTCCGTTTATTCATTCGGCCAGCCTCCCCTGCGTCAGAGGGGTCCCTAGTGCTTGCCCGTGTCACACCGGGCCCCACTCCCCGGGTGGGGGGCCCCCCTGGGTGAAGATTTCGTCTATTATTTCGTCATGCGCGGGAGTAGTCGCGGCCTCACTGATTGCCACCTGCTTCCCACAGGGGACAAGTGCCTGTCGGACCTGTCCTACGACAGCAGCACCAGCTACGAGAAGGAGAACGAGATGATGCAGACGCACGTGATGGACCAAGCCATCAACAACGCCATCAGCTACCTGGGGGCCGAGTCGCTGCGCCCCCTGGTGCAGACGCCGCCCGGCGGCTCGGAGGTGGTGCCGGCCATCAACCCCATGTACCAGCTCCACAAGGCCCACGGCGAGGGCCCGGCGCGGCCCAACCACTCGGCGCAGGACAGCGCCGTGGAGAACCTGCTGCTGCTGTCCAAGGCCAAGTCCGTGTCCTCCGAGAGGGAGGCGTCCCCGAGCAACAGCTGCCAGGACTCCACGGACACGGAGAGCAACACGGAGGAGCACCGGGCCGGCCTCATCTACCTGACCAACCACATCGCGCCGCACCCGCGCAACGGCCTGTCCATCAAGGAGGAGCTGCCGGCCTACGACGTGCTGCGCGCCGCGTCCGACGGCTCGCAGGACGCCTTCCGCGTGGTGGGCACGAGCGGCGAGCCCGTCAAGGTGTACAAGTGCGAACACTGCAGGGTGCTCTACCTGGACCACGTCATGTACACCATCCACATGGGCTGCCACGGCTTCCGGGACCCCTTCGAGTGCAACATGTGCGGCTACCACAGCCAGGACCGCTACGAGTTCTCGTCGCACATCACGCGCGGGGAGCACCACCTGCACCTGAGCTAAGCCCCGCCCCCGAGCCGAGCCCCGCCCCCGCCGGCCTCCGGGCAGCCTGGGGCCCGGCGCAGCCGCCCGGACGCTGCGCTTCCGTTCCCAGGCGGTTTTGGTTTTGTTTTTGTTTTTAAGCTGATGGGCTGGGAGTTTGGTTTGCTTTTGAAAACAAGGAGATTTTTATTGTTAGATGCGGGGTTCCATCGGGAGCCCCCAGACTGCCGTTAGGCGACTGACTGCTCTGCCTGTGTCCCTAGCATCCCGCGACGCCAAACAAGTCACCATTTTCAGAGAGAATTTTGTAAAAGCCGGGAGGAGTGGGCCGGCTGCGGGGCCGGCGTGGGAGGCACGCCCCGCCCCGGGCGCGCTCTCCGGGGCCGGAAGTGCCGAAACAGTGCCCCAGGTGTGGCCGCGCGCGAGCGCTGCAGGTGAGCACACCTGGCAGGTGCCCTCTACCCAGCAGGGCCCGGACACTGCAGACATCTGCGGGCTGGAAGTCCCGGTTTCATTTGAAGTTATGGTTCTGAGTCATATTCTGCACAGGAAAGTAAGTTATTGGGGACAGTTGTGACTTCAACCTGGGCAAAGGTGGAGGGGAGGGATGGGCGGGCCTCTGAGACGCCGTCTCAATTTCCAAGCGTCTGGACATCGCTCAGATGACTGCCAGGCCTTCCAGGGCTTCTCAGCAGGTGATGGAACTCAGCATCCTGTGGGCATACCCTGAGACCATGGTTCTCGCTCTGTCATCCCCGAGCCTTTAATGGTCCCCAAAGTGTCACTACATGTTAACACCAGTCCTGAGCTTTGGACCTTCTTTCCTTTGACTGTCTCCAGTGAAGTTCCTCAGAAACCAACCCTTCGTGGGCCCAGTTCCGCACTGCCCGCGGAAGCCCGCATTCTCGCAGAAGACCCATCCGAGACCTCATGTGAGCTGGACATGTTAAATGTCCATTTACTAGCGTGTTCCGTCTTTCCTTAGTCTCACTGTTTATTATTCTTGTTTCAAAATCAATAAAAAAAAGGATCCAGAATGACAATTTTCAGGTCAAGGAAAGATGACAGGCCCGGCCCATCAGGCATTGCTACCACAAAACCTACCTGTTTGAAACTGAACTTTGCAACAGTCGGAAACTGCCCCCTCAGAACAGACCCGCACGTGACTGGAGAGGCCCGCGCGGGGCTCGGAGGCGTGGCCCGCCCCCCGCGCCCCTTCCTGCCGGCGACGTCATGGTCAGGGGCCTCACCTGGCCAGCGCACAGGTCAGACGGGAAGCGAGCAGGCAGCGCTGCAGGGGGAGCCCTTCCCGTCCAAGCTGAGACCGTGACTGCTCCCTGGTGCCTCGTGAGGCGTTCGGGGATTCCAGCCCCGACCAGGAAGGGCCGCATGGCCAGGTTAGCCCCGTCCTGAGGGACGACCATCTTGACCAGCTAGGCAGGAAGAATGTGCAGTTTCCACACGATCAGTGTTTGTTTGTCTCCGCCAAGACCGAGTCAAGACGACGCGGAGGAGGAGCTGCGCCGAGGCACGTCCCCAGTGCCTCTGAGTCCGGGGCCCCGGGGCCAGTGCAGTGGGCGTTGGGGGCTGGCTCCTCTTTGCCGGGGGCTGTCCCATGCATTGTCGGGCGCTCAGCGGCACCCCCGGTCACTACCCAATGGATGCCAGGAGCACTCGCAGCTGACACCCGAAAGTCTCCCCTCCCGTTGCCAAGTGGCCCCTGGCGGGGGCACAGCACCCCCACTTGAGAAACACTGCTCTAAATGAATTCTCACCCAGCCGAAGGCCTGAGAAGCCTTCCGAGGATAAGAGCGATGGAAGAGTCCCCCGTCAGCAGTCTGGAGCCCGGCTCGTGTCCCTTCGGAGTCATTATAAATTTTATAAGTGGATTTACCCGCTGCGGTCTTCAGAAACATGCCCTTCTCGTGCATTCGAGCTTTGTTGAAAGGATGGAGCCCACACAGGCATCGTTCCCGAGCCGTGGGCGTCTTGGACACCGGGAGGAAACAGTGTGTCACCTTTCAGACGGTGGCACACCAACGCAGTGGCCGAAGGCCGGGTCCGAGGGCCGGGCCGCCGACGCGCTCATCCTCAGTGCAGCTGCCGAGAAAGAGGCACCCGTGGGGTGTGTTCAAGGTGAGAGACTTCGCGGGTGTCCGGTTTGCTGGCCCATGGCACCCGTGTCACCGGCCCATGCTTTCCCTCCCAGCCCACAAAGGCGGTTGGGTGGCAGGAGTTACTTTTCCCAGCAGCTTCAGACAAAGCTCAGCCCAGAACTGTAAATAGAGGCTGCAGGGCTTTTTTTCTAAAACGCTTCCCGCTTCCTCTCACTGCCTTTTATAGCCAAATGTAACTGTCTGTTTACACACCTTTTGTTGTGGTTTTATATTGTAACGGCATTTTTCTTTGGAACATTGTATTTAAATAAGGTTTCTTATAATGTCAACGAGTCATTAAATTATGTTTGCAAGGTGGCCATATTCTGTACCAAAAGCTGTTACCGTTTTTCTTCCAGCTGGTTAAAGTAGGATTTCGCATGCCCTTCCGCCTTTTTGTTCTGTGGTTTGTCGTGCTGTTGGATGGTGTGAGTGTGTTTTGGGGACCGCTGCCTACCAAAGTGCCCTTGGGGCCCGACACTCTCATTGTGTTTAAAATAAATATCAGAGGAAGGAGGGTTCCAGGCAGCGGGTCGATCTGTTGATTATGATGAGAATTCTCTATTTCTCCTTCCTACGCTCCCCTGGTCACCAGCTTCTGTGGCCATAGAAGCCCGGCCACCTGCTCCTGACCCAGGTCCCTCTGTAACGTGTACTTTAGAGCATGGACCTGTCCTAGCGCAAAGGTCACTAAAAAGAATTGCATTTTCATTGCTTTACCACCAAAGGGCGTATCCCAGCACTGGTCACTTCAGACACCGGAACGTCCCACTTCCAACTTAGAATCAGCTGCGGAATGAAATCTAGAATCTTCATTCAGAAGGAGCCACCTGTACAGAGGCGTCGGTTTGCTTGGGCTTTTCCCTATTTTTGTGCTTCTTTTAAAAAAATTACATTATGACTCTTATAGTCTCATCTTCTTGCCAAAGCAAAAGGTGAACGAAATGGACATGGGTAGACAAACCGTGAAGCAAAAAGCAAATGCCTTCCTCTGCCCTTCACGTCTTCAGCGCCAGCAATAACGAAGGGCCAGCCCTGCTTAAACTCCAGAGAGCTCTCGTTCAGTGCAATGCTCTTTTTTTTTTTTTTAACTATACAGGATTGTAAATGGGAAAATGTAGTCGATTGCCAGCCTGCCCCTGCGATGATAACTTACTTCTATTTAGCTGTGGACGAGGGGGTGTGCCCCGGAGGAACAGAGCGCCCTTTTGTACACATTTCGAGAGGCTTCTTCTGTAGTCACAGAAGTAATAAATGCAAGAATACGGTCTCTGCCCTCTCGCGAAGTCCACCTGGGGTGAGAGTGAGCACTGCAGAGCGGCGGCGCCCCGCGGACGCCCCCGGAGGCAGAGGTGGGGGGCCCCCGACCGCCCGGGTGCCGCGCCGCCAGCGCGCTGAGCCTCCTGCCCCAGCCGTGCGGGGCGTGGGGCCTCCGGGTGTGGGCTGAGGGTGGGGAGGTCGCGGGGGGCGCGTGCGCTGCCCGGCTCGCTGCAGACTGCCGCAGCGGCGGGCCCACGGCCGAGGGCCCGGGGGTCAGTGGCCGGCCGCGGTGCCCGCCCGTCGTCACGGCCCTCGGCTGCAAAGCTGCACGTTTCGGGCAGGGCTCTGCCACAGATGCGCGTGGCTGCAGATGTGAGTGCAAGTCCTCTGTCCGTTTGAGAGACACAGCCAGGCGTCACGCGGGTTCAGATCCGGTAAATAAGGTGAGGCGACCGCGATTATAGGGCACGACATTCGGTCCCAGGGAGGTGAAGCTTTAGGGAGACGTCAGGCCGTCTGTCCTACATCAGACCCTGCGGTCAGTCCCCAAGGGGCTGTCAGCCGTCGCCGGCCAGGGTGCGTCTCCCGAGGCTGCCTCTCCGAAAGGACCCGTCCCTCGCAGAGACGTGATGACGCACCCGTTTACGAATCGGGGCCACCGCGTTATCGCTACATCCTGTCACTTCTCGGTGACCGGGTCCAAAGAATAAAGCGTCTACACTTACTTAGAAACAACCCGACTCTAACTAAGGGGGAAAGCGACTCCGACGGGCGGGCCGTGATGGCGACAGAGGGCCATGTCTGTGCCCGTCCTCGCCCGCGGCTCCTGGCGAAGCTCGGTAAGCATGCGCTGAAGAAACGGCGAGCAGCGTTGCTCCCGCTGGTCACTGCCCGGCCTCCCGGCTCGCGACCGAGCACCCGCAGCTCGTCCTGGAGCTGGGACGCGGCCGGGGACGCGGCCAGGGACATGGTCGCTGGGCGAGAGCGAGCCTCGATCTCGACCGTGGGGGCCTCCAGCGAATGACACAGACGTTCCCTGGTTCTCGCCGCCTTTTACTCGGCGTCGTCCTGAGAGTGAGTCTTCTCAACCTGGCCTTCTGACGCTGCGGACTGCGGGGTCTGTTTACCTTCCTCTGGTTCCCTGCGAACATAGCGACTTGGGGCGCAGCCACTCCCTGTGCCCAAATAGGTGGCCAGCACACGAGGCGGGGAGGGCGGACTGGAGGGGTGCCACCTCGGGCTGGCGGCGAGGACCAGAGCAGTCCACCTGCACACCTGACCGAGGAGGAGTCAGGAACGACCGGCCTCGTGGGCCCAGGACAGGCCCGAAGTCCAGGCGGGACGCGGCAGGCGGGACGGGCAGGCGGGACGGGCAGGCGGGACGCGGCAGGCGGGACGGGCAGGCGGCAGGCGAAGGACCCAGAGGGGGCTGCGGGAGCGAGGTGTGGCCGCAACGCTGCCGGCCTGACGCCGTCCCCCACACACCTGGAGCAGGACCGGAGGCCCCGCCGCCCCGTCTCCGAGGTCCCGCTGGGGTGCCCTGTGTGGTTTTTGTCCCCTGGGTCCCCGCTGCTCCTGATGAAAGCTGGGACTGTAAAAGCTCCGCTATGTTGCAGACGTCAGTGTGGACTTTAGGGAACGAGAGATCAGCATCGGGAGCTCGGAGACCAGAGACCCCGATCTCGTTTCCAATCACTGTGTCGTATTTTCTGTCGCAGCAAAGCGTCGTGGAGGCCGTGTGCCCCCCACACTGTCACGGGGGTGTGTGGATCCCCGGGGATGGAGTCCTTCTGGCCATTTCCCAAGTGCAGGTTTTGGTCTGGCCTGTCAACCCCAGACGCAGGGCTGGACACAGGAGGGGACTCCAGGACCTGAGCCGGGGGCAGGAGACTCGGGGCGTCCGCAGGCCTCCGGCGCAGGGATGCGTGGCCCTCCCAAGCCCACGGCATCGCGCTGAGGCCCCTGGCCTGGCTCTGCCATTGGACCCGGGCGGCCGCCGAGGCCCAGGGCTGAGCTGGGCTGCAGGCTGCCCACGGCCAACTCGCCGTCCCGCCCCCAAGGAGCCCGGCCCTCTCGCCTCGAGCGGGGGCGAGCGGGGTCCCTCGGCTCTTAGCAGAGCAGTCGCACCTCCCCGCCCAGCCGCCCGCCTCCCGTCACCCCCAGGATCCCGTTTCTCACATGCAGCTCGGAACCACCTGGCCAGGCGTTAAAAATGCACTGTCCAGAGCCTCACGCCCGATGGTCTGGAGCTGGCGCTCTGTGGGCGACCACCGGCCCACGTGGGACCCGCCGCCCCGGCCGGGCCCAGCCCGGCTCCTCCAGGCAGCCCGCTCCCCTTTTTCTGAGGAAGGAGGAAAAGTTAACGGGGTCTCTTTCTTCCCCCCTTGAGTTGAAAACAACCCCCAATATGCACGAGAGAACCGGGGGCTGGGAACCAGAACGCCGGCCATGTTCCCCTAAAACCGGGGCAAGAGGACACAGCTTCTGGGGGGAGCACAGTGGGCTCACGAGCCCGTGCCCCGGGTGCAGGACCCCTGAGAAGGCCGCAGCCCCGCCCCACCATCGGGAGAGGGGCCGGGACTCGCACCGACCCGGGAGGGCATGAGGGAGCCAGTTCCTGGGTCCAGGGGAGCGATGGGGCCTGACAGGCCATGGGGGGCCGCCGGGGCGACCGAGAGAGACGTCCTGAGGGCTGGGGAGGCATGGCGGACGGGCCGCCGTCCTGCCGGGGGGCCGGGGCGGAGGCCGGCAGAGGGGGAGCAGCGAGGGCACGTGGACCTGGCCGCCGGTCCGCAGCCTCCGGAGCAGGGCTTCGTTTCCCTAATTCCCCGCCGGGTCCTTGGTGTCGAGACGGTGCCTGGAGCCCCGCCGGGGCACCGATAGCCCGGCCACGTCTGCGCACCCCAGCTTCGTAACTGAGATCCCACCCCCAAGGCGATGCAGGAGGTGGGCTTTGGGGTGAGTAGGTCATGAGGGTGGGGGCCCCACAGTGGGACTAGTGGGAATGGCCTTAGCGTCCTTGTAAAGCAGACCCCAGGGAGCCCCGCCTGGCCCCGGCGACTCAGGCTCCCAGGCCCCCAGGCCGTGAGAAGCGAACTCCTGCTGTGCGTGAGCCCCTGGCCCTCGGGGCTGTACCACAGCAGCCCGCGGGGTGAAGGCAGTGCGCAGGAGGGCGGGGGCGACCGAGCCTCACATCCTGCGTGGCCCTGAGCGGGGGCAGGAGACGGCAGGGCGTGAGGAGGGGCTGCTTTCCCCCAAGCGCCCGCTTTCGAGAGAGTCGTGACTCAGGGAGGCTGTGACAGAGACAGGACGGAGCCCGAGGGCAGGGAGGTCGCAGGGCCGGACCCGGTAGAAGAGCCCGGGAGGGAGGGTGGCCGGCCCAGAGCAAAGCACCGCGGCCCTCCTCGGGGCCGAAACGGACGGAGGCCATGAACAGGCCGCCTGCGTGGACCAGACGAGGAGGGGGCTGAGAAGAAGCCTCCGGCTCAGTGTCGTGGACGCACGCAGTGCCCCTTGGGGAGCGGCTCCCGGGAGGGGCGGCGAGCAGGTGCCGGCCTGGGCCAGAGGTCGACGGAGGAAGTGGGGACATCAGAGCGTCAGGGAGCCCAGACCTCGGCCTGCGCCGAGGCTTCACAGGTGCCAAGTTCTGGGCCATATTCTCCTGTTGAGGAAGGTGGAAATCTCACCGCAAAGTCGCCTTGTTTTTTGTACTCTGGGGCCAGGCCACGGACAGACACGAGGCGACATCCCCGGGCTCTGTCCCCTGTGGCCGCTGCCGTCTGGGGCCGGGGTGAACTAGGGGACCCAGCTGTTCGTCCCCTCCCTGCTCAAGGAGCCCGCCCCGGGGCGGGGGGTCGCTCCCCAGGGTGCAGGCCCCCCACCCCCGCCAAGCAGACAGGCTGCGGCCGCCCGGTGAGTCCCAGGACGGGATGCAGATGCGCCCGTCAGGGTCGCTGTGCACAAGGGAACCAGCCGCCTGGGGGGAAATTTGCATCATAAGGATAATTCGGTGCCGAGGCCGTTCCCTGGAGGACGCCGCATGGATCTCGCTCAGCTCGCGGGTTTCACTTCTGCTTTCCCATGTGCCCGACGTGACGCCGGCTGTGAGAACCGTCCGGAGACGCTGCTTCTCCCTCGCGAGTCAGCCCCAGGCCCCTCTCTGCTCTGCCACGGCCGGGGCCTCAGGGTCACCCTCCCAGGGGTCCTCTCCCCAGCTTGACACACGGAGCGAAGCCCCCCCTCCTGGCGGCCCCGCCCGGCGGCTCGCCCAGGGCCCCCCCCCCCCCGGTGGGCTCCCAGGCCGCGGCCTCCGGGCAGCGCCGCCTCCTGCAACACCTGCGGCCGCTTCCTCATCGCCAGCGGCCGGCCCGCTTCCTGTGGGCGAGGGCGGGCCGGGCCCGGGCAGGGGCGCCTGTGGTTTCGGGCCCTCGATTCCCCTTTCGAGGCCCCCTCCCTCTGGGCGCTGCCCTCCAGGAGCGGCCTGGCACCCCCGGCCCACGCCCAGATCCCACCCCTGTGCGGCTCAAACTGGTTTCGCCATCCCCGGGGTGAAGAGCTGAACGCACATATCCACCGAGAGGAAGATGAACTCAGGGACGTTGTGACCCCGAGGCCTCAGGGGGCCCGGTCTGGGGCTTCAGTCCACAGACCCCAGGACGGCACCGGCCGAGTCGAGACCTGGCCCGAGCCCCAGCGACCTCTCTGGCCGCCTCGGCCTTCGGCTCAGGCCTGGCCCCCAGGGACCCACACGCCGTGGGGCTCGCGGGTCCTGGGACGTCCCCCAGCGTGCCGGCCGCTGACCTGTCACGCGGCGAGGCTGAACGCACTGTTCCTAAGTTTTGGAGTTTCTCAGGACCAGGTCGCTCGGGTCACGAGCCTTTAAGTCTGAGCGAAGCTCTCCCGGTGCCGTGCGCTGCGCATGCGCCTCCGCCACCAGACTGTGAGGGCCGCGCCCTTTCCTCAGTCACCCCGAACCTCCAACAGCAAACCCTGGGGCTGGGGCCCTGCGGCCCCTGGCACACTGTGTGGGGTGGAGGATGGGCCCCCCGCCCCTGCTGCGGGGCCCCCTGAGCTCCCCTCCGGACCTCGGTGATGACCCGGACCCGTGACTCTTCCTTCTGAATCCCCTCCCGTCTTTCCCTGGCTTCAGGGCCAGCGTCGTTCTCCGCGGAGACAGGCCCCGGGCTCCCGGGGCGCTGCGGGGGGGGGCCCTCCAGGGCACCTCCTCCAGGGCACAGGCTGAGCAGTCCAGGGGGAGCTGCTGGGGTGCAGCAGGGCAGGCCAGCGGGCGCCGGGCACCTCACACGTCCCCGCCTAATCGTGAGACAGCGAGGCAGACACCGGCCAGACATCTGCAGCGGAAGCCAGAGGCGGCGGAGGCTCAGACGGAGAAACATGGACGGGGCAGCAGAGGGAACCCCGACAGCCGTGGCCGGCGCCCGTCCGCACGCGTGGAGACTCGCCATCGCCTGAGCGCAGCAGTCAGGGGTCGGGACACGGAGCCGCTCCGAGCGGGCCCACAGACGAGACTGGCCGCGTGTGGCCCACGAGAAGCCACTTCCACTGCAAAGGTGCCACGTGGGTGCGCCTGGCCACTGGGCGTCGCGGTCCGCGGGGCGCAGTGGCAGGGCCCAGGGACAAGCAGAGGGGCCTCTGCCACTGGGGGGGGGGGGGCACCGCTGGGAACGGGCGGGAGGCAGCGAGGCCGCAGCTGACCTGGCGGACGGGGGTTTTCCGGGCGGGGAACGGTGGCAGAGCCTCCCGGGCAGAGGGACGGCAAGAGCACAGGGGTGTGCGACGCGCTGCCCAGCCCGACGCCGGTGTCCCCGCGGCGGGGAGCCGGGGCCGGGAGGGGCTGGGGCCGGGGCGAGCAGGAGCCCCCCCAGGCCCAGCAGGAGCAGCGCGGCCCTGCGGAGGAAGGGCGGGGGGCGGGTGTGAGCGTCCGTTTCAGGTAGTGAAACTAAGCCAGGGAAACCCAGTGACTTTTTCAAGGTCACGGAGAGTCACCCTCGAGCTGCATTTCCTAAAGCCCTTTATGCGTCACACGAAACGGAGCATGAGGCAAAACGGAGCCGCCGCGGAGCCCCGCACGCCGCGATGGGTGTCTGCGGGGAGGACCGACCGCGGTCCCCTGACCGGCTTCCCGCCGGGGGCCGCCAAGCCCCAAGTGCCCTCTGCTCGGTCTCGTTATGGCCACGCGTGCGTCACCCTGGGAGGGCGGTGGTGCAGGGCGTGGGGCGCGCCGGCCGGTCCCCGTTCCAGGACCAGGACCAACACCCGGCTCCCCGCTGTGTGCCGAGGTCCGGGCTGCGGCCTCAGGCCCTGTGTGGTTCTCATGTCGTCCCCGCACTGGGCCGTGGACGGACACGCAGGCTGGGCACGGGGACTTGCTGGGTTCACAGCCCCGGGGGAGATGCCGGGCCAGGACACGGGCCTCTGGCCTGCACCGCAGCCCACGCTCGTGGGGCCGCTTAGCGCCCGCGACACAGAAGGGCTTTCGCGAGGGCTGTCGCCCGCCTTCTCGTCAGCGCAGAGCTGGCAAGAGCTTCAGAGCTGAAATCGTGGCCGCAAGTCTCATTCTCACTGTGGCAGGGAAAAGAGAGGCCTGATGCCCTCCGCGTCCCGCGCCCTGCTGGACGCCGGCGTTTCGGACCCGACGCAGGCCGCGGTGACAGCAGGGTCAGGTCCTGGGAGCTGTGGGCTCACGGGCAGCAGCCCGCCAGCCCAGGCCCTGATGGCAGTGCCGCTGGACGAGCCCTGCAAGGCCAGGGGACTCGGAAGGAGCCAAGGAAGTCGGTGTCGCGTGCAGGGCACGGAGCTAGGAGCCTTAGGGACACACGCTCGTCACCCGCACAGGTCCCGCCGCTGGCACCCTACAATGAAACGTGGACAGATATGAACCCCAAGGCTCAGACAAGACACGTCACTTCCCCAAAGTCACGCGATGCTACCGGATCGCAGATACCAGGGCGACGCGATTCACAATAACACAACGGAAGCCTTAGGCCGATATCGGGGTAATAGACGCGTCACTGTTTTTAATGTAGAAAAGAGACATCGGTTAAGCTAGTGAGTTATCTTTCTTTCCCACATAGTTTCCTGGGACTGGACGCCTTCGGGTGTCACTCATATTTAAGTTGGTGCTGTGCAGGCTTTGGGTTTGGAATACGTCATTTGGAATCAGGAGGATGGACGCTCAAAACGGTCGCACTTGGGCGGTGAGACTCGCTTATAACGACAGGTCGGGAGGTGAGGGTGGAGAGGACAATAACTCCGCGTGGGGGAAAAACGATACACCTGAAAGTTCCCGCCTGAGCCTGGTGCCCGGGCTCTGACGGTGGAATGAAGAAAATGCCGAGGGGCACAGGCGAGTCGGAAGGAAACTCGGAAAGCGAGGCGGAAAAACAGCCCGGGGAGAAGGCTCTGCCGTCCCGCGCTCGTTGCTACGTGGCGATGGTTTTCAAAGTCTTGGCCAAGTGTCCACGAGAGACACAGCCCGAGGCGCCCAGTCCACCTTCTGAGACAAAGCGAAGGTCAGAAGGAATGTCCTCAACAGACCCTGCTTTACATCCCACGACATCCGCACCGCGCCTGTGGGGGACAGACTCCGCGTCGTGCAGGTCCGTTTAGGAAGCCGCTGTGGGCCACACGGCCGAGCATGGCAGCAGTTCCGGCGACCTGAACACCTCTTCGCCCGGAGAGCGGGCGTGGCGAGGGGGCTTCCAGGCTGCCCGCCCCGAGGCCGGGGCGCAGCTCGCTCCAGCGCGTCCAGGGCACCGCGTCCCAGGGCCAGGCTTCCCGGCGAAGGCCTCGTCCCTGCGTGGCTGGCCACCGCGTCCCTCCCAGCGGGCACGGGCACACGGCCACTGAGCGAGTGATTCCGTGGGCCGGACACACGAGAACAGAGGGCACCGCGGGCGGCAGTCCTGGGACGAGCACGTCCTCGTCCCCTGTCCCAGAATGACAGCGCGACGGAGGCTTAGCGAGCCACGGACCTCGCCTGGGCCCCCTGCACGGGTGTGGGGGCGGGGAGAGGGCAGCTCGGAGTCCCGATGACCCTGCCGTGTGCACGGCTACCAGAAGGGCACACGGCGCCGACTTCGGGGTGCACCGCCTCCCATTCGGGGGCGAAATCCGGGGCAGTGGGGGAGCGAGGGCCCCCGGCTTCCTGCCTGCGAGCAGAAGCAGCACCCTTCACACCCCTGCAGCGTGGAGATGCCGGAACCTCCTCGGGCCCACTGCCCGAGTGGAGGAGACCCTGTCACATGCAGCCGCCTCAAGCCTCACGAGGATGTGCGAACGCAAATCATCAGATGACAGAAAACAGAAAAGCCGGGCCCTCTGCCGCAGCCACGCTCCACATGCTCAGGCGGCCACGTGGGGCCGTACACAGATAGCACGGCTCCCGCCGACCCGGGGGCTCTGCTGCGGGGTGCTGACGAGACCCCCATGCCCCCCCATGCTCCCCCCAGCACGGTGCCTGGAACAGGGCCCTGCCCAGTGAACATCGACTCCATTCCCAAGTGAGCCACGTGCCCAGCTCGCCCCCGCGGGGCCGGCCCTGGGTCCTGGGTCCTGTAGGCCACTGTCACTATTCAAATCACAGGGCAACTTTTACTTCCCCTTGGGGACCAGGCCTTTCACTCTGCGGCCAGGGAAGTCGCATTTGCCTGAGGACCTGTGCGTTTTACAAAGCGGGCTCACTGCCCTCTCAAGGTGTCAGCTAATGAGGCAACTGCCACCCCCCACCCAAGGCCCTGAAGCGCCCTGGGGATGTCCTCCATTTCCACCCCATTCCTCCTGTGCTTCCGGGCCCTGGGTGGGTCCCCCTCGGCCTCCAGTCCCCTCCCAGCGACGTGGCCTGCCGAACAGAAAGCTGCAGGCAGCAGTGGGGGGAGGGGGGGGGGCTGGCGGGAGGAGGGGGTGCGCCGGGTGGGCTTTTCCCCAAATGGGGAAGGACTCGGTCCGCCTGGCTGGCCGATTCTTGCAGGATCATCCTCCTCTGAGGAGAAAAAGAGGAAAAAAAAGGCGAATGGTTTTCCTCTTGCTTCTGCTTCTCCTAAGCAAACTGCTTGCCCAATTTCCTTTGCAGTTAGAGAAATGTTCCTTCTGAAAGTTGCTATTTCACACGCTCACAGGACGCGTGGGTTCCGGGGTTGCAGGGGGGTGTTCGCAGCTGGGGGTGGGCCCTGGGCCCGTTTCCCACGTCCCTGGAGGCCGCGCTGTCCTCGTGCCTCCGCTCGAGGACCAACATCCGCTCAAATCAGCAGAGCCTTCTTCCCCGAGCGCGTGGGTCTCCACTGGACCCCAAGGCCAGGCGGGTCACCGCCCCGGAAGGTCCCAGTGGAGGACGGGCTGTCTCCCGGCTCGGCCTGCGGCCACACTGGCCAGCCCCAGCCACCAGCAAGTCCAGGCGCCTCTGTGCTCTTGCTGCGGAATGCAGGATTGAGGAGGCCAGAGCAGCCGCCCGGGCAGGGGAGACACGGGGCGGTCTAAGCGGCCCCAGCCTGGCTCCCTGCTTGCGGGGTAGGAGTGCGGACAGGTGCTCAGCGCTCAGTCCCACCCGCCCCTCTGCGACGAGCTCTCTCCAGGGCGGGGAGGGCGCAGAGGGCCACAGGTGGCCGGTTCCCGACCCTGCGTCCTGGTCCCGTGTCCGTCTGTGCTGGGGGCTCGGGGATGCTCTCATCGGGTGGATAGAGGAAATGTCCCCCGTCCGCAGTGGACAGGAAGCCACCCCGGGGCGCCGGCCCTCCATCACTTGGGGTCCAGCTGACCCGGAAAGAACCGTTCCCGTGAACGGAGGTCGAGGGGCCATGCCCCCCTCGAGCGAAGCCTCCGCGGGGTGCCTCCCCGCACGTGCAGGAGCCTGGACATTTCGACAGTCTCGTTAAGCTTAGGTGTGTTTTTAAATTTAAGTGCAGTACAGCAAAATAGACACACGTGGAGGAACTCAAAATCCGAGCTTTTTAGCAAACAAGTAACGGGACATTTTCTAACATCTGAGTTGGAATTCCTTAAAACGGTGTCAAAAGTGAAAGCTCGCTGCGCTGCCGCCCCAGCACCTGGGGGACCCGGAAAGCCGAGAGGCGCTCGCCACCTAGCGGTGGCTGGGGGCAGGTGCGGCCGGGAGGGGCGGGGCGGCTGACCGCCCACCTGCTCCCCGGCAGGTGTGAGCACGCACAGCAGCCTGGGCACACCCAGCCCCGCGCCCCGGTCCGCCACAGGCTGAAGGACGAGCAGGCTGACCTCGGGGTGGGAAAACCCTTCCCCAGTCACTTAGCAAGTTAAGGCTTGCGCCCAGGTAAGTGCGTTTTATCAGCGTCATTTGCTTAGGGTTTGCTTTTTAAGTATCTTTAAAACCTGGCATTGAGCTGGTATGCCCCTGAGAGCTGTCTGTGCCTAAACTCTTGCTAACAGGATTAGAGGGGGCCCCCACCGGCGGGGCTGTGGGAGGACCTCGCTCTGGCCAGAGTCTTCTCCGTCTCCACTCCTGACCTCTGCCAAGCTCTGCCCTGGCCTGGGCCAGTAGGGCGAAGGGCCCCCCAACAACATGGATGGTGCCGCTTCTTACGGCTGCCCCTCCACCCCTGGCCTCCGGGTTCCTGGGACCACGATTGCTCATGCCTTGGCAGAGGACGAAATATTTCCCTCTACCCTCTTATGCTCAGTGGCCGGGTCTGTGAAATAAACCGGCAATAGATCAACAGGAGAACAAGCATCTAATTTTATCTGAGGTTGAAAAGATTTGCATGGTATGGGGGGACTTCACGGAAAGAACAAAACGAAACAAACAAACAAAAAACACAAAGGAACGGCTGGGCTTGGAGGCTGTTGCAGCATTCGGACAAAGGAGGTCAGGTGCATGCTGGTCCCCCTTGGCTGACAGGTCTGGAGGCCCACTGAGCCCCACGCCGCGGCCGAGGTCTGAGGGCCCGGCCCTCCAGCTGGACCTAGGTGGAGCTGCGGCCTCCTTTGGAGAAAGGCTCCGGGAAAGGAAAGACTTCCCATGTCGACTAGAAGCCTGCTGAAAAGTCTGCCAAACGGACTAGCATCTCTGCTCCAAACGAGGAGCGGAGGGCGCTGACCATGCGTCCCGGTTACGGGCGATGTCGTGGCCGGGGAGCTGCGCAAGGGCCCGAACGTCCCTGGACGACTCGGGCAGCTTCCTGTGGTCCAAGGATTTTAATTAGAGAGAATTTTCAAATGAAGAAGATACGAGGTATTTTAATCAGACAAAAAGTAAATAAATAAAAGTGGGCGAGCTGGGGAGTTTTAAATAAAGAGTCGATCCGAGGGCTTTTGAGGATGAGCTACTGGAAAGAAACTCCAGAGTCTGTGGAAGCGACCCGGAAAATTCTTCTTTGTCTACAGCTTTTTAGGGACAAATACATGTGGTGAGCAGGGAAGTTACGCATAGGACAGTATGTTTGAATTTTGGGTCACCAATTTGAGTGTGTGCGAAATGTCATTTTATTGGCCTTATTAGTTATCTACTGCTGCTTTCCGTTTATCCCCGACCTAGCAGCTTCTAACAGGAGAGACTCGTCATCGTAGTTTCCGGCAGGAGTCCAGGTGCAGCTTATCTGGGTTTCTGGCTCCAGGTGCCTCCAGGCTGCAATCAAGTTGCTTGTTTGGGCTGAGGTCTCACCTGAAGGCTCAGCTGGGAGGCAGTTCTCTTTCGAGCTCATTTACATGATTGTCAGGGTTCGCTTCCTTTCGTGCTGGTGATTAGGAAGCCCAGCGCTCGATAACTGTTGGCAGAGGCCTCCCTGAGACCTCGTCCTATGGGCCTCCCCCGCGGGCAGCTCGCCTCGGGGCAGCTGGCTCCCATCGGGGTGGGCAGGAGCCAGGGAGGGCGCGTCAGCTGCAGGCTGTGGTCTTTTGTGAACTAACTGCAGTGTGACTCTCCGTCAGTCTCATCGCTGTTGCTGTTTTCATCAGCATCACGTTCGAGGTGAGATTATAGGAAACCCCAAGCAACAGATGTCCGGGTCACGCTAGAGTCCACCGGAGCCCACCCTGTGGCCCGCGCGATTCTTCCCCGGCACCTGTAAGGTACGTTCACCTCTCCAAGTGCCTCGTCCCGTTCAAGCATCAACTCAAAGTCCAAAGTCTAGTCAGCTAAGTCGAGTTCAAGTCGGTCACTACCCAGACCTGTGGTTGCTTGGGTACCACTCCTGGGGCACACATCTCCTCATTGGTGGGCGCGGGTAGCAGCTGGCCACGCCCATCCCAACGGCGGAGACACATGCCACGCCCAGGGGTCACTGCTGTCCCCTGAGCTAGCCTTCCTTTCCTACAGGTGGGTCATCGCCTCGGCCTCTCTCCTATCGGCCTGAGGCTTCGGAGGGGCATCTGACCGATGCTTTTCATTCCCACTCTCTTCATGTCCCTGTTAATCTCAGCTGATGGTGTTTCTGCTGAGTTACTAGAGTTTGACGCCAGAGTCAGTTTCCGTGGCTTTGCTTTGGCCCTGGGACTATACACACTTCAGTTACTTAACGATGTGTTCCCGGGGGGTGGGGCGGGGGTCCCTCATGCAAAATTCAGCTCTGTCTGTTTAGGATGTTTACTCCGGTTTGAAGCTGATTGCTCACCTTACAGCTCGTTTCTCTTAAGCTGACATCGCTTACCAAGTTATCAGGGGACTAATTCCCTTGCTTTTCAAAAAATGTCTTATTTTCTCTAGAATGTTATAGTGTGTGCTAGCTTCTATATAAATAGCACATTTAATCCTTTAAAGTAAACACTACATATCCCGAATTCTCTCTTTCTTAGAACGGGCACCCCTATGACTTGATTGACCTTGGGTGGAGTTTGGGAAGACTCCGCAGTAAGGAAATTTTAACGAGTTCCCCTTGTTGACCTGTGCAGCGCGCGGAGGCTGTGGGAGAGACAAGCTCCGCTTCCCGATGCTGCCCCACAGCAGAGCGCCACCGAGTGGGACGATGTCCCGGCCCCTGGAGGGCGTGAGCCGGGCTTCTTGCCAACTGCCCTCCCGTCTGGCAGGGAGCCCAGGCCGCTCTCTCGGCCCAGTCTTGCTCACCTGATTTTTGTTGAATGAAAACACTGACCTTTATGATCCATCAGAAAAAGGGCCGCGTTTTCCCAAACTGCTAGAATGGCTCGCGAAAAGCCATTTAATCTCATTCTTGTGTGTCCGATTGCGAGTGGACAGTGCACGCATTTTCCACGCTAATTTAGAGCAGCCGAGAGGAAGAGCTAATGAGGTGCTGACGTACTTATGTTGCATCTGCCAAGCTCATCCATTAAAGTGGATTTATCTGCACAATTTCCTTTAAATTGCGATTGTGCCCTAGTTTTACGGCAATTTCCTCTGTGTTGTGAGATTATTTTTCCGGACGCCTGTCGTCCGCCGGGCGCGGCGTCCCGCGGGTGACGCACCGGGTCCCGCGGTCGCAGGCGGAGCGTCGTGTGTGTGGCGCTTGCTTGGGCTCCTTCGTGAAATGGGTTTCTGGCTTCTTAGACAACGCAGAGGGAGCTGTCTGTGCCTTGCTGCTCTTTAAAGCAGTTCTGATAGCGCTGCTCAATTTGAAGTTGGATGAATGACTATTTGCTATGAATTCTGATGTTTACTTCTAAATTCTAATCATGTGTGTGCAAAACATGCACGTTCAACCTATTTTTTAAAGATTTACTGTTTGGTCATTTTTCAGCCCCGTTTTCATATGCAATGAATAGTATTTTCTAAGAGGAATTTATACTGGGGGCTGTTAATTCTTCCCCTTGGCCGTCCATCACTCACAAACCCATCTGCACACACACGCATGCATGCACACGCGCGCGCACACACACACACCAGATTAACTACTGAACAATCCTACGTTCACTACTTTATGTACTTCCCTCAGTGTTTTTAAGAGAGCACGTTATTGTTGTGAACAGTCCAAGCGTGCCATGTGAAGGCAGCTGTGCACCCCGCCCCCCCCCCCCCCCCCCCCCCCCGTCGCCCCTGCCTGGTGTCTCCTCTTGCTGGTGGCTCCTCCTGGAGCCTCCGGGCGCCTGGACTCGGGCAGACACGTAGGACTCACTGAGCCGCCCGCCCGCCCGCGTGCACACGTCCACCGACTCGCATTGTCGGAGCACCCTGTATAACCCCCGGAACAGATTTGTCTCCGTGGACAGAGATTTATGTTTCTTCACGTGAACGTGTTTGTGTGGGACAGACACCCACAAGGGGGTCACTTTGGTAGCCGCGTCCAGCTGGCCGGCGTCCTGACCCTCTTCCCAGTCTTCACCAGCACTGTGTATGGTCCAGATTTTCAGTGCTGCTGCTTTTGCAGTACTTTCTGGTTTTTAATGTCACATTTTGATGTCTGGGGCTCCACATGGAAAGGGTCGTGACTGGTGTGAAGGGGGTGCAGGGTCACTAAGGCGCTCCACGCGTATTTGTTTACAGTGAAGGAAAGGTCAGCAACGTGCGGCGCCCCCTGCATGCCTGGTGGGCAGGCTGGACCAGCCCGCCCCGGGCAGTCACGGGAGGCGGCGGTTTAGACGTGTTAACATGGCAAACGGTACCGACGCACTTTAAAGAGAAAAGCCAGGCTACAGAAAGGAACACACAGGACCGTCCCACTCCTGTGTGAAACGCCCAGAACTGATACTGACACGTTAACAGGGTCCACAGCCGCGCCACCCCGAACCAGCCCCACCCCGTCTGATCTCAGAAGCTGAGCAGGGTCGGGCTGGTTAGTACTTGGATGGGAGACCACCTAGGAAGACCAGCTGCTGTAGGCGTAAAAAATAAGAGATCGTAAGCTGACAAGGTCCTTGCAAACTGTGAGGTCAACCAAAGGTTGCCTCACCTAAAAAAATAAAAATAAAAATATTTAAAAAAAATGACAAAATGTTGACAAGGTGTTCTCGAAGTGTAAGAAAATGGTTATTTTTACTTTCTTCTTTTTGTTCATCTCTATTTTCTAATGTTTCTACAATGAACATATATTGTTTATAACAGAACAGTCCATTATAAAAATATGAAAAATGTTTACTTTTGAGACCAATACTGCAGGCTGTGAAACAGAGTCAAGTACAATGGTATTAGAGATCACCTTCCCCTGCAAGAACATTCTCCACCTTTCAGCTCTATGGTACGTGTCTGATATTACATTGCACTTGGCTATTTCTGAACCTATTCATTAGTCCTGGTAAGGAAAGAACAGTAAAGTGACAAAGCAGGCCGAATGCTTCTGAAAACGGGCACTTTTACTCCAGCTGTTGCTGAGATCTTGAATTTATTAAACAACAGTCAGCAATGCTGTTTCAAATGCAAACCACGATACCAGCACGGAATTACGGGGTCTTCCGAAGAAACGTTCTTCGACAGAAGTGATATATAAACCGTGCCTCCTCATACACAAATACGATTTCTTAATTTCAACCTGAGCTCACCATTCATCCCATTACAACGTTGAAAACAAAGACCAATCAGAAATGAGCAAAGACAGCTCCTTCATGCCCTGCGACCGGGCGGCCACGCCGGGCTGCTGTGAGCACAGGCCACGTGCGTCGGCGCGAGAGCCGAGCTCGTGCTGTGCCATCCTGAGGCATCTCACTCACAGCGCACAGGAAACGCCTGGCTAAGGACCCCCAGGGTCCCGCGCTGAAGGGGAAGGACTGGGCGCCCATCTCAGTGCCCAGGGCCCGCTCACTTCCCACAGCCGAAAGTTCGGTTCCAGTTTTCATAGAGCTCCAAGTCGTCCGGAGACACGCTAGGCCGCACAGTTCGGAAGGCGTTTTCGAAGTCCACATAGGCAATGGGTGGCACCTGGTCTGGCGTTATGGTGGTGATGTCGGCGACCCGCAGGCTGCGGATGGGGCCGAGGGACGCCTCTCTGCAGAGCTGCGTGACGTCGGCCCCCGAGAAGCCGGCGGACTGCTGCACGACCAGCGCCACCTCCTCCTCGCTGAGGCAGCTCCGCTCCCGGGACAGCAGGCCCGTCACCATCTGCTTCCTGGCGGCGGCTTCCGGGAGCGGAATGTACAGCCTCTTCGCCAGCCTTCTGCGGGCCGCCTCGTCAATCTCCTGCGGCCGGTTGGTGGCCCCGACCACCAGGACGCGGTCCTCGGGAGACGTGGTGGCTCCGTCCAGCTGCACGAGGAACTCGGTCTTCATCCTCCGGGAAGACTCGTGCTCGCCGTCCCCCCGCTGAGACAGCAGAGAATCGATCTCGTCGATGAATATCACGGCCGGTTGCTGACTCCTGGCGACGGCGAACAGCGCCCGGACCATCTTCTCCCCCTCGCCCACCCACTTGGAGGTCAAGGACGAGGCGGAGATGCTGAAGAAGGTCGCCCCGGACTGACTGGCGATGCACTTGCCGATCAGCGTTTTGCCGGTCCCAGGAGGCCCGAAGAGCAGGATGCCCTTGGGGGGCCCTCGCAGACCAGTAAAGATGTCTGGCCTCAGCATGGGCCACACCACCACCTCCTTTATGGTGGCCTTGGCAAATTCGACCCCCGCGATGTCGTCCCAGGTCACTGGGGGCCCATGATCCACAATCTCATTCATGATCAGTTCAATCATCTTCGGCTCCACGTTCTTAAGCCGCTCGTCGGCTGGATGCCCCGGACCCGCAGGCCCAGCGCTGTCGGGCTTGCACTGCAGGCCGCCGCCCGGCTCCCCGCCCTCGTGCTGAGGCACAGGGGGCACGAACTTGCCGAATATCCCTCGGGACCTGCTGGCTCCCAGAGACTTCTTCACGCCACCATACGAAGGCCCGGATGCACGCAGGGGTTGGCGGCACCTCTTGTGTTGATCTGCCCAAAACTGTTCCTTCGCAGTTTTAAACGTGGGCAGGCCGCTCTCCTCTCTCTGGCCGTCCTCTTGTGTTTCGCCAAAGGCCTTACTCGGTACCGTGGAGAAGGCGTCGGTGGTGCCGGACACGTGGCCAGCTTTCCTCTCTCGTGGGTGAGATGAGGACACACTCGGTCCTGCGCTGGCTTCTGGGGACCTGCTATTTTCCTTTTTGACATTTCCAAATAATGGTGCGGCACGAAACTGTGCAGTGGCTACTTCACCAAAACGTGCTGCGGATGTGAGGTACGTCTTTGGGGTGTCCGTCACCACAGGTGGCTGGGGACTCTGAGGGCCCATCAGAGGTCTGCTCCCGGGGACGTCTCGGGGCCTATCTGGACCGGGAGCTGAGGGGGGACACCGGCCGCTCTCCCCAGAACCACCCCGAGCGCTGAGCTCAGCGGGATGGGTGGTAACGGCCTCTGCGTGGACCACCACTGGCGCACTGGCAGGTGCCCGCTGGGCGTCCCGGAACCTCCTGCCAGCCTGCAGCATCTCCTGTACGGGACTCATTTTGAAAACATTACTGACTGACAGTCCAGACTTCCACCTGTCACTGTCTGTTTGCTGGGACCTTGCTAAAGTGAAAACGTTTTCTGCGTAGTTATTCAAGCCAGTTTCCACGTTGTCGGAATCGACGATGGCAGAGTACTTCTCCGCGTATCTTCTGAACAGTCTGGCGGCGCAGGCCTGCGAGAGCTCGGCGCTGGCCAGCGCGTACTGGATGCGCAACATCTGCGCCCGGTAGGCATCTGCCTTCTGCCCGGCTGTGCACGTGCCCGACATGATCGCAAAGCAGTTCTTCCGCCATTCACTCAGGTGCACGGACCTGGAGCTGGGCGCCTGCATGTCAGAGGCTCTACAACAAACGACAAAGATGAGAAAGAATCAGTAATAAGACAACGAAGATACAATACTTCAAGATACTTTTTAAGTCTTAGCTCATCTAAAGGAAGGTACACTGACTCTTTCACTTACAAGGTAAATTTATAAAAATAGGCATGTGCAAAGAAAAGATTTGATCATAAATTTCAAGCATCCAAGATGTAAAATATTAAAGACTTGACTTAATAATGCTTCGTTACAGATTAAACTATTCTAGCTATATAAGAATTTCCCCAGGCATTAGGGAAAACCATCATAAGGTTTGGAAAAGGATTTAAAATTAACCAGCAAAAGAAAAGCATACAAAGAACAACGGAACTACAGACAGACAAAGCGAAACCAGCCGAGCCCTGGGTTTACATCTGGTCTCCGAGGAGAATTAGATGAGGGGTCTTAAGCGAGCCTCTTATTATCGCCGAGTCGTCTGCAAAGTAGAGAAACCATTATGAGAACCCAGTCAAATAATGGACGTGAAAGGCTCTGAGAACTGCCACATCAGCCCCAGTGCACAGATAAAGAAGCCGAGCCTGTGGCGAGGAACTCGGTCCCAGGGCCGGCCGGCACAGGTGCCGGAATTCGCACACGAGCAGTCCCCCAGGGCAGCGTGCACCTCACCGTGCACACCCAGGGTCCCAGCAGCACGGGTCATAAATATAACCCAGCGTCATCACGGCCTGTTTTTAAGGACTTACTCATGACTGAGCACTTAAAACAGGATGCCCCAGTATCTCTCACATTTTCCCAATTTCGCATGAAATATTAAAAAGTAAAAATGTCATAAGAAATGAAACACGAGAACAGGCTAAACAATCTGACAGTAAAATGCTTTTGTTTTAGATTTCTTCTCTCGTTATTTTTATAACCCTTACAGTAAGCTAAAACTATTTTAACACAATTTACATGAATGTATTATGTTGCTGGATGTGTAATCCACAAGAAAAATTTGTAAGAAAAATTTTGTTTCCTAAAGGTATTCCAATAAGGTAAAAACCAAGAGCTCGTGTATTTAAAAATATTGACCTTCCAAATTACCTGTAAATACAGCTTAATAATCACTAGGTTTTCTTAGCCATATTTCACATAGCTCTGTGTCTCCCCTAACACCCTCCAAAAATCCACCACGTCGCAGGTAGGTGTCCACAGGTCTTTGTTGAAAAGGCCCTCAGAGCCAGAAATTCTCATCTGCTTAAAGCTATAAAGCTAAACAGCTGAAACAAGCCAGCGTCTCCTGACCCGCAGTTCGCCCGCTACCACTACACCCCTCTGTCTTATTTCCACCTCTCATGCAATCCTGGAAATGGGGAGTTTAAAGAGAAGTGAACTGGACAACAGTCATCACAAACCTTCCCATTTCTGTGACCATCCTCTTCCTCTCCGGGGCTTTGCCCCACGTCACCGGCTGCCACCCTTGGAGTCCTGAACCAGCGCAGAGGTCTGGCGGGTGCTCCCAGACTCCTCCTCTTTCCTCGGCCCTTCACCTTTCAACACCCACTGCCCAAGTCTGAATTCTTCCTATCAGCACAGTTGCTTGTCCAACACACATGGACATGGATGACAAACAACTGTGCAGTCAGCGCTGATCAATGACACAGCCACTGTCCTGGGTACCATTTCCAAGTCACTTTAATCTTTACGGCATTTCCCAACTCTAAAAGTTATCCTTAGTTAGCACTGACATACGAACTACAATTCGACCATTTTTATTGATAATTCTCTGCTTATTGTAATAATTTGTCTACTTAGATGGTTTCGCAAAGAGGAAGCGTTTCCCACTACATTTCCATTCTCCCAGGATCCAGGGCAGGGTACTCATCCCAAAGAAAGTCATTAAAATACCGCCAGAGCGCCTGCCATGGGCCAGACCCTGTGCCGGCCCTTTATAAAGCCTTCCACATCCCCAGAGGCAAAGCGGCAGAGGTCGCAGATGGCGGCTGGCCAGCGGCCCTGACCTTGGCGTAAATGCCTTCACCTGTCTCAGGGGCACTAATTCTAAAGCGCTCAGCACTTAGCAAAGGCTCCATCAAACGTTACTTAACCGTCACAACAGCCCCGCCCGAAGGCATCGCCCCCTCTCCGGCCACGGGGTTGGCCGCCCGGCCTCAGGTCCCCAGCTGAGCGGGGCTGGGCGGGGGGCGGCCGGTGGGCAGAGCTCGGCCCCCGGGGCCCCGCACACAGACCGACCACGCCGCCGCGGGCGCAGCGGGTTCGCGCGGTGCGAGGCTCCGGCGTCGGTCCGGCCGGTACCGGAGCACGGGCCAGCATGCGGCTGCGCCCCGACAAGGTAAGTCACCTGAGCCGCCCGGTACCGGAGCCCGAGCTGCCTGGGTCGGGATGCAGCTGCGCCCCGAGGCCCCGCCCCGACAAGGAAGCCACTGAGCCAGCCGGCGCGGGGACACGCCCACTCCCGGACACGCTCCAGGCCCCAGCCCGCGCCCAGCCGCCTGGGAAGCGCCACGCCCAGCCGGCCCCCCGGGGGCGTCTGCGGAGGCCGCGCCGGCCCCTCCGCGCCTACCTGCCGCGTCCCGGCTGCGGTTTCTCCACGCTCCGCGCAGACCCGCAACCTCTCAAAAGCGCGCGGACGGTGTGCGCCTGCGCGTTGCTGACGTGCTCGGGCCCGGCCGTGCGTGCGTGCGTGCGTGCGTTCGGGCGGAGCAGAGCGCGAGAGGGGGCGGTGCAGACGCGCGTGGGGGCGGAGCAGACGCGCGGGGGGCGGGCTCCGGGCCCCGCGACTGTACACAGCTGACAAGCGCCCAAGGAGTCGCGCCAGCTGTGCGGCCACCGGGGTACAGAACGTGACCTGGCTGCCTTTCATTGCGCAGGGGCTTCATTCTTAAAGTACTCCGAAAGAAGCACGCAAGCACCGAGGTGAATTAATTCAGAAGCGCTCACCTGGACTCACCTGAGCGGCAGCCGGTCCGGGGTTCCGAGGGCCATGCCCCTTCCCTCTGCTGCATGTGTTCTCAACAGGACGTCAGTGGTTGGGAGGTACCTGTGCCTCACCCGCTGATGCAAAGTCGGCGTGTATTTTTAAGACAGAATACGGGAATTAGAATACCTGCTCTGAGTCCTGCAGCTCAGATCCACCGGAAGTCAGCGCATCCCCTTTCCCGCCTCAGCTCCCCAGGGCACTTCCCTGGAGGACTGAAGAACACTCGTTATTACCTTAGGCTATGGCTTCAGAGAACAGAACATTTCAATTAGTGAATTGAGCTTTCAGATCAACTAACAGAATAGCCCCTAATAGCGACTAGGGTGGTATTTAATGTCGTATCACATAAGAAGTCTACTAGTTGGCAGTTTCTGGTCTGATGTCAAGACCCGAGGATGTCACGAAGGACGATCTTTCCGTCCTTCCATTCTGCTGTCTTGTCCCTGTGGATTTTCCTCCCTAGACCTCTCACCTCCTTGTTCCAAGAGGGCCTCCACCATCCAAGGAACGCAGCCTCACACAATATATTTAAAGCAGGAATAAGAGGCCAAACTACAGAGGCACCAAGCCCCCTGAATACTTCTCTGTTGGAAGGAGGAAGCCATTTCTCAGGATGCACTGGAGGCTCTCCCCGCCCTCTCTGTGGTTACCCTTTCCCGAAATAGTGACTGTCTGGAGCGGGCATAGAGAAAATGCCTGCTAAGGAGCAGCAGACACAATGGCATCTAAGTGGCTGAAAATAACCCATCCTCTTGGTGGCGGTCCTACTTTTTATGCCCCTTAATTTTTTTACTTACGTCTTTAGAAGTTGCAGTCATCTCCAAGGAAAACTTGTATGTCATTAAAGCATGTGAAAACAGTTCCTGACAGATACCAGGCACTCAGTAACCAGTTGTTGAATAAATGAATGCTGTTTAAAAATATCCAAGGATGTCATATCTTCAGCTTTTGGAAAGGAGAAGTCCACATTACAGTAATCAGTTCGGCACACCATAGGACAGGACACTCACCAGACACAATTACTGTTGCACTTCAAATGGTTTATTAAGCGCCAAGTCACAGGACAGAACAATTTAAAGACCACAATTTAAAGTTCCATAATCATAGACTGCCCTGGAAAATATTTCCACAAGCCCTTCCCATCACTGACACCTTTAGGAGCCAAAAACCTATGATTCTTTCAACAACAAAAAAATCACAGCCAAATAGTGAATAAAAGCTAGATCTACTGGGATTAACTTTTTATATAGCAGATAATATTTCCTCACTGATGAGAGACTGCACAGATAGAGCCACCAGCTTCTCGATAACGGCAGAGGGAAGCGTGAAGCCTCACCCAGGCTCAGCTCCACCGAACCAGGCTGATGTCTTCATTTTCCTCCCATTCCAGTGTTCAGATGTACTTCTTCTCAACTTTTGATCTCTATGGGGGGAAAAAAGGGACATATAGCTACATTAAAAAAATTAATCAGAATTGTGTATGCTTCTCAGTTGAACACCAAAAGAATATTCAATTTCTCAAATGAGATGGGGGCAACTGTGATGTAAAAGAATTCGAAGTGGAGAAAATGAGGTTTTTTTTACTGCTGATCCCGCTTCTCTGTGACACAAGTTATCCTCGTCAGCTGGAATCGGCCCCATGTCCTACCCACTGTAAAACAGGGACGACTGTCCCTTCCTGTCAGGACTGCCCTCGATCGTGCAGGTGCAATATGCTGGCCTCACCTGCGCGCAAGTGAACCCAAGGCAGTAAGGTGTTCATCGCACTAATCAATCTGGCCAAAACAGCGCAGGAGCGTTACGACTTCCTACTGCATCCAGCATTAAAAGCAATTTGATCCTGTCTTTACCTTTTGAAGCGACAGCGAGTATAAGGCTGCCTAGTAGGTGACTTCCGCCAGGAGCGCGCCTGTGCTCCTGACCACCTTTCAGAGCCCCGGCCTCTCTGTGTGTGGTCGCGGGCACGCGGGACTACGATTGCCACGTGACCCATCCTGACGGGATGTGTGCAAACACAGGGCTGACATGGTTCTGCTTTGCATATGCCTCACAGTGGTGCTCCCATTGACATACACACACACACACACACACACACACACACACACACACCCCTTGTCTTACAGCAACGGAATAATTAGACTCTGAGCCTCTGCCCCCCACCCAGACGTGCTCGAGCTATGACTTCGTGGTTCCTTGGGACAGCGCGGTTCCCTCAGCTTACAAGCGGCGGGCCTTCAGGAAAGGCCTTGTCATGCCGGGCGAAGAATCTGGTACTTCAGGGCAGGCCTTGCTTGAGAGAGTGGGTCCTTACCTCACAGGTCAGGGGTCATGGACAGGCCTCTCGCACAAATGAAACACTTCTTTACCTTCTGACTTTTTTGAGCGCTCTAACGTTTCAAGTGTTCGCAGTTAAAATTAAGAGCCGAGAAGGTTGTACACCATTGGTGAGATCACTGCACCACGCCCTGAGGGGCTGCTCCCCTGTGGGGAAGCCAGAGGAGGAGCAAGGAGAGGCGAACGCCAGGTCCGGCCACCTCCGCCTCCCCGAAAAGTGAGGCGAAAAGATTAAAAAAACAAAAACAAAAACAAAAACAAAAAACAGAAACAAAGAGGCGCAAACTCTAATGGACTAACGTTCTTAAAATAACCTGCTGGAAAAGCTCTTACACTGCTGTGGCTCCAGCAGACATGACTGCGGAGGCCCGGCCCGCTGCCCGCACCGCACCCATGTGCGCTTTTCTCTTGAGTTCAGCACCCGCTGCAGTCAGGGCCCCCCCGCCCCCACTGACCAGGGCAGGCCCCGCACGCCTCCGGGAAGCCCATGCTTCCTTCCTCTGAGCCAGGAAGAATCTGCTTCTTCCCGACAGTAAATCATCCTTCTTGTCGAATTCCCTTTTGTAATGTTTTCGTTAATTTTCAATCGTCTACAGTTTAACGTATAAGCTCGTTAGGACCGTAAGTTGTGTCAGGGAACACGGGAGAAATCCGAGGGGAGATTATAGAAATACACGATCGACGGTCTCCCAGAAGACTGCAAAGTGGGAGTCTAGAGGAGTCGGTAAAGGACCAGCCCCGTTCCCGCTGCCTCTCCAGACGGGCCGGCACCAGCGTCCCCTCTGGACCATGGAGAAAACCGGCCCCGCCACCCACGCGCAGCCCACCTGCCAGCGCAGCCTTGGGCTCCGGCCCTGCGCGCAGCAGGTCCGTGGCCAGGCCTCGGATGTGCTCCCAGGCCAGCTGCACGTGGCTGGAGTTCACCACGCTAGAGCAGATGGCGAAGCGCAGCACGAACTGGTCTCGAAGGTGACACGGAACCAGGTGGATTTTTTTGGTGGCGTTTATCTTTTCCAGAAGGGCTTCGTTCAGCTCGTTGGAACCCTGGAGGGATCGAGAGAGAGGGGCCACGCCTCGGCAACCGCAGCCCGCTGACCGCTCGCCCGCCCGCCCGCTGGACGAGGGCCGCGCGGCGGGCGGGGCGGACGGTCGGGGTGTCCGCGGCCACGCAGGACGGAGCGCGTGCGGGGACAGCGCCGGGCGGGACGCCGCGCCCGGACCGACCGCGGGCCGAATTCCTCGCGCTCGGGGCGCGCAGAGGGCACGGAGCGGGGCTCGGACTCACCTTCAGCCGGAAGCAGACCAGCCCGAGCACCACCTCCGCGCAGACCTCGAAGCGCGCGTCCCCGCGCACCGCAGACTCGAACTCGCGCGCCAGCCCGACGTGCTGCGGGGAGCGACACCCGTCTGAGCGTGCGGCGCGCGCCACCGTGGGAAAAGGGCGGCGACCCGGAAAAGCACCCCGTTGCTTCCTCCTGCTGGGGGGACCGTCTTCCCGCCCGAACCATCATTCCCAGTGGGAGCGGAGACGCCGCGGCGAGGGGTCCGAACGCCTAGAGCAGCGGCGGCGGCGAAGGGCTGCGCGGCGGGTCCCCCGCGTGGGCCGGTGCGGACGCCCCACCGTGGTGCGGTGCCAGGGTCACAGCGCCCCGCCCCGCCCCCCGGCGCGTGTCCCAAGCAGCTGCCTTCAGGGCTGCGGGCGCTGCGCTGCTCTCATCGCCAGCACCTACCGCCACCCAGAGGCGAGGATGGCGGTCGTCACGTCGGGGGACCGCCTTCCTCTCCTCGAATGAGGCACCCGAAAGCAGATTCGAGTGGCATGAGCCCTGATGGCAAGTCCCCCGTGGTCCGGCTGCCCGTGCGGCTTGTTCCGAACCGGCATCCAGCACGAGCCGTCACCGGCGCTGTGCCGGAGGGCGCCCCGGGGCTGTCCCAGCGCAGGTGCGGGGCAAGTGCGGGGCTCCGGGCGGCTGGGCTGCGACACCATCAAAGGGGCGGTCCCGGCACACGGGACACCTGGCGCCACCAGAGGGCGCCAGAGCCTCGGGGCTCACAGGGACCCCTCCACCAGCAGGGGCCGCTGCGCGGCGGCCCAGGGACGCGGGTGTCTGCTCTGCTGCGAGGCAGGACGGGGCCCCTCTCAGGGCCTTTCCGACATGTCACAGCCCAACCACACCCAGTCGCCCCTGAACTTAAAGCTGGAACCGTTATGGAGAGAGACACCATTGCTCGCCTTCTTTCCCCAAAGAAGCTAAATCCTCACTATACTTGAGAACATGGGCTCAGACGGGGAGGGGCACCTCTTCCCCTGCAAAGCCACCCTCACACTCCTTTCCCAGGCACCTTCTCCACTGAGACTCTCCTGGTGAGTCCCCACTCCCACAGGTCCCCCCAAAAGCCTTGTGAGGCTGGCGGGGGCCGGCGTGTGATGTTTGGCAGGCACTGAGCCAGCGCCTGCAGCTGGACACCCGCCACATGGCCTGTCACAGAGGAGGAGACTAGAGACGCTCGGCCCAGCCACAGGACTCGATGAAGGGCCGGCCGAGTCCGTCTCGCTAGACGTGGAGACGCGGGTCTGCCCGGTCTCCACGGCGGCTGCGGGCTCCCTGCGGGGCGGGTGGGACCCCACCAGCAGCAGCGGGCCTTCTGCAGCCAGCCAGGAGGGTGGCCTCGGGCAAGTCCCAGCATGTTCAGGCCTCAGTTTCCTCGATGGTTAAAAAAAAAGGGGGTGTAGCTCGAGGCAGACTGTGGGTCTGCGCTCGGGGCACTCATCAGGGCCGCCCTGAGGGCGCCGTCAGGCCGTGCTGCTGTGAGGCCCCCGGGCTGGACGACAGCCCCCGCCCCACGCTGAGAGCACCCTTTCCGGAAGGCTTGTAGAGAAAACCGTGGTGTGGCCTTGCTTTTGCCACTGCTGGCGAGACCTCGCCGACGGGGCTAACGTGCCACCTCCGTGACGTGTCCCTGGAGCTGATGGCCCCGCGGTCTGGGTGGAGCCGTCTTAGAGGACCCCTCCTCACGCATGGACCGCCTTACGGACGCCCTAATCGCAATGGCGCACGCTACCCCTTGTCACGTATTTGCTCGTGACGACATCTTAGCTTATTTCTGAAGCCCCCTATGAGCTCCGGGGGGCACGTGGATGTGACGAAGGCAGTCACCTTGCGGATGTAGGCCTGCAGCCCCGTGACCCCGTACATCCTGAAAACGAACCACAGCTTCAAGGAGCGGAACCTGCGGCCCAGAGGCAGCTGCCAATGCTGAGAAAAAAAACAAACCAGAGACGCAGGTGAGCGGACGCCAGCGGCCGGCCTCCGGGGGCCACGCGCCCCCGCCCCCCGCCCCGCGCCCCCTGGAGGCAGCGCCGTCCCAAGAGGCGGGGGAGCGGGTCCCACAGCAGGAGGCCGCCTCTGCCACCCAAGGGCGGGGCCCGTCGTGGACCGGGGAGCTCCCTGTCCACCGAGCCCACTCGGCGGCTGCTTGTTGGGCGCACTTGGGCGGCCAGACCAGTGCTGGGCCCAGCGCCGTCGCCAGAGGACAGGGCAGGGGCGGCTTCCGCACAGAGCAGGCTCTCCCTCCACACCCGGCCTCAGCCCGCCAGGCTGTGGGTTCTGAGGTGACAAGGACTCTTATTGGCCTTTTATTCCCAGCCCAGGCCCAGCACCCTGCCTGGCGCAGAGCAGCCACTCCGTCACGTTCGGGGGGACATCGTTGACCTGTGTGCTTAACTGAGCAGGAGGAGGGCCACCCCGCCCTCACACACGGGCCGTCAGAAACCACGCGGCAGGCACAAGCCAGCTTCACAGCCGCCCGGAGGCGGGTCCTGCAGAAACGGCGTGTGGGCCAAACACAAGCCGTCCGGCCCCGGCACACACTCTACGCCTGCGGCTTCGTCATCGGAAGGACTGAGAAATGGCGGAAGGAGAAGCCGGTGGAGCAGGGGACATCGTCCCTCAGGCCAGAGAGGCCCTCAGAGGGCAGCGAGATGTTTCGGCTCTGTCTCAACAGCAGCTCGCAGCAGCGGGCAAGACGGTCATCACAGCCAGTGTGACCGTCGACCTCTGTCTCCCTCAGCGGCCTGGGGCCTGGGAGGGGGTCACGGGCCTCGCAGCGGCTCCTGGCTGGAGGGGAGGCTGCCCACTGAGCCCTCGTCAGGCACTGGCCCCTCACTGCCCCTCTGCCTGGATGCCCGCTCCAGGCTCCCAGCAACCGTGCAGGAGGGAGGGCCACACCGTCTGAAGCCCAGGCCCGTCCCAGGGCACCCTGGGGGCGGCCTCCCTGTGCCCTCGGCAGAGTGTCCTGCTAACCCGAGCCCTGTGGCTGGCGGGCTCAGTGGAGATGGCTGCTGCCCGGCCCGGCTCACCAGTCAGGACTCAGGGGGTTGGCACCCTTTGGCGGGCCCCCGATCGTGACAGAAGAAGGGGCCTAGCGCCAAACGCATTTGGGTGACCACAGGCCTGGCACTGCGCAGGACAAACCACTCACCCTGTAGTCAGTGATGAACCCTGAAAAGAGAAAGAAGAAACGGTCACACACGGGGGCCGGGTGCCGGCCTAGTCCCTCTCGGCTCCAAGGTCAGTGCACCGTCTCCCGGCCCCGACGTGAGACCTCTGAGGGCAGGCGCCGGTGTGCTTCGTGGCACCTCCCAAAGCACCACGTTCAAGGGGAGCCCCGGGGCGCGGGGCCTGAATGCAGACTGGCAGTGCCGAGTCGTGAACGGATCCCCCCATCTCCCGCTCTGCGGTGACGTGGGCACCGGCGCCTGCGCCCCCTCGGGCAGGACGCTGGCGCTCGGCTCGACGAAGCCCTCGCCACCCACCCACTTGCCCGCGGGGAGGCGAGTCCGTGACCCAAGAGTGATTAGGATGTGAGACTCGACCTTGGTGGGCGTCCATCTTGTAACACGGGCCCCAGCCCCGAGTCTGGCCCGGGGCGGACACCCCTGAGCGTCCCCGAGTCGTTTGCCTCCCCCCAGCTGCAGCGGCTTCGCAGCGGCTGCGAGACGGCGTGCCCGCGGCGGTCAGTCCCCACGCGGCCTGGGGAAGACTCGTAACGCGCCCTTCCACACAGTGACCCGGGTGGGGAAGCAGGGCGAGGCTGAAGGTGGGCACGGTGTCGTGTTGGGACTCCTGACTGCCTCATGTGGTCCCGAGCAGGCTCCCCATGGCTCCCCACTTCCCAGGTCAGAGCGGCCGGGACCTGGCCATCGTAGGCCTCCCCGAGGTCTGCTGGGATGAGCCGCCCCCCGGAGGCAGTCCAGCGTCACCCTCACAGACCACCGTGCAGACGGGTCTGTCCCACGTTTAGAAGGAGACCTAGGACCACCGGTCAGCCTGACCGCCCGCTGCCCGCTGGCTGGGAGACGCCCAGTGTGTCCTCAACCAGGATCATAACACGGAGACGAGGAGACCAGGGAGAGGCATTTCGCAAGGACCGACCTCCCCATTTCCTGAGGGACCCTGAGACGAAGCCCACGGTCGCCCCGCCCGGTGCCCCCTTCCTCACAGCCAAGGACGGGCGCGCGGGCGCGCCAGCCATCGGAGGTCGCCGACGGGGACGCGTAGGTGCCAGCGGGGCACAGCGGCACCCGGGCACCCTGGCGCGCGCGCAGCTCTCGGGAAGGGCCCGTCGACAGCTCGGGCGGCAGCCGGCAAGGCAGGGTCCTCCCGCCAGGCTCACCCCACGGCGCCCCCAGCAGCCACCAGCCGCACGGGGCTACGTTTAATTACAATTAAATGCAAGCTCCAGGCACCGGCACCGGAACACAGCTCTGAGGACGACAAAGCCAGCTCGCTCCACGCACAGGGCCAGCGCTCACCTGAGGCCTGGTGTCTGTGCTTCAGGTAGACCGGGTCCAGTTTAAAGGCGCCCGTCAGGTCTGTCCTGTTCTTCACCCTGGTGTGGGAGAATGCACAGCGGGCTTACTGAGGGGCATCCTCGCAAGGGGCGCACGCCCGGCCACCTGTCCCCCTCCACCGGTCTCGGCTCAGGCGCCCAGCGCCGGAACCTCAGGACCCCTCATCTGGCCCCTCGTCCGGCCATACGCCCACCGCCCTGGCTTCGCTGTGGCACGGCAGGGGGCTCGTGAGCTCTGAGCATCTGGGGGGGGGCAGGATAAGGAGTTGGGTCCTCGTCCCTGGTCCTGGCTCGCAACCCCTAAAACCCTTGTGGTCCGTGCTTGACGAGAGCGGCTCCTGGCTTCGGGATGGGGGCTGGCTGCCGGGAGGACCGTCGTGAGCAGAAGGGGGGAACTGTGAGCCCCGCTCCCGGTCTCCAGGCGGGAACGGGGCTGGAGATGGGGCTAATCACCAATCGCCGAAGAGTAATCAATCCACGCACATCATGGAGCCTCCATCGAACCCCCCAGCGGCGGGCTTGGAGAGCTGAGGATTGCGGGGTGCCTCGATGCTGGGACAGCAGCTCTGAGCCCCGCCCACCCCACCCCTCACCCTGAGCACCGCCTCCCCGTGACTGGTCTGTGGGCTGCTTCCTAACAAACCGGTAAAGGTGAGTGAAGCACGTTCATGCCGAGTCCTCCGAGTTGTTCTAGCAAATTATCAGGCCTGAGAGAGCAGGGCTCTGCGGGATCCCCGACTCTGCAGCCACGCGGGACGGACGCGAGGTTACCTGGGCCCCCTCTGCGGCGCTGCCCCGGGTGGGCGCCGTCCCGGGGGCTGCGCCCTCACCCCGCGGGTCTGCCCCGCTGTGGGGCTGCGTGTGGGTGCTGGCGGGGCCTGCAGAGCCGGCGTCAGGAGACGCCCAGCAGGCGGCCCTTCCCGCCGTCCTCCACGCTAGAGCGGCCCGCCTGCACACCGACGCACACAGTTAAATAGTGTGTCACTCTGCCCCCCGCCCAGCGGAGCTTCGTCGCGCCCAGAGTTCTACCCAACGTTCTGTACAAACCCCTAAGTCCTCCGTGGCGGGTTACACGATTCTAAACCTAACGTAAACGTAAGATGGGTGAGCGTAAACGCTGCCGTTTTCTCTGATGTAATTTTCTGCAGTTCTTTCTCACAAACATGGGCCTGTGAGCGTCCGGCCCACTCGTCCACGCCGTCCTGGTCCATTCGTGTCCGCCGCGCGGCACCTGCCCTGCACCCGGGGGGCTCGCGGCTCGTCCACACCCCCACCGAGTCCCCTTTCTGCTGGATGAAGCCTGGTGCGTGGGCGAGCCGGCCTGCGTTTGGTGCGGGGTGTGGCGGGAGGGGCTCGGGTCTGGCCAGAGGCAGCACCGAACGCGCCCCTGGGCCCACGTCCGGCCGGCAGCGGGTGCGGACTGACTGCGCTCTCCACGCCGACGACAGGGCCACCGTGTGTCTTCGTGCTTCTGATGGCTAACGACGTCCAGGGCCTTCGCATCTATGAAGGGGACACCCCGTCCCCTCTGTGGCGAGGAAATCTCTGTCCGTGTGTCCGTGTGTCTGTGTGTCCGTGAGGGCGTGCGCCTCTGTGCGTGCGGCAGAGCCAGCTGTAAGAGATTCACCATCACGGGCTCTGGGACGAAGCGCAAAGGAACCAAAAAGTAGAAAACGGGGCGCGGATGGTCCTAAGGCAGGTTCTAGAATCACTCCTGCCACAGCTACAGTGATAAAAAAAATCTTCCAGGGTAATCGAATTAAAAAAAAAAAAAGTCCATTCACAGAAGTGTACAAATGCTATGAAACTATCCATAGCAAATCGTAATCTTCTTTGGAAGAAAATCGAGCCTCTTTTTAAAGGCAGCTAAAACCTGCCCTTGGCATGTGGATGTTGAGGCTTCCCTTGCAGAGCATCTGAAATTACGGCCACATTCGGGTCCGAGTGCAACGGTTCCTACTTGTGTATGAAAGATTTAAAAAAATTAACAATAAAAAGCTTGCGAACAGAAAAATGAAATCATTATGAAACGTATTTACTGTGCTTGTCATGACTGCAAGTTTTAGAAATTTCGATTATCTTGTCCATTTCAATATTGAGGAAATATAACCAATGTGTTTACTTCAAATTACAGACTAACCATCGGTAAAATTTCATCAAACAAAAGACACTTCTTATTTTAAGGAATATGAAAAATGTCCGTGAGAGCAATAAAAGAAAAATCCGCCTGCATCCGCCTTGCTGTATTAAGCACACCTATAAAAAATTCACAACTTAAAATTGTTCATTTGCTTGTTTTTGACTCTTAGGAGTGAGCTCCTCTGAAATCGGGTCTTACAAACGTCCTTATCTGTCTCGTTGCTGGGACACCTCGCACTACTGCAGTGACCGCTTAGAATAGCAAATCACATGTTTCTGACCCTGTGGGTACGCAGGACAGGGCAGGAGAGCTTCCGAACTGGCGCTCGGCCTTCATTCCCTCCCCGCGCCCTGCCCCCGCGTCGCCAGGCACCGCCCGTCCGGCACCCGCCGCCAGCCCGCGGGCCGCCCCGCCCGGACCGCAGCGCTCAGCGGGCCCACAGCTCAGACGGGCACGGGGCAGTGGCCTGCATGCCGGAGAAGGACGCTGCCGCCCGCCTGCTCATCGTGGCCTTGAGGCTGTGCCTGGACTAAGATCCAGGACCCTTTTCGGGATCGAGAGAAAGCGGAACTGGCGACAGCTGGAACGAAAGTGCAAAGAAGCGCGGGCCTGACGGTCGCCTCGTCCGCGCCGAAGACGCCCCGTCTCCCGCCTTCCTCTGCGCGCGGCGAGCAGCGCCACCTGTCCAGCGTGTGGCCTCGCACGCGGCGGCCGTCGCCGGCATCCCGTGGCGCACGCCCTCCTCTCGACGCTTCCTCTCGGCGCGAGTCCTGAGAATGCCGCCCCTTCCGCGGTCATGCTTGCCCATCCCGCTCTCCCGACGGCCAAGATCGCAGGTTTGCAGTTCCCGCTGTCGCAGGGTCCGGTGCCGGAATGTAACTTGCCACAGCATTTCTTCGAACCGGAAGAATTCGCTGGGGGACTGTGGTCTCTGAAGCGCGTGCGCCGGGCCGGCCCGGGACGCTGCTGCCCGCCCAGCACCGCGGGCTGCGGGGACGGAGCTGCGAGGGCCCTCGGGAACTGGTGGGCCGTGGACGGGCCGCGCGTCCGCGTGGCCGGCTCACGTAGCGCAGACGTTAGTCCCCGCGGACCACACGGAGTGCTCCTCGGTGTGCGTTCGGGGCCGGAGTCCGACCCGTGTCCCGGTCTGGCTCAGGGGCTTTGCGCGGGCCGTGCCCGCGGGCACCTGCATGGCTGTGCTCCGCCTCGCCGCGGCCCCCATCAGGGGCCACTTCGCCGAGCAGGCTCTGCCTCTCACCACGAGGCAAGGCGGTGAGTGGAGACAGCCCCCCCCACACACACATCCCCCGCTGGCCCCAGCTCCCCCGCCCACCCAGGCTTCTCCCCGAACCCCTCCTCTCTTCCCAGCCCCGCCCCCCACGCAGGTCATCTCCTCCTTGTCCGGGGATCTCAGCCTGCACTTGGTTTTGCTTAGTGTCTCGGTTTACTCGGTCATCTTATCCACTGGAAATGCTGGCCTGTGGCTGAGACCCCTGGAGCCCAGGGACAATGGCGTCTGGTCCCCGCTCCGCGTGCTCAAGTGCAGTCCCCTCCCCATGAAACTGTGACCCTTTCTCCTCTGCTGTCCTGTCTGGGCTGGGCTGCCCCGAGGCAGGCACTGTCCCACCAGCATGACCCCCAGCGGGGTTCCTTCCAGGGGGAGGCCGGGAGGTGGGGGGCCTGAGCAAAGCCGAGGCCCTCCCTGCAGCAGGTAAGGCAGGGAGGGCTGTTTGGGTGTAGTGGGCTCAAAGGTACACATAGGTTTTATAAGAATCGAGGGCGTCAGGAAGTGCTGGCATCGTTAAGACCACAGGGTTTAAAATAAGCTGACCTGGTTTAAAGTCCTAAAAGGTAGCCTAAGGGCTTTACATAGTCATTTCTTTAGCACTGTCAGGGGCTGGATGTGTCCCTGAATTCACATGCTAAAGCCCTAACCCCCAGTACCTCTGAATAGGACAGCATTTGCAGCTCTTTAAAGAGGTGATTAAGTTAAAATGAGCTCATATGTCTGCCCTCTAATCCGGTAGGACTGGTGCCCACATGCGAGGAGCACTCAGCCTAATCAACTTAGAGGAGGAGGCTTAGGCGCTTCACCACCCAGAACGAAAAGAGCAGGAGCAACCAAATTAAAGCGGCACGTTGACATTTCCTTGCATTTGTCTTTTTTTTTTTTTGCTAATGCTGGATAAATCTAATCACAGATTTTCCAGGTTAGCCTTCTCTTTCCCTTTGCTAACGTGTATGCAAGAGCACATCCTCCCTCCCAGCGAGGGCCTGGCCGGCTTCCCTCCCCGGCTTAGGAACAGAAGGGCAGCCTCGGTGCAGGGCTGCTCGCCCCTCCCCTGGCCCAGCAGCACCCCCTGCCCGACACCAGCGGGTACCAGGGAGCTCCCAGCAACACGGACAGGAAACTTACCACATGGCAGAGCAGTCGAAGTTCACTAAGAGCCACTTGTGGGGATTAAAATTAAAGGAGTCTACAAACTGCCGAGGAACAACAGAAACAGAGTGAAGATTAGTTACTGATGCTGCTGTGGGGTGAGCCCCCCCCCCCCCGGCCCCTGATCGTCACAGTGCGTGTGCAGGAGCAGGCCCTGCTGCGGACACCCGACTTCCATCACCGGGCGCCCACAAAGGGCGAAGGGCGCTCTGAGTCTTCGCGGAGCTATCACAAGCGCTGAGTTCTCGCATTTTTCCGAAGGTGTGCCCTGCTCCCTCCCCTGACTGACAGACAGGACCCGGGTGCCCCTGGAGGCGAGGGACACAGCCACCAGGCTGAATACACCAGGGCTCACGCAGGGCCCGAGTCTGGCTGGCTGGCCTGGCCAGGCCCTGGGACACCTCTTCTCAGTCGCGTCCCAGGGACGAGCTCCGGGGCGGCGCAGGGTGCACAGGGCCGGGTGGGCGCCAGGGGGGACCTTTGGTCAGCCGATAGTGACCCTGCAGTCAACCCAGTCTGGGGTGCAGATTCATTTCCTGCCAGGCTTCAATAAAAGTAATTTTGAGAAGGAGACAGGAAATTGCAAGGAGTTTCATTTGTTGATAAAAGGAAACAAAAGGTGAAAGAAATGCTTTGTTTGCTGGGAGTTTTATGAGCTGGCTCCTGGGGGCACAGATCTGTTTAAACTTCTTCCCTTACTCGACTGTGATGTTTCCCTCCTGCTGACAGGCAGGAGGCTCTTATCTCCGGTGGGGCTGCGGGCAGGATATTGCAGCCCCTTATCTGAGCAGCTGAGCGTCCAGGCAGGAAGGAGGCGCAGTGAGGAGGGGGGCAGAAACGCCCGTTGTGGGGCATGACATCCTGTCTGCTGCTGATACGCCGGCTGTAGCGCCTGCCCGCGGCGGGTCCGACCAGGAGGCACCCTGCCCGCGGCGAGCCCTGGGCTCCCGGGAAGGAGGCCGGGGACGAGGTCTGAAGTCCTAAATGAGACCCTCGGAGTTGGGCAGGACCCCGCCGGGGGCAGGCACAGCCCCCAACGCCTCGGCCTCTTCCGAGCTGCCGGGAAGGCTGGCCCCAGGGATCAAAACGGTTTTTGTGTGGCGTAGGGAGTTAGCCCTTCGTCTCCCAGCACCAAACGCCCACGAAACCAGCAACCAGCAGCGAACTTCAGCAGGTGGGTGTCGGCACCCCGTTATCAGAGCCTCTGACGGACACCCCCCCCCCGCCCCGATTTCATAGGAAGCTTCGGGGCTCTATTACATCCGGAGGATTGACCGAAGCCCCGGCATGTGTTCGGTGACCCATGAGTCATTACCGAACGAAGGAGGGCATAGACGAGTGGCCGATGCAGACGTAACCCGGATGCGCCTTCCTCATCACCCCTGGGGCCCTTACTCTCTCGGAAGAGGCGGACGCTTGTGCCCTGCCCCTCCGATCCTGCTCTCCCGGCATCCGGCATTGTGGGACCCAACCCCGTAATCAGAGCGCCGATCGGCAGCACAGTGCGGGAGTGCGGGCGGGTTCGAGGGACCGTCTCCCCAGGCCGTGGTGGGAAGCGGCACCAGCGTCTACAGCAGGTGCAGCGCGCAGTGTGCCCGACGCCATCCGCGAGCACTTTAAATACGATGAACTCCTCTGAGCTTTGCCACAGCCCCGCGAGGGAGCCGTCCACTAAGCTGGCCTTGTGAGGTGTCAAGAGGATCCCTAATCCAGCCGAGGGGACACAGCTAGTCCTACAGTGAAGCGGGCATCCCAACAGGCCAGTTGGTGCCTGACTCCCCACACAGCTCCACAAGGGCATGGCAAAGCCTCACGAAACGCCCTGTGTCCGAGCACAGAGCCAGGGCCGTGGCTCCTCCAACACACACCCCCCCAACACGCTGCCCAAGGCACGTCCACGGACACTTCCCTGCATTCACACCCGGGTCCCTGAGACAGGAGCTTCCCGCCCCGTGAGCCGCTGTCAAGGGAGAAGTCCTGCTGGAGGCTGCGGCCGGGGCCGCAGCGCTGAGCCGTCGGCCGGCGACTGCAGCCCAGCGAGAGAGCTGCGGCCGGCGACGCTCCTGCGGGCCCCAGGCCCCGACGTGACAAACTCTGAAGGTGGCACGGGACGTCCCGATGCCTCAGTGGCCGCTCGCTCGACACCAGTCACAGCGAGGATGGCGTGCGGTCGCGAGGTCACGGCACGGCGGCCGTGTCGAGCCGGGCCACGCGGAAGGGCAGGTCTCTCTTCTGAGTTACTCTTCAGTGATTTTGTTTTGTTGCTACGCACGTCCTGCAGCGCTGCGAGCCACAGCCGATCCTCTCGCGACGGCTGTGCCTGGCACCGGCGCGGGCCAAAGGCGGCTGCAGGTGCCAGCACGCGGCGAGAGGTCAGCCCCGCGACCCGGGGGCCTCACCCTTGCCGCAGGGAAGCAGGCGCCCCATCCCCCCCGGAGCTGGTTTGAAAATAATTTGCTGAAACATTGCACGCCACCTCCCTATGAGGGGAGGTCACTGACCGCTCAGCGCTGTGGAGGAACGGCCGTGAGACAGGACACCCACCTCCACGCCGTCCAGGAGGTGCCGGAACTCGGGGCAGATGAAGGCGCTGCCGGCGTACGCAGCGTCCACGTGCAGCCACAGGCCCTCCTTGTCACCTGCGGGCCAGAGGGACGTGTGAATCCCCGAGCGGAGGCCGCCTCGCGGGGGGTCTGCCCGGGGGCCTGGTCCCGGCCCTGACACCTTCCCGCACGTGGTCTGCCCACGGCCTCTAGATCCCCAAAGGGCTCTGTACCTTGAGGACAAAGGGGCCGCAGGCAGGCGCCACGTGCCGCCGGCCGCAGACGGTGCCCGGCACAGGCCGCTGCGCAGGGCACACGTGGGACGCGAGGGGGAGGTGGCACTCACGCCCCGTGAGCCGCCGTCAGGGGAGAAGCCCTGCTGGAAGCCGCGCCGAGGCGCTGGAGGCTGCTCACGCCCGGCCGCGTGCCCCGGCCCACGGGGCGCGCTCACATCTTGACCCGGTTACACCACTTTCTCCTTCCTCCCCTGCCTGGTCCCCCCCCCCCCGCGGGCGTGGACAAGCCGCAGGGTCTGTCTGCCCCAGACCCTCCCACGCGGGGCCGCCCGTCATTCCCTGGACACCCCCTGAGGCTGTCCTTGGCTCCTGCGTGACTGCGACTTTTGCTAGCCCTTCTGGAATGGCCTTGCTGGAAGGGCCGTGTCCTACTCTGAAGGGGGAACAGTTCAAGGCATGCCCTCAGCTCGATGTCGGGGTTCAGCTCCCACCCCCAACCGCCTGGCAGCCTGGTGGCCTTATCTCCCTCTTCCAAGCAATGCCAGATGAAAAAGTGCCGTGACTTGGGGGACAAAGGAGATGACACAGGGTGCCCGTCACAACGCCCACCACGGGGCTGGTGAGAGGTAACTGTGGCTATCATGACTGTCGCCCTCCAACCTCCTGGCCGGGGCCACCTAGCCCAGGCGTGGAACGTGCAAGCATGGAGGTGGGAGGTCTCATCCAGGCCGTTCCGTCCGTGAGGGAGGAAGTCCGGGCTTTCTCTGAGTTTGGGGATGTGTGTTCTGTGCGTATCTGTGGGTTTGTCTGTGTGTATGTCTCTGTGTATGTCTGTGTGTGACTGTGACTGTGTGTGTGAGTGTGTGTTTGTGCGTGTGCAGAGCAAGCGCGCCGGCAGCGGTGTGCACCCAGCAGGGCTGGCGCTCTCAGGACCACCTGTGTGTGTGTGTATGCGCAGTTGTGTGTGCATGTGTGTGCTGCATGTGCGTGTGCAGGGGTTTGTGCAGGGGTGTGTGTTTGTGTATTTGTGTGTGTGCAGGTGTGTGTGCACAGGAAGCGGCCCAGTAAAGCACAGGAAGCCCAGCTTCTTATTTGGAGAAATCCAGTTTTTTGCTATCGATTTGCTTAATCACCTTAACTAATTTGCTTAACAAAATTCAGTGATTTCAAGAAGGCTGAAAAAAGATATGCTGGGAGACTGACTTCAAGGGCAAGTGACACCCATGTCATCTGTGCAAAGGACCCTTGGGTGAAGTGTGGGTACTAGGGATTGAAGAGTGTGTTCTCTGTGACAGAACTTAGCCATGCACACATGTGACACTTTATTCTGCTTGGAACCCGTTGTTTGTTTGTTTGTTTGTTTGTCTTTAATAAATAGTGTGTTGGCATCGCTAAGTGCTGTTCGTGTCCAATTTGCCCAAACTCTGAGTTTGTGGAGTTCAAGCTCATGAGGTTTGCGTTATTGCAAATATAGAGAGAGTTTGGCAAACCACCACAATGTTGTGTTATTATGTTACTATTACAATATTATAATATGTAACATTGTTTAAGATTATGTATGATACTGTTACACTTATTATAATATTAAGTTACTATTATGATGGAGGAAAGCGCCAAGAGGAAGGTCTACAAGATTCCCTGAGTACCGAGAACTTTTCCCAGAAGAAAATGCAAGCAATACTTACACAGGGGACCCACTTCCGAGAGCCTGTCAAAGGAGCAGCAGGACGTGGTCCCCAGCGTCACCACCACCTGGAGAGTAAACAGCAGAAATCCTTATAAGCCCCCATGTTTCGGTCATGGTGAAAACCTCCATGCACAACCTCTGCCCAGGCCTCGGATGAGGTGCTCAGGGCATCCGTGGGGTGGAGCGTGCCTCTGGGAGCAGCAAGCATGTCGGGAGACACAGACCTGCCCGCAGGGCCTCTGCCTGGTTGGAGGGGGCCATGCGCAACCCCTGTGGGGCCGAGGGCCAGAGACGGAGCCCACCCCGCCGCCAGCGTCCCACGCGCCGCTGGCCGACAGCACGTCCATCCGGGCCGTTCAGTCCGTGAGGGAGGAAGTCCGAGCTTTCTCTGCGTTTGGGGGAGGCGTGTTCTGTGCGTATCTGTGGGTTTGTCTGTGTGTATGTCTCTGTGCGTGTGCGTGTGTGTGCAACTGTGTGTCTGTGTGTGCGAGCATCTCTGTGTGCGAGCATCTCTGTGTGTGACTGTATGTGCATATGTGAGTGTGTGAGTGTGTGTTTGTGCGTGTGCAGCGCAAGCACGCCGGCAGCGGTGTGCACCCAGCAGGGCTGGCGCTCTCAGGACATGGTGGAATCTTCTACAGCAGCTTTGGGGTCGGCTCAGCCCCACCCGGGAGTCTGGCTGGGAGTGTCACTGTCCCCTCTGAACCTGCTGCTCCTGAAGAGTGACGTGGACCTCGCGGGGAGATGCTCCCCAGGGGTTCCGCGCAAGTGTGATGTCGGCAGCAGCTCTGAACGACGTCTTCTGAGCAAGCGCGAGCCGTCGTCACACGCCCGACCGGCCAGGGCGAGCGCATCGCGGCGCACAGGAGACGCGGACAGAGCGCGCGCTCGCCAGGCCCCTGGTGGCGCCCTGAGGACACGTGCACCAGGCCGCCGGCGCCTCCGGACCCGCGACGCTGGGCAGCCAGGGTCCGCGCCCGATCTCCCCGCGTCGCCAGGAGTGTGCACGTTGCAGGACCCAGAACGGGCGCCGACTTGGAACCTCTCCAGGTGGCCAGGGCCCACCGAGGGCCCGAGGAGGTGCCGGGGCCAGCGGAGGCGGGGGCGGCTCCGCGGGCGGGGCGCCGCCTGGAGTCGCTTCTCCCCTGCGGCCCTGCCCTTGACCGAGCCCACCAGGCGCCCCGCAGCGCGGGGGCCCTGAGGACAGCACCGGGCGGCCGGAACCCCGGTCTCGTGAGCCGGAGACCCAGCGGAGGCCGGGCTGGCTCCGCTGCCCCAGGGGGTAGCCGAGCACCGAGGGCGCCACCCAGAGCGGACGGGCTCCGGCCCGGATGGCGCTGTGTCCGTCCGCCCGGCGGTGCGCGCGGCTCAGGGGCACGCCCTGGCCCCCCGCCGCCTGGCCCCCCGAGCGCGGCCCGCGCCCCCGCCTGCTGTCTGGGGGAGCGGGCGAGGCGGGCGGCCCAGGGCCGGCCGACGGGAATCATTTCCGTGCGCGGCGGGGCGTCGGGCTGTGCTCGCCGCCGGCTCCCGGCCCCGGCTGACCAGGGCAGGGGGTGGTGACCGCGTGTGACCGTGCGGTTGGTGGGGGGCTGTGCGCAGGCCTGCAGGGTCAGCAAGGCCCCGGATGTCAAAGCCTCAGAAACATAAAAGGCGCGATGACTGACTGCGGGGACATTCAAGCCAAACCCTTAGGACAAAAGGACCAGAGTCGGAGGCCAACTCTGTCACCCAGCGAGGCCGCGGGGCTTGGGCCTTCTGCTTAAACACAAACGCCCCTAGGGGTCGCTGCCCGGTCCACGCGGCCCCAGCATGCCCCTCCCCCGCACCTCACCCCTCTCCCTGCTCCATCTAGACGGGAGGGTCCCCACGTGGGGATTCAAGGCAGCGGCATGTCTCTCTGGCATTTGCATTTTTCTCCTGATAGTAACTGAGTACCAAAGCACTTTGTCTAGGACACCCAGCTCGGTAGGTAGGACTTCTTAAATGCTTTAAATCTCTGTAGTTAAAAGAATAGTAAAAATTATGTAGTAAAGAAAAAAAAAAAACCACAGGATGATTCGACTGTCTTGATCTTGCTTATAATTTACTTTCTGTTTTAAGAGCCTCTCAGAAATGACGTCTGTCACTCAGCAGGCTCTTCCATTTCAACGTGTTTTCCCTCAAATTCAAATCGAATAAAATTAATGTTTTTAAATTATATAAATATTAAATACCCCCTTCTTAAAACTGTTTTCTGTCCATGCATGCCTGGAATGCTGTTGACAAACAGCAATATTTTTTGTCTTAGGATGAGATTTTGGTTAATATAAACCTTTATTCCTAGATTTGTATGTAATTATTAGTGGAGCATTTTATTAAAGCAGCAAATGTCGCCTCGTCCTGGGAGTGGCCTCGCTTGGAACTAAGAGGAGGAGACATTTCCCGAGTGCCTTGTCCGAGGCCTGGGCTTTGCAGACATAGCGACCTCGGGACTTGGACTACATTGTGGTCCCTACTTTGTACGGACCCCAACGGGACGCCAGAAGTGGGTCAAGGACACACGGGGAGGCAGGAGCATGCCGAGAGGGTGACCAGGCGCGGTCAGCTCTCGTGTCCTGCCGGTTAGAGAGCCCAGCAGTCCGGGCCTTGCCAGAGTCCCTTCGGACAGATGCACGCCCCGTGCAGCCAATGCGGGGGGCCAGTAGGAGGGTGGGGGCAGCTGCCACCCCCTCTGCCCCTGCCAGGAAGTGCTGGGCTGGCCCTGTGCACTTAGCACGTTCTAGATGACTGCAAGTCAGCTCGACCCGAATTCTCAGAAGCCACTTTGGCACCGAGCGCCTGCTCCGCTGCAGAGTCCGATTGCCCTGGCTCAGCTCGGTGGCACTAACCTGATTTCAGCCACGCTGCAAAGGCATAATCACATTCGTTCAGGGGGAGGGGGAGGGTGGGGGCGCACGGGCAGGCACCCCACCTCTGGGAGCCTGTGCCGTTCCTGCCGCCAGCCCCCACTCCCTTCAGGAGCCTTCTCCTTTGCCTCCTACCTGGGACCCGCCTGCTCGGATCAGCTGCATCCCCGCAGGCCCTGCGGCCTGACTTTCTCAAGGGGGCGCCGTGCCTCAGGAGGACGCGGGGAGGCTGTCACAGCCCCAGGAGCCTGTGGAGGGCAGAGCCAGCCTTCGGGGTTCAGAGCTGCCGCACGCGCCCCTCGCTCTCAGCAGAGGGCTCAGGCTCCAAGGGGCCTGCGGACCCTCTGAGCACACAACGCAGGCTGCGTGCACCTTGGGATTAAGCCTGGAGTTACAGTGCACGTGCAGGCCGATGACCCCCGGATGTGAGTCGGGGCTCCAGCCGCTCCCCGGGCTGGCCAGCTGGCCTCCGTCTCCCGCTCACAGGCCCCTTGGCTGCCCATGTAAGATGGCAGGTCGGTTGCATTTCCTCGAATGCCCTGTGATCTTCAATGTCTCTGCACCTTCGCTGTCCATCAAGGCTGGACATCAGAACTCTGATAGCTGGGCACCCCGGGGGATGACAGGTGCCCCTCTGAGCAACGTGTCCTGGTCCTGGGCACATGCGCACACCTCGAGCTGCCACAAACTGTCCCCAGAGGCTGGCTCTGTCCCTAGAGGTTCGTAAAATGGAACGGGGACAAGGCCCGGGCAGCAGAACTCCAAGCTCCCGTGATTCCGACGTGCGGCCAGGTGCTACCCTTGTCTCTGCCCCCACACCTGGTGCCACATGCTGCCACACGCATCACGCACTCCTCATGACAGGGCAGCTGCCAGGGCGCAAAGAACCGCCACAGTGAGGTCACGTGGCCTCACTCTAACACTTTAACAGGAAGCAGCAACGAGACGTCTCACCGTCACTGAGTCCTGCCGGCCGGGCTTCTCCGCTGAGCTCTGAGAGCCACGCGGCAGGACGGAAAATCACTGGGCTCCCCCTCCGGCCTTCATCGAGGACGAGCGGCCGACAGCCGCTGAGCGGCCCCCGGGCCCCACCTCAGGGCTGGCCGGGCTCGGCACTCCCAGGAGCCCCCGGTAGCGCTTCTGCTGGACTTACAAAGAAAGGGATCAGGCCAGCGGCCTTGTCCTCCTCCAGGGCCTTCTGCAGGGCAGCAGCGCGCATGGCGAACTTGTCGTCCGAGGGGATGGTTTTTAATCTCACTCCGCCAACCAAGCTGGCTCTTTCCACCGAGCAGTGGGCCTGGAAGGAGAGACAGGCAGGGTCACCCCGCGCGGTCGCCGCCAGCCCCGCCCCGCAGGGCGCTCGCGCCCCTCCCGGCGGCGGCCGCCCCGCGGTGGCCGGCCAAGGCGCCACCTCCGCTGCCTGCCTGTCCCCGCCTGTCCCCACACCTTCGTTCCTGGAACGTTCTGGGCCTTTCTGTCTAACGAATCAGATGCCTCGGAGGACAAAGTGCTGGGTCCCTGTTGGTGACACTGGTCGTTCATTGGTCTGAATTCCAGGACGAGCGGTGACAGCCTCCCAAACGTACCCCAGGAGTAGAGTTAGGACCCCTGGGTTCCAGTCCGGGTCCTGCCCTCCACGTGGGGCCACCTCAGTAAGTAGAGGCTCCGGGAACAGTGTCGGGAGCAAAGGAGCCAAGGACACGGCGCCGTCGCGGGGGGCCAGAGCCGACCCCTCCCGGGGGCTCCCGGGTGAACCAACGCACCGAGGTCGCCGCCTGCCAGCACTGTCTCCTGCTCTGCCCAGTCCCGCGCCTGGGCTTCCAGGGGTCGGGCCCCGGGGGCCGGGTGGGCCCCGCCCTTTCCCTGTGACCCAGGAGGTTCCAGAATGAGCCTCCAGGGCCTCACGTGCACAGTGAGGAAATAACAAACACCTGGTTGTGGGAATGATAAGCAGCGACAGGGGTCCCAGGAAGGGGGCCCGTCACGGAGGGCACTTAACAAGCCGCTTTCCCGCTCTTTTCCAGTGAGGCTCCTGAGTCGCCTGCGAAGCCGGGCCCAGCCCGGCCGGCACTGTCTTCGGGGGCCCTGTGCCTCTAGCTTCGGACGAGGAGCGAGGCAGTCAGGTTCTAGACCCCCTACCCACAGCCTGACTCTCGGCCCCCTGGTACAACGTGGGCCTAGGAACAGAGACGGCACCGGGCGAGCAGGTCGCACGCCTCAGAGGGCCGGTGTGACCGTGCTCGGGGCCTGGGAAGCGGTGACGACGGGGCCTGTCGCTGAGGCCGGCGGCATTCTGGACCGTCCATGAGAGATGGTTCTGCGCACGGACACCTGCCTCCTGGAGGGGAAGCCTCAGTGTCCACCCAGGTCCCCTTGTGTGGCCTGGGTGTCCACCCCCAGCTGCGGCGGGTGTGAGCTGGACATGGCTCCCAGCCGCCCCCTCTGGTGACAGAGCCGCCTTGTTACCCGCCCTGCCCCCCGGACCGGCGGTGCAGGTGTACAGAAGGCCAGCTCCCTGGGTCCGGGAGTGGTGGACCTGCGCTGAGATGAAGTGTCACGGTCAAAACGCCTGGCTTAAAAGTGCGCGAAGGATGACCGCGTCAGCAACGCCACACCAGATGGCCGCGGCTCGGGCGCGGGAGGCTCGGGATGGTGCGTTTACGCCCTGTGTGCCCGTGTGCGCGACACGGTCTCCCCCACGGAGATACTTTCTGCTGCTCAATTCTCTTCTCTTCCATCCCACATGGTTCTGGTTTTCAAAAATGTTTTTAACTGTCAAACAGGCTGGTCGGTGGCCTGGCGCGGGGTGTTCCTGTTCGCAGAGTCCTTGAAACTGTATCTTTACCTCGGTCCAGCTGCTCGCTGGCCAGCAGCAGAGCAAGGGGCAGGTGCCCTCGGCCCGTCTGAGCGTGAAAACCCAGCTCAGGGAATGGACGTGCTTCGCCTGAGATCACAGAACTGGAAATAGCAGCGCCGAGCCGTGAGCCCCGGCGACCTCGGCGGGAGTCGGTGAAGGTGGCTCCTGGGCGGGTCACGGTGATGTCACGGCATGTTTATTTTCAGCCCGACTGACTAAACTCCCACCGGCCACCCTCGCCCCCTCTGGACGGGTGTCTGTCTCGGTGACACCTGAGAAACTGCTCTGAGGTTTTCCACGATGCTTCGCTGTCTTGTTTTGCTGTGATCTGACACCGAACGCTCAGATCTCGGCGCCCCGGCGAGGCTTCCCGCCCACACACTCACCTGATCCGAGCAGTAGGCCACCAGCTTCTCCTGGATGGCGGCTTTCGTCAGCCCCGGGGAGGCGGCCTGCAGGCGCCACGTCGCTTTGGTCCGGGCAGCCAGCAGAGAGATCAGGGTGCTTTCGCTGGCGCTCCCCTAAATCGAAGAAGAGAGGGAAGTGGGCTTCAACGCACGGCGAAGGAGGCTGTGCCCACCCTGTGGGGAGACAGATGGTCAACAATATGTGTTTCTGAGAAGGCGAATCTGAAACTGCTTTTACTTCTTCTTTTAAGCCAACCCATATCCTTTGGGAAGACAGGCCAGGCGTAAAGGTGGGGCCCCTCCTCCCCCAGCACCGGCGCAGGGCTGCGGCCTCTCTCCAGACCCCACCCTCTGTCCAAGGCCTGGGACCTGCAGACCCGCAAACGTCCAGTGTCCGCAGAGCCGCCCTCTACAGAAAGGCTTTGGGTCGCCGTGCGCTCCGTCGGGGGTCGCCGGTGGGCTGCGTCGGCGTGCGGAGAGAAGAGTCCCCTCTCCTTCAGGCAGCAAAGACTGATTCCGAGAGGTTCCCAGGGATGTGTGCGGCAGCCCGTCGAGGGCGGCGGAATCGATCCCGGCCTCCCGGGGCGCGGCCCTGGCCGCGGGCGGAGCAGGGGGGCCGTGCTCTGCCGAGAGCGTAATGACACCTTCGCTGAGCCCAGCAGACAAAGGTTGCCATGGCGAGCCCGCCGCGGGGCAGAGAGGCAGAGAGCAGCAGCAGCGGGCGCTGAGCTGGGTCTGCGGCGGGGGCAGAAATGGCCCTGCAGCCCCCAGGCATCGGGGTGCCGCCCCGCACCCGGCCGAGGACGGCTCTTCCTCCATGAGAGCTGTCAAGCCCAAGCAAGAGGCCATTTCCCAGCCCTGTTTGTCCAGCTCAGAGGATGACTCACCGCGTGACCCGGACGCCGGTCCCTGCTCAGGGACTCGGTGTCCGTACCCCTGCAGCTGGGCCCCCATCCCGTCAGGCTGTCATCAAGCTCGGGGCCTCACAAATTACAGGCAATCAGCCTCATCCGCTGGGAAGGGCAGCTTCCTGCCTCGGCCGTACACACGTGGCCTGTTCTCGTCGAGCTCAGTGAGCGAGTCAGCGGCAGGAGGCAGTGTGTCGGATGCTGGGCCGAGAGATGCCAGGGCGTACACAACGCCAGGGTCTCTGTGGTCTCCGGACAGTGGGACCGTCTTCAAGGAGAAGATAGCACATCGGGACCCAAGCCGTGGTCAGGGCCGCGCTGGCGCAAGGCTCGTGGGCCGCTCCTCCTGCCGTCAGCCTCCATTGCCCTCTGAGGCTGAGAAGCGAGAGCATGAAGCCCAAGGAAGGAGCTGCCGCAGGCTGGGCTCGGCGGCGGCGCTCTGTGCAAAGTCACTTTTGCTACACGAGGCCGCCTGAGGTCACGGGGTGTGGGTGCACTTGTCGGGCAGTCACATTAAGGTAGCGTCTTGGGCTGCTGAAGAGAACTGGAAACGGTGTGTCAGTCGTAGCATCCGGTGACCGAGAAACGCTCTCCGTCTGCGTTCTGACGTTGGTGGCGCCTGTGTGGTGGATGTGGGCTCGGCCGGGAGCGGCCCACGCAAGGCAGTGCTCTGAGGATCCGGTCGCAGCGTCTCCTAAAGGCCGTCCCCCGAGACGCCACCGACGAGGCTGAACGTTCTGATGTGACATGTCTCGCGTGTCATTTATATGAAGGGTGACACATCGCAGCAAATCGTGCAATAACGACGCTCCCAGAAAACAGTTAAGTGACCGGAAATGCTCATACTAAAGTAGGAAGCAAAGCACCACACAGAAATTCTATATCACGTATCACGCCATCCCGAGTTTTACACGCACACACATGCATACACACACACATGCTCACGCATGCACACACACGTGCGCACACACGTGCACGTGCACATGCACACACACATGCACATGCTCACGCATGCACACGCGCACACATGTGTCGACGTCGCACCCGAAGGCGGCGACCCCGAACACGTCCCCGCAGTCCCCCCGTTCTCGCCGCGACGGCCCGGCTCTCGCAAGCGGAGCAGGGGCAGCACTTTTAGAAAATGAAATAGCAGGACCAGTGGTGACCCGACGGCAAAAGCGGCGGTGTGCAGACTGGAACCGCGATGGAGAGAAAACCGTGAGAAATTCCCCCAAAACACGGAGGAGAAGACGACGGTGAAGGAAAATGGCCAAAGACAGCGTGACATTGCGGGCGAGGCGCCGACCGGGCCGTGGGCGCCCCCCGGGGGCCGGAGCAGGAGCCCCACGGGGCCCCCCTCAGGGGCGCCGTCCCGGGGAGCGGAGAGTGGGCCGCAGACTGCCGGGCCCCAGCCGCTGGGCCGGGCGTGGCCCAAACGACCGGGACGCGTGGGAAGGGGAGCTCTCGGCCCAACACACGGGTTCGTAAGGGAAAAGTCAGTCCGCTGTGAGCGCCCGGGCTGCGGAGGGGTGTCACGTCGCCCCCGCGGCGTCAGGACTGGGGGCAGCGGCCGCCGGCGCCCCCGGGACGAGGTCCGCTACGGGGCGCGGGTGGGGTGCGGGCCGGGCCCCGGCCTCGCCACCCTCGCCCACGCCAGAAGAGCGCATGGCATCCCGTCTCCGCCGAGGAGGCTGGCCGGGCTGCAGACCTGGGACGAGGGGCAGCGAGCGGTCTGGGAGCCGAGACACCGCCTGTGAGGAGAGCCCCCTGACCGACACACGTGGCTGCCGACCTGGGCCGCGGCAGCAGACAGGAGCTCGGCTCGCGTCAGAGCTGCTGTGTCTGTCGGCCGGCGCCCCGCTCAGAATCAGTGACACAGGCTGGAAAGGCTCTGAGGCCGGAGAGCACAGAGGCCACGGGCCTGAGCCTGGCCGCGTTAGCCTGCTGGTCCCAGCATGCGGCCCGCTCAGCGAAGCGGGTCTGGGGTCTCTGCGTGGGAATGCCCCAAGGGGCCCGTTAGGACACAGGCCCCTGGACCTGTCCTTGACCTGCCAGATCCCATCACGAGGGGCAGAGTCCAGTCTCCCACGGTGACCGACGCGTCCTGGATGTGGCCGGCAGAATAAGGGCCCCCCGAAAGATGTCCATGACTTAATCTTGGAACCTGTGACTAGTCACCTTTCATGGAAAAGGGGATCTTGCCGATGAGATTAACTTAAGAACCTTGACACGGGGATTATCTTGGCTTATCTGGCTGGACCCATTCTAATCACAGGATCCTTAAAAGTGGAGAGCCAACCGCGGTCAGAGGGATAAGTGACCATGACCACGCGGGACGGGTCAGAGAGATGGAGGGAGCCCTGCTGGCTTTGAAGATGGGGGAGGAGGCCATGGACGAGGAATGCGGGAAGCTTCTAGAAACTAGAAAAGTCAAGGAAAGACTCTCGCCTGTAGCCTCCAGTGTGTGAGGCTTGATTTTCGCCCAGGGGGCCCGTGTTGGACTGTGCGATGAGGGGTCTATTTTAAGCCACTAATGTTTGGTGCAGCAGCCGGAAGAAACAGACACACGCGGTTGAGAGCCCAGGTCTGGCCGCGGGGTCTCCGGACCGGAAGGTGGGAGCTGGCTTCCGGGTTTGCGCGCCACGCCGGCCGGCGGGGGCCTGCGCCGCAGCGTCCTCGCGGGGGCAGTGGGCCGAGCAATGCGGCCTTAGCCGGTCCCCGGAGCCTTTCAGAAGACAGTATCTGAAACACGGAATCTCCTTTTCTCCCAAGCAAGCAGCACTTCCCAATGTTGTCATCACAAACTCGACACGAGAGGACGCTGTCACGGGCGTGACGGGCTCGACGGGGCCCGCGACCCCGGCCCGGCCACGAGGGCGCCCCGCCCAGGTCGTCGCGGGGGCGTTGGTCCCGCAGACCCCGGGCGCCGGCCTCCTGCCTCGCCTGCCTCCGCGTCCGTCACGTCCCCTGGTGCCTGCTGCGGCACATCGTGTCTCTCAATGGCACGCGTTGAATGGAGAGAATGATTAAATCGGGGCGCGGGGAGGGCAGCACCTGCAGGGGGCCGCGCCCCCGCGACGGGGCTTCTGGAACCCTGGGAAGCGTGAGGTCACAGCCGCCCCCGTCGCACCGAGGACAGCCCTGCGTGCCGGCGGAGATCGTGGCTCTGCAGTCAGACGGACGTGGGCCAAGCCCAGCTGGGCACTCCTGGGCAAGCGACCTCCCTGCCCGGTGCCTCAGTTTCCCGGCCTGTGAAACAGGGCTATTCAAATGCCTCTTGCTTCACGCCGTTGTGGCGAGGTTTGGAGAGCAGCTGGCCACAGGCACGCGGCACAAACGTCCGGTGTTGCCGTCCATACCGCCGGGCCCCTGCCGAGTGGCAGCCACCGTCCTGGGTGCCGCGAGCAGGGCCCTGGGCGGGGAGCCCGGGGAGACGGCACCCAGGGACGAATGTAGGCCCAGTCGCCCCAGCAGCTCGGCTCTGCTCATCCTCCAGAGGAAGCACAGGCTGCGGCCAGGAGCAGCAGCGGCCGCGGCCCCTCCGCGGAACCGGATGCCCCCACCGGGTCTTACCTGGATCACCCCGCCCCCTTCGCCTCCTCTCTCCACCAGGAACGCGTCCGGCAGCTGCAGCATCTTGCCCAGCCAGTCCATCATCACCATCTCCAGCTCCGTGCACGCGGGGCTGGCGGCCTGTCGCGGGCGGAGGAGAGGCGTCACCACCGGCCAGCTGCCCCCGCGTCCTGTCGGCCGCGGCGCAGGGGCCGGACGGACGGGACAACTGCGCCGCTTCGCGCCCTTAGATTTCACCGGCTCAGTGGAAGCTTTTCACGCTTCCCAGCAGGCCCGGCAGGGGCGGCAGCCGTGGCGAGGACGTGCGCCTTGAGTCCCAGGGAGAAGCAGCCGGGGAGATGGGGCCCCCAGCAGGTCCCCGTGCCCCAGCGGTTTGGAGGCCTCCTGGGGCCCCGCTGCACTGGTGTGGAGCCGAGAACCTGCCCCGTGAGAGTCCTCGTCTCCCCCACGCTTGGGAATGGAGGGGTTCACACACCCCGGGCCCCTGGGCTGCCACAGGAAGCCACGTGCCCGCTGTGTGTGGGGTGCGCACGTCTACCAGTGACCTCATCCGCCTCGGGTCCCCGGAGACATCACCCTCCTGCCCCCACCCTGCTCTGCCGTGATTCTCTAGGGGTTGGGGCCGGAATGCGGGACCAGGTCTTGCAGAATTTCGGTGTCAGGGTGTAGCCTCCCGCAGAACCCAGGTCAAAACAGTCGGGCCCCAGGTGCGAAGGCCCTGAACACGCGGCGAGCAGGCGCCCTTGGGCCCGCACTCGTGGGAGGCTGGCTGGGGGGAGGGCACAGGCCACGGTGGCCACCGCGCTGCACGGCAGGCAATCGTGCGCCCGGCTGGCCGTCTGTTTATTCACAGAAGGCTCCAGAAAGGCTCCCTGCTGGACCTGCCTCCATGGCCACTGCGAGGCTAATGGGACTGGACTGGGTTGGGAGGTGGGCTCCAGGCAGACTGTCCTCTGGGGGCCCTGGGCAGCTCCCTGGCTGGGAGCCTACAGACTTCCCTGTCGTTGCACAAGGGGAGTAGGGCAGGGCATCTTGGCCCCACCAAGGACGAGGACAGTCGAGCCATCCCCTTCCCGTGGCTGTGCTGTGGCTCCCAGGATCCCGCGCCCTGTGTGCACTGCTCCCGACGCACCCCTGGCCACGGCGCAGACCCCTCGCCTGCCATGGAACCCTGCAGGGGCCCCTCCAGCCCAGCTCCAGGCTAGAGCCAGCCAGCACCACGAGGGACCCTGGCCTCGGCCAGCACAGCAGCCTGGAGACAGGACAGCCGCCCCACGAGGCCCCGGAGAAATCACACTGTCCTCAGACTGTCTCCCTCCCTGCGAGGCCCCCCTCTCCTCCTGGGCACATGGCCGCCTGCTCACACCCCCTGAGGACAGGTCCCCGTGGCGGGACCCACGGGTCAGCCTGCTGCTCACCCAGGAGAAGCCGATGCAGCCGATGGCCCCACACAGCATGTCCGCGAGGATGGACGGGAAGGAGTTGCCCGTGGGGAAGTAGGCAAAGAAGTACGGGCTGTTCCAGTGGGTCACCTGCGGGGAGACGGGCAGTCAGCGGGGCGCCCCGGGGTGCAGGGCCCATGGCCTGGCCCAGCGGGGAGGCCCCCCGCTCGGCGAGCTTGCTGGGGCGGCGGCTCGCGCCCGAGGCCACGGCTCTCTGCGTTAGAGTCCTGCCACTCTGAAACGGCCCCTCAGGAGTGAGTTTCTATCAGAAAAGAAATGGGAAGGCCTGGTTCCCGAGGCTTCACCGTCGGGCCCTACTACTGCCGGCCACTCCCCTCATGGGCCCTTCCGTCGAGGGAGCCGGCTGGGTGCGGTCCCAGGGCTGGGCGCCTGTGGGGTCTAAGACGGGGTCCCTCTGCAGCTTGGCCAGCCCCGTGTCCCAGGCGAGGGCATGGAAGGGCCTTGGGCGGGCAAAGCGATTCACCCCGCGTGGGGGGAGGCGCTCAGGCAGCACTCGGCTCGGCTCAGTGGAGGGACCGTGAGGGCCGAGGAAGAGCCTGGGGGTGCTCAGCACAGCTGGCATTGGGGGGCTCTGGACAGAGAGGCTGGGGCAGGGCCCAGGGGGCTGTGAGGGGCAGCGGGCTGAGTGGCTTGTGTGTCAGGGGCCTGGAGAACATTTAAATTCCGTTTGAAAAGCAGAAGGAAAAAAAGTAAAATTTAGGTCAAAGAAAAACTTTACTCTCGAATGTTCATACACCCATCGCCACGGCAACGCACTCAGACGGCTCCGTGCTCCACACGTCTGTGCGTGTGTGTGTGTGTGTCCATGGGCGGGGGGGGGGGGCAGGGGACACGGGCTGGTGGTGGCCGGGGCCTTCCTGCCCCTCGGAGCTGGAGGCCCCTCTCTGTGGCCTCCCCCACCTGCCCTGGCTCCGGAAAGGACAGGGGTGAGCCCCGCCTGGGGGCACGCTCTCCGCCCCCGTCACACAGTGGGCCACCAGCAGAGCCGGCCTCCCCCCAGGGACCCAGCCCCACAGCCATGCACCCGATAGCACAGCTCTGCGTGGGGAGGAGGCCGCAGCCCCTGCGCCCCCTGTTAGGGCGCCGTTCTGTGCCCCCCACATTCCTGTATTGAAACCCTGCCCCCCCGTGAGGTGGGATCAGGGGACGGAGCCTTTGGGAGGTGCCGAGGGTTCCGCGCGATGGTGAGGGCTGGGGCTCGGCAGGGCAGCGCAGAGGCGGCGTCCACCAGCCAGGGCGAGGACCGCCACCAGGGCCGGCCGAGGGCGCACTGATCGCGCCGGCCTCCCTGCCCTGAGGGCGGAGCGTCTGCTGTCGGAGCCGCGGCCGGGGTGCTCAGTGCTGCCTGACATTCACTGTCCCCGGGGGGCTGTGTGCACAGCCTCTGGGCGAGAGCCGAACCGACGCTCAGCTCAGAGCCCAAATGTCAGGGGCTTTCCCGGGGGGCGGGGAGCACGAGGTGGGTACAGGGGCGAGCGGCGAGGGCGGGGCTGGACGCCCCCGCCCGCCCCATGGCTGCCGATAGGTCGGCCTCGAGTCCCGCCTGAAGTCGGGCGGGATGCAGAGGGAGGCGGCTCTCGCCCCACGCTGCCTCAGGGGCCTCTCGGCAGGGCCGGTCTGTGGAAACACAAAGCTGCAGTGTGTCTCCTCTGACCGCGCCCTGCCCTGCCTCCCCCAGAGAGGCGCTCGGGGGGCCCCGCTGGCCCTGGGTCCCACCCACCCCTGCATGCGGCCCCGCTGGGCACGGACCCAGAGGCTGGCCTTGGTGGTCTCTGCCTCTGGGCAGAGCCAGTCACGACGCCTGTTCTCAAATAAAACAAAGCGTTTCTTCCACACATGCGATTTACCCTCTGCTAAACGCAGAATGGCAGGTGTAGGCTTTGACCAGTGGAGGTACTCGAAACCAGGCGTCAGGGGCTCCTTCCCGTAGCCACCATGGCGTCCGTCACGTGTCCCAGGGTCTCGGGGCAGGACATGGACCTGGGGGGCTGGGGGAGGCCCACTCACTGCCTTCCGAACCCGCCCCGGCTCCATCGGTCTTAGCTGTGTGACCTCAGGCTAATCACCTAACCTCTCTGGGCCTCGGCTGCCTCAGCTGTAAACTAGAAACGGGAAGGGCTCTGCCTGAGGCAGGGCTGCGAGGATCCGTCCGGCGAAGGGACGCAGGCGAGCCGCCTGACACCCGCGGGTGCCCCGGAAACGCTGGGCCTCGGGGCCCGCCCTCGTACACTCACCCCCGGCATGATGATCTTCTCGACGTCCTCCATAATCTCCTCGAAGGTGTCCGGCTCCTGGGGGGCGCAGCTGGGCAGCAGCGGGCGCAGGTAGCCGGGCTCCACGCTGGGGTAGACCTGACGCCTCTCGATGGCTTCCAGGTAGCCAGCCACGTACTCCACCATCTCCCGCCCTCTCCTCCGGAACTCGCTGGCATTCATGGCGATGGCTCCTTCACAGGCGGAAACTGCGCAGGGAGAGGAAAGAAACCCGCTGGCCACCACGACACCCCCTCCCCGCCACAGGGGGCGCGCGCAGGCAGGCTGCCGGGGCTGCGGGGCCCCACCCCGCGCGCCGGGGGCACCCCTCCCTCCGCGTCGGGGCGGTGTGGAAGCGCCGCCGCCTCTTCCCCCCAGCTCTCCGACCTAGGACGGGGCACGCCTCGTCCCGAGGGTGACAACGGCCGGTGGTCTGCGCGTCGCCTTGGCCCTCGGAGCGTCTCGCCTCGTCTGAGAGGTGACGATGGTGCAGTGGCCCCAGGAAGTCGTGAGAGCCCGGTCACACGCGTGTGCGACACGCTCAGCCCGGGGCAGGGGCAGCGCGGCCCGCCAGGGGCAGACTCGGCCTCCTTCCTCTGGATTCACCACCGGATACAGACACGTCTCCGCGGACAACCCGCGTTTAGAAAACAACGCTTCCTTTCCTTGTCACGTGAGTGACGCACAGGCCCTGGGTCCCATGCGGTCGCCGGGGGCTGTACAGTCTCCGTGAGCACCAGATCCGTGCGAACTCTGAGCCACTGTGCCCGGGACGTGCAGGCTCAGGCCCCTGCGAGTCTCGGCTGGCATTTTTGTTGACCTATCAATACATAACTTTTTAATGTGTTTCTTTTAAAACATTTTGTTTAATATGTGTTGGTTCATTAAGTTCAGACTCACAGTGTAACTCATGCCTGAGTGGAGCTTGTCCAGACGCGCACTTCCTGCACAAGGCAAGTCACAGGCTCCTCGCGTGTGGGAGCCCTGGACAGCACCCCCTGGGCAGGTCACTGTGAACAGTGACACAGCCTGGCGCCCCAGCGGAACGCGGCGCGAGCGGCACCCAGCTGACCGCTGCTGAGGCGCCGCGGCAGGACGGAGCCTGGCGTGGGCTTGGCGGGAGGAAGGCGTGGGCGGCTCCGCTCCCAGCCCTCTGCACACCGCCGGAGCGACCACGGAGCGCCGCCGCCAGCCCTGCCTTCGGGGGCACCAGGCAACGTCAGTACGTAGGTGAATTTCCACATCGGGAATCCACAAATAATAAGAATCGAGTCTATTTCCCAAACTTGAACAACACAAAGAAAAATGTCCGCCTAGAATCCCGCCACTCAAAATGCTGGCGGCTCCCCTCAGCGCTTCCTGTCCTCAACAGAGAGGACCCAGATGCGCTTCTGGGGCCCTGCCCTCGTCCTGAGCTTCGGGATTCAGGGGTGGCTTTCTCGCGGGGACAACCCCTCATCTGGCATAATCGCAGGTGCCAATCTTGCTGTCACAGTCCCGGGACTTGTTCCATTGTTTCCCATTGTCTGAGCCTTGTTTTTCCTCTTTTTTCTTTTTTAAAACAAATATTATGACATTAAAGGAGTTAAGGAGAAATTATCCTCTGGAAACTTGTTTGACACAGCAGGACAGACTCTATTCAAGACGACGTCAACGGGAAGAGAAGCCCATGGGACTCGCGAGACGACCTGGGGTGGGCAGCCGGCGTGCAGCGTGAGGCCGGGAGGTGTCCTTGCTTAGGCGTCCAGGGCGGAGGAAGCTCCAGTGGCTACCCAGGGGAGAGGCACCCTCGGTCGCCTGGGCTCGAGGGCCTCGCCAAGGGCTCCGAGGAGCCTGGTGAAGACGACCCTTGTTGGAGGCGGGTCGGTTTGAACGTGCCCTTCCTCCCCCGGCACTCCGCCCAGCGCTCTGCCAGGAGCATGCTCTGCTCGTGGACAGTGAGGCAGGCATCGAGGGGAAGGTTTCGTAGCTGGCTGCTACGTCCACGTTGTTGTTTGGGGTACGTGTTTCATCTAGTGCACGCAGGAGGACAGCGATTAGGATATAAGATTCCGAACTACGGCCACGGTGAATGATTAAACAACAGCATGGCACAAGCCAACATGTTTGCCTAAATGTCCAGTGCACCTGTGTGTTTCATAAGCCAGGGCTGAGGATGGTCCTGCTTATTGTCCAAAACACTGCGTACGCTCAGACTTTGCAAGGCATCTCAGCGTAAAGCCACACTTGTCTTGCTCAGTTTCCTGTTTATAACCCCGCAGGCCTGCAGGCTTTGACATTAACTTTTCGATGAACTTTGAAGCTAACTTAACTCAACATGACCGTGATTATTTCGAATTCTACGTATAGAGTAAAACTCGGTTTTTGCCTCGAATTTAAAGCATTTAATCATCGGGCCTTGCTGCACACGCGGTGTTTTCACTTGGCGATGATGAATGCGCCCCCCGGGGACACGCACTTTCTGCGGCATGAGTCCTTGGGGTCCCGCAGGCTGGGGATGCCGCACGTATTTGCAGAGTGCACGCCTGCAGCTCCGGGTTTCACCGCACCTGTGGGAGACCTGGTGGAGAACGAGGCAACTCCCCAGGATCAGGCACCAAAGCATCTGAGGTGGTGGTGTGAGCTGATGTGACCTGCCCCGGGCTCAGCCTCCACCGCAAACGGAAGCCGTGACGATGGTTCCGCCTCGAAGACTTTTTTCCTTGGCGGCAATTAGACGAGCACATGCGAACGGCCTGGAGGATGCACTAGGCGGATTAGCTACTAGCGTTTCCACGAATCACAGGTGGGCGCCTAGACCTTTTAAATGTCTGCGTCTTTGCTTTGCATTCAAAATTCGTAGAAGGGAGAACACTTATTTCGTAATTTCTTTAGAACAAATTCTCACATATGTAATTTTTAGCATTTTTAAATTATATGGCTAAATTTGTCCCCAGAACTTTTTTTTTTTTTTTTAACCAAAACTCTCCCATAGGGAGTAAGAATTCTCATTCTGCCTCTCACCAGCACTGGATGTGAGTTCTCGTCAGGCTTTGCAGATCTAATGGGTGTTATGATCTCATTTTACTCGGATGAACGTGGCTCGACACTTTCTTCCTCAGTTGGAGGTTGCCATTTATGAGTCGCTGTTTATTTCATTCTTTCCCATGATTTTTTATTTAATTGCAGAAGCTCTAATATCTGTGTTCAGCCTTATGTCTGGGACATATTTTGCAGACATTTTCTTCACTTCTTGACCAATTTTCCTTGTCATTTTATTCCGGCCTATGAGAATTTCAATTTTTACGTCGTCAAACCTCATGCACATTCCCTCTACAGTTTGTGGACCTCGTGAATGACTATTAAAAGTACCTTTATAAGTAAATAGTTGAGCAACCGCTAGTCGCTTAGCTAAGGGGCGGCACACACAATGCGGAGGTGCAGACTCGGGTGAGGGGCTGTGCGAAGTTGAGAAAGATGCTCGGGTTCTCGGAGTTTTGACTGCTGCTTCCTCGGGGGCATGGGAGAGCACAGACGGCCCAGACGGGAGGCCTCGGGAAGTGACAGACGCACACACCGACCTGCCCTCCAGAGAGATGCTCCCATCACGTTGTAAGATCAGGCCTGGTTATTATTATTATTATTATTATTATCATTTTTCAAATCATCCCGCCCCTTATTTGCTGGTTATTTCCCACAAAGACCTTCCCAGAAGGCTCGTGGTGCAAAGCTGGAGGAAATCTCGCGTTCGCTTCTGAGCCGTTTGATATTCTGTGCTCCCCAGCTGGGCAAATATTGACCGGGAGATGCAGACGATAATAAAAGCTACAGCCAATGCCTTTCCAGGGCCTCGAGACAGCTCCTGTTGACACAGCCCGATGGCGGCTGCACAGCCCAGCCTGCTACATGCGGCCCTGTGGGCGCCGCGGGAGGCCGCGGGCCTGTCCCGCCGGGACCTCTGGCCCCATGTCTCGCTACGCTGGTGACACACGGCGCAGCCCAGGTGCTTGGGTTTGAGCGTCCGGGGTGCCCTCAGACCTCTTGACCCATGGGGGGGAGGGGTAGGTGTTTCCGGTAATTTATCACTCCGCTGACCCCCTTGGCTAGCGGGGGGCTTCTCATCGGATGGGGGGTTAGCCGTTTCCGGTAACCCGCCATTTCGCTGGCGGGGGGCTTCTCTACGCAGAGTCCTCAGCTCTGTCTTTGCTTTCTGAGCACCAGCCACAGACCCAGGCCACAGGAAGACCTGTGGACGTTTCCTGAGGAATGACTCAGCAAGGGAAGGGATGAACGATCTTCTGGTCCTCTGCATGTTTTATTGTTTGAATATGCTACGTCACATCCTACTCTCTGTCTTGAGGACAAAACCGCCAGCCCATCACAGGTCTGCCACGCAGAAGCCCTAGGAGACAATGATGCCTCAAGAACAACGGCTCCAGAATCCTGACCCGCCCCACCCAGGCCTCCCATGCCCAGTTCATGCACAGCCTCCGGCCCTCCAGGCCCCAAACCGACTCGGTTTCCCCAGCCCAGGCTCTGGGCTTGCACCGTGAACTTGGACTTCCTTCTCCTCGGGCCCCAGCTGTCCCTGAGGTCTGAGCTGGAATTGTTCCCCTCTTAGGACCACTGGGATCCAGCTTCCGCCCTGGTGATTGCTCAGAGCCCAGGCAGGCCCCGGACGCATCCTTGGCAGAGGGGGTGGGGTCGAGGCCCCACAGGGCCTCAATGGCCCACCGCACACCCCCAACGCACAGGGCCATCCAGGCCCACGTTTGAGTGTCCGGTGAGCCAGCCCCCGCCCCCCGGAGGGCGGGGCGCAGCAGGTGTCCTGGGCCTCTGGCCCCGCCCCCTGCGGTGTGCAGCCACGCCCACTCCTCCTTTAGCCCCAGCCTGCAGGCTGCATTCAGCCTTTCCGGCTTTCTTTTACTATCTTGATGGAAAAAAAAGTGTTTACATTCTTTTTACACTGTTCCAGGAAAATGAACCGTGATTCATGACTTGCAACACGTCTCCCTCTGGGGGCGTGAGGCTGCGTCTCTCTGTTCCTGGCGCACAGACACGTCCATCAGGACACAGAACCTGGCCGCTCATTCCCCGAACCACCTGAACCACCTGGCTTCTCGCGAACAGTTCCCGCGCTCACAGGAGCGCGGGGAACCCAGCGGGACGCCAGCTCCCAGCCACCGACGCTTCCAGCGACGCGGCATTTCTCACTTAGCTGACTTGGAGTTACCTAGAGCATCGTGTTACTTCACCTGGCATGGGCGTCAGTGACTCTGAAACACAAATCATCCAAACAGGCCCGGGAGAGGCCGGCGGCCGCCCCCAAAGGGCCGTAGGCGCCTCCTCCAGGCCCCGCGTCACCGCAGCGCCCCGCACACCCGGTGGCCGCTCCCTGACAGCCCTGTCGCCAGCCGCTGGGGGGAGCAGGCGCCGCCCGAGCTGGTGCTGGGCAAACGTGTTCATCAACAACGCGAGAAACGGGGTGCGGGGGAGGGGCTGCAGGGGTCTCTACTCTCGGCTCAACTCTTCTGCGAACCTCGCCCTGCGTAAGAAAGCGCGTATTGATTTTTTTAAGGAAAAAGGGACTCGTGAAGCCCGGCGGAAGCGCCTCAGCCTGCGCCCCGGGCACGCGGCGGCCCCGGCAGCGCCCTCGTGTCCTCGCGGGACGCCGGGTGGCACTCGCCTCCCGCGCCCTCGGCCCCCAGGCCCTGCGCGGCGCTGGAGAAGGGTGACGCTCACGGAGGTCCAGGCGCCAGGCACCCCGGAAGCTTCTTGCCTGCGCCCTGCTACTGAACCTTCACGGCAACGTCGTCAGGACCCTCGCCACCCTGTGTGCAGGTGAGAAGGCCGAGCGTGCAACCCGAGCAGGGGGCCACGGCGGGACCCCGCCCGCCCACCAGCACCCCTGGGTGCGCCGGGCTCTGGCAGAGCACGGGCCAACAGCCCTGAGCGAAGCGGAACTACACCTCAAGGCTGGAAACTGGAACCCGGTTTCTCCTGCGTGGCGCGCAGAGGCCGCGCGGCCCCCCGCGGCCCCTCCCCGCTCCCCTGGCTTCCCGCAGCTCCTCGGGCGTGGGCGGCTCTCTGCGGCAGGTGCGTGCGCCGTCAGCCCACCTGCCCACCTGCCCAGGCCTCCGCCTCCGGCCCGAGAGCGGCCGCAGCACCAAGCGCCTCACAGGGCTCGGGGCCGCTCACGGCCGGGGCTCCGCGCCCGCGGAGAGGGAGCTTGCGGCCCGGGGGCGGGGGGGGGGGCACCTCCGCACCGGCCGAGCCGGGAGTGGGGGGCGGCGGCTTCTCCCGGCGCGTGGGCGGGCCTCCCCCTCTGCCGCCCCCCGTGCGGGTCAGGGGCCCCGCTGCCCCTCGTGACCTCTCCGGCGCTGCGGCCCCGCAGGAGGCAGGAGGCCGCCCTTCCTCCCTGCACCCTCCAGGGTGCAGGGAGCAGCCTGGGAGCAGAGGAAAGGCGGAGGCCCCAGCCGTGCGGTGGGAGCCGCTGGGCGTCGTGGCTTCTCCGGCCGCAGAGGGGCCGGGGAGACGCGCAGGCAGAAGGCGCCTGGACTGTCACACTGCGTCTGGCGTTCATCAGAAAGACAGGGCCCCAGCCTGCTCTCCGGAGCCAGCGCGTCACCAGGGGCTCGTGACAGAAACGACACTGGGGAGAGCCTGGCACCTCTGACGGGAAAGGAAGGAAGTGGGGGGCTGCCCGCCGCCCACGCCCCACTGTCCGCCCGGCAGCTCTCTACAGAAAGGGGCCCCTGAGAAATGTCATGCGCCCGACCGTACCGTCCTGGGGACCGTTATCACTGTCACTCGCATCCCCGGGGCCGTACTCTGGAGTGACGCGCAGCTAGTCGGCAAATTCACAACTTAAGTGACTTCAAAAGAGAGAGTAAGTCAGCCCCGTGCAACTCGCCGACGGTATTCCGGTCTCTCCCGGGTCCGGCAGTGCAGGCGGCAGTCGCGCCTCAACGCAGGCGCCCACGGGCCGCGGGGCTCACCCTCCTACCGCCACCCGCGCCGCGAGCCCCCCGCGGCCGGGGCGCGGGCGGAGAGGGGCGGCCGCCCAGCCCTGATGCGCTCTGCTTAGCTCTTCCCCTCAGCGGCGCCAGTTCCCGGATGCAACTTTGGGGCGCGGACTCCCAGCTCCCTTGCACGTTGCCGAGTTTGTTCCCACAGAAACCAGAGAGATACAGAAACGCCCCCCCTCCCCCCGCCGCCAGGCGCGGGGGGCACGAATGCCCCGCCTCTGCGCCCTTTCGCGATGCCTTCGCAGCTTAAATTTAAATTACACTGAAACTGTCATTGATCTCTAAAGTAAACTTAAAAATCATTCGAACTTCGTCATTTTCTTTCCTGTTCGCTATTCTAAAGTGTTTACGAAGAATCACCCCGTGATTTTAACGTTGGCCCCCCTCCTGCGTCCCCGCCGAGTGGCATTCCAGAAAGAATTTTCCTCACGCGAAGCCCCCTCTCCCTGACGTCTCCCCCTCGTCTCCCCCTCGGTCCTCCCATCCCTTCCCCTTATTCCCTTGGAGTCATATTAATAGTTCGCGAAAGGTCGCGCCATCTGCCTCTCCTGGAGATGGGAGTCTATTAAATCATGTTCTAGTCGGTTGCTTCTTTTCATAATCATCGCAACGCCCCGCGGCCGCGTCGCGCATCGATTTGTGGTCTCACGACGCCTGCTGCCGCCCGAGTCCCCTCCGTGTGCTCGGCGCACCCTCTGGGGCGTCTCAGCTCTGTCGGTGGCGAATGTTGCCCCCTCGGCTCCCTGTGAAACCCTCGCCCCCTCCCCCAGGCGCAGGTGCTGGCCTGTCACTGGCGTGGCCGAGCAGTCTGGATTGGCAGCTCCCCTGAATCAAACCCTGAGGCCACATCGCACTGGGTCCTCAATCCTACGGCCTGAGAAATCAAATGAGCCGGCACCTCCGGACCGCCCGCTGGGCCGGCACAGGCCTGCTGGGTCATGCCCTCGCCTGTCCTGTGTGCGTCATCACCAGAGGGGCTGGTGTCAGACCAGGGCCACACGGCCAGGCGCGGGAGCCAAGCGTGGGCACCTGCGGCTCTGCCGCTGGCCGACTCCCCGGACACACGCGTCCATGCGCAAGTGTGCTGTGTGCCGCCTGCGCCCTCAGCGCCCACGGCCCACAAAGGAGGCTCCGGCTGGAGCTGGGGGGCACGGCCTGGCACCCACAGTGTGCTCGGGGTCCCGCCCCTTTGCCACACGCAGAGAAGGCTCTGGGGAGCAGGCACTGAGCCCCGGCTGGGCTGCTCCCGACCGAAATAGAAACAGGCCAGCTCCACGGTCGTCTGCACCCCAGGAGACACATCTGTCCCCCACTCCCTCCTGAAGGAACGGTGCTGAGCGGTCACTGCATGCAGGGCCCTGGTGTAAGCCCTTTACCTCTCGACCCCCATCTTCCCAACAGCTCTGCAAAGCGGCAAGAGGACCCCGCTCTGTGATGAGGCAGTGTGCTTGGGGGAGCTGGGGCGGTGCCGCCCCCAACTCAGCAGTTCCGCACGTGGCCCCGCGCGCCCGCGAGACCAGACCGGTCCCTCTGGCCCAGGGTCCCCAGCCCACCGATTATGGGGGTGCACAGCGCAGGTCGTGACCAACGCATTGCCCCCATGTGCCCTGAGCACCCCCAGAACCCTCAGGACCGCCCAAATAAAATGCCACGGGGGCTGCTTCATCCTGGCGGTTTTAACCCACCCGCTGTCTGCGGAGGCACAGCCACCAGCTTGTGCCCAGAGAGGGAAAGGAAAGCGCCCGCGGGGACCGGCACCCCTTGGCCCCCAGAAACGCGAGCAGCCCCGCCCTGCCCGCCTCGCCCTGCGCGCGGGTCCCAGGGTGTTCTCTGCCCCGGCTCGGGGCCTCGCAGCTGCCCCCCCCCAGACTGCCGTCCTCCCCTTTGCTTGTTTGCCTTTGGGAGGGAAGTAGTCCCACGAGAATCAGCAGTCGCCTGTGAGGGGCCTGGGTCCCGGGGCTTTGAGGGGGAAAGCCAAGCCGGCCGCTTGAATTTCCCCTGGAACCCGGAGAAAACACCAGAGGGCCCGCTGGGCAGCGCGGCCAGCCTCCCCCTCGTCCCCCCGGCACCCCCGGCTTCGCTGCCCGACCCGCAGACCTGCCGCTCACCTGCTAGCCCGCATCGCCGCCTACTGGGCTGGGGTGCAGATACGCTCGACAGCCGGCACCCCAGCCGGTTTTATAGCCACGCTGCTGGAGGTGGTTGCCCTTTGCTCTCTCCTCCACTGCTGAGTCAGGACTCTAGGTGTCGGGCTGTACCTCATGTGAACCGAGTCTGCCTGGACCAGCACCCTCATTCCCCGGCCCTGCCTCCTGCCCTTGGGCTCCAGCGGTGCCGTGAGCCAGCCAGAAACCTGTCCACGCTCACTCCGCTCTGTCCGCTGCGGCCCCACGAGCGCCGGCTGAACACCCTCCCAAAGTTCCCGGCTCCGCCCGGCTTGTCCCTTAGAGAGGACACGCGGGAAGTGGGCAGCTCAAGCGGCACCTGTTTTCTCATGAGCTGCCTCTGGCCCCCGCACCTGCCCGCGGCCGGACGCCTGGTCCTCGCTGAGGAAATCAGCCCGGCTGAATCAACAGGCGAATCTCCCTCCGTCCCCAAGCCCGAGGTCACACCCCGCCGGAAGCCGGCTCTCCGGTCTGGTCCCCAGGCTAAGAGGACAAAGAGAGGTACTCACAGCAGCCAGGAGTTGCTTGCTCTCTGTCCTCTCCTCTCCTCGGTGACAGTTAAAAGGCACAGAGGATGTGACTGCCATTTATGTAGACAGAGTGTCCGCCTCCACAAAGCCAATCAGAGCCAGCGGCGTGCTCGGCTTATTTACCAGCAGCATCTCCCCCTCCAGCCGCCGCCTGCTCCACCCACCCACCCCCACCACCCGGGACGTGAGGGCTGGGAAGAGCAGAGCAGGACCTGGGAGACAGCAGAGCCTGCAGGAGCTGAGGGCAAGAGGCCGAGGGAAAGGGCCACTGTGTGCGGCCCAGACTCGGCCGACTCCCCCGGAGACTCGGGGACCTCTGAGCGGCCCCAGGCTTCCCGGCTCGTTCCAGGGGTGATGACGGGCTGGCCCGGGCTCGAGAAGCCCGGACGGCTCGCTCCGTGACAGCACCGGGCCACGCGCTGGGCCGGCTCCTCTCCCTCCCCTGCCCAGCACGGCCAGGGCCCCACGCCAGCAGGGACGGAGGCTCAGGGCACCAAGCTCCTTAGTCTCCTCCTCACTTCTGATTACAGAGAGCAGCAGATGCAGGTGAGGGTCCGAACCCAGGTTCACCTGATTCAAAGCCCCGTTCCTTCACCCTCGGAGGTACCAGCCCTCGAAACGCAGATTTATTTCCTGAGCTGCGTGCGGCTGTGCAGGCTGGTGGGTGCTGGGGGCACGTTTCCTGCTCTTCCCAGGTGAGCGCAGGGCCCTGGGGTCCTGGGTGGGGGGCCTACGTGGAGCCCGCTCAGGCCAGGAGGGGCAGGGGCGTTCCTCTGCGCCCACCACATGCACACACACACACATGCACATGCACACGCGTGCACACGCGTACATGCGTGCACACACACTCTCAGGGCCTGTGGCTGTCGGGAGCCAGGAACTCTGCCTAGATTGCCACCCACCTGGGTCTCATGCAGCAGCACCTTGTCACAGAGCGTGTGCCCTTGTGTGGTGGAGAGAGACCCCTGGGGCTGAGCGGGCCACAGACTGTGGCCTCCAGGGCAAGTCTGTCCCTTCGGAGGGCGGCGGCTGCCCAGGGACCTGGCCCCATGCCACTCTGTCAGGCAGATGGAAGAAGGGAGCCGGCTCGAGCAGCAGGGTGTGTGGCAGAGATAAGGCTCCAGGTGCTGTGGGCAGGACCCAGCTCAGGGGGCGGCGCAGCCAGGAGGCGCACCCGCCCCCCAGCCGTGGGGGCGAGGCAGGCCAGCCTGCACCCGCACTGTGCACGTGGGCCGTGCGCTCTGTGGGATCGGAGGTGGCCAGCGGGACAGGGCTGGCCTGCGGTCTGGGGCCCGGGGCGGAGGCTGCATCTGCGGGCCCCCAGCAGGGGAACTGGGGCCCTTCGCACCTGCACAGGAAACCCCTACCCCAGCACGCAGCTTGGCCCAGCGCCATCTCCTGGTGAGCCCTGGATGATGCACACCGACCGACCGCAGGGGAGGGGGCGCCCCAGCCCTGATCTCTGCGGAAGGAGGGAACCCCGCGTGTCACAGAGGTTCGCGGTGGTGACATCTGGCTTCCGTGACAGGGACCCGTGTACAGGAGCATTCAATCCCTCACGAGCGCCTCATGAGGTAGCTGTTACTGACCATCGTCCCCCTTTAACAGATGAGGAGATAGGTCCTGAGAGGCCAGGACGTTTGCCCAAGGTCACACAGCTCGCGGTGGCCAAGCAGCGACGCCCGCACGTCTCGGCGGCAGGACACCCTGCCGTCCTGCCGGGGGCGGCCCTGCCTACTCGTGGCATCTCATGGAAGCGTGGCAGGTGGAACGCGGAAGAACAAGCAGCGAGAGACGTCCCCAAGTGCCAGCCGTGAGCGGAGTGGCGGCGGATGAGGAGACACGCAGCCCGGAGCGCAGGCTGTGGCCGGCCAGGCCGGGCCTGTGTCTGGGGGCACAGCCAGCCACAGGAAGCTCGGGAGGGCAGGAAATCACCCCGGCCTCGCTTGGCATGGACTGCCGTTGGCGTGGGCCAGGGCGAGAGGGGGCGGATGGGTTCGGGTTTATGCCGGAGGCAGGAAGGGACGGAGGAGAGCGGCGGTGAGGACAGGGGCTGGGCTCCGGACTGTGGCGGGACTGGCCCCCCTCGCCTCCGAGGACGGCTGTGCGCTGCCTGCTCCGCCCCCGCGGCAGCAGTGACGAGAGGACTTGCAGAGGACCAAGCTGACAAAGGGGCAGCAAGACTCCTGTGAAGAAACGCGAATGCTTCAGGGAACGCGTAAGAAAAGACCTAAATGCTTGGAAAGAAAGGGCGCGGGGGCGGGGGGGGGGGGGAGGCTCCTGACAGTGTAGTTGTTAGTTTCCTCAAGCTGACGAACAGATCTCAATAACTTTCTAATTAACATCACAACCCACTTATTTGACTCTTAAAATACGATTTGCAAAGCAGAAGTCTAGGGACGGCCAACGTACTCTCAAAACGGAGTATTCCGGGGGGCCTCGCTCCACGCTCATCGAGACAGACGGAGCTGATGCGGGGACAGACAACTGGCCAGTGAGACGGAACGGGGCGCCCGGAAGAAGAGATCCCACAAATAGAGGAGGGCCGATGTGCCCGGAGCAGCAGACCCGCAGTGGAAACGGACGGACGAGGCCGAGCGTGGGACGGCTGCTCGCCTCGCGAGGGGAGGGGCCTCGGCCCGTCCCTCGCTTCGCGCACAGACACACACTCCTGGTTGGTCGGCTCCGTAACTGAGAGGGAAACTCTTCAGAACAGAGAAGCATTATGCTTATGACTTTGGCGGGGAAGGATTTCTTAAGCAATCGACGTTACCGGGTTGACCATAAAAGACCGATCAGCTTGATCACGTTACTCTCACATCTGTTCTTCAAACGATGGAAACCAGAAAGACCACCTACGAGGCGGAGGAAGATCCCTAAGCGCCCACCGCCAGTTACGGGTTAGACCGTAACACGAAGTGACCTTGCCAGTAAGAAAAAGAGAACTAGGAGAGATAGGAGCATTTATCAGAAACGGAAACAGAAAATCTCAAGAGTGCGTGATCAGGTGATCTCTCAGTGACCAACGAAGACAAAGGACGCGCTGATATTTATTAATTGCCTGCCGTGTGCGGGGCGTTTTCCAGACTTTGTAACTTAATCGTCACAGTGCTGTGCACAGGCCCATTGTACAGACCGGGACAGGCTCCGGGCAAAGCAGTGGAGCGAGGCAGAGGGCAGGTCTGTTTTGTGTTTGCCTCTGGGCATCGCTCTCGGCACCTGCCTTGTCAGACAAGTCGCTCCTGCAGTGTGGGCGAGCGCCCGGGGCAGCACCGGTAACGACCTGGAGCCTTCCGGCGGGTTAGCCTGGAAGCGGGCCTTCAGCACAGAGAGGCAAAAACCAAGGTGCAGATATTGCAGGTACGACAGCAATCGTCTGATTCGGCACAAAGCCAGAGATGAAGTAGCCGGAGCTGGAACTCCCACGTCTGCCCTGCTCCGCGCGCGCCTCCCGCTCCGGGGTGCACGGCAGACCGGGAGTAGCAGCCGGGGACGGGGCTCAGAGGGCCGCTTTCCTGAAGCCTCGGACCCCCAGGGCTCCCTGTCCTTGGTCCTCGGCCTCATGTGCTGGCTAAACATTAACCTCTGCGGCTGGCCTGGGTCAGGAAGGCTCGGGAACTTGGGAACGCCCGTCCTCGCAGACCCCGGCAGCTTGGACCTCTCTCACACCCAAGCAGCCAGTCGCAGTCATCTGACCTGTTCCCAAGGGGCCTCGTTTCCACTTCCCAGACCCAGGAGGTCTCCCCTTGGCGCCAGCCCTGCACCGTGGGGAGCCACCTGGCAGAGGGCGTCCTGCCCTGTGGGTGGCCCCCACACCGAGCCTGCACGTCCCAGCTCTTCCTTCCCAAAGCCGCTGAGATGAGAGTTACTACACGGGAAACAAAACCATGGCAGGGATTTTGACAAATTTCTAGAGGGGCAAAAGCTGACGGACTTGTGCTGGGCCCCCAGGCGGGGCTGAGGAGGCGGCCGGGACCTGCACGGAGGTCTGCGGAGAGGTGGCCTCTGCGTCCCGCAGGCGACGGGCCCGGCCGTCGTCAGGAGCTGCCTGCGGCCCGGCCACGGCGTCGGCCTCGCGGTGGTCCGGCCCGGCCCACGGCCTGGCCCCACGCGGCGAGCCGCTCTGCCGTCCGTTTACGTGCGGGCCGGACGTGTGTGCGCGAGCCGGGCCGGTCGTGGACGGCGGCGGCTGTGCGGGGCTCCCGCACACAGCGCCCCGCGCCCCCAGCCCGTGAGGCCCGCGACCTCGCCCTCGGACTCCATGCCCCGAAGCGCCCGCGCTGCAGACACCGGCGGGCGGTGCCGCCCTGCAGAGGGCGCTGTGGGTCCCGCGGCCCCAGGGAGAGTTTCCTGCGGGGGCGGGGGGGGCGGGGGGTCGGTGAGGGGCAGAGAGGGGTGAGAGGTGGGGGGGGGTCGGGGGGTCGGGGCGGCGCGCCCTTTCTCTGCCCGTGTTCGGCTTGGCAAAGCTACCCCAGCGGAGAAGCCCCATGGCCAGGTCACGACCGAAGCCGGGTAACACCCGCCACCCTGGCGGACAGCCGGTGCGTCCAGACACCCCCCCCCCCAACCCCTCCTGCGCTTGGCACGAAGGAGGCTGAGCTCAGACGTGGGGGGGGGGGGTTCCCGAAGCACATGTGGCCCACGAGTCTCGCCAGGGCGGACCTTGACCCTGGTCAGCCGGGGCAGACCGGGGCAGAGCTTGCCCTGTGCCGTGAGTGGGGTTGCAGCTCCGTGTGCGCCTGCGGGCAGCTTAAGGAACAGCTTCCAAGGATGGCCGTTGTCAGGACGTCACCCAGGACAGACCCGGGAGAGGCCTCAGTCCCACCACGGACGCCGGACCTGCCTCTCGTGGGGAGTGCGTTCTTCGGAATGACTGCCCTGCTCACCTCGGTGACCCTGCGCTTGTAAGCAACCCAGCGCCCCGTCCCTTGAAGCCGAGGTCATTTTGAGCCCCACGCCGCGAAGCCGCGGGCCCCGTGTCCGTGGCTTAGTCCTTTCTTCTCTCTGCCCCTCCTCCCTGTTCTTCCAGGTTTAACGCCTTGAGTTTTCCTTTAACAAGCAAAGGATAAAACCTGTTGGGGAGGGAGGGGTTCTGTGAAGTGGAGGTGCAGGGCACAGAGGCGTGTTGGAAACGTCACCGAGATGGCAGCGCATTCAAACACGAAAGGCGCGGAGAGCGCACCGCTGTGCGGCCTGCCGCGGGGGGCGGTTCGCTCAGGGCCCGGGGCAGGACAGGCGGGAGGCGCCCCCCGCCCCCGGGGCGAGGGAGGGAGCGGTCGGGTGGACCGCAGCCCGCCAGCCCCGGGCCAGCCGTCCGTCCGCACCTGGCAGCCCCTTTCCTCACGTCCCCACCTCCCTCTCGCGGCGGTGGGGTGTATGGGGCTCACGGTCAGGCTGGAATGTTAGCGCACTGTCGCCCTGGGCACTGTGGACACCTAGGGTGGGACGCTTCTGTGCTGGGTGCTGGGTGGCTCCGGGAGCCCAGTGGTCTCCGGGTGTGACGCCCAAGAACGTCTCAGACACTGTCCCGCTTCCCAGGGCGGGGGCACCAAACCGCCCCCGACAGAGCATCGCTAACCTGGCGTGACCTCGTTATGCCCAGGTCACATCTGCCCGGCCAACAGCATTTTCTTCTGCTACCAGTGGGACAATTAAAGCGTTAAGAACCTGACTTTTCTATCAAACCAGACATTGGCAGTAGTAGCGAATTCTCGTTGGTGTGTAACTTCGGGGGCCGGGGCAGGCAGAGGGTACTCTACCCTTCGCACAGCCGTGAGTACTTTCATAACTAGACAAGTCACTTCTGATCATTTTGCTCATCGCTCAAAACACATTTTAAAAACCAGCAAAGTTCCGGTGTCGGCAGTGGGGTGAAGGCTGTGCCGTGAGAGCCCCGGGCCCCGGTGGCTTCTGGGGGGCGGGGCCCGCACCGCCCACCCGGGTGCTGGCAGGAGGCGCGGCAGGCCCATCCTCGTTGCGGGGCCTCTGCGCTGTGTGCCCCCAGCCCCGGGGGCCCCGCCGTCCCGCACTGCGCAGAGGTGGAGGGTCCGCGTGACGCGCCCCCGCGCCCCGCCCCACGCAGCGGCCTGCGGGCACGAGTCTCGCTCTCTCTCTCGTGAGAACGCTGAGCTCTGGCTGCTGTCCTTCCGCTAGGGTGGCCTGACTCAGAGTGGCGAGCTGTCCAAGACCCAGGACTCAGGTTCTGAGAACGAGTGACGGAAGAGTTCAAAAGGCCACAGGCGTGTCCCTGCCGGTGGGCAGGGCTGGCTTGGGCCGCTAACCCACAGTCCCTGCCTGGGGGTGGGGGAGGCAAGTGGTACATCAGGGTCCCCCAGGTGAGACCCTGGGCAGGCAGCGCCACACCACGTCCATTCGCTCACTCTTTCTGCCAGTTTCCTGTTAGACCGCAAAGCCCAGGCTCTCGCCACTGTCCCCCACGGCAGCAGACAAAACGCCAGTGGGCTCGGCAAGTGCGAGCTGTCGTCAGTCCCCAGAGGTGTCTGCTTCCCTCGGTGGTGACCGCGCGACCTCTGAAGCAGTGAGGTCCATGGCCCCCGAGGGGACAGGAGGCCAGCTCAGGGGATCCCGGCCCAGAGCTAAGCCTACACAGCCTGACGACACACGCCCTCGGCCGGGCCACCTCGTTTCCAACCAGTGCACGAAAGCGTGCTGTTACTGTTCTAAGTAATTCCCCAAGGTTTTTAGTGGCTGACCACTTGGAGTGTTTCAAAATATAGAAAAGGAAACCACACACGATAGAAAATGTAGAATGCTGGATTAATGTTTATTTCGAATTACAAGAAACAGAACATCAGTCCCTTATTTGTACAAAAATACCTGAAAGTATACAATTAGGATTATGAGCCAAAAAAGCTATGTACAGAGAGGAGCAAAGCACATGGAATAAAGGTTTTGTCTCTCAGGTGATCGAACACCTTCTGCATTCCCTGAAAATGTTTACACGTCAGGCCACGAATGGTCACCGCGGCTCGAGCTGGGCCAGCGGGCTACCGAGAGCAAGCGGCGCTCCCGGCACGTGTGTCGGTGGGTCAAACCGTCAGGTGTTATAGTGCAGAACAGAGAAGACAAAACTTATAGACTGAGGCACATATTTCTTCAAAGTTTAGCAAACAATAACAAAACTTTCTGGAACACTATAAGACGTAAGGTAGCAGAGCTTGGCTACAAAAGGCTCTGACACCCGAAGCATTTGGCGGTTCCCTTCCCAACTGAGTCCAGGTTGCTACGTGGAGCTTTCATTTAGCAAAGAAAATCATAGGCAGAGATATAAGGTCAACAGGCTCCAAAATGACCCTGAGCTGTCCCGTTTACATTCATGTCATTAAAATACAAAAATAAAAGTCAAATGTCCTTCGGCCCCTGGCGGGCGGGGCCGGGCACCTGCCTTCTGGAGGGACGGGCTATTCGGTGATGGTGGCGCACCTGGCCACTGGGCGCGGGGCGAGGCCGTGTGGAGTCCACACTCGCCAACACCCACTGCGGCCGGGAAGGTACGAAAGACTATGTCATAAGAGCTACATGCAAAACTAAGTCAGAGCCAAGCTTTTGTTCTCCGTTAAATAAAATGCGTATATAAATATGAAATTCTGCAGATACTATCTGGCTACTGGATGAGGCGTGAGGTCTCATCTCACTGGGGAGACCGGTCTGTGTAAACAGGAGAGTTTTGTTGTGTGTGTGTGTGTGTGTGTGTGTGTGTGTGTGTGTATTACGGTTTTTACTTCCAACCAGTGAAGAGAACAATGTGTGAGTGTCACTGAAGAGTCAGTCCCTCAGGGGACGTTCGGTGGCAGCATGCTGCCAGGTAGGACTCAAGACTCACCTGTCAATGGCTTGAAAGACGAGCTGGCTACAAAAGGAAAAAAAACACAGTTGAGCGTTTATGGTTAAAAACACGACTAACTAAAAATTCTTCATTTGCATATGTAGACATTTCATGGAAAACAACTAGTGTCGCCTGTAAACTACGATATTTCTAAGCTAGGGACCGACTCGCGAGGGTCGGTGCCACCCCGAAGCCCATCGGTCCGTGTGGATGTGCGCGTTTCTGGGGCGCCCGCCGGGGGCTGGCGTGGGGCGGCGCGCTCGGGGGGGGCCCGGCAGGTGCCGGGTCAGCTCCATGGGGAGAGGGAACGCACTTATCACCACAGCAGTCCGCATGCTTGCCAGAGACCGAGGGTAAATAGCGGGCCACTCCTGGGCCCGGTGACTCGGCTCTGGGTGGGGCGGCGGGCACGGGGAGCAGTCAAGCCACTGGGGGTCGTGGCCGCTGGGGCAGGGCGTGGCGTCCTGCCCATAAAGCTCTTCAGCGTCCGCAGCTGTGAGGTACGAGCCAGCAGAGGCGCCCGCGGCCGCCTTGTGTCGCTGGCTCACGGGGTTTCAGCAGGACGGGGTCGTCGCACGCAGACCTCGGTGCGGCCGACTTGCCATCCGACGCTTCCATCCGGGCTGTCAGCGCGAAACCCACGGGCCACGGCCGGAGGCTGGGCGCGCGCCGCCTTCTCATCGGGCGCTTTCGTCTTCGAGGGGCGAGGACTGCGGAGGCACGGGCACCGCCGCAGGCCGCGAGGCAGCGGTGGCTCTGAACGGGCGGCGAGGCCCGCGGTGGACAGCCAGCCGGGCGGGGCGCCCGCCGCCGGCAGGCCAGGGCACCAGGCGCGTCTCGAGACGGCTGGCCTGCCTGCGACGGCGCCACACAGCCCTGCCGTGGGCTGGGGGGGTGGGGGGTGGCAAGCTTTCTAGAGAAAGGGGGGCCCCAGGGGGTGGGCAACGCGACATGCCGACCGCACGGACACCGGCGCGTGGAGCAGTGACTGGCAGGCCGTAGCCGCCGCAGGCCCACGACGCGCGCCCAGGGCTGACCACGGGTGACACCGTGTGGTTTTAAAGACAGCTTTTCAAGTATACTGGGAAAGGCGAGGGTGTTCATTATTTGGAAGCTGAATCCACCTGTGGCAACCGGCAGAGGGCGGGCGCCCCCCATCGCCGGCGGCCACGCCCCGTCTGCAAAGGCCGCCCCGACCCGCCGCCCGTTCATTCTCGTTCTCGAGGCCGTCCACCTGGTGTCTGCACCGGGAAGCCGCGCCCACTGCCCCCGGGCGCGGAAGACAAAGGGGCGCAGAAAGGGATCGGCATGGAAAAGTAAACACGCTGGGTCTCAGGTCAGGGGTGTCCAGGGCGAGAGCTCATTTCCAATGCTCTGCTCTGGGCCCTGGGCAGCCCAGCCAAGCCGATAGTTCCAGTTAAGCCTCGAATCCAAGCCTCATCTCCGCGCCTGCCGGGGTGGCCGGCTCAAAAGGGGGTCCCGCCGGACCCTCTCCAAGACTCTCTGCATTCGCCGGGGTGGCCGGCACAGAAGGGCGTCCCGCCGGACCCTCTCCAAGACTCTCTGCATTCGCCGGGGTGGCCGGCTGAGAAGGGGGTCCTGCCGGACCCTCTCCAAGACTCTCTGCATTCGCCGGGGTGGCCGGCTCAGAAGGGGGTCCCGCCGGACCCTCTCCAAGACTCTCTGCATTCGCCGGGGTGGCCGGCTGAGAAGGGGGTCCCGCCGGACCCTCTCCAAGACTCTCTGCATTCGCCGGGGTGGCCGGCTCAGAAGGGGGTCCCGCCGGACCCTCTCCAAGACTCTCTGCATTCGCCGGGGTGGCCGGCTCAGAAGGGGATCCCGCCGGACCCTCTCCAAGACTCTCTGCATTCGCCGGGGTGGCCGGCACAGAAGGGGGTCCCGCCGGACCCTCTCCAAGACTCTCTGCATTCGCCGGGGTGGCCGGCTCAGAAGGGGGTCCCGCCGGACCCTCTCCAAGACTCTCTGCATTCGCCGGGGTGGCCGGCTGAGAAGGGGATCCCGCCGGACCCTCTCCAAGACTCTCTATGCCTGCCAGGGTGGCCGGCTCAGAAGGGGGTCCCGCCGGACCCTCTCCAAGACTCTCTGCATTCGCCGGGGTGGCCGGCTCAGAAGGGGGTCCCGCCGGACCCTCTCCAAGACTCTCTGCATTCGCCGGGGTGGCCGGCTGAGAAGGGGATCCCGCCGGACCCTCTCCAAGACTCTCTATGCCTGCCAGGGTGGCCGGCACAGAAGGGGGTCCCGCCGGACCCTCTCCAAGACTCTCTGCATTCGCCGGGGTGGCCGGCTCAGAAGGGGGTCCCGCCGGACCCTCTCCAAGACTCTCTGCATTCGCCGGGGTGGCCGGCTCAGAAGGGGGTCCCGCCGGACCCTCTCCAAGACTCTCTGCATTCCCTGGGGTGGCCGGCTCAGAAGGGGGTCCCGCCGGACCCTCTCCAAGACTCTCTGCATTCGCCGGGGTGGCCGGCTCAGAAGGGGGTCCCGCCGGACCCTCTCCAAGACTCTCTGCATTCGCCGGGGTGGCCGGCTCAGAAGGGGATCCCGCCGGACCCTCTCCAAGACTCTCTACGCCTGCCGGGGTGGCCGGCTCAGAAGGGGGTCCCGCCGGACCCTCTCCAAGACTCTCTGCATTCGCCGGGGTGGCCGGCTCAGAAGGGGGTCCCGCCGGACCCTCTCCAAGACTCTCTACGCCTGCCGGGGTGGCCGGCACAGAAGGGGGTCCCGCCGGACCCTCTCCAAGACTCTCTGCATTCGCCGGGGTGGCCGGCACAGAAGGGGGTCCCGCCGGACCCTCTCCAAGACTCTCTGCATTCACCAGGGTGGCCGGCTGAGAAGGGGGTCCCGCCGGACCCTCTCCAAGACTCTCTGCACCCGCCGGGGTGGTGGGCACAGAAAGAGGTCCCACTGGACCTGCAGCCACAAATCACCATCAAACCCCATGAACTAGCCCCTCATTTAGGTGGCATTGAAAAACTGGTCCCGCTCCCAAGGATCGGCGTTGACGCGAGCCCGCGACAACGCACTGCCCGCCCCCCGCCCCCCGCCCCCCGCCCCCTCCCCAAGTCGGCCCCTCCGGGCGTCAGCGAGGCGCGCGCTGAGGTCACAAGGCCACGCGGATGCAGTGGTGCTTGAGCTTGCAGGGAAGGACGCCCTTGTTCAGCTGGTAGAAGTCGACGAGCTGGATCAGGTCAGAGAAGCGGGTGTTCCCGTCGTCCAGGCTAAAGTACACCTGGCCGTCCTCCTCGAACTAAGAGACACAAGCGCACCGGCCAGGTTAAAGGCCACAGCTCGGGACGGAGCCGGCTGCGGCGTGGACTCTGAGGAGCACGCGAGGAGGCGGGCGAGGAGGGGGGCCGGGGGTCGGAGTGGGCGGGAAGTGGCCCCGGGCCTCGGGCCCAGCAGCACGGCTGGCTCCCTGCCCCTGCGGTGACGGGTCAGGCTGCCGACAGGCATGTCCCACGCCGGTGTGTCTGGGACTGTGCGGGGCAGAGGCTGTTTCCTGGTCCCAGGACCAAGCAGGTGGGGTGGCGGGAAAGGACAATTCCCGCGGGGCCCCTCGGCCGGCGGTCCGCAGCCCTCTCGCACTGCCCGGGACCATCACGGCCCCAGTCAGACGGCTCCTCAGGTGCACGTGGCCCACGTGCTGGCCCTGGGCCGCCCGCTCACGGGGCCCCGAGGCGCCCCCTTGCTCGCCCTCCCTGGCTGCCGTGTGGGCCGCCGCTCTGGGCCGCATGGGCGTGCAGGGCCTCAGCACCGGGCCCCGTTTTCCCACGACATTTCTATGGAAACACCACCCCCATTCCCAAAGAACAAAGTTCTTTCTCTTTCAAGGAACTCTGCACAGTGTCTCACCCGTGAGCGCGGAACTGAACGCTATTTCATGATCGACAGTCTGGGCAGTTTACAGCTTGGCAGCTGCGTTCAGAATAAAGCCGGAAAGCGAAGGGAACGAGGGTGCCTATGAAGACGTCAGTACTCACAGGTAAGATCTGGAAATTCTTGATTTTCTGGTGATGGCACAGGGTGAGCACGAAGGCCTTTGGATTGCTCTGGCTGTCGCGGAGGAGGAAGAGCCTGGCCGGGGGCGAGGGGACAATGGCTGTTAACGTTCAGAAACCCAGACCCTACACACAGATGTGCATGCGTGCACGTTTGCACACGTGAGCCAACGCACACACGCGTGCACACACACGCCCCTCCCCGTCAGGTAAGACAGGCTTGGAGCCGTGATGGCTCAGGATGCCGTGGCACCCAGGTGGCCTCTGGTGCCAATGACACCCTGCACGCCCAGACGGCAGCTTCTACATGTCACCCTTTGTTGAAAGGGGCCGGGGCTCCTTGACGATGGTTCGGCAGCCCCACAGGGCCAGGCGGGGAAAATGCAAGACGCAGCTAGAACGTTCTGTTCAAGAAAGGAAGGACTCGCTGAGAAAATGATGGCCTGGGAGGCAGCCTGGCCGAATCTGGGCGTCGAAGTAAGTGACAGAGGAATGGGGCAGAAGAGCGAGAGAGTCCGGTGGGCCCACACCAGCGTCGCCAACAGCTGAGCACGCAGTGAACGGAGCAGAAGCCCAGCTTCGCAGAGGAGGAGCGACACGTGAGCGACCACCGTGGGTCGCCGCTGGCCGAGACCTGCGACGGACGCCAAACCAGCAGGTGGCCTTCTGATGACAGACGGCCTCAAAGCGCGGCCCCGTGCGCCACACGGGGAAGGAGCAGCTGCAGAGCTGCGACCGGGCCAGCGCGACCTCCGCGGGGCCTCACGCTGCCGCCGGGAGCGGGACGGCCCTCCAGCACCTGCGCGCACGCTCCGGACGGCACCGCCGGCCACTCCGGCCAGAACCACGGGGCCCGGCCGGAGCGTGAGCCAGCCGCCTCGCCCGACCGTGGCCCGTCCTAGCACTGGCTTCTGCTCCTGACGAGCGCCCACGGGAGACAAAGGAAGGCTAAGGAAACGCACTGGCATAGGAGAGGCTTTAGGATTAAGAAGCTTTTTTTCTTGCAAAAAAAAAAAACCAAAAAACAAACAAAACTTAACTGGGACTGCCGGGAAAAGTGGCTGTGTGCATCAGGTGACAGAGCTGCATTTGTGTTAACGACCCAGTTTCGTAACATGTTGTGTTTAAATAAGGAAAAGTTCTTGTTTTCAGAAATTGTAACGGAGATAATTAGGATTGAAGGGGCATCATGCCACAACTCATTCCCATATGGTTCAGACAAAAGAGAGGGAGCAGGCGGGAGAGAGAGGGAGGGCGGGAGGAAGGAAGGGGGCGGGGAGAGGGCCACGGAGCCTGCGATGGGCACGGCTGTGGTAACTGGGCAGAAAGTACGTGAGAACTACTTGTCTGGCCACTTTTCTGCAACTTAAAATGACTTCAAAATAAAATAGATTTAAAAAGTCGAAACAGCACAAAGACGCATAAGTCACTGCTTTCACAGGGACACGTGGAGTGAGCTGGGGGACAGACGGCTCCACGTGGAAAGGAGAAGCCCCAACACCCCAGCCCAGTGGCAGAGAGGCAGGCTGGGGGGCACCAGAAGCCCCGACACGGAAGCAGCCGCACGGTCGGCTTCTCGATGAGAACGATGAAATGAAAAGCAGTCAAATGAGACCGAAAAATCCTGTGCGAAAAAGATTTAAAAAAAAAAAAAAAGCAAGCAGCTTTATGTATTTCACCGCAGGCCTTCTCAGAGCCTTTAGGGTGGGACTCCCCACCAGGACTGCCTCTGGGACCCCAGGTTTTCAGGTCTCACCTGGGCTCATGGGCCTACCTTTCAGGACATGTTGGAGACCCCCCAGCTAGGACGCACAGGGCTCGGCTGAGGCGGGGGCCCGCGGGCTCCATGTGGCCGGAGCCCCCTGCAGCAGCCAGGGCGGGAGGCCCGGGCCCTGACCTCCCTGCCTCACTGAACTGCTTCCTCTTCCCGAGTCACTTCATTCTAAATGTGCTGCCGCTACGAGCAGCCCAGGGGCCTGCAGGGCTCTGAGGCGGCCCGGAGGGAAAGCTGGGCCGCCCCTTTCTCATTTCATCTGTCCCCTTCATTAACTCCGGACGGAGGAGCAGACACAGACGCCGCCCTGTCTGCCCTGCAGTCCGGGGGCGCGACCCCGGGAAATGAGGGCGCGACCCCGGAGGCTGGGGTTTTACGGCCCCCTGATGGTTTTACGTCTGGAATGTGGGCTGACCGGGAGCCGGCCGGCTTCCGGCCCGGCCCTCGGGGGCAGCACGACGGGCCTGGCTCTCCGGCTCGGCTTTGTCATCTGCGATGCCTCTGGAAGGCGGTGGCTGTCACGCGGAAGGCAATCCCGAGGGGACACAGCCGGGGGTGGGGGGCGGGCAGCGAGGCCGCACCGGGAGCCAGGGACGGCGAGCTCCTTCCCGGAGGGCCGGAGCTGCCCAGGCCGGCGGTCAGGGAGACGAGCCAGCGGAGCGGCCGGCGCCAGGGCGGGCGCCGACCAGTGTGGCCACGCAGCTCACGCTCCGGCTCAGCGTGCACGCACGGCCGCCCGCCTGGGCCTGCCCGCTCGGCGCTCCGACGGCGAGGGAGGTGCGGGCAGGAGAGCGGGCGGCCCCGGGGCCTCAGCCGCGCCGCCGGCAGGGCCGGGATGCGGCCGGGACGCGGCGCAGGGGCAGCCTGGGTGTGGCGCCGCCTGCTCCGGGTGAGCGCCGTGGCTCTCCCGGGACCCTGTCGACCCGACGGCAGCCTCTCCCTGCCGGGTGCGGGGGCGCGGGGCACACACCCAGGTCTGGACGAGGCCGTCCCAGCCCACCCCACGGCAGTGCCGCGCCCCCTCTGGGTCCTGCTGCGTGCGCCCTGGGAGTGGCCCCCGTGCCCGGCCTCTCATATTTTAGAGATGTGCACTGAAACGTATTTACTGGTAAAAATTTAGGATTTCTGGGATTTCCTTTAGAATACTCCAGAAGAATGGAGGGGGGGGGCAGATGGGGGGGGAGGGGACGGCCAGAACGAGGCCGCCGCCCGCCGAGGCTGCGCGAGGACTGACTGGGCCACACTGTCGTCCCTCAGGTGCGTTCCTGCATTTCCAGAACAAAACTGTGCAAGGCGAAGGACCGGATGATTGTTCTTTGCGCCTGGCCGCTGACCCTGTGGGAGCGGCCAGCTCCGGCGAGCAGATGGGCCAGGGCCTCTGAGCGGCCCGCCGCGGAGCAAGACAGAGTGTGGCCCCCTCTACGCACCCGCGGGGACGCGAGCTGCTCTCCGCAGGGGCCGCCTGCTGCCGGGACTGTGCATCCAGCACGGGCTGCGCCCACGGCCCCGGCCAGTCCTCCCACGGCGCTGTGCACGCGGCCCGGCTGTGACTGCGGGGGTGCCAGCCTGCAGAACTGTCTGCGCACTGGGGTTTGCCTGCTGTTGACCGAGAACCCCGAGAGGGCCTCGCGGTAAGTGACCCCAGGCTAGCCCACTGGAAACACGCCCCGTCACGAGGGACACGGGACATGCGAGGGAAGCCACTGCCGCCCCCGCGGACCCGGCCCAGGGGAGCAGAGCCGCTGGGGCACCCCGGCGTGAGGAAAACGGCTTTGCCCTTTCAAGCCAGAGAGGTCCAGGGTGGTTCTCAGCAAAAGCTGATTTACTGCATAAATCAACAGGTGTAGCAGAAACATTCTGTCCCTTTGCCCATGACCTTATTAGAGAAAACTTGCTTGTGTTGACAGTTCGGCTTCGACAGAAACGGAGGGTGACGCTGGAAAGTGCGGGCAGCGCCCCCCGCCCCCGCACGCTCTCCCCCCCACGCTCTGGTGGCCCGGCCCATAACACTCGTCCCTCTCCTCTAATGAGGACCTGACTGCTGCCCACCGCCCCAGGCCCGCGCGGCGCCGACCAGACCCCCCGGGGCCTTACCCGTCCACCAGCCCTTGCTGCTTGATGATCCGGTGGGACTCCTCCCTGGAGATCTTGCCGTGAAACCACTGCTGGGTGCGGTGGATCACTGCGGGGGAGGGAGGGGGCGGTGCTGGGTCCCGGCCCTGCGGCTAACTCGCGCTGCGGCCCGGCCTTGTCCCCCCGCCCCCGGCGCACGCTGGGCCCCTGGCCTCCGGAGCGGCCGCCCTCTCCAAACGCCCCAAGCACTGCGTTTACCTGAGCTGAGGTTAGAAGGGTGCAGGGGGCTCTGGCTGCCCAGGGCAGTCATCCGTGTGCTTCGCTTCTGCTCAGAAATACAGGTAAATGGTTAGTGGGTGCGGAGGAGGAGCACCCAGGAGCACCCACAGGCGTCCTGGGGCAGGACGCCTGGGGCGAGGGCACTGGCCAGTGGAGCAAGGAGCACCCTGAGTGCCCCCTAAGGCCCCATGCTGGGGGCAGACTCGCTTCACACGCAGCAGGTGCTGGGAACGGGGCACATCCGAGCAGGAGGGCACGGTGCCTCCCACACCGGGCGTGGCCTAAACGTTCTGGGCTCGGAGGCCCCAGGTGTGGAGCGGGGGGTGGGGCTGCTTTCCGGTCCCTCTGCAGCCGAGTTCTGGGTGCGCCCTGGGCCAGAGCTGCAGGCTTTACACACTGTCTTCGGCGCTCAGGAAAGCGTGGCACCTGGGCGATACGCTCCCGCCTGGAGGTTGGGGACTGGATCCTTGCAAAGCGACCACTCAAGGCCACAGGGCGAGGTGGTAGGCACCTCGGGGACCCGCTGGGGTGCGGGCTGCGAGCTCTCTGCGGACCAACAGCACCTCAGCAGGAGGTCTGCACGGGCCAGAGACCCCGCCCCCCTCTGGGTCCTCACTCAGACACCCTGGGGACCTGGGGACCGGAGGCTGTGGGGCGTGGCCAGGCACTCACGGGGGGCCCCGCAGTGCCAACCACCTACCCGTGGAGACCTCAATGCCACCTCCCCTCCCAACACTCGCCCCCCCACCCGCAAAGCCACTCTCCTGCAGGCCACCCCTGGGGGTGTCACCAGCAGGGGACAGCGAGGCCGGCCGCGGCTCACCCTCCAGGCATGCCCCTCCTCCAGGGCTGCGCTCTGGGCTTCCGCTGGGTTCTCGATCACTCTTCCGGTTTGCCCAGAGAAGTCCATGGCCACCAGGGAGTTCTCAGACACACTGCGCTGGAAGGACAGAGCCACGAGCGTGTGAAACCAAGTGACCAAGCCGCGGCGGCTGCTGGCCACCTCGGCGCGAAACGCAAGGCCTTTCTGTGCAGAACCTGACACGGAATGGCCGCTGGAGGACCTGCGAGGTTGCCTTTTGAGAGGACATTTCAGCACCTCAGGAGGTACGGCACATGCTGAGAACCCTGAAAACCCACTAGTGACCTCAGCTCTCGGCAGCAAAGGGCTGTCTGCGGGGCCCCTGGCACTGGAGCCCACGGAGGAAAAGGATGGGGCGGGAGGAGTTGCGGCTGCAGCAGGTCCGCGCATGCGCCTCCGCCCCCCAGGGGGGCACGGGTGGGCGGCAGAGGGCTGTGCTCCCAGCAGTCCCCTGTGCGGACCACAGAAGCCAGCCCGCGGGATGCGGGATGCTGCGGGACTTGCCGGCTCGCTTCTCCTGGCCCCCTCCCCCGACACGGGCCCTCGGGGGCGGCAGGCGCGGACGTGGGCGCTGGCTGGGGGGCGGCCCACTTACCGTCGGGGAGAAGGACGAAAACGCAGCCCTCCTCTGCAGCGGGACCTGGAAGCTCTGGTACAGCAGCGGTCCGTACTGCGGGCGAGAGCAGGGGTCAGCCCGGCCAGCCCCCCGCGCCCCGCGCCGACGCGGACTCCACGCGCGGAGCAGAAACGAAAATAAAACCCCGCGGACGCAGAGAGCTTTGTGGGTCCCCGCGGCTCTGCCGCCCACGGCGCCCCGGCGCTGGTCGGAGCGGACGGCGAACACAATGCCCCCTTCCTCCTCGGGTGCAGCTCGCGCCGGGCCCTCATCCCTGGCAGCACACCCACTTTCCCAGGGGAGCCCGGAGAGCTGGCCCGTGGTTTTCATAGCTGCAGAGTCCCCCCGTGAACGGGCATCGCGTGAGGCATCTACCAGCCCCACTGGCGGGCACTCGGGTCAAATCTGGCTTCTGAGGGCGCATCCCGCGCGCGTGTGCGAGCGGGGCTTCCTCCTACGAAACGAACGCTTCGCTTCTGGTCCCCTTTTGTTTTGTCAGTGGCAGAAACGGGGCAGAGTGACGCGGGACGCCTGTCCTCCTGGCTCAGGCTCCCGGCACCTCCGAGGGGCGTCCTCGGCCTCCCGCTCGCCCCGTTAGGTGGCTCCCCGAGTCTCAGAGCAGCTGGAAGCCTCCCCACGGGCCAGGGTTGCAGTAACAAGTTTCTGAGGCCATTGCCCGTGTCGGCCACAGGTGTCCTCTCGACCCCCGGACCGCGGCCGGTCGGTCTGGGTGGGCTAACTTGCAGTCTGCGTGGGCTTTACAAGCACCCGCGCGACGTCCGCCGGGAAGCGCGCCGCGCCTGCACGTGCAGGTCCCGTGCATGGATCACCCCCCCCCCCCCGCCCCCGGAACTTAGCCGGGACGCACACTCCGCCCCGCGGCCCTGCGGAGAGTCGCGCGCCCCCGCACGTGTCCCTCACGGCCCTGCGCTTCGGGGAGCCGGGCTGCTCATGGCTGCTCTGAAGCGACCCTCCTGAGGAGCGCTGCGCCCGTCCGGCCCGCGCCTTGCTGCTCCTGGCCCTCTAGCCCCGGCGCCCAGCCCCGGGGGGCACCTGGCGATGTCTAGAGACGTGTGTGGTTGTCTCAGCCGCTGGGGGTGCTGTGGCATCCAGGGGGGACGCCGACAAGGCTGAGTGTCCTACAATGCACGGGCGGCCCACGCGGCCCCACATGTCAGCCGTGCCCAAGCCAGCACGGGCTGGGCCCCGCCTCCCGCAAAGCCCGTGAGAAGCTCCTGGCACCCCGACCGACGCGTGACTTCGCCCGGCAAGCCGCACGCGGGCGGGCGCGGCAGAGGGCCGGGTGCGGCCGTGGTACCTTGAGCAGCCGGAAGGCGGTCAGCCAGCAGGAGCGGCCCTGCTCGTCCTCCGCGCACAGCAGCCGCAGCCCCTTCGCCTCGTGTGTGACTTTGTTTGGCTAGAGGTAAAGGAAGCCCCGGTGAGCCGGGCCCAGCGAACCTGGCGTCCCCGCAGAGCGGAGCCCCACACGTGCCGGACGGCGCCGGCATCCCCACAGGCCAGCAGGTGTCCCCGTCGGCATCTTCATTCCTGGGCCTGCTCCTGGGCTGCGCTCTCAGCCGCCCTCCACTGGGGGGCTCAGCGCTCACGGATGGAACGCCAGCCAGGGCAGGACAATGTGGTGGGCGTGACGGGGCGGGGCCTGAGGAGGCGGCTGGAGGTGGGGCCCTGGCGGGGCGGGGCGGGGGGGGGGGAGGAGCTGGCGAGGGAGGGGCCCCAGCCCGGGCTGGGGAGGGCCCCCGACGTCCCTAGGAGGGCCCTACACAGGGCTCAGTGTGACACCAACGTCATCGTCACCGGAGAGAAGGGGGACTGTGGCAGGCCAGCAGCCCACGGGTCAGGGGTCACCACAAGCAGAGGGCGGGGACCCCACCCACAGCAAGCTTGTCTGGGGTGGGGAGAACTGGGGGCGGGGGGGGGGGGGGCGGGGAGAGGGGGTGGGCCGCTGGGCTGGGCCTCTGCCTGAGCCCTCTGACCTCAGAGGCGGGGCAATGCTGGGCAGACGCCAACCCAGCTCCCTGCCTTGGGAGCCTGAAGGGGGAGTGAGGGGCAGGAGTGACCACCCTGCCTGCAGCCCAGGCTGCAGGATCAGCAGGGAGGCACCGCCTGGGCCGTGTGTGTGGGGGGGAGGGGCGCCTGGCTCCACCTCCAGCCCCTCCCGCGGCCACGGGGCCTCCCTGCACCTCAGCTGTAGGCTGCTTCCGAGGGGCCCCGTTACCCTGTTACCTGCAGACCCACAAGATTCAGGGCGGTGTCAGGACTGGACGTGCTCCTGCTCCCTGCGCCCCCCTTGGTGGGCGGAGCAATGGCTCGAAAGGGAGACCAAGGAGCACGCTACTCACAGAGGGCGGATGGGGGACACTCAGGAAGAGGACGGAGGCAAAACCCTTAGCAGGACATGGCGGGGTGGGGGCGGGGGCCCCGCAAATCTTACCTACTACAGCGGTGAGCGACGTCAGCACAACCCCGCACACCCTGGGGGTGGGGGGAGCCGGCCCTGCCCATAGGTGTGTGTGCGCGCTTACGTATGCATGTCTGTGTGTGCGTACATGTGTACACATGTGTTCATGTGTGTGGGCATGTCTCTGTGTCCATGAGTGTATGTGTATATGTGCCCACACATGTAGAAACACACATGTGCCTATATGAGTAAATATGTGATCATGTGCCCCACTCACATCCACACGGAGGGACAGCAGTGCTGGGGTCACTCTTATCCCAGTGACCAGAAGCCCACATAGAAGGCGGCGGCTCACCCGCACCCTGGAGGCCACCCAACGCGCTGGGGGGAGGCTCCCCCCTCCCGGGCTCAGGCCACAGCCCAGCTCCAGGGGCCAGTGCCGTAGCCTAGGCCACCGAGGCCCTGGACAGCTGTTACCATCCTGCTTTCCTCTGGACGTCTGAGCTACTCAGGGACTGACACATCGTAAGGACACAAAGAGTATTTTTACATGAATGAATACAGCCAGTGTGAAACTATGTTTCTGTTTAAAAAAGGCAACAGCCGAGAGAAGGGTTTACTGTTTGAATTCCAAAGGCTCTGGCGGTATGTGAGCTGTGAGCGTTGGCGGGCAGGGTGCACACGGGGCTGGGGGGGGTGCGCGTACCTTAAGGCAGAGGCCGAATTCCGTGGGTGCGCTGTACTGCTTCTTGCCAGAAAGCAGGGAGAAGACGCTGCAGTCCTCCAGGTCAGCCAGCAGCTGCAGGTGTCTGGGCTCCTGCAAAACAAAAAGGCCATCGGTGACTGGTGACTGGGAGCACTCCCGCACAGCCAGAGGAGCACGTGCGCGCTCGCCCGGGGAGCCGCGCGGGCTCTCGGCGCACCTCCCCCGCCGGTCTGCAGCTCACAGCCGCTGCGTGGTGAGCGCTGAGTGAAGACCGGACTCTCCTGACCCGCCAGAAAGTGGCCTCCCTTTGTCAGGCAGGAGACCACCGGGATGGGTCCTACGCTCTGCCACGTAGGAGCCCCGAATCCAAAAATTCTACGTGAAAATGGAAGAAAATCTGGACTCGGAGGGTCACAGTGAAGAGCACAAGCTCAGAAAGCAGGACCCGTACCGACCTAGCCGCGCTGTGTGCTCAGAGCCCGAGCGTGCCCGCGCCTTGCTCGCCGAGGGCTGGTCCCTCCCTTCTCCTCCACTCCCCAGTCCAGCTCTGCCTCCTGCTGCAGGCTGCAGGCGTCTCAGAGGGCGTGAGTCAGCCGCAGAGAAGAGCTGGGCGGTTGGGAGCGTTCCCTGCAGGCCCTGCGTCAGGCGGGAGGGCTCCCCCGTGCAGAGGCCCCGGCCCCCGCCCACACCCTCCTCTCTGGCTCACGTCCTCGGCAGCTGCACTGAATCAGCCCGGCGCTCACTCGCAGCCCCGCCTGGGGTCACCCCCGCTCCCCCCTCCTCCTCCAGGCAACAGCAGAAGAGCTTTCAGCTCTCAGCGGCAAAGGCATGGCCACGGTCAGCTGGGCACTGTTCCAGCTGCGGGGCGCACATGGCCAGGACGGAGAGTCGGTGAGAGGAGCGGAGACTCTGTGGGGCCTGCCGCTGTGCTCCAGGGCTCCTCGCCTCCCCCACTGGGAGGGCACAGACCGATGTCGTCCACAAAACCTCTACAGCAGCCCGGAGTGGATGCCAGGGGTGGCTGTGATCCGGCTCCTCGTCCCCTCGCCCGAGGCCCAGGGCGGAGGGCTGACGTGGCCTGGGGCTTCCTGGGTCCCAGGTATCCCCTGGGGTGCCAGGCAGACCCGCAGGCAGGTGACTCCCAGTGTAGGCGCTACACAGTTAGCCCAACGAGTTGTCCCGAGCTTGGAGGAGTCTGAGGCGTGCTGCACCGTGTGGCACCCTGCACCCCTGCGTGTGTGTGGCCACGCGGGGGCTGCTCACCCACCTTCGAGGATCCCTTAGTGGAGCAGTAAAGGCCTGATCTCCGCAGACACATGTAGAGCTTCTTCCAGGACTTGCGGCCCAGCTCCTTGACGTGCAGGAAGCCCTGCACCTCGGGGCAGCTGCTGGTGTTCAGGAAGGTCTGTGGGGGGGGGGGGGACGGTCAGACACACGGAAGCATCGCTGACCGACGCTCCGGCATGTTCCTGAACTACCAAACACTCTTCTTTTGGTCAAGCTGAGAGTTTTCAAACAATACGCTTCCTTTCAAAAGCCTTAAAAATCCCCTCTACACTGGTGTTGTGCAGAATGTAATCGGTGCATAAACACGGACAAGCAAATGGACCTCCCCAGCCCCGCCGACGAGCACGAAGCTCCACGTTTCCCTGTAGGCCGGCACGATTAAGCGTCCTGCCCTTCCTTCTATTTTCCATAAAATGCCCTGTCTGATCAGGGGTGGGGGGAGGAAGCGCCAGGAGCCCCTGACGGGAGCAGGCGGCCTGCGGGCACGTTCCCGTGCGCCCTCCCCGGGGAACGTGTGCAGACGGTGTCTGCCTGCCCACGCACGCCTGTCGGAATGGCCTATGACAGCCCCTGTCCCAGCTGCCTACTCCCAGGGGCCGCCCGAGGGGGCACGGCGGGTCCTCCCGCAGGTGGGTGGCCAGCTGGACAGAGACCTGGGACACCTGGGCCAGCTTTCGGGAGTCTCAAGGGATCCCTGTGCTGCCCCCCCACCCAGCCTTTAGCTGATCCGCCGTCACCGTGCAGGACCTGGGGGAGCTATCGGTCACCCCCAGCCCCTGCCGGGCACCGCGGGCCGCAGGCTCGGGGCAGGCCACAGCACGGAGCTCTGGGGCCCCGTCTCGCGGGCAGAGGCGCCTCTGGGCCCTGACCACGGGGGAGAGAGCGCCCCCGGGCGGAGTCTGTGGGCACCGAGTGTCAGCAGCTTCTCTCACACCTGGTGCCAGGCGCGCCTGTTTCGCTCCCCCTTAACCTGCTGTGAGGAGACACGTGTCTGGGGGCGCAGCGGGCCTGTGCCCCATCCGCGCCCCGCTTCCTAGGAACAGCAGGGCTCCGCCGTAAGTGTGCTCGGCCTGTGCGCCCAGCCCTGGACGGGGGGTGGGCCGAGGCCTCAGGAAGCACAGGGACAGTTAAGGCGCTGTCCTCGCCCTCGCCCGCGCTCCGAGGGGAGCCGGGGGGCCCGCGGCCTCTCCGTCCCCACTCCGCTCGCTCAGACTGCGTCCCCGGCAGAGGGAGCTGCCCCTGTGCGCGAACGCCATTTCCCCCCGAGCCCGGCTGCACGCAGTGCCCCGGAGTCAGCCCCTGGGCCTGGCCACTCTGGGCCCTGGCAGGGACCGAGGCCGACCGTGGTGAAGGGTGCAGCTGCTCCGAGTGACCGTGATCAGGATTACGATCGCTCTGAGTGTCCGCAAGGTGCCCTGACCGCTCCGGGGCGGCCTCTGGGACCCAGGCGCCCCCTCCCGCCCAGTACCTGCAGAAGCTGGGTCTGGCTGCCGTTCGGCTGCTGGCACAGAGAGACCATGTGCTCCGGGAAGAAATTCTGAGGAAACGGGAAAACAAGCATGTTACAAGTTAGGCTCGGAGTGGGGGAAAGCATGCTCACCGGCGCGCCAGCTTCGAGGGCGCGCCTCGGGGGCAGCCGCGCACGCTCGCGTTTAAAACGGCGGTCCTTCCCCGTCCCTTGTCGCGCAGAGGACACATCCGCTGCGAAAGGCTCCACTGTTTCCCAAAATGCTGAATTCAAGTGCTGGGCGTCCCAGGCTTGACGCGAACCCGTGTCGCGCAGTGTCCCTGAGGCAGAGGGCTGCCACACACCGTCCCTCAGCGGCACAAGCATGCGGCGCGAGACCAAGAACCCCCGAAGCCAAGTGATGAGCACGGTGACATGGACAAGCCTCTCCTGGTGCATCACCCAAAACAGGGATCGGAATTCTTTCTTTCAAACAAAAAGCAGCTACGCTATCGGGGCCTGACGTTGACACGGGCCTTCGCCCGGGCCTCCACGCTCTGCCTCGCGACTCGGGGCAGGCCCTGTGGGGGCAAGTGTGCGGCACCCTGAGCTGTTCAAGACACGTGCCCCTCACCACCCCCCCCACCAAAAAAAAAGTAGACAAGGAAAGAGAGGAAAACCCAAGGAGACGAGCAGAACACACCTGGACGTTGATTTCTCTGCTCATTCTTCCACCAATAGTTACAAATAACGTTTGCTCTTCCCAGAGAATAACGAGTACTTATCCTGCTACGTATTTGGCCAGTTTGTTCTAACTGAAGACCCCCTTTTCCTCCATTCTCTCTCCTCAAGACACAACCCCTCTTTCCCGCTGTCCCTGTTGGGGGCCGCGCGAAGGCCTTGGGCCAGCACGGAGGTACTTAGTTAAGCAGCACAGGCTGAGCCCTGAGCGAGGCGTGCTCAGTTCGACAGTGATTCCGGTTGTCCGCGCTGCCCCCCGGATCTCGGGCAGTTATTGTACAATCCGCTCCTGTTAAACCCCAGTATCAGCCGCAAGGTTTTCAAGAAAAAGTTCCACGCCCCGAACCCGAGGAGATAACACTCACTGTGGGATTTTTGAAGAACTCGTATTTTGCATAATTCTTCCGGAATAGAAATTTACTGTCTCCGGCCATGGTGCTCTCCACCTGGACCACCAGCTCATGGTCTTCCAAGCACCTTTCTGGGGGGGGGAAGCACATGGGAGAAACGGGAGATGAGACGGGGGCATGGCGGCCGGCCCCGCCGCCCCGACGCCGAGCGAGGGCGCGGTCGCGAGCAGGACTCCGCACGCGTCTCTACCGCACAGCCAAGTGTGGGGGGGGGTCTTGAGATAAGCACCACGAGGCGCTCAGGTCGGTCCTCGCTTTTACGTAATTCCTCTCAATTTGACATCGACATCAACTGAGGGGGCCAATCAAGACTCTTCGCAAACCGTTTCACCCTTAAGTTAAGAAGCGTCAGCTCGCCTAACGATCGTGGACTGTGACAACTGGGAAAACGTCCAGAGACAAAGGGCAGTGGCCGGACGCAGCGCAGCGAGGCCTGCGGGAGGGCCGGGCGGCCGGGGGCCGCGGCGTGGAACTCGTGGAACTCGGCGGCTGGGGCCGGGGCGGGGGCGGAGGGGGCGGAGAGGGGGCACGGCCCCGCCGCACGGCCGTGGGGCCCCGCCGGGCGTCCGCTCAGGCACACTCGCCACGCAGACTCGCGCGCACACGCACGCTCCGGAGCGCCTGCAGGAGCGGAGCTGTCGCCCGGCAAGGGGCTCCTCTCACTGGACACCAGGCTCTACCTGCGGCAAGTCACACCCCCTCCCACGTGTCTGACTGGGGCGGGGAGCGGGGGCGATGGCAGGGAACCGACCCCACCGGTGGCAGAACGAACGACACTAGCAAGTCCACGGCACCCTCGGCGGGTGCCCGGCGGCCGGACGGGAGGGACACGCACGGGCCTGTGGGCCCTCGGAGCCCCCGCCCGCCCCCTCCCACACGGCCGAGCCGGGAGTCCCTAGAGCAGCCCTGTCTTCAGGGAAGGAGGAAGGCTGGGGAGAACGCGCTCTCAGTCAAAGCCATCTCAGAACGAGGAAGGGGAACTTCTGACTACAAAGGACGACTGTCACCGGGCGCTGGCCCGAGACGGGCCGCGCCCGCACGCAGCCGCTCGCTCGGCCCTGCTGTCGATGTTACAAGGAAAGCATTCTTGTGAAAACATATTTAAAGCCCGAATTTGCCAAGGACAGGAATTTCCTCCCCATGACCGCCAGAAAGTCCCCCGGGAAGGGCCGACCAGCACCAGGGACAGGCCCACGTGAACCTGGCCGTGGGGTGGGGGGTGGGGCAGTCTGCTGGCCCTGCGCCTCCTGGGATGGGGGTGGGCAGAGCCGTCCAGTCCGGCTGGGCCTGAGACTTCGACGCTGACGTTTGCTTTCAAGAATGAGGCTGGCTCAGCGCCATCTAAAGTGGATTTTCCAGGTGGAACACACATCGATGAATTCCGCGACTTTTTATCCAGAGAAAATGCTTCTGTAGTTCGAGGGGAGAAAAGCCACGGCCGCCAAGAAACCCGAGGGGGGCGGCTAACAGAACTACATTTTTTTTTCAGAAATAAAAGAGCGAGGTCGCAGCTGCCTGAGAGAGGCCGAGAGAGGCGTCTCGTTCCAGAGCACGAGGCGCCCTGTGTCCGCCGCACCGTGAGGATCGCCCCGTGGCCAGTGGGCAGCACCAGCTCCAAGGGGGCCGCGTGGCCACGCAGGCTCCCGACCTCCAAGCCCAGCGCTTCCCGCCTGCCAGGCAAGGGCACGAGGAAGCTGGGCCCAGCAGACAGACAGTGACGTGCCCCCGTCGTCTGGCCCCCGGGGGACGGGCAGAGGGGCGCAGACCCTGGAAGGAGCAAGCGGGGTCACTCGGGGAGGCCCCGGACACCCGCCGCCGAGCACAGAGCCTCCCTGTAACCCCGGTCTCCGCGCCCTCTGCGTGTGGGCACACGGCGGCCGGCAGGGGCTCGGGGCGCTGCGTCCGGCCTCGCTCCACCGCCGAGTGTCCATGGCGCCCGTTTCCACGGCTGGCAGAGAGCCACCCGACAACATCGGTTCAAAGCCCCCTTTTTTCAGCTCTAATTTTCTCCATGACTCTAAAAGCATGTCTTTTCAAAGGCCCTTGGGTGGCTCTGTTCTGGGGATGGCACGCGGCCATCCAGACTTCATGTCATCACAGGGGCCTTGGTAACGCTGGCGTGCTCACGGCCGCGGGCGTCCCCGAGGGCGTCCCGTGCGAGCGGCAGAGCCAGACGCGGCTCCCACTTTTCTGAAACCAAGTCCAGCATCTGTGCCGCCCCCCTGCGCCCCACGAAAATCCCTGAAAAACCGGACGCCTCGAAAAAGCAAATCCGACTGCTCTGCCTTGGAGTGTCGGGGACACGTGAGTCTTGAGCAGAAAGCTGAGTCGCCCGGTCCGGCGTGCGCACCCCATCGCCCACCCCCGTGCCCACGGCCAGCCCGGCAGGCCACAGCGCCTGTGGTCACGCAGGCCTGTGAGGGGACCCCACTCCCGGGGCGGGGTTTACCTGCCGTCACACTTTCACAAAGGTTCACAAGAAAAATCTCGAACCACGGGGAAAAGTTTGCAGTCTGCTGAGTTTTCCCTCTTTCAAGACACGGGAGAGACATACGGCTCTCGACTTAGAGAAGCTTCTGGTTTTTAATGTGTCCCTATGATTTTGTAAGCACTGTGCTTTATCCAATAAGAACTTATACAAAAGTCTGCACAACTCTTTGCCTGAAACAGACCTTCTGAGCAAAAAGCAAAATGAAACACAAAACCTCAACAAACTCTGTAAATAGTACATAATTCAAAATCTCCCCTTGGTCCCTGCACACGCACACGCACACACACACGCACACGCACGCACACACCGTTTGGCAGCGTGTGACCCAGCTCACAGGCACACCATGAGACCCCCACTGAGATGGCCCCGCTCCGCGGTGTGCTCCGATGCCCAGCGGGGCTCCCTGCTCTCCTGCAGACTGTCCCCATGGGCCCCCAGCTCCTGTCAGGTGGGTGAGCTGTTCTCTGCAGAGCAACGCCACAATCCTGCAAGGGGCCAGCCCTCCCCAGGGCACCGCCAGCTCCCTCCACAGACCCCAGGTGTGACTCAAGTCCTACACGCTTCTCACGGCTAACTCACAGAGAGAACCTTCTCGCTGTGTCTGAGCCCTGGGGAATTCCCGCTTACCTAAGAGCAAGGTTCTGGGGGAGAGGGCGGGGGCCAGGAAGGCGTTTTAGGAGAAAGAGAAGGGGCAGGAGCATGGTGGACAAGACAGAGACGACCGCTACACGGGCGGGGGGCACTGCGGGGCCGTGTTTGGCACCGGCCGCGGCGCCTTCGCCTGCGTGCACACGGCGCGTGCTCCCGGGTGCGGCTCCTACCTAGTCCCAGGTGCGGGTGATGCTCCACCAGGGTCCAGCTGTTGTCGTCCACGCAATGGCTTCTGTACACCAGCAGTTGGCACAGGTCCCTGGCCGTCATATCTGTTGGGATCTCCACCACTTTGCACGACCCATCTTCGCTAAAGATTCTAACGTCCTGCAACATGCCAAGAGGGCACTCCCAGGTGAACAACTTTGGGTTTTTAAGAAATAAAAACGAAACCAAGTAAAACAGCAAAACGGGCAGAGACCACGGTGCTCCAACACACATACAACGGCAACACACGCACAACGGCCGCTCTGAGCCGCAGGGCCGGCCCCGCCCCTCCTCCGCCTCTGCCCTCCCCCCCCCCCGCCTCGGGCGGGCAGGGGCACAACGTGATGTTCTCCAGATGCCCAGGACAGCCAGGGGACACCGGCCCCCAGCCAGACCTGAGGGGACGTGAGGCTTCTCAAGAGCCTGCCTTAGGGGTTCGGGTTGTTCATGTCCTGCTGGTGGCTTTGGGGTTGGACGCTTCGCGGTGGAACCAAAAACCCAGGAAGCAACATAAGTCCCACGGACGTGTTAGCCTCCGACGCTGATGGCTCCACCTGCTCTCCGTCCCCAGGGCCCGGGGCGCGGTGGCCGACACCCGCTGCCTTTGCCTGCCGCTCCCCTCCCAGGTTCGTTAAGGCTGAGGAGCAGGTGGAGAAAAATTAACATGGACACACTGAAATTCAAGACGCTGAAAGGAAGGGAGTCGTAAGGACACGGTGGCCGAATTCTCTGGTCCCTTCCCCTACGAAACCGTGAGCGAGGAGTGTTCTCCCGGGGGTGGTCGAAGCCACCACAGATGAATGGCTCTCGGGCAAAGGGACATCGAGGAGGGATCCGGGGGACGAAGGACACACGGGTGCCGAGCTGCACGCCGTGGGGACGCGGCCTCGAGGGCCGCGCGAGATGCTCGGAAAAATCTTACCACGGCAGCCTGGAAAAAGCAGTCAGAGGAACAAGATGGCATTTTAAATCCACCCTGCCTCCTGAAAGGGAGTTTGTCCCTGCTTCTCCCACTGTTACCGGTGGGCTGGGCCCCACCTCGCACTGCCCCGCCAATGGCTGGCCATGCAGACGCCCCGGGGGGCAGGGCAGCGGCTCCCAGGGAGGCTGCCGGCTCAGCCCTCGAGGTAGTGAATCAAGCCACCTGGGCAGACCAATCAGGTCCCTCCCTGGACCTGATGCAATTGCTCCCCCACTGGCTCCCCACTTTGCGAAGCGCCTGGGAGCCCACGGCGGAGCCGACAACAAGCCAGCAACTCAGCGCTCGGACCAAAACGCCAGCGAAGTCCCTGCTTATCGTGCCCTGGCCCTGGAGTGACAGGCGGAGGCCGGAGCCTGAGCGTGTGTTCTCTGAACGCCGTCCACCTGCAGAATCTCTTAGACACCTTTGTCCCTGCAGCTCGGGCATCGGAGACGGCTTTGGAGCTGGCGCTCCCCGTGCCCTGGGAGGGTCCGCCTGTCCTGGCAAGCTGGCTCGGCTCTCCTGCTCTCTCAGCCCCTTTTCTAACCAAGAGCATACTTTGTCCGATAAGAGTCATCTGGCAGGGGAGTCCAGCAGGGGAGGCGCAGTCGGCAAGTCCCACAGGACTGGCGCCACCCCACGAGGCCTGTCCCCGATCCTCCCACGGCGCCTGGCCAGGAAGGAGTTAATGCTCGCTCGGCCTAGAGTTGCCAGTCAGAGGGGGGGCTGGCCAGCCAGGGAGACTAGCCTCCAGGTGGGCAGAGTCACCTCTCAGCCACCCCTAATCCCAAAGAAATCCCAAAGAAATCCCTAGGGCTGTAACCGGGCTGTGGGATCCTCTTCAAAGTCACATTCATCCTTAAAGAAACCCACCCATCTTTTGCCAGAATTTACATTTCACTCAATGAAAGTTATAATTGTACAAGAAAATTAAGTATTCAAACACAGCTGACATGACTGTGTCTAGAAAAATACAATTTAATTTAAACAAAGAAAACACGTTTTTGGTCTATAGAAGAAAGTTAAAAAAAAAAAACTTTAAAAAAAAATGCCTCGACATAAAATGAAAACGAGTTTAGATGGCACGGGTGGGTGGGTGCCGCCTGGGCGCCGGAGCCTCGCTCGCGGGGCGCCGCCCACTTTCCTCACGTTTCTGAGCGAGTTTCTCTGTGATCACAGCGAACACGACCTTCCCGGGGCGTTTAGAGGGCGCGAAGTGCGAGAGCCTCGTCTCTCCAGGTCGTTCACCACGTTTCCCGGCCCCGATCAGCGGTGGCGCCAGGTTTAAAATCTTGTTGCTGTTGTTGTTTATGCGGGGGGGGGGGGGGGGGGGGGGCTCCATTTCATTCTCCGTTAAACTCTCTCCTCGCCTCTCTCTGCTGCTCCACGGCCACCCCCCAAAGGTCTATATAGAGTCTGAGTATTAAAAGCTGAGAGCGCTTGGTCACACGGCCACGTCCCCTGCTTTAGATCCCCAGAGACGCCAGGCCGGCCGGACCCGCGGGGCAGGGCCACCGGCAGGTGCGCGGCCGGCCGGACGCACAGGCACGTGCGGTCCAGCGGCAGGACGTGGGACCCCGCTCCGCCCCGGGCGCGGCGCTGCCCAGCTCCCACCCCAAACGCTCCGGGCCCGCCCGCCACAGACAGTGCAGACCCCCGAGCCAGGACCGGGGCAAACCCCTGCGCGCAGGGCGCGCTCACACGCGTGCCGTCTGAAAGTCCGAGGGGGGCCGTCTGCACGGGGTAACCGCCCCTTCGGGCGCCACCTGGGTGGCGAACGACCCAAGCCTCGCCTTCCCGTCCCGGCCACGGGCGCTGCTCCAAGCACCAGCACCGGGCGCGGCAGCATTTCCGAGGCGCCCGCGGGGCGCGGGGGTCCGCCTGAGGCCCTCCGGAATCTCACAGGGCCGCGGCCTTGCTCGGGCCCTAACTGGCTGTGGGGACCTGGCTCGGTGACCTCGCTGCTCTGAGCCCCATTCCTCATCTGTGGGGTGAGCAGCGCTGGCCTCGTGGCGTGGGCCTGGCACCGGCTCGGCTGGCGGGAGCCTCTCCTGAAGAGCTCCGGCCTCCTGTGCCTGCCCCTGGGGGGTGCTCAGATAAAACTGGGACAAGGAGCTGGGACCAAGGCAGGGGACACCGGGGGAGAGGGCACCCAGGCCCCAGAAGGCCACGCCGACTCTGGTCTGTAATTCTGAGAAAGCTGCCCCTATGACCCGGGTGTAAGACAGAGCAGGAAAGCAGGAACAAGTCGGTGGGAGAAGCCGAGCCCCGGACTCTCCATGTCCTTCTCGTCAATGAGAAGAGAACTAAGAAGCTACCCGCCTCTACGACAGAGGGCATGGGGCGCCGCCATCGTGAGGCTCTCCCTCTGCAGAGTAAGGGGGTGCTGCCTTGTCAGGCTGCCTAACCCCGCGCTGGCTTGGTGCTATGGCCCCGGAGTGGCCACAGAATGCCCCCACCCCGTCAGAGCCTTGCTGTCACTTTTTACCCACTCACGGCACAGAGCGAGAAGCAAAGGCCTAAATCCGTGCAAACTCAAAGGACGGAGCGTAGTGACCATGAGGGCTGAAGTTACAGCATCTCCATGGTCCCAGACTGCACCCCGGGCAGGCCGGCCTTCTGCCTCGGGTCCCCAACAGGTCCTGGCGGGGGGCACATCCTTGCAGTCACCCTCACCCCTGCGTCAGGCACCGCCGCAGCCTGCTGGCTGATCCACAGGCTCGGAGTCTGGTGCTGAAACCAGAGGACTTCTTGACGCTGGCGCATGTCACCTCGTGACCACAGTGAACGGGGCATGCTCAGCAACTGGCCCCTCAGCGCCATCCACATTGGACGGCCCTGGAGGGACAGCCGGCCTCCGGGCTCGCCGGCTGAGCTCGGTGGGGTTGGGGGGGGGCCGTGCACCCCTGTGCAGAGCCCGAGGCGGCAGGGAAGGTGCGGGGCGGGGACCTGTGGGGCCGGCGTTGCTTGCCCCTTCGTGCTGGCCCAGGGCTCCCGGGTCCTGTTCGGATGCACTTCTCTAAGTGCAGGTGTGAGCTGGACCCGGCAGCCACCCCGGAGCTCCTCGTGAACACAGAGTGCACAGTCATGCAGAGCCGGGCTGCGATCCGAGGGCGCGGAGGGGCGTCCACGGGGAGGGCCAGCACAGCAGGGGTGGCCAGACGGCGGGGCGGGGCGGGAGATAGGGCCGGGAGGCCAGCCGCGCCTGGACAGGTGGGCGCGCCCCCTCGGAGCCACAGCGGCCAGGCCGGGGCCTGACCTTAGTGCCCTCCAGGGAAGCTACCACTATCCCCCGACCAGACGAGGGACGGGAGCCTCCGGAGAGGAGAGCGGCCAGCCCAGCACCAAAGGGGCAGAACCCGTGGAGCCGGGGTCCGACCCCAGGGCCGCGTGCTGTCGGCCCTCTGCCCGTCAGCATGGGGCACTGTCCCCTGCCAGGAGGGTCTCTGGCCTCCCAGGTGCTGGGTGCCTGGAAGCCCCCGACTGGGCAGGCCTGGGAGGTTCAGAGGAGATTACACTTACTGCAGACCAGGGCAGATCCAGGGGTCATTTTAGAATGTTCTAAACCACAGTGCTGCTTCAGGGTGCAGGGGTCAGCGCTTTGGGGCGTAGGGGCCAGTGCTTCGAGGGGTAGGGGCCAGCGCTTCGGGGTGCAGGGCCCAGCACTACGGGGTGCAGGGGCCAGTGCCCAGAGCCACTGCGCAAGGACGTGCACGGCCGGCCTGTCCGGTCACCCTGACTCCAGCTTTTACAGGATAAAGATCTGCGGGGCTTTGGCAAGAATTAAAAATATTCTAAGTCCTTGCAAATCCTTCCCAAAAAAGTTAAAGTTCTAAAAATAATTTCCAAAATCGTTCTTGGAACTCAGCCCCGATTGTGAGTCCCTCAGCGGATGTCCCCTGGGGTGGCTGTCACCAATCAGGGCTGGGGGATGGGGCTCCAGGCTCAGAGCAGCCAGCAGGAGCCCCCGAAATGTTTCATACCCGACGCACAGACCCTTCGGAAGTATTTTTTTCTTAACTTTTCTAGAATGGGTATGTATGGCCTATTATTTTGACAAAAGCAGGTTTGATATCACTGTATAGAGAACAAGCCCCCACGTGAAGAGCTCCTTGGCTTACTGAAGAGGCGCAAACCTTGTGCCCGCGGAGCCCGGCGCAGGCGCACACGGAGCTGTGGGCGCGGCCCCCTGCGGGTCTCTGTCCGCTACTCCCGCGGCCCGCAGCCAGGTCCCTGGCAGCCGCACGGGCCATCGCGCTGTCACCGGGACGCGTGAACCCTGGGAGCAGAGGCCGGCGCCCCCGGCATGCTTGAGGCTTCGGGGTCAGGAGCCCCGCCGCCTCCATGGGGTGCAGCCTGCGCACTGCCGCAGGGCCCCTCCTCGGCCTGCCTTCAGCCCCGCGCACGCCGCCCTGTCTGCAGGTCCCCCCCCTCCGGACAGGACCGGAGGGCCCGCAGTCTTCGGGGAGAGCACCCCGAGTGTGCGTGGGCGCCCTGTCTGCCTGGCCCTGCACCGAGGACACAGTCCTGCCAGACATGGAGGGCTGCGCATGGCGCACAGGGAAAGGGCCTGAGGGCAGAGACTCCTCGCGTCCGCGGGGTCCCGGAGGTCCTTAGCGGAGGGCACTCGCCGCCTCAGCACTGGTCCCGGACATGAAGCCCCTCCCGGCCCGGCTCTGGGCGAGGTCTGCGGCTTGGTGCCCCGAAGCGTCTCAGCTCTGGTGGCTGTGGTCACACAGGGTCTCTCCCGTGGGCACCTGCAGACCCCCCAAAACCCTCGGCGAGATGTGTATTTCCAGGAGGTGACAGGGAAGCCAAGGTCCCCAGGCCCTGGCCTCGTGTTTCCTCTCACGGTGCAACTCAGGGGGCCGGGGTCCCACAGCCCCGGGAGGAGAGCCATGCGCAGCCCCCACCGCTGTCCCCTGGGCCGCGCACAGGGGCGTGGGAAGGCAGGGCAGCCGCCACCGCCCGCCAGGGACCCCCGGCTCAGATGCCGGAAGATGGGCGGGGCCGGGCGGCCAGGCTGCAGCTGCAGAGGCTGCGCCCAGCGTGGCAGTGCCACGGACACGAGGGTCCCGGGGTGCAACGGGGTCCCCGAGACACGTGGCACGTGGACGGCAGGGCGGAGGGTGATGGGGGACAGAGGGGCCCCAGTGGCGGCCACAGCACGAGCGGCCTGAGTCAGCCCCACGGCGGGTCGGCTCAGCCCCCTCCCCTGGCGGGCCTGCGGGGGGTGGGGCAGCGCGGCTGCCTGCCCGCCCCTCGTGAGCACGCGGCAGTGAGCGGGCAGACAGGGCTTCCGGTCTGGGGTCGCGGAGTAATCGGCTTCTCTCCTAGGACGACAGGATCGGCTGGGTACCTCGGCGGACCCTTGTGCCGGTGGGGCCTCGAGTGACTGTCATCAGGCAGGGCCTCTCTGTCCCGCTGGGAGCCCAGGCGCTGCTCTCCCGGGCTCCTGTCCCAACACGACCCTGGGACCCTGAGTGTCCAGAGCATGGGCGGCAGGCGCGCCGTGGAGGGGCCAGGAGAGAGGGCCCGGGAGGGCCCCAGGGCGGACACTGGCGGTGGCCACTGGGGCTTAGGACAGGCGCGCGGGAGGCCGCGAGCCCGGCGGGCGGAAGCCGGCCTGGCCCCTCCGCACCGGCCGGCGCCGGGGTAGCCTGCACCTGGCGAGGGAGGGGCGTTTTCTCACTAGGCGGGAGGCGAGGCCTTGGGGGGGCGGGGGGCGGGGGGCGCCGTAGCAAACACCCGTGCGAAGCGGGTGACTCATGTCCGGCAGGTCCATTTTAAAAATTAAGCGAAGGGAAATTGCTGATTGGAACGGAGACAAGGTCGATGCCCCTGTTAATCACGGGGCCAAAATACGCGCCGCGCCGTGATTGGAGAACGAGCGGGAAGCTCGCTGCCGCACGTCGCGATGCAGCTGCGGCGTCGCGGGCGGCGGAGGGAGCCCCCCCCCCCCCGCGGCGGCCCGGCCGGGCGCGAGACGGGGGAACACGGCGCCCCCTCGGTGCCGGGCGCTTCCCCCCGCCCCGCCCGCCCCGCGGCCTCTGAGCACACTGGCTTCGTCCTCGCGGCTTCCGCTTCCTCCAAATGTGACTGTCCCTGCCCTCGGCGCTATGCTGTGACTCGCTGTGTCCTGCCTGCTCCGCGCACACTGCAGCCGGCCTCGGTTTCTCTCCCCACAACTGCACACACCGGGCCCCCGGCTCCCGGACGGCGTGGGAGCGGTCGCTGTGCGGCACACACGCATCAGGCCTCCGTGTGCACAAGTGACACGTCCGAGACACAGATCGGGGCTGCCAGGGCCCTTCTCCCCGTCTCGAGCCAATCAGCCTTCAGTTTCCTGCAGCCACACACAGCCCGAGAGCACGGGAGCCTGAAGTCCCTGACCTGCCCTGGGAGGGACCCCAAATCCCGGGGCCGCTGGGCTGGGGGCGGAGCTGGGGGCCACTGGCCCACCACCCCGGCCCTTCCGCTGGCTGCAGTATCATCGCAGAGTCCCCTGTCGTCCCAGGTGCATGGCAGCCCCGGGCTGCTCCCTGGGGAGCGAGGGCAGTGGCCCCTCTGGGCCCGGCCTTGACCTGGGGGACGCTGTCCTCGAGAAGCCAGGAGGAGGCCTCATGCATGTGGGGTGTCCCCCCATGCTGGGGGGTGGGGCTGGGCGGGCGGAACCCGCCGGCCAAGTTCACCTGCTGCTCCGGCTCTGGGCAAAGACATTCCTCTCGCTGGCCTCAGTTTCCCCTTGAGGACAGCGTTGTCTTCGCGGTTTGTGGAAACCGCGTGAAGATTAAATGTGCAGTCAGCACGAGACAGACGCCCAAGCACAGCTCACATGCCAGGCCCTCTGGGGAAGCTGCCAGCGTCCGCACTGCCCGTCCCGCGGCGGGGAGAGGGTGGCTGCGTGCCCCCGGCGCCTCTCCCACGGGCGGGCGACGAGGGGGGCGCCCGGAGGAATCCCAGCCCGCACGCTCCCCCCAGACTCCCCATCATCCCGCGCGCTCCTCCCTCGATCATCAGCTGTCCATTGGCACAGCGCCCTCCTCTGAAGGCCTCGCGGCCCCCCTGAGGGTGAGGATGAAGGCGAAGGCCCGGGTCCCCCTCGGGTCCGCTGGTCCCAGAGGGGTGTCCAGAAGTTGTCCCCGAGGCACCCGCAGGACGCTCGGCCCTGGCCCGCGGCTTTCAGGCCTCTCTCCACCTCCTCCTCCCCTTCTGACTGGTGGACAGGGAGCCGCGCCCAGCCGGGGGCCCATTCTCCGTTCCCCCTACAGAGGTAGGACACCTTCTCCTGCCTCCGCGGGGACCACGCTCCTCCTGCGAGCGAGGCAGAGGTACGTGGTGGGCCCCGCATGTCTGGTGCCCTTTACACGTGTCCATAGGACGTGGGGACCCTGGACGCCACCGGCTGCTTCCTCTGAGCTCATGTGGAAGGAGCCAGAACATCAGACCTCTCTCCCTCAGGCAGGGCCAGAGCCGAGGCCCCGCCTCTCGCACCGAGCGGTGGCTGCACCGCCTGTCACAGGTCACAGCCCCGTGCGGGCCTGGCGGGAGCTCAGGGCAGCCCGGGGCTCAGGACCAGCGCTGGCCAAAGACACTTTTCACAAGACGCGCAGTCAGGGGTGAGGGCGCACACCACCAGGCCCATGCATCCCTGTGAGCCGATTCGAAACCACGAGCAACACGGACTTGTACGAGCTCCTGCGCCCGCCAGTCCCCACGGCCGGAGGCGTTTGGGCGACGGAAACTCAGACACCAACACAATGTCCCCGTGGGCGCCGACGCCAGTCCCAAGACAAACAGCAGGCGGAATCCCCGGGGTTCCCGCCTCTGCTTACAGAGCCGGCGGCCCGCGGGGGTGGAGGCCCGTTCTCTTGCCAACCGCTGTGAGAGCCAGATAATATTTTCACGACCTTATTTTAGGATGAGTAACTTTGTAAACAACCCTGGCGACCAATCCACAGACAGCCTGTCTAGACCCCCATTTGAAGCGGAAGGTCCCAGAGAGGCGGCCGTCCCGGAGGCACCCTGGCCCGTGAGGAGGCGCGGCGCCCGGCTGCTCGGGCCCCAGGCAGGGCCGCGCCTCACGCCCTGGGTCCTGAGAGGGGACGAGGTGGCCGACCTGCGGGCGTGAGGGAGGGAGGGACAGCGCCTGGCAGCTGGCGGCATCGCCAGCAACGACTTCCTGGGGGCGAGGGCCCTGCGGGTGCCGGGGGAGGGGGCGCCTCCCCGTGAGGCCGGGCAGCAGAGGTGAAGGGCGGGCAGGAGCAGCCGGCGTGATTCTAGCGGAAACGGCCACGGAGCTGCCGAAGCACGCTCGCCGGACCGGCACGGCCCGGGACGCGCTCCGCCTGGCGGTTAACGCCCGAGGCTCCCGACCCCGCGGTCAGGTCCCCCGCACTCCGTGACACTCCAGGTCTGCCACCGACGCCTCACACCCAGCCCCCCCTTCCACACCGGATCCCGCCCAGGGGTCTGGGACTCCTAGCTGGGCCTCGGTTCCAGCCTACGGGACAGAGGTAACATTTGCACCCAGCTCGTAGGGCGGTTTTGAGGAACAAATGAACGTACAAAAAAAGTAAAGCCATAAACCATTCTGAACAGTGCCTGGCACACGGCGATCCCTCAGCGGATGACGGTGCCACTGTGTGTTGTCCTGGCTGGCATTATTATACATACACCACCCCCCAGACACACACACACACACACACACACACACACACACACACACACACACCCTGAACATCCCTGGGTCTCCCGCCGAGCCCGTGACCCACTCTGGCCCAGGACCTGCCAACCGGGACGGAGGGAGCTGCCCACTGGCTCTGACCCATCGGTTACGGACTCTCTGGGCCTCCCGGAGGGCAAGGACGTATATAATAAGCACCTCACGGTCCTCTTTTAATGTGCAAACTACTGCTTTAAAAAGGTGGCTGTCATCTTGTGGGTCAAGTGGAAATTCTTCCACCTGGAACAGATCACGGTCAAAGTCAGAGCTATAACAAGGACCCTCTTCCACTGCGCTGAGGGTCAGCCAGCGTTCAGCACCTCATTCACCCTGAATTACCGGGTAATGAAGATGACGTGATGATGACATTTTTTTCAGAAAATTAAAACTGAGCTTTAAGCAGGAAACTTATTATTTCTACCCTTTTTACGAGACTCCTAAAACATATAGATAGCTATATCTTCGACTTAAACAAAATTTTGGCCGATAAATAAATAAAAAAAAAAAAACTTCACAAGGCAACAAGTATAGCTGCAAGAAGAAAAGAACTAAGAAGATTCTGCAATTTCCTTCCCTTCTTCCTAAAGTAACGAGCCAGCAAGGTCCTGACCCCACAGTCAAGCGCCCTGGCACTCACACGGGGAGGTGGGGGGTGGGGGGTTGCACTCACCTGCTTCGCAATGGTGACCTGGGTCGGAGGAGGAGGAGGAGGAGGGGGAGGGGGAGGAGGAGGGGGAGGGGGAGGAGGAGGGGGAGGAGGGGGCGGGGGAGGCGGAGGAGGGGGAGGCAAGGAGCTCGGCTCCAGCCCAGGGGGGCTCCTCGTGCCAGTCAGCTCTGGGAAAGGGTTGGGGATGGCCGGCAGAGACGAGGTTCTAAACTGCTGGTCTTGTTCCTGCAGGCGCCTGGGAAGGAAGAGACAGACACTGGTTAAAAGCTGCCATCGCCAGACGTGACCCACCAGTCCCGCTCCCAGGGGCACCCCAAAAGAAAGAGGGACCGAGCGATGGCAGCAGGCCTGCTCGCCGGAGCCCGAAGGCGCCCACGGCAGCCGGAGTCGCGGCTGGGCGGAAGGAGGGCACGGGGCTGCGGGAGGCGGAGGGCCAGTTCGTGCTGAGTGGGGGCGGAGGGTCAGTTTTGCGAGATGACAAAGGCCTGGCGACTGGCCGTGCAGCAGTGTGAGTGCACGTGGCGCCAAGGGGCTGTCCACTGTCGTGGCGGTCGTCATACGCCCCGCCCCCAAACGGCTGAGACGGACGGTTTCACGTTATGTGTATTTTACCACAATTAAACATTAAAAAAATTAAAAAGCTGCCATCTCCGACTCAAAGGGCACAGGTCCCCTCCCTCAGGGGCGAACACCGTGGGCTCACGCAGGTCACACCTCACCCGTCTGCAGACCTGGCGCGAGGAGACTGTGTGAGCATTGTCGTGAGAACTACTTCCCATCGACCTTGAAACGGTTATTTCTCTAACCAAATGAAATACCAGGAGAGGCTTCCTGCGTCCTCATCTGAGTCGGGGAATGACGACCTACTCACACAAAAAGGTCGCTGTCCACCCCGGAGCACAAAAGCCCTTGTGTGTGCCACCCCAGAAGCACCCTGTGCACCTCGCACCGCTGACAGCCCCTTCTGAGCCACGCTGCCCTGTCTTCAGCATCTCTCTAGAAACACTTCCCCCTTCCTCCCAGATTTGCCACACACACTCAGAAGACGGATGAATCCGATGTAATTATGAAAAAGAGCCAAAAAAAAAAAAATTTAAGTTCAAAGCCAAAGCAGAAACAATGCAAAGTGCCCTGCACTTCCTCTCCCCGAGGGTTCAGCGGGCAGCTTCCTGCCCTCGTGTCCAGGGCTTTCCTGGGAGTGAAGCCCCTCTGTCCACCCGAGGGGGTCACCACCCGGTGTAGTACGAGCGCCCCAGCATTGCCGCTCCTCATTTACAACCCCCGCCCCCGCTCCATAAGCCCCTCGTTTAGGCCCCGTCTTCAAAAAACGTCTCTGACTAATTTTACAATCTGAATTAATGATCCGTTCGCTTCTTTGAGGTTTATTACAACAGAAGTGGATACTGCGGACGTTTCCGAGCTGTCCCGGATTCTGAAGGAGGCCCGTCCGGCCACTCCACGTGGACAGGGAAGTGACGCCCTGCTTGACAAGGCGGCGTTCCCGCCGCACAAAGGAGCTCAGTGCTGGGAGCGCAGGAAAAGCCTTCTCTGCAATCCCCTGACCGCGTGCCAGGAACTTTACTCTGGCTGTTCACAACCCTCGCTCTGCCCATAACGGCCTCTGCCTTGGCAGAGCGTCCATCGGACACGTGTCCCTGGTACCGAACAAGAGGGAAGGAGGTGGAGCCACGCCCGCTGTCGAGAGATTCTGGCCCGCGACCTCTAACTGGCGACAAATGCAAAGAATATGAGTTCTGTTTTGTTTTGACTTTCAGTACGGGATGCTGATGTTTTGATGCTCTAGCGGTTCACAAAAGCTTCTCTCTTTAGTAGGCTGTTTTGAGCATTTTTTAAAAAAGCCCGATGTATCTGAGAGCAGGGAAAGTACTCTGCACGATATTGCAATGGATTCGCAATGTGCAAACCTATAGACTGAACCGTAACGTACACTACAGGCTCTGAGTGACACGGATGTATTAATAGAGGTTCGTCAGTTGTAACGAGCGTACTCCTCTGGCGGGGGGTGCTGATGGCGGGGAGCCTGTGTTCACAGCGGGGAGGGGGGATGTACAGGAAATCTCTGTATTTTGCTATGGACATAAAATTGCTCTTAAAAATAAAATCTGTATTAAAAAAAACAGACCTTATGCTCAGCAGTGTGACGTTATCTAAGGTCACATACGATTTCCATTTATATGAAACACCTAGAGTAGGTCAGTCCACAGGGACAGCATAGAGGCTGGTGGTTGCCAATGGGGAATGTGCAATGGGGACACTGCTTGACTGTGGGCGTCTCCTCCAGGGCGATGGAATGTTCTGGAACTAGTAGAGGGATCATCGCGTGATACTGGGAGTGTACTAAATGCCCCTGAATCGTGTACTTGAAAGTGATTAACTTTATGTTATATGAATTTCACTTGAATATGTGATTAACTTTCTGTTATATGAATAAATTATTTTTAAAAAAATTAAAAAAAAAAACAAGCCCTACGTTGACTTTATAGCAGTTCACAAATACTGTTCAAAGCAAAAGCGAGGCACATTACACACAGCTGAAAAACAATCCCCGTTGCAGAGCGCTCAGCCAGCCGACCTGTCCCTTCACACCTGCGAAAGGAGACAGGTCCGCAGGGGAGGGGGTGAGACGCAGGCCCCTCGGGGCAGAGATGGACGCAGGAATGCTAGGGCTGCCGCCCCTCCGTCCCTGTCAGAACACGCCCGCCCCCTTTCTGCCCTCCCTGCGGCCCGCTCCTCCCCCTTCCGGATGTGGGGGCTCCACGGAGACCTCTTCAGGGAGCCCGCTCTGCTTCTCCCGCCTCCCTCTGAGCAACTTCATAGTGACAGTCTCCGGGGCCTGGCACCCAGTGCCATGCTCAACGTGCTCCAGGCCCTCTGCACCCCTCAGCCTGGGTCTGCACCCTGGGTTCCTCCTCACCATGCGTGGCCGAGTCACGACCCCTGGTGCTGCGGTTTTCCAGTAGATCCTAGTAGAGCCACAGCAACTGTTACACCCGCTAATAAATGAGGACCCAGCAGAGACTTACACACAGGAAGTGCTGGGCACGCACAGGAAGCGCTGGGTACACAGGAAGTGCTGGACACACACGAAGTACTGGGTACACATGACGTGCTTGGCACACACAGGAAGCACTGGGCACGTACAGAAGCACTGGGCACACAGGAAGTGCTGGACACACAGGAAGTGCTGGGCACACAGGAAGTGCTGGGCACACACAGAAGTGCTGGGCACACAGGAAGTGTTGGGTACACAGGAAGTGCTGGGCACACACAGATGTGCTGGACACACACGAAGTACTGGGTACACACGACGTGCTTGGCACACACAGGAAGCACTTGGCACACACAGGAAGCGCTGGGTACACACAGGAAGCGCGGGGCACGTACAGAAGCGCTGGGCACACACAGAAGTGCTGGGCACACAGGAAGTGTTGGGTACACACGACGTGCTTGGCACACACAGGAAGCGCTGGGCACGTTCAGAAGTGCTGGGCACACAGGAAGTGTTGGGTACACAGGAAGCGCTGGGCACGTACAGAAGTGCTGGGCGTACAGGAAGTGCTGGGTACACACAGGAAGTGCTGGGCGCACACAGAAGTACTGGGTACACACGGGAAGTGCTGGACACACAGGAACTACTGGGTACACAGGAAGTGTTGGGTACACAGGAAGTGCTGGGCACACACAGAAGTGCTGGACACACAGGAAGTGCTGGGCACGCAGGAAGTACTACGTACACAGGAAGTGCTGGGCACACACAGGAAGCGCTGGGCACATACAGAAGTGCTGGACGTACAGGAAGTGCTGGACACACAGGAAGTGCTGGGCACACAGGAAGTACTGGGTACACAGGAAGTCCTGGGCACACAGGAAGTACTGGACACACAGGAAGTACTACGTACACAGGAAGCGCTGGGCACACACAGGAAGCACTGGGCACATACAGAAGTGCTGGACGTACAGGAAGTGTTGGGTACACAGGAAGTGCTGGGCACACACAGAAGTGCTGGACACACAGGAAGTGCTGGGCACACAGGAAGTACTGGACACACAGGAAGTGTTGGGCACATATAGAAGTGCTGGACACACAGGAAGTGCTGGGTACACACAGGAAGTGCTGGGCGCACACAGAAGTACTGGGTACACACGGCGTGCTTGGCACACACAGGAAGTGCTGGGCACGTACAGAAGCACTGGGCACACAGGAAGTGCTGGACACATAGGAAGTGCTAGGTATATAGGAAGTGCTGGGCACACACAGGAAGCGCGGGGCACACACAGGAAGTGCTAGACACACAGAAAGTGTTGGGCACACACAGGAAGTGCTGGGCATACAGAGGAAGCGCTGGGCACACACAGGAAGCGCTGGGCACGTACAGAAGCGCTGGGCACACATAGAAGTGCCGGACACACAGGAAGCGCTGGGCACACACAGGAAGCGCTGGGCACACACAGAAGTGCTGGACACACAGAAAGTGCTGGACACACAGGGAGTACTGGGTACACAGGAAGTACTGGGCACACACAGAAGTGCTGGACACACAGGAAGTGCTGGACACACACAGGAAGCGCGGGCACACACAGGAAGTGCTGGGCACACACAGGAAGCGCGGGCACACACAGGAAGTGCTGGGTCACAGGAAGTGTTGGGCAGACACAGGAAGTGCTTGGCACACACAGGAAGCGCTGGGCACGTACAGAAGTGCTGGGCGTACAGGAAGTGCTGGGTACACACAGGAAGTGCTGGGCGCACACAGAAGTACTGGGTACACACGACGTGCTTGGCACACACAGGAAGCGCTGGGCACGTACAGAAGCACTGGGCACACAGGAAGTGCTGGACACACAGGAAGTACTGGACACAGAGGAAGTGCTGGGTACATAGGAAGTGCTCTGCACACACAGGAAGTGTGGGGCACACACAGGAAGCACTGGGCACATACAGAAGTACTAGACACACAAGAAGTACTTGGCACACACAGGAAGCTTGGTACACAGGAAGTGCTGGACACACAGGAAGTGCTGGACACACAGGAAGTACTGGACACAGAGGAAGTGCTGGGTACATAGGAAGTGCTCTGCACACACAGATGTGCTGGACACACAGGAAGTGCTGGACACACAGGAAGTGTTGGGCACACACAGGAAGCACTGGGCACATACAGAAGTGCTGGACACACAGGAAGCACTGGGTACACAAGAAGTGCTGGGCACATACAGAAGTGCTGGGCACACACAGACGTGCTGGACACACAGGAAGTGTTGGGCACACAGGAAGTGTTGGGCACACACAGGAAGCGCTAGACACATACAGAAGTACTGGACACACGGGAAGTGCTTGGCACACACAGGAAGCTTGGTACACAGGAAGTGCTGGGCACACAGGAAGTGCTTGGCACACACAGGAAGCTTGGTACACAGGAAGTGCTGGGCACACAGGAAGTCCTGGATATGCATAGGAAGTACTCGGCTGACTCACACAAAATAAATCTTTGGGGGTCCTATAGTGGTTACCCCAGTTTTTAAAAGCAACTGAAGGTAAGAATCACTACTCCTTCTGTGAGAGGAAGTCAGTAGGAAGAGGCTGGGCCCTAGGACCAGGGTCTGTGCCTGCTACCCTGTGGGACTCAGTGCAGTTCCTGGGCATGGGGCCAAGTTCAGCCACAATTCTAGGCTCACAGGGCATGAACAACTAGTTGGCAAGGAGCCAGGCCTGGTGGCACTGCCATCCTCCACCCCGGCCCAGCTTTGGGAGGCTGCCACAGGTGGGTGACCAAGAGAATGCAGACCCAGAGCAGCTCACAGTTGAAACAAGCATCTGCCTTGAGACTGAACTCAGCAGGAGCTAAGAACATGGGGATGATGCTCCAGGGAGCAAAATGGGACAAACATGGGGAGAGCGGCTGTGACAAAAGGCAGGAAGCCATGAGGCAGCCAATGACAAGCCGTCAGAGTCACTGCCCCCAGCTGCAGACAGTACTCAGCCTCTCCAGACAGCGGGCTCCCCCGGCAAGAGTGTTAACTGATAGAGAAGACCCAGGATGGCAGACTGAAGGAGTCTCATGGAGGTTTCCAGAAGCAGGAGAATGCCCCTGCCCCCAACCCCATGAAAGTGTGAAAGTTAATAATAAACAGACACTTAATTTCAATGGAGTCAGGAGCTGGAAGAGCAAACTCTCAGGCACACGTCACTCAACTACACTGTACGGAGCCCAGAGGAAGAGGTGTACCTTGAATCCCAGAAAGAAAGTGATGCTACCTTACTACCTCAGCAGGAGGAAGAAGAGACCCCTCCCCGGTAACAACTCAGCCAATGAGAGGCTGCCAAACCTCAGCCAATGAGAAGCCACTATACTTACAATGTTTGGATTCCTCCAATGGACTCTAGGCTTAGGACAGCCCCTCCCAAGTCCATAAAAGAAGGCTGGTCTCCTTTGTTTCTTTGGATTTGTGTGTGGTTTATCATTACACATGTCTGGAATTGCAATGCTTTGTTTTTTCCAGATAAACCCATTTTGCTGGAGAAGTGTCTGACTATTTGTTGAGGTCAGGGACAGGGAGTGAGACCCCGGGAAGGTGCAGTGCTGAGGGGGGAACGGCCACCAGAACGCCAGCCTGACCTGGGCCCGAGACGGCACGTCGCAGGCCTCCCCACGAAGGCCCGGCGCGACAGGGCAGCCTCAGCCCCTCGGCCTTCCTCACCTGAAACCTCGCCAGAGCCAATGCGGACCTGGGTGGCAGCCACGGCGTGTTTCCTGGCTCGGAAGGCCCACCGTGCCCTCCACACCCTGCCCTGCGCAGCCACTGCCCCACTGACCTCTCCGTGCACCCACTTCCCAGACCCTGGAGGCAGAGCCGAGGCGCCCTCAACGCCCTCCAGAACCCCAGTGCTGACAAATCCAGTCCATCGTCTTCTCTATCCCAGGCCAGGAAAGTACCGTTCCTGGGCCGGCCCCTGAGATGGCTTCCCAGTCAGCCAAGCTCTGCCGGCCTGGTTACCCTCTCTGCCACCAGCCCCTGACCCGGGCTGCCAGAACTATTTGCCAGAACCCAAATCCAGTCTCCTCACTGACCTATTCAGATGCCTTCCTTCCCCGCCCCTCCCTTGGGAACAGCTCGCACAGAGTGTTAGGTCTCAGTCCCTGTCTGTCAGGATGACCTCTTTTTTTAAAAACCACTCTGTATAGGTAAGATTGACACACAAAAACTATACGTATTTAATGTATACACCTGGATGAGTTAGAGGTAAGTACACACCACGACCTAGCACCACAGCCTTGTCATAAACACACCCACCACCTCCAAGCGTTTCCTCCTGCCCTCTTTATTATTACTGTCGTTGTTATTGTTGTGCTAGGAACACAACGTAACACCTGCCCTAGCACGTGTTTCAGTATACAATACAGTACAGTTAACTGCAGGCTTTCTGCTGCACACTACGCCCCTAGGTCTCGTTCATCTTATGCGACTGAGGCTTCCTGCACTCGGGCTAATCCCTCCCATTTCCCTCTCCCCCTGCCCCGGCCTCTGGCCACACCATTTCGCCCTGCTTCTAGAAGTTCGACTATTTTAAATTCCTCATATAAGCGGAATCACATAATATTTGTCCTTCATGATAGGCTTATTTACTGAGCATACTATCTGTGTCGTCCACCTATGGGCAAATGGATGAAGAAAATACGGAATATAGATACAACGGAATGTTATTCACCTGCAAAAGGGAATCCTGCCATTTGAGACAACACACGTCATCTCCTCTGCTCATGAAATCTCTCCCCCACCCCTCAGCTCCTACTCACCCTTCAACACCCCGTTCCGAGATCTGCCCCCTGCAAGGAGCCCCCTCCACTCCCAGAGCCCCTCCCTCCAGCTCGGGCACATCCACAGAGGCTGCCTCCTCCACTTACTCCCCTAGGGAACGTGACCAAATGTCTGACAAGCGCCTGGGGACATTACTGCGCCTGGTCCCCGGACCCCGCCCTGGGCGGCGAGGCCTCGGTGTCCTCGACTGACCGCCCCATCATTTCTTTCTCCCCAGAGCCCCGTCCTCTGATGGTCGCCCTGCACATCCCTCCACCTGACGCGGTGCCTGGCCCGGAGCAGGTGCTCAACACAAGTCATCTAAACTGAAGTGGGTACCCAGTCCAGTGTGTCGTCATGCCAACCAGAGAGAAGGAACGTGTCTGCCCATGGGTTTCACGCGGCCAGCGCCCTCGCCCCCACCGCCACCACCCCCACCGCCATCCGACTCGCAGAGGGCAGCAATGTGTCTGCAATAGTGTTTGCTCACCTACGAGGTCTCGGGACCCACCTCGCGGCCAGGATGTGCATGGGCTGAGAGCGCTGCACCTTCTGCCGAGTGGACCCCTGCTGCTGCAGGGGCCTTGCCGCCGAGGGTGGGGGCTGGCCGTGGCTGTGCTGGCCGTTCTGACGCAGGGGCACCGTGTCCGACTGCATGCTCCCGGCCGGGAATAAGCTCTCCATGGACGAGTTCATGTCATTCATCAGAGCCTCCAGGTCCACGTCATCCTCTGGGAAATAAACAGCCAAAGCCAAGACAGAAGGTTAGCGGCGGTGAGGGCCACAGCCAAACGTGCACCTCAGTGACTCTCAACATTTAAAAGCATTTGTAGGTAGAGGCGAGGAACGAAGGGAGGCACGAATTTTGGTAAGAAACAACATGTTTTGTATTTATCGACATTTCCCCACATTCTAGAGGCGATTCAGTGAGTCCGGTGCCGCTGCATTTCCACCTGCCCGTATGGGAGATTCCTCTCAGGCCACCTACTCAGCTCACCTGCCCATCGGGGCGGGTGGGCCGCACTCAGCCGTGACTGCGGAGCATCAGCCCTCTGCCCGGGCCTCAGCCGGCTGGGTCACAGGGTCACATGGGGCCCTAATTAGGCAGTCAGGAAGCCCCTTCCCTGAAATTCCAGGAGAGACGGGAACAGAGCAGCGCTCCACAGTGACACCAGGGGCCTACGTGGTGGCCGTAGCTGTGGCCGCCTGCGGGATGACACACGGACCTGCAGGCCTCCGGGCCCCTGCCCCCGACCTCGACTGGCCCGAGAGCCGGAGGAGGCCTGAAGCTCATGCGGAGAGACACGAAGGTGGCGCGCAGAACCCCAGGGAGGACGGCAGAAACGGCCGACGCGACAGGGCGACAGGCGCACGTGCAGAGACTCCGACGTGTGGCTCCGCGTCAGCCTGGCCAGCACGGGTCGCCCAGACGTGTGGGCAGACGCGGGTGCCCGTCAGATCGATCGGTCAGCTCCGAGGGAAGCAGACCGCCCGCCCCGATGGGGGCGCGCCTCGTCCGATCGGCGGAGCGGCCTGAGAGAGGAGGCTGGGGCCCCCGACGCAGAGGGAGTTCCGTCCGCACCCTAACTGCGACGCCTGCCCGGGTCTCCGGGCTGCCCGCCCGCCCTGCAGGCTTCGGACCCGCGCCGCCGCCATCGTGAGGCCCGTTCCTCACGTAAACCCGCGCGCACCGCACACAGAGCTGCACGTCCCACTGGCTCCGCCCGGCTGACAGGTGGTAAGGGGTGTGACCCGGAGCGGGAACGCGGGCCGGGCCGGGCTGTGAGCAGCCACGCGAGGCCCGGCTCCCGCCCTCCCCGCCGGGAGCTGCGAAACGCCCCAGCGTCCTGGTCTAACTGCGCTCGTGTCTCTCATTCGTGACCCCATACGTTCCAATGCCACCGACTCCCTTGTCTCCATAACTTCTGGCCCAGTCACTTCTTAACGACATGGCAACTAACAGCTGAAGCTGACTCCACGTTGCAGGTCACGATCCACCATCTTATTCGTCCCCCTCGTGGCCCCACGTGACACCCACTTAACGAGCAAGGGGCTCAGGGCCCACGACGGCGAAACCCTCACCCCGCCAAGGGCGACAGGACAGGTGCTGGGGACAGCCAGCCCCGGCCCCGGCCCCGTGCTCCGTTCCCTGCTCTTGGCCCGGGGCCTTCGACGGGCCGCGCGGGGACAGAGGGAGGGATGGGAGGGACGGCGAGACAGACGGAAGCCCGCCGAGGCGGCGAGGCATGACGGCCTGCCCAGGGAGCCACTGCTGGAAGCGCGGACAGAGGCCACAGGCAGGAGCTGGCTGAGGCAGAGTGGACAGGGGTCGGGGGGCCAGGGGTGGCGGGGGGGGGGGGGGCGCGTGCAGATCGACCCGGAGTCCCGACTTGGGGAACCCAGTGAGCAGGGCCTTGCCTCCCTAGGGCTGCGGGAAGAGGATGCTGTCACAGGTCTGGGTGTGAGCGGTCAAACAGCAATCCCATGGCCATATATGAAGAGGACAGAAGTGCCAAATTAATAATTAAAAATTACCATGTCATCAATAATTAACGTATCACATGGGAGGACAGCAGACTCCTGGGGACAGGGGCAGGGGAGGGTGGTGGTCAGTGGGGAAGAGGGGTGGACAGAAAATGAGGACCCTACAGGGCCGGGTACACTCGCCCACGGTCCCCTGTCCCTGCAGGCTACGTGGCCTCAGACAAGTCCTCGCCCTGAACCAGGGAAGCAACTCTCAGCAACAACGAAGACGGCGGAGGACGACCGCCCACGGGCAGCCAGCGCCGCGCGCCTAGGCCTCGGGCGCTCGTCTTCCAAGGCACGGTGCACGTTTACTGCAGGTCACAGATCTGGGGCTCCAGGGAAGTTCTGGGGTACATCCTGGACACTGCTCTCTCCCATACTCCGATTTAGCACGTAGAGACATGACAGTTGCTTAATTTAAGCTCTGTGAAATGATTACGTATATGTGCTACCCTGACTCACCCGATTAACAACTCAATGTTTCTGTCTTAATGGACCATTTAAGAATCAATACGGGTGAAACACAAAGTTCACTGTCATTATGGAGTGGCCTCCTTGCGGCACCACGGTGGCCTGGGGCCCACGGACAGGCGGGCCGCGGCGGAACCCCACAGTGCTCATACAGACGCGTTTCGTACTTGCTCAAAAGCAGGAGAAGACCTCGCAAAATACAAAGGCCACTGTTTCCCTCACTTTCAGCCTGCTTTAGAAATCAAACGGGAGACAGTTCTTGCTGACAGATTTGTTCCGAGGGGGAAAAAAAAAGTCTCGATTCCATCAGGTGGAGTTTCGTTTGAGCTATTTTTCCCCCCGGCATTTCTGGGTGCCCTCGGCTGTGCCCCCCACGAGGGCAGCCGCCCCGCGCCTCCAGTCCTTCCCCTCTGCGCCTCTTGGCCACCCAGGTCCATCCCGGGTCACCCTCTCTGCAGCAGAGCCACGATGCTGTCCAGGACACAGAATCGTTTTGACATTATTCAAAGTAAATACTAAAGGTGACTCGGAAGCCGCAGTATAAACCCAACGCAAGTCCTCACCAAATGCCTCTGAGGTGAATTCTTTACAAAACGACTTTCCACTTTAATATATTTAGTTATGACTCTGTCACACACGGCCGGGTTAATCTGACCCCAAGCACTTAGTAGGTTATGATTTTCAAAAATCAAGTCCGACCACTGTAGCGGCATGTTTCAGACTCGTCTATTTTCTGTAGCCCTTAGAGTAGAAGTAACACTTTTTAGAGAATCTAAAATCTCGTGCAGTAGAACACACGTTAAAATTCCTGCACAAGCCAGCAGGGTCTGTTAAGACGAGACAATCATTCGTGGTCGTCCGATTTCATGCAAACTTTGTTAAACTCCAGGGAGGACTCGTGATGGAATCTTCCGAACGGGGGTGTGAGGGCTGATCCCAGAGAAGCCACCTCTCCCCATCGAAACCGGCCCCGCGCCGCGCCGCCGTCACTGAGAGTCGCCGAGCTCCGGCGAGCGCTCCACGTGGCTCCCGGGCCCTGTGCCAGGCCTTCGGGGACAGCCATGTGCCTCTCCCTGCGTGCGGCCTCTGCGTGAATCCGTGCGGATCAATAATCAGCCACTCGTCAGGCGTCTCTGCAGGGTCCCGGGCGGGAGAATCAAACACCCGGGACATTAACAAACCGAACGCTTCTCTGGGCGTGAACAGATTAAGCGGCCGTTCACTGTGAACTCGGCGCCACACTTCCTGTGAGGAGTCACCTCGGCGGGGGGGCCGGGCGGAAGGGGCGGCGGGTTTTTAACTGAAATTTTACTCCACACCGACTCCTGAGGACGTATTTACTGCACAGATATGGGTCAAACAACACGGTGGTAAATCACGATATTAATAGCTACTTTCCTTCCTAGAATAACTCAACCTAAAATGGGGCACTGACTTCTGTCCCAAATATCTGAGTGGCTCATCTGATCCCCGGGTCACGGGGGCATCTCCCTCACTGCCATGAGCAGACTGAGGCTACGTGAGTTCTCGAATGGGTGGAAACACAGTGAAACCAATTTACGTTTGGCTCGTAAATTATTCTGGGGGAATCTCTTCCATAAGCCACGCCAGGGCGGGGCTGGACGGTGCCCAGCGGAGTGCAGGCACAAAGGACAGTCAACCGCAGAGAGGCCCGGGCGGTGGCCGCCCCCGAGGTCCACGGCACTGAGCAGGGCCGGCGGCTTCTCTAAGACACTAACGAGGACTGCGGGCCCGCGTTCCCGGCCTGTTCCGGCCCCTTAAAGCGATGCCATTCGTGCTGGTGGTCACGGTACAGCCCCGCCGTCCGGCCCGCACCGTCCACGTCCACGTCCGCCTCTGCTCACCACAGCCTGGCCGCGGGGCGGGGAGCGCTTCGTGCCTGAGCCCTGCGGGGCGACGCACCAGTGGGAGCGGGTCCGGTCCCTGCGAAGAATACAACGGGGGGCTGGGGGGTCATGATCACGTGAGTGCACATTCCGCTCTTCCTCCTCGGCCCCTGGCCCGCAGGCCCAAGCCCTGGGCAGCCTCACGAGGAGGAAGCACTCTGGCCTGACGCTTGGTCTCTGTTGTTCCTGAAACAGCGCCAGACAATCTGCAAAAGGGAGAGCAGCCTCCTCCGCTACTCCTAAGCAGCTCCGCCCCACCACGCCCGAGGCCGCGCTCCTGGGGCGGCCGAGGGGAGCCCCACAGGGCCACAGGACACCCGGTGTGCTCCACCAGGCGGCCCCAAGGGACCAGAGGGGCGTCGGCCCCACCCACCCACACTAGGGAGGAAAGAGGGTCCGGGACTGGATTCATCACAAGTGGCCAGCGGTCTGGTTCCTAAAACCCTGAGGGACGTGGCCAGGGACACCCCGGTGCCGGGGTGGGGTGCCAGGAGGGCACGGGAGCCCCGGGCCTTCCCCGGGCTTCGCCCCGTGCACCTCAGCCGTCTGCCTGTCACTGAGTTAAATCCTTTCATGGAAACTGGTAACGCGGCAAGCGAACCATTCTGAGCTGTGTGGGCTGTTCCAGCAAAAGGCCGAACCAGGCGCAGCGAGGCTCACCCGAGCTGAACTGCAGGACGCCCCGCCGGTTTCGGGGACCTGTCAGCATGCCCCCTTACCACGTCTGGAGTACAGAAGTGTTCGGCGAAAGAACAGAAGAAAAAGGGAGTGGCCAGCACCCGAAAAGTCCCGAACATACGTGCGAACGCCGAGTTCTTATGCATTTCCATCTGGACACGAAACGAAGGTCCCGCCTGCAAAAGCGTTTCGACCTAGACCATGTTTAGCTGGCAAGCTATTTTTGTTGACCTCTAAGCAAGTAAAACCTTGAGCCAATATTCAACTGCAATCCTGTTTTTTGCATAACGGTCACTGTTCTGTCCTCACGCACTCTCATCGCGTGTATTGAATTTTTCACACGTAGAGCTGTCCGGACATAAGGAAGCAGACGAGAAGCCAAACACCGCGCTGTTGCAGGATTCTTCTCCGTCCTTACTCAGGACATTTAAAGATAATCAGCAACTATAAAAGCGAATCACCTAACCACAGCTCCAAATACAAATGCACCTTCTCGATCACGTCATGAAAAACAAAAAACAGAATCGATGCTTTACTTAAGTGGCTACGGCAGGAATGCAGGCAGGAGACGGAGGCCCTCGCCGTCTGTCTGTGCGCAGTGCGAAAGCTCGCACACGCGCCCACGGACACGCTCGCGTCGCGGCGCGGGGGCTCGTGCTCGCCAGGGCGGGCGTGTCGTCCATGGCGGGAAGGGCGCTTCCCACCCTCCGCCGGGCCCCGCGGGCCACGGCGCCTGCCACGGGGGAGGCTCTCAGCGGGGAAGACAGACAGCCCCGCCCGCTCAGCGGGCAGAAGGTGCGTGCGTGGCCGTCCGGCCGGCCCGAGCATGCGCATCCGCGGGTCCTGCTGGCCCAAGCATCCTCAGGGTCAGGCGGGTGGACGGGACACACACACAGGTGTGCACACGTGCGCTGGGTACCACACACACACACGCCCTGAGTACCACACACACACACACACACGCCCTGGGTACCACACGCACACACGCACACACGCCCTGGGTACCACACACACACACACACACGCACACACGCCCTGGGTACCACACGCACACACACACGCCCTGAGTACCCCCCCACACACACACACACATGCCCTGGGTACCACACGCACACACGCACACACGCCCTGGGTACCACACACACACACACACGCCCTGGGTACCACAGACACACACACACACACATGCCCTGGGTACCACACACACACACACACGCCCTGGGTACCACAGACACACACACACACACACGCCCTGGGTACCACACACACGCACACACGCCCTGGGTACCACACGCACACACACACGCCCTGAGTACCGCGCGCACACACACACGCCCTGGGTACCAACGCACACACGCACACATGCCCTGGGTACCACACGCACACGCGCACACACCCTGGGTACCACACGCCTGGACGAAGCTAAGATCCGCAGTGCCCTCGGGGGGTGCAGAAGCCCGTTTTCTCCTTGCTTTGTGCTGACCACGGGGCCAGCGATCTTTCTGGACGTCTTCCCTTTTCCCAGCCCAAGAGCGGGACGGTGTGCTGGGAACCCGCACGTGCGTTTAGCTGTGCGTCCAGTCGCCATGGTGAGCTGGCACCTTCCCGTGATTTCGGGGCTCCATCCGGACCCCTCCGAGGCCAGCCGGGAGCCGGCAGAGGGTCGGGCTCCCACGAGGAGGCCGTGCAGAGGACGCAGAGTGCGTGGACCTCGGCCTCCGCCGTCCCGCCGCCTGTGTACTGGGGGCTCCACGCACTGCACACTGTGCCCGGGGCAGCACCGGCCTCCGCGGCTGGTGCTCCTTGGGGTCCGAGCCCACGGCCGTGGGCGAGAATCTCGGGTCAGAGCTACAACCTCTTTTCTTTCAGAAAGGTCACACTGCTTGTTCCAATGGCGGTGCACTTGGCCGCACCAGCCGGCTGTGAGCGCGTCGGGTCCATGCCAGCCGCCTCGGGCTGACCGCGACAGCAGAGGGGCTTTTAGCTGAGCGCCTGGACCCCCGCCTGCCGTGCGGGCCGCACCCCACACCCCTTCCTCCTGGGAGTCAGGGCTTCGCGAGTATCCTGTAAAATTGGCTCATCTCCCAACGACGAGTTTTAATTCTGTGTAAAACTTTACTGGAAACAAACAGCGAAAACTGGAATCGTCTTTATTAGGGTGATGCTGAGCCTACGCGACCACCTTTTATAAAACAGTATCGTAGACCCTTTTTACACACTGAGCCAAGAACGCTGCAGAGCAGATGTTCTGACTCTGAGCCCACCCGAGGGGACATAAATGACTCACGCCCACCTAGGAAAACGTTAGCAGAGGCTTGGAGGCCGGTGGCCTTCCCAGACAGCCAGCACATCGGCCTAACGCGTACTGGACGCCGTGCGGAGCAGCGTGGTGCTCACGGGCCACCGCGCACAGCGGTCAGCCGGCCGTGCTGGCACGCGCTGCCCGCTTCCACGGAGCAGCCAGTGAGTGGCCAAGGCCAGAAGTGGCCCCGAGTGCTGGCCGCAGTGACCCTCGGGGACGGAGGCCGGGCTGTGTCTCTCCATCCGGACAAGTTCACAGAGGCCAGGAGACTGTGGCACTGGGAGGAGGGGAGATGTCACAAGGCTCGGAGCGGGGCTCAGGAGGCCGTCCCGGAGGCCGGACAGCTCTGCCCCCGGCACAGGAGCCAACGGCGAGAAAGCGGGGTGAGGGTGACGCCTCCGCTCGCTCTGCACTGGCTTCCGGCGAGGTTTACGCTTTAAATCTACGTTTTAGAGAACTGCAGGATCTTCCTATCCAAAAAGATAGATAAACCAGGAAGTTGGAAAAGCCACTCATTTCACTCAGTGGTTCTAGTCGCCGAAATTCGAGCACTGGCACCCTGACGTCGCCCAGGAAGGAGCGACAATTTCCCCCCTTTCTCGGGTTTCATATGCTGTGTGATCACAGAGCAGCCCTGAACGTCCCCTTGGCCTCACCCAGGTCCTGTAAGACGGCCGTATTCTGCGTGGGGAGTGCGGAATACACTTCCCGGCACCCAGCAGCGACACTCGGCCAGGCAGGGACCAGGGAGCCGAGCCACAAATTGCAACTGAGAAGCATGGATTCGGCTGCGCAATGTCTATTTGTGCCCTTGGAAGACAGCTGGGGGGCGGGGGGGGGGGCAGAAACGTACTCGGAGCGGGTAGAGATGGACTTCCTTCTCCCTACGATTTACTGTTGCTTCTCACCCCTCCGATTTCGATAATTAAAGCTCCTATGACAGCATCATAAATCAGGAAGAAGGCTGCGTGCAACAGGCGAGATGCATAACTTGTTCTTCCGGAAGGTTCTCATTTTCCATCAACCCTACAGGTTATTCAAGATCACGGGGGCTGAAGGGGGAAAAAGGGGCCCAGAAGTGTCCCTTGCTCGCACTGCGTTCTCAAAAAAGGCAACTTGCAGACGTTGATTAGATACCACGAGTCTGCGGCACCCCATTCGACGCTAAGTGCTCTACGAGTCTGTAACTTCGACTCCGAAAATGTAAAGTCCGTGCACACGGGACTTTTCCTTCCTTCAACAAACAGTCACTGAGCACCTGGTACGCTCCAGGGACTGGAAACACACATGCCCTCCCTAGGGACAGGCTCCAGCCGCCAAGACGCCCTGCGGTCTCGGGGACCAGCTCTGGAGGAGGGTTGCGGGGCTGAGCGGGTAAAACTGTTGCTGCCCCGCAGGGCAGCGAAGCCCGGTCCGGCTCAGGGACACCGCGCGGGCAGGTGGGGCGGAGGCCGGCGGGCGGCGGGCTGCTCAGGACGGGGGCCTCCTCAGCGCAAGGAGGGTCCGCAGACCGCACCGCTTGTGCGGGGCTGAGGTGAGCAGACGATGGAGGCAGAGGGGGCGCTCCCCCCAGAGGGCGGCCCCCGGGGTCAGGAACGAGGGCGTTATGCCCACGACCCACAGAACTCTGCATACAGGCCGGACAGGACAGTCAAGTAGAGAACACGGCCCGGAAGAGCTGGTTTCTAAGGCGTCGGGATGAGGAGAGTCACTCCAGGGGGACGGGCCACAGATTCCAAGAAATGGCCCATCTCCCAGAACTGAAATGCCCAGGAGAGAGAGGCTGCCCTCCCAGACATGGACGGAAACAGCCTTTAACCAGAAGGAGGGGACGCTGGGCCGGGCGGGGGCCTCGGCCTGTCCCTCGGGGGCCTGGCCAGCGGGAACGGTCACCTGGGGGCTCGTCTGTGACACCAGGCTGGCTTCGTCCCGAATCGACAGCTTTGGATCAGGTCGGGAAATGAACGAAGCCCCAAACCGAGGGCCTGCTATTCTTTTGATGATTGTTTTTCCATGAGCAGAAGAAATGACAGCCCGGGTGTGACTGGGACCTTGTGGGCGGCCGCCCAGGAGAAGGGGCGCCCACCGGAGCCCCCCTCTCAGAAGGCCAGTCTGCCAGACAGGAGTTCTCACAGAGCGGCTACGGCGAGGCCGGACCCGGGTCTGGTTTTTATCCTCTCGTTCTACGGAACGTGGCACTTACTGATGAGGATAAAGGGCAGCGGCCACTTGCTGAGCGTCGCAGAGGGCCAGGGACATCTCATAACGCGCGCGGTTTCTGATCCTGTCAGACTGGCCGAGCGGGCGACGGAGAAGGTGAGGGACGAGCCGCTCGGCCGCGAGCCGCGGAGCGGAGCCGCCCCCGGGGCCGCCGGTTCCGGACACACTGCTTCTGTCTTGTGTCTCCGTGTCCACGGCCTTCGTTTTTTTCTTCAGTGGACCTGAGTTTCTGAAAGGCTGGAACTGCACGCTCTTACACCTGTGATGCGTTTTCTAATTCCACACCTGGCGCACAGTAGGTACTCGGTACGTGTGAGCTGAGCAGGTGCAAACGGAGCCACCAGCCGCCAGGAGTCGAGCTGCAGAATCTTCCAAGACTCCGGAGGGCCAGGCCGAGCTCCGAAACACGCCGAGGCGGCCGAGCGGCCGCTCCTGCCTGTCCCTGGAAAGAGGCCCGCCGGGCAGGTTGCACGCAGGCCACAGGCTGAGAGGTGCCAGGCCGTCTGCTGTCCAGGAAGGAGGGCTGCCCTGGGCACGGCAGCTCCGTGCAAGAGGCATGCGCGAGCCGACCCACGCCCCACCGGCGCCCCTGGGTCGCAGGAGGCGCGGATGGGCCCAGACCCCCTGGGCACGCTCTCTGCCTTCCTCTGCGCTCTCCCCACACGGGCCTTGTGGGGTGCAGCCGGCCTCCCGGCCTCGGGCACCACGACCCCTTCCTTCGCTCCTCACCGCGTCTGTGACATGGAAGTCCGCTGTCCTCCTGGGGGACAGCAGCTTCCAGCCAGCACAGTCGGTCTCTCCCGAGACCGACGCCTTCTCCAGTGGAGCCCACGGTGGGGCAGGAGGAGCCGGCGCTCACTGGGGTGCAGGCCCTGCCTCGGGGAGGGCTCCGCGTCCCAACGGATGGTGGAGAGAAGGGTCCCGAGGTGCCGCCCGCGCGCCCGGGAGGCGGCCTCCTAGCGGGGCCACTGCCTTCGACACGCGCTTCTCGTCTGCTGCGTCCCGTGCGTTGGAGCTGGTCCAGGGCAGAGACGAGAAGGAGGAAGCGTGGAGCGGGCGAGTGGCAGGGCCAGGGCACCCTCTGGGGCACCTCGCACATCCCCGTACCACGCCCAGCGGCCAGCGGCTGCCGAGCCCACGCGGCAGCTCGGGAACCGAGGCCCAGAGAGGCCGAGACACAGGCCTGACGCCACACAGCCACCGGGGGAGCCTCGATCCCTGCCCCAGCGAGGCTGAGAACATCACCGTCCGCTCAGCTTTCCCCAAAGATTAAAAACAAAAGCGTGGTCTCGAGGAACACAAATAAATCGGAAGGACACACACGCACCTAGCAGACCCCAAACAAGGCACAGCACGATGCACCCTGGGGAGAAGCAGGAGGTCCCCGGGGGACACCCAGGAAGAGGCGTAAGGGGCCAGGGGCGAGAGGAGAGCCGGGGGGTGGGGGGTGGCGGGGGCAGAACCGGGCCCAGCAGGGATGGGAGGGAGCAGGGAGCGGCCGGAGGTGTTCCTGGCGGGGCATCTGCGGACCAAGGTCGGGAGGGACTAAATTAAGGAGAATGTTTCAGAAAAGCCATCTACGAGGCCGGCGCCCAGGGGACGCACGTGCGTGTGGAGTGTGAGAAGCCGGAAGGCGGGTGAACCCCGTCCCCGCGGCCTGCTCCCCACCCTGCAGTGACAGAGGCCCGAAGGCGGCTGAGAAAGACCATGGGGATCCCAGACTGGATTTTAAGAAAAAAGCCACTCCGGCCGCCATGAAGAATGTCCAAAGGGCACAATCGGAGAGAAAACGCAAGGGAGCCAGTGTCACCGAGAGGTGCCCAATCGGAGAGAAAACGCAAGGGAGCCAGTGTCACCGAGAGGTGCCCCGAGGCAGGCAGCGACCCTCCAGCGCCGGCGCCGACGGCCAGCTGGCTCGGCGTCAGCAGCCGGGCCCACGGACGCCAAGTCCCCAGGCAGAGGCGTCCGCTGTGCACGGGGCTTGTAGCCATTTGCTGCACAAGTAGGTTAGGCACCCAGCGGGGATATTTTCCAAGTATACATTTAGAACAGAGCCACGGTGGAAGGATTAGCCACCTGTGTCCCCATCTCCTCCAGTCCCTGTCCTCGCCCCCTTGAAAAGGTCAGGGCTATTATTAAAGGCTTTCTTGGTCAGAACTGAATCCAGTTGGGTGGTGTCGGTTTACCAGCTCCTGGCACGTCCTCCGGGGAAGAGCGGAGGGCGGTGGTGGCCACCGGGCGGGCTGCTGGCCCCAGCGCCGGGCGCCCGGTGACTGACCCCCGCTGCAATGCCCGCTGCCCCGAGGGGAGCCGCGGGGTGGACGGCGTGTGCGTGAGGCGCCTGCCCGCGGCTGAGGGACTCTGAGTTCTGAGGAGCTGCTGGCCCGGCAGCTTCCTCAGCCCGGGCCCTGAGGCCCTCGCCACGGCAGTGACGGCGAAACTCGCCCTGCGCCGTCGCTTCCCGAGGGGCCGGAGGGGCCGGCGCCTCCGTCCTGCGGGGCGAGGGCTCAGGGCCGGCGCCTCCGTCCTGCGGGGCGAGGGCTCAGGGCCGGCGCCTCTGTCCTATGGGGCAAGGGCTTCTCTTTCCTCACCGAAACGCTCTAGCTCGAGATCTTCCTTTGGAGATAGAGTTTAAAATTATGGAAGGAAAATAACTCATTCCAAAAACTATTTACCTGGAATCGTGGCTTAGAAAAATAAGTGAACTTAGGTGAAAACACAATGTCGGATCCGGGGGATACATGCTCTGGCTTTCCACCTACGGAGCACACAGAGGGGCCCTCCGTCGCCGATCTAGAGAGCGAATCGCATCTGCATCGTGCCCTGGCAGTTCTGAGCGGCATTCAGACTCGCCTGGACAAAACGCGCCACACATTCTACGGCCAATAAATGAAAAATGATTCACGGCTCGCGGCCATGTCCCCTGGGCCTGGTTAAGCAACAGGTATCCGCTGAATGAATGAATGAACCCATGAATGAAAGAAACAGGAAAACTGCAGAGCAGGAGGATGAAAAACCGATACCCCGGGGGGGCGGGAGGCGCTGCAGACAAAGCCCTCCATTGACCGCGGCCGCCCTGACAGCTCAAGGAAACAGGAAGCGCTGGCGGGGTACGATCATCTGTCGGGGGACGCGGCCAGGAGTGGCGCGAGCTGTCAGGGCGGCGGGCGGCGGGGTTCCCGACGACCTGGGACCTGGCCAGTCGCCAAGGGTGACAATGGCTGTTTCAGTTCTGCCCCGAGCGAGAAGCGGGGAGGGTCCGCTGCTCGCCCGGCACCAGGAAAGGCGGAGAGAGGCGGGCGCCTCGGTGCCCTTTTTTGTCCCCGTTTTCCTCACGAAGACAAATGATCTTCCATGTGGAAGGACGAGTGAGCACAGCGGGAAGGACGCCCCTCCGGCCGGGACAGGGGGCGTGGCCGAGGGCATGGGCTCCGCACGGCTGCTCCCAAGGACGAGGACGGCTCGGTCCCCGAGGCTGAAATCTCAGCCGGAGCCACGGAGTCCCTCAGAAACGGACGCACGCGCGGACGTGATGAGGACAGGGGCCTGGCGCAGAGGCGGGACAGCTCGGGGCCGAGGAGCGCAGGTGCCGAGGGCCCCGGCCGGCTGCCGCCCACGCCGTGCGCCGCCCTGTGCCTCGGCGGCCTCCGCGGGACGGGCAGTGGACCCGGGGGTTCGAATGTCAAGCACGAGTTCTTAGTAGGTCAGGAACTCGTGTTCACAATAAACACGTGAGAAACGGAGGACAGAGCCAAGAAGTCGCGACACGTCTTCCCACTGGACTGAAACCTTCTCGTTAGGCCGACGGCGGCAGGAGCAGCGGCCGGCGGCCGAGCGCGGCGGCGTCCTCTGCGGGGGCGTGTGGACGTGGCTGCTCCGTGCCCGAAGGCGACGGGCGGCTCTTCTCCGAGCGTTTCCGCGTCCCGGCCCTTGTGAAAGGCGCGTAGGCATGGTGGCAGGGAACAAAACCAAAATTCACTTTTCACTGACATCCGGCCTGAGGCCGACATTTGTTACTATTCAGGGTTTTGTCGAGAATTTCAGAAGGGAAAAAAACGATCTTTGCAAGACAGCGTAGTCTTACTATGAAGAAACGATACCAAGGACAACAAAAGCCACCTGTGCGTGTGCGTGCGCACACGTGTGTGTCTGCCACACGAGGGGAGCGTTGCAGACGTTCTCACGGGCACACGGTGGGAGACGAGGCGGACGAGGGCGTCGGAGAAGGCGCCGCCGCCTCGGGGACCCCCGTCCTGGCTCGCCGTCCCTCCCCCGACGCTCCCGGCGCCCCGGGAGGCGGGCCGTGGGAGCCGGCGGCCTTCACCAGCGGGTCTCCGCCTCCGCCCGCGTGGGGCGTGCGGCAGGCGCTCGGGACCTTCCCGGACTCGTGTGCATTTCCTCCCGCACGTGAGTTCACGACTCTTTAAACAGTGACCTATTACGGGCAGCTGCGGGCCAGGCGCCAGCGCGGAACCTTCACGACGAGCGAGCCCTGGTTCTCGCCCTCGAGGAGCACGTGACGTCGGGGGGGCACACGGGGGGGCGCTCGCAGAGCAGCCCGTGCTCACAGGCGCACGGCAGGCGCCTCCCCCACACCGTCTCAGACCCATCTCGAGCCGGGTGGACTTGGCTTTGGTTCCCATGTTAGCACCGCGTGGACCTGTGACTCCTGGGCGAGCGACCAGGCCTCTCTGCCTCGGTTTCCCCGCGGGCAGCCCCGACGGCCGGAGGCTTTCGCCCGCGGCTCCGCCATCGTCAGCAGCCTGGCTGCCCACGACGCCCGGCGACATTCGGAACGCCGCCCTACGGGAAACATCCGCACGGAGGCATTTCTCTCTCCTTCCTCCGCCTTCCTCCTGACGCTCTTTCCGACCTTGGACTTCCCCGCTCGGCGAGCGGACCGCCTGACGACACCCCTGGGCCTCCGAGCGGGCCCCGCCCCGCACCCCCACTAATACCGGAAAGGAAGTGGGCATGGGACAACTGTGCGCTAAGGACCGACACCTCCGGCTTAAGGAAAACCAAGAGGAGGAGCCAGTCAGGACAGGGCCGTGACAGGCCTGCGGAAGGCGGGCCTGGGGCACACTCAGGGCACCGGGCTGGCGTCGGCGTCACACCCGGCCAGCGGCCCACGGGCGACGTCCGAGCACCTCCCAGGGACGCTGCTCCGTGGCGCTCAGCAGCGCTCACCGCCCGGGGTCCAGTCGCGGTGACGGGCCCGGGCACGTGCACAGGGGGTCTTCCGGCGTGGGCCTGGGGCCTCCCGCAGCACCCGGGGCCATCTCTGCTCCGCGCTGCTCCGTGGCTACTCGGCGCGGCGTCGGCGGTGGGCAGCGGTCGCTGTCAGACTCGGCCTGCGCAACACCGCGGCCCTCTGCAACCTCACACCGCCTCACAGAACATTGTCACGGAAAAGCTGAACGGAAGGACCGTGCGGTTAAGCCGTTCCACGCCCAGCTGTCTGCGCGGAGGGGAGCGGGAGCGGCCGCACACGCGCCCACGGCCCGCACACGCGCCCACGGCCCGCACACATGGCCCCGCGTCCTCCGCGGCGTCACTCTCGGTCGCGAAAGGGGGACGCGGCTCGCGTGTGCGCTGACGGGCGGACGGGCGACCAAAACGCGGTCCACACGTGCAACGGAGGACGATCCAGCCATAGACGGCACGGACCTCCGACACGTGCCGCGACCGGGACGGACCCTGACAGCGTGAGGCCGAGCGAAACGAGCCAGACACGTACGGCACGATTCCACTCACATGAGGTAACCGACCAGAACCGGCAAAGGCAGGGCCGGGGCGCCGGCGCCTGGTGGGGGCCCTGCTGCTCGGGCGGCACAAAGGTTTCTGACGCAGCGATGATGACCCCCCAACACCAAGAACGCAGCGAAGGCAGGCTCGAAGTGGCCGATTCCATGTTACATATATTTTAGCCATAATGTGTATGCGTGTGTTTTTTAACAAGCTGTCGCGAGCAACTCCGGCTTTTCCAAAGCCGGCCTCTCCCCAAGGAAAGCGCGCCTCTGCCCGCCGCATGCCGCTAGCAACTCAGGAGGCACTTTTAGCAACTGTCACACAAAAATAAGCTGCTTACGTTAGGAACGAACTAATAAAAACCAGAGCAATAAATCCTCTTTGCCAGAGGGAAGGAACAGGTCAAGGAAGGTCACAGCCAATCTTTCATTCTAAACATCGAGACCCTTGCGAAGAGCCGGCCGGATCCGGACCTGACACGTCATGAACCCAAGGCCTGGGATCAGAGCGTTTGATGATGCCCTGAGAAGGACGGGAGGGAGCGGCAGCCTGCATCTTTGTCCGGCTCCGTCCTGTGTCCCAAGGCCGCTGGCGGAGCGGGCTCTGGGTCAGGCACAGAGACGGCCTGGGAAGGGCCTGCGAGGCGGGGCGGAGGGCTCCCCGGCCAGACACGCAGGCTCGGAGGACGCCCGGAGGCAAGATGGCCCCGGGGCTTCCTGCTCCACGTTGCGCGCCTCCTTCCTCGGCCTCCTCCGTTCCGGCGGATCGGTTTCCGCGTTTTCCAGGCGCCACGCGGGGCCAGCTCCAGATGCAAACGTGGCCCCTCTTTTCTGGGAACTGCCTGCCGGAGCTTCCTGCCAGTTTTCCCATTTGATTGTTTCTCTTACTTATAGGATTTTAAAAAATAAACCGAGGCTACGAATCCCCTGCACGTTCTGTGCACTGCAAATCTTTCTTTCGGGCCGAAGTGTGCCTTTGTGCACGGTAAATGCCGTCTGCAGAGAAATGTGTGTGTGTGACGTAGCCACGTTTATCATGTTTCCTTTAGGGCCGTTAAGTCTCACTCAGGAAATTCTTTGCCTGAGGGCAAAGATTCTCGCTGCTCATTAATTCCTGTTGCTCAAAAAAGTTTTTTAAAAAAACAACATTTTGTTTTCGACTTGCAGGGATTTAGTGGACCTGAAATTGATGACCAGGCACGGTGGGGACCCCACCGCCCCCGGCCCGCAGGGGCAGGCGCTGCATCCTCCCCCTCCCGTGCAGCTCCTCCGGGCCGTGCGGGGCTCGGTGGCCCCCCTGGTCCTCCGGTCGATCTGGCCGGGAATCAGCAACACGCCCTCGTGCTCCAGTGGCCTCCTCTGCCAGAAGGCTGGCTACGGGCAAGTGCCACCCCCGGGCCACGCGCCCTGCTCTCCAGAGGTGTCTCGGCTGTTCTGAGCTTCGTGTGTCCGTCTTAAAGTTAGGGACTGTCCGTCAGGGCGCACCGAGACTCTCCGGAATCTGCCCTTCCCTGCGTCAGATCTGAAGCCCGTTTCGTAGCCGCCACCATCTAAGTCTTCTGATCTGCGATCGCAGAGCAGGCCTCTCTTACGTCCTCCAGCGACACCTCACAATGGCAGGCAGTCTAGCCGAGCGGCTCCCAGGGACCTTATAATTTTTTTATCATCACAAGTGGGATTTCTTTCAGCACGCACATCATGGTTGTTTTCCGCCGGCGCGTACGGTTAACCGTAAATCTCACCTGCCGTTCTCGCGCCCTAGCCGCCAGCCCGAAGGGCCCCCGCGTTTTAAAAGCTCACCCGCGTGTCTGTGTGGATTTGCTAGCTGGATGATAATGTCATTTGCAGACGGGCACAGACTCCGTTCCTGCCTTTCGCTGTCTGCATTTCTGCCTCTTTGCCCGCTTGTTCTGCCTGGCTAAGACCACGGATGGCAGCGGGCATTCCCGTGTGACTTCTGAGGTCCACCGACGGACGCTGCCCGGCCTGACGCGGACGCTTTGAACAGGTTGCGGAGGTTTCTTTCTGGTCCTGCTTTGTAAGGGTTTTGTTGTAATTGTTCCCTTTGTATTATATAAGTGGAGAACTGTATTAAACATTCTTTTCGTCTCTGGTGAGGTGGCCATTTTTCTTCCTTTAATCCTTTAACATGTCAAATGCGCTCACAGTCTCGTGATGGTAAGGCGGCCTGGCATTGCTATAACACACCCAACTTAACCATAACGTTTGCTGGTTTTATGTTTTATCTAGACTGCTAAATTGGACTCATTACTATTTTACAGACCTTTTGGTTACACGTTAGTATGTAAAACGGGCCTATATTTGGATTTCTTGTACTGTCTCTTACAAAGCTCACACACTATAAAGTGAGCAGGCGGGGGGTGGGGGAGGCATCTGTCCTCGGCCCCTCCAACAGTTTATATACAGAGAAAAATTATTTGTTCCTTGAAGGTTCCATGAGGCTCATCTATCTGCAAACCGCCTGGACATTTTCCAGGGGGCGGCGCTGAACGGACTCCATTCTTCCAGTTATTTCTTTATCAAGACTTCAGTCCTCTGAGAGTCAATTGTGTTTTGTTTTGTTTTTCTCCTTCGACTACGCTTTTTCATTCCTTCAGAATTCTCTACAAACTTTTGCGTGTTTTCTATACTACTCACGAAGCTGTGTTTCCCATTGTCACGTAATGTTTAATTCATATTACACAGAGAAAACATCCTTGGTTTTCTTAGGTAATCTCTAGGTTATTTCTTCTTTCAAATGGCTTCGTTTTTTTTTTTTAATTTTTTTTTTTTAAAGACTTTATTTTTCTTAGATCCGTTTAAAGCTTACGACAAACTCAGAGGGTACAGAGGTCTCCCACGTACGCCGTCGCCACACGGGCGCAGCCTCCTCACCATCAACGTCACTCACCAGGGTGGCACTTTCACCAAGGAAAAACCTACGGTGGCACGTCGCGGTCACCCAAAGACCGCAGCCGACCCCAGGGTGCGCGCTTGGTATTGGACGTTCTAAGGGGCCGGACCAACTTGGGATGCCGCTTGTCCATCATCGCGATGTCGCGCAGGGCGTTTGCACTGCCCCGAGGGTCCCCTGGGCTCCCCTCATCATCCACACCCCGCCGCCGGCCGCCGCTGCTCTTCTAACCCGCTCCGCACTTCTGCCCCTTTCGGAATGCCGCCGTCCGGCTAGGATCCGCGCGCAGCCTCGTCCGACCGGCGTCCTCCGCGAACTCGCACGCATGCAGGACGCCCCGTTTCTCTCTGGCGCGGAATCTTATTGTCCGGGCGGGCCGCGGTCTGTTCGTCCGTCACCTACCGAAGGCATCTCGGCGGCTCCCGGGCTTGGGCGCTCGCGAGGAAAGCGACTGTGCACATCCACGCGCGGGTGGCCATGAGGACGTGCGGCCTCAGCCCCTCCGGTCGACGCCGAGGAGCCGCCGCCGGGTCGCATGCGCGCGGCCAGCCGGGAAGCCCCGACTGCCTTCCCGAGGGGCCGCGCGCGGCCGGCCCACCGCGCCGAGCAAGCGCGGGGTGTCGCCGTTCTGTTTCTGTGTTTTTACAATACATCACCCGTTTCCCTCACATTTTCACATTTATTGGCATAAAGTCGCCCGCGGCTTCCTTGTTTTGTTTGTTTTAACTCTCCGATGTGTTCTTCTTGTGGTTTTCCTGTGCGCCTTTCTTTGTGTGGTGTGTCTGTGCCCGAGGTTTGCGGTCTGGGGGGGTTTGACAAAAGGCTGGCTTTTGATTTTGTTCCCGACTATTGATACTTTCTTCAACATTTCAATAAGTTCTGATCCTAATTTCTGTAATGACTTCCTTCCACATTCCTTAGACTTATTCAATTCTCATTCTTCTTCATTTCCATTTTCCTCTCTTTTGAAACTCAGACTTTTGGCCTTGGCCTCCATTCGGGTGGCACGGCACAGCCATCGACCCGCGACGTGGCCCTTCCTCACTCATCCCTGAGCCATCGACGCTCCCCCGGGCGCGCGCCTGCTGCACCCACGGGCGAAGCAGAGCGTGTGCCGAAGTTGCCATGCGCGTTTGAAATGGTTTTTTTTGAAAGTGTGCTTTTGTGCCGCGCCGCTCCCGTTGGCTTCTGATTTATTCGCACTGGGTCACAGACCGTGGCTCTTGCATGAAGCAGATTGCTTACGTTGTAGCACAGCTTTCTCTGTCTAGCCGACTTCTTTCAAAGCGCCCAGCTTTCAGAGGGGAGTCAGGAGTAGGCGTGCGGGGCGCGGCGCTTCTCGGCTCCTCCGAGCCTGCACGACCTGCCTGGCCCACGCTTTCTGTTTCGCGGCCTTGTTCTCCCTTTTCTGCTCTCGACACTGGTGTGTTTTTTATTTTTCCTTTTTTTAAAATAAAATATAGATCCCCTTCCATCTTTTCCCGCCAGGTTGGAAACTGCGGGATCCACACACATTCTTTTAGTCACTACAGTCAGTATTTCAGCTGCACCTTTTGTTTTAAAATACTTAACTGAGTAGAGGTTTTTTTTTTTTTTTTTCCAGGGTAGTCTCAAGTTACTTTACATTCTACTTCTCCTCACCGGGGTCTTATAATGATTTAACCACTCGGCAAACAAACCCCCGCTCTCGGGAGGCACACACATGCACCCCGGGGTTAATCGCCCGGTTGCAGTTTAACCCACTTTAGCAGTCCGTGCGGAACTGGACGCATAACACCGCGCCCCGTTTTCCGCGCCTCGTGGCCCCTCACGCTCCGCGCCTTCTCTGGCACCCACATCCCCTCCGGACGCACACGTCCTAATCGGTCTCCTACTGAGAACTGCCAGTGACTGACTTTCTTAATTTTTGTCTGGGGAAAAAAAAAAAAAAAAACAACTTTGCTCGTTTGTTTGTTTGATTTGCTTTCGGGAGCTGCTAGTATCCGAGTCTAGCTGGCAGCTGCGCCCCTCGGCCCTGCGCGGGGCCGGCGTCACCTCCGGGAGCGCCTGTGCCCGCGGCAGCTGTCGGTCCCGTGGGTGTGCCTGTGTTGGAAAGTCTGCTTTTCCCCTTCGGCCTTTTCTCCCTGTCTTGTTTTCTGAAACGGTGCTAAATGCTTTCGCATGTGAGCCAACCTTCGCTTTTTTTCCTTCTGGTTTTGGAGCCCGGTGTGGGGGCCGTCTCCCAGCTGCGGCCGGTGCTCGGCCCTCCCCGCCCCGCGCCCCCGCCCCGCGCCCCCACTCCGGCCCCCCGCCCCGGGCCCCCCTCCGTCTTCTCTCCTCGCCGCTCTCTGTCCGCATGTCCATGTCCAGCGGCCCGTCCACGTTTTCCCATGTCCCTCTGTGCTGGAGGGAGGCAACTGCAGCTCGTTAATTCCCTTCAGCCTGAATCTCCAGACGCCAGTAACTCAGCATTTCCTGCCCACATCTCCGAGGGGCCCTCGAGGGGCCCTCCCCCACGCCCACCTGTCCCTGCCTCGCTTCTCCCCACCACGGCCGTCGGGTGTCGTCCACAGACGTTGCCCTGCCGTCCGTCTCCCCAGCGCCGCGGGCGGTGGGGGGGCGGGGGGCCGGGGTCTGCAGCGGGCGGGGGGGCCGGGTTCTGCAGCGGGCGGGGGGGCCGGGGTCTGCAGCGGGCGGGGGGCCGGGGTCTGCAGCGGGCGGGGGGCCGGGGTCTGCAGCGGGCGGGGGGCCGGGGTCTGCAGCGGGCGGGGGGGGGGGGCGGGGGGCCGGGGTCTGCAGCGGGCGGGGGGCCGGGGTCTGCAGCGGGCGGGGGGGGGATGGGGGGGCCGGGGTCTGCAGCGGGCGGGGGGCCGGGGTCTGCAGCGGGCGGGGGGCCGGGGTCTGCAGCGGGCGGGGGGCCGGGGTCTGCAGCGGGTGGGGTCTGCAGCGGGCAGGGGGCGGGGTCTGCAGCGGGCGGGGGGCGGGGTCTGCAGCGGGCGGGGGGCCGGGGTCTGCAGACTCGCCCGGCTGCGCTTTGTTCTCCCTCCCCCGCCACTTCCCCCCGGCCCGCGTGGTGGAGGGGGCGGAAGGCGGGGTGCCGGGGCTGGCGGGTCAGCCCCGGCTCGACAGCTGTGCCCGGCTGCCTGGCCGTGGGCTCACATGCGCTGTTCCCAGGGTCTTTCAGCAGCAGGGGGGGGAGAGGGGTGGGGGGGGCGCCACCCCGGCTCCAGGCTATGTGCCGTGACCTTGGCCCTCGCCACTCCCGGGGACCCAGGGCGCCATCGGTGCTGCTGTGCCCTGCAGCCCGGCGGGCACCGGCGTCCCCCCGCGTCTGAGCCCGCCGCGCCCTTCGGGGTCCCTGCTCCATGTGCTGTGTGGGGGTTCTGAGGCCTGGAGAGAAGGCGCCCCAAGTCCTGGGTGCCCATTCCAGGGGGGAGGGAGCCCTGGGGACCCGAGCTCGAGGCCGGCTTCGGCTGGCCGGTGGGGGCGGAGGCAGCCGCAAAGCCCGTGGCTCCCGTGAAGGGCGCACCCTGAGGGACTGGCATCTGTGTGACATTCGAACGGACAACGTAGAGACACAGGGCGAGAGGGAAGCTCTGGAAAGTGCGTTCAGTGCGATTTTCTGCTGACTTTCCGATCGAGGCATCAACGTGCCTTTTATGTGAACGGTAATACCAAGACTTAGGTTACTTTCATTTCAGCGAGACCATCTGCAGGCGGCGAAACGGCATAAACCACGGTTTCCCCGCGTTTCGAAGCCAGTGCTCACAGATCAGCGCTTCCCTCTGCATCGTCTCGCTCGGAAGTTTTCTAAGAGATGACCCCGAAAGCATGCTTGACGCAGAAAGTCCTGACTGCATTTAGCAAACTACCTTTTCTAGCACCTAAGAAAACTTCCCCCCGGCGCACTCAGCACCCCGCTTTCATTTTGGCGACATTTCAGTCTCTTTCTCCTCAAGCAATGAAAAAAATCTAACCATCCTCATTCCCACCGGTTCAAATCCTCCGGTTTCTTGGACTTAAACTCTGCAAAAATCCCAGCGACCGGCCTCGTGCAGTTTTCCCCGTTCCACCTGGCGATCAGAGGCCCGCGCCCCTCCCGGTCCGTCACCCCACGGCAGAGCCTGCATTCAATGTGCGGCTTAATTTCCTAACCCTTGATCCCTCGGTCTCATTTATTTCTTTCCCACGAGGACAACCCCATCAGAAATTAACCAGAAGGAGAAGAAGGAACCGTAGGAGGGCAGAGAGTCACGGAGAGTACACACCCCCCGCCGGGCTACGTGTGAACCGAACGGAGGTCACGGGGAGGAGCCCTCCCCGTCCAGCATCGAGCTGCCCTTACGTGGGGTCGTGGGGTCACTCGCAGGAGACCAACTTTTAAGTTTTGCTCACTCAAGTTGCTTCGTTGAAAGGAAATATGTGAAGATCCTACAACCGAGCGTTTGTTTTCCTCTTAAACATTCGTACACTCGTGACAAGAACGATTTCTGAGAACGCGAAGTCCTCGCGCGTGAGGGCGCGAGGCTGATCTGGGCCCCGCGGTTTCCGTCCCTGCTCACCTTGATGACTGGTACGCTGGTCGGACCGGGCCGGGGGGCCGGACGAGGCCAGATGTCCTGGGCTGTGGGCAGAGTTCTGCTCCGCTTGGGCCTAGAGGGGACAGCAGCAGAAGGCTCGGGTCAGAAGGCGCATGTCACACTCACCCACATCTGCCACCCCCAAGTCGCCCCTCTTCCCCTCCTTGCTCCCCACGTCTTTGCTTTGTTTACTTTTAAAGGACACTCATTGGAAATACGCTGTAACAGAGAAGTCGATCGTGAAAAGGCGCGACCTGCCTGGCGAGACAGTGAGAGGAAGACCCACTTGCCTAAAGAGCGATTCGCGAAGAATTATTGTCGAGGGCAGGATTTCGGCAACGAGTATGAATAATTAGCATTCCACGGAGCTCATGCATTTTCGGGAACAATTACAGGTCCTCAGGCCCCGGGCAGTCGCGGGCACAGACATGTCCGCGGGCGGGTTGGTGACCGGCCACTTCCAAGGGCAGCAAGTGCTGCGCGGCGTTGGTCAAGCACCAGGATGAAGACGACAATTTTCAGCAAAAGTCGCGACAGCAATAGCATGACCGAGCCCCCCAACCCGAGAAAAGCATTTCCGTGGCACTGCAATCAAGCCCATAAAAGCTACGCTGAGATGCGGGGCTGAGAATGGGCCTCTTCGCGAGGACACCCAGCGGCGGTGCCGAGCCCGGGGGGTCGGCGACTCCCACGTTCTTACGCGGGGGGGGGGGGGGGGTACGAAATCTCCGAAATGTTTACAACACACAGGTGCAGCTTTTAGAACTCTACCAAAAAATGTGAGATCCGCGAGGAAAATCTACGACCAGCACACCGTGTGGGCGGCCAAAGGGGCCACACACCAGGCCCAGCGAGCTCGGGGGAGGCCAGCCGGGGGCGCGCTCAGAGCCGGAAAGTGGCCATGCAGGCGGAGCTGAACACACAGACCCCTCGCCGAGGGCGGGCATGGCGGGCAGTCACGTCCTGGGCCTGTAGCTTCCTTGACAAAGGTCAGTCTTTACCCTAAGTGGGCCTCTCTGTTGTCTCTGTGCATCTAAGATAACATACCTTTGAAAGGTCAAAGTAATCTTTGCCAGGCCCCTCCGCAGAGCAGAGCCACAGAGCCCTGCTGTTATCTGTCCCCCTGGGCCATCTCCCTGTGCCGTAAACATTAACCATTCGCTGCCCGGCACCGTCCGAGTCAGAGCGAGCGGCCTCCATTTTGCTGTCTGTCCCATCCGGGAGATTCTGCCACGTGCTCGCCCCTCCCCCCCCCCCGCCACCGCCGTGACCCCCGCCCGGCTCGCCTCCTCCCCCCACGCCAACGTGTGGAACAAGCTGCGAAGCTGCCATTCTCTGGGGCATTTTCTCAACCCACTGAGATTTCGCTTCCCAGCATTTGTCATCAGTTTGGCTCAACTAAACTCGTAAAAACACTCGACAGGTCTGGACGTCTCTTCCACGCCGGCCGTGGTTCCAGTGCGGGACAGTGACCTTCGGCGACTCCGGCCCTGCCTGGGCAAAGGGTCCGGCCGCGGGCCGCACGCCACCTGCGCGTGTGCAGCGGCGCCGGGCCCCATCACGCGGACAAGGACACCGCGCAGGGCACGGCACGTGCCCCCGCGGTGCCCTGGCCGCCGAGGGGTCGCCGGGCACCCGGAAGGAGGAAAGCGCAGTCATTTCGACACGGTGCTCCGCTGCCCGCGTGCTCCCCGGCAGGAAGGGGTGGCCCGACGGGCGGCGACTGCTCCTGGGAGGCCACGGCCTGCGGGCCTGGTGGCGAGCACTGCGGGGGGAGTCCAGGCAGACTCGCGGCCCTGCGCCGGGCGGCGGAAGACAGCAGCCTGCTTCCTGGGTAGGCGCGGCTGCATCCTCACCTTCCTCCAGGAAAGTGGGGGACCCAGACACAGCCCTGGACGGGCAGGGGGCACCTTCGCTTCCTTCTCTCTCTCGCACAAAGAAACGGCTTTTGTTTTTAATCACAGACGTAAGTCATACTGTAGCTGGGCCGATCGTGGAAATCTTGATGTTAAAATAAAGTATAAAGAAAGAATAATTAAGAGGAACCTCTTGACTCTCAGCCAGGCACGCTATCCCGTCTTCGGTCTGTGCTTTTAGAGAGGAACAAAGGCGCGCACACGTCGCGTGCACGTGTGTGCAACGTCTGAACTCTTCAGGGGGCGTACACGTGACATTCGAATCACACGGGGGTACACGCGACCTAACAGTGGAGTCGTAACCAACCGTATGACACGTGTTGCTATGTTTTAATCTTCCTGAAGTTTCCATGGCAACCAACGCCCCCCGCCCAAGCACTCTGCAGCTGCAGGGCGCTCCAGAAAGTGGGCGTGTGACCCGGTCTCTGTCATGAGGACCCTACTGGTGAGGAACGTCTGTGTCCAACGAGGAACGAGGCGGGGGCTGGCGTGGGGGACGGCGTGGGGGGACGGCGTGGGGGACGGTGTCGGGGGACGGTGTCGGGGGACGGTGTCGGGGGACGGTGTCGGGGGACGGCGTGGGGGACGGTGTCGGGGGACGGTGTCGGGGGACGGCGTGGGGGACGGCGTGGGGGACGGCGTGGGGGACGGTGTCGGGGGACGGCGTGGGGGACGGTGTCGGGGGACGGTGTCGGGGGACGGTGTGGGGGACGGCGTCGGGGACGGCGTGGGGGACGGTGTCGGGGGACGGCGTGGGGGACGGCGTGGGGGACGGTGTCGGGGGACGGCGTGGGGGACGGCGTGGGGGACGGTGTCGGGGGACGGCGTGGGGGACGGCGTAGGGGACGGTGTCGGGGGACGGCGTGGGGGACGGCGTGGGGGACGGTGTCGGGGGACGGCGTGGGGGACGGTGTCGGGGGACGGCGTGGGGGACGGTGTCGGGGGTCGGTGTCGGGGACAGTGTCGGGGACGGTGTCGGGGGGGACGGCGTGGGGGACGGTGTCGGGGGACGGTGTTGGGGACGGTGTCGGGGGACGGTGTCGGGGGACGGTGTCGGGGGACGGCGTGGGGGACGGTGTCGGGGGTCGGTGTCGGGGACGGTGTCGGGGACGGTGTCGGGGGCGACGGCGTGGGGGACGGTGTCGGGGACGGTGTCGGGGGACGGTGTCGGGGGACGGTGTCGGGGGACGGCGTGGGGGACGGTGTCGGGGGACGGCGTGGGGGACGGTGTCGGGGGTCGGTGTCGGGGACGGTGTCGGGGACGGTGTCGGGGCGCCGTTCTCCAGGTGCGGAGCTCGCGGTCACGTGCGGGCTCCAGCCCGGGACCCCCGTGCGTGAAGCCTCGCCCACGCCTGCTCGCTCATCCCCGGGCCCAGGCGACGTCCGCCCTCCTGCCTCGCCAACGTGCTGATCGTCAACAGACACCAGTCCTCAGTCACTGCCTCCGAGTAAACTTCAGAACAGTTTCAAAGTTTGCGTAAGTTATTAAAACGTCTCATCTGGCACAGTGACTTACGAATGCATGAGTAGCTACTACCCACTGCCGATGGGAATGCTGACACTGGGTCGTCTGATCGAAACCGGATCACAAAGACCCTGAGCGAGGATGAGCCAAGAAAGCCGCCTACAGCACGTGTCCAGGCGTGGAGGGGCCCGGCCCCCGGACGCCCAGCTCGCAGCCTCTCTGGGGAGGGGCCGGGCCCTGCGAACGAACAAGCACCCTGGGCGTTCCCTGGGCACACGCAGGTCTGACCCCGGCGCCCGGTCCCTACCGCCTTCCCCGAGCACGCCCGTCGTCGACGACAAGCAAACCAGACCCCCCAGAGACCTCTATTTAGAAGACACGTGACTTTCAAACCTGATTTAAGGCGCCCTTGTCTAAGCAGCACTGCCGCATTTAGCAAATAAAAATATAAGATGACCAGCGAAACCGGAATTTCAGATAAACTAATAATTTTTTTTTTTTTTTTGGTGTTAAGTATATCCCAAATAGCGACTTGTCCTAAGAAGATTTTTGTGGTTTATCTAAATTTATTTCTGTGGTTTATCTAAATTCAACTGGGCACCCTATACTTTATCCGTCAACCCTATACCAAAGGACCGTTTCAAACCCGACGGGTTTGCGTGACAAATGACGGCACCGGGCTCGCTCGTTCATATGTAAAACTCCCAGGTCGAGGAAGAAATGCAGTTTTGAGACGCTTCGGACAAGAATGCTGTTGTCTCGAGAAGCCGAGGACGACGTAGCGGCATGAGAAATGGGGGCGTTCGCAACACGAAGCCCAGACACAGAGGCGGCGCGGAGCGGGCGAGCACGCGGGCCGGCTGCCAGGCGGGGCGGGGCAAAGCGGGGACGAGAGTCGAGGCTCGCGCGGCGCGGGCCTGGCCCCCTCTCCGGCCGGCGTGCATCTGGCGGTCTCCTGTCCCCAGCCAGGGTCAGCGTGGCGCGTGGCCTGGCCGAGGCCCTGGGCCAGTGCTGCAAGGAGGCCGGGGGCTGGGCGGGAGGTGAGGACCCCCTCTCTGAAGGGGCAGCCGAGGCGTCTTCTCACAGAGCCCGGAGCACCGTGCTGTCTGCCTGGGGGACGGGTGGCCTGGAGGCCCCGTCATGAAAGCTGCGAGGGTCACTTCCCTATGCGGTGCTGGACGCCGAGCCCAGGGGCTCCAGAAATACTTTCCAACGTCGGAAGCGGGTGTCCAGTGAAACAGGCCCCGTAAAGGTGGGAGAGGGGCCCCCACAGGGGCAGCCGGTGCTCGGCCCTGTGAGGCGGGGACCGGCAGGGACGGCCTCGGCCAGCACTCCATCCCTGTGCTCCGCAGGGCCCCGCAGGGCCCGCAGGGCCAGCAGGAGAGGCAGGGCCCGTGGCTGCCTCTGCAGCTCTGCCGGGCCATTCCTGCAGAAGCCACACCCCGGGGGCTGCAGGACGCCCCTGGCCCTGCTCCGTGAGGCCCAGGCAGGGGCGCCAACCCCGCCAGCTCCTCTTGGCCCCTAAAGCCCACAGTGAGCACGCCCCCGCCCAGTGCCCGGACTCAGGCCATGGAGGCCGGTGGTCAGCGTCTCCCGTCCCGCTGCCAAGAACCCAGGCTGTAAAAATCACACGTAGGAGACCCAAGCCGGGTGTGGACTCAGGAGGCCCTGAACAGAGAGCGTTTGCCCCCCCAGACGCGCCGCTGGGATGTCCGTCACGTTAAGCGAGTTAGTTTAAAGAAGCAAACGACTGAAGAAAAGCCTTCGATCGTCCCTCTCACAGACTAAGAGAATTTAGTCAGAGGGCCTGCCCGGGACGGGCTGTCGTCACGGGCAGCTGCAGATGCACAGGAACTGCTCGTGACAAACAGGAAGGAGCCGGTGAGGCCCCTTGGATCGAAGTGCCCTCTGGGTCCCATCGTTACCGACGGCCCAGGCGGCACCGCTCGCCAAACGTGTGCCCTGCCTCCACGCGGATCCCTTTCCTGACCGCCGAAGTCCCCGACCTTCCGCTGCAGGCGACACACACCCGCCCCGTGTGTCCCCGAGCCCCGCGTGCTCACAGAGCCCCCGTGCGCACGTACGCATTAACTTGGTCATTTTCGCCTATTAATATGTCACTGGTTAATGTAGTTACTAATCCAGCCGGAAGAGCTTAACGTGGAGGGAAAATAATTCGTAGCCCGGGGACGAGGCCTGCGCCGGGCAGCAGGTGTCTTGTGCTCAGCCTGGAGCTGCATGCCGGCTTCGCCCAGGAGACTGGCTATGGAATGCAGACCCCCGGGCCCGACGGCAGGGTGGGCGGCGTCTGCGCCCCTCGCCTGAAGTGACGTGATCTTGGGGACTAGTCCAGGGGCCACCTTCCCGGCCCGGTTTCCCTCTACTCAAACCTGTACTCGCAGCCCATGGATTCCTCACCATCTGGAATGTTCTCTGTCCTGCCCTCCGCTCGTCCTCAAGGCCGAGCCCTGAAGCCGCCACCTCCTGGAGCTTTCTCCGACAGCGCAGAGGAAAGCGGCCGCCTCCCTCACCCCGCCGCCCCTCATAAGTCCCGGGGGACAGGAGAAGGCCCGCCGCGCGGCGTGGGCAGCCTCCTGGCCCAAGAACCGAGCCCACGCGCCTCGGGGGGCAGCCGGGGCCGAGGGACGGGAGTGTGAGCGTCGGCATGGTGTCTGCCGGGAGACGGGGCCGGGGGGCACGGAGCTGACGGCCGGACTCTGGGGTCACGTCCTAGGTTCCGACCTTCCGCAGCTCCACAGGTGACACACACGGTCGGCCTGGATTTCATCACTTCACACAAGATCCAGTTAACGCTGTAGGACACATCGAAATGAAAAGTCCATAAACCACGGGACCGCTGCCCTGGTGACCGGCAGTTCTGGGGGGGGGGTCGCCCTCCCGCCTGCGGGGACCCCCCACGGGCCGACGCCCACTCCGTCAACGGTGCACGCGTCCCGAAGTTTCCGACGGGTCCGGCCCCGCGGCTGCGGTCAGGACTTCACGCCGCCCCCTCGGCCGCGCGCGCGGACCCCAGTTTTTGTTAACAGCGGGTGCGACACTGCGGGGTTCCTGCTTCAGCTCCCGGGGACCAGGCGCAAGGACGCCACCTTCGTTTACGGTCTTTTTTTAACAGGTGCTGTTGCGATCTCCGTTCGGGAGCGGGGGACCGGCCCAGGGCCCCTCAGCGAGTGGCCTGGGGGGTACCACCGGCGTGTGACGAGGGGGCAGCACCCCGCCAGACGCCCCACTGCGCTGCCCGGCCCTGCAGACGCCTGAGCAGCAGAGCCTGGCGGGAGCTGCGCCGCGGCACCCCCATTTTGCCAGTTTCCAGGTCTGGAAAGTAGCCCCCTCCCGCCCCACGAACTCAGAGCCAGGTGCCAACAAACAGTGACAAAGACCGGAGGGCACAGCGGAGAAGGGGGCCACCGGCGCTCGGAGGGGGGCCCGGAGGTCAGAGGTCACGGATCGCCAGCAGCGCCCCGGCGGCGCCCGGGCACGAGGGGGAGCGGGGGGGGGGGGGGGGGGGGGGGGGGGGCCACCGGCGTGCCGTGCCCTGTGCCGCCGACCCCCCCGCCCGGCCCCGCCGCCCCCGGGGCTGACGCGCTGGCTCCGCGCACCGCCCGTGGCTCCCGTGGGACACAAAAAGCCGCGGAAAACTGGGTCACGGACACGCGGTGGTCTCGGGGGTGTGGACGCGGGGCGCGAAGGGCCCTCGGGGTTTCAGGCTCTCGGGGCGGGGACGCCGCCCTGGGGGCCCTGGTCCTCTCCACCCTGTGGCGGGGCGCCGGGCGGGGGCGGGGACAGCGCCGGCTGGTCCCGGGGGTCCCCCCCACCCCTCCGCGAGACCCGCCCCTCCGGCCCCTCGGCTCCGGTCCACGGCGCCCGCGTGCCGCACTGACCAGCGCTTGCACACGCGCTTGCACGCGCGGTGCCTGGGGCATAGGGCCCCCCCGCTCCCCGGCAGCCAGCGCCCCGACCACACGCGGGGCGCGTCGCCATCGCGGCCCCCGCGCCCGCGGGCGGCGCGCGCGCAGCGGAAGCGAGACGTGGCAGGGAAGCCGCGCGCTGGGCTGGGCGTGGAGCCCCGCGCTTTCCACTGCCGGCTCCAGCGGTCCCCCGGGACCCCCTGCCTGTGAGAAGGGGGGCAGCGCAGACCAAAACGCCCCTGTGTGCTCGCTAACATCACGTGAACTTGTTAGACTCGCCGATGAGAAGCCCCTTTATAAACCGTCCGCTTTACCCCACAAAACAGCTCCATTAACGGTGGCGGTTACTAAATTCAGAATTACGATCATAAACGATTTGCAAAACCTTTTAGGTAAACACCCTCTCGGCTGGGAGAGCCTCATTCCAATAAGGGACGTTTCAAATGCTCTTCACCTCCCCCACCCCGAGGAGAACAACCATGAAAAGTAGAAGTTACTGTCCACACATTTTTTGAAGAAACTGTAATCCGATGAAAATGTCCCTCTGCCAAGTTATGGGCCTGCAAGATTCAAAACCAAGAGCTACAGAATTGCGCTGGGGGGAGGGGGGGGCCGGGGGCGGAGGAGCAGATGGAAAACCAGAGACAGACTCTGGGAATGGCGTCTGCTTCCAGAGCCTGGTCCCAAATTGCCTGTGAGGGGTGATGTCATCCCCCACTGCCGCAGACTCTGCCAAAGGAAGGGGGGACCCAGATGTTGGGGCACCCCACGGAACACCCACCGCTGCCTGCGGGCAGCAAGCGAAGGCACGACTTAGGGCCTGTCCCCACCGCCCTGACCCCGAGGAGGCCACTGGGGCCTCTGTCCGCCCAGCAGACTGACGGGCGGTGGGAGCTTTAAAACAGGGGTGAGCACATGGTTTCTGTAAAGGGCCAGACGCCACCCCACTGGGCTGATGGGGCCCCCAAAGCGGCCTCGGGTGAGCCGCGAAGGGATGAGTGGGCAGGGTTCCAATAAAACTTTATTCACAGAAGCAAGCAGGGTCTGGCCCGCGGCTGTACCACTGTGCCAGCCCGGGCCCCAGGGGTGCGGAGCCCTGGCCCCAAGGCTCGGCGATGCAGATCTGGAGCTGAGCCAAGGGAAGCAACTTGCGAAAGCCTGGGGCCCGGACAGGATTTGTGAAATCGCTCTGGCGGGGAGGGTGGGGGCTTGGGGAGGGTGGGAGCGAAGCCCAGCTCTGCTGGAATGCTGTCAGCCGATCTCCACCCCGAGCGGGGTCTCGGAGGGCAGGGTCACGAGGGCTGTTCCTGAGATGTTTTACTGCTCAAGTCAGCATATATGCTTTCAATTTAGCAAGCAGGAGAGAAACTATCCAAGTCAACATAAATGTTTGGAATAAATATTTGGAAGTTCAGCAGTCACCTCCTTAACCTATATCACATTTACACACCAGCTTTCACATCTAAAGCACAGCTCGACCTTTTGCTCAGAAGTTTCTACCTGAACTCACTTTATCTTCTGCTTTTTGCATTTTTCTGAAGGATAATGAATGTGGCTTTTCTTTACCGCAGCTCTCATGAAAGGCTCGTATAATCCCTTCCTCGAAACCCTGGAGGCTACGTGTGGTCGGGCTGAGACGGTCCTGGGCTCCAGAGAGATAACTGGGGTGGGGGTGGGGGTCGGGGCCCGGTCTGGGGAGGGGGCGGGGGGCGGATGCTGTCCTGACATGAGCAGTAAAAACACAGTTTGGAGCTTTTCGAACTTGAAAACGCCGACAGCGGGCTGCAGGCCTCTATTTATAAACCCCAAAGAGCCCTCATTCCTAGTTGACTAAAACCTAACTCCGCCCTGGCCGGGCAGGCCAGCCATTTCCTGCTCCGCCCGCACAGAGCCTGCCCAGCCCTGCCCGGGCGCCACCCCCGCTCCGGGCACTCCCTCTGGAGGCCTCCCTGACCCCCTGGCCACTCTCTCCCGCTGCCCTGTTTTATTTGCTTCAGAATCATCGTCCTGGTTCCCCAGGACCTGGCTCGCCAGTTGTCCCAGGTCTGCCTCCCCCACTAGGACACATGAGCCCCAGGAATTTGGCTGCTTTGCAAAGCTGCCTCCCTAGCACTGAAGCGTCTGGCACCTGGTTGCGCTCCATCAACATCCAGGGAATGAGCGGTAACAGCCCGGGCCTGGGCACCTCGGTGTGGCCGGCCGGCAGGGCGGGGCCTTGCCCACCTCTCCTCCAGCCCCCACACCGCCCTGGCCCCATTAACCCTGTTTCAGCGGCAGGGAAGTCACGCAGCTCCCTCAGAGCGCAGAACCACACGCTGCCGCAGAGGGACGTGCCACGTCTTAAAGGCGAAGGGGCTCCCCCGCCCCCGCCCCCACGTGCGAGTGGCCAGCAGGACGTGCTAACGCACACCCCATTCCCGGGGGCCTGTGTGTGCACGAAACTCCCACACCAGCAACCCGTCCACTGGGCCCCGTACCTAATCCAAGCCACAGCTATTAGGCAACAGCTAGAATTAGAAAATCATTTGTACGTTGAAGATTTGAAGAAGACATTCTTCTCTATAAAAACTTGGAGATATATCTAATTGCTATAACTGCAGATTGCACAAGACTGGAAATCACTGTAAATCATCCCATTTTCTGAGAAATTCTGGAACTGTCATCTAGTTTTCCAGGAACAGAGGGTAAACGCGGCCAAGTCCGGCTGCTGGGCATTTACAAGGCAGCGTCTGTAAGAGCCACTGACCGGCATGACTGAGAGTTTCCTTGGGGTGACAGAGTACCTCTGGGAATGCCCGCCATTTGTCCCCGGCTCCCTGGCTGATGAAGAGCAGCCTTGGGCCACAGGGGCGGCACTGGCGGACAGCTGACGCGTCCGTCAAGCAAGCCGTTGGCTTCAGGGGACGGACCGGCAGGAACCCAAAATGCCATGGGAGGGCCGGGGAAGGAAGACGGCCTCTGCCGTCACCCTGCCCTCCAGGTCCGCTCTGTCCCCGGCTGAAGGTGACACAACTCTGCCACCTTTCAGGGCGGCAACCCTGGGAAAGGCTTTCCTCCAGTGCGCTGAGCCCACCCCCCTGGGACCCTTGGCGCCAAGCGCAAGGCTGCAGGCCGGGGGAGGGGCGATCCCGGCCCAGACAGCTGGTCGAAGCCGAGCGCAGCGGAGAGCTGGGGCTGGGGCACAGGGGTGCAGCACGGAGCTGCCATCAATCACCCGGCTGTGACAGCGGGGCTTCTTTAGGAATGAGGGCCCGATCACGTAGGAGGCGGCGGGCCGTGCCTGGAGCGGAGGCCGCCCGCCGCGCGGGCCCCGGCCGCAGCGCAGGCCCGCCGAGGTGTGAGCCCTCCTTTCTGGGTCGATGCCGACTCCGGTTCTGTCTCGAATTCACTGATTACGGGGGACAGGATCCCTCGTGTTCAGCCTGTCCCCAGAGGTGTGTTTCACTCTGACCCCAAGTAAATTAGCGGAACGCTCGTCCACGGTCACGGTGCCGTGGGCAGAGTCTGATCACTGCCGCTGACGAGGCCTCCCGGATGGGGGGAGCAGCCTGTGGAGGGCAGCGTGAGAACGGACCGAGGCACCGGGAGTGGCGCGCCCCGCTTCGAGGCTAAAGCGAGGTCTGCGTGCCATGCCTGAGGCCCGGGCTCCACTCCCGCACACACAGGGCCTGGGCGAAAGTCCTCTCGCTCCTGCAGCAGGGTCGAGGACGCTTACAGTCCCTGCCTGCCGGCAAGCCGCGCAGAAGAGAGGGAGGAACCGGGGGGCTGGAGACAGACTCGTCCCCCAGGAAGCCCGTCCCAGCCCTCTCGGGGTGGGGGCGGGGGGACTCCGCACACCAAAGGCGCGTGCCCACGAGGCCAGGACGCCGCCCGCGCCCTGGGCTCCTGGAGGCCGCGTCTCCGCTCGACGGCCCCAACCCGCGCCACTTGCCGCCTGTCGGGTGGCCACGCCGCGCCGGCTTCGCTGCAGGCGAGGTCGAGCCACCGAGAGAGTGTGTGGGGAAAGGGGGTCACGGTCACATGGGGACGGGCGGCGTGGGTTCCGGGGAGAGGGGCGCCGGTGGCCATGTCGGAGGACCCCCGGACCCTGCCCTGCCCGCCCAGACACGCTCAGAGTCAAAACACGTGCAGGACTCCTGTTCCTGGACAGGGATGCTGTGCGGCTCTGCCCCGAGACCCCGAACGAGTCCTAATTCCTGGCTGCACGGGGCTTTCCGGGGCCAGCCCTGCTCGCTCCGCTCTGACACGGGCTACCGCTCACTACCCTGCAGGTCTGAGGGGTCGCCTCTTCCAGGAAGCCCCCGCGGACTGCCCCTCGTCCGCCCCGCGCCAGCCAGGGTGGCTCAGTGTCCGCTCTGGGTTCCCGGGCTGCATGGCGGGCTCCGCCCACCCTTCCATCTGCACACTGAGTCGGAGGCTCTGTGTCCCTGTCCCCAAGGCAGCGCTCAGGAACCACACGCAAAGCCACTGCCCGCCTCTGCCACACGCCCACCCCACGCAGGCCGGCCACGTTGCCCACGGGGCCGCGCAGGCCAGCAACACTCCCATTAGGCCAGGGAGCGGGCGAAACCGCTCCCAGGGGGCCACCCCCACCAAGCGCAGGACCAGGTGGGCCCGGATGCGCAGGGCCTGGGCGCCTCCGCCTGTGTGTCCCAGGGGTGAGGACGACAGCCACCGTGATGAGGGGACCAGGGACCGCAGCTCAGAAGCCGCCTCCCGTCCTGGCCCAGGGGCTGGAAAGGTTTCGTCCCCGAAGTCATTTCACCATGAAAACATGAAAACGTTCAGAAGGTGGAACGTTTCTTTCAATGAAAGAAAGGCAACCTAGGGGGAAGAGGGAGCATGGAAGAAAAAATACAGGGAAAAAACGGCCCAAGACAAAATAAACTGTCCGCTGGGAGCGGTCCAGCCAGCGTCCACACTGCGGAGAGCCGAGTCCGTGATGGGGAAATTCCAGAAACACTGAAAATAGCCCATGAAGAAAGCGACCAAAATACAGTAGTAAAACGACAGCGTGAGGTCAGACCCGAACCCCAGACGCAGAGGACAAAGGTCAGCGGCGAAGGGGACCCCGGCGTCCGACCGGAAGAGGAGCAGACGTCCTCGGGGGACGGGGCCCCTCGCGCTCGACGTCCAGTCTGGTATTTTAAGAATTCAGAGGGAAAAGGAAAGGCTCAGGTAGGACACAAAAAGTAGGGAAACTAATTCTGCTGATCGAAACGGCAAAAAAGAATCGAGATGAGACCTGGTTACGGGCAGAACTATGCATCCTCCTCCTCCAGCCCCCCAAAAAGAAAGGGTATACGTGGAAGCCCTAACACCCGGGACCTCAGAGCATGGCGTTTGGAGGCACGGTCTTCTCAGAGGTGAGCAAGTCCACATGAGGTGTCGGTATGGGTTCTGACCCAATATAGGACGGGGTCAGGACACAGACCCTGACAGGGGGAGGGCCATGGGGTGGGTGACACAGGGGAAGGCGGCTGCCACCTCGATCCAGACTGCCGGCCCCCAGGGCCGTGGGGAAGCCGGAGGAGCCGCTGGGCCTGACGCTGTGCTGGCCCCAGGAAGCGGACACAGACCCGCAGGTCAAGACCCCGCTCGGCTGTCGGCACAGCTGCCCAGAGCCCAAGCACCCTAAATCTGTCACGTTGACACCAAACGGTTCTGCTTTCTGCGGTGCCTCGCCAGGACCCTCCTAACCGCCGCTATAAAAACAAAGGCCGAGCGGAAGGGGCTGGGGGCTGGGGCCCAGCGACGCGGAGGCCCAGACGAGAGGGCGGGGCGCCGGGCTGCAGCTCCCAGCCCCTCGCCCAGGCCTGGCGGTGGCTGGGACCCTCCCCCCAGCCTCCTGCGAGCCCCCGGGCCTTCGAGCCTCTCTGGCCTGCGAGTCACCCTGGCCCCGTGATAGTCAGCGTCATGTGTCAACTTGTCCAGGCCCCGCAGCCACCGTCTAATCCGACGCCAGGCGGGGGCTGCTCGGAGGGCACTTCGCAGAAGCAGTTAAGAGCTGCAGTCACCTGACTCGAGTCGAAGGCACTGCCGGCCACAGCCGTGGTGGGCCTCAGCCCTTCCGGCAGGAGGAGGAGGAATGCGGCCTCCAGCGCGAGCCAACTCCTGCCTGAGTTCCCAGGCTGCCGCCCGCCCTATGGATTTCACTCGCCAGCCCCCACAGCCGCGCGAGCCAAGTCCTTACAATAAATCTCTTTATATGTACACATACAGGCTGCGCTTCACCAGAGCCCGGCCTGCCCCGCCCAGCCGGCGCTCCGGGGGCCCCCGGGCCCCACTGCGAGGCCTCCCCCCCGCACCCCCGCCCCCGAACACTGCCACGTGCGCGGGTGGCTGGGCAGGGACCACCTTCCAGGCCCTTCTCCAAGCACGCCCTGCACCCTCCACACGGGCCCAGCCCTGCTTTCTGGGGCGCCTTTTTCCCCTTGGCCCACGTCCCCGAAGGCCTGGCCGCTCCTTCCCGTAAGGACCCTGCCCGCGCCCCCACCACCAGCCCTCCACCCGCCCCAGGCCTCCCCCTGCCCCGGGGGCCCCCTCTCCCCACCCCTCCGCCCCCGCTCGCTCCCAGCATGCCTCTTGGCCTCTGGAAGAGGGCCTGGGTGTGTTCGACATATGGGAGCATACTGCTGTTTTCCCCCTGAAGTTGCAGAAGTAATGGCTGTTAAGAGTCCTGAAAAAGATCAACTAAATATGCCCATTTTATTCTAAATACCACCTTGGAAAGTATTTTCCAAATGAAAAACAAAAAACAAAAAACAAAACAGTATTTGCCGAATGAAGAAAAAAGTATTTGCCAAATGAGATTGCTTCTTTGCCAGAAAAATATGCAGCTCATAAGCCCTGATGAGGAGATTCCTCTGGGACAAGTAAACTATACAGCTGGACATCACGGGGGGACTGGGTTGGCTCTGGTCTCCAACGAAATGTACCAAACCCAAAGCTCACAGCACGTTCCACACAGAGGGCTGAAAGCTCTTCTCCTACGGTCAGGAACACAGCAAGGACTTTTATTTACCAGAGGTTATTACTGGAAGCTCGAGCCAGATCAATCAGGCAAGAAAAAGTAATCAAAAGCCTCCAGATTGGGAAGAAGAACTAAAATTATTTCACAGACAAAATGTCTTAGCTGTAGAAAACCCTAAAAATTACAAACACACACACAATTAGAGCTAATAAATTCAGCAACAGGATACACAATCGACGTGCAAAAGATCAGTTGTTTCTATACACTGATGATGAAAAATCTTAAAAGGGAAATTTTAAAAAGTCCATTTAAAATATCCTCGGGAATAAAATAATTGGAAAAAAAAATTTAACCAAGGAGAAGGAAGACCTGTGCTAAGAAAATTACAAAACATGAGAACATACAGAAGACAAAAACCAGGAAAAAAAACACCCCGCGTTTACGCACTGGAGCACTTAATAGTCTGTAATGACGATAATCCTACCAAAAGCAATCTACACATTCCATGCCATCTCCCTCAAAATCCCACAGCGTCCGTTGCAGAAATGGGTAAAAATCTTTCTAAAATCCGTAGGTTCTCATGCAACCCCAAATAGCCAAGAGAATCTTGAAAAAGAAGCATGAAGTGGAAGGGCTCACGCTTCCTGATTTCAAAACTTACTTCACAGCCATGACGGTAAAGGCAAATCTACATTCCCCAGGGAACGGGACCGCGGGCCCGGGGAGGGACCCTCTCGTGTGTGCGGGGCTGCTCTCCGGCAAGGACACCGAGGCCATTCGGTGGAACGAGAGCAGTCTTTCGACAAATGGCTCTGGGGAAACTGGACATCCACATGCAGAAGGGTAAAACTGGACTCTTCTTAGACTATACACAAAAAATAATTGAAAATGAAGCAAAAATATAAATAGAAAAGCTAAAACTATATAACTCTCAGCAGGAAACATAGGAAAAAATATCATGACATTGGATTTTACAGTGATTTCCAGGATATGACACCAAAAGCACAGCAAAAAAAAAAAAAAAAGATAAATTGGACTTCATCAAAATGAAAAACTTTCGTGCATCAAATGGCACTATCAAGAAAATGAAAAGATAACTCACAGAAAGGGACAAAAAGTTGCAAATCACATATATGATAAGGGATCAATATCCAGAATATCCTACAACCCAACAACAACAAAAAAATAACAAAATAAAAAATAACAAAAAACAGGCAAAGGACTTGACTAGACATTTCTCCAAAGATAACAGGCACACGAAAAGATGCTCGCCCTCACTGGTCATCAGGGGAATGCAGATCAGACCACGGCGGGACAGCGCGGCCAGTGACTGGGGCGGGCGAGCGTGTGGAGAAGCGGGGCTCTGGCGAGAACGCGGGATGCGGCAGCCGCCGTGGAAAACCGTGTGCCACGTCCTCGGAAAATTAAATATATGTTCCAGCAATCCCATTTCTAGGCATAGACCCAAAAGAGTCGAAAGCAGAGACTCAAACAAATGCTCACACGCCCTTGTTCGCAGCAGCGTTATTTACAACAGCCAAAAGGTGGGGACCATCCGGCGTCCACGGACAGACGAATGGACGAGCAAAACGCAGTACGGACATGCAACCAATAATACTGAGCCTTGAAAATAATGAAATTTCGACGGGTGCTACGGTATGGACGAACCTTAAAGGCTTTGTCCTAAGTGAAAAAGGACAAATATGATCCCACTTATCTGAGGTACCTAGAATAGGAAAATTTATAGAGACAAAACATAGAGCATAGGTCACCAGAGGCTGAGGGAGAGTGGGCTCGTTTAACTTATCTAGAATTTCTCGGGGACGATGGAAACAATCCAGCCGTGAAGGCCACACAACATTGTGCGTTACCTAACTCCACTGAACTGTATGCTTACAAATGGTTAAAATTTAAAGATGGTAAATTTTATATTTTGTGTACTTTGTCCTAATCAAAAAAATATCAAAAAGCTGGCTATCCAGTGAGCTTCCCTTTCGAACACTTCTGCTGATTTTTAATACAACCATGAGATTCAGCAGAATTTCTTAGGGTGCTGAAGCTTAGAGATGTAGAAAGCCGTGGCTCCAAATATCGCTTTAGCACGTTCGAACTTATTTTTATTCAAACACCACCACCCTGGTTTCCGGTCACACTTGTTCCAACACTTGGAACCTGTTTATAGCGTTTCCATTTTGATTTATGTGGACCAGCCAGGCCTGTCCCAGTTATGGGACTCTGTGCAGCGCGGCTGTCTGGCGGGAGGAATGGAGCCATGCTGGAGCCCCCCGTGATGAGGATAAAGCGCTGCCATTGTCGGTGGTCGCCTGGGGATGGAAAGAGTGACGCCGGCCCAGAAGGACGGACCCCGCTTCTCAACCGCCTACCAGAGCGCAGACCGGACGACAGCCCGCACCGCTCTAAAGAGCTTCGTTTTAACATCATTGGCCGATTTATCAGAGCAACGGCATGCTCCGTCCGGACCACTGAGCGAGCTGCGGGAGCAGGCGGACCACGCTTCCCAGCGACGACTTTCTCATTAACGGGGGTGGCACGGCCACGAAACTGTGTCCCTGTCTTCCTTCCTCCTCTGACTACAGGGCCTCGCTGACGAGCCCGGCTTGCCGCGCGGGCTGCACGCGTCCTGGTGACTGTGAGAGTTAAGTGCGCCTTTGCGAGAAAGCCATTTACAAGGGACGTGCTGGAGTCTGTCCGCTTTAGTTGAGCTTTGAACCCACGATAACGATCTAAATAATTTTCACCGTAGTTGGCACTTTTTTCCCCCTTATTTGACTATAGTGCAGAAAAAGAGCTCAGGCAAAGTCAAAAGTTTGCTGATTCTAGAGTCAACATTTTTCTTAACAATGTCAATATTTACGGTTCTGGATCCAGCGGATGAATTTGAGCACGGATTTGTTCTTCTCATTTCATGTGTATTTTTTTTCCTCCCATTTTAAGGGTAATTGGTACTAGCTCAGCTAAAATGATACAATTGTGCACTTAAAGAATGTTGCGACCGGAATCGCTTTTTCTGAAAAGTGCGCGGGGCGCTGCTAACCGATGGCGCGGCGCGCAGGAGGACATGGGCGCGCGCTCCACGACGACGCGCCCGGCTCTGCGCACCCGGCGGCGGGCGCGCCGCGCGCTGAGGGTCCCCGCACACCGCCTCTGCGGCTCTGCCACCGAAACACACTTTTCATGACCTACTGACTTGATTTCAAAGCATGACGATGGGTTGCAACCCACACTCGAAAATCAGGTCAGGTCTGGATTTGTGGTTAGCGCCCCGCCTCCCGGCGGCTGCCCTGCGCGCACCCGCACGCCCTCCGGGCACGGAGACAGCTGCCACTGGCCGGCGCTGCTGCCCCGCCCGCCCGCGCCCCGCGCCTCCCGGGGGGGCCGCGGCCGTGCGCACCCCCTGCCCTCCTCGCCCCTCGAGGGACGCAGCGGCCCGCACCCCCGAGGCGCCGGCCGTGCCCACGGGCCCTTCCTATTCTTATTTAACCGGAAACCCAGCGGGCACATGTACTGCTGCTCGGAAATGCAACTGCTTCCTTGGGAAGCTCGCTCAGCGCTCCCCAGAGGGTCCGCGTCGCCCCTTCTCCTCCCCTCCCTCGGACGCTGCTCCGCACCCGCCTGGTGCGCGGGTGGCGGGCAGCAGGCCTGGTGCTCCGGTCGGCCCCTGCCGCTCGCACAGAGCTGTCTCATCGCACGGAGGTCGCTGCGGCACCCAGGGCCGGACCCTGACGTCCACCTTACTTCCCCTGTGAGACAGGTACTGGGCTTCTTGTTTAAGAAGCCGGCCTTGTCTGCTGCTGCGCCCAGAACAGCACACAGTAGGGACTCAGGAAGGATTGGCCAACAAAGGAGACTGACTAGCACCACGGTTGATAGGCCAGTTAAGTAATAAAATTTGGTTTAGAACTTAAATAGAGGTAATCATTTCATAATATGCTTAAGTCATTATGCTGTACACCTGAATGCAGTGCTGTACAGCATTCATATTTCAACGTAACTGGAAAAATATTAATGTTTTCTTAAAAAGAAAAAAAATTAAAATAAAGAGAAGTTTCAAGTCTTAAATCATGGCAGGATTTTAAAATAAAGAAAGCTGTACCTTCCAAAAAAGGCAGAAGATGCTGTTCCTTATTAGGAAAAATATAATTGAGCAAATTTCATGATATATTAACATAATCACTTGTAGAATTGAAAACAGAATATTTGCATTCTAAATCATAATGGAAGGATAAAAAGAAATTAATAATACTTGAAGCAGCAAAGGGAAAATGGAAACCAGACAGAGGAAGGAGCATCCTACCCAGAAACAATGGGCTCTGAGGCTGATGACATGCAGCCATAAATATCAACTGCCCAGTTCCCTTCTGTTCAGAATAGTGTTCAGAAATATTCCAATGGAGAAAAAGTACCCAAGGCAAACCGGAATAGAAACGCTTAAAAGGGACAGCTGGAGGCGGGGCGGACGGAGACGGGACAGGCGAAGGTCTGAAGAACAAAGCACACGCTCCAACTCCGTGTCAACGGGGGAGGCGATGGCGGAGTGTCCTTCCCAGCGAAGACACGCGCATCCGTATTTTAAACGTATTACGCATGGATAAGAAGATAATTAATGGAGAACAAAAATAGTATTAGGCATTCATCCTCCAAACAACAAAGCAACGATAGACACACATCTCAGACGATAAGAACGGATGTCACACTTCAACGGAACGTTTACGTTAAAAGCAAACAAATAAGTAGAAACTCTGAGCCCTCCAAGGACAAACTGAGAAAAACCGTCTGTTGCTGGAGACTTCTGTCCATCGCGTAGGGCAAAGGGAGGAATCTAAGCAAGACAGGAAGAACGCGTCATACTACGCATGGGGAGACAGCAGTCGTGGACATCTAGGGAAAGCTGTCATTCGCAAATATTTACAAACACCTTTGGAATCATTCTTTTATAAAATACTCAGCCACAGAGAGTATCAGTATGTCGTGCTAACACATCAAAGATCTTGAGAGCTGAAGGAACGCCTGGCCCGGGCCTGCTCCTGCCGGCCGGCAGGAAGACACGGCACAGGTCTCGGAGCGGACATGGGGACGGTCGGCCACCATGCCAACGGGCCCCATGCTAGGACCGAACACGACACCACTGGAGGCGAGGAACGTGTGCGTGAAACACAACGAGAGCCCGAACACTTGCAAAGGGAACGCGATCTCCGTCTGCAACGGCTGGCCCCGGGGGGCACAGCAAGCGAGTAGCCCCTGACGGGACAGCGGATACTGCCACGTGTCGAGACAGACGGAAGGAGGCAAGAGGCTCTACAGGAGGCAAACTGACGCCGTGACTTCTGCACCACCTACGAGAGGAACGAGAAAGTAAATGAACGCGCCAAACCCCGTCCTTAAACCCGAAGGCAGGCGATCCGGTCAAAGACACATCGGAAAGCAACACGCAACAAAAGCGATGGAATCTAAGAAAGAGTCATAAAACAAAAGTGTCTCACAAGTGTAATTTTAAAAGCCCCGCAACATAAAAAAAAATGTTAACAAAAGAAAATATAACGATGGATGTTTCAATTGTATAGTCCTACTATGGACAATGGCAAAAAAATACATTTGGTAACTTCAATGAAACTTTAACTTTTATTAAAAATGTAGACCCGAAGCAGAATAAACGAAAAATAACCTTAAGATAAAAAAACACTGCAGATGAAATTGAGTTGAACCCACCCCCCTCCGGCCCCAGCACTAAGGAAGCCTTGGACTCGGAGGCTCTCATTATCAATTATTTCAAGGAAAAAAAACATGCTTTCCAAGTCTTTGTTTGGCAGTGGGGCAAATGCGGATGTGTGTCTGGGTGTGTGCAAACACACACACGCACGTAGACTGCATGCTGGGTCACCCCCGCTGTTTGCAAGAGGAAAATAAAGTGCATCAGTCAAGGTCTCGGGGCCCGAGGAGGGGACAGTCCATCCGGAAGTCCAACCAGCCCTGGGCAGACAGCAGGGGCAGCACCTGGGGACTGGGGGACGCCAGACCCGCAGCCCAGACCCTGAGCCCTGGATTGGAGACGCTGGGTGGGGGCCCGCCACGCACACCGGCCCCACGAGCCCCTCGTCGAGCTCCGCGCCGGCTGCGTGGCCAAGTCGGGGGTGGGGACAGTGTTTAAAACTCCGGGTGCCCGGGCTGCACACACCCCCGGCCAGAGAAAGACTCTCGGAGCCGAGAGTCACTGCTCTCGTCTCTCCCTTACAATTATCGTTCCTTTCTTAGGGGAAAATGGGAGAAAATCACAAGAAAGCTTTGAAGAATCACACCTCAGTTTCTACATGAAGTAAAAAATATGATCCGTCATTAAAAACACCATCACCAACCTCCCAACCAGAGGCTGCCCCTGGCCTGTCCTCTGCCTTTTTAAAATCTATTCTTTCTTTCCCCTGCAGACAGATGAACAGCAAGGGAGCCGGCCCCGCGAGGCGGCCTGGTCACCCGCATCGCGTTGTTCGAGGGTCTGCACCTGGCCGTCTGCGTGGGGACCGCCTCTGGCCTCTACGCTGTCTGGCTTTTCTAAGAGGCTTGCTAGAATGTTCCATGAGTGCATCGACGGTTGGTGTCTGCAACGTGGCGGGGCCATGCTCGTCTACTGTGTTATTTGCTTGTGTGAGACACTTGACCTTCCCGAGCCTCTCGACCATCAGCGTGGGGACCCTCCTGTCGCCCCCATTCCACACTCCACTGGCCCAGAGACCAAGGGTAGGAGGATGCACCCATGGTCACCCACGCCGGCCGGCTGCGTGGTCAGTCCCTGAGCTCTGCTCTGCCCGGATCCAGAGCCCAGGCCCCGTGCTGGGGTGCAGGCTCCTGGGCATGGGGCTCGGTCCCTGCACCCCAGCGGAGGCCAGGGGCAGAGGATCATCTTCAATTCCCAGCCGCCGTCCCACAAGGCCCCGCGGTGTGAGGCCTGGGCCCCCGCCTCCGCATGTCCCTCGCGGACAGGGGGGACGTGCACTGGCACTGGCCGGGAACACTGCTCCAGGTCCCGACAGCCCCGGAAGGGACGGGCTGACTCACTGGAGATAAGGCAGTAAACACCCGGGCAAGGACGGCCACGGAAGACAGCCGGCCCCCGCCGGGGCGGCCTCACGCCCGCTGTCACGCCGGCGTCGCCAGGGTAAACACCGCCGGCCCCTGGTCCTGCAAACACAGGCGCGGGCTCGCTGCGCACGCCGGGCGGCCCCTCCGGCGTCTGGGGAGGCCCTCCACCGAGGGCAAGCGCGTGGGGAGACAGGACGAAGCCCACATCCACGCACCGAGCCCCAGGCGGCTGGGAAGCTGGCGAGGGGGACTGTCCCAGATCCACAAAGGAGGACATAGGCTCTGAGAAGTTGCGAAACGTGCCCAGGGTCACGTGGGGAACACAGGACCTCGCAAACAGGGGAACTGCACAGATCCAGCGCCGGCCAGCGGGTCCGAGCCAGGGAAAGGAAGGGTCAGGTGCTCCGCGGAGGGCGCCCTACCTGCATGTGACTGGGGACACTGGCTGGGGCAGGGCGGCGTAGGCGGAAAAGCCAGTGCAGTTCCAGATTTAAAATGAGGGTTTTTTTTTTTTTTTACTTGCACGTAGATCTAGTGTTGGGGTCCTCTTAAAAGAACTTATGTTCCCTGGTATTTTTTTAGTTCATTAAAGTTTTGTTTTCGCACTCGGTGTCGTGACTCATGGTAGTCCTCGATTCTTGAATTTTGTGAACTATTACAAATGCCGAATGCCTCTGGGTGCCCTCCAAGGGGCAGAAGTTTTGTACAACCAAACTGTACGAAAGAGAAACAAAAATTAGGAGACCAAGTCGACGAGGTCGGGGAAGCGGGACCCGGGCGCCACCCACACGGCCGGCTCCGCCCCCGCCACGCGGAGCGCGTCCCGTGGCCGCGAGGGCCTCTGCCCAGCGCCGAGCCCGGCCGTCGGGGTTGTCGCTGCCGCCTGCATTTCTGATTGGGAATCGTTGGGAAACCTGTTCCAACCTGATCAGCACAATTTAGGGCGCTCTCGAGCACAGCCCTCCGATTGAAACACCTTGGAACACGCCCCGAGCCTTCCGACCCGCGGGCGAGCGGCTCGTCCCCGCCTAACGAGCCCCGGACCAAAGCCCCCAGCAGGTGCTTCTGAGTGAGGCCCGGGCTCCCGACGGGCGCCGGTCGAGTCAGGGAACGCCAGGGGCGGGGGCGGCGGCCCTGACCGCCGCCGCCCGGGGACCCTGCGGACGCCCGCCGCTCCCCACCTCCCTCGCCAGCCCGAGTCCCGCGTGGGGGCCGCAGGAGCCTGGGTCTTTGCTGCTTTGAAGAAGGGGACGGGGACGTGGGGGCCCGGACCCACACACGCCCACGCAGCGGCGCGGCGCGGGGCCCGGGCACCCCGCACGCGGCCTGCCTGACTGCACGGCCGCTCACGACCGCAGAGCGCCAACGACGGCCGGGCGGCCTCGAAGGGCTCCCGGGCCACCGGACCCCCCGGCGCGACGCGCACGCGGTGGGGCTCCGCGGTGGGGCTCCGAGGCCCGCGGGCCAGGGCGCCGGGGCCCAGAGCGGAGGTGGCGCGGACGTCGCGTCCAGCTGGCCGTGGAGGTGGGGCCCGCGGACCAGCAGCGGGGCCGCTTCGCAGCGGGCGGGGCCCGGAGACTTGCGGGCAACGGAGCAACATGCCGACTTCTCCCTGGAGACCCTTCGGACGTTGGATTTTGTGCCCAAACCGTGAATTACCAGCCCCCCAAAAAAGTGAAGACGATCGTCGTACTCGAATTCTCCCCACCCATGCTGCTCTGCCTTCCGAAACTTCCCTGGGACGGTTGGGGAACTCGGCAAAGCACGCCCATCTTGCACATTTTTTGGCTCGCCTAGCGTCAGAGCCGTCTAAAACACGGGTCAGAAGAGCCAGCCTTGCTTCTGCTGACTCGACAAAGTACAGAAGCAAAGTTCAAAATCTGAAGTGCACTTCGGAGAGGGCCTCAAGTCCCGCCCCGGGAAACAATGCCGTCACTCATGTGTTTCGAGGGGCTGCCACGAGGCCCCGCGGCCTGCTTGACCCCCTCACCAGGCTCCCTTCTGAGTGCCCTGCATGGTGACTCCCCAGCTCTGAGATCCCTACCTCTTGGGGTTCCCCGCACCCACTTCTCAGAGCTCTCTCCCCCGCCCCCTCCCTGGACACCACTGCAGACCTCAGCGGAAGTCGCCTGCTCCCTGGCTCCATCTCCACTGTGCCCCACCCCTGAACTCCACCAGCCTGGCTGTCCCCCTGGCCTCTCAACCCGTGTGTCCAAACCCGAAGTCCTGGCCGCCTGCCCCGCTGTCCTCCCTCCCAGCACACGGAACGCCCGGTCCACTTGCCCAGCAGACCGTGACGTCGGCCGTGACCCACCCCCCCTTCCCTGCCCCCGGCTGGCAGTTCGGGACTCTGGCCGCCTCTCCCCCAGTGGCGTCTGGTGCTGGCCCCACACACAATTCTGCTTTCTCAACGGAGAGGTCGGGGATCTCTTTAAAACTGAGGCCCCCTCCCCCGCTCGCAGGCTCCCTGCGACCCCCAGCTCTGCCACAGTTAAAATAACCTCCTGAAAACTGGTTACGTTCCCCGCCAGCCTCAGACGGCGGGGAAGGAGGCGAGGCCAGGGGTCTGGCAGCCGGAGGCGGAGGAGTGGGCCAGAGCGGGGAGAACCACAGGGCCCCAGAGAGGCCGCGCCACGTCTGCAGACGCCGCGCCCCACTTCTGCCGCTTGGCTCGGTTAAAGGCTCGCGGCAGGACTAGAGGAAAATGAAACGCTTTGGCTTCACCCGAAACCCACTGTTTTCCTATGGAGTCCTTCCTGCTTGCAGAATGGAGCGTCAGGGACGGGCGCGAGCTCTCTGCTCTGCATCCCTCATCTCCTCGTTAAGAGCCGGAGCCGAGGCCAGGCCCACACTCCACGCCTGGGTGACTGGGAGGAGGGGTGGGCCCCGCCTGGGCCCAGGGCACGCCGCCTGGCACGCGGAGAGGCCTGTCTGCCACTCTGCTGTACGTGTTCACGTGTAGCGTTTTTCTCAAAAGTCTACTGAAACACTGTCCGGCCGACCACAGCCTTCCCATACGGTTTCTAGCTATTTTAAAACAAAGCCTGTATTCACTCCAGTTAAATTCTTTCCAGTCAGGATATGACCTTCTGGGGGAATGGGGGAGAGCAGGGAAACCACAGAGGTGAGGCACACGGGGACTTCGGGGATACAGGATGGGGCCCCGGCGTCAGGGCTGAGAGCCATGGACATCTGCACGGTGGGTTCCAAGCCAAGGGTCCCCGCGCATCTCCCCCCCCCTCTGTCTCAGCCGTCCACAAGGCGCCATGCGGACCAGGGGCCTGCCATCCAGGCCGTCAGGGCGTGTGGTGCCGTGGCTGGGCTGGGTATGGGGCCGGAGGACGACCCCCACTCCAGCCACATTGGTCCTCCATTATCGGCGCTATAAATAACCACCGGGGTTTTATTTTTCCCTTGAAGTTTGCATAATTTACAGGATCTGTCATTTTCAAAGCGCTATTTCTCTCCCTCATTGGTTCTAAGGAACGTCAGGCACCCTCCCGACCCCTGGACACCCACTCTGTCTGTGAGGAGCTGGTCAGAACCCCCTGTGCGGTGTGCAGAGAAGCGCCGCGGGCACGGCCTGCTCCGCGCCCCGCCCTCCCCTGGGCCCCGCCCTGCCCCGGGCCCCAGCTGCTATTTCGGGGAGCACGGAGCGCCTTAAATGCAGCTATTCAGCCAGAGCTGGTACGTGTCGCAAACCTCATCGCGCGTTGTTACATTCCTTCGTCTTCCCTTAATTGAGACTGTAACTTAAAAAAAATTAATCCTCCTTTCTGCATGGCGTGAATGGTAACGGCCCGGCGACCCTGCCCCTCCTCCAGCCAGAGTGTCACCAGGCCGCCCCCACTCTCAGAAAGAAAAAAGGGAAATCTATTTCTTCGAGACAGCTGGAATGTCTGGCCTGCAGACCACACGAGGACGCGCAGGGGCCCCCCGGCAGCTGTCCCTGAGGCACGGCCAGTGAGCTCCCTGTGCTGCCATGGAGCCCCCCGCCCCCGCCCTGGGGGGCTGGGCAGGGCCGAGGCCCGGAGGCCCCCGCGGGACTTCGGAGAGGGGCACCGGCCACGTCGTGGATGGCGCCCGCCTAGTGTTCACGCGCACGGGCTATCCAGAAAGCTGGACGAGCTAACACACGGGCTAAGGCCACACACACACGTGCACACACATACAAGGCGCGCACACACACGTCCACACAAATAAGCACACACACGCACGCATGTGCACACTCATGTACACGCACACATGTGCACATGCACACACGCACGAACACACAAACGCGCGCATGCGCGCACACGTTCGCACACACATCCGCACGCACAGAGCCAAGAGGCTCCCTTGCGGCACCTCCCGCTCCTGCCCGCACGCCTCCCGCGTGGGGACCACGGGGGCGGCCAGGCCCGTGCTCCCCACGCCCCCGCTTCGGGGCGGTCCTGCCCGACGCTCCCGCGATGGCGGCCACGCGCAGGCGGCAGAGCCGCTCTCGGGGGACAAGCGCCGCACAGCACGCTGGCCACGGCTGCAACGCCCAGCGGCGGCGCGGTCCAGCCACGCCGCCGTCCCCGCCGGGAGACCCCCATTTCACGTCCCGAGACACAGTTCCCAGTCTAGAAACGTGGCCACTTCGACAGGAGCACAGAGGTGGCGGAGGCCTCGGCCGACGACCGCCCCGGGCGCGAGCGGGACCCGGACCGAGCGGGGCGTCGTGACCTCTCTGTCCCCGCCCGGCCCGGCTCAGTAAGCGAGGACGGGGCGGGACGGCGGACACAGGGAGACGGGTGGGGGACCCTGCAGAAACACTGGAATAAAGGGTCCACTGTCAGGCTCTGCCTGCAGTGACGTGAGTTTATTGATCTCGCCTTAATCGATATCTAGCAGAGCAAGGCGCTTCCCACCAGTGCAAACCACGCAGACCTCCCTGTTGGGGGCTGGCTCAGGCTCCGTCTCTCTGGAGGCCCCTGGCTCGACCGAGGACCTGGTTGAGAACCTGCCGCTCCCCGCGGCTCAGCGTCGAGCTCGACTCCAAAGCTGCCAAGGCAGAGAGGCCGTCAGGGCGCGCGGGGACCCTGCGCATGCGCAGCACCGCGCTCTGCACTCGCGACGAAAATCTTCAAAACGGATGCACAGAATACAATTTTCCCAAGGAGAAAATTTAAAGACTCTTTGAAGAACGGAATGAGAAAGAAGTCCACAAGAAGTAGGTTTTTCGTAGCCATGTCAACGGACTGTAGGGACAGATATAGACCAGATACAGACCAGAGGTGTAAGGGCCCCCCCCCCCCCCCAGGATCCCATATCACTGCCAGTAAGTCCTTCCCTTTCTGAAGAGCAAGTGCCCAAGGCAGTGGGGGCACGCACCGTACAGACTTCGACTTCTTGCAAGGCAAGTTTCCCTATGACTCATGCTCCCAGCTCAGATCAAGGACCATGTCCTCCACAATACGAGGGTCTTTGAGTGACATGTCAGTGAGATGAAGGTTCAGAGATGAACTCGGGGTCTCATAACTCCGGCATGTACCCGGGAACCGTGCGGACTGACCCTCACATTCCGAGGTTTCCCACCTTTCCCAGGGACTCCAACTTCTCCTGGATTCTGACCTGAATGCCGCACGCCTACTTCCAAATGCCTCTCATGCGTATGCCTTCAAATTTACCGTACACGCTTGAGAGGTTCGCTTTTCATGATGGGCAAAAAATAAGTCTATAATTAAAGAAAAACGACATTGAGTTACCTGTCAACCTGGTCACATCAACCATTTCTGCCTGTTTTTAAGAAAGTAAATATTGAACTTCGCAGCAAAGCAAACAAAGACAGTATGGTCTTTGAGCTTGATGAGCCGAGGAGTCGCTGAGATGCACCCCCTGATCGCACCCCATCGACAGCCGCGGGGGAGGTGCTGTGAACACGCCTCTGGGTGCTGCTGGAAGGGCCATCCAGCACCCACAGGGGCACCACCGAAAAGCCCCAGTGCAGACCCATGGGCTTCCTGCCCGGCTCGGCTGCTGCACCCGCAAGAGTAGATGGAGCCGCCCTGGCCTCTCCTCCTATCAGTCAAGACCATGCGCCGCTATGGAGTCAGACACGATGCAAGCCTGAAATGCTAAAGCATATACGAAATTCAGCAACAAATAAGTATCTTAACTTACTTCCAAAATATTTCAGAAAGAAAGGACCTCTTGATTTCTGTTTAGTATCTTTGATATCTTCCAAAAATTCCTGAGTTAACATAAAGTTTTCCCTCTGTTTAGCTTTCTCATGCTAAATATTTAGAGTAATAACAGAGACTGTTTAGACATTCAACAGACCCCCACTTCCACGACCAGGATACCCAGCCTGCTCAGCCAGGCAGCTCTGTCTCGAAGGCAGGCAGAATGCCCTTAATTAAAAAAATTAAATTCAACATTGTACTGAGATGAGAGGCCACTCTGTTTTCACACGGTGAACAGGCGCTTATGAAGACAAACTGAGAAATACGTGAACGAAACGTAACGGAAGAAAAGGCAAATGTTTCAGAAGTAATCGTAAGAGTTCAGAATGCCCCTGCCGGGGCCCGTGGATGGGGTAAGAGAGGATGGGCCATTCGCGCTGACAGGCCACAGGCCACGTCGCCTGAGCCATGGTCGGACGCAGTCTGCCGTTCCCGTGAGGCCACGGCCACTTCCAGGTGTGCAGGGCAGAATGCGAGCACACAGGAAGCTGGCAGCAGCAGCACATCTCTCGGCGATTAAAATCAGAGACGGGAGGAGCAGCCCAACATAAAAATGGTGGAGAAAGGACAGAAGCAAACAGTGTGCAAAATACACATGTGGAACCATCTCAACTTCACAAGTAACCATGGAAATGCAAACTATTTTAGCAACAAACGAGCGATACTATTTGGCCTGTCAGACTGCTAAAAACTGAGAGGCGTCGGGGGGCCAGCGAGCACGGGGATGGCCCGGGAGCAGCGGGGCTCGGGGGTGTCACGGGGGGGGGGGCAGGGAGCACAGCGGATAGGCTGCGGGCGGCCCCCAAACAGCGTCTGCCCAGCCTCAGCTGTAGGTGCAGGAATACTGCTCCCGGCTTACATGCACACGCACACGCTCACACACACGCAGTCATTCGCTGCCACGTGTAACATGGAGGACGGGAAGCGGCCCAAACGTGCCTGCCCAGGGACCCCGCTCCCCCACTGCAGGCCACGGCAGTGGCCCCTGCCAGGTGCGGGTGGCCAAGCCCACCAGGCCTCCTCTGCCTGGCCTCTCTCTCGGCTCCCTCTATGAGACCCACCGGCCCACCTACCCGGGGCTAGAGGGACGTCCAAAACCCACCTGCAGCCTTCTCCCTGGGCCGCCAACGCCAGGCCACACTGTCGCTGGACCCGCAGCCTACACCCAGTACCCACAGCACACTTGAGCCTTAAGGGGCTCTCAGATGCACCCCAGTGCTTACCAACGGCCACAAGGCCTGACTCATGGGGCCCTGCCTTCCCTCCTAGCTCCCACGGTCCACCTTCCCCCCAGCCTCCGTCAGGTCCTCAGACACCCCCACTCCCTGGAGGCCTCTGCACGTCTGTGCCCTCTGTCTGGGACACCTCCACCCTCATCCATCTCCCCTTCCCCGGCCCCCAGCCCCCGCTGCCGCGGTCTGTGTCCACCAAGAAGCTGCTCCGCGGCGGGGACCATACCCTTCCCAGGCACCGCGCCGTCCCCAGGCGCAGCACACAGCCAAGTGGCTCAGATCTGCGGTGAGCTGTCGGAGCACGGAAGGCGGCTACTGGAGCACCCCCGGGGTGCGCCGTGTCTTTCCACACGCTGGGTTTAGCGAGTGGCACCTTCTAAGGTAAATTGATCAGGTGTCCACACAGGTTCACACACAGCACAGAGAGGGGACGCGGGGTCCTGCACAGTAGAGCAAAGGGACGAGTCGCCGGCCACTCCTAGGAGAGCTCCGTGGGCGAGCAGTGCGGACGGCCCCCGTCGGTCCCAGGCCAGCGGCTGCACCGGGCAGAAGGCCCAAGTCCCCGGCTCTCCGTACACCGCCCGCGACGCCCTTGGCCCAGTCGTGGGCATCGTGTCTGAGGTGCTCGGCTCGCATGGACCTTACAGGTGGGACCCTCGCGCTTACTGGCTGCCGTAGCCAGGGCTCTGTCGCACCCTAAGGTGCCGGCTGACACTGCTGGCATGGCTCCCATGGAGGACGTCCCTGACACCCTCCTCTCTGCATGCTCTACACAAACAGCAGCCACACAAAGATGCCCGATGGCAGCCTGGTCGCTGCTGCCCAGGAATGGTCCCAGCTGCTAGGCCGCAGAGCTCATGCACCCTCAGCAGGAGCCCACGTGGGCCTGGTCTCAGCCCGGAGCAGCCTGCCTGCACGAGCCTCAGTTCCCCCAACCGTACAACGAGGCTCAAGCAGCCCTGACCTCAAGCAAGGATTAAACGATGGCAGTTCCCAAAAGTGCTTCTCACTGAGCCGGCAGGAAGGGCACGTGACAGATGTCGGGGATTAGGACACGGGAGGAAGGGAGCTCAGGGGAGGGGCGAGGCGGTGCTGGGGGGGGAGGGGGGAGCCACAGACGTGCGTGCGCGGCCACCGGCCCCGCGCACAGAGAGATCCAGGAGACCCTGCGCAAAGCCGACCTGCAGGGAAGGGCGCCAGGACAGAGCGGGGAGAGCGAGAGGCAGGACTTCGCTCTCTGCACGCAGGGCTGGGAGGGGCGTGATTTTAGAGTTTATCTTTCGAGTAAGAAGCACCGTCATCGCGTTTCAGAGCCGCGGCCCTGCGTGCTGCTCCCCACTTCACAGCCCACACCCACACATCTCGTGCCGAGTCCCCGGCGATGCTTGAGCAAGCGCCGCGTCCTCCCTCTGCCCAAGGGCTGGCTCTCCCGCCCTTTCTAGGAATTCCAGAGAAATCGCTGCTCTATGCTTAAAACACTGAGGCCATTAAGTGCTTCAGCGAGTCACGTGGACAGAACTGCACGCCGTTCTGTCCGGGCTGTGTCTGGAAACTGGGAAGGACTTCGCTCCTCGCTTTTCATTTATTTTTGCTTTTTCGTTCTTCCCTTGAGAGATCCAAAAGAAAAGAGAAGGAGAGAAAAGGAAAGAAAAAAAAAAAGAAAAGAAAAGAAAGAAAGAAGAAAGTGAAGACGCTATTGCCTGTGGAGAAAATACACAATGTAGCTGCTCAGGCAGCAGCAGCTCCGGCTGCCGAAGGCGCAGCCCAGGGCTGCCTAAGATGTCTCCTCTCTTCCCTAAGTCTATGGAAAACGGACTCGACCTTGCGTGGATATTTAGGACGCCTGGGAAAACAGCCATTACCGAAACCAGCCAGGGCACAGGGCACACCCCAAAATCCAACACCCCCCAGCTTCAAGGCTGTTTTTTCTTTTTTTGCAGTTTTGTTAAAAACAAAACAAAAAACTGTGAGCCCTGAAGAAGCGATCGCAGAAACTCCTTCCCACCCTTTGTTTTTACTTATTTTTAACCTTTTCATTTTTTAAGTTAGTTTTGGGTAGAACTTTGTTTTAAAGGGGATCACATGTCCTCTCTCTCTGTCTCACCCGATCACTCCGTAAGTCACTACTGAGGGCTCCAGATTTTCAAGATTAAGTATGACAAGCATCCCGTAAACAAAAATTCCCAAAGCTGTGCGGAAAAGGACAGATTCAACCCAGGGGAACCGGTCTGCAGACCAGGGCCACGCGGCCCGCGAGGCAAGCCGAGCAAGGTTCCGCCTAGGCACCTGGGCGGCCGTCTTTTATAGAGAGCGTCCCCACCCAGGCTCCGGATTGGGCCGACTTCATGCAAACGAGGTTTCCAAACTCCTGCAGCGCTGACTGGTCGGGAGCGGGCGTTCTCATTGGTCATTCTAGGACCATTCTGATGGTTAGTACGGATGCTAATGAGGACGGAGCCGCACGGGGCAAGGCAGCTCCCCGCCCGCTGGACCAAGGGCCCGGAGCGCAGGCCCGGAGGCGGCGTGCAGGCCGGGCCCCTCCCGGCTCGCGGGGACCGGCAACGGGGGTTGTCCGCCGTTCCCCGGCGGCAAGGCTCGTGCCACCCGCGACACCGGGGCCCTCGCTGGCCCTGGGGCGCCCATCTCGGCAGGTAAATTCCTCCTCGGGGCTCCTGTCAAGTGACTCTTTCTCTCGAGGTCCATGACACGTAAGGAAAAAGTGCTCGCCTGGCTCAGAGAATCAAGATTCCCACTAGGCCCCGGGGTACGCGGGCCGACCACAGCATAAGTGGCCGGAACCAGCGCCAGGGGCGCCGAGAGGCCCGGCCCAGTACCGCCCGCAGGCCTGACGGGCTGAGACTGCCCGGGCCCGGGGGCGTCAGAGACCCGGGAACGGCCGCGCCCACTTTTAGTACCGTCACCAAGTCCTGCGCTGCGCCCCTGCCCGCGGCTCGCTGAGTCCCCGCCGGCCGCACAGCGCAGCCCATGTGGCCGGCCAGGCCCCTGGAGCCTCCACTCCCAGAGCAACGCCCGAATCCTCAGCGAGCAGCGGGGCCTCGAACACCGTCATTTCATCACGTGTCATTTCGTTACAGTGTTGATGAGATTGGGGGAAAGAGTCCGGGCCGGGGTCCCGTCTGGGTGCCACGTCTGGGCCCGCGTCTGTGCGGACCTCTCTGGGGACGCGTGTCCTCCTCTACATGTGCGTGAGGGAATGGCATGTCTGCATCGTCCCGTCTGCATGCATGTGGCGTGGACGCAGCCTGGGGTGGAAGGCCGTCCTGGCCAGCCAGGTCCCCTCTCAGGCCCTGGGCTCCTGGGAGCAGCTCTGGCCCCCTGACCCTGAGCTGGGAACAAGCGGGTTGGGGAAAAAAGTATCTTCCTGGTTTTTATTCACCTTTCTTAAATGTACGTGTGGCTCACATTTATCTCAGCGTTTCCAAGAACCTACTGACACTAAAAAGCGAGGACCCATTGTGCAGGGCAGGGAGGCAGAGGGCGACCCCGAAAACTGTTCTGGGCGGCACATCTGTGTCCCCCAAATTCACACGTTGAAGACCAGATTCCTGCAGGGGCGGCATTAGGAGGGGAGACAGCCGTGTTAGAGCAGGTCGTGGGGGGCACCCCCACCGTGGGCTGACTCCGGCCTGAGAAGGGGCCCCCTCTCCCGGTCCACCATACGAGGACACAGGAGAAGGCGGCCATCCGCAAACAAGAGGACGGTCTCACCAGACACTGGCTCCGCCAGCACCTTGGCCTTGGACTCCCGGCCCCCGGGCCACGAGGATGACCATGGGCTGCCGAAGCCCTTGTCCCTGCGCTCTGGCCCAGCAGCCCGAGCCGACCGACGTAAGGGCAGACACATCGCCCACCCTCCCAGCTCAGACTGCTTGCGAAGGGAAGAGGCTTCCATGCACCGCCCCTAACCTCGTGGGGTGCTCGGCCCTGCCCTGGGACAGTCCCTCGTCACCCGCTCCGCCACGACCAGGCCGCCCCGCGGCCCCACGGTCACTCGCACAGGACACGCGGGCTTCGGGGGCTCTCTCAGAGGCAGAGTGTTCTGGTTCGGCAGAGAGACGCTACGTTCTTCCAGGCCCCGCGTCCATGCATCCTAGGCCCGAGTCACAACGTGGCAGCTGCCACGAGAGGACCCCAGCTGACCCTGCAGCTCCCACCCAGCCACAGGCATGGCTCAGCCCCACTGTGGCCTTAGGGGCCTGGGGAATGGCTCTTACACGGTCTTATCGAGGTGCATCTCTCAGATTTCACCCCCCAGTGAACCCGCCGTGGCGGGACCTGACTGCCCTGGTCCGGACCGGTCACCTTGCCCGTGGACGGGACGCGCCGCAGGGCTGCAGCCTGGCAAGCGGGGCCAGCCGGGAGCAGGCCCTCCCGCCACACACGGCATCTCCCTGCCTCCGTCCGCCTCCGTTTTGCTCCCTTGTCCTACGCGCCCCAGGGGCCTGAGGGGGCCTCCGCTGGCCCTGGCACGCCTGCCTGGGGCCGGGAGGCCAGCTGGCGGGCGGCGCTGGCTGCGTCACGGCCCCTTACCTGCGCCTTACGTCAGGGTTCGCGGTGACACCCGACTTGGGTGGAAATGTTTCCGCCTCCCAAAAGCACAGAGGTGGCGGCGGCACGGCGGGCATCCCTGAGCAGACGGCCTGCCCCGCCACATGCAGCCGGGCACGCGTAGGACGGCCTGCCCCGCCACACGCAGCCGGGCACGCGTAGCTGCGCAGCTCAGGCCGCCGTCCCCTGGCTCCAGTCACCCCCGTAGAGAAGGGGGGCTCTGCCCCGCTCCCTCCTGCCACCCCCAGATGACTCTCGATTTAGAGTCAAGTACCGCGAAGAAGGAATATTCCTCCAGCACCAGTCGAAAGGGGTCTGCTGTTGAAGACAGGACACCGTCCTAAGGGTCTCCGGACCCAGGAGGTCGGGGCGGGCGGCCGAGCGGCCGGTGTCCTTCCTCCCGACATGTTTGCCGTCATCCTGAAACACAGGGTTTTTTCATAAACGCGCTCCACAAACATTTGCAGAGCACCTGCGCTGGTCTCGATATCGGTGCTGCCGGGCACAGCCACCTGGAACAGTCCCCACCCTGACCTACGAGACGCAGGCGAGGGCCAAATCTCGGTCCCGACCCCGTGCGGGGATGCGGGCAGAGCGGGTGTGGACGCACGCCCGTCGCCGCCGCCGCTGACCCTGCGAGAACTGCACACACGTGGCAGAACACGTTCCACGCGTGTGTCTTCGGGTGTCTAGCAGGGGACCCTGAGCCACCGAAAACCCCCACGGGGAAGAACCTGAGCGCCTGCTCGCTTCTGTGGGAGACCTAGCTACTCACACGACACCGGCCACGGGATGGGCCTTCCTCGCAGCCGGGGTAGTCTGGCCCCTGGACCAGGGGCAGAGCACAGGAGGAAGGCAGAGCTGACGCCCACCTGGGCTCGGGGGATTGCGCCCCAAAACATGCAGCGCCCCTCACTCGGCTGGGGCCGTGGAGAGCGCGGGGCCTCCCCCACAGCAAGAATCCAGACGGCAGCGTCTGGCATTCTGTGACTTAATTTTCCTCCTGGCCACGGAGCTATTAAAACAGTCCCAACAGACTGACTTCGGATGGCCGCCCGAAAGATGACTAGAATCCCCCTAGATCTTTCTCGCCTCGGACTCCCCCCGTTCCACTGCCTGAGTGTGAGGTCGAGTGCTCGGGAAAGGGCAGAGCCATCGCGCCACACACCGCGAGGCCCGGCTACAGGGGAGGACGGTGCGTGTGGAGACCTGAGAAGGAATCTTAGGAATCTTTCATTTTGACCAAAACAACCTGCTTTAGCGACTGAAACAGCTTCCCTCTGCACACACAGGTCACGTACTCCTCGTCTCCCTCACCCTCCCCTCCGCTCCCCAAGGTCACTGTTGCCCAACACCTCGGCCCGGCCCCTGAAACGCTCTGCGGCTCGCCGTGCCTCCCCTGCGAGGCACCGTAAAAAATAAATATTTGGTCTTTGTGGCAGTTCCAGGCGCACAGCTCCTAAAACTCTTGGAATCTCAAGAGTAAGGACGGTCTTTTGTAGCTGGTGAGATGGCAGGTGGCCGGGGGCCCAAGGTAGCGATGGCTGGGGGCCGGTCTCCAGAAGGAAGGGGGCCTGAGGGGGGCTGGCCCCTTGGGGGCCACCTCGCCACCTCCAGGGGGGAGGAGGGGCTGGCGGGGCCGGTGACCCAGCTCGTCAGCCAGAGCCAAGGAGTGCATCCATCACAGGCACGGAAAGAGGCCTCTACGAGAACCTGGAAAGGACAGAGTTCCAGAGCTTCCAGGCGCGTGGATGTCACGGGGTGCTGGAGAAAGCACGGGGCGCCACCTGCCCCACCCTCACCTGAGACACCCCTCCCGCGGGCAAACCGAGTAAAGTGCCTTCCTGAGGGCTCTGAACGAACCGTCCCCTCAAGTCCCCGCAGGGACCCCAGTCACTGCACAGGGCCGCAAGGCCGGGCGCTGTGGGCACGCGGCGGCCTCGTGGGCTCCGCGGCCCGCCCCTCGCGGGTCCCGCACGACCCTTGCCGCGGTCCAGGGCCGGAGACCCTGTGTCGGGAGCCGTGCGTGCTTGGGGTCACGTGTTCAGTAAGAACCGGCTCCGCCGACAGGGGAATGGTCCACGGTCCGGACTGCCCCCCACCCCCCGCGGTCCCCGCCCCTGCGTGGCTCGGGGAGGCGGTGGGAGCCGGTGGGAGCCCCCCGACCTGCCAGCAGCGCGGTGGCAGGGGACAGAATGTGGGCCCCTCCACTTGCGGTGGGGACACCGTTCTCCCCTTCTCAGTGCACCTTTCACCGCGCAGGGAGAAAGTGCCACCTCCCGGGTCTCTGCTGATGGACTCTCCTACGTCCCCCAGTGCCCTTGGGTGGCACTTAGCCAGATGCTTGTCTCAGTGGCCGGTACACACCTTTTAGTCCCCCCACTGGTGAATGCCACCGAGGACGGGAGCGCTGGACAGCCAACAGTGGGCAGCGTCCGGGGGCGGCTGAGACGCGGCCACTGGCCCATGCATCGTGACCCCAGACTCAGGCTGTGCGGAGCTCCCCCCACCCCAGACGCACGCTGACCAAAGCCATCGCCTCTTCCGAGTCCTGTCCAGGTGGCTTCTGGCATTGCCATTCCCACACTGCCCCCACATTCCACCCCGAAATCACACGAAAGGGGCCTCAGGTCTCCCCTCTCCTTCAGCATCACAGACCAGGAATCTCCAGGGACCCTCCACAGCAGACACGACAGACGAGGTCACTCAAAGGCACGGATGAGGCCCCTGCAGGGTGCCCCTCCGCCTTCACAGGGTGGGGTGCTACTGGCCCGGCTCGGGGGCCCGGCCCCCCAGCGCCCCCAGCCCTCCCTACTTGGGCCTCTGCCTGGGGCCCCTTGCTTGGCGCCAGCTTGGACTGAGGTCATGTGCGGGGGAGGGGGCACCCTCCATTCGTGAGGCCCGAAGCCCCATCGAGGGGCGAAGGTGAGGGCCGGCCTTCCCCTCCCATCAGCACGCTGACTTGAGAAAGCTAGTTACTTTCTTCCTTAAAAGGTGTTACTTAAATTTACATATAATGAGTTTACTACTGTTCTTTTTATGGAGGAATAAATAATTTTTAAATTTCTGTCTTCACTTCTAAAACAGCAGATACCAATGGCCACGTAAACACAAGCTCTGCAAGATCTGCAGTCACATTTAAGAGTGTCGAGGGGGCCGGGGAGCAGACACTGGGAGAAGTGCCACTTCCACCTCCTGCTGGGGGGGCCAGGACCCCGCCGGCACTCAGGACCCAGCTGCGCATGGGGCGGGGGGGTGGGGGTGCAGCCCCAGCCGCCCCCCGGACTCGGCAGTGGCCGCCATGCAGCTCTGCAGAGAAGGCGTGGAGCCTTCTTTGTTCAGAAAAAGATTTTCTTAATAACGAGCTGAGTTTCAGAACTTTTCACCAGAAACGTGGCCAGGCAGAGGGAGGCCCCTTGCCAGAAGCTACGTGGACTCGCCCCTCCCGGGGAGGAGGCGGGGGGAGCAGGGCGAGGGGGGAGCAGGGCGAGGGGGGAGCTCTGAGCGGGGGTCCCGGAGGGCGTGACCCTGCTGTGGGGCCCGAGGGCTTGTCCTGTGCAGCCGGCCAGAGGCACATCTCTGAGTCATCACTGAGCGCATTCTTCCCTGCCCCAGAGTGAGCCACGGGAGGGGGGAGTCAGAGGGAAAATGTCACATGTCCAGTATTTCCAGTTTTCTAGCAGAGTCCCAGCGCCGGCCTCCTGGGGCTCTGGACACTCACAGACACCAGCATGTCACCATCTGCCCTCACCCTCTCCCTCTCCCTCTCCGGCGCGAAACCAGGGCCCAAACTCAGCGCACACGCCAGCGCCCAGAGTCAGACCCCCTCCCCCACCCCCGCCCCCATCCCCGCCCCGAGGAAGCACAGCCGTTCTCAATTAAGGCCGATCAGGCTGCCTGTCTCCTGCTCTAACTGCTTGACGTGGGAGCCCAGAGCCCACAGCCCGGCTCGGGGGGGCGGGGACAGAGCGCCTGTGTCTCCCCGAGCTCCTCGGAGCTGCCCCACGGCCCTCAGCTGCAGGATTACCGCTCCCAGGACTCAGCACACGCTTAACAGGGGACAGAGGAGCTATTTCTGGCCTGGGAACGTGAGATTTACCCTTCCAAATGGGGCAAGGATCTTTGTGACACTTGTCACTGCTGCCCAGAAGGACCCAGCACCCGCGAGGCTGGAGGGAGGAAACCAGTGTGATGAGCTTAGGCGCTCACCCCTGGGGAGCCCAGATCGCCCCTGAGACGTGCTGAAAAGTCCCCCGAACCGAAACGGCACATATGCACCCCGAAACCCGATTCGGAAGGGACGTGAGCGAGAGAGTGGGGTGGGGACGTACAGCGGTCCAGGCGACCCCCTTCGTGCCGCCACCAATCCCAACGAGCGCGAACACTGCGAAACAGAGGCGGGGTGACACTGTGACCGGTCCCCCACTTCCGAAAGGCCGCTCGGCCTTCCGGGCCTTTGGGCGACACTCAGCACTACGAGCTGGCACCAGGTCTGGCGCCCAGAGCAAACTGGTCTTACACTGCAACACGAGACACAGTAACGCCACCTATGTTCCCAAACTCCGGCACGTCCAGACCCCCCGAGGCCCGAAAAGCTCCCCCAGACGAGGGGAATCACACGTGTGCCGGAGACCTGCGGTGTGCAAGGCACCGTGAGATGAATTCACCTACGTTTTCCTTTAATATTTACAAACCCTGAGAGCAGAGAATTGACATCCTTGGGGTTGGGGGTGTCCTTTCTTAGGACACACGTCCCCCACTCGTCCAAGTTGGTGGGCTGCTCTGCAGACACGTGACTGCTCCCTTCTTCCCTCTGGGGTACAGAGCACACATGACCGAGGGCCCACAGGTCTGAGAGAGTCGTTCTAAACTCTCCCACTTGGTCCTGAACAAGGAACGTGACTGCGAGCGGCCCCCACTCCCTCATCTACACAAGGAGGACGTGCTCTCCCTCCCTCCTTCCCTCCCTCCCTCGTAGGGTCCCAAGGATCACATGCAACCCTGGTAAACTCGTGCCAGGGAGAGTAAGGAATTCACCACCACCCAGTCAAATTCCTGTCCTCCTCTTTCCCAGACAGCGGCACAGTGCCTTGTGGAGGTGCGTGGAGAAATGCAGACCCCGCACCATTACCCCTCCGGGCAATGGCAAGGCTGCTGTATCAAGAGCCCGTAACAACCACCTCAAGTTTCGGTGTCTTGCAAACGGTGCTTCTATCCAGACTGCACTCTGCAAATGCTCACATCTAAGCAGCCTTCACTAAAGCACAAGGAGAACTATAAGAGAGGATTCTAGAGAAATGAAAGGCAAAAGAGTTCTAAGATATACACACACGTGCGCGCGCGCGCGCACACACACACACACACACAGAAGCAAAATGCCAGAGGTACTTGTTTCTCAGTAACTAAGTGTAAATGATTAAACCCTCCAACTCAGAGGCCAAGATTGGCAGAATGGAGGAAAAAAACACATAATCCAACTGTGTACTGTCTACAAGAGACTCACTTTAGATCAAAGGACTCAATCAGACTGAAAGTGAAAAGATGAAAAAGAGTTTTCATGTTAAAAGTAACAAAAAGAGAGTTGAGGTGGCTGTAACAACATCAGCCAAGATCCATTTTCTGTGTAAACTGTTACAATGGAGGACATTATGTATTAAGAAAGGGTCAATGCACCAAAAAGATACAACAATTGTAAACATAGATGCACCAAAAATCAGAGCCCCAAAAGATAGGAGGCAAACACTGGCGGACCTGAAGGTAGAAATGAGGCTCTGTGATAATGGCCGAAGACTTTAACACTCTGGTTTCAGTAATGGGCAGAGCCGCCGGCCTGAAGATCAATAAGGAACGGGAGGACTTGCATAGCAGCACAGAGCACTTGGCTGTCACGGACATGTGCAGAGCACCCCACCCAGTCACAGCACACTGTACAGTTTTCTCCGGCACATATGGAAGCTCCTCCAGGATAAACCATATGTCAGGCCACAAAAGAAGTCTTAACAATTTTAAAAAGATTGAAGTCATAAAAAGTATCTTTTTCCAACCACAGTGGAATGAAGCTAGAAATCCACAGCAGAAGTCAAACTGGAAAATTCAAAAATACATGGAAATTAACACAGTCTTTAAAAACCAACGGGTCAAAGAAAAAAATTCACAGGAGAAAATTTAAAATATCTTGAAACGAATGAAAACAAAAATACAGGATGTCAAAACTTATGGGAAGCTGCAAAATCAGTGCTAGGAAGGAATTTTACAGCTATAAGTGCTTCTTTTAGCAAGAGAAAGATCTCAAATAACCTAAATTTATACCTTATAGAGCCATAAAAAGAAAAAAAAATAAACCATAAACAAAAAATTTACTTAAAATGGATCAAAGACCTAAATGCAGGAGCTAAAACCATAAAAACCTTAGAAGGAAACAGAGACCCTGACCACGTGAAATTTGGCAATGATTTCTCCAAAGTAAAGGAAACAGAGGGATAAAACAGAAATTGATTTTTTGGTTTTTTTTGTATCCAGGACAAGAGAGTGAAAAAATAACCCACAGCAAGGTACAAAATAGTTGCAAATCATATATCTGATAAGACATTAATGTCTGGAATACACAAAGAACTCCCAGAACTGAACAACGAAATGCAAATCAAAACCACAACGAGATGCGGCTTCACATCTTTTAGGATCTTTGAGGACGGTTATTATTAAAAAAAAAAAAAAAAAAAAAAAAAAAACACCCAGAAAATCCCAAGGCCTGGAGAGGATGTGGAGAGACAGGAACACTTGTACATTGCTGGGAGGAATGTAGAACGCAGCAGCGGCTGTGGAAACAGTTTGGCAGTTCCTCAGGACGCTAAATATAGAATTACCATATGATCCAGCAACTCTACTTCTAGGTATACACCCTGTGCAAAAAAAAAAAAACCTGAGAGCAGGGCCTCAAAGAGGGACTTGTGTGCCCGTGTTCACAAAGGCACTACTCACAGCCGCCGAAAGGGGAAAAACAACCCGAAAACCCAACGGCTGCTGAACGGATCAGCAAAGGGCGGTGTGCACGTCCACGGAGCGCGGACGCGATCCAGCCACGAGGAAGGACGGGGCGCCAGCGTGCGCCGCGGCGCAGGCGAACCTTGCAGACGCCACACTAAGTGCGAGCGGCCAGGCACGAGGCCCGCGTGCTGGGTAATGCCATTCGCAGAAACACCCCGAACAGGGAAATCCGCGCAGGCAGAAAGCAGGTCGGCACGGAGGGCTGTGTGGGCGATGGCACAGAGCAGGGGTTCCTTTGGGAAGCGCGGCTGCGCGTACCTGTGGCCACGTTACCTGCGCCCTGCGTATACTGTGTGCCATCTGCCCACACACGCACTCCGAATGCTCATGCCCGTGAAGATACTAGTTATAATCGCACACTGCGAATTGAGTAAACCGTATGACTTGTGAATTACACTTCGATAGAACTGTTGAAAAGAGGGGACTCTATGAAAGACCAGCCCCGTGACCATAATCAGCACAAAGGGGGCACCGTGCCCCCCCCAATCTGGAACCGCCGTAACCCCCGATCTTCCTCCTGGAGCGTCGTCGCAGGAGACGTCTGGGAAGTTCCACCATGAGAAACGAGGCTCGTCGACCCTGACGTTGCTGAGCACATGGCTGGCCGCGACCATGAGCTCGCGCGGCAACTGCTACCCTCCGGGAATCACGCGGCCACCCACCGTCCCCGCCTGCCTGCAGAGACGCTTCCGGAAGGGTGACGAAGGAATGCGGTCCAGGCCGCACGGGGCCCAGTGACCCCTGCGCTGAGCAACCAGGGAAGGCAAGAGCACACACTTCCGAAGGGGCCGTTGTCCGTCACCCGAGGAAGGGTTCTGGTGGCGGACGTTTGGGAAGGTGGAGGCAGGCGCGGTGACACGGTCAGACACGACACGCCGAACACGGACTCGCAGAAGCAAACCCAGAGCTGCAGGGACACCACCTCCCTGAGACCGAGAGCCGGCCCGCTCCGCCGGGCCACACAGAGCTGAGCCCACGCCAACGGCACGGGCGGGACCCGGCCAGGCGGCCCACGGGGCCATCCTCTCTCGCCCCTGCCGGGGGCCCTTGGAGGTGCTGAGTGTGGGTTCTTGCCTGTGATGCTGAGGCCTGACGGCACTAGCAGGACCTCCAGAGAAGTGAGGTGCTAGGTTCACACACTCAGTGGGAGTGCACGCCCCACCTCCCCCAGACGCAGGCAGGTCCAGCTCCAGACCGCTCGAGAGTCAGAAGGTTTCGAACCTTTCTAAGCCTTCTCTTATCACAAACAAAAGAGAAACCACCGAATAAAGCCCACGGGAACCCAAGTAAATGTCAGAGCAGGACACTGTGCAAATATTTACAAATGGAATAAAGTATGGACACATTTAAGAATGCCACTTGTAACAACATAGGGCTATTTGCTGAAAAATTCTTGGCAAAATTCCTAGATTAAGTAATAGCATTAGTAATAGCTCTTACAGGATAAAGTTTCCTTTTCAGGGACTTTCTAGAGAGAAAGAAACTGAAAATAAAATGGGAGGAAAATGGCCAGCAGCGCGCGAATCGCCAAGGTGGACAGACGTGCCGTCTCGGGCCCCACCCCCGGCTCCCTGCATCGGGACCTGCACCCTCACAGGACTCCGGGAGATAAAGGCACTGGTTTCAGACACTGTTAATGTGTAACTTATGTCAGGGCTGCGATGTGCCAGCGCCCTCCAGGAAAATAAGTGAGAGATCCGTTCATACCGCTGCTTCTGCTGCTTCTGCGTTGACCCCTGCCTTCCCCTCCCCCGCAGATGGCCCTATTCTCAGCCTAAGTGGGGCGGGAAAAGAGAGGAGACAGACTGGCTCCTCCGACATCTGGTAAATGTCCTTGTCAAAAGCCATCCGGAGCCTCCCCGAAACTGCCACCCCAGGTGAGCACTCAACAACTGCTGGGCGGCACACGGCCATCCGTGGCCGAGGCGAAGGACCGAAAGCCACTGACATTGTTCCAGCACTCGGGCAGGCCAGACACAGCCAGGGGAGGAACTACGCAGAGGCGATTTGCGGGTCCCCTCGGCACATTCAGGATTTCTTCACTGCCCCACCCCCATATCAGACTTGAGCTGGGGGCATCCCAAGCTCGGGGTGACACTTCCCGGTGCCTGCGGCAGCACCCCAGAAGCCCCTGGAGCAGACGGTCCTGGACGCCCTGCTCAGGGGGACAGGGGAGGGGAGGAAGGGCAAAGCCAGTGGGCTCTGTGCAGGCCTCCTGGCCCCCGCTCCAAGGCACTGCTCAGCAGCTTCCTGTCCCCTTAACCTCTCCTAGGAACAAAGCCACTCCACGTGGGAGGGGGGAGGAGGGCGGTTTTCCTGATCAGTCCAAATAAGCCTCATGGAAAGGGCTCGCGTACCAGGATGGTTTGGGACGGGTTAGAACTTCGTGGGTCGTTTCCAACCAGTGGATTCTATGAAATGTGAGTAAACCTGGCACGGCACACCAGTTTGGGGTTTGATGTGCGGCTGTGCCAAGCGCTCGGCATGCTTCGCAGTGTCCTGCGCTGGGTGGTGCTGGGTGCGCCCTGGGGACGGGGCCAACTTCTTTTTTTAAGCCTGATGAAAAAGACGGAAACACGAAGGCGCACACAGCAGCCTCTTTTCACTTTCTCCCTGGAGCGCAGGCCCCTGGGGCCGAGACCACCCTACCGCCACCCTCGTCCTGCCCTCGACCTCTGGCTTAGGCCACGGTCCTGGTGGCCGGGAGCTGCCAGCTTGCTGACCGAGCGCCAGCAGCCCAAGAAGTCACAAGGCTCAGCACCACGGCCCCCGAGCTGGGGCGACTTTTGAACAAAGCATAACTTCTCAAGCTTTGTGTCCCCTAAGGGTCAACTGCCTGCTTCGTCAAGATACAGATTCCAGGTCCCAAGCCCAGAAAGCCAGTTCCAGAGGTGAGGGCAGGGCCTGGGGACGCAGGCCCAGCAAGGGGGCTCTGCGGCGGCCAGGCACCGCCTGGTCTTGCCAGCACAGTGCTCCGCCCGGCCATCTCTGGAGGGGAACTCGCCCCGTCCACAAGGAATGCGCACCTGTTCCAGTACGTGCAAGTCCCCTAAGCCACTCGTACCAAATCACAGCCCACACCCCAGGAGGCACCCGGCTTCTGTGGCACCACGAGGCTTGAGCGTCAAATTCTGAAATGTCGCCAAACTCTAAAACTCAAAAGATTCAGCGTTCTCTAGAAGTTCAGAAACCCAGCTCTGGGTGGTAATTAAGTGATGGCTCGAGGATCAACTCGGCATGCAGAGCCGAAGAAGAGGCTAAAAATAGCTCCCCGTCTTGTTCTGCCTTCTGAAGTTCCTCTCAGCCCAGGAACCAGCAGTGAAACCCCTGTTCATTCTCTCCCTTTGCTCTCTTGCAGTCTCCGACCTATGAGGGGTACCATTCGTCCCTGCTTCCCGGGGACAGGGTGAGGAGAGCAGCAGGCACCCCCTCGACAGTGCTCCCCGTGCACGAACACCGCACCCCACAATGACAGCCGGCTTCGTAGAATGGTCGCTGGCCCCCCAAATCTCAAATGCATGTTTTTTCTGTGGGTCTCTACTGCCTTACCACAGGGGGGGCGTCAGAGAGAGGAAAATCCCATAAGCCCCCTCTCCCTACCCACCCCTTCCCCGACTCACACCCAACATACAGAGTACTGGCTTCTGGGGCTAAAGGGACAGCCCAGCAAGCCACACAGAAAGGAGAAGGGCGGAGGCATGCGCAAGGCCATGGCCAACCCTGAGCGGACTCCCCGAGGCCCAGCATGTGCAGGCATCTCCCGGTCAAGGGGGCTGGTGCCGCCTCCTCCCTGGCCCAGTGCGGAGGGAGATCCTCTACAGTGCAGACAGCGGCCTCCCTGGCACCCCCAAGACCTTGATCAGCGCCCTGGTAGGGACTCCCGCCATCAACCAACAAGTGGCAGTGGATCAAAGGGACAATCGGCGCGTGAAACAAGTGACCCGACTCCCTTCTTTCTGAAGAGCCAGGACAAGAAAGTGCCACCTGTGTTTGGAGCAGTGAGTTGAACTCGACCAGAGGTGTGAGGTCTCCCCACACCTCATCACTTCCCCTTAATCGTCCAATAAGGTCCCTTGATGACAGAGGGGGATCTTTGGGGAAAGAGGCAAAGCGACAAGATGTGTTTATCCCAGGCTTTTCTACCAGACCAAATGTCATCGAGGTTTAAAAGAAGTCCAGGCAGGCCTTGGTATCCGTTTTTGGCAGAGAAAAAGGTCCATTTCCCAAAGTCCCTATCTGTGCATTTCCCCAGCTGCTCCCACACCCACTGCCCGCCACTTGGCTGAGAGACAGCGGACAGGTTTATCTGGGTGCAGTTATTACTTGTTACATATTAAACAATTAAGATTAGAAATGGTTACATAACACCCTCCGACAGCAACACCCACGGGGCTGCGGGATCCTGGGCGGCGGTGGGCGGCCGGGCCCGGCTGCGGGGCGCATGCGACTGCGCGGGGCGCGGGACCGCAGGGGCCGCGGCGCGAACGGGGCGCCGCAGGCCGCATCCGGCTGCGCGAAAACGCGGACAACAGAGACACCCGGCGGCTGCGCCGGCCACTGCAGCCGCGCATGCGCCGCGCGGCACCCGCCGCGCCCGACTTGCCGCACGGGGTCGCTGCGCGCCCGCGGCTCGGGCCGCGGCGGCACAGCGCGCGGCGCATGCGCGGCACGGGGGCCGCGCCGCCGGTGTGCGGGTTCCCACGGCTGCGCGCGGCCCCGGGCGCGCGGCGCACGGGCTCGGCCCCCGGGGTCCTCGGCACCCCCAGACCAGGCCGACGGGTTCCGACACGGAGAAGCGGGGACGCCGCCCCGCCTCCCGAAGACGCCCGGCGGGGCGCAGCCCCATGACTCCGCGCCGCCCGCGGGCCCCACCGCGGAGCCCGCGCCCGCCGGGCTCCGGCCGCACCCCGAGCTTCCAGGGCAGGCCTTCCGAGCGCGGGGCCCGCGGGCTCGTGGTAATCCGGTACCTCTTCATCGTCCCCCGTCCTCCTCCACGGGCCACCGTGACGGGCAGGGACGCGCACCGGCCACTCCCGAGACCCCAGCGTCCGCCTTACTCACCTGTGAGACGATACACAGACGCGCTAGGGGGCGTCCCTGGCCCGCCACCACTCAGACGCGCGTCTGGCCTCCACCACCCTCCCCGCCCACCTGGGGGGGACCCTGTGACCTCCAAGGCCAGCCGGCTCTGCTTGTCCCGAATCCCCCAAATGTCAGCAGGGACAGGGGGGAAGAAAGAGACTATTTCTTGAAGCCACAGCCATAAAGCTATTGGATGTGACAGAAAAGTAGAGCTCCATTTGATATGACAGCAGCCAGACAAATACTGGACACTACACGTGGAGGCTCCGTTCCACGCTGGGCACTCTGTGTACATACATAAACACACGCGCTCACAGAACACCCTGCCACACACGAAGGGGAAAGCGTGGAGATGTGAAGAGACTTGCACAAGGAGACGGAGCGGCACAGCCAAGCACAGGTGACGCTCCTCCCCGCGGGAGAGCAGGGCAGGGAGAGCGGAAAGCTGCGGAGGGTGATGAGCACAGTAACCGTCAACAGCGGACAGCGGACTCCAAAGCTCAGGCCAACCCCCCCCGCCCCCCCCCCCCCAATTCGGAGGCATAAAGGGAACGGAGTGCCCTGTTCAGAGGCACAAAGAAGGTGACGAGCTACTCTGAGGACCAGCGGCCAGGCCAGCATGGGACCCCTAACTCTCCAGACAAGGAGCGTGAACAAGCAGTAGATGTCACCCCAAGGAGGGGGGCTGCGGGTGCTCGGGCCCAGTTCCTTTGGTATTTAAGGTGATTGAACGGACGCGCCCTCAGGCAGGTTCTGAGAGCAGCCACAGCGGAGTGTCCACCCAGAAACGTGGGGCAACGAGCCCTTCTCAGTCAGGGCAGATGGCACCTGGCCTGGCCTGCTCCCGGGGCTGGACAGGATGCAGAGCAAACCGAGGCACAGAATCCAACCCCGAGAATCCTGGACACATCAGTGCAGACACACAGACCTGCCCAGGGTCCCAGAATGAGTTATGGGCCAGGACGCCTGCAGCCCCCGGGGTGAGAGCGGCAGGAGCACATGACGGAGGGCTTCCTCGGCCACGCGCCGCTAGAGGAAGCTCGCTCCCAGCTCAGAGCCACTGGCCCTGGTGTGGGGCAGCGAGAGGAAAGGCGAGAGGCAGAGAAGACAGACAAGGAGTCCCGGACGCCGGCCCTGCGCCCTGTGCCCTCCCCACCCCCACCCCCGGCTTCCCCACACTTGCACACCTGCATTAAACACGCACATAGCTCTGTGCCTGCTCTAGGCTCTCCTTTCTGGGTGGGCCAGACAAACTTATGTAAAAACTGGAGAAAAGAAACTTCAGGAAAAAGTAAAATACAAAACACACAAAAACTAGTATCTCTCCAAAAAGGGATTAAAAAAAAAAAAAAAAAGTGTATCTTGAAACAAGAATATTATGCCATTAAAATAAAAAGAGTTGTTTGGGGTGATGATGTCGTGCCCGGGCAGGCTCACCGACTATAACGCATGCAGGTGGGGGAGGTGGGGGGGGGGCAGGGGCATGTAAAATATCTTTGCATTTTCCACTCGAGTTTTTGCAGTAAATCTAAAACTGCTCTAAAAAATAAAGTCTATTAAAAAATGAACAATAAAAAAAATAATAAAGGCGGCCCTCAGAAATTGAAAATGAAGACAGAAATTTAGAATTCTCTAGAAAACGTAGAGTCAAGTTGACACGCTTCAAAACCTAGAACACGACAGACACAGAGGAGGAGGTAAGAGGCAGAGAACCAGTCCGGGCAGCTAACCGCCAAAAAAAAAAAAAAAGCCATTCTCAGCGGAGGGAAGAGGAAAATGGAAGAAAATAAAGAATTGATTCAAAAACATGTCCCAGCCCCGGAGGGTCTGAGTTTCCAGCTTACAGGGGTAAACGTGCACTCCCAACAGGACTCGTCTTCAAGGCATTTCCAAGCAGACACAAAGAGAACAGACAGACGTGAAAAAGAGGAAAAGGAGAGAAAAGAAACAGACGGCAGCAGCAAAACACACTGAGAAGTTTTCATACAAAGACTCAAGAATCTGGCAGTTCCATTTCAACCCCATTCTGCCTGAAGACAAGGAACGGCAGCCTTCGAATTTTTGAGGGAAAACTACGTCTAACTTAGAAGTCTATTCTCAGACAGGCCATTAGCTGTGAGCACAGAAAAAAGGACATTTTCAGACATGCAATCTCTCAAAAAAAAAAAAAAAAGCTTGCACACATCTCGTTTTTGGAAGTTACTATGGAATGTTCGCCATCAAATTCTGGAAAGAAACTAGGCCAGAGGAGTCGTGAGCGCCAAGGGAAAGGAAAAGGCAAAGGGCAGCATCCCGGACAGTGGAGGAGAAGGGTTCCAGGTGGCAGCTGGACGGAGCCCCGAGCCGCGGGGGCCAGAGGTGCAGGAGAGATCATTTCCAAGAGATAAAACTGCCAAATACCAGCCGCGTGTGAAGGGTCATTTGCACAACTGTGTCAGTTTGGAGTGGGGGTGGGGGCAGGGAGCAGTAAGTACTTAAAGGACTAAGTGGGTGCAAAAACAACTCCAGGAGCAAACAGAATGTCCCGGGGCAGAAAAAGTCATCGCGGGGGACGCCAGCCGGCACGCTGGTCCGCCCCATCTCCCCAGGAGAGCCGCTGGGCAGAAGGCAGTGCGAGAGCAGACCGGGATCCTCACCTTCCAGGCGGAGAAGTCATAATCCCGTGGGACACTGCGGCTGGGGGAGCCGGGGCCGGGGGTGGGGCCGGGGGTTGGGGTGGGGGTGGGAAGGGAGCAGGTGGGAAGGAATTGCAATACACACAGACATCTGCTTAGAAACAGAGGGAAATCAGGAAGAAAAAAAACGACTCGTAAGGCTGGTTACTTCTGGGAAATTATTTGACTCTTTATGCACATATATCCCTCTGATTAAAAATTCAAAACCAGTCTGCCCTGGGACTTGAGGGATTCCAGCGCTAAGTGACGTTTCGAATGGACAGAGCTTGTGTGGGGAGGCCAGGCCAGCAGGGGACTGCCCGCCTGGAGAGGGTGGCCACATGGGAAGCTGCCTGTGGCCCTGCGGGCCCCAGGGATGGGGCCATGACCCAGCCAGGGAGCAAGCCGCCCTTCCTGCATCCTCCCTTCCCCCTCCCCCCTCCCCCCTCCCCCCAACACACAGCTGCAGAGGTGCAGGATGAGGTCTCAGAGTCGCCTTTCTCCAGAAACTTCCTGAAGGAGTTTCCATGAGACCACGCAATTCTTCAGAAGAGGGAAGGGCATTCTAGAAAAGGCACCCAGCTCTGGAGCAAGGCATTGCCCTTAAGCCACAGGAGACCTCCTGCAGGCACGAGGCAAGGACGGCTGCGGCCAAACGTGCCCCGGCTCGTGGTGGCTCTTGGTCACTGCGGGTTTCCTGGAGCGGGGCATCCTAAAGGCATCAGTACTATCAGATGCATGGTGTTACGAAAGGTTTATAGTAAAGAGTGTTCTCGACTCGTACTAGGCTGGAAGAAACCACTGTGTGGACACACTCAGAGATGCGACTTAAAAGAACGAGTCAGTTACCGCAGCCCGGCTCCTCGGCGAAGCAGACACTTGCAGGGTCTTTGTTCTCCGACGGCATCTGCAGTGGGGCCCAGGCAGCTCGTGGCTAAGTGCCTGGAGGCGCTCTCCGTGGGCTCCCGCGTGACAGGGTGTGAGAGAAGGGGGTCTCGGGCACCCTTCGTGGTTCTCTCTCTCTCAGAGGCCCCCCCAGAGCTCCCAGAGGGACATGCCTGACCGCCCGCAGATGGGGCCACACAGACCGTGTGGTCCACCAAGCATTCCCGCTTACAGCAAAGCGAGGCGTGAGCAGCCCGGCCGCCCGCCCTGCTCTGGGCTGCGGCGAGGATGTCGATGCTATGGGGAGGGCCGACAGGCACTGAGCTCTCTCTGTGTCCGGTACTTTATGAGCCCAGGTTCCCAGGCGAGAGTGCAGCTGCCGGTGCTCAGGCCCATCGATCTGGCCCCCAAACCTGGCCAGCACTCCAGAGGGACACAGCGCCGCAGCACCAGCGCGGCCTGGGGCGCCGGCAGGCAGAGCCACCCCGCCAACCAGCTGAAGGAAGAGCCTCCGTGGCCTCCAGACACCACCCGCCCGGGGGTCCCAAGGACAGGCGGCCCCGGCTCCGCGCGCCCGGCCCGGCGGCTCACCTGCGCCTCCGCTTCCCGGCGGTCTTCGCATTCTTGCTCCTGGCCGCGAGGGATCAGCTCTGACGCCTGCTCTTCACTCTCGTCTGGCCGGAATGGTTTGCAGCCAGGCGGACTGGACATTCTACTGCCCATCTTTGCTGTCGCCTCGTACCTGTGAGGAGTTCGAACCACCTGCCACATGCAGGCAATGCAAGGGCTCTCACTCATAGGGACAGATGCGCAGAGCGGCTCACCGTCAGCGCGACGAGGCTGTGAACAGCCAACCTACGCCGAGCGCCGGGAGATGAAGCTGGGGGGGGGGGGGCGAGTCCTCTTTCTAGCACAGCGTGCAGAGTAATAGAAAGCAGGACTTTCACGCGCACTCAGAGCACACCCAGGCCGCTCGGAGCCAAGGCGGAACGTGCTAGAAGCAGCGTCCGCGAGCTCTTGCTGTGAGCCTCGCTCTGTGTCAGGGTCCCTCCCCACTCTGCTGCGAGGTGAGCACCCCGTGGCCCCCGCTGTGCCCGCGAGCTGGGTCAGGGTGTGCGGGCTCCCCGAGCCAGTGAGCAGTGGGCCAGGAGTCGAACCGATGGCACGCTGCGTGTGAGGGTCAGAACTGGCCGCTGGCCCGGGCGACCGGCGGGGGCCAGACAGTGGGGGCGAGCTGCCCCCAGATCTCATCCCCACAGTGGGTGCTCCGGCCCCAAAAAGAGCCCGGAGCGGCCACACAGTCGAGGGGCCCCTCCCTCATGCCCACAGGTAACTTGGGCGGCTGAAAATAGGAGCCTGTCTTGCTTTCCCAGGGGCATGTGGTCGTGATGAACCCCCTCCATCCCTGGGGCCCTAGGCAGGAACCCTAAAGCAAGACTGCGACTTACAGGGCGGAGGCGTCATTTCCACCTCGACACCCCACGTGCCTCTCGGTCCCAAGCTGCTCCCTTCCTGCACAGGCCGAAAGTCCACGTGGCCCCAAAGCAGGGAGTGAGGGCCATTCCGCCCCACCCCGAGGTGCTCTCTGAAAACCCCCGGCCCTGGTTTTTGTTCTCGCCGTCTCCTAGGGGAGGCAGGCCACCTCCCCTCCCCTCGCTGCGGAAGGGCCTCAGCCTGGCTTCTCCAGGACCAGGCTGCGGTGTTAAACTTCGCCTGCTCACAACTCCTCCCAGGGAATAGGCCCTGGGATCCTGAGCACAGACGACAAAGCCCATTGCTCAGAGATCAGTCCCGAAGCTCCTGGGGGCCAGGGTGGGCAGTGGGGGGAAAAAGTGTCCCGGCCGGAAGAGGAAGGCGGGGAACAGGGACAGCTCCCCAGAAGTGTGCAGCTAAAATATTCACACAAATTAAATGCCAGCCAGTGCTGGAACGCATGGGACCACGTACACACCCATTAGCACAGGCCTTGTGGGAGGTCCCCAGGTCCCCAAAGCACCTGTCTGCCAAGCCTTGCCCACCAAGGAGCTTAACTGTCTTTATTTTTTTATAATCTCCCATCCATAAAATTAAATAAATAAATAAATACATAAATACATAAATAAATAAAATAAAAAACACTCCACCAGCAGAAAAAAATTTTATTTAAAGTTTGAACATAGGACAAATTAAATAAAAAACAAATATTTTCTCCTCACAAGCCCATGCAATTCCACTCTGGTTTAAGTTACACGGGGTTTATGCCACAATCTGCAGACGCACAGGCTCCCTTCCCACAGGACGGGACAGAAGTCCCCTGCAGACAGCTCTCCGCGCTCCGACAGGCCAGCCGGCCCTGGACACGCGCTCGGGCGCACAGGCCGTTTGGTGGGTGCTTCTTCCCTGCAGTTAAGGTCGGACAGAATTCCGAGGAAATGGGTTCTTGGCACGATCCCACCTTTAAAGTGTTAGGTCATATCCAATTCACCAGCCCAGAATCTCTAAGACATGGAGGAGCGTCTGTCCAAGCAGGAGTTTGGTTTTACACATAGTGAAGTCTTGAACTAGCCATATCGTCACAATCAAAAAAGTTCTGGGCCAGCTCACAGATCCTGACTTCGTCCTCCACTCCCAGTGGGCACTGGCTGGCCAGAGACTGTCACTGTAACGTGGCCAGTGCTGCCCCTCATTCTGACCCTGCAGCCACCACCGCACACGGCCCCGAACAGGTGGCCAGCATGAGCCTATCCACTCCAGGTTCCTGGTTCACAAGTGAAAGGCATTTTGCCCGGCCCAACGCTGCCCCCAAAATGGCCCAGGCCACAGGCGATACACAACAGATGACTTTAGGGGTACACGGCTTTTATGAAAACCCCGTTTTGATGACAATGCACCTGACTGCCATATCAAACTTGCAACTTGGCGGATAGTAACATTTTGCCCCAAAGGAATTGTGTATGTAAGTACCAACAATGAGAAGACCAAGGGAAATGTCCCAGGAAAATGTCGACAAGGGCAGAGCTGTGCAAGGCGGGAGCCGCCCTCCTGGAGACAGGGCCTCCCCGCTCCCCGGCCGTGCGGCTGCTGGGGACTCCACTCCGCCATTTCTCTTTCAGAGGCAGATGTCCATGTGCAGAAGCATAAAACACACGGGACTTAAAAAAAAAAATCCAGAGCGTGGGCCCCGGGGAAACCCACGTCGTGTGCTGGCCACGTGCCCCCGGGCATGCCGAGCCTCCGTCTCCATTCCTGCAAAATGGAGGTCGGGGGGCAGCAGCAGAGTAAAAGCCACGAGGCTCTGAACGTGTCTCGTCAACTGTGAGACGCTACAGAAGGGTCGGGCGCTACACTTCTCGGCGACGCGGGCCCGCTGTTGGGGTGCGCCGCCGGTGGGTCCTCAGGCCCCCTCCCTGCGACCTGCCGCTCGGCCCGCGTGGCCCTCTCTTCCACCGACTCCCGCCGACCCTCGCACGCTGCGGGCGGCAACCCTAGATTTCTGCTTCTTCTCAGAAACTCCTGACCCTCCAGATCATTCCTGGAAGCACGTCTGGTTTCGGGGGACTTTACGGGACAAAATCCTCCCCTAAGACACACTTCGTCGTCCCCATAAGTCAGAATTTCTTCTGCTACCGAAACCTAGAATCCACCTTTTTTTCCCCCCCCAGGGCGGGGGGGGGGGGATGGGGGCCCTCAGTCAACTCCTGCGAGAAACTACCTTCTTTGTGCGGAAACCCCGTCGACGCCTGTTGCTGCGCTGACGTGCGTTCTGAGTGGAACTAAGCGAAACGTCCCAGGTCTGAAGCTGGGGGCTCCAAACGGCTGATTCAGCGTTTTCGGAAACAAAGTGTTCCGGGCCTGGCGCTGGAAACGGCAGCACCCAGAAAGTTGGGCCGCCACGCGCGTTCACTCTGAGCGCTGCTTGTTTGGGTCTTTTCTTTGCATCTCTTGAATGAAACTGGGTACGTTTGCAAGAAAGCATTCTTTCCGGTGCCGCGGCCAGATCCGGCACCGTGTCCCGTCACCTGTGGCTCCCCTGCAGTACCCAACGTTTGCGTCAAAGCAAACGACCAAAAGTTGGCGTTTCTTCCAATCCCAAGGGGGAAAAAAAAAACGAACACAATAAAAAGTGGAGAATACCCTAATTTCCATAACGCACATGCTCCAGGGCCTTCGCCAGCCAGGCGTGCGGGGAGGCGGCGAGCGCAGGCGGAGGGTTGCGTCAGAAATTTCCTTCTGCGAACGGCACGGCTCTTACCGCATTTCCACGGCTGGCGGGCGGCTAATCCGCGCGCCCTCGACTCCGGGTTAGGCCCCCGCGGCGGGTAACAGGGTCACTAACGGACCCGAAAAAATGGTCCCTGGACCCGCCGCGCCCGGCCAGGGAGTGTCGGGCCGGCCGGGCGCGGGCGCGCCGGGGCTGCGGGGGCGCTGGCGCCCACCCTCCGCGGTCCGCGAGCGCGGCCTTGGCCCTGACGGGCGAGCAGGCGGGCGCAGCCCCAGCCCGGCCCCCGCCCGGCCCGCGAGCTGCGGGCGTCGGACGGGATGGTCCCGGGAGCTGCCGCCTGGCTCCACGGTCCGGGCTCGGAGACCCGCGCGCACACCCGGCCCGCTCCTCCGCGCCCGCACCCCGCTCCCCGCCTTCGCGCGTCGCGGGCCGAGGCCCCGGGCGCCGCAGCCCCCGGCCCGGAGGCGACGCCCTTCCGCCCGCCGCGCCCCCGCGGCGCCCGGCGTCCCCGGCCGGGCGGCCAGCGCGCAGACAATGACGGCGCGGGGACTGCCCGCCCGCCGGGCCCGGCCGCGCCGACCACAAAGTAACTTGCGGCCGCGCTCCCCGCCCAACTCCGTACCTGCGCGGCGCGGCTCCCGGCCGCCTCCGCGTGGCTGCCGGGGACCCTCGGTGCGGCCGGGCCAGGCGCGGCTCCGGCGGGACGGGCGCGGTGCGCCGGGCGTCCCAGCCCCGCCGAGGGGCTGCGCGCAAACTTTGGCTCCGCGCGGGTCTTCGCGGCCTCCGAGCGCTGAGCCCGCTGCCGGCGCGCCGCTCGGTCCTGCCAGCCTCCTCCCGGCTCCCCACCCCCTCGATGGGCTTTAAACCCGCCCGGCCCCGCCCGCCGCCGCCCGCCTCCGCCTCCGCCGCCCCCGCCTCCTCCCCCGTCCGCTTTTCCTGCTCCTCCTCCCGCCGCCGCCGCAGCCCGGACCGCTCGGCGGCCGCCAGCGCGGGCGGAGCCGCGGCCGCGGCGCAGGGCGTGGCGCGGGCGCGGGGGCCGGACCCTCGGGGCGGCTGCTGCCCGCGGCCGGTGCCGTGCGGGCCGCCGGGCGGGGGAGGCCGCTCCCCGGGCCTGCCCCGCGGGACCCCCAGACGCGGGACCCCGAAGTCCCGGGCTCGGGCGCCGGAGGAAGACGCATCGGACCTATCCCGAAAGGCGATCTGCAAGCGAATTCTTTGAAACTCCGTGTTAACTGTGCAGCCCCGCCACCCGCGGAGGACCGCGCGGGGCAGCCGCGGCGGCGCCCGCCCGGAACGGGGGCGCCTAGGTTTGCAGGGTGTGCGCACAGCCAGCCAGGTCTGGGGCCTGGCCGCCCTGAGCCTCAGTTTACCCAGCTGCGCGTGAGCGGCGGGGAGGCCCTCCGCAGGGTCTTAGCACCACCCAGCCTCCGTGTCTCTCTCTCTGAAATGGGCTCACGAGCCCACCTGAGAGTGATATCCTAACCTCACCGTTACATGAGGTTATATCTGTAACTTAGTAACCAGCAGGGCAGTTAATGGAAACTTTTGTCATTAAAATGGTTTTAATGTCTCTCCTGAGTTAAAATTATAACACAAACAGGTAACAATAATTATATCTTTTCTCGGGTCTTTAGGTTATAAAAGTAGCTACAATAACTCACCCTTACTGAGCATGCATTTGTGTTAAACATTCACCCATCTCACTCAGCCCCCACCCTGGCCCTCCAAGGTTGTCACTGGGTGATGTCCACTATGCAGGCCGGGACACTGGATCTCCTAGAGGTCAAATAACCTGTCGAAGGTCAAGTAGCTGGTACGTGCAGAGCAAGGGCGGCACCCAGGCCCTTTCCAGGCACTTTTTATAGCCCCCGCTTTTCACAACTTTGGGGGGACATATATCCAGGAGAGGTCATCCTCACCTGTACCTAAAACAGGCCTCCTGAAAATGTCTGTCCATGGGTCCAAGCTCGGAAAACCACACGAAGCTCTAGAGAGAATGATGCAAAGCATCTTTGATTGTCGGAGGAACGGGACAGAGGACTCCTGCTGCAGACAGGGCTGGGGAGGACAGGAAAGGACAGAGAGCTGTCCTTCGGCCGCCCTCTCGGAGTGCAAAGCTGGACCCTCGCGGCGCCGCGGAAGCCCGCAGTCAGCAGCGAGTGCCCGCACAGCCAGAAAGCCGGCCGGCCGGGGCTCTTGTACGCGTTTGCAAAGCCGCTGCGTGCAGAGAAATCGTTGTTTTCCGAATCGCCGTCTGCGGTTTCACGCAGGGTGGCCCCTGCCCCGCATGCCTCCGTTCCCTTCCCCGAGCAGGGATGCTGCCCTACACGCCCTCCGGAGTGCCTCCTTCGCAAGCGTGCATCGGTCGGGTGCGGGCGTCTCATCCAGGTCCGGACTCCGCTGCTGCCAGGCTCAGGCGTCACCTTTACCTGTCTCAAAACATACGGGTTTTCAAGCATTAGTATTCCCTGCGGAGGGATCACAGTAAAGGTCCCCGGGGGGTTTCCCGCTGACCCCCACCCCGCGCTCGGACAGGCACTCGTGCCCCACACACCTCTCCGCTCCGGGCAGGCCCATTCGGGACCACTCTGCCCTCCGAGTTCATGAACTGGTCTCCCTTGTTGTGGCCGCAGGCGCTGCAGCTGTCCCCTGGCCAGTGGCCATGCCGGTCCTGTGGGTCCTGTGGGTCCTGTGGGCAGAATGCACCTTAGCGCTTTCCCCTGCCACAGATTCCAAACGGCCACTGCCCGCAGACGGCAGGCAGGGTGGAGGAGCGCGCGCCGCGCCTGAGTGAGCCTGGAGATCCCAGCCGGCCAGGGGCAGGGCGCCCGGCTTTGCGGCCAAGCCCTTTGTGGAGGGAAAGGCACTGGCTGCAGTCAGGTGTCCGGACAGGGGACTGATTTTGTGACGGTGAGAAACTCAGTTATCCACACGTGCAAGAAGGGTCCTCCAGCTGAAAGGAGAGAATCCGACGGACTCTCATGACAGGCGATGCCTGCCTCCACGGTCGACGCGGGCGTGTGACCAGGGTCACTGCAGGGTGCTCACTGGTGTCATCATAGCAGGGGAGGGCCTGGCACCAAGCGGGCACCCAGTGAAGAAAGTCCTCACTGGGAAGTAGCCTCATGCAAATGAACTTAGAAGAGCAGAGGGACAAGACCCTCTGGGGCCCGGAAGTGTCCCCAACGTTGCCAGCGTCCTCAGCAAAGGAAAAGAAAACAGGGTGAACAGCGCCTCGACGGTGCAATGCTCTGGCCAGAAGTGGCCGCCGCTTCCGCTCACATGGGCAGAGGCCGGTTGCACGGCCCAGCCGAGCAGGGGAGGGGGCTGCGAGGGCCCCCTGCAGGCAGAGCCGGAAACCAGCGGTAAAGGCACAAGGACGGCCTGCCCCACCGCTCCCTCAGCACAGGGCAGGGACTGACCGGCAGTCACGCTACAATCTCAACACCTGCCTCGGGACCCCAGAGGCGCCTGTCCACCCTGCAGACCCCTGGGCCCGCCCCGCGCTCCAGCGCTACCTCGCAGCCTCCATCTGCGTTTTTAACAGACTCTGCCATGACCCACGTGCCCCGGTATTCCAAATGGCGATCCTTCGAATCCTCTAAAGGTACCCCGGAGAACAGAGGCAGGCACCTGGCGGCATTTGGTTCCCAAGGGTGCCATGCCCAGCAGAGTCCTGGAGCATCCAAGACACTAAGTGCCCCCCAGGGAACGGAAGCAAAACCCTGCCAGGTTGAGGAAGAGGCGTGGCCTCAGCGAAGCCAAGAAATTGTGTACCAAGTAGTTGCATCCGCCCCAGAATGCGGGGGCGGGGGCCGGAGGACACGGGGCAGGCTGGAGAGGTCAGAGGGACGTACTCGTCACACTCTGGCGTATCTACCTGTCGCGAAGGTGACAGGAGGGTGCGAGCTCTGTCCCTTGTCGTGGGGCAGGTGAACGCAATGTGTCCCCCTCCCCGGTGGGACCGCCCACAGTCCCCCCCCCCCCCGCGGCCCCACCTCTCCTCGGTCCCCACATAGGACCCGATCTGCTGCGGGCATGCCCCTTCCGAGGCTGGGCGGGCGCTGACGCCTGCACCTGGGATCTGGGCCGCGGAGACCGGGCGAGGACGGCTGAGCTGGGCTGCACGTGGGAAGGGAAGCGCCCCCCAGACACCCCCGGCCCGACTGCCTGGGCCTGGGCCACTGCAACGCGGCTTTCAGGTTTCCATGGAAACCCGCTCTCCTCAGGATGTCTTAATATAAACTCTCCTTTTCCTGAGATAGCTTGAATCAAAATGACTACAGCTGAAACGGGCTCACCCAAGGATGTTTCTCCTCAAGTCTGATCCGTCCGGGCTGGATTTGCCGACGGGGCGAACGGACCGCCGGGCGGCTGCGGCCCCGCCGGCTCCTGCCGCCTCGCAGCCCCGCCGGCCCGGCTCCCCGCAGACACGGCCCTACCCGCCGTCGCTCTCCGTCCCCAGGCCCCAGAGCGTCGCCTCTTCAAGCCGGTCCTGTGAATGGACTCGCACGGCAGGGGACCTTTCGCGCCTGGCCGCGCTGCCCGGCTTGCGGCTTGCGTGTGAGACGCACCCCCGCCGCCCGGGAACCCACCGGCCCCTTTGCAGAGCGGACGGCTGTCCCGCGGCTCGGCGTGCCCCTCCGTCCGCTGGCCGATGGAAATTTGGGCAAGTCTCGGTTGGGGACAATCGCGGGTAAAACTGCTACCCAGGTTTTACTGCGTTTTCATTCATCTTGGGTGAACAACGCGCGGCGAGATCGCAGGGCCGGATGAGACGTCTTGAGGGAAGGGGCCAAACCATCCCGAAGCCGCCGCTCCGTGGGCGCCGCCGGCCCGCGGAGGCCGGGGCGACCCGGCGGCTCTGTCTGCTGCCCCCGTGGAACCCGCCGTCCCTTTCCTATCAGCCATCCTACCGGCGAGCGGCGAGCGAGGGCGTCCCGGGCTGCCTTGACGGGCCGCGGGCGCTCTCCCGCCCCCGCACCTGCCGCCGCCCCCCCAGCAGGAGTCTTTGCCCCGCCCCCCTTTAGTACATACACCCTTTGTCTCCTTATCATCGAGTTCTGAGAGTTCGTTATATGTTCTTGATTCGGGAGCTTCAGCCGATGTATTTGGCAAATATGTTCTCCCAGACTTTTAAAATATGTTTTAGCAGTGTCTTGCAAAGAGCAGAGGTTTCTGATTTTGCAGGTTAAAAACGATCGGCCGACGCGTTTCCTGGTCCGCTCCCTGTATCCCGGCGGCGGCACTAACGCGGTCGGCACTGAGGCTCCTGTCTGTTTCCTCCCGGAGGTTTTGTAGTGTTGAGCTCCTCCATTTAGATCTAAATCCACCGTGAGCTGGTTTCTGTAGGTGACGGGAGGTGAGGCAGGGCTTCCTTTGCGTAGGGATGACCGTCTGTCTGCTGAGTGATTTGCGGGGTGACGGACCCCAGTTGTGTTACAAAAAGCGCCATCTGCCTTTAGTGTGGAGTCAGGAGACCAGCTGGAGACGTCCGCTGGTGGGGACCGTGGAGGGAAGAGATTCGAAGCATCGGACACAGGCACTCGAGGGCCGTGGCTGGGGCTGGAGGCGCTTGGCACAGAGGGAGAGGGCTGGGGCGCTGGGGGAGGAGGGGCCCCTGCTGTGGACACACGGGGCGGGGCGTCTCCGGCAGCCTGCACTCAGGACTTGGTTGCGGACGACGCATTTCTTGTTGGCCTTTGGGGGGTGGCCTGTACTGTGCTTAACATTTTTAGAAAAGGATGAAAGTCTGAATCTTTTACACAGAATCAGTTACAGCGTCTCGTGAGGAACCAGCACATCTGTCACCACGGGTCCCCCCCATTGGCACGGGGCAGGCTGGGGTCCCCTGGGGCCGCGCAGCTGAGGGGGCCTCGCTGCTCACAGGCTGACGCCGGGCTGCTCCGCCCCGGGCAGGCCCTGTGGGCTGGGAGCCCAATGCCCGGCCACGGGGGTGGCCGGAGCCTCAGAGCCCCTGCGCAGGTCCGCGGCGCGTGAGGGGTTTAGGCAACGTCTTGAAGTTAATGTTTAAGTCGTTAAAAACTGAAGCCACTTCGGTTAGTCAGCATACATTCTTTCAGAGGATTAATCCGCCTGCAAGTGGGGTGAGGACACACAGAAAACGGAACGGCTAATCCCGGAGACGTGCTCGATGAGGGGTCTGTGACCGGCACTGGCGGCGAAGAGGACCGCGTCCAGGTGCAGAGCGACCCCGCGAGCCGGGCGTCCCTTCCGGGCCCCACGTCGCCTTCATGAGTGTCTCCGCGGCACGGAGGAGGACCGCGTTCCGTGACTGCGTGAGACTGTCTCGTGCACTCAGACGTGCGTGTGCCCACGGTCACCGTTACGTAGAATCGTGCCGTTTAAAGGTTTGAGTGACTGTGTTTGGCAGCTCTTCCCGGGGGAAACTTACTATTCTCTCTCTTTTCTCTTCTCCTCCTATTAGTGTTATCTTCTCGTTTCTTTCATCCTTAAAGCAAACTCTGTTTCTTAGGCACCTGTCACACCACAGGCAGGTGACGGGTGACGCACACCTGACATAGTTCAGTTAATCCTCGCAATAAATTTCGAGGTAAATATTGTCTCAATCTTATTGTCAAGGAAGCCGACACAGAAGCTACGTGACTTCTCAAGGTGACAACGAGTCAACAACCCATAAGCGAAGCCACGTCGCCTGACAAAGTCCCGTCTTCTTCCACCATTCCCAGCCATCCCCCCCGCCATTTCTCGCCAGTTTCCTGCTCCCCATGTAACCAGCCATTTAACGTGGGGCCAGCGACGAGAACTCGCCCGAGGGCCAGGGCTGTCGTTTATTTAGGGTCTTGTGCGTGTCTGTGGACCCACTTGGAGGGAGGTGTTCGAGCTTCTAGTCATTCGAGTGAGGGCTTCCACCTGTGACCCACGTCTCCGCCTGTCCCCTTGACCAGGATTCTAGCTTAGACACGCTGGCCCCCCACGACCCAGAGGCGACCACGGGACGGGCAGATCCAGAAACAGGCTGCGGGAAGAGCCAGCCCCGCCGAGGCCAGGGCCGGGTCAGGGCAGACGTGGCCAGGCAGTGCGTCCAGGACGTCCCCCAGAGGAAGGAGACTGGCATGGCAGTGGCCCTTGCGCTGAGGAGACTCCAGGTGGCATTTGAACACCTGTCCTAGAGCAAGTGAATGAAGGTGGCTGCAAGGTGCAGTCAAGGACAGACGTCCAGGGTGGTACCCAGAGCCTGGGCGAGGACGAGCCTGGGCTCCGCTCCAGCAGACAGCGCCCCAGGAGGTCAAGCCTGACGTACAGGAGAGCCGGACGCTCCAGCGCCTGATCTGGGGCTCGGGTCTCCGCAGGGCGCGTGTCCCCAGCACCTCCGGGAGGCCCCTCAGGACGCGCACCGATGAGGCCCCGCTTCCGCAGGGCGTTTGAGGGGGGCAGGAGGTGACACAGCGCGGAGCCTGTTCTCGGAGCACCCGCCGCTCGTGGTTCGGGGGCCGCTCTGAGTCCCCGAACAACGCGTCCACCGTGCCCGCCGGGACCCCGCGAGCTGGCGCCTGTCCTCGCCGTTCGCTTGGCCGCCGTCGCGTCCCTGGCAGCTTCGAGCATCACCACCAGCACGGCTGCTCACCACGATGGCTCCCGGAAAACACCTGCCGGAGGCGGCCATCTCCCCGTTGTCGGCACGAGTCGCTGCAGACACTCGCGAACGAGCTGCAGCTCTGTGGTCACGCGCTGTCTGCTCTCCTAAGAGGGAAGGTCCCCACCGGCCTGGGAGGGGCAACGGGGACCCCGCAGATGCCAACTGGGGCTGGAAAGGACATCGGCCCCGGCCTGGGGCTTGGAGCTGCCACCTCTCCCTCCAGCCTGCGGCAGGCCTGGTGCTTCCGGAAGGTGTGCCCGGCATTCCGGTACATTCTGCTCGCGTTGTCTTTGAGACAGACGTGCGCGGTGACGCCTTGCTCTTCAGAACTGTCTGGGAGCGAGGTCGCCCACACACGGCCCTGGCACCCGAACTGCAGAATCTCTCTGGCGCGGGGTGCCAGACGCCCTCGCTAGTAGCGAAGGCCACCGCCCCGGCCCTGCTCGAGCTGAGTCTGTGTCCTGGCTGCTGCCAGCCACCTGCGTCAGGGTCTTCGGGGACAATGTGTCCACTCTAGCCACGTGCAGAGTGGCAGTTCTGCCAGGAACATGCGCGAGCTCTGTCATGCCGTGGGGCACGGATTTAGGGTTTCAATCTGGCGCACCCCTCACTCGCCCTGGGGCCTCGGGCAGGTCACCAACCACACGCGGCCTCCATGTCTTCAGACGTGGTGCAGGGTCGCCTGCGGCGGGATGCGTCTGGCCAGACAGCAGGTCCAGCGTGCCCAGCGAGAGGCCGGTCAGGGCACGCGCCGAGGCGGCCGGTCTCCTGTGGTCAGCACCTGCGAGCCGTCTTGCTCACAGCCCCGCCGACTCTGCCCTGCCCCGCCGGACCAGGGGGAGCCATGGCACGGTGCCGCAGGCGGCATTGAGGATTGGGCGCGTGAACACATGCACACATGCTCGGCGGCACCCCACGTGGGGCTGCCGCACGTGCTGGGGATGGTCACAGCCCCGGGTCCACGTCCTTCACGCTCCTCCCGCCAGGAGGATGCCGCCTCCACCCGCGCCCCCGGCACGGCCTCACCGCCCCTCCCCGCGGGGAGAACGAGGCTCGGAACAGCAGCCCGGCAAGTCGGATGGCAGGGTCCAAGGGCTGCGGTCCTTGACCTCGGGCTCGGGGCGGCACGGCCCATCCCCTGTCCCGCCCTGTTGACATGTGCAAGGTGAGCTTCGAGCTGGGCCCCTAATCCTGCCGACCCTGAGGGGCCTCTCACAGGCCTGGTGACACCTGCCCAGCTCGGGGGCGGATGCTGGGGAAGTGCGTGACTCGGTGGAGAGAAGCCAAAGCGAGAGAGAGAGCAAGAGCGAGAGAAAGAGAGAGTGAGGGAGAGAGAGAGAGAGTGCGCGCGAGCAAGCGTGTGCGACCACCTCTCCTCCGGTCCTGCGGGCCTGTGGGGGAGCAGCTCTTGTTCCATTTACGTTTTCCTTATGTTTGCAAGTTTACAGGAAGAGCTAAAAATACTTAAAATGTCAGCCACGTGGATAACCTTTTGCCTTTTCCCAGTGAGAGCGATGGGCAGGGTTCCATACCCGTGAGCCGGGAGACCCCGTCCCAGCTGGGTGTAGCCTCGGCCCCCTGGCCACTGCTCCACGGGCTCGGGGGCCACTCGAGCCCTTTCCATGTCCTTCTGGGGGAGCTGCCTTACACTATCCTTTACACGTCTCGTTAGAACACTGCTTGGGAAAGACAAGCTCGACTCGAGGCACCCAGGACCAAGGGCTGTCCCTGGGCCCGGGCCTGCAGCAGGAGGCGGAGGCGCTGGCGGCAGTGGACTGTTGCCGGGGGCAGAGGCTGCTCTCGACCTCAGGCTCCTCCAGTCCCGTGCTGTTCCTGGGACCTGTCCACCCTTGTCCTCCGCCCCAGCGACTGGCGTTCTTGGGGATGCTGTGGCCGCTTCAGCTCTGACCGGCCGGTCACCCCGCACTTTCCATTTCTGTTGCCAGCAGGCTGTCTGAGACCCCACGGTTCAAGAATGGGCACTGGGGCGGGCGGGGGACCTGGCGAGCCTCGGGGGGTGGTGGTGGGGGGCGGCAGGGGATGTCCACAGGGCCAGACAAGGCTGCCCAGGCTGCGAGCTGGGGACCCCCGTAAAGAGAACTTGAGAATGTGGGTGCCTGATACACCCACAGCGAGTGAGCCGAAGCTCGGGGCGCACTGTCGGTGTGAGGTGCGGGGTGTGTTGGGGTGAGTAGAAGAGCAGGGGTACAGAGGGGCCTGGGAGGAGGCGAGCGCCGGTGTGTCTGCGTTCCCGGCCTCTGTCCTGTCCTCAGCCAGCAGTGCGCTCAGCGCCCACCTCCAGCACCCCCCGCCGGGGGCTCGCTGCCCTCTGCCCGTCAGCACGTGGCCGCAGCTCAGCGTCCACCGGACACGGTGGCCTGCAGCCCGCACACACCTCAGGCTCAGCGTGCCAGCGTGCGGCTGCCATCACGCCTCGGGGTCCCAGACTTTCCTGTGGTCAGTGGTGGCGGCCCTGCCCAGTCACTGGGACACTGGTCAGACGCAGAGTCACCTGCTGGCTACACTGAGCAGAGTGGCCTTTCTCAAGGGCGGTCCCCAGACCCGCCCACGCCTTTCGCAAATGTGCTAGAAATGCAGATTCAGGGCCCCTCCCAGGCCGACCAAGTCAGGCACTTGGGGTGTGTGAGCCGCCACGTTCTTCCAGCCCGGCCTAACCTTGGGGGACCATGGGCTTAGAGACAGAGCCAGTTCTCACTCTGGACACTCTGATGCACCTGACGCCCCAGCTTTTGCACCCCCCCAAGTTTGTACTGTTATCAGGGAGCTGTTACTTAATGTCCCCCGACACAGCTCTGGGCCCCCGCAAGGCCCCATCGCCCCTCACACCGACGTCCCCAGTGTCTGGCGGGGAGCGGGACCCACATGCCCGCGTTGTCCCGGTATCGATTCGCCGATTAACTCAGAGATGGCGGATGTGCAGGACACACGGGGCCGCGTCCCAGGGCCCCCGGGGGGGGGGGGGGTCGAGCTCTGCAGCTCGCGGCGGGGCACGGTGACGACGCTGGCGCGCGTGCCGACACCGGCTGGCGCATGCGCGGTGACGACGGGACAGCTGGCGCACGTGCTGACGGCTGGCGCACGTGTGCTGATGACGGCTGGCGCATGCGCGGTGACGACACTGGTGCACGTGCTGACAACGGCTGGCGCATGCGCGATGACAACGCTGGCGCACGTGCTGACGGCTGGCGCACGCGCGGTGACGACGCTGGCGCGCACGTGGAGGCCTTTGCTGCAGACGCCTCCGCTTCCCCAACGCGCCCAGCGCCTTCGCCGGCACAGATTCCGCGGCTTTGCAGCGCGTGGTCCTTCCCCAAACCTCACCTGCATCCGTGTTGGAGCATGGGATGCACAGGGCGACTCTTTCGGGCCCCGAGGCGGCAGCTCCATGTGTCAGGGGCACTCGGCCCGGGATCTGAGCTGTGACTTCGGCTCCTCACCGTCCGTCCACCTGGGACGGTCCCTGTGAGCCTTTGCTCTGCCAGGCGCTGCGGACACGGCACGGGGCACAGTTGCAAATGGAAAACGACATGGCGGAAACACGTGGGGAGTAGCCACACCTAGATGTCCTTGAAATCTCGCAACGTTTTTCTTATTTCAGCGTCGTGCTAACTCATTTTACTGAAAATCTTACCACACACCAGCTGGGGCTCCGATGCTTGTGACGCCGAAGCTAGTTGGATTCAGGGCAGACACGTGACCCACGGGAGCCAATCGGAGGCTCGTGGGTGCCAGATGCCATCTCCTGACATGGCACAGCATCCCATCCCTCCAATTCTTGCCCTATCGCATCTGTTTGGGAAATACGGAGAGGCCGACCTCGTGTGCAGGGAGGTGGCAGGCGAAACAGTGTGAAGAGCTCACACGTGAGTGAAGAGTGGAGATCGAATGACGGAGAGAGGAGCGGCTTTGCTGCGGGGTAGAGTGTGCCCCCCCGAAAGACTGAGACGGGAGAGGGGAAGCGGGCGCTCGCTGGTGAGGGTCTGTTGGCTCCCTGAAAGCCTCGCAGCCAGCAGCACAGGCCACCCCCTTTCCCCAAGGTCGCCTTGAGTGAGCCTACCCTTCACAGCCAAAGGAAGGTGGGCTAAGCCCAGCTCCGGACTTAGCAACATCACGCATCACACGTACTTTTAGGGAACAAGTGCTTTGTTGTCATCTGTGAGAAAAGCAACACCACTGCCTGGGTCCCAGCCGGTCACTCTGGGGCATGTTGTTTACACGGTCCCCATTGTAGATCCAACCAGTTTTAATTGAGCAGCTTGTTAGCTGCCTGGATCCAGGGAGAGAGAGGGGGGGGAAAGGCTTTATAAGCTGTCACATGCTGCCTGAGTTGGTCGTTTTTGCAGTGAGACTGCTCCAAAGGGTCAGTATCACTGGGGAACTGGGCCCCACCCCAGACTGCGGACAGCAGGGTCCAAGGATCTCATCCAGCGCGCCTCCAACGGGAGGCGCGTCTGGACTTTAAAGGAGCCGTAGGTTTTGTTTTGTGGCCTGATCACAAAAACCGACCTGCGACATCTGTGAAAACCAGAGTTTTGGTCCCTGCCCCAAACCAGGAGTCGGGCTCCTGCACAGGGACCTGGGACAACAGGGGGACCCCAGCTGCCAGCCGGAGAGAGAGCACAGTACACGTAAAACTCCAGCCCAAAGAGCCAGCTTCCGGCGAGCGCCCGGAGCCCGTTGGCCTGTCCGTGCCCCATGGGGCGTGCGGCTGCCAGGGCCCCGACACCAGCACCCCCACACCGGGCCCCTCACGTTCTTGGAAACGCCCAGCCTTTGGCCCTGGGCCCAACCCTCAGGTGACCAGGGGCCTCTCTCGTCCTCCCAGAATGAGAAAGGCAGCAGCACCCCCTGCAGTCCAGGGCTGTCCTCTGGCGCTTCGGGAAGAAGCCGGCCAGCCACACGCCCGCCTGCGGCCGGCAGGCCTCACTGCCGGCCCGGCCCCCGTGCGGACGAGCTCAACGTTCCCTCCCGTTCTGCCCCCCATACAAGGGGCGGCCTTGCCCTGGCCCCCCGCCAGGGAGCCCTGTCCCCCCACGTAAGCACTCGCGGTAGTGAGGAGAAAGAAACCCCCGTAAATTCACAGGGTTGCTCTCCACAGGGTCACAGTAAGATGGGCGCAAAGGAGCCCCCCGAACAGCCAAGCACCCCAAGGCTTGCACCTCACGCCGGGGACCTGGTGAGACAGGGGGAGGGTCGGGGGGCGAGCCCCTCCCTCACACCACGCCAGTCACCGCCAACACTTCCTCCCCAGCAACCGCGGGACACAGGGGCTTCCCCCTCACCGGCGAGGCCATTGGCACAGCCCAAATGTCGCTCCACCGCCATCAGCCAGTCCCGAAGTCGTGCTGGCTGTCAGCACAGGACCCATGCCCAAGGCCTCGAGACCGCGGATGCCGCGGGCACCGTGGACGCAGCGGGCACCGCGGACGCAGCGGCGTGACGCGTGCTGGGGCTCGTGGTCAGGCAGTGCTGGCGTTGGTCCCCTGTGCGTCGGGTCTCAGCACCTTAGTTCCCACTGTGTCCCATGAGAAGGGTGTCATGTGAGTCCCAAGAGCAGCTTGCTGGAATGAAAGTTCTGCTCCAGGAGCTCTGGGGTAGGACCCGAGGTTCTGATCCTCTAAAATGCTTGATGGGCCACATGTTGAGTAGCAGTGTCGAAACATTGCTGTCCCCAATTTATAGAAGAAAAAACGGAGCTTCAGAAACGTCGCTGGTCGCTCCCGTAGGCTCTCGAAGCTGCACTGGAACCAGGGCTTCAGGCCAGTTCCCCAAACCCAGTGCACAGTCTCCCCCAAGAGGAAGAGGCGGGCTACGCGGAGTGCAGCCCAGCAGCATGCAGTCTCGGGCTGGCCCTCCGGGCCTCCGCCTGTCCTCACGCTGGGCGGTGACTCCGCCAGAGCTTATGCGCCCCATAAGGCATCCGTACCCGTGCTTAGTCAAATGATTATCTTTTAAAGAGGTTTTAAAAACCAGGAGAAAAAAAACTTGTGTATTTACCCACAGATTCATTTCTGACGCCTTTCCTGCCTTTCGGTAGACACAAACCGCCACTCCGTGTCATTTTCCTGCTGCCGAAGGAAGGGACACTTTCTGTACTGTGACTCTGCTGGTGACGAGGGCTCAGAAAGACGTTTCATGCCTGGAACTTTCTTTTGCCTTCTTTTTTGAACGGTATTTTTCACTAGATGTGGAATTCTACAGAAGGTATTCTAGTAATTTGAAGGTGCTGCTCCAAATTTTTTTAAATTTAAATATATTTGAAAACCACACAATCCATTGATTTGGAAGACACTATTTTGCACTTACATTTGATTTGGCGTGTAAAATATTCTTAGGCAATACTTTAGAACCTGCGGATAAAACTCTGGGTGACCTGACCCCCAGTTCAACCAGCTCATTCTCAGCCACATACAGTGAACAGTCTCCAGCAATCGCAGCATCAGACCCTGGGCCAGGGGCGGGAAGTAAGAAGTCCTCGGGCACAAGTCAGAGGAGAGAGATTGGTGCCTTGGAGGGGACCGCCCGGGAGGGCGGGCTGTGTGAGCTGCTCCATGCTTGCGCTGCCCCAGGCTCCTCCGCCTCTACCTGCCGGCTTCTGCAGGCCCCTCGCCTGGCCACCTAAGCAGAAGATGGTTGGCTGAGGGAGTCCCCAAAAACGGATCGCTCAAAGGGTGCGTCTGTCTTGTCTGTAAGCAGAGGGAGGAAAGACCCTGCCCCCATTCCTCTTGAAGGGCTGCGGCTTTCGCGTCGCCGCTTCGCTAGCAGTCGGGGTTCAAGGCCTCCCCTTGGCAGGCAGGCCCGGTCTCAGAGAGAGCCCCGGTCGGCACGCCCTCTGGCCACCCCGGCTGGCCTACACCTGCCCCCCTCTCCAAGCTCACCGGTCGTGCCTTGCCTGTCCTGGGTTAGGTTCCTTGCTCCGGAGCTCTCTTTCCCTGCACCCCATCTGCCCGCCTCGCGGGGGAAGCTGTCTGCAGAAGAGGCCAGTGCAGCAGGGGACAGAGCCACCCCAGAGGGACAGGGAGCCTGCATGACCTAAGCCTTCCACCCAGCTCTGCCTGACACTCTGCCGACTGTCTGCGTCTCCGCCGCGTGACACACGCACACACTCCCTTTGCGCTCGGAGCCGCTTACGTGTTTACATGAAGTGCCAAGTGTGAGAACCGCCTCTGCCAACTCCTCCCTCCACAAAATTTATACCCCAGTGGCTTTGATTGACACCGAACGCAATTCTCATCCTCTCCCTGGACATGATCGGCATGCTTATACAGTCAAATCAAACCACAAATGCACTGGAGAAGAACTCTTCCAATAATTTGCCTAGTTTATGCCATATGTAAATATATATTTAGTATACTGAGTTTGTTTAAAAAGAGGAAAATCTTAATGAATCTTTACACTAAGTATCGACATATCTCTTTAATAATTTAAAACAGTAATATGACCTAACACTTTTAAAGATATGATAGAATAGTTGTATTTATTATGTATTACAGCTAACAGGATGAAAGGTTAGACAAGTCGGCATCTATAAAACCATGAACGTTTTCATCCTGTAACCTCACTCGAAGGTATAGCGTGAAGAACTAATCCAAAGAAGACAGACAGGGCTGTGAGATAAAAATACTGACTGCGGTGCGATCGTTTAATAAAGACGAGAAACAATCCAAATATTCTGCGACTGAGTCTGTTAAAAGAAACAGTGAACTTTAACTCTTTGAAACGTTATGTGATTTTTAAAAATAATAAATATGAAAACACTCAAGCAAGGGAAAAAATGTGCGTTACAGAGTCTGCATCGGTCAGGATAGGCTAACTTGTTACGCGGCAACCAACAGTCTCTGAGCTGGACGGCTTAACGCGACGGAAGTGAGTTCTCTGCTCGCGCTACGCGCCTACCATGCCCGGAACTTTGCGGGTCGTAGAGAGTCAGGGGACCAGGCCGGCCTCGGCTTCAGTTCAGCACACGCTGCCTGTCACCGCAGCGGTGAAAGGGACGGGCCAATCCCACGCGAGCTTCCGAAGCTTCCGAAGAAAGCGGCACATGTCACTTCCACTTCGTTCACCGAAGCAAGTCGCACGGCCGCTTCCCGCTTCGAGGGGCAGAGAGCGCGGTCCCAGCACGGCCCCCGCGCCCCGGCAGTGAGAGGCGCCGGAGACCGGCGCTCGGTAAAGAGGGGGAACAACGCCGACCCGGAAATCGCGACGGAGGGCGCGCCCGGCCCAGCAGCCCCGCACCGCCCCGCTCGTCCCTCTGCCCCCGGCCCGTTTCTTTCACATGCGCTTTATCGAGATATAATTCGCATACCTTAAAATTCGCCGTTCCAGAGTGTGCGATCCGGCGCTTTCTAGAGTATGTTTGCAAAGGTGCGCACCCCTCCCCACTGTCCAGTGCCGTAGCATTTTCGACTCCCTGGAAAGAAACCCGTGCCCACCCACTCCGTCCCCCGCCGGCGCGGCAGGCGCTCGCTCACCTCCCGGCTCTGGCGCGCCCGGGGCCCCGGCACTTCGGCGGGGGCCTTGCGCGCCCGGGGCCTCGGCACTTCGGCGGGGGCCTTGCACAGCGCGTGGCGTGCGCTCGGCCTCTTCCCGTTCAGCACGTCGCTTTCGAAGTTCTTCTGTGTCGTGGCACGGATCAACACCTCATTCCTTCTGTGACCGGAGACCAGCCCGGGGCGCGGACGTCCTCCGGCGCGCTGAGTCACTCAGCACTCTGTGGGCGCTTGGGGTTTTTCCGTTCGGGGCCGTTAGGGATCATGCTGCTCCGAACAGTCATGTGCAGGGTTTTGTGTGGACGTTAAGTTTTCCATTTCTCTCGGGGAGGTACCTAAGGGCGGATGGCTGAGTCACGCGGAAACTCTGTGTCGCGGCTGAAGGAGCAGCCACCCTGGTTTCCAAAGGAGCCGCGCTGTCCACGCCCCTCCCCGCGAGGCGCGTGGGCTTGCGGGTTCCTCCACGTCCCGGCGGACGCTGGTCGTTGCCTTCCTGCCTGCCTGCCTGCCTGCCTGCCTTCCCTCCCTCCCTCCCTCCCTCCTTCCTTTCTCTCTTTCTTTCTCTCTCTCTCTCTCTCTCTCTCTCTCTCTCTCTCTCTCTCTCTCTCTCTTTCTTTTAACAGAGGCTGGTCTAATGGGTGTGGAGTGGATTCTCACTGTGGTTTGGATCTGTATTTCCCAAGTGAGGAATGATGTTGAGAACCTTCTCATGTGATTTTTGTTGGTGTGTATGTCTTCTTTGGAGAAATGTCTATTTATGTCTTTTGAGACTTTAAAAAAATTTTTTTTTTTAGTTTTAAAAGTTTTTGTTTGTTTTACGTATTTTGAGATCTCTGCCTCTAGTTTGGTATTAGGGTAATATTTGTCTCACAGACCGAATCGGGATGTGTTCTCTCCTCCTCTTTTTTTTCATAAGGGCTTGCGAGGGATTAGTGTTAATTCTTCTTTAAATGTTTGGTAGAATTCACCAGAGAATCCATATGGTCTGGACCTTTTCTGTGGGAAGTTTCTGAGCATTAATTCAAACCGTCTGCTTGTTATAGGTCTATTGGGTTTTCTATTTCTTCTTAAGTCAGTTTGGTAGTTTGTGTTTTTCTGGGAATTTGTCCATTTTATCTAGGATGTCTAATTTGTTGGCATTCGATTGGCCAAAGCATTTTCTTATAATCATCCTTATTTCTGCAAAGTCAGTAGCAATAGTCCCTTTTTCATTCCTGTTTTTAAAAATTTAAGTCTTCTTTTTCTTTTCTCTTGGTCGGCCCACTCAGAAGTTTGTCAGTTTTGGTGATCTTTCCAGAGAAGCAACTTTTGGTCTCATTGATTTTTTTTCCATTTCATTTATTTCTGCTCTAATCTTCATGATTTCCTTTCTTGTGCTTGTTTTGGGTTTAGGTTGCTCTTCATTTTTCCTTCTCTTAAGCTGAAGGGTTTGGTTATGATTTGAGATCTTTCCTCTTTTTAATACGGGCGCATACAACTATAAATTTCCCTGTAAACACTGCCTTAATTGCGTAAGTTTTGATGTGTTGTATTTTCATTTTCTTTCCTCCAAAAGTATTTCCTAATTTTCCTTGTGACTTCTTTTTTTCAACCCATTAGTTATTTAGGACTGTGTTGTTTATCTTCCCTATATCGATGAAATTCTCAAATTTCCATCTCTAATTGCATTTTATATTCATCAGAGAATGTACTTTGTATGATTTCAATCCTTTTCATTTTATTCAGATTCATTTTATGGCCTAATGCATGGCCTGGTCTGGGGCATGCTCCCTGGCACTTGAGAAGAATGCGTGATTCGGCCGTTGTGTGATTCGGCCGTTGCGTGGTTCGGCTGGTGGGTGGAGCATCTGGTAGCCGTCTGTGTGGTCTGGTTGCTTTTCCATGCGGCTCAAGTCTGTTTCCCTGTTAACCTTCTGTTGTGGAAAGTGGGCCGCTGAAGTCTCCAGCCACCCTCGTTCAATTGCCTGTTTCTCCCTGCAATTCCTTCGGTCTTGGCTTCATGCGTCTGTGAGCCTTTTGATCAGATTTCTACGTGTTCATGTTTGTTATGTCTTCTTCATAGACTGACCCTCTCATTGTTGTACACTGTCCTGGGCCAGAGTCGATTCCTGCGGGACACTGATTGTGCTGGGGGATCAGAACTAGGCTGAGGGGCTGGTGGGTCTCTGAAGAGAGGTCTGTCATCTGACGACCTCAGGGCTGGCGCTGTTTGGCCGCCCGTCTGGTGCTGGGCTGAGGGTGGGACAGACGGCCTGAACCTCACGTCCTGCCCTCTCTCCTCTGCCCAATTCTGCACTGAAGCCTGCTCATGTGCTTGTTCTTTGGGTTTGCTGAGATACTCCCATAGTCCACCAAAAGTTACATTTGCCAAAAGTCATGTAAGGTGAGTTTATCTTTTGCAACTAAGTGTCTTGACTGAGACTCAGGGGGGGAGAGGGGGCATGAGGAACTCTGGGGGCTCAGGTGCCCAGGGCAGAGACCACCCGCTCGGGGGCAGGGGCCCGTCCGGTGGGGAGGCCTGGGCCTTTTCCCTCCAACACCAAGCGAGCAGTAAGCACCTTTGCCAAGAACAGGTGTTGCTCCGTGATTGCCACGAACCAGCTCCAGTGAGCACGAGGCGGCTCCATTCACCCTCACGTCCCGACCCGAGCCACTCTCAAATACGCACCGGAACCTCGAGACCTCAGTCATCCGTCGAGGCAAATTATAAACCTCTATGCGTGAGGCTTCTCGGAGACACCACGTCTCCCTCACATAATGAGCCTGCAGTTTGCGGCCAAGGATGACTTAAGAACAAGTGAACTCACCGTCTAAAAGGAGCCGTTTTATCGCTTTCAGCCGCTCTCTGCCCGGCAGTGGACGCGGCTGTCGTTCCTTTCGGCAGGAGGAAGAGCCAAGGCAGAGGGAGCCTAGACGCAAATGCAGCCCACACCACGGCGAGGCCCCTGCGCGAGAGGCGCCTCCACTCCCGCACCCCCCCCCACACACACGGAGACGCCATCATCGTCCAAGGCCATTGGAAGGACAGCCGCTGCCCCATCACGGCCCGTGGATGAAACACTGTCCACGCGACGGAAGAACTCAGCGCGGGGCGGGGAGGTGGCCGTCACGACGCGCCGGGCTCCTGTGCGGTAAGTCCCCCCGGGGGGGCGGCATCCATCGCTTGTGCACGCAAAGCGAGGACTGAGCAACGCTGCCCGCAGGAGCCGCGGGGCGGGGACGTGCGAGGCGGATGTTTCGGGGTGCGTGGGGCTCGCCACACGTGTGCAGACGTGGCCGTCACAGACAGCGGGGAGTGGAGAGGACGGCGCGTTCAGCTGGCGACCGTGCCGGAGGGGACCCCGGGCGGGGAGCCTGGAGCCGGGTCCCAGAGCCTCCTGGCCGGCAGTGGCAGGGAGGAAGGTGGTGGCTGACACGACCCGCTCCGAAGCTGAGGAAGGGTGCGGGCAGGAACGTCCTGGTTGCAGACACAGGGGCCCAGAGGTGCAGGGCGCGGGCCGCCGCGGAGGCCCGGTGAGGCGCGGCGAGGCCCGCCGACGGCCCTCGGGGGTGGCCCGCGCTTGCTTCTGGTTCGCGGAGCTAGGAGGAGGTTCGGCAAGGTTCCGTTTTTAAACGTTTGCCCCGCTGTTAGCTTCACATTGTTACAGGAAAATTCTTAGAGGCAGCAGCAGAAGGCACGTTGCAGATGGCAGAGATATTTTTCACAGCTTTTATGGTGGGTAACAATATACTTGACATTTTTCTCATTAAATGTGAGTTTTGCTGTATGATTAAACATGCTAGGCATCTGCGATCTAAAATTACAAATGTGAGAAGCAACAGCTCCAATGTTTCAGTCAATAAACACGCGGGAGACAGTCAACACGAGGCAGCCCCCCGCCTGCGTCCTGCGACGGGGGACGGCGGGGCCTCACGGCAGCCGCGGCGTCGCGGCCGGTGGGGGCCGGGCCACTGGCCGGCGCTCACGCCCCCCTGGAGCCCATGCGGACTCTGGGACCGGCCGAGGGCCGGCGGGGCTGGGGAGCGCGTGGGCTGGTCACTGTGGCAATCAGGGAATTCCCGGAGGGGCGGAAGTTCGCTCGGCAAACAGACGTGGTGGGGACACAGGTGGGTCCCGTGGGCAGGTCCGTCCAGGGCCAGCGGGCAGTACGTCGTCTTCCCGAAGGCAGGGTGTGTGCGTGCGTGTGCGTGCGTGTGCGACCTGCCGAAGGAGAAGAGGAGGATGCGAACCGAACCCCTCGTCGATGTCACAGTGACCGCAGGAGACGGGGCGGTCCGGCCACTTCCCGCTGCCCTCAGCCCTGGGCGGGGCTGCCCAGGCGCGTGTTAGAACAGTGTCCTGCCCGAATCCGCCTCGCGGGCAGGGGCAGCAGGTCCGCGAGCGGCGACTGCCCGCGCGGCGCGGCCACCGTGCCCTCACGCGGTCGTCCCCATGCGCGTCTGGGGCCCCGCCTCTTCCCCCCACGAGGACACCGGCTGGGCCGCGTCGGCGCCCACTCCGAAAGCCTCGTTTCCCCTTAATTGCGTCTTCAAGGTTTCCATTTATAAAGCCAGTCACACTCTGAGGGCCTGGGGGTTAGCTCTTCAACATATGAATTTAGGGGCTCACGATTTAGCCCACACAACAGTGACCTCGAGACTCGCACAGGTGACCTCAGGTTCCATCTCCTAGAGCTTATTCGAGGCGCCCAGTTCGTCGTTATTCCAGGTCATTGTGCCGTCTGAGAGCCCGACTCCAGACTGCAGGCCTCCGTGAGGTCTCCTCACTGCTGGAAGGTGCGTCTGCCCGTCGTGGGCCCGTGAGCAGGTGGAAAGGCGTCATCCTGACCAGCAGCTAATGCTGACGAGCTGAGCGTCTCAAAGAGAAGGCTGGGTGACCCAGGCAGGGCGCACGGGCACGTCCCAACTCCCTCCCTGCTCCTTGCCTCCTGGCCCCAAGCTGGCCGGCCGCTGGGGAGTCTGCCCCGCCCCCCAGACCTCCTGAGTGGGGAAGAATCATGGGGAGGGCCCGGCAGCCTTCAGGGCACTTGTTAATGGCTTCGAGTTTCTGCCCATGTCACAGAAGCGAGACCCCCGAGGAAGAAGCAGCCTCGTTGTTAGACGGAGTTGGGACACACTTAAGCAGAACTGAGGGGCTGGGGCCGCTCGGTAGGAGGCGGCGGGGTCCGCATCAACGCGGGGGTAAGACCCGCTTTCGGGGCCATCAAACCACAGGTGCGGCCGAAACACGGGGGTTGCACGAGATCATCGAGGGACAGCGTCGCAGTCGTCACCGTCACCGTCACCATCACCGTCACCGTCACCGTCACCATCACCGTCACCGTCGCCGTCGCCGTCACCGTCACCACCCCTTATTCGGACACCACAGTGTTTGGCTCTGCACTAAGCACTTTCTGCCATCACTTCATTTTCTTATCCAGTCTAGGGTGACAGGGGTTATTATTATTATTCCCCCCCTCCCCCAGGGAAGATCCCGCCGCATCGCAGTTCCGTGACTTGGTGCATTGTTTCTGCAGAGACGCTCGCTCCGGAGCTGAGATGTGAGTCTGAGTGCCTGCTCCCGCCCACTGTGCTGGACAGCTCCCTGCCCAGAGCGGCGAAGGGGCAGAGAGGCAACAGCAGGAGAAAACCCAGACAGGGATAATATTAGGAAAGCCAAGAGGGGAAGTTCGGAGAAAGAGGCCACGGCCCGTGCACGCTCATTCCTGGGTTCACTGAGCAGATGCTCCAGGGGCTGACGCTTTCAGGCACCGGGAGTGGCGGGTGGGACAGGCCACCTCCGTGGCAGTGAACAGGGCCATGCACACTGTGGGCAGAGCTTCAAGGCGGCACCTCCCGCCCGCATGAGGGGAAGGGAGGGAGGGGGAACCGGGGGCAAAAGACGGGTTCGGTTTTCTTTAAGGAATGGGAGAGGCTTCGGAGCGTTCCTAGTCAGAAAAAGAATTAAAAAAAAAAAAAAAAAACGTAGGCAAGCAATGGTTAAACACAAATTAAAAGAAAAGAGAGGAGATTCCGGTCGAGACGGCGGAGCAGACGCTGGGCTCACCCCGTCTACGACCGCATCTAAGTGAGAACGAAACTATAGAACGATCACTGGGGGTCTCCTGAAGTCTAGCTGGACAGAAGTCCTACCGCTGGGGCCACAGAAGAGGCCACCTCGAGACTGGTGGGAGGGGCTGGTCCCACACCTGCGTGTGGCGGTTGAGAACCGGGAGGGACGTCTTGGCTACGGGGGTCCCCAAAGGAGCGAGGGGTCCCAGCCCCACATGGGGCTCCAGTGCCGGGAAGAGACGTCCCCACAAGCTCTGCCTGTGAAACCCAGTGGGACTGTGGCCGGGGGGACGCGGAGCTGCCGCTTCGGGGGCCGCGCGTGGACTCACCGCTGACGGGCTCGCCGAGCTCCAGCACGGGGACAGCTGCTGAGGGCGCCAGGGACACACAGGGAGGGACTGAGCTGTCCGGCGTCAGGGCGAGGGCTGGGGGCAGCTTCCTCCCAGACGGAAGTGCGGGCAGAGGCCGCCGTCCCCCGCCGAGCCCTCCCCGGTCCGTGTGCAGACGCGGGTGCCGCCGAACATTGTCCCCACCGGCCTGGCCAATGCTGCCCCTTCTGCCCGGTGGTCCCCGGGAGCCGTCCCTCGCCACTTCCGGGCCCCGCTGAGCACTTCCGGGCCCCGCCGAGCACTTCCGGGCTCCGCCGAGCACTTCCGGGGCCAGCCGAGCACTTCCGGGCCCAGCCGAGCACTTCCGGGGCCAGCCGAGCACTTCCGGGCCCAGCCGAGCACTTCCGGGCCCAGCCGAGCACTTCCGGGCCCAGCCGAGCACTTCCGGGGCCAGCCGAGCACTTCCGGTAGCCTTTCCTCTCAAGCGGCCTGTCTGTCATGCTTCGAAGTTCCCTAAAATCTCTCGAAGGTTCACAAACCCCAAATAGCAGCATCTTGGGTGCCTTGTGCCTCTCTCTGAGCAGTCCCCAGCCCGGCACCACTGGCCGCCGGCCTCGGGTCACAGCCCGGCCCCTCGAGGTGCCTCACACCCAGCACAGGGGGCGGCCATCTGCTGATCCTCGCTCCCGCACACCAGGCGGCCCTGGGCAGGGTGCAGACCGCAGCTGAGCATCCCGCTAAAGCGAGTCCTGCCACAGGGTCGGCCCCCGCCAGCAGCTCCGCCACCGCGGTCACCGCCAGTCCGCACGACCAGTCGGCCCGAGCCAGCCCCTCGCACTGATGTGCAAACAGCCGTCAAGGCCCAGCTACAACAGGAGGGCACACACGACCCACGCAAGGGACACGCCTGGAGCGCCCGGCTCAGGTGGCCCGCTACATAAGGCCGCTCACTCTGTTAAGGCCGGGAGACGTAGTAGCTCTACCTAATACACAGAAACAAACACGGGGCAGTCAAAGTGTGGAGACAAAGAAACACGACCTACAGGAAAAAACAGAACAAAGCTCCAGGGGGGAAAAAAAAATGGAGACGAGCAATCTACCAGACGCAGAGTCCTAAACACTGGTGATAAGGGTGCTCAGCGAACTTAGGCGAGGCGTGGATGGACTCAGAGAGAAAGTTAACAAAAAGCTAGAACACATAGAAATAGATATAAAAAACGTAAAAACGGACATAGGAAACATAAAAAAGCGGCCGTCGAGAATGAAGAAGACCCCGGAGGAATCGGTCGCAGATTAGATGAATCGGGGGATCGAGTCGGCGATTCAGAGGCTGAAACGCAGGAAGCGCCTGATCGGAACAGCAGCGAGAGAAAGGAGCCCCCCCCCCCAAATGAGGAGCGTTCAGGGGGCCTCGGGCGCAGCATCAGGTGCACGAACATTTGCATCACGGGAGAAGGAGACAAGAGCGAGGATCGAAAGTCTGTTTGAAGAATTAAGGACAGAAAACGTCCCTCACCTGGCAGAGTCCCAAACAAGACGAAGCCAGAGGGGCCCACACCGAGACACATCCCAAGCAAGCTGCCAGAGGCTAACGGCGAGGAGAGAATCCTGAAAGCAGCAGGAGCAGGCAGCCCCCCGGCCGGCCTCTCCCGGGCCCCTCCCCACGACAGGTGGAAGCCGGCTCCCTCTTGCCCCTCCCAAAGCGCCGTGAGGATGGAGGTCGCGCCGCCTCGTTTCCGTGGTTCTCTGGCACTCACCATTGTATTCTCGGGAAGCGTTTGCTGAGTGTTGCAGAAGATTCGGTTGGGAGAAGCGGGGACTCGCGAAGTTTGGAGGAGGCGGCGGTCGGCAGACTCGTCCTGCCCACCCGCCGCCCCTCGCGCCCGCATCCTGCAACGGCTTAGACAGGCCCCTCGTGCCCACGGAGCCAGCCTCTCGGGGGCTGCCTCTGTTCTGCCCCTCGAGGGACAGTGCCCCCTTTTCCTGGGTCCTTTGGGCCTGACACTTTTTAAGACTCTGGGCCTTGACTCTGACCTTCGGTTCACTGGGAACCAAGATAAGTTCACAGAAAAGAGGGGTTTGCATGGGGACGGAGGCCGTTGCTGGGAGCCCGCGAGGCCTGGGGAGCGTGCCCAGCGCTAAGGGGTGGTGGGACGGTGCTCCGCTGCTGAGGACGCCGGTGGCCCTGGTGACAGTGGTGAGTCGGTGTGACTGACGGGCGAAAAGCCGCCTGCAATGGCCTTGACTTTAGTGACGGGGGTGTAGGCTCTATTCCACAGGCGCGAGGTCCCTAAAAACTTTGGAGAACCTGAGAAACAGGACGAGCCCGCGGGAGCAGATCTGTGCAGCTTGGGGCGCCCAGGAGGACATGAAAACGGAGTGGGAAACACACTGAGTGCGAGTTGGAAGGAGGAGCCCGCAGCTCGTCTGCCTGCGGCTCAGCAGAAACTCCAGGACCCTCCCCTCTGGTCACGCCTGTTGAGGGAGACAAGTGTCAGTCACCCCACTGCTGGACTCTGTGTGGGCTCCGTGCCCCCAACCTCCCTGCCCCGCAGTGGCTTCCGCCAGGATGCACCATTCAGGAGGACAGACGTGTTGGGAAGACGCCTCAGTCACCATGGCCGGTGATGAATCACTCAGCGCTCCCGCAGGAAGGCGACTCAGAATGATAGGGCGGCCCTGTGTGTGGCTGAGCTGGCTCAGACCCCCAGGGGACAGGCCCTGGTTTTCTTCTGCCACCACGGCCAAAGCGCGTCGCCGGGAACCACTGGGGTCGGCTCACGGCCGTCAGAGGCGAGAGGCCGGGGGCGGGAAGTCTCAGTCGGGCAGTCGGGGACCGACTTCGACTCACAGACTGGGGCTGTGTGACCTTGGGTCTGACCTTTCACCCTTCACCCTCAATTTCCTCACCTGTAAAACAAACACAGCAATGCCCGCCTCACGAAGGGTCGTGAGCGTGAAGGGCCAGAATGCGCGTCGGTCCCCGAGCGGCGCGAGGGCCCGCGTGGCTCCTCGCAGCCCTGCGGTGGAGGCGGCGGCTTCGTGCCGCCCTAGGGAGTGTGTCCCGCAGTCGGCGGCGTCAGCCGCGTGTGCCGTGGTGGATGAGAGACCGAGAACCTTGGTTCGGGGCCGTGAGCGCCGTCTTCTTCACGGCTGAAGCAGGTGTGGCCGAGAGCAGGAAGGCACCTGGGCGCGGGCCGGCCGCCCGCGCGGCGAGCAGGCCACTTAGACGCTTGCGGCTCTTGGCAGACTTTCTCCCGGCGATGCCAACCGTCGTTACGACTCTTGTCAGTGTTTTGTTGGTGGCAGGCGTGACAAGGAAGCACATCCTGGAACTGGACAGGGGCTGAATGAAGCTGCCGTGCAGGCCGGCAGGTGCGCGGGCGGGACTCTCCAGGGCTGGCCCCGGACGCGGGCACTTGCCAAGCTGGCCCTTGGATGGGGCGCGTCCCGGGGGAGCGCTCCGAGGTCCTCGGGGAGGCATCAGGTTCTGGCACGTGACAAGGGGCCGGCTCCCCTTGGCTCCGAATCACGAACGGCCTCACGTGCCGGCCGCACGCTGACGCCTTCGCTCTCTCTGACTTCCCGCCACGTTTACTTGTTTAATGAGTTATTGACTGCAATTCACTGACGGTACACGCTCTCCAAACAGCTCTTAGTCTAAGTTGTACGGTGACTAACACTCCAGCCTCTGAGAGCACAGACAGCCTGACATTTCCGCGTTCGTGGCGAGAACGCCTGCGGCACCAGGGCCCGCACCCCACCACAGACTGGGAGCAGGGACATGAACCCCTCAACATCACGCCGATCTCGGGTGTCCCGAGCCACTCAACATGAATTCTCTCACTCGATGTGCGTTTCTCTTACTTATTTATTAACATATTGAGTTGCATCCATTTCTGAAAACTGTTCGTTGCACCTGCGGACCACCCCCATCGCCCCCTGTCCTTGCCGAGGGGGCGGGGCAGCACAGGGCCGTGACTCTCCGATCCTCCGCAGGGGAACAGCAAACAGTTCCGCTGTGTTCTGCTTGTTGATCCGTTGCAGGTCCGTAGTTTCATTAAGCCCAGCAGAACCGAATTACTGAGAAACAAGAACTAAAAGAAGATGCAGAAATGGCAGACCCCACTTTTCATTAGAGTTGGCAGGCATGGAATTATATTTCAATAGCTCCAATCAGAGAAAATGTAACGCCGTTGCTCTGACAGGTTGTGCACACCTGTCATGGCCATCGCGTCACAATTCGGGCACAAGCCGCGCTGGCCAGCTGGGTGCCCGGTCCGGCTCCGAGCGGCCTCGGAGTGGATACCCTCCTGCCGGCTTCCTGTCACCCCCAGTGGCCGTGCCACGCTCCCGACGGGGTCCACGGAGCCGCCTTCTGCGGCTTTCCCTGCTTGGCCCTCACAAACTAGAGGCGCCTTCAGCCACTCAGCCAGGCCCGGCCACTCGGGGTGACGGTGGCGGTGGGTGCTGCTTGGCGTCGGGGCTGCCCGGCCACTCGGGGTGACGGTGGCGGTGGGTGCTGCTTGGCGTCGGGGCTGCCGGCGGCGGGCTGTGGGCGGAGTTCCCTTTCTGGCCGTGACCTGGCCATCGTCCCCTGCGCGCTTGTCTCGGCGGCCGTGAGGGCGGGAGCAGATTCCGGCTTCAAGTTCCCCTGCCGCCCAGGTTTTGTTCCCGTGTATTTAATCAACGTCCCGCCCACCCACGTCCACCGCCGCCTAACGAGGGAGGAAGAACATCGCCTTGACCGCAGCGCCTTCAGAAACAACGTGAGCCGGAGCCGCGTCTCTTGTACCCCCCGCCCCCTCCTTCCTTGTTTCAAATGAACCGATAGCTCGCGTCAGGGAGCACATGGCAGCGGATCGGGGGCCGGGGCTGGCGCGGCGTCCACAGACCCGCAGGCGACGGGAAGCTGTCTGGGCGAAGAGTTTCTAAAAGGGTGCGGGTGCATTTCCAAAAACGGGACTGAGGCTGGGACGGCAGATGTGAACTGAGCATGTGCGGGTGGCCTTGGGCAGGGTGCACGCCCTGGCATGACGGGAAACTGAGGCAGATGGGGACAGCTAGGCTGCAGTGAGCTCCGCCTCCCGGGTGCTGGGGGGCCTGGTCTGGAGGGCGCGGGGTCCGTGGTGCGGGTCCAAGCTCGCCTCCTCCTCCGACGTGGGAAGAAGAATCCCACGCGGCCTGCTGGATCCGCGACCCGGGAATTAACGGCAGGTGCAGGGGCCGCTCCCCCTCCCCCCCCACACGCGCTCAGGACGTTTTTCCGGTCTCTGGATCTTCTCTCCCCCAGGGACCTGAGAGAGAAACGAGATGGGGAGGAGACAGCCAGTCGCGGCCGCGGCGCGTGGGTGCGAAGCCGCCACGGGGCTTCAGGGGACGGGAGTCCGGAGCAGCTGAGGAGAAACAAGACGGAGCCAAAGCGAGCGGGCGAAGACCCCGGGCCAGGCCACACAGTCCCCCAAGGAGGGGCGGTGCTTTCGCGTGTCTCTGAGACACTGAGTCCACGGCCTGGTCCTCGGAAGCAGGCCAGGCACCTGCCAGGTGTCGGCCACCCGGAGCCCTTCACCTGAGACGATGGCCATCTGGCCCGCGGTCGGCGGCCCCCCACCTCCCTGAGCACGTGTGTGGGCAGGAAGGGCTCCACCGTGGGCCCGGCCCCCCAGGAGAAGACAAGCTGTGCAGAAAGTCGGCCCCCGGCCCTGTAACAGAGAGGGGATTCATGACCAGCGGCGGCTGCGGACAGCCCAGGGGCCCCCATGCAGCCCGTTAGAGGAACAAACGCCTGTGAAAACCCTTAACGCCAACACAGTTAAGTTTAGTTCAAATACAGTCTCTTTATCTACCCAAAAGGGCTCTTTGAAGACACCGAGATCATACTTTGAAAGTCCCAGATAAACACGCTCTGCAGAGAAGCGCGAAAGTGCTTCGGCTCCGACCCAGCCTTGCGTCGTCGGTGGCCGGCCGGGAGCAGGGACCTGGGTGTCACGAGCGCCTGCGGTTCGTCCCCGCGCCTTGCTTTCGGTAGCTGGTCAGACCAGCCGGCCTCGGCGGGCCTCCAGCGTCCCCTCTGTAAGACAGGGACAATAATGGGACTCGTCCGGTAGGGCTCCGGCGAGGGCCATGCGAGGTGCCGTGGACCGTGCCTGACGGGCCAACGCCTCTGGGCTGTGTCTGTTCAGACCAAACCACCACGCAGGATCGACGCTGTTTCCAAGATTCGCCCGCGGCGTCCCCGTCCCGCGGTCCGGGCTTTCGTCCCCGCGCCGATCCCTCTCTCCCCACTCACGAAGGAGGCGTGTCCGCATCGCGCGGCATCATTAGGAAAGCACGGCTCGCACTGCGATCGTGTGGGCGAGCGCCAGACACTGTGCCTTTGTTTGGTCGCCGAGTGATGTAACCCTTGAAAAATGCCCTCTCACATCATGCTGTTGGGAACGGTTTCCAAGCCATTAAGACGTTATTCTTCCGCGTCCCCCCGCGTCGGGGACGGGGGGACAGAATGCAGCGTCATTCGGGCTTTGCCTGAAAGGGCTGACAGCCTCGTGAGCAGACGAGGGGCAGCGCCCGTCCTGAGTTTCCCGGAACCCGAGCGCCGGCTGGCCCGATGGCGCGTGTGGCAGGTGCAGGCAGAGAAACATCTCCTCAGCACGATTTCCGTGCCTTCTGCAACTGGAGGTGATTCCCACGGAGGCTGAGAGTGGGGCTTCCAGCTGCGGAAACGGCGCAAGGTTCCCTAAGACAATCAGGGCCTGGAGCTAGCGATGCTTCAGAAGAAACACTTACCTAAGAGAATCCAGTCGTTTTGAAGTGTTCATTTGCATGGAGGTGATAGCGAATTGATTACAAACAACCCCATGCATTTTTAAAGCAGGTTCTCTCGGGAGAAAGCTTGCAAGGATGGTATGAGGTTATGCTCCGCACAGGATGGCGATTCGGGGCCAGAAGAGCCAATTAAACCATCCTCCTCCTGCTGCAGATGGGCGGTGCTAGAGGAAAGGACACCTGCCTGGGATCGCAGGGGCGACGGGGGGCCGAGAACAGAGGGTGCACGCGGGCTCCCCCTCAGCCCCAGGCCAACGGGCTGAAACGGGTTGCACAGGCCGGACCCTGCGTGCGTGGCCCGGGGCTGTGATGGCGGGGGCGCCATGGCGGGCCACCCCTGGAGCCACGGCCGGTCGCCCGTGCCAGCCCCAGCATCACTCTGCACCACCGGCTTGGTCCGGCTGAGAGTCCTTGGCCTGCGCCCTGCACTCAGCCCAGCAGGATCCCGCGGCGTCTTCCCACAAGTTCGGTTTTACCCGACGGTCGATATTTACCAGACCCGTTTTCTACAGGAGCAAACAGACCAGAGAGCCAAATTCATGCGAATTCTGCTAATAAAACGTGAGGACGTGAAAAGTGTCAGGCTCCGGCTCTGGGCTTCCCTGGGTGCTACGTTCAGGGGTGTTCGGCGCGAAGTTTGGGACGGTGTCGGGTTAGCTGGCGAATGCTCTCTGACCCGGACGAAGTGGAAACCTCCGCGTGAGTTGGAGTTTACCGTGGGCGTCGACCCCCTGGAGGGCAGGAGGGCCCCGCGGGTCTGTTTAGGGAGGGACCTCGGGCCTCCTGGGAGGGGCTCACAGCAGGGGACACCGTGCGTTTGTGGCCCAGGGCAGTGGGACTGGACGGGGAGGGGGCGCCTGAGCCTGGCGAGACAGAGCCACAGCCAAGGCAGGACGGAGACAAACGGCCGGTGTGTCCGTGCGTCTCGACGTGGCGGCCCCTCGTGGCCTCATGGCCTGGCGGCCTTCATCTCCGGGCACGCAGACCCGGAAGCCCCGAGAATGCGCGAGGGGAGACGACCAAGCGGGGTGACATCTGAGCAGAGTTTTCAAAAGCATCAGTCGGGCCGTAAGAGTCTGGCCGAGCCCTGGTGTCATAAGCCCTTCTTGAAACGACTCTCTCCCTTCTCACCCGCCTGACGTCCCCGCGTCGGCTGGCTTGGGCGCGACAGCTTCGCTGCATCTGGCCGAGTCCTCCCGAGGTCCCTGTGCTCGCGGCTGGGCACGCTCAGAAGTCCAGATCTTTCTGCGGGGGAGACGCGGGGGCCACCTCTCCCCACGACGTTTCAGAGAGGAGCGTGTCTGTCCTCCGCAGAGCCGAGATCTGCACTGTTGACTCTGAAGCTCATGCCCCAACACTACGCGCCTCCATGGAGAAGTGAGGAGCAGCCGCGGAGAGCTGTCAGCTCAGAACCCGAGGCCCCTCGGGTGAGCAGCCGAAGACGGCGGATGCAGACAGGTGGGAAGGGCGGGGGCAGAGGAGAGAGACTGTCTGACCAGCTTTAAAAGTTTGATTTAGAAACATGGTCCTTAATCTTAGGTGTGCATCGAAGTCACTCAAGGAGCTTTCAAAGAACATAAGGGCCTGGACCCCATCCCCAGAAATTCCGATTGAATCGGTCCAGGGAGGTCCAGAAAGTGTGCGGGACCGCTGAAAGGCGCTGGTTTGAGGCTTAGCTTCCAAGGAGAGGCAGCGAGAAGCTGCCGAGATGCCCATCTCTCCTCCCAGAGTAAGGGGGTGGTGGCCGTGGGAAATGCCGACATGTGCGAGACAGCCTGAGGGAGGCAGGATGGGGGACGGAGGGGGACGGAGGGGGACGGAGGGGGCTGGGCCACCGCGGACGGTGTCAGGGCTCGCTGCCTAGTCTGCCGAGAGCCCTGGTGAGCTAGCTACCTGGCGGGAGGGTCCAGGGTAGGTGTGGGGATGGCACCGAGGTGCTTCTGAGTGACAAAGGGAACAGAGGGCGGGTAGGGACCTCCCTCAGCCCGGGGGACCCGGCTCCTTCTACAGCCTTGTCCATGGAGGAGCCCGTCCTCCAGTGGGTGGGGGCAGCTGTTTCCTCTGTGAAAGGGGACAGGACCTAGAACTGCCAGCACGGTCAACCCTGGTTCCATCTGAGAAAGACAAGCAGTGGGACACGTGCTGGATGGACGGATGGATGGACAGATAGATAGATAGATGATGGATGGATGGACAGATGACAGATGATGGATGGATGGACATGCAGACACAGAGACGGATTCTAAGTTTACGTGACTGGCAGGCTGGTCAGGCGAGCCCGCGGTCTGTGGGCCAGGCCTCCGGCAGGGCGGGCCAGGTGGGCCACAGGGCTGCCCACAGGCGGGTTTCTTCCTCCCCAGGGAAATCTCGGCCCCTCACTTACAGCCTTGCCGCAGCTGGGGTCAGGCCCAGCCAGCTTACTGGGATAATCTCTTTGGGACGGAGTCGACTGATTGTGGAAGCTGATGGCAGGCGCTGAACCCTTGCGCGGGGCCACCCGGGTCAACATCCGACTGCATAACGGGACGAGCGCCTCGCCCACTCGACACACGGAACGGACCGCCACGTCCGGTTTACGAGAACGGCCATCAGACACCGTGGCGGTGACATCCCCGGCCCCAGCCGCCTGGTTACACCAGTGTCAGCCCCAGGATTCCCGCTCCCGATTCCTCGACTACGAAGGTCAAGTAGACGGCGATTCTGTGGCCTTCTCGGAGCTCATCACCCATGTCGCCCCTTCCCAATCCCACCCTCGGCGGCTTCACAGACTCCCAGACCTGTACACCACAGTTCTGCCGTGTTCGCCTAATGGGAGTCTCACTAATTTCGCACCTAAGTGTCATGAACCACCTTGGCTCTGTACTTCTCCTGTGGGTTGAAAGTCGGTCAAGTTGAGGTCCCTCACCCCGGCGTCTTCCCGCCTCCATCAGCAGGTGCCTGACGCCGCCTGGCCGCGCCCAGCAGGGGCCCCGGCCGCGGGCAGCGTGCGCCAGCCCAGGCCCGGGTCGCCACCCGCCTCGGTGGTCACAGTCGCTTCCCGGGAAGGTGGGCGCCGGTGTCGTGAGGCACCTTTCCTCGGTCCTGAGCAGGGCGCCGGGGGTCAGCGCCCAGTGCAGCAAACACCTCAAGGTGAAGTCCAAACATCAGGCCGAGCGGAGCGGCCGGCAGCCAGGCAGTGTCTGACGGGAAGGGGGGACGCCCTGCGGAGAGCTTTCTCTCGGCTCAACCCTCGCGAAGCTGGTCTTTCCTGCGTATGAACCGGTCTGACCTCGGCGGCATCGCGTTGCCTCTGTGCTCGGAGGACGCCCGTGTCAGGTGCCTGGGCAGCAGAGGTTCATCCCACTGTGGCTGGAGCAGAGGTGGCCTCCCCGAAGCCGTGGGCGCGAACCTTGTGGTGCTGAGGGGGGCGTGGCAGGCGCGTGGGCGGGCGGGGACCCCGAGCAGCCGAGCGGGCTGCGGGGTGCGGGTGCGCACGCCGCGCAGGGCTGCTCAGCGCCTCCCACCTCTGGGGAGCAGCGGGCGGAAACTTAGATTATTTTCTCTAGTTCCTAACTTAGTCACCGATCGCTATCAACAACAAAACGTGATGAACGACCTGTGTGCTACTCTTGGTTCGTAGTTGTGGTTATTTCTTTAGGACGGAAGCCCGAAGTGGGACGGCCGGGCCCAGCTGTCGGAGACTCGCCGCCGGCCGGCGAGGCGGGGCTTCCCCCACGGACGACAATGTCAGCGTTCTGTCCGTCCGTGCGACAGGCAAATGAAGGTCGCTTTTTAAGTGATGTCTTAATCCCTAACGTTGCTGAGCATTTATTTCGGACATCTGTATCTCCTTTGTAATTCTATTTTTTACAAAATGGGCAGTTTATTTAATAAAAAATATGATCGTATTTTTAATACTTTTTTGAGCTGCAGATCTGATCAGGTTTGGAGAATAAGACAGCTACCATCGGGAGCCCGAGATCGAATTCGAATCTCATGTTGACACCAGGCCACTCGTCAGGTTCCAGATATTTTCCTATCTCTTCGCATTTTTGTTTTCACCATAGATAGCTCATCAGGAAATTAGAATTCACCAGCTAATGTTTGAGAAATGACTTATGATCCTTATAAACTCACCTGCTTCACACAATTTTAACACATGTCATTTAGTTGGTACTAAAATTGTATATGTTGAAATACACGGAGAGTGAGAAAATGAAAAAGAGAGACAGACAGACAGACAGACAGAGACATGCAGAAAAACGGAGTTTATCCTCAGATGCCGAGGTCGGTCGGCCCGCTGGGCAGCGTGACAGGCAGGGACCAGAGAACAGAGCGCCTGCTGCCTAGATGCTGGCTTGGTTTGCCGGGATGAATATTCATTACCTCATGAATTCTCTCTCCTGGCACTGGCTTTTAATGCACAGCAAATGGGTCTGTAATGGCCCAGATATGAAAGCTAAAGTACAAGAGAGATAATTGAGCACAATTCATTCGAAGTGATTCTACCATCTCCAGGGATTTGGTTATGTGAATTCCAACTTTCAGAAAGAAGTTTCTGTCTGTTGATCTGAAGTTACAAGCACTGAACGTTGACCCTGCAAACTGAGAACAGAGTTGAAGGAATCTGGGTGAATCTGTTGCCAAATTATCAAGTTATTTGCATAAAATCATCCGATTTTAATATTTTTCTTTAAAGAAATAATGGATTTAGTCTGTGATGTTAGGCAAGGATAGACCATAAAAAACCTAACTGGAGGAATCAGTAAGAACTCATGACATTTATTAGCATATCTCCACTTGTTTATCTATCATCTATCTGTATCTATCTATCTATCTATCTATCTATCTATCTATTTATCAATCAATCATCTATCTATCTATCTCTATAAATTTATATATCTATACATTTATCTATCTATCTATCATCCATCCATCATCTATATCTCTTTTCCTATCTCTGTCCACCAGGGGCCAAAAGCAATGCCACTCAGCGGTGATGAGCACACCTAGTGTCAAGATCTCGATTTCTAAATCTATTTTCCACTAAAAAGAAAGAAAGCTCCTTGACAAATAAGTTCTTTCCAGAACTGGGACTGGGAAAACACAGGGCAAACCCAGACTATTTTATTGGTCAGGAAAGTAAGGAATTGCTTACGGAATGATGAAGCCACTTCGAAGGATGTGCGGCCAGCTTTAGGGCCCACTGGTGAGGTCGAGGCAATTTGGATCATGTTTGGACAAGGATGAGGATCCACAGGTCCACATCAACATAAATGAATAAATAAATGGGAGAAAGGAAAAATATTTTGTACTAACAAAAGAATACCAATTAATACATATAAAGGAATAATTCCATCTTAAATAATTCTGCCGTTCCTTTAAAAACCACCATTGGGTGACAACTGAAGTAATAATTGATTTAGGCAACAATCATCAGTGGCTAAAAACAGTAGATAAAATGTTTTTGCCAAAGGAAATATTTACGTAGTCTCAAAGTGCTTCCCCACAGAATAGTCATCACATGCGGAGGATGGAAGACACAAGCTTCTCGTGGAGGGCACCGCCAGCGCCCCGGAACCCGTGTGGTCAGCTGGCGGTGCCGGTCTGGGTCAGCTGTCACAGGGCCACCGCGTGAGCCGTGCACGAACGGAAGATGCTGATAAAATTGTAAAGAAACACCAGGCAAATTCACTCGAGGGATGACAGTCTATCAAACAGGTTTTAATTTCTTTAAAAATGTGTGCGTTCTGAAATGTAAAGCATAAAGAATTAAGATTCAGGGAGACGAAAGGCGTGGCGATTCGGTGTAAGACGTGGCGACTGTGGATCGGAGCGTGGGCCAAACGCACTTGTGTCCTCTTTCTGTGAAGAATGTCATCGGTGAGATGCAAATGAGGTCTGCAGAGCAGAGCAGCATAGAAGTCGCGTAAACTTCCCGACCTCTGCGCTGCAGTTACGTAGGAAAGTGTGTGTTTGTTTGTTTGTTTGTTTTTTAGGAAATGCACACTGAATTATTCAGGGGCGAACCAAATGCTTATTTTCAAATGGTTCAGAAAAAGAGGAAACGATAGAAAAATATACGGGGAAACAGCCGCGTTGGTGTAATCTAGACGAAGGGCGGATGAGAATTATTTGGACTATCGCGCTTTTTCTATAAATCTGAGATTATTTTGAATTTAAAAACTTTGAAAAATAACCAACGTGATTAAAAGATCTCAAGACACAAACACAGTGGGAGAAGATATTTAAAATGCATATAACTGACAAAAGGCTTGCTTCCAGAATGTATTCAAAAATTTTTTAAATCAGTAAGGGAAAGACAATGTAACAGAAATGTGGGCAAGAAACTTTGAGTGACTTCGAAGAACAGGGTAGTCAAATGACCAACAAATAGATGAAACAAAATTCAACCTTGTGAATGAAGAGAGAAATGCAAATGAAAGCCGCCGTGAGATGCCACTGCACACCCAGTAAAATGGGGGGCACGGCCAGTCTCGGGGAGAACGGAAAGCAATGGCCCTCTCAGATACTGGTGTTCAATAGTAGAAAAAACACTTTTGGAAAAGTGACATTATTGACTAAAGCAGAACATATGTGCACTCAATGATCCAGGAATTCTACCTCCAGTTACACACCCCGTGCAAATGCATTAGCACGTTCACCCCAGATGTGTACAGTTCACCAACAGAAGACCGGCTGTCTTATGAGAGAATCTCACAATTTAGTACCACATAGCAATAAAAATAAAGAGACACAGCAATACGGATGAATCTCACCAACATAGTTACATGATAAAAAGCCAGACTTAGAAGAACACGCCGTATAGGGTTACATACACGTAAAAGTACAAAACCAGGCAAAAATTAAGCCAGTGGCGGAGGCGAGGGTTTGCACCCCTTCGGGAGGGTGGAGAGGGTTATGGGTGGAGGTGACGTCCTGTTTCGAGAACGGGGGGGGGGGGGCAGTGGGCACGTGGATTGTGCTCACTACGTCGTGATTCGGTGTGTTCTACCTCCTTCGTATGGGTGACAGTCGGCGGAAACCTAGGAAACAGGGGGATGAATGAGACGCCACGGAAACAGCAAAAGAGCGTTTTCGGAAAGTGCTTCCGCCACAGAGGCGGGAGAGAGAAGGTCGTAGAGGGCAAAGGCGGTCGCACCCTCATCTCTAACGGAGCGTCAGACCCTACGTGCAAACGGCAGATACTCTGGATCTCGGTCCACCATCCGGCTTCCCTTCGGATGTGCAAAGGCTTCCGGTAGCTTAGGGGAGACTTTAAGAATCGAAAATATCACGTCGATACTGGCATTTTCCTTCGGTGGGGGGTGGTGGAGGCGAGCCCCGTAAGGGGATCGTGCAGAGACGCCCCTCGCCGGGATGGGGGTGCAGCCCGAGAACCGCCCGACTCCCGTGCGCTCCGTACGGCGTGGGCGGATCTGGCGTTTCATCTAACGACACGTAGTCGATGGCGACTTCGGCATTTTGGGACCGAGCGTCAGGCCGCCCTCATCCCCCATGGCAGTGTTACGCGCCTCCAGGACAGAGCAGCCTCTCCTCCCCCGTTTGTCAGGGAAACTTTTATTTTAAAACACAGAACGGCCACATTGCGCAGCCAGTGGCTAATTAAACCTAAGGGCCCATCTCCGGGCTCGGTCTTTTCCTCCGAGTTTCCTGTCCCTGCGGAAGGGAACCTTCTCAATTTGTTCTTTTAGCAATCCGTAGTTGGTAAGCTCTTCCCGTCTTTGAAAACCAGAAGATGTCTTTATTTTGGCGTCTCCTTGGGAGAACGGTCAGGTGCAGGGTCAAAACCGGCGACGGAGCTCTGAAGACAGTGCCCCCGGCTGCTGAGTGGGGGTCCGTGGCGACCCGCCTCCTTCGCGTGCTGCCCTAAGACGTCCTCTTCATCCTTGCCGTCCGCCATTTCGCCGCCATGGGCAGGGGGAGGGTGTCGTATTTGCCCTGGTTAGAACCCAGAGGGAATTGTCCCAAAGATCACGTCTTTCTACGATTCCAGAAAGTTCTTAGTGATTATCTCATGAAATATGCATTTCCTGTTAGTCCCTTCCTGTTCTTTTCATGAAATTCCTAAAAAATACACTGCAGCCTCTTAAGCTTACCCTCTACGCCTCTTAGGGGTTCTTTCTTTGAGAAGGAAAATCTTCGCTCCTCCAGTCTGGTTTTGAGCCAGCTCTTCGCTGATGTGTTCGCGGCGTTCCAGCTCACTCGGTCGCTCTGGGGTTTCATTTTGAAACTCGTTCTACTTTTCGACTTATTACATTTCAATGTTAATGCCTACATTTTTCATTTCTAAGAATTTAAATATTTTTTACATCCACTACTGTGTTTTTGCCACTCTGTCTGCTTTTTTTCCCAGTTGACTGGGGGGTGCTTTACATCGCTCGGTTTACGCTTACAGTTTTTGGTGACCATCGGGTCCCACGAGTACACCGCGACAGGGCATCCCCGGAGCCCCACACAGAACCCCACACAGCTCCCTGGCGGCCCTCTGCAGTTAGTCCCGCCCCGGAGCCCTGGCCTGGGGCGACGGCCGCTCATTGTCTGTTCCCGAGGTTTTACCTTTTCTGAGACTTCCGACGGAACCGCACGTTACGCAGTTCCCGCCTTCGCGTCCGGCACGCGGCGGCACGGCGTTCTGCGGGCCACCTCGCTGCCGTGTGTGATGGCGGCTGCTCCCTGCGGCTGCTCCCTTCGGCTGCTGAGCGGCGTTCGGCGGCAGAGAGGTAGTTTGTCCCTTCATTCTCCGGTGGGCTCCCGCGATGTTCTCAGTTCGGGGCTATTACAGATAATACTGCTATGAACATTCACGCACTTTTCTGCGTGGGCTTGTTTTCACTTCTCTCGGGTAAATACCTAGAAGCGAAATTGTCGGATTAGGTGGTAGGTGGGTGTTGAGCTTTATAAGACCCGCTAAACGGTTTTCAGAGATGCGTCGTTTTACCTCTGAACAGAATGTGCGGGATTTTCATGTTTCATGTACTTGTCAACACTTGTTATTGCCAGGCTCTTACGTTTCGGCCGCTCTAGTGAATGTGTGTCTTATTGTCATTTTAATTATTTCCTGATAACTAACGATGCCATACATCTCTTAATGTATTTATTGGTCAGATCGATTCTGGATACAAATCCTTAGTCAAATACCTGCTTTTCAAATGTTTTTTTTCCCCCATTCTGTGGCTTGTCTTTTCATATTTTTATGCTCTTTTAAAGAGGAAAATGTGTAATTTTGATGGTTTGTTTTACTAATATTTCGTTCTGTGGTCCAACTTTTTGTGTGCTGTTTAAATCGCCAGTGACCGACGCAGAGTCTAACACACGACGGCTTCCTCCTGCGTATTCTTCTGAAGTTCTCTACTTTAGCTGCGTCGTTTAGGTCCAGGATCCACTCTGATTTATGGTTAATGTGGCATGAAGTAAAGTTAAGTGGCGGAGACTGAGAAATGCCATCGTTCTCTGGCAAATGCGGTTCCTTCGCCGTAGCAGGCGACTCGCTTGGTCGCAGGCTAGTTCTTGCATGGGGGGCAGATTCCAGGCTTGTCATCTTGTCTGCAGCTGAGCTGCTTGTAATCTGCTTGTCGTCACCTGTGCGCGTAGCGGCCGCCGGACGCGTGGGCAGGAAGAAACCAGGTTTCCTTTCTGACCCCGGGGCTCCTGGGCTCCTGCCAAGCTGTGACTGGCGGTGGAGACTCCTGTCTCCGGAGACCTCACTCGTGTTTACTCCTGTCAGCGCGCTCCGGGCACAGGTGCGAGCGGCAGGCAGGTGGGCGCCTCCCCAGCTACCCCCGAGGTGCGTCCATGGGCATGTGAGATGCTCGTCCCAGCATCCTAGTGAATCCAGGCGCACACCCCGTCCTCCAGCCGAGGGACCGTCTGCAGGGTCACGCTGTTTCCCCTTCGGGTCCTGCTAGGACCACGAGTGGCTGCTCCTCCGTTCCCTGCACCCAGGCTGGGTCAGCAAACGCTTGGAGGCGCCTCTGACGCTGAGTCACGGCAGCAGCGACCGCACGGGCACGACCAGCCCTGTCTTCACGGGCTCTCTCGAGTACCGGTGCACACGCTGTGTGTGTGTGATTGGCCTTGTGGTCTCGGTGGGATGCTCTCAAGTCACCAGCCAACGACTGGGAGGTCCTTCTACGTATATGTGTGCATGTGTGTGTGCATGCACATGTTTGTGCATGTGTGCATTGCTGTGTGCATATGTGTGCATGCATGTCTCTGTGTGTGTATGCACGGGTGCATGCACACACATGTGCATGTGTGTTCATGCATGCATCTGTGCTTGTGTGTACTCACGTGTTTGTGCATGTGTGCACTGGTGTGCATGTGGGCATGCATGTGTGTGCATGCACATGTGCATGCACGCAGTGTGTGCATGTATGTTTGTGTGTTTTTGGGTATTGGTGTGTGTGCATGTGTGTTTGTGTGTGCATGTGTGTTTGTGTGTGCATGTGTGTTTGTGTGCGCATGTGCGCACATGCATCAGTGTGCATGCACGTGTGCCTGTGTGCCTGTGTGTGCATTGGTGTGCATGTGTGTGCATGTGTGTTTGTGGGTGCATGTGTGTGCGCACACGTGTGGTTGAAAACTTGCCTTCCCAAGCAGCGCACACACAGCACCTCACCTCCATCACCGCTCCTCGGCCCGCCGCCCCGCCTGCCGGCCACCCTGAGTGGACATGAGTCCCCCCACCCCACCGTTGCTCCAGATCCTGGACTGCGAGCTCCAGGTCTTCACCCTGGGGCGAGGCGCCCCGAACAGGGACGTGCACCCTGCTCTGGGCTCTGCCGAGCGTCTGTCGTGTGCATCTGAAAATCACTCAGAATTCCTGACATTTGGGCTCCTCCTCCCCTGTGACATGTGGCTCCCTGGTGGCCTCGGCTCGAGGGTCAAAACACAAATATTAAAATGTCCTTTGAAAACCATGAGGCATTACGGAATTGCCGCACGTGATTTTAGCCAACAACTTCTGATTTAAGCTTTCGAACTTCATGACTGACACTTAGAGCAGCACGTCGCACGGACGAGTGTGCGTGAACCTCGCCAACAGCTCACGGTGACTGAGCTGGGACCGGGAAGGCGGGGTCCCCGGCACACCCGCCAGAGCCGTGCTTCAATGGGGACAACTTCGAAGACGCACTGTCGCTGTCATGGGAATCGAGCTGAATCACTGGAAAGTGTGACGTGAGGACAGAGAGACTGGGACGTCCCCAGGTTTATTTGCTCCAATTTTGCCCCTTTGAGAAAGCGACTCAGAAATTAGTGAATGCGAAGCTCATTTTCAGGGCATGTAAAGTAACTTGACAGCAGCTCGTCACCCGGAGGAGAAAAGCCCGTGTGGACGGACCGGGGGCCTGGGTGGCGGCGGCCCGTCCTCAGCTGGACTCGCTGTCCTCGGCCCCGGGTGGCTATTCGGAGCTGGCCTGAAGCCACCGCACAGCGGTGCCTGGTGATTCCCAGTCGTGGCCAGAGGCCAGCAGCCTGGCACGGGGCCTCGCTGGTCGGGGACACGGGCTCGAGCCTCCCTGTCGTTAGCCATGGCCTTCCGTGCGTCCCCTCCAGAGACCCAGCTCTGTGGTGGGTCAGGCTCTGGGGGCCCTGGGGAAGAGCGGCCGAGGGGAGAGCGGAGTCGCCTTTTGTGGTCCGGAGTGGGAAGCTTTGTGGTGGCTGCCAGCAGAGGACAGCTGTGTCCTCCGCAGCCCCCAGCGGGCTTCGCGACAGAGCGGCAGAGACGTGGCTTCCGGGGAGGAGCCCGGAGCAGAGGGACACAAGGCCCTGTGTTGTTTCTTGGAGTCCTTAGCGTCGGCGGCCGCTCTCGCCTGCCCGGGGGCTCTCCTTCCCGCGGCCGGTGCTGTCCCCGCGGGCACGTAAGTCGCGAGGCGAGGCTTCTCCCCGTCCGTACTGCTGGGGCCACAGCCCGGGCGTGCGCCTTGGTGGGACACACGAGCAGCGAAGCACGAGGGGGACGAATGACCGATCTGTCAAATACGAAGCGAGACGGTCTCGGCGTGGAGGGTGCTGCCTCCCGCCGCGGGGGGACGTAGAGCGGAAAGGGGGGGCCTCACAGGCGCCCGCACACGGCAGCGGCAGCCCCGCCGCCCAAAGGCGCAGCTCGGGCGTCCGTCGGCGGGTGGAGGACGAGCGATCGCGGCGCCCGCACGCCGGGGAGGCGAGGTCTGGCGCAGCCCACGGGCGGGTCGGCCTCGAGGACGGCGTGCTGGCCGAGGTGAGCCGGCCACGCACAGGCAGAGCGCGGCGCCCAGCGCCTACGCCAAGGCTGGCGGCGGTCGAGGTCGTGCTCGGAAAGCGGACCACGTGGCCGGGGCCGGGGGCGGGAGACGTGAGTGTCGCTCCTGGTGGGGCACGGCGTCCGCGTGGACAGGTCTGCGGGCGGATGGGGGCGGCAGGTGCGTAACACCAACAACATCCTTAAACGTGGCCAAGACGGTAAATGTCACGTCGCTTTTTTTTTTAGCACAATAAAAAATTTGGAAAGAAATACATAGAAAAAAAAACAGAAAAACAATTGAAGGGCATCGTATTTTGTCATCACAGGTGTGTGATTTGGGACGTCGAGGTTAGATCTCTTACAAAGCAAGTACCATGGGGTAGAATGCGGCAGAGCACTGGATTTTTCCGATAATACTGCGGAGAAATCTCAGGCTGTGTCACCCACACTGGGTTTGATTTCGGATATTGCAGATTCTGGGGCACACGTTCACTTTGCTTGTTGTTTTTTTTTTATTTGTGTTTTATCGAGATGCGACATGCACATGTTTAAGAGTAAAATAGTTCTCTGAGATTTGCTACGAAAAACGGGGTTACCTGCTCCCCACACCACCATTTCCTCCCCCGCAAAAGAGGCGACCTTTAACCTCCTCGCCAGTTCTCTTCACACACACACTCTGAAGAATGAGCTCGCAGTGCTACCGGCTGGCTTTTTAGTTTGGGGTGCCGCGGCTCCCCCTGCTCCTGGACCCATGTGCACGCACGATTCCTATCTGCCCGATGGCGACGCCGTCATTTTGGCTGTGTGAATGTCCGGCGCCCCCGCCGTTAGGAATCCGTCACTATTGCAGACAGCCGGGCTCGGCGGCACATCGTCAGCTTCTCTTTCCTTCTCGCTTATTCCCAGGAGTTTCTGGCGCTCTTCCGTCCAGTCCGCTCCAGCGCGACTTGGCGGATGGCAAGGCGAAGCACACAGGTTCCCTCCTGGGGTTTCCCTGCCCCGTTGTCCCGAGTACCCCAGCCCGCCTCTGCTCTTCTCCCACGGTTAACCAGGGGCCAGAAAGGTACGGCCCCTGCCGGCTTCCGTTAATACAGTTTGGGGCACAGCCCGCTCACTCACTTCCCGTCTGTGACATGCTATGAGGTGGGGGTGACGAGTGTTGAGAGAGAGGCACTATGGCCACGAAGCCTAAAGTTCGCCGAACCTTTGGCACGCTATCATTTGTGTCAAGCATATCTTCCCACTGCTTTCCAAAAGACCGCAGGAAAGAATAAAGGTTTTTGAGATTTCGCAAGCCTGAAATCTCTTTTTTTTCTCCCTTCTACTTTTTAACTATAATCGTTGAGTCGGCTGGATAGAGAATTGTCATTGCGAAACAATTTCTCTCAGAAACTTTTGGTAAACATTTTACCGAAGGAATTATATACAAAGTCCACCAGGTTTAGGTGTAGCACTTGGCGGCTGCTCACGAAACACCCACGCTGGTGTGAACGCGCCGCCCAATTCAAGATGTGGAGTATTGCGAGGATCTCGAAGGCCCTCCTACGGACCCCTCCCCGTCGCTCTCTCCCCTCGAAGGTCGCCCTCGCGCTGACCAAATCACAGTCATGCAGTTTCGCCTCTCACAGACATTCACAGAGACGGCAGCACCCAGGACGCGATTCTCGGTCTGTCTCTGTCCTCTCGAGGAAACGCCCGCTGCGTCCATCTGCGCCGCTGAGCTGCGCTCACTCTCTTTCTGTGCCGAGCAGCGTATCCTCCGTTCCATCCTGACGGGCGTTTATCAGTTCGGGGCTAGAATGAACCACGTGAAAACGTGGCGCTAGAATATTACAAGCGTTCTTGTCCTGTCCTTCAGCGAGTTTGTGGGCGTCTTTATTACAGGTGTAACAGGGAAAAGCTCTCTCATCCAACGTTAAATACTGAAAATATTTGCACTGATAGTCTGTCCCAATGTGCTCAGCGGCAAGGGTGCGAGCAGATCATCCCCAGCCACACGCGGCCTCTTTGATTTTGACAGTGCCTTCATCGCTCACACCTGCCCGGCAACCTGAAACATTCGGGCTTCCTCATGTCCTTTCCTAACTGTAAGGGAGGAGTATCGTGGTTTGACACGGGGACCTGATTTTATGCATCCCGTGTCCAGTAACTGCCAGAAGTTCCCAGTTCGCGTTTGGTTGTGCGCTTCGTGATGGATTTTGACGCTGAAGTTATTCAGCAACACGCTCAGGCCACGGCGTGGCAGCAATCCACGCTGGAGGTAGATGCAGGATGAGTTACAGACCATCGGGGCGCAATTTGATTTCGAAGGTTTATCTTTACTATTATAAATAATGAAGGATGCTGACAATGGTTCAGCATATTTGATTGGAAAGCATTAAAATCCCAAAGGCTGTGGTTTTTGAAAGCTGCATCTGCCTCCTGTCTGCCGGGATGTGGAGGTGACTGAAATGCTTCAAGGATACGTTTTAGTCTATTCTCTCTCGTTCCTAATTCTGCCCTCCTGCCTGCCGTCCACCTTGCAATCAGCTCCTCAATTCCTAAACTTTGGGTTCAAACAGAGTGCTCGCACCGGGGTTGCTCCTGCTCTTAAGGACCTTGGTCAAGGGAGAAGGGACAGATAAACACGAAATATGACCCATGACAGAGATGAGTTCAGAATGCCCCAGCACAGACGATGGTCCCTAACCGTCGAGGAGCAGGGAGGCCGCGAGGGAGCCTCCTGAGCCACCGGAGGGCCGAGTCTGCCCCTCCCAGGATCGGCACGTTCAGACGGGGTGTACTTTCCCACCCACGCCATCTTCCACTGACCCCCCGAATGTTTGCAGATTAGCAGTGGTCATCCTCATGAAATAAAACCAGGTAAAAGGGAAGCAAAGCCTCATGCTCTTTATCCCTCCCTCCCTCCCCCCCACCTCTCTTTTTCCTTTGCAAAATACTGAACAAAGTTTGTCCTGTGGCTTCAGCGATGCCCCTCAATATTCCCTCCCCCGCTAATCGTCGCTCTGCTTTTTCATTCTGCACACTCCAAACATCACTTACTCCTTCCCCGGACCATTGTCAGAACCAGGTATTGAGAAGAGCTCAGGCCAGGTGTTTCCAGTCGAGACGGCAGAGCAGGCAGACGCCGTGCTCACCTCCTCACACAACCACATCAAAATCACAACGAAACTATAGAACGATCACTGGAGTCTCCTGAAGTCTAGCTGGACAGAAGTCCTACCGCTGGGGACACAGAGAAGAGGCCACCTCGAGACTGGTGGGAGAGGCGGGGACGCGGAACGGGCTGGTCCCACACCTGCGTGTGGCGGTTGAGAACCGGGAGGGACGTCTTGGCTACGGGGGTCCCCAAAGGAGCGAGGGGTCCCAGCCCCACATGGGGCTCCAGTGCCGGGAAGAGACGTCCCCACAAGCTCTGCCTGTGAAACCCAGGGGGACTGTGGCCGGGGGGACGCGGAGCTGCCGCTTCGGGGGCCGCGCGTGGACTCACCGCTGACGGGCTCGCCGAGCTCCAGCACGGGGACAGCTGCTGAGGGCGCCAGGGACACACGGGGAGGGACTGAGCTGTCCGGCGTCAGGGCGAGGGCTGTGGGCAGCTTCCTCCCAGACGGAAGTGCGGGCAGAGGCCGCTGTCACCCGCTGAGCCCTCCCCGGCCCGTGTGCAGACGCGGGTGCCGCTGAACAGCGTCCCCACCTGCCTGGCCGATGCCGCCGCCCTGCCCGGTGGTTCCCAGGAGCCGCCCCGCGCCGCTTCCGGGCCCCGCCGAGCACTTCCGGGCCCCGCCGAGCACTTCCGGGGCCAGCCGAGCACTTCCGGGGCCAGCCGAGCACTTCCGGGCCCCGCCAAGCACTTCCGGGCCCAGCCGAGCACTTCCGGGGCCAGCCGAGCACTTCCGGGCCCCGCCGAGCACTTCCGGGCCCCGCCGAGCACTTCCGGGCCCCGCCGAGCACTTCCGGGCCCCGCCGAGCACTTCCGGCGGCCTTTCCTGGCAAGCAGCCTGTCTTGTGATGCTGCGGAGTTCCCTAAAATCTCTCGAAGGTTCACAAACCACAAACAAGCAGCATCTGGCCTCAGGGTGCCCCGTACCTCTTGCCGAGCAGTCCCCAGCCCGGCACTAACGACAACCGGCCTTGCTTTGCAGCTTTGCCTGTCGAGGCACATCGAAGCCTAGTGTGGGTTGTGGCCATCTTCAGATCGCTTGGTGGCTCATGCCAGGTGACCCTGCACATGACGCTGGCTGCGGCTAAAGTTGGCCTGTGGCAGAGAACCTCCCAGGACTGCACGCTCGCCGACTGGCTTCAGCCTGAGCTGGAGCAGCACCTGGAACCGCATCAGAGGATGGCGCAGCCCACGGGTGGGCCAGACAGGCACCAGCACCCTGCTCCAGCAAGCCCCGCCCTGCAGGCTCAGCCCCCACCAGCAGTTCCTCCGCTGGTCACAGCAGGTCCTCGGAGCCAATCAACCCGAGGGTCAGTCCCTCACACTGACGTGCAAACAGCAGCCAACACTCAGCTACAACAGAAGGGCACACTCGACCCACATAAGGGACACACCTGGAGCACCTGGCTCAGGTGACCAAGGGCGACTGTGCCACTGGACCCACAGTTCACTGCTACATAAGGCCACTCTACTAAGACTGGGAGACATAGTAGCTCTACCTAATACACAGAAACAAACACAGGGGGCAGTCAAAATGTGGAGACAAAGAAACACGCCCTACAGGAAAAAACAGAACAAAGCACCAGAAAAAAAAAAATGGAGACGAGCAATCTACCAGATGCAGAGTTCAAAACATTGATGAGAAAGATGCTCAGTGAACTTAGGGGAGGAGTGGATGGACTCGACAAGAACTTAAAGAGATCGAACTCATAAAAATAGAGATAGAAAAGTTTGTAAAAAAGAACAAGTCAGAAATGAAGAATATAATAACTTAAATGAAGAATACATTAGTAGGAATCAATAGTAGCTTAGACAAAACAGAGGTTTGAATCAGTGATTTAGAATATAAGCAGCCATTCCGAACAGCGACAAGAAAAAAGAATCAAAAAAAAAAAATGAGAGTAGTGTAAGGGGCCTCTGGGACAGCATCGAGTGAGCCAACATTCATATCATAGGGATACCAGAAGGAGAAGAGAGAGCGAGAGCAAGGCATAGAAAACCTAATAGAAGAAATAATGACAGAAAACTTCCCTGACCTGGTGAAGGAAATAGACACACAAACCCAGGAAGCGCAGAGAGCCCCACGCAAGACGAACCCAAAGAGGCCCCCACCGAGGCACGTCATCATTAAAACGACAAAGTTTAAATCCAAAGAGAGAGTCTTAAACGCGGCAAGAGGAGAGCATCTAGCTCCCTACAAGGAGGACTCTCGTAAGACTGCCAGCTGATTTCTCAACAGAAACTTTGCAGGCCAGAGGCATTGACATGAATCATTCAAGATGATGAAAAGCCAGGACCTACAACCACGATTGCCACCAAGCACGGCTGTCATTTAGAATTGAAGGACAGATACAGATCTCCCCAGACAAGAAAAAGCTAATGGAATTCATCACCACCAAGCCAGTATTACAGGAAACGTTGGAGGGACTTCTTCAAGAAGAAGAAAAAAAAGATAAAAAAATTGAATAATGAAACGGCTTCGCGTAATGCCTTCGAGGCCCATTCGTGCTGTCCCAAATGGCAGGATTTTCTTTTTCTTTTTTTGTGGCTGAAGAATATTCCGTTGCACGCGTGTGCCGCAGTCTCTTTACCCACTCGTCCATCCCTGGACACTTAGGTGTCCACGCCTCGGCCATCGAGAACGACGCTGCAGAGACCATGGCGGCTTCGCCTCCTTCAGGTGACTATGTGGAAGAGGGCCCGCTGGGTCGCACGGCAGCTCCGCGTTTGACCGTGTGAGGCCCCTCCACCTGCTTCCCGCGCGGCTGCACCTGCTGACACTCTCGCCGGCGCCTCCCGACTCTCCACGTCCTCGCCAACGCGTCTCTCTTGCCGACGACGGCCGCTCCGACAGGCGCGAGGTGGCGTCTCATCGTGGTTCTGACCACGCGTCCCCGATGGCAGGTGATGTCGAGCACCTTTTCATGCACCTGTTGACAGTTCGTATGTCTTCTTCAGGAAAATGTCTAGTCAAGTGTTTTGCCCATTTTTAAATTGGATTTTCCTTTTTGACTATTGAGCTGTATGAGTTCTTCATGTATTTTGGATAGTAACCCAATTTTGGTTTCTCGTTTTTAAAGAAATGTGTGTCCACCGCATTCGGAAGGTAAAGAACAAACCTCCGTTTCACATACGTGCGCGTGAGGCCTGAGGTGTGAGCATGCCGTCCCACAGATGTGGCTGGCCGCTCGGAACTGAAAAGCTCACCACAGAGTTTGCATTATGCGTTTTACAATAAGGCATAAAACAGTTCTTTTAGGAGATAAGCTTTTGATTTTAAAACGAAGTGAACGCTGCTTAGAGCTTCACCGTTTATAAAAACGAGCCGCTCAGTAGCTGTGTTGCCGTGACCAGAAGCCCTGTGCCGGCCCCTGTCACAGCGTGGGTGGCGCCGCGCCCGCTGGGGCCAGGCCTCTCCCGCGAGGCGGGGCCGGACCCGGTCACTTAATGCCCGGTCGGTGTGTCCTGAGGACTCGGTGTTCACGGCATCAGCGCTCATGTGCAGCGGAGTGCAGCCCCCCGGCTGCCTGCCCCCCGAAGCCCTGCGACCAGCCGGTCCCCGCGACCGCGGGGTGAAGTACGGCTCTGCGTGGGGGCACGTCGGGCGGTCGCCAGCAGCTGCGGTCTGTCGCGGGTGCGTCTCGAGCCACCTGGACGTGGTCGAGGCCAAGGGGAGGCCGTGCTTAGAGGTCCGGGGTGAGGCCCGGGGCCCGCGTGCGCTTGTCCCGGAGGCCGGTGTCCGCGGGGAGTGCCGCTGGGCCACCCAGCACCGCGTGCAGACATGCCCGCCAAGCCCACGCGCTTCCAAACTGTCGCAGGGGAGTCACGCCGTCGCAGAGGAAAGCCGCCGAGGAATTCCTGACGGACATGCCGTTTTTAAAGGAGATAGTTTTAACAATCACCTGGAATCCGTGCTCCCTCGTCTGGGACCTGCCGGAAGTTGGGGCACAGTGCACAGGCATCAGGGCGACTGAGCGGGAGTTAAAACTCAGGACGCCTGCCCGGCCCGCAGTGGCTACGCGGTGTCGGTTTCTGCCTGTCTGTAGGGGGCGCTGGTTCCTAGACTCTCCGAGACGCCTCCCCGCATCCCAACCGGGGCACAAACTGGGTCTGCTGCCAGGGAAGGCCGGGGCGGGCCGGGGCGGGGTGGGGAGCGGGGGCTGGTGACGAGGGCCCTTTCTCGGGGAGAAGGAGGAGGAAGGTGAGTCGGGGCCTCTTGCTCAGCTGGGTGAGGGGTCTTGTGGGGGAAAATCCGTGACTCCCACGCCTCCCCCGCCACGCGCCTTCCGGGCTCTTTGGCTCCCTTCCAGCGTGGTTTTGTGGACAGCCGCCTCCAGGTCAGTAACTATGTTAGGGACCCTGCTCCCCACTCTTGAACAGGATAAGCCTTTAAGGCATGGGCTGACTTCGAAATAGCAAAGGCACAAAACGCTCACTCGCGATTTTATCTTCGGAGCCCGGAGTGCGGCTGCGTGCTCAGCGGCTGCTGTGAACTAGGCACCCCCAGGTGTGGCGGAGGTCTGCCCGCGAGCCCTCAGCCCCGTTTCCCAGTGGGGTCTGCGGGGGGGCGGAGGGGCGGCCACCTTCCAGGTGGGGCGTGTGCTATCGCGGGCTCTCAGAAACACCTGGGTCACGGGGTTCTACTCCGGGCGCAGGCCTCCCCAGCCCTCCTCCTGGACCGAACCGAGAACAGGAGGGTCCCGGCCACAGGAAGAGCACCGGGCACCACGCGAGGGAACCTCGGGCCCAGCCCCTGCTCCTCTGTCCCTCGTGCCTTCACAGACGCAGAGTCCGGTCACCGAGAGAGACAAACTAACGCCAACGCTCCACGGCCACGGGGCTCGGTGCTCAGGTAGCAGGGAGTGGCCGAGCCATGGCCCAGCGACGCGGCTTCCGTTTTGCTGTAGGACAAGCTTCCTCATCCGCAAAGTGAGGACAGAGTCGCCCTCCCCACTCAGCTCGTAGACACGCTGAAGATGTCATGGGGACCAGGGGCGTGGGAGCTGGGAGGCGTGACCCCGACCCGGGCAGGCTGCAAGCCACACGCACTGACGGGCCGTTTTTGAATGATCAGGTTACCACCCGCTCAGTAAAGAAAGTTGGTCGACGCGAGGGAATGTGCAGAAAATAAGCCCCGGCTCGGGCACGCGGCCGCGGCCGCCCAGGAGCCCGCCATCAGGCGCCCCGCGTGGGCGGGGATGCTCCAGAGGGCGTTGACAGGAGTCGGCCGGGGAGCGGGCCCCCCACGGAGTCCCCCTGGGCCCCACGCTGGCCTGCCGCCCCGGGGCGTGGAGCAGAGGGTGGTGCCGGCACTGGGCGGGCCCCCTGGGCCTGCTCACCCGGCCCCGGCGGGGCCGCCTGGGTCGCCGCGTCTGCTGACCTTGCTCCCATCGGTGAGGGAAGCCCGGCAGGTGTTGCGGGCGGGTCTCACCACTGGGCCGTCTTCCTACAGCTGCCTCTCGACGGGCAGCAGGTGGGTGTGCGGCTTCTCCCTCGCCCCTCGCTGGGGCCAGAACCCCCACTGTGGGATGCCCCTTCCCTGGGCGGACCCGCGGAGCCTGGAGCCCCTGCAGGCCACCCCCAGAGCCCAGTCCCCACGCTGCCTCCCGCTGAGGCTCCTGCGTGAGCCCACCTGCACCCGGCCAGGGCGGGGATGCTCCCGGGACACGGCCCCTGTCCCGTGGGCCTCCGCGTCGCTCGCGGGGCTGCCCAGGAGAGCGAGAGGGATGAGGTCGCCCATGGGAACACGCGTTCCTGGCTGGACGCCGGTGTGACACCCGGTCGCAGCACGGGGCTGCGGCTATGAACCTGAGCGAGATCGGGCTCTACAGTTCCAGGGGCAAAGCCCCCCGTCCCTGACCCAGACCCGCCGACCCCAGGCCCACAGACGCCGCGTGTGGGGCGCCTGCCTCAGGGGGTCGGGGGGCGGACACCCAGGCGCTTCCCCCTGCACATCAAGAGCGCTGTGTGCCACAGTCCCCTCAGACAGGAGAGTCCCTCCTGGGCTTCATCGTCACCCAGGGGCCATGAGGGCAGAGCCAGCTGTGGGGTTCGCCGCACGAGGGTGAGCCCGGCCCACCCCCAGCAGCCGTAAACATTTGCCAGCAGAGTCGACAAGCGCGCCTTCCTGTTCTGGGGACAGGCCCCCCCCAAGCAGTGGCCCGGAGTCACGCAATTCACACCACGTCTACAATGTCATCGTCTTTTATTTGTGGCACAAAGGCAGCTAGTAGGGACCGCGTGGCCGGGCCGCGGGCGGAGCGCCCCTGCTGCGTGGGCCGTGGGCGGCGTTCCCCGGGCAACGGCGAGCCGGGCTGCCGACCGCGTCCTGCGACGCTCCCCCGGCCGGCGGTCTGCGCCGCACCCTGACCGAGGTTTTGTTTCAGGGGCTCCTCTTCATTTCCAGTAGTTTCCTAAAGAACTTTTGTTTTTGTCCATATGACGATACGTTTTGGGGAGAAAAATCAGCCGTAGGTCCACTTCGTTATTACGAACCCTGGTGACCGAGCGCCGTGTGCCACGAGAGGACAGCCACGTGGTACCGGGGGGGGGGGGGAGCAGATGGTGGGCAACCGTGTCAAGACCTCATGTTACTTTTTTCCTGAACTCATGAGACCTTAGCACAATTCTGGGTCCATCTTGGCGTCCCCGCTCCTGGCCCGAGCAGCAATTCTGAGGGGTCGCCGGGCTCCGCACACAGCCCCCCGGGGAAGGTCTGCTCTGCCTCACAGCCCTGGGGACGGCCCTCCAGGTGGGCACTGCCCGTCCACTCTGCTCCGACCTCAGCCCTCAGGACCCAGACGCCTGCCCCATGGCGCGTGTGGCTGATGTTTGTGGTGGCCACCGCTGAGTTTTAAAACCTTGGCTGGTCAGGTTGGGGTCCGCCACCGACCGTGAGGTTTTCGCCCCACACCCACAAGGACTCCCCAAGGTCACCTTCGAAGCAGGTCCCGCCGCCTTTGCCTAGGACCCAAACATGCGGCATTGTGCGTCCATCGATGTGCACAGTCACCCCCAGAACTGGAAAGGTTTGAAACGACAGGATGTTTTTAACCACAGACGCGCAGTGTAGGTTGCAAAGGTCCGGCATCGGGTCCAGGCGGGTCCACTTTGCCGTCGCCGTGACTAAGTGTCGCGTTGGGCTCTAGGCTCCACATCCCCCGCCGACCGGCCAGCAGGAGTCATCAATTGGCAACTTCAGACGCTCAGAGGTGGACGCAGGTCCTTGGCACACGGGCCACGCAGCAGGGGCCATGAGGGCAGAGCCAGCTGTGGGGGGGCTGGGCACTGGACAAGAACACACGCCGAGTCCCGGCGGGAGGTTCCGCCACGGCCTGAGCTCAGTGACCACTCAGACGAGCAGGGGCACCTGCGGGGAGACAGAGCCCGTGACTCAGGGATCGGTGGAAAGCCAAGGCCAGACGTCCACGAGCTGCGTCCCTGTCCCAACATGCCGAGGCTTTACGCTGGTCCCAGGCGGCTCACAGCGCCGGGGAGAAGACGCAGGAGCACAGAGGCGCTCGCGAGCCTTGCCGCTGCACTCGGAGAGGAGGCAGAGGCGCTCGCGAGCCTTGCCGCTGCACTCGGAGAGGAGGCAGGGCCCTCGGGCGTGCACCACGCCTGCAGGACCCCGCCGCCCGCCTGTCCGCCCCCCGCCTGCCCGCCCCCCCCCCCCACGCACCTTTCTCAGCCTGGCGGCCCCGGGGCCCGAGCGGATGGCGTCCATCAAGGCCTGCCTGGCGTCCACCAGGTTGCTGAGGGGGTCCGAGCTGGAGCTGGCCGTCGTCCGGGGTGCAGGGGGGGCTGGGGCGGCCGGGGGCCGCTGACTGCTGGGGCCTTCCCGCCCGGGGGCTTCCGGCCCCAGCGCAGACGCGGCCGTCACGGCGTCACGGAGGCCCTGCAGCTCCTGAGAGGCAGAGGACGCCACCTGGCAGAGGCGCGGGTGAGTGACAGCGTCTGGGGGGCCCTTTCCCGGGGGAGGGCGTGGCACGGCGGTGCCCCCGCTCGCCGCCCCCGACCCCCCAGCTCCGGCGACCGGCGGCGCCGTGCCTGAGACCCCGTCCTGCTGGAGCAGCCTCAGATCAGCCGGAGACGCACAGGGCAGCGTGACCAACCGCTGGCGAACACCCGCGCCCCAGGCCTGCGTGTACCCGTCACGCTGCTCCCGGGCCCGGCCGTGGGAGCCGGGGACGCCCTCCTGTCCCTGAGCGCAAGTCCGCGTGGGCCGGGGCTCGGTCACCTCCGGCACGACCTGAGCCCTGCAGCCACGCTGGGCGCCCGGGCATCCGGGCAGTGCTCGGGGCTGGGCGGGCGTGGGCAGGGAGGGGGCTTGCGGGTGCCCGCGGGTACCCACGCCGCCCCCCCCCCCCCCGGGGCCCCTGGGCCTTCCCGTCCTACCTTGCGCAGGCTGCAGGCTCCGCGGTGACCGCGGATGGACGCCAACAGGGCCGAGTGCTCGCTCTCCGCCTCTGCGGGGCACGGCTGCCGGGGCCCTCCCTCCGGGCCGTGCCCTGCGGTCTGCAGCACAGACGGACAGTGTCAGCCGCGTCACTCGGGAGACAGGACAGCCACCTGCAAGGCCCGGCTGAGGACCGCGGGCCGCGCGCCCAGCCCCCGCCGTCAGGCGGCGGGGGTCACAGCTTCTGCCGTGACCTCACGCTACGGGGTGACACCGGGTCGTGGCCTCGTGTCCTGTCCCTTCTGCTCCTGGACCTGGCTTCCCAGAGTGGACAGGAGCTGTTAAGTGTCGCGGACCTGGGTGGCCCCGTCCAGCTGGGAGGGTGACCCCGAGCCAGGGCGCTGGGCCTGACCGCGCCTCAGTCTCCTCAAGCGCACGGCGGAGGACAGAGCCCGGCACCGCGGGGGGCTCGCCCGACCCCAGGCGTCCGCCTCGGCGGCCATCCTGGCCTCACACCTCCCCTCTGAGTGCGGAGGGACAGTTTGGGGTGCTGCAGCGATGAAATGACGTATTCGGGACGTGTTACGGGCCTAGGTGGGGGAGGGGTGCCCGAAAACAGCCTGTCGTTCTCGAAGAACGTCCGGCCCGAGGGGCCTGGCCTGACCGTCCACTCCTCCCTCCGCGCCCGAGGACCAGCCACGGAGGACGCACCCCGGCCGGGCGCTCCGCGGGCACTTGCTGGTGACGAACTCCCCGGGGACAGTCGGGGCGCCAGGCTCAGAGCGCAGGCCCACCCCCACCAGCTCTGACCTCGGCGGCTCCCCCGACACTCGGAGCAGCGGCACGGAAACCGCGCGCGCCCCGCTCCGCGCCCTCGCCCCCCAGCACGCCACGCCCCAGTGCCCGCAGGGGCCGACGGGAGTGGGGTGCCCGCCCTCGCCCCCCAGCACGCCACGCCCCAGTGCCCGCAGGGGCCGACGGGCGTGGGGTGCCCGCCCTCGCCCCCCAGCACGCCACGCCCCCAGTGCCCGCAGGGGCCGACGGGAGTGGGGTGCCCGCCCTCGCCCCCCAGCACGCCACGCCCCCAGTGCCCGCAGGGGCGGACGGGAGTGGGGTGCCCGCCCTCGCCCCCCAGCACGCCACGCCCCCAGTGCCCGCAGGGGCCGACGGGCGTGGGGTCCCGCCCCCGCCCCCGCGGGCGCCGCCGGTCACCTTGCGCAGGCCGTGCCCGCCTCCCGCGGAGTGGATGGCCGCCATCAGGGCGCTGTGCAGGGAGGTGTCCTGGGGCGCTGGCCGCTGCACCACAGGCCTGAACTTCTTCTTGGGCCCAAAGACGCTGGGCGCACCGTCGGCGTCGCCCGCGTCCGTGCAGAGCTCGCTGGGCTCTGGCTTCCATTCCGGGACAGCGTGGCTGCTCGTGCCGGACCCCGCGGGACAGCGGGGCGGCTGGCTGGGGGCGGGGACCCGGCCGGGGCCGCCTGCCGGGGCTCCGGCCTCCCCCGAGCCGTCCGGCGCGCGCTCGGGGTGGGGTGCCGGGCCGGCCCTGCGGTTGCGGGGGCTTCGATTTCCACCGAGAGCGGAGCTCTGTCCAGCGGAAACGGGGTCCCTCTGGGACGCTGTGGCCAGCAGGACGCCGGCACTTCGGTGGACGCCAGCGGCACCGTCTGCAGCCGGCGGCGGTCCGTGAGGGCTGCCGAGCGGCCCCGGGGGACGGGCCCCCTCCGCCGACTGCCCCCCGCAGGTGTGGGCGGGGAGGCCGCACGGCGGCTGGGCCTCCTGCTCGCGTCCACGTGGCCCTGGGCACGGGCCGGGGGCGGCTCCATCTCCTGCGGCGGGCGGCGCTTTGCCCGCACAGGCCTGCCCGGCTGGGTCGTGTCTCCTGGCCACCTCTGCGTGCGCTTTAGGAGGCCCGATCCGCTTGGCGATGGCGGAGGCCACGTACTGGCTGGACGTCCTTCTCTGAGGCTTGAGAAACGGGACCTGCGTGGCGTTGGCTGCTGTGGGCGGCCGGCGCTCCCCATCCCCCAGATGTCTGCCCGCTCCTTGGTGGGCGGGCCGCGGCTGGGGCGATGCTGGGGCTTTGGGGCCCGGGGAGGCGGGCTCGGGGGCGGGCTCAGGGGCGGGCTCTGCTCCGAGCCTGCTGTTTGGGCTCCGCGGCGCTGCTGGTGGGGTCCGGTTGGGGGCGGGCTGGCCGGGCGGCTTCTCCCCTGAGCCGCTCCTCCAGAATCCTCTGGTTTTCTCCTTGGGTTGGGATTCTTTCTCAAGAGCGGACGCCGGCAGGGCTATGGTCCAGCTTCCAGGCGCGTGGGGGCTCACCAGGTTCCCCAGCTCGTCGATCTTGATGGCGCCCGTCGACAGAGACGCCCCCCTGTCGTAACACCTCATCTCGGACTTTGGGGGGACAATTTTGTAGGTCGTGAGGCCGTATTTCAGCCCGAAGCTGCCTCCGGGGGTGTGGCCTTGTGGGCACCGTGACGGGGGCGCCGAGACGCCCAGCTTGTCGCCGCCTGCCGTCCCCGACCCCGACCCCGTCCCCGGCAGAGAGGCCGCCCTCCCCGCGTGGGGGGCCGGGCCGTGCTCCTCGTCCGTGTCCCCTGCTTTCCGTCCTCGCGTGTGACACTCTGCAGCGGAAGTCCCCGCGGGCTCCACCTCGACGGGGCTCCGAGCTGACGTGACCGCTTTGCCCGCGTCCTGGGGTGCAGCGGGGGGGCCCGGCGGCTCCCCGCTCTTGCACCGCGGCTGCTGGCCGGGCCCGGCCGGGGCGGGCGACTCGCGGGCCGGCCGGCTGGCGGCGCCCGCTCTGTCGGAGGACCCGGCATTGTTGTTGCTGTTGGGGAATGATGCCGGCTCCACAGGGTCCTCCGAGACGTCCCCGATGAACGTCACCGGGATTGCGTCCGCGTCACCGTCGGGGACAGTGGCCTCCCGCGCGCAGGGACTGGACGCGCCGTCGACGGAGCTGCTCAGGGAGCCGGCGTCCGACTCGCAGCTGTCCTCCGTCTCTGCGGACAAGCACACACGCGCGTCCCCGTTAGCGCCAGCGGCCGGCCGGCCACCCTCCCGCCGCCCTCGGCACTCAGCAGAGGGGCAGCTGGCTGGGCCCACGACGTCCCCAGACGAGGGACTGAGGCCGCAGAACGGCCAGTGCCCCCCGCTTAAAAACAGAAGCCCACGCCCGAGCCCCCCGGAGCCCCCGCCTCAGCACGGGACCCCAGGGGTTTGAGTTCGACCTTCATCTTGCCACAGTTCGCCAGAAGCACCACAAGACATGGACAGCCCGCTTCCTGGAGGCGGCCGGCTGGGTCTCGAGAACCTCGGAGCCAGCCCTCGAGGAAGCGGGGTCCCCTGGGCAGAGCCCGCGGACTCAGTGTGGCTGCCTCAGACCTTTCCGCCCCGTCCGCCACATCTCCCGAGGACTGACCCCCGCAGAGTGACTCAGACCCCCCTCACACTAAACTGCTTCCTTCTGCTCTCGTTATACAAAGTGTGCTCAGAAAAAGTAGCCTTCAGCGTCCCCTGCACACGGCAGGACGTCAGACTGCAGGGGGTCGGGCTCACCTTCCAGGTCTTCGTCAAGTTCGGCCAGGGTCCGCTGGAACTCGCCGGCAATGCGCAGGTCTCCGCCATCGCTGGAGGCCACGACAGCTTTTTCTGTTCTAGGGGGGACCAAAGAAAAAGTAAGAGCATTCGTTTCTCCTTCCGCTCACTTAACGTATTTCTTTCTAGAAATATCTGAGGAAGGTTCGGCTCATCTTCAGATTCGTGCCGCTCCATACTCACTGGACCTGTTGCCCGAGACACAGGTGGTGCGTGCGCGTGCGTGTGTGTGCACGTGGGTGTGGCGTGCGCTGCCCGTGTGTAAGGGGCTGGGGACCCAGGGGACCCGCCCCGCCTGCCCCGCAGTCCGGAGTCTGAGCGCTCGTGCCCAGCGCCAGCTGCTGCACACGGCCGAGCGGGCCTGCGGCGGTGCCGAGCTCACCTGCACCCGGCCTGTCCCTCAGGACGGCAGGTAACGAGGGATCAGGCCATCTGGATGCAAGCTTGCAAACACACCTGGTCGCCTCACCCCTGTCCCCGAGGAGCCCAGAGCTGGCGAGAAGCGGCAGTCAGTCCCCTGTGAGCGCGAAGCGACCGTGCACAGACGCCCCTCTCCTGGGCCCCGCCCCCCGCGCACCCCCCCCCCCCCCCCCCCGCCTGACGTGCGCGCCTCGTGGGCAGTTTGTTCTGGCTGCAGGCCAGGAAGAGGAAGGACAAACGCGGCACAGACCTCGGGACACCGGGCCGTACCCGAGGCTTGGTGTCGCCGGCGGGGCCTCCTCGCGTGCGGCTGCGGCCGCAGAGCACGCAATGACGTCCCGGCCACTGCTGCGTCTCACGCGAGGACAAAGGACGGCGCCGGCGAGCCTCAGACCAGAGTCTGTCGGGGCGGCGGGACTGCCTGGCGGGCTGCTCCCTGGGGTGGGGGGAGGCGGCGGGGCGCATTCCCCAGTTCCCGAGGGGTGCGGCCGCTGCCTCACCGCTCACCCGCGAGAGCGAGGGGCAGCTGGGTGGGGTTAGTACCCGGACAACGGGGGCTCTTGTGGTCCTTGCTGTTGTTTTATATGAGAAAGAAACCAAGGGCGTGGCCCGAGGACAGCCCGGGCTAGCCCAGGGCGTCGCTTTCCTATTGGATGGAGCTAGAAGAGTTTATGAAACGACTTAGTCCCTGGCAGAGCCGTGGGCGTGGAAAAGAGGCGGAGAGGAAGGCGGGCTCCCTCGCAGGCAGCAAGTTAACCGTGCTGAAGACGACCAAAGCGACCCGCAAGGTTTCAGAACAATGACCCGATAAATGAAAGGCGAGAAGCCTGGGCAGGCGCAGAGCCGATGACAGCCGCGCTGTTTAACTCCCTCGGGCCGCCGCCCACGAAGCCTCGGGCCTCCAGACAGCGGTGACCAACGGGCATAGGACGCGAGCAGCACGCGCCCCGAAACCTTCCCGCAGTCACGCTCACAAAGATGAAAGGAAGGAGCTGAGGCAGATTTCAATTGAATGCCTTTTTGAATCTGCTTTCTATTTAATTTTATGCTTTATTTAGCCCAAATTACTTTCACCTTCTCTACCCCTTTCAGGCCAAATTTGGAGCTCGAGTTACACCTGAAGCACACCTTGCTTCCAGCCAGCCACTTGGCAAGTGCCCAGCAGCCTGACGGGGCCGGTGCCAAGCGTCCTGAGGAGTTTCGGTCTTTGGGGCCTTAAACGTTATTTAAATGCTCCTTTGTAAAAGTAGTTACAAAGTTTCCGGGTTTTAGAAGGTGTTAAATGTGTCCACGTGTTCCTGTGGGCACCGAGTTCCTCTGATTACAAAGTTCCAGGGTTCTGGGTGGTATAAAATGTTTCTACATGCTTCTGGGTCACAGTTCCTGTGGCTACAGAGTCCTCGGTCGGTGCGATCAGGTGCAAAGCCGGGACCGAGACTTGTCCTGGACCCCGTGCCAGTGACCTGTGTGATCTCAGTCCCGTAAAATGACGCGAAACGATAAACCCTGCAGGTACCAGCTTCTCACTTCCGCCCAGTGCTCGCTGGCACATGGGGCTGAGAAGGAACTTTAGGGCTTGCCAGGTGGAGGGGCGAGGGCGGCCGCCACGTGCCCCTCCGTTGCCGGAGCGCTTCCGAGCCGAGTTCTTCCCGGCGGCGCTGGGTGTGGGAGCGACTCTGGGAGCTGATGTCCCTCTTGCGGGGCGGAGACGGAGTGGGGGCCGTAGCCTTACTTTGCGGGGAAGCAATGCGATTGGATCCAATCAAGGACGCGATAGAAAATAAAGCATTTTCAGATCAATGCACACGAGACGCATCCCAGTCACTGCCAAGCATCCGGCCTTGCCCTTTTCGGAAGACGGGTGTTCGTTCCTGAGGCTGCCCGAATCTCGGCTCGAAGAGCCTCGGTCAGAGCCCGGCCGGGGCCGCTGCCCATGATGACAGGCGCCTGTACCCCAGCTGCACAGACGGGAGCTGGGGGCGCGGCCGCCGGGCCGCGCAGGTGCGAAGGGCGCCTTCGGCCCAGCGGCAGCTCCGGGGGGAGGGAGGTGGACAGCGCCTGTCTTCCGCCTGGCAGTGTGGCACCCCGGGCCATGCCAGACGAAGGTGGCCACGGGATTCGGTGGCCTGCAGGGCGCAGAGAAAGGAGAAACACCCAACCCGGAGCTCAGACCCTCACAAGCGTGGGTCTCCTCAGGTCCCGGAGGGTCTGGCGCACCGCGGGCTGGGGACCGCGGCCGGCCGCGCGGCGTGTGCGGAGCGCAGTCCGCTCACAGGGGCAGGGGCGGCCTCCCTGCACACCGCTGCGTGCGCATCCGTGACCGCGTGCGTGTGACAGCGTGGAAGGCAGAGGACGCGGGACGGCCCCTCCCGATGCTTCGGGGCGTCGCTCAGCAAACGCCGGAGGTGGCGGGTTCCAGAGCTGACCCCCACCACGCTACTCAAATTCAGCGGCACCCCAGAGGCGAGGGCGGAGAAGCGCGCCCGGCCCCCCATGTGGACGAAGTGTCTGCCCCCATCTCGTCCCGGCCATGGCCACAGACGACACGGACTAGCGTCTTCGGACAGAAATCAGCAAGGTTTTACATCAGGAGGTGACCCCAGCAAAGCAAGCGGTGACTCAGGCGGGCGTCCCCAGGCAGAGCCACAGATGTCTGCTTAGTTTCAGAGGTGGAGCTGGGTGTGCGCGCACATTCTTCATTCCGACGGACAGGGCAGGGCCGGACGTTACCACGGAAAGTAACTTTTCTTCATGTTAAACGAACTAAGGAAAAAAATGCCACAGTTCTTCTCTGCTCGCACAGATGCGAAGAGATGAGCCAGGCTCAGCTAAACGCGTCTGCCGTGGGGCGGAGAAGGCACCTTCTACGTCCCGCCTGACGGCGCGTGGACTTGTCCTTGGAGTCGTCCTCAAGCCTGAAGCGCTATACGTTAAAATCATCAGAGTGTAGCAAATAGCGGAATGCTCTCGATAAACCATCAGGTAAAAAAAAAAAAATCGAAATCAAATAGTATCAACGCTATAACTACATCAACCTGATGGAAATTTGTGTGTTCATATATGTTCAAAGTTGGAAGGAAACATGAAAAATGCAAAAGCATTCATTTGTTTTCGCGACTGGCTTATGAAATGCTTTTTATTATTCTACTTTATTTCCATGAATGTTTTTATAGCATTGTGCGACTGGTTTTTAAAATGGTCTAAAAGGTGAAAACGGTTGATGGTCTACACAGAATTGACCTGCTTTCTTATAGAAGAACGAAGAAAAGAATTACGGCAACACGGTACTTACTGGGCAGGAACGGATAAACACACCAGTCCCATGGGAAGCGCACTAGAAACGGACCTAAACGGAGACTCGGATACGGCCGGAGGGGAACCAGGAGCCGGTGGGAAAAAACAGACTTCTTCTTCACACCGCACCCCAAAATAAACCCCGGGGAGACGAGAAACTCGAAGGCGAGAAGGCAACACTACACTCTTACAAGACATTCAGGTAAACTTCAGTCTTTTAAGGCATGAGAAGGGTCTCTTAAATATGCAAAGGTCATAAATACTCAGGAGAAAAAGGATGAATTCAACAACATTAGAAAACAATTTTTATACGACAACAACAGCAAAAGTTCGAGCCACAGTCTTAAAGACTGCGTGTAAATAACTGACATGAGAGAAATGAACATTAAAAAATAAAAATGAACATCGCAACTTTTAAGAAAGGTCAAAGTCTGCGAAGGGGAGGCGGCTCACGGAGAAGGGAAACCAAACAGCTGATCGCGAACGACGAGACGCTCGTCCTTACGAATCAGGGAACCGAAAGTCAAAGCCACCCGCAGGACTGGCGAAGCTTAAGCCGCCTACGACCCCCGCGTGCTGGCGTCGATGCGGGGGGCAGGGCAGGCTGTCACGGACCCGCGGGATGTGCCGTCCAGGCAGCCACTCTGGAGAGCGACCTGTCGGTACTCCAGCAAGTCGAGGATGAGTTTTTCTTAAGTCTAATAATTCCCCTTCTTGAAAACGACACATGTGTAAAGAGAGATGTGTGCGCAGCTTGCTCGCTGTGCCTAGGGGTGGGTGGCCTCAGCCGCCGAAGCGCCTACTAGTTAAAATAATGAAACAGTCAATAAACGCACTGGTGACTCTCCTCGGCACAGATAAGTCTCAGAAACGGCATGCCGAGTCAGAACGCATGCGACGTGCGTGCAGGGTGCCGCCCAGGAAAGGGGCGAGCGCCCGTCACGGGGACAGACCCCCATCGGGAGGGGCGGCCTCCAACGAGCGTTTGTCTGGCCGCCGTGGCACACGCCCTCTGTCCCCCGCAGCGCGGCCCCCCGCCCCGAGCCGAGCCGTGACTCACCTCCCAGGCCCGTTCGCAGAGCTGTCCCTCTCCCACGACGGGCTCCTTCGGGGGCCCCGCTCCGGGGTTGCAGCCCGGTCCTGGTCGCTGCAGCCGTCCTGGTCCATGGCCCACCTGCCTCTGGATTTCGTGCTGTCGTGCTGGGAGTCCAGGGAGACGGTGTCCGAAGGGGACGTCACCACGCCTGAGTCCTCCGTCGTGTCCTCTGACGCATAGCAGCTGCCCACGGACACGGTCTCCTCGGCCTCCGGGGTGCCGTCTGAGCAGCAGGGACCGCTGGGGCTCAGCGGCAGGTTCACTGGACGGGACACGGCAAAGACAGGTCAGCCGCCACCGGGGCCTGCGCACGCCCGCGCCCGCGGGGACCTGGAGCCGGGGCACTGGGGTCACCCACGCCCGCGCCACCCATCCGCCCAAGCCCGCGGGGACCCGGAGCCGGGGCGCTGGGGTCCAGACATTCAGGCGCGACGGCCTCCTCCAGAAGCGCTTCGACTTTGCGGAGGGGTCAGGGGGCGGGGGGGGGGGGTGACGTGGGCACAGGTGTGGCCGAGAGCCACGTTTCCCCTCCCGAGCCAGCATGTTCTGCGCTGGCCTTTTGAATTCCGACCCTGGCCGTGGCCGTGGGCAACATGGTTAAAGACGCCGGCCGCGCCTGCTGGCCCTGGGTCAGCGCGGGTGTTTAAAAGCGAGTTCTTTTAAGAAGTGGGGGTTTTAGAGATATGCACAGACTTAGTCATATACAATACTCCTTGGGAGCTTGTGACAAATGTGCCACGGGAACAGCTGAAATTTGGTCGACAACATTAACGATGCTGCTCGCTGGCTCTCCCTGCACGTTTACGTGAGACACAGTAAGTTCCGGTCGAAATAAGAGGTGACCTGGGGAGAGAATCTGCGAGTGTCACTGAGGAGAACCAGAACGGAGCCCTGGGCCGAGGCCGCGGGGCCCCGGGCTCGAAGCGACTCACTGTGGCGGCAGGACCGAGGGGCAGAGCGGCCCCTCCTCGCCCAGGCCCCCGCTCCTTCCCAAGCTAACGCCGACGATGCGGACAGGGGCCGCTCGGGGCACCCAGCGAGCCCTCTGGGAACGTGGGAAGTGCGAGCGGAGTGAGGCTGCGATTTCCTTTCTCACTGAGCATCTCGGGTTTGAGCTGCCTGCGTGGAGGACGAGCCTCCTCCCGAGGCCGGGCCGGAAGGGTGTGCAGGCCAGAGCTGTTTACTTATCTTTTAATCTGATGTAGAAATAGATTTCAACCTCTGAGGCCCCTCGAGACGTGTGTGATCTAAAGAAGCGCTGCTTATGGGCGTCCGGGACACGCGGTCTGCGTGTTGTACTGTGGTTTTGTGTACCGCGCTGAAAAATCGTTTTCTCGATAAACGAATAAATGCCTGAGATTAATCCATGGCATCAGCTTGTCGCGTGGCCCGTTCGCCGCCGTCACGGTGACCAGGCGGCGGCCCAGCGACTCGGGGTGAACGAGACCCCAGCAGCACCAGGGAGAAACCCGCTGGGTGCTGGTTCACGCGGGATCCCGAACGACGAACCAGACGAGAGGACAGGAATTGTGAAAAGCAGGCATTTCGCACAAGCGCTCACGAGGGCAGGACAGCGGACAGAGGGGACTGTGTGCGGAGGCACAAACGCACAAGGCAGTGTGTCCGAGGCCGAGGGCGCCGGCAACGGGCCCTTTCTCCCCGCGCCCGGCCCGGCTTCTGCGGCGAGGCTCCTGGGCTCCTGACTGGACGGCAAGTGCGAGACGAGACCCCGCCCGCGAGCTGGCACAGCCCAGCGACTCTGACAGCATCGGGGCCGACGAGTGGTCACACCTGGGACAGCTACGCCGCCCCCCGCCCCCCCCCCGGGGCCTCGGCCTGGGCGGTCCTTCCACAGGACCAGCCCCGCCCGCCGGCTCCGCTGTCCACAGCGGCCGGGTGGCCGAGCAGACCCCAGCGTCCCCCCCCTTCAGTCATCCTCACTGGACAAGTAGGTCGATTAAGAGAACACCGTTCTTCCGCGTGGCGCGGCGGCGTGCGGAGGCTCAGGTCACAGGCACCTGCGCCCGGCGAGCGGATCAGCCGTGGCTGCCCGGGCGGGTGTCCAGGCCCCCTGGCTCGGTGTCGCCCCGGGGGGGTGGGGCGCGCGGCCCGCGGGACGGCGGCGAGGCCCGGACGTGACACCAGGCTGCGGCGCAGTGGCCCTGGCAAGCACCCCCGGCTCGGCGTGTGCCAGGAACGGAAGCGCCCGTGGCTGGACCTGGGGACGCAGCCCCCGGGGACTCACAGCGGACGGGGGGACAGACCCGCACACAGAGGCGACAGCGCCACGGCCCACGGCCCTGCCCGCCCTGGCGCGCGAGCGCGGGCAGCGTGTGGTGGCCGGTCGGGGGCGGGCGACGGCACGCGGCAGGTGCCCGGTGAGCGCGGCAGGTGCCAGGTGAGCACTCGGTCCGGCTGGCCCCCCGCCGGCCCCCGAGCAGACCTCAGGACCCCCTGCGTCCAGGACGCGTCCCGGCACGGCCCCCGGGAAGCTCGGAGCGCCCCCGCGGAGGAGGCGGCTCCAAGGCCGCCCTGCCCCGCCACTCGGTGCTGACAGCGAGGACGCGATTGCTCTTCATCCCTCAGAAGCTTTGAGGCAAAAAAGGAAAAAGAAAAAAGGAAGAAAAAGTCGAGAGTCACTGCTCTATGTTAAGCCACCGCAAGCCCTGAGTCGGCGAGGTGTGAGGCGTCGGTATTCGGCAGGCACGTGGCAACGCGCCCCAGACGGGCCGGGAGCCGCCCAGCCGGTGCCCCCGCCGCCCGCCACGGACGACCGCCATCCCCAGGGCTGCGCCCGGGCGGGGCGCGGGGCTGTCCCGAGGGCAGGGCTGGCAGCCACCGCCCGGGGCAGCAGGCGCCTGGAGCAACGCCACCTGCCCCGGGCAGAGGGCGCGTGGGGGGGGGGACGGGGCAGGAGGACGGGAGCCTGGCCGGCCCGGCTCGGACACGGGCCGTGGGAGACCGGACCGAGCCGCGCGTGCACAGGCCCAGGGCCCGCGAGAGCCTTCCGGAAACTCTGCTGGGGCAGCCGCCCAAGGCGGCAGGGTCGGGGGGTGGGGACGCCCAGCCGGAGTCCCCCCCTTCCTGCCGTCTGCTCCCTCAGAGCCCCCCCGTGGGTTCGGACACCGCCACCACGGTCACCCCGCCCCTCTAATCCTGCACCCCAGAGCTCACGGCCCCCCCCAGCTGCGCCCCCCACCCCTGGAGGCGCAGCTGCCGTCCACAGCCCCCGCAGCCCCCGGCTCTCGGCCAGGACCCTGAGTCACGGCGTCGCCGTGGGGCCCAGGCGGCCTGGCACTCGGGCCGTCCGCCGGGACCTGGAGGAGGTGCTGGTGAGCACCGGCGGGCGCCCGAGCGGGCCAGGGGCGGCCAGCGTGCTCACACTGGCCAGGCGCCTGCCCGGTCCCCGCGAACGTGCACTGTGACCACGAGCTGACCCTGTTCTCCGAGCGCGTGATGAGCTGAGCACCGCGCAGGGGCCCGGCACCTGTGTCTGGGGGCGAGTGGTCAGGGTCACGGCCGAGCGCGCCAGGGAGCCAGGCGCTGGGTTCCGGAGCGTACCGTGGGCGTGTGAGTGTGCGTATGAGCGTGATTGCACGTGCACGTAGTGTGTGAGTGTGGGCGTGTGTGAGTGTGTGAGTGAGTATGTGAAAGTGTGTGAGTGGGGCGTGCAGGTTAGCGAGTGTGTATGCATGTGTGTGGAGGTGCGCGTGGGTGTGTGGGTGTGAGCAGTTTGTGCATGTGCATGTGTGTGTGGGGGGGTGCGTGGGGCATGCAGGTGTGAGTGAGTGTGTGAGTGAGTGTGCGTGCGGGTGCGTGGGTGTGAGTGGGTGTGTGTGGGTGTGCGCGGGTGTGAGCGGCTGAACTGTGCTGTGGGCACCTTCGGTGCAGTCTGCTCCCCCACCCTGCAGACGCCAGGTGGATTTACGGATAGAGAGACAGGCGTGGATGGAGAGAGGCGGGCGTGCTGGTGCGCAGGCAGACGGGATCTCGCACACTCACACACACGTACACACTCACCAGACCCCTGGGTTTCCTGAGGCCCCATCGTCACACCAGCACTCGTGGACCCGGGCCTGTTCCTCGGAGCACAGCTGCACCTGTGACCCCGAGTGAGTCACAGCTCCTGCCTGCTTCACCCTCCCTCGCCCGGGGAGGTGCTTGCCTGCTGCCCCCGTCCCCAGCTGCCGTGACCCTCTGGGCCTTTCCCCAGGCCACCGTGACCCTCTGGGCCTGACCCCAGGCCGCCGTGACCCTCCGGGCCTGACCCCAGGCCGCCGTGACCCTCCGGGCCTGACCCCAGGCCGCCGTGACCCCCTGCGCCTGACCCCAGGCCGCCGTGACCCTCCGGGCCTGACCCCAGGCCTCCGTGGCCCCCTGCGCCTGACCCCAGGCCGCTGTGACCCTCCGGGCCTGACCCCAGGCCGCCGTGACCCTCCGGGCCTGTCCTCAGGCCGCCGTGACCCCCTGGGCCTGACCCCAGGCCGCCGTGACCCTCTGGGCCTGACCCCAAGCCGCCATGACCCTCTGGGCCTGACCTGACAGCCTGGTGCTCATCGCTTGGGTCTTTCGTCTCCATTCTCAAGTCCGTCCTTCGAGGGCACGGTCAGGGTTCCCCCTGGTGGAGGAACGCGGCGGGGAAGCCACGGCCATCCATCCAGGGGGCCCCACGGCCTGGTGCGGCTAACCCGCAGGGGCAGCGGTGGGAGGCGGGTGCAGGGAGCTGGCGGGGGCCGAGGGTCTGGCCACGCCACCTCCGCTGGGGCCGGGCTCCTGGCCTCAGGCAGGCGGGCCAGGCCTCCAGAGAGGGTGAGGACAGGGCCCGGCTCACACACTCACACCTGCTCAGCGGGGAGAGCAAGTGTGTGTGCGTGTGCGTGTGCGTGCATGTTTACATGTCACAAACGATGCAGTCGAATGACCGCTCCAACTACGATGTCACCGGAACCCCTCGCCCTCAGATCCACACATGACTTCACCGCGGAGTCACCAACAGTGGGGGACTCAGCCCTGATCGGTCACTGGAGCTTCGGTCCTCAGCGTACAATGCCGGTCGTTAGCAATGACGCTTGCTGGCTCGCCCCCCAGACTTGCAGCCCTGGCACAGGTAATCTACACACCCACGCATCCCACGTCTCGCGTGTGCGTGTACGCGTGCACGCACACACACACGCGCACACACGCACGCGCGCACACACGCGGTGAGGACACCTGCGAAGGGGATGTGCACAGATGGGGGTGCTGGGCGCGTTCACCGCCGTGACTGTGCTGATTTCAAGCGTCGAAACTTAGCACACGGTATATCTTCCTCACACACATGCAGGTTTTTTGCCTGCCAATTACACACCAGTGAAGCTGTTAAAAGATTAAAAATTAAAGCACTGGAACGGCTAATTCCCATCAATGTTCTTCCACGTTAAACGGAGACTCACAATCCCACTCCTAGAGACTGACAGTCTCCACCGAGAACCATTCACGGTTCTCTTACGTGCGTTGGACTTAACAAGCGTGGCCTTCTGCACGAGGCACCTGCCGCAGAGGCCTCGCGTGCGGCCCCTGGTCCAGCGAGCGACGGTCAGGCTGAGCACAGCCCGGCCCCGGCAGGCGATGCTCCGTCCGCATTTCTGCGACAGCTGTGACGAGGGTCAGAACACGCGCCCAGCGCGTGCCGAGGCCGACCCCGCCTGCCCGGGGGGCGCGCCCGGCCCAGCCCTGCCCGCGGAAGGGGCACCGGCGGGGTGCAGGAGCCCTTCGCCTCCGCCGAGAACCCCGCTTTCCCCCGTCTTCCTTGAGCCCGTGGCCCCAGGGGCGCCCCGTCACCCTCCCAGCGCCCCCGCAGCCAGAGCCTGACCCCGAGGCAGCATCGCCCGGCCCTCGCTCCCCTGCTGGGGCGAGACCCCCGCCCGCACCCCCCGGTCCAGAGTTTCAAGGCAGACCTGGCTGACTGCGGCGGCGTCACCCTGCGGGGCGGACGGGGCCCCAGCCGTCCGCCTTCGCCTTTGGGTTGGGAGCTGTGTGACTCACGAGGGCTTCACGTTCCTCGTGGCCGCGTCTTACGCGCACGAAGCCCGGCCGGGCGCACGGCCCCGGTAACCGGCGGGCCTCGCGGGCCGAGACCCCCGTCCGCACTGGCTCCTGCGCTGACTGCGCATTCGCGTCTTTCCCCCGACTTCCTCCCCCCAAACCAGCGAGCGGCCCTGTCGCCCTGGAGACCACATGGCCGGCCCACGTGACCTCGAGCCTCTCATGGATTTTTGTTTGTTTTTCTTTACCGACGGATGTGGGCAGACATCACCTTTTGATGTTTACACAGCTTCATCCCTGGTCAGGGAAGTTTGTTATCTTCTTAAGAAAAAGGAAAAAGAAGGGTTATGTAAAGCTTGCAAGGGCAGAAGGAACACAGAAAGGGACAATAAATTTAATCTCGCACTTTCCAGCGGGGGAGAGAGTTTGGCGGAAGTGTCGGATCGAGCCTGGGGACTCAGCGCCCATGACCTGGGGCTCACTCACGGGGCGGAGACCTTTGGGCACGGGCCAGTCACCATCTGCCCGATTTGCGCCTCCCCGGCCAGAAGTCGTGACCTGCCTCAGCTCCGTGTTTGCACTGTAACTCCTGACGGCACGCGGAGCGTGGAGGAGAGAAGAAACAGGGCGCTCCCGCGCCGTGGCGCGAGGACAACACACACACGACCCGCGAGGAGGGGCGGACTCTCCAGTGAGCCGGGGGCGAGCACTTCTCCGAAATGCAAGGACCTTGGGGACAAAGTGTCTCGCTGAGTCTGCCTAACCGGTCGGCGCCCCGAGGCGTCGTGTAGATCTCTACAACGTGTGCACCGAGGTGCCCTGGCTTGGCCCCAGCCCTGCCGCAGGGCACGTTGGTGACAGAGACCCCCGCGGCGCCGTCCAGAGCCCACGTCTCTGGCCGGCCCCGCAGTGGGGCAGGGCGCCCGGGTCCGACCGCGCCGCCCGCGCCGCGCTGGCTGCCGCGCTGGCTGCCCCCGGCCCCGCCCGAGCCTCCCCTGCGCGGGGGTCGGGGCGTCTTCCGCGTCACGTTTTCCGACCCGCCAGCCTGTCATTCTGAGAGGGACGTCACTGCCCCGGCCTCTCCTACCTGTGCGTCTCCAGGATCCCACTGCCCTGGGCGACGCGCACACACTCACCGCTGTGACCGTGCGCGACCTTCCGCCGCCGTGTAGGTGTGTGAGCCCCGGTGCACCCCTCCCCCCCCCCCCCCCCGCTCGGGTAAACGTCATCTTTCCCTGCTTAGACTTTCCCCCACGTAACGGTCAGATGATGCTACTTATCAGACGAAAGTTCTTTATTTCGATGCAAAAAAAAGGGGGGGCCACTTCGTAGCTTGTTCTGTTTCCTCGTGCGAATGCCCGTGGCTTCCCGGGCGGGCTGCGCGGGCTCTGTGCGCTCTGGCCACGTGTTTCCGCGTGTTTCCGCGGGCTCCGGCTCACGCCTCCCGGCCCCGACCCTCGCTACGGTTCCCGCCATGATCGGCCAGACGATGGCCATGCAAGTAAAAATCACGGGCGCGTTTTTCTTACTTTGAGCACTAACGTTAAAAACAAAAAACCTCTTGGAGAGAAAAGCGCGACGAGACTCTCCAGTTCCGACGCGTCTTTGCACGACGACGAAGGCCGGAGCCGTCAGGTCGCTCTTCCTGAACCCCGAACCCCAAGAGGTCGTTTTCGTCTGCTGTGTCTGTCACAACAGCTGAGGTGACGGGCGGGCGTCTCACTGATGAGAGCGAAATCTCACAGTCTAGTGCAGAGCAGGCCGCACCCCGAAGGTGACGCCGTGTCCCCCCGCCCCCCGGGCTCCGTCGCCACCCGCACGAGCCCCTAGACCAGCGCTTGTCAGACGGAACCGGCGCCGCTTCCCTCCCCGTGGGGAGCGATGGGCTCGGAGCACCCGAAGGCCGCGGCGCGTGCTGGTCCGAGAACGCCGGCCGCTCGCAGGGGGCCTGCGCCCCGGCGAGGGGCCGAGGGGCTGAGGCTGGTGCGGGGTGGGTGCGGGGCTGGAGGCACCAGGGACGGAGGTGGGCGCGACCTTCTGCCTTCGCGAACTACCTAACGTGGTCGGGGGGGGGGGGGGAGCAACCGGGGAACCCAGAAAACTCGAAGGCGCTGGGTGCCGCGTGCCCCGGGCCGTGAGTTCGGGCCCCTGCAGGCCGCAGCCTCAGTTTGGCGTCCGGGCCCTCGATTTGTGGGGACACGGGCTATTTCCGTTCTCGCCAAACTGACAGCATGGGTCAGGGGCCTGGGCACGATCCGATGTAAAGAAAAATGGGGGAGAAACTCTTGAACTGAATATGGAGTAAGAAAAATACGAATTCGGGAGGAATTAAAATAAAGCAAGGTTCTTAACAAAAGCATTAAGATTCATGTATCGATGAAAGGGGACTTCGGGCCAAAATCATCAGCCTGGAATTTACGTATAAAAGTCTTTGCCTCCCAACAAGGACACACTGACCCTTGGGCAAAGGCATCTCTGTGGGCGGAGCATTCACATGTAAATTCTCAAGAACGCAAGCTGCCCTGCCGGCGGCCCCTGGAGCAAGGGCAGGAGGGCCAGCGAGGACGGGGCGGGGACAGAGGAGTCAGGACGGACGGGGGCGGGGACAGAGGAGTCAGGACTGCGTGAGGCGGCGGTGACGCGGGAGTCGGGGCGCAGAGCTCCGTCGTCAGAAGCGCTCGGCGTGACTAGGGAATGATGCACAGCAGTAAACTGTGGGCGGGAAACAAACGACAAAGCATGAACGCAAACCGTCAAAACACGTGTCACCCTCGTCACCCCCTGCCCCAGGCCCTGGGGATTCGACACTGCACAGAGTGCGCCGCAGCACCGAATCACGTCACTGGTCTTTCCTCTAGGTCTGAGTCCGTGACAGCTGTGACGGGGTCTAGTGACCCAACACGCACAGCTCCGTCCCCGGGAGAACCGCGTCACGAGTGCCTCCACACTCTCTGCTGTCTTCCGGGTTGTCACGTAAAATTATCTGGACTTGACAGGAGACCCTGCGGCCCCTGCCGGCGACACGCCAACCAGCTGGTAGGCGAGAGCCATTTCTCACCCGAGGAAAGGTCTGGGCTGCCTGTGAGCTCCCGGGGAAAGCGGGCACGGTTGGCTCGGTGACGCCGGACTGCGGGTCAGCCCCGGGAACCCTGACAACGCCGAGGCTGGGCGGGGCTGGCGCCTCCACCCACAGCCCACCCGCTGACTGACTCACTGACGTGCAGGTTTCAAGGGGCACCCCGCTTGCTTGTTCCCTCCTGGGAGAGACTGGCTATCTGATAAGGGGCCATCATTATGGGGGGGGGGGGCAGCTAAAGCCCTGGAGGCCTCCAGAGCTAAGAATTAACGTAAAGGGCTGTGCCTGAATTCTTTCTTGCCACCTCATAATAACCCTTAAGACAACAGTTGAAAAGACCGTGAGGGACCCCTGTTCGCTTTTAACTGACGATGATATTTAATAAAAATCTTGAGCCATTCTTGAAAAATCAAGTTGTCCATTCCTTACTTCTGGGAAGAACTTAAACTAATATGAACTCATAAGTCCTTAAAACTTTTAATGTAAAAGAAAATGGTTTTATTTTCTATTTTTTTTTATTTTTTTTATGCCTAACTTGATATGATGCTGCAAATTAAAGTTTGAACAGACGGTTGTGATTGTGTCAGCTCAGGGTTTGTGTAGTGAGTGACTCACGAATATCAAAACTAAATTTGCTGTTAGTTTTTTTTTAACTAATTTTACTTCCTTTTAGCATTCTTATTAATATTTGTTATTCTTTTGCAGTAGTAGGCTGAAGAGTGGTTAGTCGCCAGTTCTCTGGAAAAAATAAAATGGACGGATGGATAGATAAACGTTCCCCGATATACAGGGTGGGTAGCACAAAATTTACAATGGTAAAAAATACAACGCTTGCCTCTCTAGAGTCTCTATAACCAACTGATTCTCACAGAATGCTTTCGTTAATTTTTGCCATTTAATAAGAAAGCTGTAGCCAACCTACCGTTCCTATTGACAGACATTCGTAGTTTCAACTTGAATACAGATTGGTCATTTGATGTTAAGGGGTAACATGAAAACGAAACCACGAAGATATGTTGGACCTTAGCTTGTCTGTCAATCACACGAAACCCTTTGCTGAACTGAGTAACGGTTTTTGGAAAACGGAAGAACAGCCCTTCGGCTTGCTTTGTGCTTGGCACAGTGCGCTCTGGCTGCTGACATGGCCTTCGTATCGAATCTGCCTTGTTAACATGTCCTGATCACTCTCCTACGTCTAGACGACTAGCCAGACGATAAGTCACGCCCTGCCTGGTCGCCTCGGCCAGTTTCCGTGGCGTAAATACTCTCTCCACGGCTGGTCTCGGCTGTGGACGTCAGCCGCCGAGCCCACGTGGCGCTGGGCACAGCCGTGGCACGTCATGCTCTGCAGGATTTCCAGCGTTACGTGCCGTGGAGTAGCATCGTTCATATATGTAAATAACCTCAAAAACGCAGAACCAGTAAGATAACGAGGAAGCCATGAATGTTCAGTATCTGTTAGCTTTGTTTTTAATGGGATTTGTTTAACCATAAGCTGACACAATTTGGCTCTGTTGAGCAACCGGCTGGCAGAACTGTTGGAATTCCCACAGTCTGGTCGCACCGGCTGGCGTGAGCCAGGTCCACGCGCACCTGCTCCCCTGAGCTGTCGCTAAGTTCTCCAGCTCCCTCTCAAGTCAGAGACACAGCAGCTTGGAAACAACGGGCTGAAAAATAATTAGCAAAAGGAGAAAAGCTCATAGTTTTTCTTTTTTTTTTTTAATGTCACATATAGCTCTACCATGATTCTCATTGCTTTGTGCCTAAGTAGCACTCAATTTGTAGTTTGCATTCAGTGAATGTAATGGTCTTTGAGGTACAATAATAGGCTAAAAATTCAGTTCCATTTCTCGAATGTACTTCTGAGCGGGGACAGGCTCTGCTCCCGCAGGCGCTGATTTCTTTCCATCTTGTGAAAAGGGCCGCTCGCCCGCCGCCCACTTCCTGTCTGGCTGCACGTTCTGTACTTTCGCAAGGCAGCAAAAGCAGCTGCCTGGCGGGCTTTCTTGCCATGGGACGAACAGCAGCAAATAAACCCAAGGCAAGGGCGAGGGTGCTTCCCCGGGCTTGCGGTAAAGCCCACACACCCGTGGCGTTTCGAGGGGGCTTCCAGGACCGACAAGATGCCCAGAATGGTTTTGTGTCATGAGCTTTAGAATTAACTACTTTGTTTTAAAGCAGACTAAGTTTTTAATTTTGGTTCAAGTCTTAGAGTGTGATCTTAGGCGAATCTAGAGGATTGGTCCCAATTTAAGGGGCGTCGGAGAAATGCCTCTCCTGTCTTCTCCAGCTTTATCTTCTCCGCTCGTGGCTGACCCCCGAGCAGAGCCAGAGTCAGCGCGTGGTCTGGGAGCGGGGGGCTGGTTACAGCCCTATGCCGGTGCCCCACCAGCTGTGCCCCCAATTTACCTAGATTCTCGGTTTTTCTGCAGGGTGGCACTGCCTGTGAATTAGTTCTGTTATCATCATCATCTTCATTGCTTTTACCTCGAGCAAAGGCCACTTACTATCTTCTAACTGAAAAATGGACAGTGTCTTTCTTTCATTTATTTTCTTTAGAATTTCCTTTAAGTTCTATAGAATGAGCTGTACCTGTCCACAAAGTGAAAACCAATCAGCCAGCAACGTCACGATGGTTGTCAGTGGCGGTGCGGACCGTTTAGAACAGGAGGCAATGACTCGTTTTCACTCTGTGCCTTAGAAATCCTCTGCCAATCACCCTAGAAATGTATACCTAAGGAAAGACTGATTTGGTCAAAGGTGGTACAAGAAAACGTGTAAGAAAATGACAGTCACTGAACAGGTCAATCCTAAAAAATATAAAGCAAATTGGGGTTCTACAATTTGAGCTCTGTGTGCACTGATTTTTAAATCCCCAGGGCCTTCTCACTGGGATAAGTAACTAACGACTTGTTAGTAGCCTAATCATAACCAGCACTGCAAATCTTGCAAACAAACGGTTCAATGCAATTAGTGGGGTGCGTGCCTTCCACATGATTCAGCGTGAAGATACAACCAAAATCAAACGTCGGCAGAAAGCGACTTGGTTAGACAGTTGCAAGGAAAAGAAATCCACATGCACAACGGCGCTGGCGCGGACATGCGCACGAGGCACGCACGTGCGTCAGTTGGCAGGCGCATGCGCCCCGCGTACATCAGCCGCCACCTGCAGGTCCGGATACACGCTTGTCGGTAAGAATGGAGAGGAACAGGGAACCCCTGTTCCACTGTTACTGCAATCACGCTAAGAAAGCTCAGACACACCACCAAAGACCCCCTCACGATGACCTTGGTGCCGTAACCTTGAGAAGCTACAGGCTTAACCATCTACCCGGACGCGTGCAGTTGGCATTGACCGACTCGCCCTCTGCCAGGTGACCCAGCCATGGCCGCCAGGAAGGAGCCACAGTATAGATGGGGCGAGAGGAGCCATGATCCTGCACCAGGTGGTGGCAGAGGCCACGCCCCTTGGGCACACCCAGCTTCCCACGTGCCCCGGGGATGACTTTGAAAAGGCTGCATTTTCTCTGCTGCAAGCTCACTTTGGAATAGATTTTTTTAAAAAAAATGCTTCTTAGAGCAGGATGTACTTTTAAATGCGATAACGGGAGTCCAAAGGTTTTTCGGGTCAGACACACGACCTTGCCAGCCCTCTTCTGCTACCCTCTTACTGCTAAGACCATCCATCCAGCAGCCGGCCCCTTCGGTCTGTGGGTACCAAATGGGACATTTCCGGTAGCTCCTCTGGTCAGTGGGAGCAGGGGGATAAACGGAGGTGAAGGCCAGTCCCGCATTGAAATTGTCCTTGGAGGAGGACGGTTCTCCCATGCTTGGCCGCACTGCCCTTGAGTCACCCACCTGAGCATCACCAGGGGCACGCGGTCCCCTCTCTGCACCTACTCGTCTCATGTTCTGCAGACTGCGGCCGACCCAAAGGGTGCGGCCGGGAGTAGGGGACCCCACTGGCTGAGCATGAGTTGCCCGCACCGTGTTGACCAGTGACGTCTGTACACCGCGGGGAACGCTCGCCCACCCCAGCGGGCGTGCATCCGGGAAAGTGGCCGCGTGGGAAGAACGCGCACGCGGCGGGCAGGACGCACAGCGCCCTGTGACGAGGGGAAACGTGTCTCCCCCTGGCTGGTCCGAGCCTGTCGCTTGGCTCCACGCTGTGCTCAGGCCTGGGGTCGAGCGTCTGCTAGGCGCGGGGGGGGGAGGGGGGGGGCGCGGGCGGCAGTCACAGTGCCGTGGACACAGGGAGGAAGCTTAACTTCTCAGGCGTGACATCGGCAGCCCCCTCCCCCGCGACCCCTCCGCCGGCCTCCGACAGTGCCCCTGCCCCACAAGGAGGCCCCGGAGGGCGCCGGGGGCTGCGGGATGCGCGCGGCCGCACTAGTGCGCGCGTGCGGGTCACGGCGCCGCTGCTCCGACGGCCGCCCCTCGCCCGCCGCTGGGCCGCGCTCGGCCGGACCACGTGCACTCGGCTGTTCCCCGGGAAGGACCCGCAGAGCCTGGGGGAGGGGCGCGGCCACCAGAGGGGCCACCGGAAGCCCCGCGGGCTTGCCCTGCGGGGCCGAAACCCGCTCTCTTCAGAGCCGAAACGCTCCTACGGAGCTGCCTGACCCCAGCTGTCGGGTCATCTCTGGCCGACGTGCCTGACCCCGAACCGCCCCGCGCCCCGCACGACTTCGTTTGCTTTCAGGAGCCTGTCCGCTATCAAAATGACCACATGTTTCAAGGATGAAAAAGGAGTAATTGTAAAGAAAGATAAAATGACTCAGGATTATTTTGCCCAGGGAAAGTAATCCAACGATCATCTTCTTTACCCAGAAGCGGGCAGCTAACGCGTCATTTCCAAAGAGGCTAGAAAAAGATCGAACGGTCCCCGTGGTAAGAGCGCGGCCGTCCCAGCCCTCGGCGGGCCCGGCTGCTCACGGGCCGGACGCTGAGCGCCACCGCGCTGCTGGGAACCCGGTCCGGGAGGTGCCCGCCTGCGACGAGGGCGCACGGCGCAGCGGCAGCATGCTCCCGCACACACCCGCGGCCGGGCGCGCGCGCCGCCGTCCGAATGCGTGTGACGCTAAATGCACGGCCCGGTGCCCGTCTGGAGGCGGGAGCGCTACACGTGGTGTTTGTCAAAGGCCCCCAAAACCCCTGGGGCAATGAGGAGGGCGGGTCCCAGACTGGGTCTGGAGACGACGCATCAAAACAGAATGAGCCTTTCCTTCCGGCTGCCGCTGGACTCAAATCAAGCAGCTTCTCCTGGTGCCTCAGTTTCCCTTTCCACAGAGTGGCAAGGCCGCCGCTTGGCCACTACCCACACGTGCGGGGCTGTCACGCATCTTCCTGCTCCTGACCGCAGCCCCCCCCCCCCCCCCCCGCACTCCCTGCTGTCCCGGCCGCGCCGGCCTCACACACTCAGGTTAGTTCTAATTTGAGGAATATTAGCTTCTTGCCAACTGTCTCCACCTGCGCGGCCCGATTTTGGCTCCAGTCTAACTGCGACCTGAATGATTCACGGGTTAAGTCGCTCCTACGCGTCCCTGCATGGCGCTCCCTGGTAGGCCGGACACACTGCATTGAGCGTTTGGAAGGAGAAGCTGCACAGGGGAGGCACAGACCTGAGGCAGGAACGGAGAGTGGAGACCCAGCCCCAGCACCAGGGACCGAGGGGGGGGCGACGCGGGCGGGCAGGGGAGGAGCAGGCACGTACGTGTGGGTCTCCGGTGCGCGGCCTCGGGAGCGGCGCCCTCCGCGGGGGCCCCGAGAGCGTCTGCCGGCTCCGCGTCTGGAGGCGGGTAGGGCGGGGGCGGAGGGAGCACTAACTGGGGGGGTCCCCGCATGGTGCCTCTGGGGGGCTTTTGTGGCATCTGCCGTCCAACACCTACATAAAATCAATGGGGATTACTTCAGACGGTTAAGCCCAGAGGCCCTGTGCCCAGCAGAGGGCACGTCACCATTGGCGCCTGCACCAGGGACCACCTCACAGAGACACAGGCAGACACGGGAGTCCAAGTCCAACCTCACCCAGCTCCAGATCCAGCCTCACCCAGCTCCAGCTCCAACCTCACCCAGCTCCAGATCCAGCCTCACTTAGCACCAAATCGACCTCATTCAGTACCAAATCCCAACTCACACCCAGCTCTAAATCCAAACACTCCCAGCACCAAATCAGACCTCACGCAACACCAAATCCAGCCAGACCCAGATCCAAATCCACCACATCCAGCACCAAATCCAACCACACCCAGCTCCAAATCCAGCCACACTCAGTTCCAAATCTGACCACACCCGGCTCCAAATCTACTTCACTCAACACCAAATCCAGCCATACCCAGCTCCAAATCTGACCTCACTCAGCACCAAATCCAGCCACACCCAGCTCTAAATCCAAATTTGCCCAGGACCAAATCCAATCACATGGCACCAAATTTAACCAGTTCATTGGCATTAATGGTTAGGATGGAAGTCTGCCTTGACATGGCCACCAAGACCTTCTCTACCATCCCCTGACTTTGAATATTCAAACTTTTTTTCAGTAAGAAGGAAGCTTCTGGCCTCCTCAGTTCTGAAACCAAAGTTTATGGACCCAAGAGAGAGATTTGTGGTGAGTTAGTATCATCTGTGTCCTCGTTGTAACATGTTATTTAGCTAGAAAACCGCCCTACAGTTTTCAGTTTTATAAAATACCCACGCGACTTCATGTCCCGCCCATGGGCACTGGCCGACGGCCCCCGCCCGGGCCTGGTTCTCCGAGCCTGTCGGGCGCAAGGCCTCGGCCTGAATTCCAGGCCAAACCAGGAGGCTCTTCCTTGTGTTGACACGGGCTGTCTGGCCTGGGGTCTGGCCTGGGGTTCAGCACGATTCACTTTAAGGGGGCGTTTCTTAGAATTTCAACGAGAAACTCACAATCTGATGATGTCGTCACTTCATGAAAACAGTGGGGAGAGACCTCGCAAGGAAGAATGTGAGTCTCACCACAGAAAAGGAGGGGAAAAAAACTAGGCTTGTTCTGATGAGCTACGGGCCGGGTTTTCTTTGACTCTGGTAGGATTTCCCTTCGGGAGAGAGAATAAACTGGAACGATGTATCAGCTCTCAGGAACGACATCGGAAGTGAGGTTCCGACTGGGGACAGATGCTGACGGGCAGCCACGTGGCTCTTGCTAAAGCTTCAGACACTGACCGTGAGCGTGTACCCTGCAGGCTGTTCCCTTTGGGGCTACAGCCGTTAGGCCAAAGGGGGACTGCGAGGGAGCCAAGTGAAGGAGATGGCGTGGGCGGGACAGCCGCGGGCCGGGGCGATGGCCTCTGATGCACCTGCGATCTCGGGGGGCAGAGCGGGGGGCTCAGGCAGCCCCGCCCTTCCGCACCGACTCCTGCTCTCCGTAAGCAAAGTCGCAGACACTGAGAGCTTTCAGAATGAAAACGAGCCATCCGGCACCCAGGGACACCTGCCACCTCCCCCAGGTCGCCTGCCCCGTGAGGGGGCGGGGCGTGATGCCCTAACTGGCCCCTCTCCTCACAGATACTACCCGGCGACCCTCTTTCCTTCGGGCTCTCTTTCCTCTTGAACATCAGGGCCTTTGCTGCACTTGGAAGGGTCATAAATGGAGATCCAGGTCAAACGGGGCGGCCCCCAAACCGCTGTCAACTGACCGACACATCTCCCGAGGGCCGGACGCCGTGCACGGGGTCCCCCTGGGACCGCGCCTTCCTCCGCCAGAGCTTCCCGGCTCGCGCCCACACTCGCCCGCGCTCCCGCGTGCCCGCCTGCCGAGCGCCCAGAAGGCGCGGCCCCCACGCCGCGAGCACGCGCCGCTCCCTCCGGGCAGACGCGCTCCCCCGCTCCCCGAGAAGGCCGTGGGCGGAGCCGCCATGCGGGTTAATAGTGGTGCCACCACGCCACGCGCAGGCCCCGCCGTGCAGGCCGCGGGCGCACCCACTCACCCGTCTTCCTGCTCTCCTCGCGGTCCTCGGAGCGCGCGGGCGCCGGGGCGCTGGGGCTGGGCGGCGGGGGCTGCGGCGCGGGCGGGGCTGGCGCGCGCCTCTTCTTCCTCTGTAGGTCCATCTGCGACCCCAGAGACACCTGGGGAGCATGGAGAAAGGGCGTCAGAGCGGGCGGCTGTCGGGGAGCGGGCGCGCGTGGGCGCCGCGTGCAGGGGCTGGGGGCGCGGGGAGCGGCCAGCACCTCACCCCTGCCGGGGCTTCCGCCCGCACCCCGCCTCTGCACGGCGGGAGCAGCAGGGCTGATGACCGTCCCCGGCCGACCGCCCAGACCTGCAGCCACAGTGCGGCTTGGCAGATGCGGACATGGGGTCAGCGCGCGGGACGTTGTGCTGCTGCCCAGGGCGGTGACTGGCCCCATACACGGCTTTCACAGTGACACACTCACATCTTCTCAGGCAGCCGGTGAGCACCGGGTGGGACCAGGCGTCGGAAGGGGACTTGCTCCCCCCTCCGCCCCGTGCAGATGGGTCTCACCCACCCCCTGGCCGAAGGACGTCTCCTGAGCACAGGTGTGAGCCCAGGCGGGCGGTGACTGAGCTCGGCTGCCGCCCTGGGGCGGGGGTGGGGGGGGGGGTGGGGGGGGGGTGGGTGGAGGCCGAGCCTCCCCCACCCCCTGCACCCCACTGGCCGGCCGCCCGACGGCCCCTGCAGCATCCCGGGAGGGGCGCCCACCTGCCCACGTGCTGTGGCGCTCTGTCTGACCCTGGCGCTCCCCGGCTTATTACCTGAGGCCCACAGCGAGTGTGCGTGCGTGTGAAGTGTGTGAGAAGTGTGTAAGATGTCTTTATTACAAAAGTTTTTAAGTTCTATAAGCAAAAGGCAGGGGGAAAAATCACACTATTAACACGCAGATTAACTGCTAGGAGCTGGCACGCACCCTTCCGTAGTCTTTTAAGCTATTTTTTCTATTCTACTAAAATACTCAGAACCACCTCTTCTGCCTTACCAGTCGTCTACTGCATTCTCTGTACAATGTGCGCTGGAAAAAGCCAGTGTCTCCGCAAAGCGTGGGGTCCCACCGGCAGTTCCCGACCCCGCCACGCGCCGGGGGCACCCTCTGCGAGCTCGTTTTCCTCCGGCATTCACCCCGCTTTCCTAATAAGCCCATTCTGCCGTTTCTTGATTTTTTTCATGTTAGATCATGGCTTCCTACTCCCGAAGGTTAAGACCGAGTCTTTGAGATACACGCACATGTGCGCGCGCGCGCGCACACACACACACACTCTGCCGCCTGATCTTTCCAAAAATGATAGCACGTTATTTGCCGCCGCCGGTTAGTGACACGCGTCGTTAGAGCAGAGACTGCGACTGCGTGAAGCAGACATTTTCCTCGAGCGTTTTCCCCAGATGAGACGCACGATGAGCCTGTCAGCCGCGTTTTCTTTCTGGACTACTTTTTTGTCTTCACTTTTGTGTTTCCTGTGACCGTGATAACCGATTCACTGATTTGCTTCCTAACTTTTTCCCAGGCTGACTTTCTTGGACATTCCTTTCCCTCTGCTTAGTTTTTGTTTGTTTTTTTACCCCTTGTCGCTTGGATCCTGGACCCCTTTCCCTTTAATGTCCGTTTCTTCACCCGGGGGGAGCAGGGCGCTAGCAGCTTTCTGAAGCAGGATGTGCGTGGGACGAAGTGACGAGACCCTGAAACCCTGAAAGCGTCTTTTATTCCATCACTGAAGCGTCGGCAAGGAGTGTGGAAACCGAGGCCGGCCTGTCCCCCCGCCGCCCGGCTGGCCGCCTGTCTCCCAGAGGTGACCCGTTTTCCCTCTGCAGCAGCGAGGACCCCGTCACCCCGGGAGCCCTGACGTTTCGGGATGGTGCGCCCGGCATGGGGCACTTCACTCACTGTCTGGGCCTCGGCCGATCCCTGCGATCTGTGTACCTTTTAATTCTGCAGAATATTCCAGCATTTTTCCCTTCGGAGTTTTCCCTCCGTTTTCTCTTCTCTGTCTCTCTCTGGGTTCCAATTAGTTGAACACTAAGAATTCTAAATCGATTTTCTAGTTTTTCTGGGATATCTTTTTCTCACTTAAAAAAAAAAAAATGTTGTTCTTTCTTCCTTGGAAAATTCTTTTGCTTCATTTTCCAGCTCTAGCAAATTTAAAAAATTCCGTGGCTATGTTTTCAATTTCCAAGAGCTCGTTCTTGTTCTGTATTTTTAAAATAGTATCGCGTCTGGTCTCCCTGGATACGATCCCTCCTTGTTTCTCTCCAAGGCTGGTATTTATACTGTTCGCACTGTTTTTATTTTGTTTCCTTCTCTTTAACGCTTCGTCTTTTCCTCCAAGTCGCCCTCTCCCTCTCTGTCCTGACCTCCGCCTGTCATGTGTTGACCTTTCCTCCATCCCTGGCGACCTTTTGGCAGGTGGCCCATAATCCAGTGTTTCTGTGGACGGGTCCGTGACACACTAGAGGGGGCCCGGGCGGGAATCCCGCTCACTCAGCGGGGCTTCCCAAATGTCCAAGGATTCTCTCCCCGACGCAGGGGGCTCTCCCGACCTCCCGACCTCCAGGCTGGGCGTGCGGCCAGCGGGTGGGCCCTGGTCCTAGTCGGCACGTGGGTGCCCCCTCCACCCCGCCCTGTGCCCTGTGGCCTCAGCGCGTCCCGGGCCTGGAGTTGGCTTCTCCAGCTTCTTCCACGACCCGAGCTGCAGGCTGACCTCTGGCCTGGGCGATCCTCTCCTCCCACTGTTGCTGCAAACCTAAACCGCTCTTTAAAAAGTCCACATATACTAAAAAGCGCACTCCGCACAGTCGTTACCCTTGCTTTCCGATTGTCATCGGTGGCATCTGGCCCGCTCCTCTGAAAGCCCTGTGGACTAGTTCTTTTGCCCCCTAAAGTTTGTAGCAAGGACTACAGAGCATTCCTAAGCAATGGGTCATTTGAAAATACCTAGTTTGTATTAACATGTATCTTCCAGATCACTCACAAATATAACATCATGTCCCCAGGCTGCCCAGACCTGAGCGAGCCCAGGGGACGGGCTGCTGAGCCCGGACTGGCCGGAGGTGTGAGTTCCGGAGCCACCTCTGCCCCCCAGGTCTCAGGAGCTGCCCGCCTGCCTGAGCGCCCGAGCCGACCGCGCTGTGACCCTCCCTCATCCAGGTTGTGGGCAGGGGCCGCGTCCTCGGACCCTTGCCGTCCTGCCTCGCAGTCCATACCCGGAGCCCTTGCACGAGACCAACGTGCCCAGTGCTGTTAATCCCTTACTGCGCCTACTTTATAAATTAAACTCGATCGCTGATGTGCACGTGTAGGAAAAAAAGCAATATATGTGGAATTCGGCGCCGTCCGCGGTTTCGGGCACCCACTGGGGGTCTTGGAACGCACCCTCCGCAGATGAGGGGCCCTGCCGTACTCACTCACATCTGAGAAATTCCTTGTATTTGTTAACTTGTTCATTTTCTACATCCGAACACCAGTTCCCCTGGAGCATTTTAGCCACCTTGTAGCGCACAGCAGGTACTCAAAACGGTTGGTTGAACGAATTAATTTATACACTAACGGTAAAAAGCCACCGCAACACTCAGTGGACTCGTCGGCTTTTTTTATTGCAGATCGTGTCAGTTTTGGTAAGCTGTGTTTTTTAATAAATTTGTCTATTTTATCTAAGTTTTCAAAATTATTGGTATAAAGGTCGCACCACTTCCTTATTATCTTTTTAACATTCCGAGATTGGTATTAATAAGTTGTCTTTTGTTCCCGATACTGGGAATTTACACTCTCTTTCTTAGATCGGTCTGGTGTGAGTTGGTCATCTGTTTGACGATTTCGAAGAAATCGCTTTGTTTTCACTTATTTTTTCTGTTATCTTTTTATCTTTCATTGACTTCTGTTTTTTATTCTATCTCTTTGTTCCCTTTAGATTTATTTTGTTCCATTTTCTTCTAGTATCTTAAGATATAACCTTAAATCTTTGATCTTTAACCTTTCTTCTTTTCCAATACAAACATTAAAGTTAGTTATAAAGTTTTCTATGAACGTTCCTGTAGCTACATCCTGTGAATTTTAGTATGTCGCATTTTCGTTTTTATTCAATTAAAAATTGTGCCTAATGTCCTTTGTTATTTCTTCATGGACCTAGATCATTTTTTCCAGCTTCATCGAGACTATAATTGATATGTAACTTGTGTAAGTTTAAGGCACACAACGTGATGATTTGCTATCCAGATATATTAAGAAATGATTATCACAGTAACACATCCGTTGGTTCGCGCGGGCACTTTTTGTGAACATTTACGTGCGCTCCCAGCAACCTTTCGGAGCCCGAGGCGGTACCCGTAACCATAATCGCCACGCGGCTGCGTGTCGCACCCCCGGGAACTCTGCGTCTTGCAGCTGGAAGTTTACTCCCTTTGAGTCACCTCGCCGCCACCCTGGGCAGCCGCCCGTCTACTGCGTCCGCGGGTTCATTTATGTAGATGCCACACGGCGCTCCCTCCGGGTTATTTCGCTTCCTCTGACGCCCGCCTCCCGGCCCCGCACGGTGCGTAAACGGTAGCATTTCCTTCTCTCTCTTTTTTTTATGGCCGATAACGTTCCATTGTGCATACACTGCTTCTCTTAACCGTCCTTCTACTGACAGCCACCTGGGTTGTTCCGCTGTGAATAATTCTCCAACGGACACGGGGTGCAGGCACTCTGTAACACCCCGACTGCGTTTCCGTTGGATGGACACCCAGAGTGGGATTGCTGGCGTGCACAGTCGCTCTCTCTATGTGTAATTTTCTGGGTAACATCCACACTGTTACCCAGGGCTGCACCCCCCGCCCCCATCAGAGCACGAGGGGCCCAGCTTCCCCACGCCCTCGGCCACACCGTTTTGTTTTGTTTTACTAGAGCCATCCGGGTGGGTGTGAGGCGCCGTCTCACTGTGGTCTTGATTTGCCTTAAACGATTAGTGAGGTCGAGCACGTTTTCATGAGCTCATTGGTCCTTTGCACATTTTCTTCAGAGACATGTCTATTCAAGTCCTTGCCCATTGTTAGTCAAATGTTTATTTTGGGTTGTCGTTAAGATTTAGGAGTTCTTTACATATTCAGGATATTAATCCCTTGTCGGCTATATGATTTGCAAATCTTTGCTCCCATTTCGTAGGCTGCCTTTGTGCCCTGTTGGATGCACAGAGGTAAACGTCCCACAGACTCCAGGCTGAGTCTGGCTGAGAACTTTGTTTCCGAATGTTTCTAAAGACGAGGCATCAGTCGCCAGGACAGGACAAGGCCAAGTTGGGTGCGGAGGTTCGGACACGCCAGGACTTGGGGACCTCTGCGCCTGCTTTAGGCGCCCTGGCCAAAGCAAGCCTGAAGGAACGACCCAGGGCCTTTTACCTTGTAACCTGAAATTGCTGATTTCTGTTCTAAAACCCCGTTTTCTGATTGTTGATTATCGAGGTGACAGAAAAGAATCAAAGTCACCTGGATGTAAAGAAGCAAAACGTAAGGTTAAAAATGAAGTCACACTTTTAAATGAGAAATGCGCTGACCGTCGACGTGATGGACAGACAAAATCCAGGTGACAAAAATGACGGGGTCTGGGACAACGTATGTAAACAGCGCGGCTCCAGAATGCGAAGTCCAGCCTTTCGCCTCCTCCGCGTCACCCCGAAGCCAACGTGTAGGAAAGTCGCAAGCTCACTCTCACTCGGGCTTTATCGGAGGGCCTCCCTCCATACCACGTCACACTCCAGTGACAGCTAAAAACACAGGAGAATCTAATCTTCAGACAAACACTCGCTTCTCCGGCTGGAAGTGTCAGGGAGGAAAAGGCCCCTAACAAAAGGTGGATGGGAAACGACTAAAATAGTTCCCGTTTCCCTTCTCCGCTGGCCCTGGTCAGGACCCGCCGCGCCCCGCCCCGCAGAGGACCCCCCCCCCCAACACCCCCTGCGGCCCGCGGGGCCGGCGCTGCTTGTTTTGGCAAAGGACCTGGACTTGCCCCGAGCACAGAACAGCCCTTCCCTTCCTCACGTCCAGGGAAAAAGGAAACGTCCAAAACCCCGACACGACCTTCTCAGCACCTCCACTTCCTCTGACCTTTAAAAAAGATCATTCCGCACCGAAAGAAATTTCGTATGCTGATATATGTGAGTGACATTTTTCTTTTTCTTTCTTTTTTTTTTTTTAAGCGAGGCAACCCTCGGTTGACCTCACAGATTGCAAGGGCCTTGCCAGCTTCCGATCCCTTTTTTTTATATTTTATGCCTACAGCACCTGGTCTGCCTGGTGGTCTCCCATCCAAGTACTAACCAGGCCCGACCCTGCTCAGCTTCCGAGATCAGACGGGATCGGGCGTGTTCAGGGCGGCGTGGCTGCAGACCACAAGTGACATTTTTCACAAAGTTTCAGATGAACTGGAAGATGCCTGAAATTTTTCCTCTTCTATGACCTGAACAAGTAAATACTAAATGATTAATGCTGGTTGCTAAGGAAAATCTTTTAAAATACAAGAACCTAAGCGTTCTCATTTTCTTATAAACGAGTCACGCCCTAGAACACAAACCTTTCTCCCACATCCAGGACAACAGTTGCGTAGAAATGAGACCTTACAAACAAACGCCTTATCTCCGTATGGAAGGAAGTCCCCGGAGAAGGAACCGACGTTCTTCCCAATGACGATGACGACACGCTTTTGGGCTCCTTTCTCAGGAATTAGCAAACGACGAAATCGCTTCCATTTGACAAGGAAAAAAGAAGAAGCGCCGTCACGGCAAACGCTTAGACGTGATCCGTGGGCCACTCAGGCGCGCACGGAGAGAGGCGGCTCCTGGAAGCGTGTCCCCGCTCGTTCCATGCCAGACCTGACAGATCCCAGGAGAAGGCTCTTGCTGTCCCAGAGGGAACACTGTCTGTTCATCCTGCTGTTTGCTTTTCATTCAGAAGTCCTGATTCTCCACTCACCGCACATTTCCCCACCCGAGCGGACTCTACGCACTCCGGACAGGCGCCTTAAAACCTGGCCGAGACGACCCCTCCTCTGGACTGGACATGCGTCACATGGCGCTCGGCTGTGCATTCACCTCCACGCGGACACGCTCCATGTCTGTGCCTCGGCCCGTGCTGCGGCGTCCCCCGGAGGCCGGGACGCAGGGCCTGGGGGCCGCCTCACGCCAGGAAGGACACGTGTCCGCACCTTCTCGCTGCCGTAGGGTGCACGGGGCGGGCCCTGCTGTCGGGCGCTGGGGACCGGCCTGGGAGAACTCAGCTTCTACACCGGCCAAAAGCAAGGCCCCGTCCTGGCCGAGCTTGGGGATTGTCCCTGCCACAGCCCGCCCAGAGAAGGATGGGTTTGGAAAATAAAAACTTTACATTCCAGGCCATGGAAAGAGGTGCTACTTCCCAAGGGTGTCCTGCCCCCCAAGCAAGGGTTTGATAGTTTAAACGGTGGTTTAAGTCGTCAGCAGGTAGGCAGAGGGAAGGGGCCCCAATGGGGACACACTGCTGAGGTCCCAGATCTCCCGGTCAGTGTGCAATGAATGGCCAGTGCTTGCAAAGACATTCCATTGCCGTCCAGGTAGAAAGAATGAAGGAGGTTCTACAAATACCGTGTCTCCCCAGACGGGCGTCACGCCCTGCAGCAGGCCACTTACTGTGCCCAGACCCTCCCTACCACGTCATGCGTCACCCCTGCCCTGTGCGAGCTCGAACTCACGGTCTTAACCGTGTGCCTTTCTCATTAAGCGACTGCGACGATGCCCGAAATGTCAACAGTAAACAAAATAAACGTTGCCCAGTGAGCATGGTACTTTAAGGGCGAGGCGCAAAGGCAGGTTCCTACCCCCGTAACGGAGGCGGTTACGGGGCGTCTCACCTTCGTCTGGGCAGGAGCATTCACCCCAAACGCTGGCATGAGAGCCCCAGGCCCTAGGACTGGCGTGCACGCAGGGAATGTCCCGAGACTCGGCTGCTCCACTTAAAGACGCCCTTTGCCTACCTTTTCCGAGGCCTTGTCCTGCGCAGGTGGCCCGGTCCCCGGCAGGGCAGGCGGCGGAGGGGCCCGGCGCTTCTTCACATCCGACCTGACAGACAGCCCCGAGATGCTGCTCAGCGACAGGGACGGGCCCAGCACGGCGGGGCGCGCGGGCGCGGGCGGGGAGTCTGGCATCATGCAGCCCTGTGGGGAGAGGCAAACAAACCCGTCACCCAAGACGCTGGCCCCGAGTGACCGCCGGCCGTGAGACCGAGGGCCGGACGTCCCTCTGGCTTCCGAAAGTCGTTTCCACTCTCAGGCGGGAGTGGCCAGTGCCAAACCCGAGCTGTCACCTCCTGAGAAACCAGATGACGCATGGGACCGCGTCCCGCGTCCCGCATCCTGCCGCAAGGGCTTTGTTCCTAACCGCAGGGCAGGGCGGACCTTTCAGCCTCGAGGGCCCCTGCTGGCCGGAACCAGTCCCTGCTGTGGGCCCGCAGGTGTGACCTGGTGCGGGCGTGACCCAGCCTCCTGCCCACAGGTGTGACCGGCCTCTGCACCCGCAGGTGTGACCCAGCCTCCTGCCCACAGGTGTGACCGGCCTCTGCACCCGCAGGTGTGACCCAGCCTCCTGCCCACAGGTGTGACCGGCCTCCCGCCTGCCCTGACCCGGGCGGCCTCTCCCACGCGAGGAGGGAGGAGCAGCTCCCCGCATGGTCCTCGCGGGCCGGAAGGCCTGGTTCTTGCATCCTGAGTCACTTCGCCTCCCTCTAACCTTCAGGCGTCAGGGACAAATGCCCACGCAGCATGAAGCGCGGGCCGCGGACTCCGCGAGGGGCCCGCAGCCGCTAGGACGACGTGAACCCGGCCCGCGGTGACCCTCGAGCCTGAAAACAGCCGAAAAGCAGCCAGAGCAGCAAGCAGCAGCGAGGCCCGCGCTGGCTCCGGGGACTGCAGGACTCTGAGCCGCTTCTCAAGGCTCAGACGGGGACCCTCGGGCGTGGCTCACACCTGGCCCAGCCCCGCCTGGGAGGCCCCAGCAGACGCCCCGGGTACTGGCACCACGTGCTCACCACTGGCCGCAGGGCCAGAGCCACCGTGAGCGGCTCGCAGATGCCCCGGCCACCTCTGCCTCACACAGCCGGCGATCTCGGGACCTAAAGCGCCCTCGGTCAAAAGTCATAAAGATGTAAGCAATGTTACAGGGCTTGCCGAAATGAACACTAAAAAATAATGAAATAATACGACGTAATGAAACGAAATATGATATTCAAGGGCTAGAAGGCGGACGCCCCAGGCGGGGCACGAGGCAAAGGGCAGCGGACGCCAGGGGGGTCCCCGCGTCCCCGGCCGCTGCCGCCAAGCGAGGACGAGCGGAAGGGGAAAAGGCCACGCCGATTATAAGTGCAACGAAAGCCCCCAAGGGCTGCACCTGGCTGCAGAGCCCCGGAACCGCCCGCGCCACCCGGGCACTGAGTGGCACCAGGGTCCCCTCGCTCCCCACGAACGCCTGCCCGGCCGCCCGCCCGTCTGGCCGCGACTTTTCGGAAACCACCTTGGCCAGGCGCGTCCCGTCAGCAGCACCGACGCTGACGTGCCTTCGCGGGGTTCCCGGGGCGCCCCCCTCGGGGAGGCCCCCTGCCGCGAGCTGCTTCCCACGTCCGCCTCGGGTCTTGCAGCTGATGGAGGGACGGCCAGGGCCCACACGGTGCGCGGTCGAAAGCGGTTTCCTGCACGGACGCCTCGCAGGGCGCGTCTGCTCGGCCGGGGGTCCCTCTCAGCCCGTCCCATGGCCACCTGCGGGCTGGCCCTGGGCTCCGGGCATTTCTGTTTCATGCGTGACATGGACCCAGGCCTGGCTCTAGCTCAGAGCCCCCCTCGGCCATGCCCCTGGCACCCCAGCCACCCCCAGGCTCTTTCAGTCATGGAGACCTCCTTGTTGACCGTGGCTGTGAACCGCCGGCCTCGCCTGCCACGGAATCACCGCCACGTCGTGTGGACACGGTGACAGACAAGCACTGCCCGCCGTCACGGCGGACGCTAGCCTTGCCCACTCTGGTGGGCCCTGGCTGCCACAGGGCGCTGTCAGGCTCTCATCAACACGTGCTGCCCGGGGGACGCCCGCGGTCAGACAGGTCCCTGCTGCTGGTCCGTCACTAAGCCCTCGCAGTCGAGAGCTGCCATCCTGCTTCTTAGTAACATACCCCTAGTTTTGTCACTGCCGGTCAAACAGTGTGGCCAATAATTAAATACACACGAGACAATGTGACAAACCCATTTCAAATAACTAGAAGAAAACTAGGAAGGAATTATTCGCCTGCTTCTGCCAAGACAAATGCAAACACGAAACTTGAAATCCGATTTGAAAGTTAATTGAAAGTCAATTCGCTGACACTAACTGGTGTTTCGTTACGGAAGCGTTAACCCCAGCGACCGCTTCACCGCCCTCCCCTTCGACGGTGACGTCCTGGTCACGGAACAGGGCGGGCCACGCGGCGTCGCCAGTGTCCGGCAGGTGTTCGGATCGGAAAGGCGGCCACACCCGCGCCCGCCAGGCCACCCCAGCTCCTGACCTACACGTGCGGGGCCGGCATTCGAGGACAGAAACAGGCACCGACATTCCCCCAACCGGCGAGGACCCCGGGGGCCGTCGCCTCGCATCCTGACATTCCGACTGCTGTCCCCTCGAGTGACGGATCGTCCGCCAACGCCGCTGCGTAAAGTCGGTGCCGCACCACCGGGGCGCACACACTGACACACTCTTTCTCTCCCGTGTGTCACCTGACTTTGCTCAAACTAAGCGTCTGTCTTTAGTGTTGGGCACGGAGTTCAACACGCTGAACCAGAAATCAGCTTTCACCGGCCGTGACCTTGAACACGGCAGGCAGGCGCTCGCCGTGCACAGGGACACGTCCTCCTGCTCCAGGCCAGGGGCAGAGCCGTGGGGATACAGTGATAAAGGTGACGATGATAACGGAACGGCTCCCGCCCTCCCGGGGACTCGAGTCACTCCGCTTTCTGCCACCGGCTCACTCCAGCGCGTCAAGGAAACCACGGCAGAGGTGGCTGTGGGCGCCAGGTCACCGCTAAAGGCAGCGGCGGGGGGTCTGGGCACAGCCGAACCCGCCGAGGTGGCTGGAGAGCGAGGGCTGAGGACCACGGAACGTGCCGTGTTCGGGAACAGAGATCACGGGCTTCACTCGGTAGCAACCAGACTACAGAGGTCACGGGGATCCCCGGCTTCACTGCTGCAGGTTTCAAGCCCGTCGGCGTCGGAGGCCGCGGCAGAGGTGTGCCGTGCGCCCGCCCACGCCGGTCAACGCCCGGCATAGCGAGACCCACAGAGGGCAGCATGGCATCTGCTCGGCGACCGTCAGCTACTCGGCCCGAGGGGGTCGGCATCTGTCCCAGGCCCCGCCACGGCGGTTTGCACAGGGCGGGCCCCGGCCCTCGGCAGAGGCAGCGGTGACGAGGGCAGCGCCCACGCCCTCCGGCCTCCAGGACCCACGCAGGACTCACGCCGCACAAGACAGAGATGTCGAGGAAATTCAAACGCAAATGAAAATCTACTTCTTTTCTGTAAATCATTGTACTTTCAAAAGAATAAGCTTCATGATCATCCACATTTGTGATTTACTGATTTTTTTTGGGGGGGGGTTATAAAGCTAGAAAATCTCACAGTGTAAGACAAAAATCCATTATGCTAAAGAAACAAATATCAAAAACAATCCACTGAGGAAATATTACTAAATATGTATTCTTAGGATTTAACCAAAATACTCTGACCAAAAAATATCACATACTTTTTTAAGCCAGGAAGGCAAAATGATTTATTCCTTTACCTTCTTATTGCTCTTGCTTTTTTCTTCCTTCTTTGTCTCCTCAGAATGTCCACCCAGCAGTTATTGTCCGACCTGATCAAATTCTCGCAGCATGCAGCTCAGCACCCTAGGGTCTGAGGCGTCCCTTCCTGAGATCTCAGGTCCCCTCTGCAGGGCGTCACCCAGCAGGAAGCGTCACCCGGGTCAGGCTTTATTGAAGGCCGCCATTCAAAAGAGTGACTCTTACGATGTAATTACAGACCCACGGGCAGCAAAGGTCCTCGGCCACTCGAACGTGGCCTCATTCTGATCAGAGACGCAGAGCGAGGTCTGACCCTCCTTACGCCAGGGGGAGGGCCAGACACCGGGCAGCAGGAAGGCGTCTGTGGCCTGTTTCTGGATACAGGAGTTTCCAACCTACAGCCGTTGAGAACAGCCCGTGACACATGCACACATATGCACATCCATCCGTGCAGGCACACGCACACGCACATGTATGCACACGCACAATCACCAAGAGCACCCCAACCTTCTGCGTGGCCGTCCCCTCTGCTGGCTGCACCCCGTCTACCGGGCCTGCCTCTCCACAAGTCCCCCCTAATACCTTTTTCCGGTGTTACAAATGATATGATGGCCACCTGTGTCCCAAAAGCTCGTCTTCACCTGGGTGGGGGCGGGGAGAAGGGAGGCAGCAAGGGGAGACGAGCTAGGGGGCTGCTCCTCAGAGTCCGCCCACGCAGGGCCCCCGTTCCCACGCCTGGGCCTCGCTGGGCCTAATGCTTCCGGCCCCCCACCCAAGTGAAGACGAGCTTTGGGGACACGAGTGGCCATGACATCGTTTGTAACACCGGAAAGAGGCAGCAACGACCCCCCGGCAGAGCCCGGCGACTTGAGAGGTGCTCCCCCGAGCTCGCCCCTGCACTGGCCAAAGCCAAGCCCGGCCCCGCTCCTGGACGCTCAGGCGCCCTTTGCCCCTTTGCCGCAGGGACGAGACCAGGGCGCAGGGCGGGCGCCGAGGAGGAGGCGCGACCCCGCGCGGCGGCGCAGGAAGGTGCGGGCGGCCGCACGCCACGTGCTCCGACTTCATGGTGTTGAATATCAAACGGTTTTGAAAGATACAAGCTACACTCTGAACATATCTCGCCAACATTGATTTATAATAAAAACGAGTTCTACATCACGAACGTGCGGCTCAGCCCTCAGGATATGCGCGCGCGCGCACGCACACGCGCACACACACACACACACACACACACACACACCCGGGTCAGTCTGCGGCGACACTGACCCCTGGCGGCCGCGCCGACTCTGCGCTCGCCGGCGGGAACCGCCTGGGGCCCGGTCCCTACCCGCGCGGCCGCGCAGCCGCCTGGGGCCTGGCGAGCACGGGACCCGCGCAGCTGCAGCTCTGGGATTCGCCATACGTCTTAGTTTTTAATCATTTCTTTCCGAAATATTACCGCTTTACAGGGGGTTGGGGGGGCGCCCCCGTGAACTCGGGGCATCCCAGCGCGGGCCCCGCCCCCGTGGGCCCTCCCGCCGCACCGGGGGCTCTGAGCTCCGGGGTCACCTGGCAGCGCGGTGCGCGCCGCCTCCACGCCCGCCCGAGCCGGCGGCGCGCCTCTGGCTCCCCCGCACCCCCGAGCAGAGAAACGTCCCAGGTGGTGGCGTTTTTGTCATTAAGGCAGTGATATGTTAAATCACTGATCGAACGACTTTTACCTTTACCAGGTCCCAGTAACAAGTAACGCAATGGCAGCCGCCGAAGCTCATGTTGACAAACATCGGACTGGCCAAATTTACAGAGTTCGGCACCTTTTTTTTTTTTTTTTCCGAGCCAAGGGAAGAGGCGCAGGAAAGGTTACTCCCAACAGCTCATTTTACGATCTGCTCGAAATCTCACAGTCACAGAACCAGGACTGGACGGCAGGTCCGTTTTCCGCTTGGCCGGAGGGACGCGGTGTTTTGCGGGGTGGGGGTGGCATGTCTGTGTGCTGAACAAAAACTAGCTCACGCACCTGTCCCACCCACGTGCATGGTTTTCCACGGCTGTTCACACACAGCAGGAAGGGAGCAGAGGCTGGAGACAGAGACCTGAGGGCCGCCCCCCCCCACCACAAACCACACCCGAGGTGACCGCCCACGTCCCCTCCCTGTGTCTCAGGGTCCACCTGTGTGGCGGGAAGGACCTGCACACTGTGCCTAGATACAGAAGGGAGAGTTTCCCGAAAAATATAAAATTCCAGGGAAACTGCTCGAAATGGCTTAGGAGGCAACTATATTTACTAAGATTCAAGGACCCTTTGATTAGGAAAATGACCTACATTTTGGAATAAAGCGAACTTTAGCTTACATGAAATTAATTAAGCTTCGCGGAGGAGATCTGATTATTTTAACCATCTGCATTAAACGACAACAACAACAAAAACCAGCTCGGCTAAGCAATAATTCCGCCCTCTGGAGCTGCGCAAAGCCGCGAGGAGTTCCGCCCGGTTAGCACGGGCGCCCGCTGGTGTCAGGACTTACGTTGGAGCCACCGCCGGGCGCCGGCTCTGAGGCGTCCTCACCGCCATCCACCGCCTGCGGCCCGAGCTCCACCTGGAACAGAAGCACACGCCCCACGTCACCTCCAGGTGAAAGTAAATGCAAACAAAGAACTCGTCCTGTGTGTGCGCTCACGCAGGCAAAACTCAGCAGCGCGGCCACACTTCCAGGGAGCACTGTCTTCCCGAGCCCAGCCGTGATCACGGCCCGGTGCTCGGCCTGTGGTCTTGGAAACGGTTCTCGACAGCCTGACCCGAAGTGCTCGCTGGCCGGAAAGCGTTTCAAACCCACGCTCGTGGGGCGAGCGTCTTTTATTTTCCCACCGGCATCTCTTTCGCTTAGGAAATGGGCGATATTAAAACGGCAGGGGCCTGAGCCGACGGACGCAGCTCAGGAAACCACCCGATTAGCTAGGCTTTGAGGCTTTGTACATTTTAAACTCAGTTTACCACTGCCCTGCTCACCGACTGGGTGTACACAGAAATTCTTCACCAAATAGCTCACTCTCTGTCCCTAAAGATAAGCAAGAATGACATCGGACTTCATCGTTTAAGACTACATTCTGCATATCGGTGTGGTGACCAGCCACAGAACCATCTCTGTTTAACTAGAAAATACAGCTCTTTGGAGCCACCTGGCCTCCCCAGTGAGCGTCTCTAGGGACATGACTAAGAATCTAATTGTCTTAAGGCGCTTCTTAGGTACTCTCAAGAACTACTGGGTTAGCAGAATAAATAATGTCAAAATCATACAGAATTGTCATGTTTTAAAAACATTAAAACACCAGAGTTTTAAAACAATAAAACAAATTTGCCCTCATCCATGTCCACCAAAATGCTATCCCTTTAAGTATATTCTCTACCGAGGTTTTTTATATACACACAGACAATGCACACACAAATGCACACAGGTGTGTACGTATATTTTTCTTTTAAGGAGACGTAGCTAAGACTCACGTTGGCTTTCAGTGCCTGGAGAGCCCCCAGTGCTCTGGACGTCTGTAGACTACCAGACGCCACAGGAGTTCAGAAATCATTTAGAAAATTATTTACTCCAAACCCTCTTTACTTAACAAAGAGGAACTGAGACCCGCCTTGTCTAGTTATGTGCACAGAGCATGTGGGCCAAAGTGGACCGTTCTGAGCAGACAGGCTGGTTAGACTCTGGGGCGCACCCGAACCCCGGTGAGCTCAGAGGGGAGCAGCCTGGTTTCTCCACCTGTAAAATGTAGCAACGATACCCGTCCCACAAGGTTTCTAGGATTAAATGAGGCTGCAGTTAGCACAGCATCCCAAGCAACACAAATGGAGAGAAACCAGGAGTGAAGTTAATCCCCAAACTATCTACAACAAATAACCCAACGGGGATATGGCCGAAGGACATTAAGAGAGAAATAAATAAAATTAATGCGAGGGGAAGATCTCAAGGCAAGACAAGGTCTCTGAGAAAGGAGGATGAGTCGAGCCAGTCCCAGACGGAGAAGAGACAGGACAGGGCAGACTGGGCCGTCCCTCGTCACCGCGGCCAGGCTGACCGCGGCGCCGGAGTGGCCTCCTCCTCTCACGGCGCCTCTCGCCCCGTGACCGGAGAGCAGGCCGCAGCCTCCAGTCTCCGCGACTTTAGAGGGTCTTACGGTGCTTAAAGCAAAAGTAGTTCTAGATTTTTTTTTTACTGGCTTTGCTGGCAGTTTCCTGTCTCAAAAGGAGGAAGACACAAGAAGGGGGACTAGGGCGAGGAGCGGTGAGCCGGGGCTGGGACCGCGAGCCGGCCTCGTGAGGACCATGGACAGCGGCAAAGGCGGTTCCCAGGGAGCGCAGCCCAGGCCAGCATTCCTAGAGGGATGGGAAACTCAAGCACAGCGCTCCGCTCTGATCCTGCAACTTCAAAGACTCCTGTCAGCTTAGCCTTGGGGGAGGGGGGGAGGCGGAGCGGGGCGCGGGGGGGGGGGGCCTCAAAGGAGAGACGCGCACTGAGTGCAGCGTTTCCAAGGCCCCCAGGAAACGTAGGGGGATGCACGACCGATCGGTAATGACAGAGAGAAGCCCGAGACCATAACGAAAGCATCGGAGAGGCAAAGGAAAGCGCTGAGGCTTGTGGGAAACTCAAGACGGTGAGCGCCCATCCCCAGTGGTCCAGCCTCGGGGCTCTCTTCAGACTTCAGAGCCACCCGCACGGTCACTGTCCTCCCCTCCGAGCCACCCCGTGGCCGTGGGCAAGGTCCAGCTCTGCGGTCAGACACACCGACAGCCTCACCCTGGACCTGAGCAAGTCGCCCCCCTTCCTGGTGCTATAGGGCCACGTCAGCAGAGCTGGGGTGCATCGCGTGACCCCACAGACTCCTGCAGGCGGGACCAGCCTCGTGCACGGGGCACAGGTCCACGCTACCGGCACAGAGGGCGCGCGCCACACGCGACCCCTTCCTCACGCTGTCTCTAAAGCTGCAGAAGCCGGTCGCCTGCAAACCGAGCCCGTGGACCTGGGACCTCAAAGTCCCCAGAATGGCTCTTCATCAGTCTCGTTTATTAGTAAAGAGAAAATAGTAGGTATTAGCAAAATATACCTTTTACACAAAAATACCGGAAATAATGAGCATTTTCTGCTGGTCGTTAAGAGGCATTCGTGGGCCTGAGAATGTCCTAAGTGACTGTAAACACCCTCATTTCGCTCCTCTGTCCTGTGACTGTCGAACCCGGCATCTGAAAGATGACCTCAAGATTTATTTAGTAAAGACCAACGAGACCATGAAAATTAACTTATGGTGCGGCACATTTCCAAATCGCGTGGGGAGGACCTAGGAACGTGTAAACGGGAACAAGGACCCGCTCGGCAGCTGACACCCTGCCGCCCCGCAGCCCGGAGCCGGCGGCTCCACGTACTTGTCCACAGGTGATAACCACGTGCCGGCTGCGCCGAGCGGACCCACCCGCTGAGCGGACCCACCCGCTCGCCCCGCCGCGCCCTGAGGTTCCTGAGCCTCAGCGGGCCATGCCCGGCGGGTGCTCGGCACACGCCCAGCACAGGTGGGCTCAGGGCTCCTGCGTTCTGGGGAGTAGAGCCCCACGGCCCAGGGACCTGCTTCAGGCTTCGCGTGCGGAAGCACAAGGCGGTCTTGGGGCACACGCCGACAAGCCCCCCTTACCCGCAGGAATTCAAACCCCTAAATACACTTACGAAACTCCCGAGACGGGTGGGGGACGAACATCTGGAGAAACCATTTTTATGTAACACAGAATTGTATGTGTGTTTAGTCCCTTACCTTACTGTTGCTTCTTTTATTGACTTTGAAAAATCCCAGAAATTTTTTCTTCTCTTTATCTGTCTCATCGTTGCCAAGTGATGATTTTCTAAAGGTTTCTGGGGGAAAAAATATTAAATTATTTATCAGCATGTGAAACGAGACATTAAAGACTTCCCTTTAAAAATCTCAGCAAATTCTCTACTCTGAAATTTCGTTGTAGTTCTTATAAGAGAGTGAAACCATCAACTATCTGTTTTAAAGCATTTGAACCGTCTCGAAGCCCCCGGCCCTGTTTCTGAAGCCACTACAGGTTCCAGCGCTCTGGCAGTTGGCAGCGTTTTTCTCCGAGTCCTGTGCTACGAAGACCGAGGGAGCCACACGTGTGATTTTACATTTTCTAGCAGCACCTCAAAAGGAACCAGGTACGATTAATTTTAATGTGTTTTATTTAATTTGATTTATCTAAAATATTATCCTGCAGATCTGGTTCCATTATGTAGCGGTTTCCACGTCTGCTTTACATGCAGAAGGTCCTGGGTCCGTGCCCCAGTGGAGTCGCAGTCTACGATCACACCGCCCTGGACAAGCCCCGATGTCTGATCTCGGAAGCTGAGCAGGGTCGGGCCTGGTTAGCACTTACATGGGAGACCACCTAGGACGACCAGGTGCTGTAGGTAAAAATAATCATAACTTTTAAAAAATTAAAATATTATTATACCATGACGTGAGTGCTATAAAATTTTTTTTTGCTTTTAAAATTTTTACTTTTCAGTTAGAGTTGACGTTCAATATTATTTTATATTAAACGATATGAAATTATTGAGCTACTTGACATCTGTGTTGGTACTAAGGCTTCGCACTGCCACGTGGACACCACAGAACGCATCTCAGCGTGGACTGGACAGTCCCAGGGACCGACAGCCACACTGAGGGACGGCACTGCCCCGAGGACGGGGACGCGAGCACGTCGTCTGCTTGGAGAACCCCGAGGGGGGGAGAAACACTCAAGGAAGTCCCTGCTGCCGGCCCCTCGCGCTCCCGCGCGGGTCGGGGGGACAGAGGCGCAGGGGGCCCTTGAAACGGCCGCAGCAGGCGTCCCCGGGGCTGCGTTCCCAGGGGACCTCCCCTCCACCCCAGCTGGAATGTTTGCCTTTTAAGTCACGCTCTCCGGGGCCACTCTTTCTCCTGTTGTTTGTCCGTTCTTTAATCTCGCGGTCACCTCCCTTTCGTGCTGTTTTCGTCATCAAGATTTTGGGATGGGCTAGAAAAGGGCCCTCTCGTGTGCCCGTGGGGGCGCGGAAGCCCACCTGTCAGGCAGGCGACGGCCCAGCCGGGGTTCCCAGGACGAGGAGGGACCAGCAGCGGCGGCATCACTGGGAACTCGGCCCAGGCCGGACCCCGAGTCGGAAACTCTGCGTGGGCCCAGCCCCCGGTGCTCGACGAGCACCCCCAGGATGCGCAAGCGGTGGGGAGCCCCGCTGAAAATGGGGGGCGTGGAGGGGACGAACACTGGGGCGCGGCCCTGCTGGGCAGACTGCTGCGCGGCTGAGCGCCCGCCCTGCCCTGCAGATGGCTCTGCTGACCGCGTCTGGCCCCCGGTGCCACGTGCCTCGCGGCCTCCGTGCGCGCTGACCCCTGACGCCCCGGGGCCTCCGCCATCGACTCGCGCAGCTCCCTTCCGAGGCACAGGTATGGCCAGTGGAGGGAAATGTCGACGTGGCCATCGGCTGCTGACGCAGAAGGCCACATCCCAGTTAGAGGACAGACGTGACAGCCAGCATGTTAGGAACACGCCTCCATGCCGACGCCGTCCACGCAGCAGCACAGACGCCGAGCACGCACCCCCGCCACGTCCTCGGGACGCGGCCGAGGCTCGCGTGCCAGTCACGAGGGCCAGCGCTCCGGGCACATGCAGGCGCGGCCAGCAGAGCTGCTCAGCGGCCACCACGGCACACGCGTCCAGCCCAGCGAGCAGGCGGCCTTGGGCACACGGCGAGCGTCCATGCCGGGACACGTGTGCGCAGGATTTCGCGGCACAGTGCACCAGAGGCCGGCATGCACGGGCGCGCACTCACAGCCAGCATGCATGTCCCCTGAGCAAGGTGCGGCGTGACGTCGTGGAGGCCGCAGCGCCTGACAGGCGAGCAAGGGGGAACGTGCTGCTGGTCACAGGCTACGTCACCAACCGCGAGCCGCCGGGGCCGGAAAACTGCCCCGAAAATGGAGCCCCTGGTTTCTCTCCCTGAACAGAGACAGTGGCTGGCCACCACCGCCACAGGACCGCAGGTCACCACCCTGCATGCCAGGGCTGCTGACCCGCAGACACGGGGGTCCGCCTCGCGCAGCGGTCACAGCCCGCGTCCGCCTGCAGGCGGCAGGGCTCGGACCCCGAGCTGGGCCGGGCCTGGGGCTGCCCATCCATCTTCAGAGCAAGGCCAATAAACGTTTCGGAAAGGTGCGGCTTGGCCCACAAGAAAGCCCACGCTGTTCTGAAGCCTCAAAGCGACTTGCAGACGATGAAGAGGAATTGCGGGGCTCGGGCGGGGGGCGGGGGGGAGCTGCAGGAGCGACTCCCGGCTGCTCACTGTCCCACATGCGAACACGGGAAGTCACAGTGGTCAGTGGCCAGACCGAAGTCAGCAAGAAGAGGCAGGAGGAAACCCAGGCCCGTGCCACAGGGTCCCCGAGTGCCCGTCACCGTCACGGGCCGCGTGCGCACGGGCCCTTTCGAGGCGCCTCCTCGGACCATATCCCCAAAGCAGAGCAACCGGAACCAATAACACACACGGGAGTTTTCTGCTCAGAACAAGGGTCCATTCCTGGTGCTTCTGAACGGCGAACCCTTCCAGGCGCGGAATTCGTCGGTACCGGCTGCGGACGGAGAAGAACCCAGACGAGACCGTGGACGGTGGCCCAGGCCACAGTACCGTCTGGCCCCACACCCCGCGCTGGCGCCGGACCGATGCGGGGGTCCCCGCCGTCATTTTTTTCCCCTAGAGACAACTATTGCTAAACATTTTAACATGCAAACACAGGTTTCTGAAAAATACAAAAACTCATCGGGAGTTTAATGAACTCGGCACATGTGCGCGTGTGTACAGTCCAAAGGGCTCACTGAAATCCCAATACACGTGTGTGCGTGTCTGTGTACACATATGCACGTATACGTAATCATATGTGTGTATACATGTAAGTTATAAAAAACAGGTATCGGAATAAAAGTAAAATCGGGACTGATCATTTACGTGCTTGTCTATGACAACAGAGGTTAGTGTCCCAATCCACACTGCACTAAACTCTGCAGCAGACAGGCTGGACCTGGAGGGCAGGGAAGCTCAGGGGCGCTCGGGCCAGAGGGAAAGGGCGCCTCCCTGCGGGCTGGCTTCCGCCCCGCCCTGCTGTCCACGCAGGGCCCGCCTCCTACCGCAGCCTCTTCGCACTCAGAGCCAAGCACACAGCGAATCCTCCTGTGACAGACCTCTTCTCTCAGCCAACCAGGGAGTCAAGAAGCCAGCCCACAGCCACAGCCACGGTTCAGCCGGCAAGAAGCCCCCAGAGGTGCCCCAGGCCACACCTGCACCCCGCACACAGTCACACCGTGCCCCGTGCGGGTCCCAGCCCGGGCCATGCGAAGGGCAGCGGGCAGAGCGTGCACCCGGCTCACTGTACCTCGGCAGCCCAGGGATGGCTCGGACTGAGTTTTGGTCAGAAGAACTGGAAAAGGCAGGCAAGGAGAGAGTAAGGGCAGCTCCACGTCGCGGTCGGCGCCTGCGCAGGGCCCCAGCGCCTCCAGGAGCCTTGGGCGCGGCGGTCGGCGCCTGCGCAGGAGAAGGCCACGTGCAAAGCAGGCCTGCTCTCCAGGCATCCAGCCCCCCCCCCCCCCCCCCCCCCCCCCCCGCCACCCCCGTCGGGCTAAGCCCCACAGTGGAAGCAGGTGGGGCGTCCCTGCGGAGGAAGGCTTCCCTCAGCCTAGTGACACACCTGTGCCCTGGCCCTCCTGGTTCGCAAGCCCCTGCTGGCTGGGGAGGGGATGTGCCCTGAGGGGGACAAAGGCGAGGGCTCCCCGTGGATGTCCTCCTGGACATTCCTTTTCTTCTCAAACACCGACTGTCGGCAGCGCGGGATGGAGGCGCCCGGCAGGAACGGTAATCAAATACCTCAGAGCCAGCACGGCCCAGACAAAAGGGCCGTGGGCCACTGGGCTGCAGCAGGGCCCCGCCACTCCCGGTGTCGCACCTTTATTTTCTGGGGCAGCTGCGGGGGACCCAAGGGAGAAGGTCCCTCGCAGGCGCCCAAGGCAGTGGAAGGGGGCGGGGGGGCGGGGGACTTGAGCACAGGTCGTTCCCCAAGCGCAGAAGTGCTTCTCAGTCTGGTGGCCATGGGGGCTGCATCAGTGGCCTCCCCACATGGGGACCGGGGTACCTGACCTGGGGAGGTTTCCCTGGTGACCCTCAGCTCTGTGTTCCAGACACCACAGGCTCCTGGGCTCCATGCCCCCGAGGAGAGGCAATGTAAGCCTTTCTCATTCACACAGTTTTTCTTTTCTGTCTTGCCAAAGGAAAGCTCTGCTTTTTAAAAACTCCCAGACCCCTAGTGTGCATCAGGTGGATATACCAGACAGACACACGGCGGCGTCTGGCCCGTGAAGCAGATGCCGAGAATACCCTTGTCTGAGTTTAAAAAGATACCTGCTCAACACAGGAAGCTGGGGGCTGTCGGAGCGCCTCCCTCTGGAGGAACAGATAGTCCATGTGGCGCTCGCGCAGCTGAGCCAAAACCCTTCCTTGACTATCAGGTTGAGACCGGGGTCCAGAACCAGAGAGGAGGGGTGGGAGAAGGGTGGCCCCACTGCCATCTTTGATTTCACAATAAATTTGGTAATAAAAAAGTTGATTTTTTTATTGTAACAATTAAAAAAAAACTGTAGAGAAACACCAACAACTTGAGTACGTATATATTTTAAAAGCCCAACCTACTTAATATTTGTGAAATAAAAAGGCAACAGATAGCAAGTGAGGCTTATTAAAATAGATACCTTTATGAAGTCTCTTTTTTATAATTCTAAGGTCTGAGAGTATTGACGGGGGGGGGGGGGGGCGGGGGGGGTGCTCCGGCAGTTGTTTAAATACAGTCGGCCTGTTCTGTCAGTCCGGGGACTCTGCTTACACGGCCCGTGGGTCTGCCGCCCCCAGCGGCTCTGGCTGGGACCTCAGGCCAGGTACCAGAGTCACAGAGGAGTGAATGGTTTCCAGCCTCCAGGGCGGCCAAGCCTCAGGGGTATCTTGAGGGGCTGCAGGGTGGTTTGGGCAGCTCCAGGGCACAGCTAGCTGCACTTTGTCCCTGGTTTTGATTATGACACCCCACCAGGACGTCCGTTTGTGTTCTGGGTGGAAGCCCCAGCTCGCTTCACCTCCCCCTACTCTCCCGCTAGCTCGCAGGGAAGGGGTCGCGGGGAGCTCAAGACCAGGGGGGAAGAGGCAGAGCCGCAGTCGGGCACCAGGGCAGGCCCGGCCTTCTCTCTGCGGACTCCCACTCGCCCTGACAAGATCAAGTTGCCAGCGAGGTCGGCCTGGCGCTGCGGAGCCGCAGCTCACGGGGCGGGGCGCCGACAGGGGCGGGGCGCTCACAGCCGAGAGGAGCTCAGGGCAGAGGGGCGCTCAGGGAGGCAGGCTGCTCAAGGCGTGGGGAGCGCCTGCGGGAGGGGGACGGGGCGCTCACGGTGGGGGCGCTCATGGGGCGGGGCGCTCATAGGGTAGAGGGGTTCGGACCCTCACTTAGCGCAGCGGTCATTGGGGGCGTGGTGTTCACAGGGTGGGGTCTGATGGAGGAGGCGTTCCCTGTGAGGGTATTTACGGGGTGAGTGCTCACTGCAGCAGGGCGCTCACGGGGGCGGGGCACCCACAGTAGGCGGGGCGGGGTGCTAAAGGCGGAGGAGCGCTCACGGAGGCGGGGTGCTCACGGGGTGGGGCGCTCACTGCGGAGGGGTGCTCACGGGGCACAGCGCTCACGGCAGTGGGGAGCTCAGCGCAGAGGGGCGCTCACGGGGTGGGGCGCTCGCAGCGGCAGGGGCAGGAGCTCCGCTCCGGGTCTGCGCCCCTGCTCCGGGGGAGGGGGGTGGTGGGGGTGCGGCGCTCACCTCTCCGGTTGTCCCACGCGTAGAGCTCCTTGATGCCCAGCTCGTTCAGGGACCGGGACAGCTGCAGCTCCTCCCCGGCCACGTTGTCCCTCAGCAGCACCACGTGCTCGGGGCTGACGCCGCACTTGGCGCAGATGACCGGCAGGATGGCCCGCAGCGGCGCGTCGGGGCTCACGCGCACCACGGCCTTCTGCGTCCGCAGGTAGTTCACCACCAGGCGCACGGACTTCTGCGGGAGACACGCGCGAGGGCGGCGTGAGCGCGCGCACCTGCCGCAGCGCCCCGCCCCCTGCGCGGCGCGCATCGCATGGGGCGGGGGATGTCGCGCCGCCTGAACCTTTCCTCCCGCGGGCTCCGCGGCTCGGGGGGCGGGGCGCGGCCACCGTGAACGCCTGGGGCAGTGAGTCCACCCCACACTCTCTCTTACTAACACAGAACGGCCGACGACACTGAGACGTGGACATCAGCGAGCGCTCGCCACTTAAAAACCAAGACGTACACTGTCTTACAAGGATTCCGACCAGACCCGAGCACGAGGTGCTCAAATATATTTTCAAAGGAGAGCGGTTGGGAAGTATTGTGAGGAATTCAGTGTAAAGAAAAACCCTCACCAAACAAGACATCGAATTTTTGTTTAAGAAGCCAAAATAGCCACATGAGTATATAAATATCTATATAAACATACATAGTGCGTATGTATGTATGGGTACGCCCGTTTATATATACACACTACATATACATACATATTTTAAGCTAGAACAACATTTTGGATTTTTTTTTTAAACAGCAGACATTTAATAATCAGAAATAAAGACAGTCAATTTGATTAAAGCCTGAAATAAGTCTATGTAGATGATAAGATGTTCTCCAACCTCGGCGAGTAAATATTTATGATGACATCAGTTTTTCAGAAGAAAACTCCCCTTTCCCCTCTAAGACGTTCAGGCCTCTCTACTGCCTGGCTTCTGAGGGCCCGGAGCCCTCCAGAACTGAGCTGGAACCTCCAGAACGGGTCCAGCGGGCAGCGACGGACACTGTGTGCTTGTTCACGTTTAAATTAAAAGTCCGTTTTGTCGCGTGCGCTCACCGCATCTCGTGCGCTCAGCGGCCCTTGCCTTGCCGACCGCAGAGCTAGAGACCATGTCACCCGCGGGAAGTTCGAAGGGATGGCTCTGCTCTAGACCAGCTCCTCTTCTAAAACGGCCAGAGGAACAAGGTTACGACGGTAAACACTAAATTCTGGAAACTTCCGTCTTCTAAAGTAAACTCAGTGTGGCTCCTGACTCTGCCCGGCTCGTAAGCAGAATCATGAACCGCAGCTGTCTGCACGTTTGTAAAATAACGGGGGCTCCGCAGCCCCCTCCTCTGCCCCCCAGCACCCTCGGCCACAGGTGGCTCCGTGTCCTTGGCGGACGGCCCTCATCCTACTGACCTCAGGCATCTTAGGCGGGCTGGGCTTCGCCTTCTCTTCAGGAACTTTTTCTTTCAGGAATACAGTGTGCGCGTTCAGGGTCCCGAGTAAAGTATTTGGCTTAAAACTCAAAGGCTGTTGGGTTTCTGCAGACCAGATCTCAAGGGCATGGTGGGACGGGTTCAGGTGGTTCTGGAGGCAGAGTTCAACCAGGAGGTCCATCATTGCATGGCTGGAAAAGGGAAACAGACCGTGGTCATGCCTCCATCATCACAGGTAATTATTTACTAAGAGAGAACAACGACAATTCAGATTATCCCAGAAAATGGAAAACGTCGCTGACATCTTTCCTATTTGTCTAGCGGAACGTTTTTATATTTAAAACCAACATTCCTCTCCCTAATTTGCAGAGGAGTGCAGCATAAACCTGTCACTGAAAACGTGGGTCCTTTCCTTACGCCTTCGCCAGTAGGTGGCGTGGCTGGGATGCGAGGTCCTAATTACCTTGTGCAGGTGCCTGGCGACCTGGAACCCGCAGCAGCCCTGCAAACATGCAGCGCTAGCTGCCGGAGACCTGCAGGCGCTCACGGGAGGGCCGGGAGCTGCAGGGGGCACCTCACTAAGCGGGAGAACCACAGGCGAAGCCCCGAGCCCGAGAGAACCCCCGAGCGCCCTACTTCCCGTTCAGCTGCTACAGGTAAAGAATACCGGTAACGCTTTCATTGTCTCGAAACCATCTCCCCAGCAGCACCTGCTCCCACCGGCCATCCAGGAAGTGATTAGGTAGCTCAGGTGTCTTCACCAGAACTCGTGGAGGGGACACCGGACTCGCCACGAAATGTGGGAGTCCTAGCTTCTGTCATTTTTGTGGTTTACGCCCTAAGATTAATTTAAACATTTTTGACAACGTACGTGTGTCTGTCTGCCTGGTGGAAGCAGACAGTGGGTGCGGACAAGTCAGGGGAGGTGACGGGCTCAGGGAGCAGGTCCCCAGAGGCCGATCTTGCGTTGCACAGCCTTAGCGCGGAGAACGCTCTGGACAGAAAACGCTCCCGACGCTGGAATGCGACTGGCCGTCCGTGCCTTGCAGTGCGCGGCCGCGGCGGCCTGGAGCTCTCCCGCGCACTTCGCATCACTCCTCCTCGTCACCCCAAGTCTGAGAGGTGGAGACTGAGCCCCTGCGTCCCAGGAAGGGCTGGGGCTGGGACACTGGTCCCGCTCCCGCCCACCCACAGTCTCTCACTGTGTGAACAGCTACAAATCCAGGTTGAAAGAGTGACTTCATCTTAGACATCAACCACAAAGACCATGAAAGCTGACAATGTTGCCTTCCTGGCCCTTTAATCCAATAACTGGTAACATGTTTGAAACATCGAATCCGATGTCCTGGGGTGGGGACGCTCTGGGGCTGGACGGGTTTTTCTTCATTCAGAATAAGCCCGTCTTCCCACGACAGAAAGCGGGACTTTGCACACGGGGCGGGGGGCCCTCGTGAGGGGTCGGTGTCTCCCCCAGTGAAAGACCTCGTGAGGCAGCCCGCCCGGGGCGCAGTCACCACGCCCCGTGGTGCCTCGGCGTCCTCGCTGGTGACAGCATGAGGGCAGCGGCCACCGGGTGGAGCCTTACGTGCACGCGCATCGGAACGCCGTGGGGCGTGGGGCCAGGCGCCGCGTGAGTGCGATGGGAGCTTGCCAACTGAACGTCTTTCCTCCAGCGTCCTTGTCTCTGTCACCCTGATGTCTCCGAGCGCTCGGAACATAGAGGTGAAACTTATTTCCTCGGCAGTTGCTGTGGTCTCTATTTTTAAGTTTAACATGTGAGTAGAAGTCTTCTCAGGCTACCTGTCACAGTGGCTCTGATCCAGGAGGGAGCCCCCAGTCTGGAAATTGATCCCCTTAAATTTAAAATCCAGGGACCGGGTTCATCCCTTAACCTGGACTTGAATGTGCCTTTAGACAATGACTTGCAGGTGTCTGGACGGCTCCGTGGGTCAGTCTGTGAGTGGGCGTGGGAGCGGTCACTTTGGGAGGTAGCCCCTGGCTGCGCGGCTTCAGCTCCAAGGATGCTGGAGCCTGGCGGCTGGTCACCCACTCGGAGCTTGACAGGCACCTGTGCCTCGTGCCGCTGAGCCCACGCCCGGCCGCCGTGTGCTGCGCAAGCCCTCGCCATTCACGACCACTCAGCAGGGCCGGTCAGCACAGCCGCTCCTGGCGACACGCCAGGCGGTCACCCGGGCCCCGATCGACACCCCCGGCCCGGTCCGGCTCGTGGCTGACCCTGGACGTGCACACTGAGGGCGGGGGCCGGCCCGGCCTTACCTGCCGTTGACCACGCTCCTCGTCTCCCGCCCGCTGGGCAGCACCACGGTGACGTCCACTGCGCTGCTCTGAGCGGCCGGCTGGCCGGCGGGGGCCACGCCGCGGGCAGGGCTCTCTCCACGGGGCACGGTCGGGGTGGCGGGCTTCCCAGGAGGGGGCGGAGCGCGAGCCTTCATCTTCCTCCTAAGTGACGACAGGGAGGACGGGGTGACATGGCCATTCCGCCTCGGGGACGATGATGCCAGCGCCCGCATGTCCCCAGCGGCTTTCCGGTCCTTCCTCACAGCCCTTTCTCACGAGCGCTGATCTCCCCAGAAACGCCTCCGAGTGGCACGACCTTTTCAAAATCAGTGCAGTTAACAGAAAAGGGACAGTTGAGGAAAACGGAGGAAGCGTTTTTGAAAGGAAGCGTTTTGCAAGACGACGCCTAAAAGCGGCGGGCTCCGCATGGCCATCCCTCTCGGGGTCCCGAGCGGACTCCAAGTCACCTGCCGGCCCACGGGCTGCACACCTCGATCTGACACGGTGACCAGCGGAGTGTCTGGAACCCCAGGACCCGTGACACCGAGGATGTGTTGGGGGCGACATCAGGCCGGAATGGAATAAATTAGCCGGAACATCCAATGAGCATCAACGCCCGTGGGCGTCAACCGCACGGCCCCTCCCCCGCTCGTCTGACTTCCCACGCAGCATGGGGGCCCGCCGCTTCTAACGGCCTGCGCCCGACTCACCGCTCTGAGGATCATTCTTAGAGGCTCTGTCTCTGGGTTACCCAGGGAAGGGACCGGGCTAGCTGTATGCAGGCGTCCTGTTGCGTGGGCGTGTGTGCGTGTGCGTGTATGTTACACATACGTGCTGTTCACTATCGGTGCGTGAGAACCGACCTCACACGGACCCCGGGCATTTCCCGAGAACAGCTGGTGCTGACCAGACACCCGGACCGACACCGACAGCGGCCTGAGACAGTCGCCTCTTTCGGTCCTTGAAATATTTTGTTGCAGCCGAGGAAACAGCGTCAGAGAGACCCGCGGCCCTGGGAGGCAGATGGCGACTGGTGTCGGAGCAGAGGGGCGAAGCAGGTGTCCCCAACTCCTGCCGCCTCCCGCCCCAGTCCCGCCAGACGAGCCCCCATGCGGCCGCCGAGCCCTGAGCGAGGGGAAGTCTCCTGCGGGGCCGGCTCGTTGGCGGAGCTCCGGCCTGAGGCACGACGCGGGGGAATTCCACTTCTAGAAATTTACCCTGAATCGCCCCACAAGAGAGTGCATCGTGGGATTTTGAAAGATGCCAAGGAGATCACTTGTGATAGCAAATGGACATAAAATGATATAACCGCAGGCTAACACGAGGTGACCTCCAAATCTATGTACTTTAAAACCGTGTGATACCAGAACTGGTTAGATAGTCTTTAAAAGTACATAATTTGATATGCCAAAATGCTCGATACAGGTTAGAAAACAAGCTGCAAAATATTATTTAGCAAAACTCTGTTGTTAAGAGCAGCGTATGTTATGGTGATGCACCACGAACCAGTCCAGAAAGATACAGCGAGAAATTAGCGATAATGCTCTCTGGGTGACGGGCAGCACGAAGTCTGCTTTGCTATTTTCACTCCTATGCATTTCCTAATTTTTCTATATAATCTCCTGTATACGTATTACTTGTAAAATGAAAGAGGCCATTTAACGAGATGGGAGGAAACCGCGGACGGGGTTCAGAGGAGGCCACAAGCCCCCGCGGCTCACGCCACCGGTGAACACCGGACTTAGGACTGGCCCCCAGACCTCGTCTTTGCTAATAAACAGGCACACAGCGTCCACTTCCTTTCCTTGCTAAAAGCCTCATGCCTGTACCCTAATTGTTTTATATTTTTATGTTTCTTATCCATCATATACTTTGTCCTTTTGATTTACAGATATAAAAATGAAGTAGTCAGCACACAGCACCCCCGTCTCAGGGCCGTGTGTTAATAATTCACGTATTCCCCACGATGACCCCCACGGGGGCCACTGTCACATTCCCAATTAAACCAATAAGGAGCAGGCAAACCCTCCAAGTTACAGAGTGCCAAGGCTCACGCTGAGCCCGGATGCCTCAGCACAGGGCCCTGGACTCTGGACCATGGCCCGTCCAGCCTCTCGTGGGAAGAACACGTGCCCCGTCCCACATGCGGGCGCCGAGACAGAGAGAACCCCCAGCAGCCCGCCTGGGAGCCCACCCAGAGGCCCCGTCCTGAGCAGCCCACTGGCCATTAGCGCTACCTCCCAAACGTGCTTTCAGAACAAACAAACAAAAAAAGTGTTATCTAATCATTTCTAGGAAATGAGTGTTTCCCAGGTGGCTCCCTGCTTGTTTCTAGGACCTAATGCAGTGGGAACTTCAGAGCTCGGCCTGGAAGAGGAAGCAGCCGCCGATGCACACACTCACTCGGCTGGCACTGTGACGGGGGATGGGGGGGCGGGGGCAGCTAGAAGGGGTTTCCGCTCCCCCCCAGTGTTCCCAATAAGCCATGTCCCAACCACAGCGTCAGCCTGTGATGCTGTTTCCATCCACGCTCCCCGCCCCCGCCCACCGTGGCCCGGCTGGGCTGCACAGTCTCCATCACCTGCAGATGCGGCCCCGCCTGCGTTCCCGCCTCCCGCGACCACCGCCTTCGCCCCGCAGCTGTGCGCACAGCGCCCGCCATGCCGCGGAGCCTGGCCCTCTTGCCCTCCGAGGGCACCCTGCAGCGCTGGCCCCAGGGGCGTGGGAACTAGCCGGCTGGGACACCCAGGGCGTCTCCCCGTGCGTCCGGCACAGGGCCGCGTGTGTGCGTGTGCGTGTGTGTGTGTGTGTGTGTGTCTGTGGGTGAGCGCGCACATGTTTATGTTAACCGACTTTGAAAACACTGGGACATTTCATGCTAACAAAAGGAATTCCTGACTCTTTTTGAAAAATAAAAATTAAAAGATCAGATGAGGCCCTGAACACCTTCACGGCGAAACCCGGCTGTCTGTGTCCACCCAGACCCGCTGACCCAGCGCTGTGACGCGTCTGTCCACGGACATCCAACCCCCAGAAGAGCTGCCAGTCAGGACACCCCACTCACCCTCAACCCTGCAGCGTTTCTGCAACACGGTCACAGTGCCACCAGCTTCCTCTGCTGTCGCCACGGGCCCGAGTCATCGGCACCAGGTCCTAGGAAGGCACCATGCAGCCAAGCAGGTGGCTGCTTCTGGAAAATGTGGGCCTGTGCTGTGCGCCGGGGGGTACCTGAGACCAAGGAGCACCTGGGCGGGCGGCGGGGCAGGGCTCCGCACGCGCCTGCGGCCCTGAGCAGGTGGCCCAGCCCGCACACCAGGCAGGCCCGGCAGGGAGCAGGGTGGGGTCTGGGGCTCCCGGGGTGTGAGTCACCGAGCATGCAGCTCACCCTCCCGCGGCTCCTCCAGGTTCAGGAGCTGCGCGTGCCCCGCAGAGACTGCTCACGAAATGGGAAAAATGTGCAAAGACATTTCTGGCATTTCAAAGGTCATCGGTTAGCTCCAAGTGGTTGTGGCTTAAAACCACCGCATGTCCACTGCCTCGGTTTCAGGGCAGGGCTTGTTCGGGCCCTCGTCGGCCGGCTCGTGCGCTACCAGCAGGGTTTGACCCTGAGCGCCCGCCCTTCCCCGCGTGGGACGGAAAGCTGGAGACCCGCTCCCTGCGCTCTGCAATGCGGGGTCTGCGCGGCCAACACCCCGGAGGCTGCGCACCCCAGGGCCGGCGCAGGCCGCCGAATCGGACCCGAGCATAGTCGGGCTGGCGAGGCCCGGGGCGGGGGTCCTGCAGACCGAAAGGGGACAACGGCCCGTCCGCCCACGCCTCGGGCAGGGTCCAAGGGCACGCCGCTGCGTCCTCTGTCCCAACATCCCCTTCCTGACCGAGACCGGTGGGCCCTGAAGCCAACGGCGCCTGCGTGGTGTGTGTGTGTGGGCGCTTGCTGGGCGCAGAGCTCAGCACCTGCCGCCTCTAACTCTCCTTTGAAAATGTGGCACTCGATGACCTCCCTCGGGAGCTGTTTCTCAAAATAGGGCCTGGGCCTCCGAGCCGTCCCGGTCCGGGGAACCCGAGCCGGCTCAGCCGACGGGACCACAACAGCCTCTCCTGCCGCCGCCCCCCAGGGACGCCCAGCTGTCCGGCAAAGCCAGGCCGCTCGGCTCCCCACGCCCCACCGGCGGCGAGAGCACAAAACCAAGACAGAGACTGGAGAGCTCGCAGCGCTGGGCCTCAAGTCACCTGACACTGTGCCGGCCCACGCGGCACTGGGCAGGGCCTGGGTCTCCCTTTCCCTGTGGGGAGGGAGGGAGGAAGGATGGGAGGAGCGCGGTGTCCTCAGGCTGTCACAGAATGAGTCCCCTGTTCCTCTGTCCCCCTAGGCTCTGCCTGAGCCCCCACCCACCTCGCCGAACCAATGCGAGAGCGGAGCTGTGGTGGGCGCCGGGATTTTTACCGCGACTCCTGCTTTCCGGGAGCCTGACAGCCTGACCTGTCAAAGCCACCGGTGCCCATATGACAACGGCTTCTCCCAGGCAGCGGGACGCCCCGCCCGGGGGCGGGGCCCGGATGGGCGGGGCCGGATGGGAGGGGCGTCCTGCAGGGAACACAAGAGCACGACACAAACGCAGAGTGGGCCCTGGACCACGCGAGGCCCGCACGGGCGGCCCTGACAGTCCACTGAGGGGCAGGCGGCCCGCCCAGCCCGGCCGCCTCCGCCCTGCCCGGCGCCGAGCGATCCGGCGGCCAGTGTCCCCACCCAGCCTGGCTTCTACCTTCTACTTGCCCTGGAGCCAGAGGACATTTATTCCTAAGCATCATGAGGAAAACTCAGCAGACTCGCGGGTCGCTGTCCTGCACTGGGGTCACGTGCCCGGAGCCAACGTGTGTACAAATAAGTCCCTCCCCCCGCCCCCCAGTAAGCAGGGCCTCGCTCAGCTTGTCTCTGAAGAGAAAACTCACACTGACTGAGGTTCGAATACGCTCAGGCCCCAGGCCCCAGGCCCCGCCCACGCCCCGGGCCCCACCCACGCCCCGGGCCCCGCCCACGCCCCGGGCCCCGCCCACGCCCCGGGCCCCACCCACGCCCCGGGCCCCGCCCACGCCCCGGGCCCCGCCCACGCCCCGGCCCTGCACAGCAGCGGCCAGCCGGCTGGCCAGCCGCGCCACTGCAGGGCGGGTGCCGAGGCCGCAGCGGTGGGCCATCCGAAAACAAGGAACCGGCTCCTGCCTGCAAGTCACGTCAACCACAGCGGGGATTCGGACAGGAGAAACCGCGGCCCAGCAGACATGACAGGGGGGAGGCGTCCAGGGAGAGCGACGCGGCTCTCACAGCGGAGAGGCCGCAGGGTCTGCTGGACGCGGCGCTGGTCCGGCAGCTCACGCCGTCCACTCGGACCCTGGGGGCCGAAGGGGCCGCTCAGCAGGGCGGCTCAGCCCCTGACAAAGGCTGAACCTGGCAGGGCCATCACAGGGAGGCGGGCACTCGGGTGGGGGCCGGGGGGCGGGGCTGGGGGGCCCGAGGGGCCCGGGGGCGGGGGGGGGGTGGGCTAGGGCCATCTCCTTGCCGGTGCCCCTCCCCCCCGCCTGTACCGGGGAACAGAAGCACCTAGCGCGGGTGAGGGGCGGGGCGTAAAGCGAGGTGGCCGAGTCATCTGGTGCGTGGAAGATGCGGGAAACAAGACGCGTCTTCAGAGGTGACAGCAGCCCACTGCCTCTGCCTGTCCCCAGCGCCGTGGGCAGCGAGCCCCACTGCGCGCCTTCCCCGCCTGCGGCCACTGCAGGACGCAGCGGGGCTGAGTCCCCCACTGCGGGCCGGCGCGCGCCTCACTCTGCCCTGCGCGCCCACGCTCAAGGCCGCGCCCGGCGTCCACCGCGGCCCGGGCTCGCCCGTCCTTGCGGGTTCTTTCCCGCGGCCACTGGCCCCTGCCGTCCTCGTCTTCCAAGTTGGTTATTTTCTAGCGTGTGAAACCGCAGAGCCTACAGGAAATCGCGCCCCACGCCCGGGCCGTTCTGTCTCTGGCTTTCGGCATCTCAACGCGGCGTTACTGAAACACGTCGTCCCTGTGGTGGTCTCCCTGTTCTGGGGTACCACGGACTGCACCCCCCGACGCCGCACGCGAGTGTCGCGGGGGCCGGCTCTGCTGCAGGGACGGGTGAGCACAGGCCGCAGACGGCGTGTCAGGACGGGGACCCCCAGGGCAGCCCCGGGACCGCCACTAGCAACGTGGGGCTGGGGGACCCGAGACGGCAATAGTTACATGGTGTTTCGGAAGCGACGAGGTCCCAAGGAGGATCTGCGTCCTTGGGCGTTGGGGTTCGTCCTGCTGCAGAGCCGTGGGCCATGTGCCCGGACAGGACAGGAAGTGAGGGCTGAGGTCACAGGCGGCTTTGTTGACACATTCGGCCCAACAGGGCTTGTGCACCCCCCACCCACCCACACACACAGCAGCCCCCTCAGGTGCCCGTGGGAAGGGGAAGGGGAAGAGGAAGGGAACCCCACCCGAACTGGGTCTGACCTGGGAGGCGGGGGTGGCTGCCCCCCCAGGAGCTGACAGAGGCCAGCGGCAGAATCCGGGCCCTTCGCTAGGCCGTCCCCAGACGTCGCCGGGGACAGAGCCACATGGCCATGACCGGCTGGCTGGGAGAATTGCCCGTCCACAGTGAGGCCCTCACGGCACCGGCTGGGCTTCCCTGCCATGGGACTGCTCACCTTGCGCCGATCGACGTGTCTCAGAGTGTGGACGCTGGGTGACTAACCTTCCCAGCCGGCCAGTTAGGGATGGGGAGGGTGCCTCTCTGTGCCGCAGGGACAGCTGGCTGTCCCCAGGGTCCCATGTCCTCTCGCCGCCCCCCAACCTGCATGCGGCCCGTGAGGGTGAGACCCCGCCCTCCCTGGCTCCCTCTGCGACCCATCGGCAAATGCGACTTATGCGGAGCAGTGCCCCAACGAGAGGGGCCAGGGCCCTCAGTCTCCCTGCAGAATGGGGTCCGAGCGGCACCCAAAGCAGACTGCTGTCCGCTGCATGGAGGGGCGGGTTCCAGGCCACCAGCCCTGAGAGGACACGCCCACCGGCCCAGCTCCCCAATCCCCTACCCCTCCCGGGGTCACGTTCTGCTGCTGTAACTCGTGAGTGTGGACGTGAGCATCAGCGGATGCAGCAGCTGAGAAGCCGTCAGCCACGCCCGTCACCAGAGGCATCGCTGGGACCCAGAGGAGAGACGGGGACCCCCCCGACTCCCGCTCGCACAGGATGGTGTCTCGTCACAAACTGGAAGGCGGCGTCTTAAGTTAAATCAACGGGGGAAAACGCGGTGGTTTTGAACACACATCGGCCACAGCCTTGCTCTGTCTTCCACTCCGGGCTCCTGTTCGGGGTGTAGCCAACAGCCCCCCGGCCCCCACCCACCGCGCTCGACTCCAGCCCCTGAGCTGACGGCACTGTCTCTCACCACCCTGAAACCCGCCCTCTCCTCTGCAGAGAATTCTGACCCCCGTTCCCCACGTCTCTGCCTCGTCCCTAAAGACCCAGCTCAGGAAATCCTCCTTCCACGCGGGATTCCCAGGGGAGGCAAGCACACCTCCCAGCGGCCTCCCTCCCACCCTGGGGCGCCCCCACCCAGGGGTGCCTGTGCTGTCCCCAAATGGTACCTCCAGAAGTGTCCGGGACACGCCCATTATTACAGGTTCCATTCTATTGACTTAACGATTAAATAAACTACCTCAGAAACAGAGGCCAGAAGCCCCTGGCCTTCCACTTCCTGTTGACTTCGCAGCTGCCCGGGCCCTGGTGGCGCGCACGGCTGTGGCGCCCGCGGGGCAGAGGGTCCCCCAGCGGGTGGCGCTCCTGCCAGCCCCGCCTGCGGCCCCCGCGCCGGCCAGTGGTTTCCAGTGTGGAAAGGGGCAGACGCTGAGAACCCGGCTCACGCACCTCGCTGCTTGGTCGTCGAGATCCAGGCCCGGCAAACATCCTCCATGCATGGCCAGATAATAAATACTTCCGGTTTTGTGGGCCATTCAGCTTCTTACCATCACTCGACTCGGCCATTGTGCCGTGAGAATAACACGCAAATGAGGGAAAGCGAACGGGGTTCCGAGAAAATCTTATTGTCGGGCACTGAACTCTGAGCTGCCTGGAGTTTTCATACCTTATCAAATACTATTCTCCTTCTGATTAAAAAAAAAAAGACGTTTAAACAGGAAAGCATCCTGCGATTGCTGGCTGTTGGCAAGGTTGCCAACGGCGGGTCTGTGCATAGAAAGCGACAGTGACGACCCTCAGAGCCTGCGTCGCCCCAAGGGGCTGTCGGGCCTGCAGCTGCACCGGGGACGGGCGGCCGGCCAAGGCCACGGTCTCGCGCGCGGCCCGGGCCCGAGGCAGGCGAGCAGCGGCTCGGCCCGCTTCTCCCGTCCCCGTGAGGCGGAAAACGCCCATCAACGCCGTTCAGCACCACGGTCTCCGTCTCCGTCGGCGGGGCCGCCGCAGCCTACGGCCGAGGGACCCACGAGCACCCGCGGCCTGGTGGCTGCGTGCGCCTTCCCCCAGCGAGCGCTAGGCATTTGATTAGCAGTCTGAATCATGCTCCATGCCTCACGTGAGTAAAATTTACAATAAACGACCGTGTCTTCAGAGGGACGAACCCGCCCTGAGCTCAGGGGACGGCTTCCGGGGCGCACGCCACGTGGGCGCACGTGTCCGCAGCGGCCGGACAGGGGCTGCGCACTCTCCCAGGCCCCCGCAGGCAGAGCTGAGGGGGGGGGGAGGCTGGCCTGGCCCCGCCCACACCTCCACCTCCCCCCCCAGCCAGTTCCGCTAAGTCCAGCGCTGTGTCTGCACCCCTCACTTCACCTGTCCTGTCCCCTGGGAGGTCATGAAGCGCATCTGTGCCCCACCCTGAAGGGGCGTGTCCTTGGGCCTGGACACACCGCCCTGTCTCCTCTCCTACCAGCGGGGTCTCCGCCCCTGCTCACCCGAGGGGCCCCTCCGCCCTTCCCACACGCTCACCAGGCCCAAGGGGCCACTTCCTCAGGGAGCTCCGGGCGCTCACGGCCCAGGGGCCAAGCTGGCTCCCACTTCTGGACCTCAGATGACCCCAACCCGTCCGAGGACACCCCCTTCGCCCACTCACGCCCCGCCTCGCCCCACACCCCTGCCACACCCCACACCCCTGCCATACCCAGACCTCATTTCTGCAGCCTCTAAATTAGGGTTCTAATTTTGGGCTCCTCGACACTTTCTCTGCCTCTCCACAGCCGTTTGTGCTGATCCGTGCCCTCCCTGGAGTGTAAGCTTTACCTTCTTACCAACCTCCGTCTCCTCCGTCACCTCCAGGAGTGTGCTGAAAACCCGAGCCCAAAAAATCCCTATCGGATAAACCACATCCATAGCGGGAAAGCCACAGGCCGACTACAAAAGGCCAGAGTCCAGCTCGGACATTCCATACCCACGTATTTAGAACTTATGAGGCATTTTCTACAAAATCTGTGATGTAAGTCACCCTGTGATTTATGGTCCCAGGCGTCAGGAAGCTGACAGTCTGGTAGAGGTGACCAGATGGACACTTGCCACGCAGTCGAAGAAGGCACGTGATCAGGTGCCATGGAATACACGAAACGTCCCTTGTCAACCAAGGCATCCTATGTGAACGTCGATGTTTTTAAGCTGTCATTATTGACCTTACTAAGTTACAAAAACAGAGTTACATCAGAGGCTAACCCTGCTGCAGAGTAACTGACGATTTTGTTAGGGAATTATTATGGCATAAGCAGCACTTTACCCAAAGTCTTAATTTTCAATGAAGATCCACAAATACAAAATAAGACATCTATGAATTATACCATGTGGCATGTAGGTCTTATTGATTTTTAAGCAGAAAGGACTAAAAATACCTAGTAAAATTTAGAAAATATCTCACTTTTTAAAATCACTCTATGAATTTAAAACTAAAAAAAAAAAAAAAAAAGATTAAACATCCTAGTCTTAATGCAGAAAAGCAAGTTAAGCACACCTGAATTTCCTACTTGAGGTAAAAGGAGCGTATTTACAGGGGGATGTCGCTGGGTGCTCGGGCTGGGGAGACAAATGGCCACGGCGCGTGTCTCCTGGGGGTGGGCATCAGCAGAGCCACCCTCCTCTCTGTCCCTGGCAGCCCAGCCCAGCACGGAGGTGTCCCAGGCACCCATTACAAAGGCCACTCCTTGTCAATAGGACACATGTACCAAACGGCTCCCCTCCCTGCCAGAGTTTCAGTCTATCCCGAGCTTCTGGCCAGTCCTCTCCTTCCACCCCCTCTGCGGGTCACTCCCCAGAGATCCAGGAGTGACCCTTGCCCGGGCACACAGCCCTGGCCCAGCTGCCCAGCTGTCCGCCTCAGGAGGGGCAGGAGAGAGCAAGAACCCCGCACTCCCAGCGTGGGCCGGGGTGTGGCGTTGGATTACGGCCATATAACTTGTACAGTGCCCTAATAAATGTGTTAAAATGCTGACTGGTGACACCTGCGAGTGTTTATGAAGGAGGAGAGAGTCAGCGCTTGGGGCCGTCACCCTACGATACCCCCTGACGTGACGGCGGCTCCTGTCCCTCACAGATGGACACGTTCCCTGTTGGCGTCCTGCACAGTTTGGTAAGGACGGACGGGCAGACTCATGCAGGAGACCGGTTTAAAATCGCTTGAGACAGCAATGACTACACTGGTGAGTCATCAAGAGAAAAACTCAGGTATGCTCCCAAAATAGAGAAGGTGGCTTTGGGACCGTCATGGAGCTCACACCATGAAACTCGCCCTGAGGGCCCAGGACCTCGTGCCCAGGACCATGGAGGCCGGAGGCCGGCAGGGCTGGGCTGCGACTCAGGCCTCCGCCCACACGCCCTCGGTACTGAAGCTGAGGGCGGCTCTTCCCCCCGTCAGGACTGCCAGCTAGGTGGCCCGAGATGGAATGAGGATCCAAAGCTGTGTGCGTCGAAAGCGCACAACGCACACGTGACACATCGGTCTCCGTTTGCGCACAGGGAACAGACATTTCTTTGGAGATTATTTGCTAAAGACACAAAATATCTAAATGTCTTTTCTGCAGTTTACATTTGTGTTAATACCCCCCTGGCTTACGCAGCTTCTATAAATCTCAAAATACGAGTTTAGATTTAAAAGAATTAATAAAATATTTTAATTGCAAAAAAAATCTTTTTTAATAAAAATGAAAAAAAAAAAAACCTCATACAGAATAATGGCCAAGAGACAGAAAAATGCTGCCTAGTGATGACGCCAGATTTTAAAGAGAAAATTATTCAATTCATCTCTAAAGCTACAGAAGTGTCACAAACTGAATAGGATAAATTTTAAGACCTTTATGTCCTTGAAAATAACTCACTTTTCCAAGCCGAGTGCAGCTAAGACCCCGATGGCCTGAGATTTGCAAAATACACGGGAATGACGGGGTGGATTGAGACTCGATGTGTCCTCTAAAGCAGATACTATGTAGCCCAGCATGCTTTTAACTCTCTCCAGCAAATTTAAATGATGGGACTTTCGAACCAATTTGTTTCTCTCTTCTCTCTAACTGACAGCTCATATCAAATCCAGCTAAGGACCACGGACAGGGCCAGGCTACTTCCCACAGGTGATGGGGGCGGGGTGGGGGGAGGCCCTGTGGGGGGTCCGGTGACAGAAACAGCCTCTAAGAGGAGATGTGCGACGTGCAACCCAAAGGCAGCGTCTCAGAAAACGGAACTTTCTTAGGGGAGGGAATGAGGTGAGAACAGACGCAGGACCCAAGCGGTGGCCGCAGCCCGAGCACGCGGCGTCCCCAGGGGCCCCCGCCCCACAGAACGCACGCCCGAGAAAGCGGGTGCGAGTCCGTTGTGCACTGGAAGTGCTGCTTCAGGAGCGGGGACCCTGAAATCAACGTCTCCCAAATCCTTCGGCGACAGATCACCTGAGTCTGCGCATCACAAACGATCCCGATGTCGCTCCGTCTCCGTCCCCGAGGTCACGGCTGGCAACGGCCTCTAACACATCACCGGCTCCTCTGCTGCCACGTGACCTCCCTCTGGAGCGGCTGTCACCCGTCTCTCCAGTGCCACGCCCTCGGTCCCCTCACGCGCTGGACTGCGAACAATGGCCGTGCCGCCACCTGCAGGGTCAGCAGCCCTGAACCCCGGGCAGAGGGTCCCACCGGCGCCCGGTCCCGATGAGCTGGCTCTGCGCAAGCTCCAGCAGCGACAACGTGGGGGCGGACAGGAGCCCCCCGCACGGGCGCAGCGTCGTTGCTGAGAGGTCGCGGGCGTTCTCGCTCAAGAACAGAGAAACGTCTGTCCCCACGCGACGGGTGTGCACACTGCGCGGCGACCGTCTCGCAACATACACAAACGCCCCATCGTACCCACACCGCTCGCAAATGCAAGGTGCCAGGGCCGTGACAGCTCGAGTACTAAAAAACGAATATTAAATACGATTAAGTAAAATAAAATGCAGCGGACACGGGCTTCGCCGGCCCCCAGGGACATGCAGTCTCGCGGGGGCGCTGCCCCCTCTCCGACCAGCACGGGGAGGGACAGGCGGCGTGTGCCCGGCACCAACAGAAATGCGGTGGCCGCCGGGCGGCGGGGACGCACAACGGGAACCCCCCCCACCCCGCGGCTTTCACCAGGACCGAAGCAAAGCGGCTTTCGCCTACACGGGTGTCCGGCAAAGCTACTCCTGGCTTCCAACGGTTCAGATTTACTGAGAAAGTATGTTTAACAGCAGAGATCCAGACTTGGATATGGCCACACCGGGCTCTCTGAAAGCAGGGGGCCGCTCTCCGGGGGATTCTCTGGGGTTCACAAAGTCGCCGTGGCCTGGCCACCCCTGGGCTGTGGTCCCTGACGGCACACCCGGATCCCGTGGCAGGCACACAGTAGGTACGACCCCGACCGGCCGCATCGGCTGGTGACGCTTGAAATCTGAACGCTGAAATGTCAGACCTTCAGAAGTGCTTACGGATTAGGACAATGAACGCCCGAGACGCCAAGGTCCGCCTTCTGTGAGCGTGCGCGCGTGAGTGTGAGCGCACGTACACACGCACACTTTTCCTTAATCACGCGAGAGCAAGTTGCTGAGGAAATTCTGCTTCACCCTAAATACACGTCAGCCAACAACTCTCAGGAACAAGGACGTTCTCCCACATGAGCACGGCGCCTCGATCGCATTTAAGAAAACATGCCTAACATCCATCCGAGGTGCTGTGCCGGCCGGCAACAGGTGGGGGGGGCCGGGGGGGGGTGCAGGTAAAAGGGGAGTGACCGCTAACACCCCGGGCTTCTTTCCGGGTGACAGAAATGATCTGAATTTGATTGTGCTAATGGTGGTACAACTCTGAATATGCTAATAAAAACCCCACTGAATTATACAGTGTGGATGAGTGGATTTACGAGGTAGGTAAATCACATGACCACAGAGCTGTCTTCAAAGCCAGCGCCATGAATGACAAAGAGAAACGAGAGAGAGAGAGAGTTCAAGTTAAAAGCGATCCGGCGATGGAAAACCTGGCGAGAGTGGCTCCGATCGCGAGAGGGCAGGGGATGCCGGGCCGCGGGCTCCTCGAGGGTCCCGTGAGCGCGCGCTGAGGCTGGGGTGGGTTTGCCCGCCTGTGAGCGGGAGGGAGCCCGGGGGGTGACGCTGGGAACGAGTCCGCGCCGACTCCCCGCCCGCCTTCGGCCCGTGGCTTGGCATCCACACCATGGTTCTCGCCTAGGTCAAGGCTGCCCTAGAAGTTTATAAAACGTGCTACTTCTTCCGAAGTCATTAGCCGACATTCCCCCTTCCTCGCTTATTTGCCCACGTGAGGTACACCGTGAGCCGACACGTGGCGACCTGTGAGCGCGGTTTCCTTGTCGGCAGGAGGCCCTTCCGACCAAGTTTCCGACCCCGCCCCGCAGGTCCTTGGACACCTCGCTGCCCCCTGGCACAAGGCGCCCCAGGCCCCCCCAGAGCAGTGGCCGGAACAAGCCTTTTCTTCAAGGGTCTACGTGGGACATTACGGGTGGTGTAACCATCGGGAGGGTATCATTGCTTTTCTGTACGGGGCGGGGGGGAGGACAGGGATGGGGAGAGACAGACGGAGAGACAGAGACGGGGAGAGACAGACGGAGGGACAGAGATGGGGGGCCCGGCGCTGGCTGCCGCGGCTTCCGCGCCCCACGGCAGAGCGCTCCGCCCTCCCCCTCCCGCTTGGCGCCGCCGCCGCCAGCCACGGCTGCACGAGGTCGAGTTCTCCGCCGTTTCGTCTGTTCTTCAACTACGTCCTCCGAACGGCACAGTCAAAAGGGCCCGGGCAGAGTGTGCCGGGCGGTGTTGTCATGCGGGTGAGCGCACGCGTCTCTGTGTGTTCAGCTTCGATTTCCTTCCTTCCTTTTTTTTGACACTGGTTTGTTTTCTAAATATGCGAAACGCCTCGAGGTCCCAAATCAGCGCCACACGACAAGGCACAGTCTAAAGGTCTCGCTTCCGTTTTTATGTCATGCCCCTCATTCCCACACACCTTCGTCTTTCCTGTTAATTTTTTTTTTTTTTTTTTGCAAAAGAAAGTGAAAGTGTGCGCGCTCTTATTTCCCTTATTTCTTGACAAAAGGCGGTGTGTGAAGGGTCCCCCGTGCTCGGTGCCCCTGGCGGTGATCACGGGGATCACACGTCAGTGCATAGCGGCCTTCCCTCTCGCTTTTAGGGTGATGCAAAGTGATTTTAGCAGATGATGTGAGACTCTGAATAACTTTTTTGTTGTTGTTGTACAAAAGGATAGGATGAGAGGCATGTGACGTGTAATAATTAAACTGTAGTCCTTCCTTTGTGGAATTAACCGCGATTTGTATTAAATTGGAAACTAAATGCAAACTTGTGTGTAAGCGAAAATATAGTTATTAAAAAAAAAAAGACAAACAAGAAATATCTTCAGCATCTAACTTAAAACTTGAACTAAGCCAAAGCCTCAAATAAGATCTGAGCGATGCCCACGGGGAACCCCAGACCCATCATTCCCCTGCCCCTCCCCGCTTTCTCCATCTTGAGTGAGAAAAAGGCCTCCCCAACCCTGGATTATTTCTAGATTAGATTCTGGGACTGCCTAGAGATCTCCAGAACGTGGCCTATTGCGTTCTCGTGCGTCTGGCAGCCAAGATGGAGCGAAGTCTACAATGTCGTCCCTTCCGCCAATGTCATGGTCACCACGGACAGCGCAGAGGGGGCGTTCGACGGGGAACACCCACAGGCAGGCGGCCGCGCTCCGCCGACCCCGTCAGCCCTGAGCACAGGGCTCGGGGACCGTGGCTGGTTCCCGCGGTCTCCATCTTGGGATGATACTAAAAAGCTGTAACTTACACGGTGACTTCCTGCCGCCGGCTTGGACGTCCACGTCCGCCCCCCACGGAGCCATGGCGCTTTGCGGGGGGGCCGTGGCTGCCGGCCGCTGTTTATTTCTTGGAACCGCTACTCAGACCCCGAGTCGCAGCGCTACGTGGAGGCGGACTCGGTCTGAACGTTTTATTCTATTTCTGACCCTGCTATCTAGAATATGCCAGAGTCTTCTGCCTAAAAATAAATGTTTACACGCATAATGCAGCACACATGGGGATGACCCTGCCCCCTCACACAGCTGCAGTGAGGGCTACAGGGTGTGGTGGCCTGGGACAGGGCTGGGGGACAGGGAGCCCCCAGCCGATCCGTGGGGGGACCTCTGCTCGCCACTCTGCGGTGGGGCCAGCCGGCCGAGCCGTGGCTCCTGACCAGCCATGGGTGACCAGACGGCAGGCAGAACGCAGAGCACCTCCCGGTGGGCCCGTGTGGAGGACGGTCTCCATTTCTGAGAGGCTGGAGTGACGGGGTCAGGAGTGCAGCCCGACACAGGCTCACCCACGAAAGGGAGCGAACAGATGAGGCCAGCCTGGTCGCAAATGACGGCGGCTTGACTGAGACCTGCTGCCTCCGGGGAGGGCAGGGCCTGCGGGGCGGAGGAGGCGCTGGACAGCGCACGGGGAGCCCGGCACTCTGGCCGGCACGCTGGACGAGCTACCTCGTGAGGCCGATCCCCCACGCGAGGGTGGGCGGACCCACCACGGTCCCGGTTTGCGAATAGCACCAGGCAGAGGTCACCTCGCTCGGCCGGGCGGCTGGGGCCCCAGCCCGGCCTCCGCGGTGTCCCCGAGCTCCGCGGGGAATGACAGCCCAGGAGGTGACCAGTGGCCTGCCCCGGGGTCAGCACGTGGCCGTCTCCGCCGGGGCCGGTGGCTATTTCTGCGCCCCGCCGACACGTCCACGGTGGGAGGATTTCTGAAACGTGCTCCGGAAAGCTCCGTGGCATGGCCGGGGCCCGGGGCCCATGGCGCTGGCTGCCGGCCGGTGGGTGCCAGGCACGCAGGCCGAGGGCCAGGGCAGCGTCGCGAGGGCCCCGGGCACTGGCTCCGGGGCGCCGGGGGCTGGTGCACGGCGGGCCGGCCGAGCTTCTCAGGGGCCGTGTGGCCGCACACGCGGTGCCTCCCGCCGGCCGCCTGCGGCAGGGGCGCCCGCCCTGGGCCTCCGCACGCACAGGGCACCGGCTGCAGGACCCTGCGAGACGCCCGGCCTCCGCGCTTCCCTCAGAAAGGAGACCCCGCCGAAGGGACCGTGGAGGCGACGGCGCCGGGACCAGCACCCGCCTCCCGCCGCCCCCGGGAGACGCACCCGCCAGCGGCCGAACACCGGCAGCTTCCGGTGTGTTCTTTACTCGTGGGGCTCCGGCAAGTCGGGGGGGCCCGGCGCGGCACCTCTGCCAGCAACGGAGCGAGAGCTCAGGGACAGTGGGACGCCCCGCAGCAGTCACCAGCCGCAAAGCGAGGGGCGCTGTGGTCGGCCTCGAAACTTCGCTGTGTTGTTTAACTCGAAGCTGCTTCCTGTCCGGCGCCTGGTTCTCCGTCGCCGGCTAAGTGGTGTGATCTGCCGCTCCCCACAGACGGGAGCCGAGGTGCAGGGCCACGGGGGAGGCCGGGGCAGGGTGTCTCCCGACCCTCCTCACGCCCCCGTCACACTCTACAGTACAGACTCGAGCCGGAGGGGAAACGGGCAAGCCCGGGAGGACAGACCCTGGCACGGCATCTCGGGAGACGGGGCGGGGCTGACGGGGCCACGCGGGGGGGACGGAGGGGTCGGGCCGCCCAGGAGACCACGTGCCAAGGAGCCGAGGCGCGGCGGCCGAGCCGGCCTGCAGGGCCTCCGCCAGCCGCCCCCTCTGCCTGCACGTCGGGCGCCTGCGCCTTAGGGCCCGTGGCTGCCGCCCAGGTGTCCCGGGTGCTGCCCCAAGCTCCTTAAGTCACTCGACCATCCAGCCACACGAGGAGGGCAGAGCATCCGCACGGACCCCACGTCCTGGCTCGGACGCTGGTCTGCAGCAGGTGCACCCAGCATGGCAGGGCCCGACCCTGCAGGCCGCCCTGGGCCCGCAGCTCAGGCCCGCGGCCAGGGCTCGGCGCGCTCACCTGCTGAGTGCACATTCAGGGGTCGCGGGTGAACGGTGCCGGGCTGACACCAGGCTGGGGGGCGGGGTGCATGACGCCACCTACCCACGCTTCGCGGACGAGAAGCAGCTTTATTTATTATCCCTTTGGAGGGGAAACTGGTCTAATCCTCCTGCCCCACAGCAGCCAGAGGTCTCCACGCCAGCTCGGCGGGGACCGCTGGGCCCACGGCGCCCACGGGCGAAGGGGCCGAGGGCGTGGCCGTGGGCGGCAGGTTTCGGTTTCAAGGTTTGAAGGTCGACTGGGAGGCGCAGTGGGAACTGGCCGGGCCGGTCTGGCTGGATGGCGCTGCCACCGTGACACAATCCCTCTGTCACCGAACACCTTTCTGGCACCGAGACGAGACTCGCAACTCTGCAGGGAGCAGGCGGCCTGGGAGCGCCCCGCCCCGGAGGCCAGGAGCGGGGACAGCCCGCATCCAAGGAGCGCCGGCCACGCGCACGCGGCCCTGGGGGGCACGTGAGCCCAGCCCCTCTGCATTCCCACGTCTGGCCTCAAGGGAGGCGCCACCACCCGCAGGTTCATAAAAGACGAAACCGAGGCCGAGATTACGTGATCGCGTACCTGGAAGGGGAGCGAGCTGGCGGCCAGCCCCCGCTGGGCCCCGGGGCCCCGGCACGGCCTTCCCGGGCCTCAGAGCGGGGGGCCGCGCTGCGGGGGGCCCCGCCACGAGGCAGCTTGCGGGGCGCGTCTGTCACAGAAACAGCCTTCACACGTGTGCACACATGTGCATGTGTGTGCATGTGAAACCTGTGTACACATATGTGCATGCACCTTCACACATGCTCAGACGTTCACACACACGTGTGTGAACACAGAAGCACGCACCTGCGCACACGCACGCACACGCACACATATCTTCATCTAGCGAGAGCTGAGGTTTCCGTGTCCACACCAGCGGCAGGGGAGGCCCAGCCCGCTAAGGAACGGCACGTGAGCGCTTCCTGTGTGGACGCAGCGGCAGCCGGGGGCAGGAGGAGGACCCGGCCACTCACTTCGCTCCCCAGAGGGACGGCGTCCACCGCGGACCTGACGGCCCCTCCCGGGCGCCGCTGCTCAGACACCCATCCGCGCACCCTCGGGCAGGCGCCGTCCCCTCATCTGCCCAGGACAGGTTCTCCTCCGGGCGAGCCGCCTGCACTTCCTGCCGCAGGGGTCACGCGCACGCCCACGGGGGGGGCAGCCCCCGGCCCCCCGGGATCCCACGCCCGCGCCGGCCGCACCGCTGCGGCGGGTCAGGGCGCACGCGGCCTCCGCCCTCGGAGGGCCTCTCGCACGTCCTCGTGATGTCGGAGGTGTCAGCGACCGCCCCCGGCGGACACGTGTCCCCTCCGAGTGCCGTCTCGCCCACGTGCAGATTCGGCGACCGGCACAGCCCAGCCAAGCGCGTGCGCCCGAACCCCCTCTCACAGGTGAGGCGTAAGAACACAGGTGTCGCAACGCGGCTCCCGGAAAACAGCTCGCGTTGGTGCCCCGAGCCTCCGGCAGGTCCCGCAACGGAGGGAGGCGGGAGGAGGGGCGAAACCAGAGGGCGGGGCCCCCGCCGCCTGCCGCTCTGACCGGCTAACGGCTGCTGCCACTGAGACGAGTCCCACGAAGCTGCTGTGTCTGCAAGAGCCCCCGGGGGCAGGAGGAAGGGGAGTTTATCCTCAGGATAGTTGAGTCCAAAGCCACGTGTGGCGTCCGTGACCCAGGAAAGGAGGGAGGCGGGGGGGGGGGGGGGGGGGCGGGGCTGTCACGCTGTGCGCCCACAAGGCGCATCTGCCGCGCGCCGCGCCCCCCAGCTGACCGGCCAGGCCAGAAAGCGAGGCAGGGGCACCGGTGTGGTGGGGCACCCGAGCCTGCCAGGCCGGGCTTCGGGCCGGTGCAGGTTGCAGGCGGGTCCCCCCCACCCCCGGGCACCCTGGCCCTCGCCCTCGTTTCCTCCGGAGACGCACCCTGAACCGGAGCAGGTGCAGTGGGGACGTCTGCTCGCCGTCGCCACCCTTGGTTTTGTGACAGCCGGAGTTGGGAAGAGAGTGAGTGTCTGCTGTTTCCTTAGAGACACCGCTCACCAGTGTGTTTAGAGTTTCAGTTAGGAAACCGATGCTCACAGTTAGGCCGGGCCTCCCGTCAAAGCATCTTCGGGCGGCAAACAAGGTACGCTCTGTGCCCGGCCTGAAACGCGGCGGGACCGAGCACCAGGGCAGCCCTCGCTCCGGGCAGCTGTGCTCAGCAGGACCTCGGGGCTCGTCAGAAGCCCTTTGTGTGGCGTGCCCGCCCCCCCCCCCCCCCCCCCGCAGCATGAATCAGGTCAGCAAGCTGGGGCGAGAGCGAGACCAAGAAGCCCCCAGTGCGTGCGCTTCTCCATCGGAGGGCCGCTCACGCGCCCCCTGGACCACGCAGGCTGCGAGCGCCTGGGTCGTCCAACACACGCTTCCGGCCAAGCGCGAGCTTGGGCAGCCGTCTGAACACACGCGGCTCACCTGCAGCAGAAGAAAAGGCAGCCTTTTGAGAAGAGGGGAAGAGAAACATTTGTTCTAGAAAGGTCTCTTTATATGACCCGAATATTGCACATCTCAGAGCCAGCACTGGCTCCGAGATGGTGAACGGCGCCGGTTCCGTTCAAGAAAGATTTCAAAACAAGATTTCCTCCAAAGACGCATACTCTTGGTTCAAGGCCCGAATTTCCTCAATACGCCCCTTCGTTCGCACATTTACTACGCACCTACTGTGTGCCAGGCGCTGTTCTCAGGGTCTAGGGGCGGGGGGGGGGGCCGAGGGGGGGGGCCCGGGAGGACAGAGCGCATTTGGGCGGAGAACAAGGACACCCAGCTCGCGCCTGCCTCGCGTCTCGGGGAGACGCCGCTTCCGTTGGATCGGCAGAGTTAACGCAAACGTGCACTTCTGGGAGACGTTTCATGCCGACATCCATTTAATAACAGTTTTCTTCTCCTGTCGTGAGGCCAAGGCTGACAGGGAAATGGGTCTGCGGAAAAGGGGGCGCCGGCGGGGGAAAGGAGACCCAGACGCGGGTCCGGGAGGCCCCGCGCGCTCCTCGTAGACACTGACTTGCCGGTGGAGTCCTCGGCATTGTCTGCGTCCCTAAACTGCGTTTCATCGTGAGACCTGAAGAAAACCCACGAGAAAATCAGATCTTAAAAATCTGCTGCGATATACGTGTGTTCCCAAGACATGGTGCTAAAATCTTACTAATTTTTCATTAAATTTCATTATTTTTGTAGAGATGCTTCGGGGCTCATCAGCTAAGGGACGTGGACAGGCCTCATCGGCGTCCACCGACACGCTGCTCGGCCCGTTCTGCCCCCAGGGACCCATCGGGTCACGTTCACGTCCGGGCCGGGGGTCCCTGATCGGCTCCCCAGCTCTGGCGAGTGGGTGAGCCACCCGCTGGGCTGCTGGGAGATGCAGACGCCCCATCCATGCTGACTCCCAAAGGTTGGCAGAGCGTCCTGGCTGCACTGGACGTGCCGTGACCCCGCAGTGTGAGCCCGCCGCGGGGCAGCGGGTGCCCGGGGCCGGGGAGAGCGGCTGCTCATCACACGTCCCGTGGGCTCGAGAACCTCGGCCCCCCTCCTGTGAACCCAAAATGCAGGGACTGAGGAGGACGGGCTACAGTGAAGGCGTCCAGGGAGAAAGGCACGAAGAAGAGGCGCCGGCAGTGGCTGGACCTCGCTTCCTCTGGCTCGACCGGGTGCTGCAGACGGGACCCACAGGGCCAGGGCTCCCCAGGGGCCTCCGGGCTCCGTCCGCTGCGGCTGTGCAGGCCAGGAAAGGGTTTCACCATTTTAAAGTGCTTGGGGAAGATAAGCAAAAGAATATTTCATGACCTGTGACATTCCTTGCAATTCAGACTCCGGCGCGCATAAATAAAGCTTTATTGGAAGCCAGCCAGGCTTGTTCATCTGCAAATCGCCTGGGCTGCCTTTGCCACACGGGGGCAGGGCTGAGAGGCCCCCATGGCCACCGGCCCCTCGTCAGCTGGGAGCCTCTGAATTCCTCCTCCAGCATCTCTGCCTGGCCGGGACGGAGTGAAAACCAGCCGCCCAGGAGCCCACATTTCCCAGCCGTCACCTCGCAGCGACAACAGTGGAAAGCCCCATTTTTCCGAGGAGAGTGTCTCTGGGGCCGAGTACCTTCTGTGCGTCCCGTCTTCCCCAATTCTGTCTTCTTGTCCCTGGGTCTCTCTGCTTTAATGGAGAAGAAGCTCTACGGCCTTCTCGGCGCCTCGTCTCCGGCACCGAGCCCTGTTCTCCTTCCTCAGAAACGGCCTTTGGTTTCCACAAACCAGGGCGCGTGCGGTAAACCCGGGGGGCGCCGTCTGGGGCACGGGCCGCCCAGCCCTCACTCGTGATGCAAGGCCGGCTCTCAGGCCCCGGGGACGCACGCCTGCTTTCGCTTCCAGAAACACAGGAATTCTGTGGGATGCATTTCCATGGGCGCCCCCAGGCGGGGTGGGGCGGGGCGGCCGAGGGCACCCACGCACCCGCACCCGCACGCGGGGCTGGGTCACGCTGCTCCCTCGCCGTGCGGAGTCACCGGCACACGCGGCTGGGTCCCTGGGCAGTGGCGGGCAGCTGTGCCGTTTTCCTGCCAAGGCCGCGGGGGCGGGGGGGAGGCTGGGCTCCTCAGGCGCGGGGTCCCGGGAGGGGGTGCGCGCATGCAGTGACTACACAGTGACTCATGCCCCACGCCTGCCCGCCGTCCGGGAAGCGGCCGGGAAGGGAGCTGGCCGCTGCTGCTGACCAGTCCCCGTGGAGCCTGGGGCGGGGGTGGAGGGGGGGAGGGTCCTCAGCCCCAGACGAGAGCCTGGCCTTCAGCACACGGGGAGAGAGGCTCGGGGGACACCCCGGAGGGAGGAGGCCGGTTGGCGGGTCCGAGCTGTAAGACAGGGCAGCGGGCGCCGGGCAGGGGTCTCTGTGCAGTGCCGAGGTCACGGGCCCCCATCTGGAAGTGCCGACAAGCCGAAGCCGGAAGGTCCCCCGGCCTGGCTCGAGCCCCTGCGTCGCCCCCTGGAGAGGCGCCCAGGACGCGGCCGCACCGCCGGCCGGGCCCACGTTCAGCGGCAGGTGGTACCTGCCCAGCCACCAAAGTCACATGGTCCCTTCCCTGGCCCCTTTGGCCCTGATGACCCTGGAGAATGCCACACCAGAACCCCCACGGGAAGTGACTGCTGCACCCCACCTGCTCAGGACGCTGCCAAGGGGTGTGAGTGAGCAACGGGGCTTCCGAGACCCAGGACCCACCTCTGGCCTGGCAGTACTCGGGACTCCTGTGTCTGAGAGAGTCACAGAAATAAACGGGCGAACTGTGTGGCGTATGAACCCCATCTCAAAACAGGCGTTTGTTAGTAAAAACATTACGAAAACAGAACATTTATGTCAATACGAAGTTTTTTTCCACCAAAGCTGATGGGTGCGACCTCCCTGTTTCGGTGAAAACCGAACCCCTCCTCAAGAGGCATGCACCCCCTTTCCTTGTTTTCCTTTTCTTGAAAAAGTACTGATTTAGGTGACCAAGGAGGCAAGCAGCGGGGCGGGGGTCTGGGCTCACACGGGATTAAGCTGCTGAGCAGGGACGTCGAGGGGTCGGGGATCGGGGATCGGAGCCGCTCTTCGGGGCCAGAGTCAGAAGCCCGGAGTCGGCGCAGCCAGGCCGAGGGACGGACGCCGGGCCGGGAGCCCGGGGCGGGCCCAGGAACGCATGCGGCCCGCTCTGGGAGGTGCGTGTGTTTGTGTGTGCATGTGTGTTTGTGTGCGTTGGTGCGTGTTTGTGTGTGCGCGCGCGTGTGCATCTGTGTGTTCATGTGCGCGTGTGTGCAGGCACATGCGTGTGTGCACGTGTGTACGCATCTGTGTGTTCGTGTGCGCGTGTGTGTGCACCTGTGTGTTCGTGTGCGCACGTGCGTGTTCGTGTGTGTGCGCGCATGTGCGCGAGCACGTCTCTGACCGTTCGCGGATGCGCAGGCCGATCACCTCCCCTTTGCCCAGGTTGTCCTAACCTCGCCGGCGCCGCGGCCGCCTCCGAGGATCCGAGGCCCGAGCAAGGACACACTGTCAACGGGGCAGGGCAGGGCTGTTCGCCCTTCGCTGACCTCTCGGTGCCTTCGCGAGAAGCGACAGAGACACACGAGATGAGATGCGCGGCCCCGGGGACCCTCGCGCACAGTCTTCGCTCTGTGCGGACAAAGCCGAGGCCGGCCTCGAGGGCCGGCAGCGCCAGCGCGAGAACCACATGCGGGGACTCCCGCACGCCCCGAGCGGGGTGGATCTCCCCCGGGGGTCAGCTGAGTGAGACCCGGCCCCGAGGCGGGCCCCGCCAGCGCCCAGCGACAGCCGCACTCCCATGTTTGGCCACCCCTGTCCCCGCCTGCCAGCCTCGCCGGGGGCGCGCGCTATATTTAGACAGGTCCGTGATTCCAGACACCGAAGCTGGCCGGGCACAAATCAGCCGCTTCCCTGGGCCGTTCTTCCGAAAGCGACAATAAAAATACCGAAACGACAGCTATAACCTGGGGGGCAGAGGGTCCCCCACCTGGCCGACATGCAGGTGTCTGTTTCTCCGGGCGCCTGTGAGCTGCGGGTGACCGGCAGCGACAGGGCCCGAGCCGGCTCTGCGCCCGCCCTGCCGCACCCACGCACCCTGCAGCCCGCGGGGCCCCGCGCTCCTCCCAGCACTTGTGGCTCTGCAGGACCCGGACAGCTGTTGTCACTCCCAAATTAGCAGCAGGCCCCACCCCGTGCACCGGCACCGCCCCGGGAGGCTAATCGCTGCGCCTCGCTCGCTGAAAGCCCAGGGATTTACCGAGAGGCCGCCGACAGGTTTATGTGAAAGGTTTTGTGCATTTTTTAATGCCTTTAAAATTATCTACGAAAACCCAGGTCATTCTAGTAAAGGGCATAGCCCAGGAAATGCACGGAAGAAACCCGCTCGCGCCCGGCCCGCGGAGAGCGGAAGCAGGAGCACGGCGCTCACCGCCTGTGCCCCCAGAACTGCTGCACCGCCGCCGGGTGCTCATGTCTTCCCCGCTTTCGAATAAACCACCTGAAATTTTCAAACACATTTACTAGGACCACACTTATTTTAACACGAGACCTTTCGGCACACGTCTTTTTTTTCAAATCGACTATTTTTTGGAGCAGTTTTAACTTCACGGCAGAATTTGGCAGAAGGCACCGAGACTTCCCCCTTCGCCCCCGTTCCTCACACCCGTGCACAGCTCCCCCCGCCCCCCACGTTCCGCACCCCTCCTCATGACGGACCCCAGCCCTCCCCCGACCCCCCATGCACCGTGTGGCCGCCAGCTGCCCTGTGTGTCTCTGCCCCTTGCCACGTGAGCCTTCCAGGCCAGCTCGCGGGTCCAGGCCCTACTCGACCCTGTCACCACGCACTTGTCCGGCACTTGCTCCCTCTCGATCACCACGTTATGGTGGAAAAACAGCCGAGTGGTTTTGCAGATTGTAACCTTGGCTCCCTGACCCTGGTACAATAACAAAAAAATAAAATAAAATAAATTATTATAATTATTATTATGTATTGTTGTTGTTGTTGTCATTCAGGGTGCCCAGAGACATAGGCACTGCAGATAATGCTGAGCATGCGCGGCGTACTCACTAAAGTAGGCCCCTTGTTTATCTAAACCTCAGACGTGACCAGGCCTCTGGTATTCTACCTGGCAGTCTGAGAGTCCGGGAAGGTTCTTAGCCCGCCCGGGCCAGGGCACTGCGGGGCATGCGAGGCAGTGGGGCCTCTCGGCCGGCCGGCCGCGAACACCGGTGAGGCCGGCACAGGGCAGGCGCTTCGCCGGAGCCGGCGCCTGGTCCGCCACCGTGGATTCCCACGCTGGGAAGTCTGGCCCCCAAGCCGGGTACAACGCCCCAAGTCCGCCCATGCCAGCCGGCTGCCCTCTGCGGCCCTTCCACTGACCCTCATCCGGAGCGAGGGCCGTCATTCTGCTCCTTAGCCCAGAGGACTCTGAATTCCAGATCTTGCTTCGCCAGCCACCCAAGGGCACACTGTCAGACACTGAGCCTGCGGCCGACCTCTGCCGCCTCCGGCTGTGCGACTCACTCTCGCTGAGCCACAGATAACGTGAAGCTAAGTGGACCTGTCCTGCTTCGTGAGACTCTGTGGCTTATGCAGTCTCAACACTGGCCGAAAGGATTTGCAAAGTGCCCTTAAGTGTTAATTCTTCTTCTCTGCACTGCTGACCAAGTCACACCACCTCGAAGCCTAAAATCACCTTTTTCCTCCTTGTTCTGCATGGGCAGCTGGTCACCAGTCCATCAATTTACCTCTGACACGTGTCTGAAATTCCCCCTCTTCCCATGCCGGCCGACGGCCTGATCCCAGGGGCTCAGACCGCTCCATTTCCCTGGGCCCTGCGGCGGCCTCCTGGTTCTTGTCTCCCACCCCAGCCCTGCCTCCCCGCTTCCCAAAGCGCTGGTGGGCCTCGTCGCTGGCTCCTCCTCCCCCTGCGGCAGGAGGGGCTGCTCAAGCCGATCTGGCCACGTGTTCACTCCCTTGGCCTCCCTTCCCGGAGAACCAGCTCTCTTGTTATCCGAGAACACGCTGTGCTTTGCACACCTCTGCGCCTTGCTCCTGCCCTCCCCGCATGCAGAAGACCCGGTCACACGTCTGCTACCTGGGTCCCTCCCAGGCACGGCCCAGGCTCACACCCTCCAATGCTCCCTGAACAGCCCTCTGGCTCCATGCCCAGCTCCGTCTACCTTTCCACATTCCACACATAGTAGGTGCGCTAACATTTATCGATTAAAGTGTCAACTGGTCTACAGCCACGCCACCCTGAACAAGCCCGATCCCTGACCCCGTCTGATCTCGGAAGCTGCACTGGGTCGGGCCTGGTTAGTACTTGGATGGGAGATCGCTAGGAAGACCAGGTGCTGTAGGTGTAAAAAATAACAAATAAGGGATTATAAGATGACAAGGTCCTTGCAATCTGTGAGATCAGCCAAGGGTTGCCACGCCTGAAAAAAAGTGTCAACTGATGATTATTGCCACCAATTCAACCACGAACAAAAATCCCAATCCAATTCGGGCTGCGGTGAAGACGGAAACTTTATTCAGTGCGAGGAGCTCGCGTGTAATCCAGCACCACTGCGGGACAGCTCCACAGTGCTGCAGCTCAATTACGAAACAGCACGGCCTGGACCTGGCGCTCTGCTCCGCTCCATGGCAGGCGGACACAGGGGACGTTTTAGCTCCTACAGGGAAACACGGCCTCCCGTCTTGGGGAAAAGGGCGCTCTCCAAGGCTCTGGATAAGTCTCCGCCCCTGGTCCCTGATTGGTCCATCCTCATGCAAATGAGGACTCCTCACAGTTTGATGGGTCCAAAAAAGCACTCTCTTGATTGGTCAGAACTGAGTCTCTCTGATTGGCGATGTTAATGAGGATACAGTTGTGCAGCTCTGATTGGATGGGGAAAGCCTTAGTCCTATTGGTTGAGATACAATTCCAGGAAGTCCTTTATAAGGGCTGGCTCAGGGCAGAAACACAGTGCAGGGGGGCAGTTCAGAGCCGGCTCCTTGGTGGAGTGTGACCTGCTGTCAGGCCCCTCTACAGAAATGGACGCTGGGCTCTGATGTTAAATTCGAGCCCCATCCTCCACCAGGAGCCCTTCCTGGTGGCCATCTTCTTCCTTGGGGTCGATGGAAGTGAACGTTTCCAGCAAGCCACAGAATGTCAGTGGGCAGCAGTGACCAGAACAAACCCATGCAAGTGGTTAATTACCTCCTAGTGCCAGGAAAAACAAGGCCTCCTCTGAGGACCCGGACCTTGTCCTACTTTCAGGGATGAGAACCAGGGAAGTCAGCGGTTCCCTCTCTGCCCGATTGTCAGAAACACGAGGACGGGGCCGGTGCCCGCCGCCGCACTGGACTGTCTGCGCACCAGGGCCTCCCCCCGCCTCTGCCCTTCCCCGGCTTTGGTTTTGTTGACTGGCCTGTGTCCAGGCCCAACACCGAGGCCTCGGGGAACAGGCGGGATGCACAGGGGGACACAGAGGACGGGCAGTGCTGCCACAGGAAGGGCCGGGAGACGAAGCGTCCACGCGAGCGGCGGCGACTCAGGCTGGTCACATCTGCGAGTCGAGGCGGAGAGGCAGTCCTTGTGTCAGGGCCAAATGCGTCCGTGAGCAAGCAATCACATGTGCAGGCGCTCTCGTGGGTCACCGCAGGACAGGACAGTCGCCTTGCCTGTCGTACCAGTTACGTGCTATCGGTCGCCAGCGGGACCAAGTGCCACGCACGCATCTAATCGATCATACTCTGATTGCTCATGGTTGGGGGGCTTGGGTCCTGAAGCGACAGGCAACGCAGCCGGCCAGGCTGGGCCAGCGGAGGCTCCTTCCCAGAGGGATTGCATGAAACCCGAGACGCCACAACCCCACAACTCCGGGCGTGGGAGCAACACAGGAAGGAAGTGCAGAGACGCTCGCAGTGGCCGGAACCCACGGGAGGTTAGGCGGAGGGAAGCAGCTGAGGCCGCACGCCGACCGGCTGTCCTCACGGCCGTTTCAGCTAAGAATCACTTTTGCAGATGCACAGAGTGACCTCGACGACAATCGGGGGAATTTAAGTGTGGACAGGGAAGTCAATGCTATTATGAAGTTATCGGTTTTGTCGGGCAGGACCATGAGATGATGGCATGAGAGGCAGGGCTTGTCAGCTAGTGCGGCACACGGGAGGATTTGCAAACGGAAGGACGGTAGGTGGGCTTTTCCCATAAAATAATCAAGCAAAAAAAAAAAAAAAGTCGAAAATTTAAAGGCTCCATGATGGGCACATGGCGGTCCCTGCACTAAGCTCCCCATTTTTGTGTCCTTTGAAATTTTCCATTACATTTTTCTAGCAAGAGAAATAGTCCGTTTTTATCATTTCAAGTCCAAACGTAATTAACTGAATCTTGGAATCAATGACTGTTGGTTATTGAATGTAGGGAAGTCTCCTCAAAAGTGATCTATTCCAAAATTATCTTTTTTCTATTTTTTATGGTAAGTACTATTTAAAAATAAATGATGATAAGGTGAAAAATAAAATGCTGAATCAGAATCTAGGAAAGGATAATCTGGCCAACGCCCCAGCTTCCTGTGGCTTGCTCGAGGCCAGCCCTTTACACTTCACGCAGGCCCAGAGCAAGGAGGACCAGGACTGCACAGGGCCCCCACAGGGCCCCAGGCCCGGGCGCACCCTCACTTACAGGAACGAGGCACCCCACAACGAGCCTCTCTACCTGGGTTCAGACAGAGTTCAGATAATTACCGAATAGAAGAAATGAGCCACTAAACGTATTAGATGCCCCAGCAAAACAAACCAACAAGAAAACAAAAACAGTACAAATTTATATTCAAAATTCAATAAACCGCACACACTAGATTGGTGAAGACCAAGCAGCTGTGATTCCGCCCACTGCTGGTGGGATGTCTGGAGCACGGGCTCCGAGAGCCGCTGCTTAGGCGTTAACCGCAGCACCACGCGCCTCTGCTGCTCCACCCCTGGGTGCTTCCCCAGGAGATAGGGGGTCTGTGTCCACACCAAGACCAAAGTGCATGTTCACGGGAGAGTCATCCGTAATGGGCAAAGCCTGGAAATGGCCCACACGCCCCGGAGAACGGACAGGCAAACTGCCGAAGGGAAACCAAGGAATGGAGACTCCCGTCAGGGGGAGGGGGGGCCCCGGGAACACCGGAACCGGAGCATCGAAATCGCGCCGCTGAGCGAAGGGGCCAGGCAGAAAGAGTGTGCGCTACACGATGCCACCTTCAGTAGCTTCTAGAAAATGGTAACTAAAATAGCGGCAGAGGGCAGGTCGATGGCTGTCCAGACACAGACGGAGGGAGAGACGGGGAGCGAAGGGGCCCGAAGCAGCTTCTGGCCGCGAAACCGAAGTCCTGGATCGCGACCACGCTGACGGGTTCAGGCCACCCTTCCTTCAACTATTGTACACAAACGTGCCTCAATCTGTAGCTGCAAAATTCAGCTCACCGCCTCGATCGCACAGAGGAAAAAGAATAAATTCCTAAAAAGAAGCCCGATGTCCGAACGCTAACGAGGACAGCATGAGTGTGACAATTCGTCACCGAGAGCAGCGGAACCTGCCGGCCACAGGGCCGGCCGCGCACACAGCTCCGCGGGCGCAGCGGAACCTGCCGGCCACAGGGCCGGCCGCACACACAGCTCCGCGGGCGCAGCGGAACCTGCCGGCCACAGGGCCGGCCGCGCACACAGCTCCGCGGGCGCTGGCCGCACACACAGCTCCGCGGGCGCTGGCCGCGCCTGCCCCGGTCCGCTCCCGCCCCTCAGTCCTCGCGTCGTCTAAATAACGAAGCGACGTTTTACTCCGTGTTTGGCCTCACGAGCCCCGGTGTGTCCGCACACTGCCGTATCTCCTTGCACGTGGTCTGTGCTCAGTGCACGTAGAATTAGAAGCTGCACGTGTATCCCTCGTTCGTTATCAAAATTGTTTCTTTTTAAAAGAAAAAAAATGCTGCCCAAATTAAACGGAACCAAAGAGATGACCCCTGAGCGCGGCCATTCAGGCAGTCCCGGACGCCGGCCCGCCCCGCCCCGCCATCACCCACGGGGACGTCTGTGCAGGGTCAGGCCCCACCCTGCAAAGCAAACATGACATCTGATGACAACCAGGCAGTGACAACACTCGCCCGGGAGCCATCAGATCTCACGCTTCCGCAACCACAAGTGCCGCTGGCCTCGTGCGGGTCTGCCCGCCTGGACGCGTCCCAGAGCGGCCGCCCGAGCAGGGCCCGGCTGGACGACTCATCTCGACCTTCTCGTTCACGTTTCTGAAAGGCGTCCGATGCCCACAGCCTCGCGGCGCTGTGCACCTTTCCTCCCTCTGCCCTCTCCTCTTCGATCATCAGGGGGACCGACCGACGCCCACGGAGAAGCCTCCGGGTGTCTGTTTACGGGAGCTAATCCGGGCGTGATATTTACGGCTCCTCCGCCCAGCGTCTCCAGGCCTCTGGAAGGAGTCATTTAAGACCTGCCGCAGCAGAACCATTTTCTGAGAAGGCCTTTCATAAAAATAAACCGGGCTTATCTCCGCCCCGCCCTGCCAGGACTAATTGCGCCTTCTTTTCTGGGTGTTCCCCGGGCACTTTGCACACATCTCTGTGACAGCTTTGCTCATAATTGCTTGTTTAGACATCTGTCCTTGCTTGTATATTGTGTGCTCTGTCAGGTCAGGGATAAATTACCCACACCCAAGATGTCAGCACATGGGCAGATTTTAATTAACTCTTAGTTTAAAAAAAAAAAAAATCCTAGCTAATTAAATGAATACATTTCAAAATGGTCCTCTGCCAATAAAACTGGATCTCACTTTTAAACACCCAAAATGTAGAGGGAAATGTGACAAAAACTTACACAGAAACGATCATACGTATATGATTTTAATTCAGAGTGGGTCCTAAAACGTTCATGGAAGGTGTTTGAGTAAATGAGGGCGAATGAAACAGTAAGCTTGGCTTGACTTTGTTCTTTTTTTTTTTTTTTTTTTTAATTTTTACCAGAGCATTATTGTATATAAGGTAAATGTTTCATCTCTTTTTTGATCAATTTGTGTTTTCAGACAACCAACCATGCAGGGGAATGGGGAGATAAATGATCCCACACGTGCCTTCCAGAGCAGCTTCTGCTGCTGACCGTTTCCAGGCGGCGGGGCCTGAGCCAGCGGCTCAGTACAGCAGGAAGGCTCGTGTGCAAACGGGGCCTGACCGTCTTTTCCCAAAGCAGTTTGCTTAAACCACATGAGGTACATTAAAACGTGTACAGAAAGGCCTCTGAAGAGGACATCGTAAGAGGGACAATCACGCCCTGCGTGTGCAGTCCCTTCAGACTAAATGCAACTCCTAGACTGGCCCCCTGGAGAGCTGAACAATATCTTTATTCATACAGTTCATGCAACTGACTGGGTGAATGAACAAATGATCTTTAGCCAGGACTGGACATCGGAGCTGCTGAGGGCTCCTTCCAACCTCCCTGGCTGAGCCCCACCCCAGGCTGGCTCAGAACCCCCCACTCCCACTCCAAGGAGAGGCTGGGGCACATCTGTAGCAAAAGCCCCCCAGGAGGAGGACACAAGTAAGCAGAAAGCTGTCCTATCTGTGTCCACGAATTGGAAGAATTAATATTGTTACAATCTCTGCCCTTCTCAAAACCACCTACAGGTTCAAGGCAATCCCTAACAAAATTCCAATGGCATTTTTGACAGAAATAGAACAAATAATTCTAAAATTCATATGAAACTCCCCCTGCCCCCCCCCCCAAAAAAACCGTTGTAACTATGTGAGGTATGAATGTTAACTAAACTTATTCTGGAAACCATTCTGTAATATGTTCACATACGAAATCGTCACATTGTACACCTAAAACTGATACAGTTGTTGTTGTATGTCAATGATATCTCAATCAAAAAAAGTAACATCTGACATTCTCAATCTGTTGACCTCCCATCCTATAGCCATAGGGGCACACGGAGTTGGGTTAAAGGGATGACTAACCTAGAAACGAAATTGTCTTCCCCAAAGAACTTCAAATATATCTTCGTTCTTGTACTAGCTCATGCATGATAGCAAACCCAGATACTTGTGTTATATGCAGTGAGACTCTGGATGTAAGAACATTGATTGTAGAATTACACACTGACGATACGTTTCACGGAAGGAAAAAGGAAGCCCCGGGCGACTCTGCCACACACGCCCGGTCACCAGCCTCCAGGACAGAGCGGACCCTGATGTTGCTCAGACTGAGCGTCCAGGCTGAGTGACCCTGACATTTACAGTCACACGGGGCAGTCTAGTGAGTCGGGTGGGCATTATCAGTAAGTACGCCAGGGCAAGGCTGGCGCGGGCACGAACTGAGGTACGCGGTCACCTTTCTGTCCCGAGATTGCTTTTTTAAATGTCAAGCTAAGTTGTAATCATTTTCGATAATCGTTATGTAAAGGACAATGCATCCTTGAGGAAAGACAGCCGCCAGTGCAGCCGTGACCCACGAAAAGGCGCCGTCAGGAAGCTGCGGACCAGGGCCACCCGCAGGGAATTCGGTCACGAGCGTCTCTTCCCAGGCCCTTCCCCGGGGCTTTTGACCCTCCACTGGTGGTTTCGGAGAAGACGATCGCTTCGGAGAAGGCGGCCAGGCCCGCGTTGCCCGGCTGCAGAACAAGGGTACGCAACGTCTCGCACTGGTCCCCCCAGAAGGAAGCGCCTCACTGCTGCCCCTTGAGTATGGGCTGGACGTGGCGAGGTGCTTCTCGCAAACGCAGTGCGACGTAGGTGACAGTGTGCGACTCCTGAGGCTCGGCCCTTGAAGGCGCCGCGACGCCCCCTGCACCCCAGGAAGCCGACGCCACATGCGGAGGACACCCACAGAGGCACGTGGCGAGGTCCCCGTGGCAAGGAACTGACGCCCTCCGGGCAGCACTGGGCCCCGGGACACTGCGGACACAGGCCCCGCCTCTCGGCCCCCCAACCCGGCCCCCTGGCCTCGACCTCAGACTCGAAGCTCGTTATTAAAGCACAGAGGGCCAGCCTCCCCGGCCAGGGTCCCCTGACGCTTCACACTGAGCACGACCCGTGGCGAGTGAGCCAGAGCAGTGTGTGCTCGGCAGGCCTGGCACATATCCTGGTGCCACCGCCTGGGTAACAGGGGACGCTGGCCGAGGCCTGCGGGCTCCTGGACACAGTGGCTAATCACCTCCTCATGCAAAGCGCTGCGCAAGGGACAAGCCGGGCGGCCGGCCCACAGAAGACCCCGAGGCCACCACCCCCACGATGCCTGCACCGGCTCAAGCGCCCAGGCGCTCCTGCTGCTCACACTGCCTAGAACCCTCCGCGCACCCCAGAGTCAGGCCGGAACCCCCGCCGGGCCCCGGGGACCTGTCCCCAAATATCTGAGGAGCACCCAGCGGGTGAGAGGCCGAGCTGGGGCGTGTGGCTGCGGGGTTCAGACCTGGGTTCGCCGGTCACCTAGCTGACCGCGGTCGCACGGACTCGCCCTCCGTGTCTCGGGTCCTTGTTAATCGGGAGGAGTGACAGTGCCCTGTCCTGGACGGCCGTGAGGCTTCCGCTGGCACGCAGGCACCCAGCACCAGCTGTCGTGGGCGCTGGGCGCCTGTCCTCACCGGGGGCTGGGTCAACATCCGGGACAAAAGGGCAGCTGGGCGACGCTAACTAGTTCGTCAGCCGGGACCAGGGTGGACGCCTCGCTGGGGAAGGAGAGACAGCTGGGTTCCACCCGCCGCGTTTCGTCACGAGTGCGTCCACGACAGCTGGGCTTGGTCCCCTCCTGCCGCACCCCACATGTGTCTTCCAAACAATAAGGTCCCAACTAAGGGCCACCAGGGGTATGCGTCCAGAAAGGCAGTGACACGGTGACAGCCACGGGGGGGACTTCGCGAGTCTCCCATGCACGTGGCCGCGTCTTCGGAAAAATCCGGCTGAGAAACGCAGACGGCGCGGGGACAGCGGAGTGACCCCGTCTGCGTCCACGCGGGGACCAGACGGCGCCCGCAGCACACGGGACTGGAAACTGTCCTGGGCTTCCGCTTTGCGCGACAGAGTGACTACAGGACGAGGGGCCGACTTCAGAGTCCTGTGACTGTCCCTCCCATAAACTGGAGAGAGAGATTACTGCCACCCAGCTCAGAGGGCCGCTGGGGCCCGCACCCCCAGGGCAGGGCAATCTCGTTTCCTCCTGCTGGAAAAATGTACAACCGAAGATTCGTCATTCCCAAAATGTGAATCACTACGGCAACTTATAAGAAAATACTGATGACCAGTAAGGAACAATGTCAAGTAACGTCATTCCCAGTTTAAATCAGTCCAGTTTCCAAATAAGCTTTCATTACTTTTCTCGAGGTTGTAAAATTCACAGATGACCTCGTCCCCGCGCGCTGTCAAGGGCGGGCCGGCGCGCTCACACCAGCGCATGCGCCCGGGGCCTGCGGCGCGGGACACGCTCGGCCTCGGCACCCCGGGGACGCGTTTTGACTCTCGCTGGGGGATTCGGCTCATGAGCGTCCGCGACCCACTCTCCCCACGAACTGTCATCATGTAAAACGTGGTTCAGACACGGAGTAGGAGGGAGAAGCCTTCAGCTCTACCCAGCGCCAGTTCCGCGTGATAATTATAGCGCGCGCCACGGCGGGCGGGCGGGGGCGTCTTGGCAGGACTGTCTCGGTGGCAAACGCTGAGACTCGGGCCCACAGACCCCGTCCCTTTCCAACCCAACGGCTTCCTGATTGGACATTAGTGGGTTTAGCCATTAACAGGGCTCCAGCCACCAGCGCTATAGTTAGTCTCAAAAATTAGCCACGTGAACACAAATCCACACCTTTGCTGTATGATCACTTCCCACCCAAGCTATTTCTAAATCCAGCTCCCAAACCATCGGGTTTGAAAAAGCTGCCAGGATCTGATGTCAGAATCCCTTGCTTTGCCAAGCGCTGGAAGTCAGCTCCTACTGCACCCTCAACCCCACACGCGCACGTGCGCACACGCACATGCACACGGCGCGGTCACCCGCGCACGCTCACACGCACGGCCCCCTTGCCCGTCCAGTCCCTCGCCTCCCCGACTCCAGGCTGCCATCCCAGCGTTGCATTGCCGAAGCTGCTTGCAGGTGGGCGGAGCGTCAGCACCCCCCCCCCCCGCATTCCCCTTCTGCTCTGGCTCGCTGGGCCGCACGGAGCCGGGACGCCGCGGCCCTCTGCGCGCGCAGCCCCGAGCCTGGGGGCCCCGGGCCCCGGGCCGCAGAAGGGGCCGGCCGGGCGGTCCTCTCCACCCGCCTTCCAGGCTGGGGCCGTCCTCAAGCAGGAGTGGGCATGGCGTCGGGGGAAAGTATGGGCGCCCCATCTGCCCTGGGGCCCTCCCGGGCGGAGGGTGGGGCAGGGGGCGCCTCCGCCTTCTCCACGCTCGGGACCCACGCACGGGGACAGCGCTGCCAGTTGCCACGGCCACACTGTGGAACGAGGCACCATTTTCCGAGAGCAGCGGGCAGGACCAACGGAGGACGTGTTTGCCAGCAGAGCCCACGATCCAGCCGCGGCACCGGTTCCGAAGAAGCCGGGGTCTCCCAGGCCCCGGAGGGAGGGGCGCGGTCACCTGCCAGCCTGCCCTCCCCGACCCTAAGCTGCCTGCTCCCTGCGCCCCAGCGGCTGCGACTGGCGAGGACCCGGAGGCCAGCGCCCTGGACCGCGGCTGCTGGGAACGCAAAACGGCGCCACCCCCTCGGGAAACAGGATGGATTAAACCCGAACGCGGGGCCCCCCTCCGACCCCGCCGCCCCGCTCCGGGAAGCTGTGGGGAGCAGGGGCAGGGAGTCTCCACGCAGGCTGGCAGCCGGCAGCCGGGAGCAGAAGCGTCCACACCAGGTGAGCGGACCGCAAAACGAGACAAGGGATGATTGTCCGGCCTTAAAGAGGAAGGAAGTTCTGGCCCCGGCTGCCACACGGTGAACCTCGAGGGCGCTGCGCTAAGAGAGGTGAGCCACGCGCAGCAGCGCGGGTACCGCGCGAGCCCGCTTCTTCGGTATTTCCAGAGGCAGAAGGCAGCAAGGTGGGGGCGGGGGCGGGGGGGGGGGGCGGTGAGCTTCAGTCTGGGAAAACGCCAAGAGGTCCTGGGCATGGCGCTGATGGCTGCACGGCAGCGCGAACGTGGTTAACGTCGCTGAACCGAGCAGACGGCAGACGCTGTATCACCCATGGTTTATTACAGGGGAAAGAAAAGATCTCTCAGGTGTATATACAGCTTGTGCTCCCAACCCGAAAAGCAAAGGTCCTGTCGCCTCCTCCGTCCCCCTCTTCCCTCCCCCCGGGCCTGGCAGAGCCACAATGCGATGCAGGAAGAGAAAGCCCCCACCCCCCCCCCACCTCCCCCACCCCCCCCCCCCCCCCCCCGCCGCGGCAGGCCCCCTGTGGTCTGGTACCTTATCTAAGTCACCGTGGCTTCAGTAAAGAGATACCGAACACGGGGCACCTTACCAACCATAGAAAATTGCCCAGGAGGTGAAGTCTAAGGCCACGGTGCCAGCACGGTCTGGCGAGGGCCCTCTGCCCAGTCACGGCCTGCTGGCTGTGTCCTCCCGCAGCAGGTGGGCCCAGGGGCCTCTCTGGGGTGTCAGGTACCCAGATGAGAAGGGAAGAGATCGATGGAGCAGGACTCCTGACGGCCTGGCTCGTCTCTGTGTGGGTGCGTGCGTGTGTCCGTGTATGCGTGCGTGTGTCTCTGTGTGTGCCTGTGTGTGTATGTGTGTCTGTGCGTGCGTGCATGCGTGTGCGTGTGTGTCTCTGTGTCTCTGTGTGTGCGTATGTGTGTCTGTGTCTGTGCGTACATGCGTGTGCGTGTGTGCGCGTGCGTGTGTGTTCTGAAAAGGGACGGCGACTCCCCTGCCGAGTCTGAAGCTCTCCGTGTGTCTTGACAAGGCATCGCTCGGTGGAGGTGGCGGTGAGATCTGTGAACGTGTTTGTGCAAAGTGTCTGTGGTCTGGGAATCTGTGAAATGAAACTAAATAAAATACGTCTTCACGGCTGCTTAGAAAGCTTTCATCCTCTTTCCTTTTTTGACAGAATGCTTCTGGCTGTGGAATGTCCCCTGCAGGGACCAGGCCTGCAGAAGACAGCTGAGCACGAGGGCAGGCGGCAGCGGGCAGACCCCCGAGGCCTGGGAGCCGGCTCCCCAGGGGCCTGGCCCCCTCGGCCAGGCGGGAGGAGGCGCAGACGCGGCTGCAGGCCCCTTGCCATTGTGTCACACCGGAGGCCGGAGCAAAGCTAGTCTGGCATCAGTACTCTTAGGCCTTGAACATAATTACCATCGCTGGCTTTGCAAAAAGCAAATAAAACCATCAAAGCATACGTGAGAGAAAAGTTTGCTACAGGGAGAGACAGGTGCAAAATAAAGAAAGAGGGAAACGTGAAGGAAAAACGACTGGACGCGACCCTGCCATGGACCCAGGCGCCGGAAGGCAGCAAGAGCCCGGAGCGGGAAACACTCGCATGCCAGGGGACCGCGAGAGGGGCTGGGGGCGGGGCTAGAGGGTACGGTTCCCGTAAATAAACGAGGATCGGAGAAGAGCGAAGAGGCATGTTATCAGTATGGCGGCACGTGTATCAGCAAGAAAACGTGAAACATTTTAAGTAGCGAAAAGGTACAAAGACGAAGACACAGAAAGGCTTCGTGTGTGTCGACTGTGCGTTCCGCGAGAGCGCGACGTACCTGACGATGCACGACTGACATTAACCAGCCCGCCGAGCCGCGGAGCCCACGGAGCCCGCCAGGAGTGAGCGGACCCGTGGGAACGCCAGCCCCGCCTGGGCGCTCTCACTCCCCCGGGCCGACTCGGACGCCAGCGTTCCTGTGCGTTAGCTTTGCACGTTTTCGATCCAGACGCTGCTTGGGCAGCGAATCATTTCGCTCGCTTTTAAAACTTCCGATCGACTGCAAAGTTGGATTTAATGATAAATTTAATAGCAAAGCACAAAAGGCCTAGGAACCCAAACTATTTATTATGGGTACAGATCCACCTGTAATCTTGTTTTCTTAACAGTCATGGAAGCACTTGGGTGCCCGCAAATGATGACTTCACTTCCCAGAGCCCCAATTAAAGAGGCCCCTGGACCCGGACCTGCATGTGGGGGGCTGCACCCCACCTGGGCACTGGGGACCGGGGCGGGTGGGCTGCAGGTGCGTCCCAGAAGGCGGGAGAGGCCCAACGCCGTATAAGTTTAATCACACCTTAGGTTCATGGTCCTGTACAAGCACAACCACAGAGAAAGACAAAAGCACTAATATTATTTGATATTGTAACATGCGAATGTTCATCTCCTCTCATTTACTAAGAAAAGTTACAAAATTCCTACTTGCCTCGTTATGTCAAACAGTACACATGACTTTAACATTCTTAGATCAATTGCCAACATAAAGAACAGCGGTTAGGTAATGTTAACCAATGTTACCCTGATAAATTTAATAGAAAAAAAAAAGGAAAAGAAAAATAAAGAGTAGTTCAGGAGTAACGTCTTTAAAAAATAGAGCTCAGATCAAATGGGAAAAGCTTAACGTAACAAATAACTGTACATGCTATCCTTCTAAAAATGCAAACACATTCTCTACCGTGTGAGCCGAAAGCCTAAGGAGAAAGGCTAGAAACCTAAATGTCCTATGACTGTGTACACTTGGTAACGTCCCACTGATACCCAGCTGCGGTGGGGGCTGCATGGGAAGCTGGTGCCGCCCGCATGCCCCTCCCCCCGCGGGGGGGGGGGGGTGGGCGCAGGCCTCGGACACGCGACGCCTCGCTGGCTGTCCACAGGGCTAGGGCAGCTCCGCCATCCACTTCGACCAATTTTAAAAGAACAATTATCCCTTGTTCTAATAACCTGATTCAATAAATCCAGAGATACGAACACCAGCTATGTCCACGTGAAGCTCACACTTTGATGAACGTGACTGGCAAAGGTTCCCTGATCTTGACATAAGCACAATGCTTGAACGTAGCCATTGAGAGAAGGTGTCAGATCTTTCGACATTTCATGTCACGGCAGAATATCCCATTCTACAGAAATATGTGTTTCCTCCATAAGAAAAAAAAAAAAATCTAACCGCATTCCTGCCAAACGCCAAACATTCTGTCTCTTATTTATATAGATCCGCTGTGAAATTTAGCCCCACGTTCCATGACTGACCACTGGTATGAATCTCACAAGTAAATAAACTGAAAGTAAATAGATAATCTTACATGGACTTAAATCTATTGTAAAACTTTACCAAAAGGTAATTTCCCCTGACCTGTATTCTAAAATATTCTGTTAATTATTGCACTTCAACTGGCTCTAAAATTCCTTGAAGTCACATGGGGTCTGACTTGTTAGTTTCTTTCTGCGTATGTCCTTCCTAAAAGAACACTTTTCCCAGGCAGTTAAATTAGTTATGTCATTGTTTTAACGAAATTACTACTCAAAACATATCATTTCGATCCGACTAAAAATGCACGCTTGTGTTCTCAGCCAAGATAACTAATAACCACCTATTAATAATTTAGTCGGACACCCGATCCGTGAATTCACGTCCACTGACCACTGGCCTGTGTGCCTGCCGGAGTGCTCGTAGGCCTGATTTTATACCGTGAATCCTCTCTAACTCATCGCCCCCGGCCAGCTGTCCGCCCGCTAGTGCGGTCGACAGGTTCATGGCGCCATCGTTCACTATCATGCGGGAGAACTGACCTCTGACTGCGAGTCTGATTTGATAGCCATCACCACAGCCCCTGAGAGGCCACGTTCACTCCCCAGAGAGCAGGACAAGCTGTGCCTGGTTCTCCGGCCGCGGAGGAAACAGGCATTGCCCGAAGGGACTCCAACTGCTGCCAGCAAGGGACCAGAGCCAGAAGCGTCATACCCACACCGCCCTTCCTGGTAGGCGAGCGAGACACCTAAATTATGTAGGAGACGCCAACCGGCCAAGGCCACGTCTCTCCTCAGATTTTAACACGCAAACGCGCATCGCTAAGCATGCCGTTCTTGTCTGGAAAACAGAAGCACATCGATATTTTCCCGATGTCTCTCCCCTAAACATTCTAAAACAAATGACCCTGGATAAAATCACCGGGACTCCTAAAAGCCACGTGTCTAAGTTTCTTGGTCAAGGACGTTTAAACAAGCAGAGGGGATGCTCTGCTCGGGGTGAGAGTGAGGGAAAACGAGTCGAATGCACCAGCAATAACGATTTCGCGTGTCGTCACCGTGTCATAGCCGAAGTCCTTGGCTCCCGGGGGGTACGGTCGTGAAGGCTGCCGGAGCTCAGAAAGGCAGGTGAATGCCGGGCCTGCAGTCCCCTCTCACCCACGCGGCACGGGCGGGACAGGGGGGCTCGGAGTCAGGGTCACCGTCCCGCTTCTCTAACCGGAGTCCTGTAAAGGGTTTTGCTAATATTCCAGGCGCAGTTCTGCTGGCCTCTTGGACATTCTCTCCTCTGTGTCCATTTACAAGGCCACGGTGACCAAACAGTTAGTCTCCTTCCACAGGCTCACTGAACAGGCGACCCAAGCTGCCGACTTAAAGGCAATTCTGTGTCCATTTCCCTACGCCTTGATGGGTGGATGCCCCCGAACAGGAAAGGGGATCCCCCCTCGCTCCCCTGGGGGGGTGTGCTCCCAGGGAATCACATAACCCCCCCCCCGAAGTGCAAAACAAAACAGCCCTTGTCACAGCCACTGACCCGCTGCCCTGCCTCGCTTTTTCCTGGCATTAAAGGGAAAGTTTGAAACAATAAACGAAAAGCAGCCAGTCTGAGAGCCGCTTGCGGACTCGGGCTGCGGAGCGCCTAGGGGCGCCAGGCGGAGTGAGTCACTGGAGAAAGCCAGCAAAGAGAAGAGATTAGCTGTCCCGGAGCGGCGCCCGGTTCAAGACCAGCTGCTACAGCGGACAGCGGCCCGTGGGGAGGGAGCAGGTGCGGCCGCCCGCCGCCACCATTCCATTTGCGGGACTCATGGCACCAGCGCTCCAGGCCGGCGACAGAGCCGGGCCCAGGGCTGCGCCTCGGCCACGCGGCCTGCTTGGGTCGCGCGGCTCAAACTCGGCCTCCATGTCCGGGTAACTCGCAGGGCTTTTTCTCGAGTACGAGGGATGTCACTCTTTCTGCGAGTAAACTGTGAGTGTGACATGTGACCCGCGCCAGCCAGGTGTAGGGGCATTAACGCACCGGCGAGGAGCCGCAGGGGTGGGCCGAAGCCCCGGCGTCAGGTCCGAGGCCCGATCCCACCGCGCGCCCTGCCCATGGCCCCGGGACCCCAGAAAGAAAGCCGGGGAGGGACAGCAGTTGTCAGGAGAACCTCCAGGGCGGTGCCCTCTGCAGGGCCCCGAGGCCGCGGGACCTCCCCTCGTCCCTGCGGCGCGCGCCCCGGCAGCGGGCCCCGGACTGCAACGCCCGCAGCGGGCTCGCAGGGACCGGCGGCTCGGGGGCCGGGCCTCTGCCGCCACCGGGGCGAGCGCTCCAGGGCCCGAGGGGCCCCGGGGCTCAGTGCGGGATCGGCCCGCGGGGACTCCGAAAACGACGCGGGCGCGCGCACACGGACGCGCGCGCGCCAAGTGCCTCGGCCTCGGCCTGACACTGTCACCTGGGCAACGACCCGGGCGCACAAAGTACACAACCCCTTTCCCCCTCCGGGCGCCCGCCAGAGAGGGGCGCCCTGCTCCCCGCAGCCCGCGCCCCGCGCCCTCCTGGCGCCCGAGGCCCCGCTCCCCGGCGCCCCGCGCCCTCCGAGCGCCCGCGCCGCCCTCCCGCCGCCCGGCCTTACCCGGTGGGGGGCTTGGCCGCCGAGGCGCGCGGCGCGTCCATGCAGCCTGCGGGCCGGGCCGGGTCAGGCGCTCGCCGCCGCCCTCATCCACTTTTTCCGCGCTGACCCATCGTCCGCCCACGCGGCCGGCGGAGGACAGCGCGGGCCGAGAGGACGGAAGGAGGGGGCCGGGCCGGGCCGCGCGGGGAGGGGCGGGCGCGGGGCGGGGGCGCCCGGGGCCAGGTGCGCCGCGCCCCCGCCGCCGGCCCCGCCGCGCCCGCCCCGGCGCCGCCCCCGCCTCCCCGCGCGCCGCGCCGCCCCGCCCGGGCGGCTCCCGGGTCCTGCTCCCGGGGCCGCACTGCGCCCCGGCGCGGCCGCTCGGCGGGGAGGACCCGCGGGAGGGGAGACACCTGGCAGCCGCGAGCCCCGCGGAGCGCGAGGCGGGCGGACGCGCGGGAGGACGGAGCTGGGAGGCGGCGCGCAGCCCGCGGTCGCTCTCGGCCCCGGGACCCGACAGAGCCTTCGCCCAGGCGACAGAGGTCCAGCGCGGCGCGCCTCGAAGCGCGTCCCCGCCCGGCAGCACCTGGGGACCCGTTAGAAAAGCAGCCCCCGCCCCCGCGCCGGCCCGGGGACTCGCAGGCGGCGGGGCGGGACGCGCGCCAGTCGGCCAGCCGGTCTGCCCCGCGCTGCGGCCGCACAGCCCCGCCGAGGCGTCCCGCGTCGCCCGCGGGCGGAAATGCCGGCCCGGGAGCCCCCGCCGGGGCGCGGAGCGGGTCACCGAGGGCCCTGGCCTGCCCCCACCGCACCCTCGCACTCCTGACCCGCCCAGCGCCCCGAAGCGGCGCGGGTTTGTGCGAAAGTCCGAGCTACCGAAATGACAATTTCCTGTGGCTCCAACGACCGGGAATAAAAGGCCGATAAGCGAGAGGGAGCGGGGCCCGCAGTGTCGTCCGCGTGGGAGGAGGTGCCCGCGTGGGGCCCAGAGCTTAGAGCGGTACCTGCCCGAGCAGTCCCTGCTGGTCCCCAGCGTGCTCATTAAGGAAGCAGGGAGACCAGTGTAGACGCTGAGCGCCCAGCGCCCTGGCCACAGCATCCCAGGCCTTGGGCACTAAGGCGCGAGCCCCGCCCCACGCACGCGGTCCCTACCTGCAAGGTGGCCTGGTGCTCACGGCCTCACAGCTCAGGCTCCGGCCCGCCCCTCTCCCAGCGCGCTGCTCCCTGAGGCCGCGGCCTGGGGTGCTGTCCGCCTCCGTCCCCATGTGCCTCCCCATGTGCCTCGCACACCCTGCCGGGCCCTGCGTGGCCGCTGCCCCAAGGCCGGGCGGGAAAGCACAGCCTGTCGCCGACCCCCCCTCGTCCTGCTGTATTGTCCTGCTGAGCATTGGTCACTATGTGTGTGTATTTACATGAAATTAAATTTTGTTTATATTTAAGGACTGCTTATGTTTGTTTCCATTTATAAACAAATAAACATGGGTGTATACATCACTTATCAATGTAACATAAATGTGTCGATACCTATCAGATTCAGCATACATTCTGTCCAGGTGCTTGTCGCCCATCTCCTGGAGCCTGTGGTCTCGGGGAGCCCTGGGCCCTTGTCCGTTTTACTCATCGGTGAACAGGCAGCATCTGGACAGTAGCCGGTAGGGTGCAGTGGGCGCCCCTAACGCACGCTGGGCAGGTGACCTTCACAGCCGCTTCTGCCCGCCTCCAGGTTCTGGTGTCAGGGTGCACCCCGGCGCCTCAGGGGTGCCTCCTTGCTGTGGACACCGTGCGCCCAGGGACAGCCTGGCAGGGGCCAGAGCCCAGAAGTGGCCCAGGGCTTGTGGCCTAGACCCCAGGAGGAAGTCCAGCTCATAGGTCACGTGTAACGCAAGGGCATCTTTGTGTAAATGCTCCTACATTGCCAATTCCAGGCTCCCACCACACAGGGCAGGACTCAGGGCTGGGGCAGCCCCCGCACCCCACGGCAGCACGTGGCCTAGGCCCCAGGCCTTTGCCCCCTTCATCCACAGAGCGCCCTGGAGCATCTGCCCTGTGTCCCAGGGCGTCATGCCTGGGGGCCTTGTGCCAGCTCTCGGTGGCTGGCCCTGCCTATGACTCTGATCTCTCATGCTGTCAGCTCAACCAAGGAGCAGGAGCTGTCGCTGATGCTGAAAAGCAGAGGGTGAGGCCACTTCAGGGACATTCCGTCCTCGCTCTGACCCCATGTGCCTCTTTGGCTCCTACCTGTCCTGCAGGCCGACCTGTGGCAGCAACAGCCCTGAGTTCACCCCTCTTTTGCAGGGAGGTGGGGAGCCCAGGACACCCAGAGTCACTCCAGCTGCCCAGGACTGGACGAAAACGCCAGGAAGAGTGGGCATCGAAGACACCGAGCTCACAGCGGTGCTTCCTAACTTACAACATGTGCCAGACACTTCTGGGGACCCCGTGGAAATGCAGTGTGTGCGAGACAGGCCCTGGAGTCTGCCCTCTGACCAGCTCGCCGCCCCACTCTGAGTAATGCGTTCAGGGTCCGAGCGGCCAGCTTCCGGCCTGGTCCTGCTCTGGCCCGCGGCGCTCCCGAGACGCGGCTCCTCTCCCGCTAAGCTTCCTCCTCTGTAAACAGGACCCTCATTCACTGCCGCCCTCGGAGGCGACGCCTTCGGCCTTTCACCACTGAGCATGCTAGCTGTGGGCGTGTGGTACGCGCCCTTCATTAGACTGAGGCGTGTTCTTTCTCTACACAAGTTGCCGCGTTTTGAACCACGAACGGGTGTCGCATTTTGTCAGCCGTGTTTTCTGCATCTATCGACACGACCGTGTGGTTTTTCTATTTCCACGATCGTGTGCGCTGAGCCACCCTTCCATCCCGAGGAGGAGTCGCGTCGATCACGGGGTCCGATCTTTTCCACACGGTCTGGCCTTGGCCTTGCCAGAGTTCCGCTGGGAATTTTCGCATCTTTATTCGTCAGGGACACGGACCTGCAGCTGCCTTTCCTGGTAGTACCCTCCTCTGGCTTTGGTATCGAGGTTTTTCCTCCTCTTCCTTTTTTTTTTTTTTTTTTTTTTTAAGAATTGGAGAAAAATGGAAAGCAATTCTTTAAATGTTCGGTAGAATTCACCAGTGAAGCCGTCTGGTCCCGGGCTTTCCTCTGTTGAGAAATTTTCGATTACTGATTCGGTCTTCTTATCCATGATTGATTTGCTCAGATCTTTCATTTCTTCATGATTCAGTCTTAGTAGTTTGTATATTCATAGAAATTATTCATTTCTTCTAGGTTGTTCGGTTTATTGGTGTATGGTTAGTCATTCATAGTAGTCTATTGTGATCCTTTGTATTTCTGAGGTACCAGTTGCAATGTCTCCTCTTTCATTAATAATTGTATTTATTTGAGCCCTTTCTTCTTTTTCTGGTTTAGTCTAGGTAAAGATTTGTCAATTTTGTTTATCATTTCAAAGAATTGATTCTTAGTTTAGTTAATTTTTTCTATTGTTTTTCTATTATCACTTTCATTTCTTTGTCTTCTAATCTGTATTATTTCTCTTTATTCTGCTAAATTTGGGTTTAGTTTGGCAATTTAATTGGCGATTGTTTACACACGAACAGACATGACGGCGCGTCCAGCACATCCGAGAGCGGCGGCTCGCTCGCTGCCCGCGGAAGAGCCGCTCGGTGGCTGAGGGAGGGGCAGCTGCAGGAAGCGTGGGCGCCCCCGCCCGCCTGGGGATCGCCTTGTGCGCTTCTCCCGTGTGCCCAGCGGAATCACAGCTTCTTCCTCGCCGACGAAAGGCTGTCAGACCAGCGAATGCCACAGGGCCACTGTGTTCGGGTCTGCAATCTCATTTTTTCCTTTTATTTTACTCCCTGAAAGAAAAACGAAGACGAGAAGAGGGTTCTCAGCACAGGCGCCAAGGCAAACAGGCTGAAACCGCGCACCGTGTTCCCTCCCACACCCGCAGGTTAAAAATTCACCCGAACAAACAGATCTCACCTGCAGGAACCTCCGGAATGTTTGCTCCTGTACATCTCACTCTCTGTTTTCCGATTAACCACTTGACCATCACGTGTTTCTTTGGCAGTAAGTCGACTTTCTCCATCTTGAGGCCCCACCTCTGTTGGAGTATCTAAGATCCCACGGGTAGACAGAGGTGGGAGGTCAGACCCCCTCGGCATAAGCTGCAGAGGGAGCCGGTGCCCACGGTGCATGACGGGTGCCGCCCACTTGAGTAGGCACGGGCTGCACAGCCCAGGGGTGCCGCGCCCCGAGAGCCAGTCTGACTCCTGCGAGGGCACTTGGTCAGGACGCTGGTGTCTGCTCTAGGGACCTTCAGGGCCTCCTCGAACCAGCACCAGCCACCAGGGCTTGGGGCACCAGGCGGGTCCCTGGATTCCAGAGCAGAGTGCTCGCCGCGGCTCCTCTCCATCCCGGGGAGACAACGCCCGGAAGCCACGCGGAGCGCACCTGCTCTCACCGTGGTCACCCCGCCCGCTTGTCCCACGTTTGCGTAACTAATGAGAGCGCCCAGTGCCCCCGAGGAGGATGAGGGGGACGTGATTCTGAGCAGCTCTGAGTGAGGGAGGGACAGGGCCGTGGGGGCCCCTGGTCCGGCGGGCCGCGCCTCGAGCGGCGACAACGGCCCCAGGCTCCACGGAGGAGGAGGGGGGGGCCCGACGCGCCGCGTGCCCTGGCAGTGTTTCCTCCTGGTCCGTGAGAAGCAGCGACGGGCTCCTGGGAGGGACCCTTCCCGCCTCCTGTCCTTCGTCCCTTAGCTGTCCCCAGAGACCCTCAGGGCCAGCAGCATGACGTCCAGCGGAAAACGAACATGCCAGACCTTCTGTTCAAACACCAGGGGGGAAACGCAGGTACGGGTACTAAAACATAAAGCTTTTTTCTTTTCTTTTGACGGTGATGTCGCCCTCAACCTGTCACTTCCTGCCGACTGTAAGTCTAGGTGGGGAAAATCTAAAAACGTCGGCTCGCTGGCGTCGGAACGTGGGGGATGCTCACGCGCACGCGGGCTCGCGCGGCGGCGCGGCTCGTGGTCCGAAGCTGGCACGCGTGTGCAGATTTTGGTCGTGCGGGAGCAGGGGGACCGCGCACAGAGCGGCCGTCCGTGCCACACGCACACGCTGCCCACGGCGACTGAGTGGGGCAGAACGGCGGGTTCTCCCACGCTTCTCTTCCCTTCTGGGCCAAGACGCCTGGCTGAGGCCTACCTCGCCCACCAAGTGTAACCAGAGAAAGCTGCAGAAAAGAGGGAAAACTCACGACTTCTCCGCGCGCCAGGGGAGTGCGGGGTCCCGTGGGTCAGCCCGGTCCCTGGCGGAGAACTCGCGCACCTGTGCGCATCCGTGCGGCTGTGCGCGCATGCGCGCGCTTGTGTGTCGCCCTGCGCCGTACCATCCTCTCTCCACAGTTTTGAGAGATGCTAAGGAAAGATCCCAGGGCGATGCCCTGGCTTCTAGAACCTGGAGGAACAGGAAGAACACTGCTCGGTGGAGAAATAGCCTCTCTAGGCTGTGAGCAGCTAAGAACGAGGCGGAGTATCCGCGGACGCCCCTGGCCTTGCTGATGGCGAGGTGACTGGTCTCAGAACCACGACCAAAACACGCACGCAGAGCTGGCGCGGTCAGGTGTTCGCGGTCTCAGACCACACGCTTAGAGAGTAACCTTGCTTATTCCGTTTCCATCTATGGAAAAGAGAACAAATAACTGGGAAAATTCTAAATGGCCAAGTAGAGACTGGCGGGCTCCAGGCGCCTGGCCACCGGCTGCATCGCCCTTTCTCGGCCCTGCGGCTTTAAAGAGTAGAAGGCTAAGCGCCGTCCGCCCCCAGTTTGAGACTTTAAACTCCACTCCCTATTCTGTTTTTTTTTTTTTTTTCTGTTCACTCGGCAGTTCTGGTTGATTAGAATAAAGAGAGGGTGATGACGTGACAGTCAGGGAAGAACCCAGAGGCCGTTCGCATGAGCCGTGGAACCTGACAGACCTGCTTAACGCCTTGGAGGCAGCCAGGGAGGTGTCTCCCCTGCCTAGAGCTGGGTGGGAAAGGACCAGGCAGGTTCTCGCCTTCAGACTGCTCCAGGCCCTTGCGATTTCTTATCTAGATGATGGTGCCGGACCCCAGTCCCCGGTTCTCACCGCCTCAGGACGATGTGACCAGACACCAGTCCCACTGCCCCGCCTGGAGTCACCAGCCCACATTGCTCTCCCTCACGACCCTTCAATGGCTTCCATCACCCAAAAGACAGCAACTCTGAACGCTGCATGTAACGCGTAGGCCCCGTCGGACACCTGGCCTCCGTTTCGCCCTCCTGCTTTTCAGTGGGACTCGGGGTGCCAAGCGGGTGATCCCGCTGGCTCGGTCACTCAGGGTTCGCTTTATTTGGGTCACGGTAGCTAGAATTTTGCAGGGAATCCTCTCCAATTTTTACATGTTGGAATTTAAAGCACTGTGTTGACTCTCCCAAACATAGCTGCCGGGCAAAGACAGACAGACAGACGCCAGCATGCAACCCGGGAGGGAAGCGTGGGGACCAAGATTTCCTACTTTGGAGTTTATCATTCTTCTAAATCACAAGTCAAAGAGCGCGATCTCCCCCAAGGACAGCAGGACGCAGTTCTTTCCCAGTGGACACCAGATATTTATCAGGACGAAAAGTCTCCCGGATCATAAGAGAAATGTCAACACACATGACAATGTTCAAGTTTTAGAAAGTACATTTTCTGAGCAAAATAGAAGTAAATTAGAAATCAGTGACAAACCCAACAAAGATAAATACTGTATGACTTCACTTAATGTGGAATCTAAAATAAAACAACAAAACAAGTGAATCAACGAAACGAAACAGAAACAAACTCGGAGACACAGAGGCCAAGCTGATGTCCGCCTGAGGGGAAGGTGGGGGCGGGGGCAGAAAAGGAGGAGGCAGTTGATAGCACACACTGCCAGCTGCGAAGGAAGTCCCAGGCCGTAAGCTGCAGAGTCGATGCTATCGAGGTAACTAGCGGGGTGTCAGGGGCAGCTGGACATCCCAGGGGGAACCGCTTTGGAAGGAATTTAAAGTCGAATCACTATGTTGCACACCTGAAACTAATATAATAGTGTATGACGACTATAATTAAAAATAAATTTAAAAGAGAACAAATACGCTTTCCACCCCAAAATCGGTAACAAAACGACTGGCAGCGAACTTCGCCTCACTGAGAACTAACCCCACAGAACGCGTGTTCTTTTCACGCACATATGGAATATTATCAAAATAAAGCTGGGTCAAGAAGCGTCTGTTGACAAATTTTAGATAATTGAACTCATGGACAATATGTTCTCTGAACCAGGAAGAAGTAAGCTAGGAATAATTTTGAGAAAAGAGAAGAATCCCTAACTTCTCCTGCGGATAACGAAGAGTGTATCTGACATCTTTTTATTGGTTCCCGGTTCCTGGCACCTTGAAACCTCCTGATTGGATCGCCTTCTGTTTTTCAGAGTGAGTCACCCTTTGACTATATCTGAGTGTATGCTAGTGAGGTGACTCATGGTTGGCCATGTCAAAGGAACTGAGCCTGTGAAGAGAGGATTAAAACCCTTGGCCTCATCCCCAGGCCCCTAGGGTAGGGACTGAGTTCTCTCCTGTGGCCTATGGTCTAATTCATCATGACTGTATAATGAAACCTTGATTAAAAACTCTGAACACAAGTCTCAGGGGAGCTTCCTGGTTGGTGAATATATTTATACACCTAGAGGGTAGCTACACCTGCCTCCAGGGGGACAGAAATGCCTGCATTTGGGTTTTTTCCAGTCTTGCCTCTTGCACTTTTTCATCAGGCAGTAATTGTAGGGGGGAGGGGTGGAGAGAGAGAGAGAGAGAGAGAGAGAGAGAGAGAGAGAGAGAGAGAAGGGGGAAGGAAGGGAGGGAGGAAACAATGACACAGTTAATACCTGGAAAATCCAAAATTTTGAAAAGCAAATGCCACATGTCTAAATAAGCCAAAAAAAAAAAAAAAAAGTCAAATGGAAATTGGAAAATATTTTTAATTGAAGAGAATGAAGACATATTGCATAGATTCCGGGGGATGCTGTTTAATCAGGACAATATGTAGCAGTAAAGACCTGTGTTAGAAAATAAACAGGGTCTCAAAATAATGACCTCAGTTTTAAAAAACCAGAAAAAAGAAAATGAATTTAAGCACAAACTAAGCAGATGAAACAATAGAGAGCAAAACAGAAATTAGTGAAATAGAATGTAGACAAAACTTTAGAGAAAAATCAATGAAACCAGATGCTGGTTCTTTGAGATCAATGAAATCGGCAAATGGGGAAAAAAAGAGAAAAGGTACAAAAAGTTGGTGACGTCAGGAATGAGAGTGGTCATGTCACTTTAGATTCAACAGATATTAAGAGATTAAAAAAGTTAACACTATGAACAACATTATTTTAATAGAACTGGCAACTTAGATAATGTGGACACATTTCACAAAAGACACAAATTGCCAGAGTTACATTCAGAAAATAACAGCCTAAAACTCTCAATATCTACTAAAGACGTTCAATTTGCAGCTAAAAACTGTGGCTAAAAATTGTAGCTGGAAACCTTCCCACAAAGAACATTTCGGGTCCGGATGGTTTCACTGGTGAGCTCCACAAAACATTTCAGGAAGAAATAGTTCCAACTCTCCAGCACGGCCTCTGGAAGGCTGCGGAGGGGGCAGCATGACCCTGACCCCAGAACCAACGACGACAGCGCAAGGGAACCCACAAACGAAGGGACAGCCGCGGCCGGCGCCCCTCAGGAACAAATTAAATTCCGTAATTCGTAAAAAATATATGCGATGCGATCAGACATAGTGACCAAAGAGATAAATTTATTCTAGGCATAAAAAGTTGGTTTGATTTTTTTTTTAAAATCAATGTATTTCACTGTTAATGAAATAAAATAAGACATATGATCATCTGAATATACACACCAAAAAAGCATATAATAAAATTAAAACATCCATTCCAGATTTAGAAAAACACTCAGCAAATCAGGAATAGAAGTGACTGTCAACTTGACAGGGGCATCTGCAAAATGCCTACAACGCAGGTAATGTCGCACTTCATGGTGAAGGGTGAACTCTTTCCCCAGCATTATGAACGAGGCAGGTACATCTGCTCCAACGACCTCTTAACAACAGTGTCCTGGATAGCCTAGCCAAGCCACTAAAGTAGTAAAGAGGGGGAAAAAAATATCCAGATTAAAGTGAAAAATGAAAATCAAAATCCCCGTTAGTCACTAGAACCATGCATGATGCCAATTAAAACCACGATGACATGCCATCCTACGCCTATTGGAAAAGCAGCAATTACGGGGACAGAGCGTACTGAGTTCCGGCGTGGATGCGGGGGGGGGGGGGCGGGGAGTGGGGCTCGCGGCCTCTTCTCGTGGGGATGTGGATGGCGCAGCAAGGAAGACAGTTCAGAAGCCGCTTAGAAGTGAAACATACAGTTACCACGTAACCAGCCACCCCACGCCTAGGTGTTTACCCCGGAGAGATCGAAGCACATGCCCACACCAAGACTTGGACGCTAATGTTCAAAGCTGCCCTGTTTGTGACAGCCCCGAACTGGAAATAACCTAAATGCACAAATGGGGGGCGGGGGATTATAGCCTATCCACACGATGGGATGCTCCTTATCGAGAAGGATGAATTTACCGTCTACATATACAAGTTATTTACTGGATCTAGATCTGGGGCAGACACAGCGAGCCTCCAGCGTGTAAATGAGAGTAAGGGTGGAGGGACGGCCTCAGGCTGTGGTGGGATGCCTCCTGGTTCGCGAATCCTGATATGTTGACAAATAAGAATCAAGTTCAGGGACGTTGGTGCTCACGGATGAGGTCACTCAGCAGCCTGGGTTCCAGAGCCCGCGTCGACTGGCTCAGGTCCAGCTCTCAGAGGGTCTGATCCAGGCAACCCATGAGTCTGCTCCCTGGCACCCTGCCCAGATGGGGCTCTGCCTCATCTCATGCCTGTGTGCCCCTGTTCCCAGAAGGACGATGGCACTCTGGGCTGCCACCCTTGACCTCGTGGGAGCACGCTGCCAGTTGTGTCTCCGGAATGAGGGTGAGAGTTGGCAGGGTCAGCGCGCATGTCCCCAGAGGAAACGCTTTTCAGGTTTTCCTTGTACAGGATTGTGTGACACTGGCCTTTGTCTGCTCTCACAAGGGTGCTCTGCAGTGAGTAAGGGGCTGAACGGCCCCTTCAGGGTCCCCCACAGGGCATGGCCTTGCCACAGGCCCACTGCCCCACCCGGCCCTCCCCAGGGCACTTCATTTTCTTCTTTCCTCAAAGGCTTGATGAGGGCAGCTCTGCCAGCCCAGGGCCCAGAGGGGAGGCAGCCTTACACACCCCCTTAGAGGCCCTGTGTCCCTGGCTGCGAGGGTGGGGGCGGGGATGGGTCCAACAGGCCTGTACGGAGATGGTGAAGAGCTCGGCGGCAGTCAGGTCTAGACACCCCAGAATTAAGGCTGCAAGCTGCAGGGACACAGGAACAAACACTGAGATCTCGGGGGGGTTGCTGGGGGGGGCAGAGGAAGCATTTCAAAGAGAAGAGACATAGAGGGCTTCGGGCTGCGGCGACGAGGTGTCTGCTCTCTGTAGGGGCCGTGGCTGCCTGTAAGGACTCGGGCCCTGCCCTGGGGAGGGTTCACCCGAAGTGGCTCCCGAGAGTAGGAGCTAAGAAACCGAAAGGGAGCACAGCCTCGGGGGCACCAGGCTGGGGCACCGGGCTGAAGCCCCATCCACATCCCAGGCGCTAAGACTTGACCTTGAGGCAGCACCGGTACTGGGGAGACAGAGGCAGAAGCTGGTACTTGCAATGCTAAGGCAGAGGGAGGAGCCAATAGCAACAGCAGAAAACCGTAATGACTTTCCGTGCGAAAAATAATGCAAACGGAGCCGGAGCCGCTCTAAACGGAGTCAGAGCTGCCACCCCGCAGGGACTGCCCTGCAAGTCCTTTGCCGCAAACATTTGGAATGCTAAAATGACAGAATAACCTTTGCTGGGGCCTAAAGCAACATTGTATCCCAAAGAACTGTTTGCAAAGGTGACAAGAAAGTAGATATTATGACTACTCACTGATAAGGAGTCTGAAAATTTGAAACATTGTTTAGAATTAACATGCAATGTTACGGTATCTGCATCAATAGGAACACCTTCCTGCTGAGGGCGTAATTGCTCCCCTTCTCATCAATCCCCTGCCTTTATCTCCTAACTGTTTGGGCTTCTGCCTGGGCGAGTGCTTCTAGAATAGCTCTTCTTATTGATCTCAAATAAATGCGCTCAGTGCCTCGCACTTTGAAAGGCTTTTTATTTTTAGCTTGCCGCCACCGGGAGGACCCTGCCAGGAGGGGGAGGAGCTCGTGAGCCTAGGGTCCCAGCATGATTCCGAGGCAGGGGCAAAAAAATCAATGGCCATTTTCCCTGCCTTGTGACTGTCCTGAGACTCATCTGATGCCACCCAGCAAGGAAGAGGACGGGGGCGGGGAGGTGGGGTGTGTGTGTGGGGGTGGGGTGGGGAGAGTGTTTCAATTCTAACTCCAGAGACTCAATTACTCGTCCAGACTGACTGGAATTCCAAGTCTCTGTCCCTGCTCCAGGCTCTCCTTCACGTTTTCTGTGCAGAAGCGTCAGGTTTTCAGCTGGCGGAAGCTGCCAGGTGTCCCTGTTCTCTGCTGGGTGTCTGAGCAGGAGCGTCTGTAACCTCGGACGCACCTGCTGCATTTTATGATGAATCTAAAATTTCCTTTTTTTTTTTTTTTTTTTTTTTTTTTTTTACAGCGGAGAAAAGAAGGAAGTAAGTTGAAGTCTGGACTCCTGAGGAGGGGAAACTGCTCAGGCACAGCGGCTCCTGGGGGAGAGGGGAGGGGGTAGAGGGGGGAGGAGTTGGGGGAGGGGGGAGCCACGCCACATGCCCAACCCCAGGAGCTGGGGGTGGAGCCGCTGGTTTGGTGGCCTGCTTCTCAAGGGGACAAGCCAAGGCGTGCAAACCTTTTGAAAAAGGAGATGCGAAGCCGAGGGGTCAGCTGAGTAGAATCAGGTCCCCGGGGCCGGGATGAGCTGCGACCGAGTGAACGGAGGCCAGGGCCCTGAGCCCGTGAACAGGGGGCGCAGAGCCTGGCGGCTGCTCCGCCTCCGTCCGAACCCCCACAGCTGCAGGGCTCCCGGCCCGGTGCCTCCCCCACTCCACCCTGCCCCAGGCTGTCCGGGTCGCCTCCTCCGCCACCTGTTTGCTCTGAGCTGACTCCAGGGCCCCAGGAGGGCGTCGTCCCCACCCCGCGCCCCGCTCCCCGGCTCTAGGGAGGAGACATGGCAGGGCGCGCGCCTCCTGGGCTCCGGGCCCCGGGGCACCATCTCGGGGGCGCATTCGCTGCCCCCCGCCCCCGCGTTCCTCACTGAAGGCCTCGCTCGGCTCCGCGAGGGGCCACGGGCACCTTCTCCTGTCCGCCGGGTCCCGGTGCCCCGCAGGGGCAGCCGCCTCCCGCTCCAGGCGCGGGCCTCTGCCCCATCCCCCCCCCCCCCCCCGCGCACCCCGCGCCCTCCTGCGGCGCCCCACGCCCCGGCCGGCAGCTCTTCTCCCGGTCCCGGCGTGTCCCAGCGGGAGCCCGCGCCCGGACCCAGGCCATTCCGGCAGCCGGGCAGCCCCTCGGGACCCCGCGGCCCCACCTCCCCCCCCCGCCCCCCGCTTGCTTCTGGCTCTCCCCGCCGCTCCTCACAGCCCGCTCGGGGGGGCTCGCGCCCGCCTGCCGGGCCGCCCCTCTCCACGCAGCCGCACTCGGGGCTCCCGCCCAGCGCACCCCGCCCGCGCGCCTGGGCCCCGCCCCGCCCCCACGCGGCCCTCTCTAACCCGCAGGCCCTTAAAGCGATAAAAATATAAAAGGAGGCGTCAAGCACAGCGGCGGGGGGGGGGGGGGGGGGGTCGGGAAAAGGACACACACACACACACAGCAGATTTGGGGAAAGCTAAACAACTCTGATTTTTTTTCACATTGAAAAATAAATAACATTTTGAAATGTTTTCAATAATTTTGGACTTGCAGATAAGTTATAAAAATAGCGGGGAGAGTCCCTGTGCCGCCCCCCGCCCCCCCAGCTTCGAAGCCCTAACACCTGCCGGGGTGTGTGGCGACAACGACAGCCCCGCTGTCACAGGGGCCCAACACCCCGACACCCCAACACCCCGACACCCGAGCGCCGCTCTCGCAACCGCAGCTGCAAGTGGCTCTGCCGCTGTCCCGCGGGGCCCAGCGCCCCGCACCCCGCGCCCCGCACCCCGAGCTCCTGCTCCTGGGGTTAGACCACCACAGCCTCACCAAGATGACAGCCCCCCAGTTGTTCGATTGATTGATTGGCTGATTGACTGACCCATTGGTAGAGAGAGTCTCCTAATCAGGTTTGTCTGATGTTTTATCATAATTAGATGAAGGCATTTTTGGCAAAAATACCACAGACTTTTAGAATTCTCAAGGAGGCTGATTACTACGTGACAGGTAATATTCTAAGTAGTTTCTTTTTTTAAAAAATATATTAACTTAAAATTCTCAAAACTCCGTGGAGTCATGATCTACCTCCATTTCGCAGACGAGGAAAGGGGCAGTAAGCCACCATGGGAACCCGCAGTGACCAGGACGCGCGGGCCGGGACCTGAGCCGCCCCGGGTGTCCGCTGGCCTCACGCGGCTGTGCCCAGTGGCTGCGCCCGGCGGGGCGCGGTGCGGACGGAGGGGATGCGCTGAGCCCGGTCCTCCCGCCGCATGACTCTGTGCGTCCACCCGAACGTCAGAGGCCATGTCCCGCCGGGATCGTTCAGGCCACGCTCATTCTTAGGGCCGCTCTGTCTTCAACACAGCCTCGCGGGCCGTTCGGCCTCGCTTGGAGGTGAGAGTCATAACCCAGAAAGATGCTGCCGAGTCAGAAATGTGCGAACTATGAGCCGCTAGGTGCAGAGAGCAAAGCCCAGCGAGGAAAACGAGCCGTGAGCGAGAGCCGACCACCTGTGCCGTCCTGGAGAGTTAACCACAGGCCCGTGTTGCAAACAGCCCATTGGCAAGCTGTGGGCTCGCTAACAAGCAGAGAAAAAAGATTGTATGTGCTCAACTAGCCCTGATGCAACAATCAGTTGCCTAATTTTCGCTTAGGGCGAGGCACATAGGCAAAGGCTCATGGTCCTTTCAGATGGCAAATGATTCCACATCCCATTAAATACTGACCTAAATATTGATCTCAGTTGTGCTTGTATCACACTTACGAAGCACCTTGGGCAAGACACGATTTGCAGGTAGGTCCGTTAAGCTGCAGAGAAAACAGTGTCGCAAGCATTGCAGCGCACCTGGCCAGAGGTGCGCATGTTACCTGGACTTCGCGGGCAGAGGACAGCCCTGGAGGAAAAAGAGAACTATAAAGAAAGCAGAAAACGTCGTCTGTTCTTCGGTAGGGGCGACCTGACCGAGGACGAAGGTGGTGGTGGGCGCCGGGCGGGTGGGACTGAGAACGGCGAGTGAGCTGAGGCGCCTTGCTGCGTCTCGAGGGGACCCCGGGGAGGGAGGGGGGCAGGAGGCAGAGCCCGGGCTGTCCCTCCTGTGGAAGTTGATGCAACTCAGTGGTACCCAACGGGAGGGCGTGATTCTGTAGCAGCATGGAAAATAAATAACAAAAGCCAACGAAATGCATTAGCTAATTCTTTAAGGTCGTGCAACGTGAACTTCGATATGAAGAAAAGGTAAATTGTAAATACAGAGCGAGCAGAGCCGAGCGTCAGGAGGAGAAGCTCCAGCTGGGGTGCGCGCCGCGCGGGAGAACCGGCCTCGCGTGGGAGGTGGACGGGGACAGGGCTCTCGTCCCCGCTGGGCACAACCCTGCGTGAGAGTCGTCGCGTCTCCTCGAACACCACACGAACGAGGAAGCCAAGGAGTGGCGCGCACACGTGTGTTCGCGTAAATGAGGCGCATGTGGGGGGCGGGGCCCGTCTGTCCTTTTTCTTTATCGAGCTATATAATTCGCCGAGCATCAAAATTGCCCTTTTGAAGTCCTTCTCAGCCTGTAGTTAGACTGAGGACCTTCTCGGCCTGGCGATGAGGTGGAAGAAAACACGGAAAACAGTGACCGGACCGGACCGGACCGGACGGGGTTGGCTCGGGGAGCCCAGCGGGGGGGACTCGGGGAGGAGCAACCGGTCCCCGACCGTCATGACTGCTGACGGAGTTTCCCCCACAGAGGCGTTTACAATTAAGGTGAATTCTGATGTTCCTGGCGGGGCATGGGGGTGGCCTTCCGTGACATGAATTCTGATATTCCTGGCGGGGCATGGGGGTGGCCTTCCGTGACAGGAAGGTCGCACCGAGGACGTTAGGCCTGTGCGTGTGTGTTTAGTCCTGGCGTTTGTCAGTTCTCTGTGTTATGTTGAAACAACCAGAAGACAACAAATAGTCATTAGCCATTTGGGCCCGTGTAAAATGTAACTATTTTCTCAGACTCTGGTGGAATAGCCAGATCGGCATCTGAGCGTGTTCTGTTCTTCGGCATTGAACGGCAAGGCTCCATCAGCCATCACCGTGAAACCAGATGGCAGCGTATGGTGCCATGCCAAACGCCGGTCCTCCCGCCAGCAGGGTGGGGAGTGAGCTGTTCCCAATCTCAAGGAAACTAGATGGGTAACAACAATAAAAAAAATCCTGGTGCTGGGCTTGCCATCCTGGCGCGGCGTCTGGCCTCTGCTCACCCTTGTTGGGATGCTGCCATCCTCCTTGAAAAGTGAAGGGGTTCAGAACGTCCCCCCACTCCCGCCCCAAGATGTGCTGCTTTGGCATGTGGATTATTTTGAGCTGAAGACAGCTGAGATCTTGTGGGCCACACCGGAAACTTTAATTCTCTCCCTTAAAGAATTTAAATGCCCATAATAAGAGTTGTCATCAGAAATAACTTTTTAGGACCCATCCGTAGGGCGGAGCAAGCTGCTAATCCCCGACCATCTCATCATCCTGCAATAACCTTTCTCTCCGAGGCGCCTCGCCTCATCCTTAGCTCAGGATGTCATAGCTACTTCTTAACTTTCTGTATCTGAACGTCTTTCATATGCAGGGCCTCTGACTCTCTCGCCTATGCGGGGCTCCCAAACTTACATCTGGAACTAAATTTGATCATTGTCCCCTGATAATCTGTTTCATGTCTATCTGATTATTAGACCAGCAGGAAGAACCTGGAAGGGTTAAAGAACGTTTCTCCCTCCCCCACAGAAGAAAGACCCTTTGCTTAGTTGAATGATGATATCTGCGTGTCCCCCGTTCTCCTGCTTTCTGTGGAGGGGGCGCATCGCAGCATGCGGATGGCAGCTGCGGGGTGTTTCACAGATGGCGGCAGCCTATCCACAAAAGCCTTTTGTTCTCAGGAACCCGGCCACCTGACAGGTGCGGATGGTCCAGGGACTCGGCAATGTGCAAGCTGGTTACTGTTCTCCAAGTTCACGGGGATCAGCAACAGGCACCATCTCAGGGGGGGAGGGGTCCTGGGGGGGTGGGGCTCCAGCCAAGGGGCCGGCAGCTTCTCCCCCAAGACGATCAGAAACCAAGGTTCTCTTTGTTTCACACGTAAACATCGTTTCCAAAGTTTCTGTCCATGTAGATCAAAATACAAAAAATATGTCAGCTGGCGTTGGGTGGACGAATGAGCCGTCCGTGAATTGTATGTCCCTCCTTACGTCTGCGGCCATCAGCCTTCCCCTCCCCTTCCGTCACTGTGGCCTGCGTCTCCCGAGTTGAGAGAGTACGGGCGTCCATTTAGCAAAGAGAGTGCCAAACGCCCTCCCCCTTCGGTACAGATTCCGCTGAAAACAGCGAAACTCAATGCAAATAAAAAACGATGTCCCAATAACAGAAAGTGAAACTCGAAAGGGGAGTCGGCGAGCATTGCCGCAGGACTCGGGCAGCTCGGCTTCCTGAAGGAACCGTCCGGCTCCCAAATATCGGGACCGATGCAGCGAGGCCATCTGCGGAGCCTGGTGTAGACTGTTCATCCTCGGTCAAAGGGTTTTTCACTTGTTAATTCTAGTCAATGATGCTGCGTAGAACTTTCTAAAGAACGTGAGGTTCGCGCTTGGTCGGGTTAACCTCCGGACTTCCACGTGTCTTTGATAGCGAGTGTAACTTCCGGCCAGCCTCCGACCAGCAGCTGCAAATTGGAAGGCTGTATGATGTTATGGCCTCAGCGGTACATTTCCACTGGAGAATCTGCACGTGCCATTAGGATCCGAGTTGAAGTAACGTGTTAGGGTTGGGATGTTATCACTACCCAGATGTCTTGGCCATTGTATAAGGCCTTTTGCATGCGGAGCTCTTTCACTGAGTTATTTTAATGATATGATATCCATTATGCCTCTCTAACAACTTGGAGAGGAGATATCCTGTTTGTACAACATTACATACATACATGCACGTACATATATGTGAACATGCAAAATATGTGTTAATTGACTATGTATGTTATCAGAGAGGCTTCTGGTCAACTGTAGGCTATTAATGATCAGGTTTTGGGGGGGTCACAGGTTATACATGGATTTTCAACACTGCATTGTTCAAGGGTCAACTGTATATTTAAATACACGCACACGCGCGCGCACACACACACACACACACACAAAGAGGGATTAAGACAGTTTGACACAATGCTGGAGTGTTTACTTTAGTGATAGGTCTTGTGGTGGTTGTAAACTTTTTAAAATTATCGTATTAATTGATACATACATCATGTAGGTGTATCTTTTTTTGCAAAATTAAAATTATTTTAAAAATTACTTGAAAATAGCAACTAAGATTCAGCCTTCTTCACTTCTCGGCGATAAAACTAGGATGATGACCATACCGTAGACACATTTTCGAGTGATCACACCGAGGGGGCAGGTCCCATTCCCTCATTCATCTGTCCTGCAAGTATTTGAAGTGTCGCTCACTCCGTTGGTCACGTGGCTTCCTATATGTCAGAAAATGTGATTCAGTTGGGGATGCTCAGTCAAAAACACCAAATCTCCAAATTAGCAATTTTCTCTTCAAATATGAATCTTGAAACAATCGTGCAGTTGAGAGTAACTTCCAGGGCGAGGCTGTACTCGGAGTGAGCGGCGGGCTTGGGTCAAAGGCTCCTGTTGGCTGGACACCTGGCTGGGCACTGGCATGAATGTGTGTTTTTGGAGGGCATATGACTGTGAAAGAATGCTCTGTCATGAGTTTTGAAATTCAGCTTTTATTTTAGTCCCGTATCTATGAAGGGGCACATACTGTAAGTTCTCTCTCTCTCTCTCTCTCTCTCTCTCTCTCCTCTCTCTCTCTCTCTCTCTCTCTCTCTCTCTCTCTCTCTTGCTGGAAGGAAGATACTGGACATAGGGTCTTTGACTGCTCTGGTCCAGGATAGAGTAATTAAACCCTTTCCTCTTACTCATGTGCAATGTAGGCGCGTTTCCAGAGAAAAGAGATGTAGATTCGATTGGACCGAAGTGGTTATGGATTCGCCACTTGGTTCACATAGGCTTAAGAGAGAGGCATCCGCTGTCACGCCCCTGATTCACCCGTCAGCGCTGGACAATGCTTTTCACCCCTGTGATGATGGGGGTGTATGCGGATCGCCCCGGCCAGAGGCCTGCAAGTCAGAGGCTCGCGCTGAGCCTCACAGGCTGCGGAGCCCGCGAGCGTCCCGAGTGTCTCTTTGTGGATCCGGTGTTCCCATGACACGGAATACGGGCTGTGCAGGGCCGGGGGCCGCTCGGGTTCAGGTCTGAGCGGTGATAGCGCCTTCCAAATAAGGAAGGCGATAGCCGGGCGTGCGCTGTGCGGGCGGGTGTTGAGTTTCCGTCCAGGAGGAAGAGCGCGTGGGATGCCTGGTGTCAAGTTCGCCTTGACGTCCTCCCCCTCCGGGGACGGGGACGCCAGGGACTCAGGGCCCCGGGCGGTAATTCCTGGTTCCCTGAGCGGGCCTTTCCCTGGGGGAGGGGGGCGGGGACCGGCCCCGCATCTGGGTGTCACGTGGGGGGCGGATGCTGAGCTGCGCTTTCCCCGACTGAGCAGACTCCTCCCTGGGCGAACGGATTGGGCTGCACCGCCCGTCAACTGTGAGCCGGCGGGAGCCCCGGACTCGAAGTTAGACGCCCCCTGTTTGCCTCGCAGCTTGTAACTGGCAGAGAGAGGGACGAGCGCACACCACCCAGAGTGTCTGAGGCTCCCTTTCCCCCAGTCTGCAAAAGGGGGTAAATAACGGACACCTCACATGATTATTATGAAGGGTCAAGTTTGATATGCTGTAACTTGCCAGACCGATCTGAGAGCCATCGCGGGGCGAGAAGCCGGCTCCCTCGGGTGTGCCTTGACTGACTGCTAAATGGGCAGCGTCCCACGAGGACTCTGGCCGGGCGGGACGCGGCCGCCCCGCCAGGCCTCTCGCTGCTAAGACGTCTTCGCGCCCTGCGGTGCGGATGCTGTCGTTTGAGGTCTGTCTCTCCTTGAAAACATGGTCTCGGTTGGGCGGTGACCTCGAGAAGCCATTGCGTTTAAGTCCTGCCCATTCGCTAGGATTTCACAGACGCCATAGCATTGGTCCAAAACGGGTGACTTGCCCGAGGTCGCACAGTTAGTATCGGACTAAACTCGAAATGCGGCAGCGTGTGGGGTGCTGCTGCTAAGACCCCACAGTCGGCCCCTGATTGTCCAGAAGATAAAATCAGCACACGGTGGCCGAGCCCGCGGTGCACAGAGGCCGCCCTGCAGAATGGGGACCCCCGAGCGTGCGGGCGGTGGGGACCCCCAAGCGTGCGGGACGCGGGGGCCGCTGAGTCATGCGGGGAGCTTTGCCGGAAGCAGCCGGAGGCGCGTCCCCGAGCACGGAGCCAGGATGCGGGGGCCGGGCCTGGTCAGCTCTGCCTGGAGCCGGCGGCGTCCTGACCGGCGGGCCCAGGAGCCCCGGGACACGTGGCGGCCTCGGACCACGGCCTTGGCCTCCTGACCGGCGGCGGCCTCCAGGTCCGTTTTTCTGGTTCTGATCCAGCAGAGCAACGACACCTCCTGTTGGATGTGACTGAGATTCGTCTCCACACTGGCGCACCCCGTCATGACTTCGGGAGTCGGTATCCGGTTTCTACATTGCCTTCTCGTAGGTTTGGTCCCCAAGAATCACTGTCCTTACAGCCACCAGTGCCAGGCTCGCACGCACACCGGGACTTCCCCGTGAGGCCGATGGCAAGGCCCCAACCCGAGGGGGCCCTGCAGGAGAAGCCCGCGTCGGGAAGTCCCCGCCAGCGTGGGGGACAGGCCCTGTAACGGTAAGCGAAGCCACACGTAAGGAGTCCGGTTTCACTGTGGGAGGAGTCACATAAACAGGAGGAAATTCCTGCTGCAGCTCATCAACGTGGGAACGGCCTTGCTCCGGGACCTGCCGGACCTGGTTCCAGTGTGGTCCTCCTTGCACTACCAGGAAGCACCAGACGGGGCGCCCTTCCGCCTGCGCTGGGCAGCCCGTGGGACCCGCGGGGCGCGGGCAGCTCCCGGCAGCCGCTGCTGGCCGGGTCCTCAGGTCCTCAGCTTCTCTGAGTGCGCGTCCCGTGCGAGGGGACGTTCGCGAACCCGGACCCCCAGCTGCACACGACGTGTCCCCGATTCCTGAGCCATTGCGTAGGAGTGCTCGCTGGGTGTTTACAATTGGAATGCTGCAGCCCGAGAAGATAAGAAGTGAAGATAAAATTTAGAAGTGGCTTTAAATTGGCAGTTACGAAATGATCACGGGGACGTGAGGTACGGCATAAGGAATGCCGTCAAAAATTCGCTGCTGCTGGTGGAGACTATGCCTAATGGGGGGGGGGGGGTTGCTTTATAAGGTACCTAAATGTCTGACCACCATTTTGTATGCCTGAAACTAACAGAACATTAAATGTCAACTGTAATTGAAAAGATTTTTTAAAGATAGAAAAAATACAAAAGTGAGTAAAAAAAGAAAAAATTTACAAGTGGCTGTTGCATATGACAGTGCAATAGTCGAGTTCCTTAAGCCACATGCCACAGCCCACTGGGTGACACTGTGTCCCCGGACCAGAGGTTGCTCCTCCACGGAGCAGCCTGTGGGAAAAGCCACTCTGGAGTTCGCTCCGTTTTTACTGTGTCAAATAACCGTTTTCCGTGAGAGCCCGGAGCTGGCGGCTGGGGCACTTTGCGGTCCAAGTTCCCACACATTACCTGCTGGGCGCGCTTCGCCGAGCGGCACAAAGAGCCTTTGTCCGTTCACCTAGGACACTTTCACTTTACCATTGTTCACCTGGGTGTCACCAACTCCTGGCAAAAAGCCAGAATTTCCTCACTGAATTGAAACTTAGTTTTACAAGGTTTCCCAAATGTATCAGATTTAGAAAAAATGAAACATTGTCATTGAGCCACGAATATGAGCCTTGATTCGACCACAAAGGGCACAGTCATTAAAAAATAAAGCAACATATGAAGAGAGAAGGAGAGGAGCAGAGGGAGCCTTCGAAGTTCGAGTTCACTGTAGTTCCTGCTATTGGTTTGACCTGTGTTCATCTCAAAACGCCGCGTCTTTGCATAATTCCTTTAGATCGGCTTTGCTTCATTGACTGTTCGTTAACTGCCCACGTATGGATCAGGTGCCCACTGTGTCTCAGAAGCTGCTCTATCACAAAAGAGCGTCTGGTCCAGTGGGGAGCGCTCAGGGCTCACCTCTTTGGGGTTCTTTATTGTTTTCAAAGAAAGCGGCCCTCGTTCTCGCGGTGCCCGCCCCCGCCTGGTGCAAGCGCGCTGGTGGGCGTGGTCCTTCGTCTCTCGCGGTTCCACCTGGAACAGCATCGCTGGACCTCGGAGCAGGCGGCGTTCGCGGCAGAAGCCGCTGGCCATGTTCCGAGGGGGCTGTACCCAGTTCCATCGCCACAGCAGAACTCGAGAAGTCTAACTGACCCCCATGCTCACCCGTGCTCAGTACTGTTGGTCTTTGAAATTCTGTCCATTTCGATGTGTTTATAGAAGAATCTCACTGTGGTTTGGGTTATGCTTCCCTGGTGACTCACGCGCATCATAATTGTGGACGTGGGCATTCTGGCTTGTCCATCTGGCTCTCGTGAATTTCGTTACTGTGAATCATTGTCCTTGATCAAACCAGTTCTGGGCTCACAGAAAAAGTGGGCTTTCTACTTGAAATGCTGAGGATAAGCCCCGGAGCCGAGAGGACGCTACAGGGGCAGGGCGAGCGGGAGGGGCTGCACCCACGTGGCCGCGTGCCTGTGGCTCTCGTCGTACTTGACGCATCCCAGGTAACGCATGCTGGGCCGGGTGGAGGTCTGACCTCTGAGCTCTGTGCCTTTGCTGTCCGGCTTTTAACTCGCGGCGCTTAGGCCGAGACCGGTCGTTTGTGTGTTCGCTCCCTTCCTCCCCCACCTCCTGTCACGTGACCCCCTCTGTTCTCCCGAAGCTTCGTCCGTGTCCGTCCATAGGATAAAAGCTGGAATGCGGCGAGGCCCGGAGGCGTTTTGCCCCCAATTCTCAGTGTCCTTCACCTGGCTTGTCATTGGACGATGACGACACCCCACTCACCGCCAAAATGTACGCGCTGCTTCTAAGGGAAAGAACGCGTGCGAGACGAAGCCTCAGGGACGGCAGAGAGCGGGGCGGTGCCGGCTGAACCGACCTCCGCTTCAGCCCCGCAGCAAGCGCCGCCTTTTATGAGTTCATGCATCAGAGTTCCAGGCCAGACTCCACTTGAAGATATATTTTTCTGCTACTAGAAAAAAGTTTTAAGCAATTAGGCCAGTTTGCTTTTACAGATTAAATTGTGAATTCTAAAATAACGGTCAATCTGTTTTTCTGCTTTTACCGCTCTGCTCATATGCCCGGACACAGAAGCCACATCGCTGTTAAAAACGTCCTGCTTTACCTGCAGCATTTGGTGCCTTTTTCTACATTGTGAAAACAAAACAAAACAAACGAACAAACAAACAAAAAACGCTCAAGCACACACCTCAACTTTGGTTTTTTCTGGAGCACAAGAAAGTGTCAGCCTCTTCGATTCTTCCATCAAAAAGCAGACAAACAAAAATTGGGTTTGTCTTATAGTATTGCTGGGGACTTTCAAGTATTTGAGAAAAATAAGACTATATATAGAATATATTTATATTTTGTATAGATAGATAGATAGATAGATAGATAGATAGATAGATAGATTCACATACGTGTACTTTATACGGACCTTTAGATTTTAGCATCTTTTTGCGAGGAGTGCAGCTAAGTCTTTCTGGAAGCTCGGGCGTGGAGGGTGTCCTGAGCAGAGACCTGTGAACTGGGCGGAATGTGTCATCCTGTGGTTTTTTTCTTCGTTCACGCAGATGACATTCCTGGCGGGTCACTGAGAGCCGGCGCTGGTGGATGGCAAGGCCAGGAGACTGAAGGTCCCCTTCGCCCCTGACCATGAAGCAGGTCCTGAGGCATCAGCGGGGGTGGTGCCTGCAGGAGCCGAAGGCAGCGTCCCAGGGAAGGTGGCCTTCGGGAGGCTCTCGTCCTAGGAAATGGTCCCAGCCCCAGGTCTTGTCAGAATCAACCTAACTCTCCCTCCCCCGCCACCGGATGACAAATCACTCTGCAATTGCGAGATTTCTGCCCCTTTTTGCTTCCTTCCTTTGCTCAGGTTTAACGGTTCATGGGTTGCCCCTGGTTACTCCTGGCGTCAGCGTGGCCTCTGAGCCAATAGCTCCCTTGGGAGACGTGTTGACACCCTTCCTGCTGTTTCTAGAAAGCTGTAGCCAGGCGGAGAGAGCCCCGAAGGCCGAGGGCAGAAGGGCCGTGCTTGACTGTGCTCTCCGTAGTATTAGTGACATGTTAACGTACGGAGAAATGGTAGGGAGTGCTTCGCCTACTATGTGGGCAGGCAAATACGGTGAGTAAATAGTGGGTCTAATTAAAATAAAAAGTGACCTTACGCTCGTTTTGATGATGTCAGTTTTTGAATCTCTCTACTCATGGCCGCCTGTCACCAATGATCCCATGCCAGGGGATGATGATGTCATCTCACCTGGCCTTTAAGGGGGAGAGCCATTCTGGGTTAGAACACTTGACTCTTCGGCCGAATATTCATCATTTTAACAGACTTGCTCTAATTCCCTTTGAAGATGGCTCGGCAGGAAAAAAATTAACTTATGTTGCCCTCTAGTGGTAACTGGCTGCAAGCACAACCACTCAAAGCTTTTCCTGATAGCTATATTATTACAAATCCATTGTTTTATTCCGTACAGACAAGCAATGTATCCTCGAGGTAGAAATAAGGTATCTGCACCTCCCTTCTGAAATCCAAGAGTATCCAGATGCCTGGTCGGCAAGCCCACGGCGATCTGCGTGCGCATCTCAACTTCCGGTCACTCCGGGAGCCTGTCTTCTTCTAACCGTGCTCCCCACCCCTCCTGCTGGAAGTTCCAGCCCAAAAGCTCCAAATCATCCTTGACCCTCCCCTCCTACATTTCATGCAACCTATACTGATGCCCCTACTTCCAAAGTAAGCTTACCGGTCGCCTCTCAGCACGACGGGTTCTGCCCGCTGACCCCAGAGGCCGCCGCCTCTCGCGTGGATGCTGGCACCGGCCTCCTTGCTGGCTGGCCGAACGCACGGGATCCCCACCTGGCTGCAGAGTCACCCTTCTAAAGCAAAGCCCCAGCAGTGTCCCCTGGCGCCTCAAAGCCTTTCAAGACCCTTTATCTCACTGGGCACGAGGGCCGACGGCCTCGCGCTCGCTTTTCAGGCCCCGACCTCCAGCTGTTTCTCGGAGCCACCTGCCCCCTCTCGCCCCTTACGCGCGCCCGTGCTGTGAACGCTTGACACCTGTCTCCCAGGGAGGGGAGAAAAGCCCTGATGTGTCGTTTTTGCCGATTTCGGGGGGTGTTCCTCTTCCCAGCACAGCCATTTTCAAGCTCTCAGTAGGACCTTAACTCACAAACAAAAATCCTAAACCGTTTAATAATCTGCTCTTGCCCGCTGATGGGAGCAGCTCCAGCAGGCGACCGGCGCCCGCCCCAGGACCTCGGCTCGGCTGCGGGACTTTTCCCCGCCCCGAGCACAGCAGGGGCGCTCTCACCGCCCCCCTCTGCGTCTCCCTGTCCCCCGTCCTCCGCTCACTGTGGTTTCCCTTCGGCAGGGATGCGACTCGCTCGCGTCCTTTCTTCCGGGCGCCTCATCGGAAGAGCCTTCTCTCCCAGCACGTTTGGAACTGCGCCGCCTCATCTCCGCCCGGATGTGCTTTCCGCGGGGCCGCGCCGTGGTCCGATGTGTTCCCCCCACACTGACCCTGGCTGGGCCGGGCTGACTTGCCCTCCCCGCCCCCCATGTGTGTGTCGAGAGAGAATGTGGCCGCAGGTGGATACAGGGACTTTAAAGAGGTAACTAAGTTAAAATAAGGACACAAGCGAGGGGCTCGGTCCCAAACAACTGGTGTCCCTATAGGGAGGGAAATTTGGGCGCAGACACACGGGGGGACGACCACGTGGGGACATGGGGAGAAGGCGGCGTGGCAAGCCGAGGAGAGAGGCCTCGCGCGAACCGACCCTGCGGACCTCAGGGTCCTGGGCTTCCGGCGAGCAGAGCTCTGAGACAGCAGCTTCTGCCGTTTAAGTGCCTGTCTGCTCCCGGGCTGTGGTCCGTTGCTATGGCAACCCTAGCAAACCCTTGTGCTTATTTAATGTTTTCCTCTCCCTCGTCAGACGCAGGCTTTAGGAGGGCACAGGCTTAGCTTAGATCAGTGTTCCTACCCCGCGTCTGGAACTCGTCGCTGCGGAATGAATATTCCCTCAATATTCGCCAAATAAATGATTCAGCTACAGTACAAAACCCCAAAATTACCTACAGCAGGGCTATCACCCGCCAGTTGCTTTAGCGTAAAGAAACTGGTGAAGTCACGTTTGTAATTATTATCGAGCTGTTTATCATCGCGCATCCTCCCGTCCTCGAGCATGCACGAGTCATCATCTTCACAGCGTGTACCATGCCGTGCGAAATCGGAAAAGCCCACACGTGTCTGCCCCCTCCCTCCCTTGTGCCACCTCCAATTAATTTCTCAGGATGTATTTCCAGAAATGAAATCACAGGGTCAAAGAGATTATCATTATGAGATTAAACTTTTATGAAATAACGCTTCTTTTTCTGATTGTACAGGTGACGAGATGCTTCCGAAACATAATCCTTCACATGTAAGGGATTTTTTATAAGTAGAGAAAAAATAAAAAATAGACATTTGCGGTTGTAAAGAAAAAATAATAATAAATAGCTGAATGACTTAAAATTTAAACTGGTGAGAAAATCCTAGGTTATAAATATCTGTTTGTTGACAAGCTTATTTAATTCTGTATTTCTCTTTCTGTCATTTACACATTCTCTTCAAGGTTTGGCCATGTCTGAGAATCGCTTATGCTAATTTTTATTAACATTCTTTAAACTGAGTCACACTTTCTATTTTTTTACTTAAATACATTTATTTGATGAAAGAAAGTATGTCACTACTGTGAACGTAAACCGTCATGGTGCGACATGAACACAGTGTGTAAACCTATCCGCGCCCCAAGCGCCGCCGCGTGGGTGGCGCGAGGCAGACGCGCTGCCGCCGCCGCAGCTCAGGCTGCGGGGTGCCCTCCGCGACTCGGGGACTGTGGGCGGCGCAGGAGGGCCGAGGACCGCCACGCACAGGGCCAGAACCCTCCCGACACCAACGAGGTCTGGGACAGAGGGGCGAGGGGCCCGGTGACGCCCGGGGACAGCCCCCAGGCCGTGCCTTCGGTCACACGGAGGAGTCCGATCCGCGGGCTGCACCAGGGGGCCACGCCGGCAAGGCAGAGGAAGCCAGCGGGGCTCCGTGGGGCGTTCGGTCTGGGGGGACCCCGGCGGGGGGCCCGCTTAGGCAGGTGGGAGGGGCGAGGCGCGCTCTAACTGTGGGAAGTGCGTCCTTTGTGACTAGATTATTGGTCGCGCTGGCCTGGGTCGTGGGTGGGAGCTGGGGTGCGAGTCGAGGTCCCCCCGGGCCTGCGCACCCCTTTCTCAGAACTAATGTCAGGTGACGCGCGTCTAAGCACCTCCTCTCCTGCCCGACGGGGTGCGCGCCACGGGTGGGCCCGGTCCCGGGCTGTCGCAGCCGCCGCCCGCTACACCGGCTTCTCCTCAATGCGCCCCGCGTGGTCGTCGGGCGCCGCGCACCTCGCGGGAGGGACGGGGCGCCGGGGGGAGGGGAGCCTCGTGCGATCGCGAGCTCTTTCCGGGCCCCCCGCGCCCGCCGCCGCTCTTTCGTTCTGGCCCCAGACCCCCTCTGCCGTCACGCGCGGGGTCCCCGGGTTTCCGGCGCTGTTTCCATCGGCCCTGGGGACCTCCTGCCCCCCTCCTCGGCCATCCTAACACGTGCTTTCGGCTGCGGACCCCGCGCGCCCCTTTACCCGCTCAGACTGCGCCCCAAGACAGGAGGCGGGCGCAGCGCGCGCCGCCCGGAGGCTGGCGCCGCGTTTGCGGCCTCGGCGACGGTCGTCCCTGTTAGGTGCCGCGGGTCGGGGACCCGATGCTGCAGTGGGCGCCCCAGCAGCTCCGGCGCGCGCCCCCGTCCGCGCCCCCGCCGAGGAGCCCCGCGGGAGAAGCGGGGACCCGGCCGCGCGCGTTTCACGTCCCCGGAGTCGCGCGTACGAAGCTCCGCGCGCGACTCCGTGCTCGTCCTCGCTCGGCCGGTCCCCGCCCGGGACGCGAAACGCGAGCGGCTGCCGCCACCTGGCGGTCGAGCCGGGGATGGCGACGCCCGGCCCGGGGGCCGCGGAGGTCGCAGGCGCGGGGCGGCCGTGGTCTCCCTGAGGCAGGTGCCCTCCCAACCCGAACCCGAGGAGCAGACAGGGGCGAGGAACGCGTAGATGGGGGCGCGGGGCGCTCTCTGGTCACCGACGCAGGCGCCGGGTCCCTTTGCGTCCGTTTCTAGATGGAGCGAAACTAATGTCGGATGCAAAGGGTCGGGGAGCCGCCGCGATGGGTCCTGCGGGGATGTTCCGGGGCGACGGTGGTGTTCCATGCCACGCGTGACGGGGCCTTGGCCTTGGCCTGTGACCGCTTTCTAGATCTCACCGAGTAGCGTCCTTGTGGTCTGCGCATTTCGTTGTATGCGAACTTCACCGCTGGAGAATAAAATGGGACCGTTAACAAATATTGCACTCTAGCTGAGGACATGTGGAGCGAACTGATGTCTGCACCTTTCACACACATCCAGACATAATAAGATGGAGAGGAAGTGAAGAAGCAAGTCTGGGAAGACGCTAACTGTAGAGTCCAGTGGGCGGACGTCAGGGCAGTTGCTGCGAGATGCTTTCCACTCTTCCGCATGGCCGCCAAGTTTCATAATGATATGCCAGAATAGAAGTAATTTCATTTTAGGTGCTGGGTGCTTTAAATTTGCTTGTATCGTTAGTTCTGCCGGTCACACTCTGAGTTCAGGGTTATAATTTCAAACTAGGGAACTGGGTTTCAGAATGTTTAGGGAGTTGACTGACCTTACACAATTGCTGGACACTGGGAGCCCAGCCCCCCCGGCCCCCCACAGCGTCTAGATCTCATGCAAGGGTTGCCTGCCGCAGTCCTGGCCTGTACACCAAGAAACAAGCCACCTTCTGAGAGCTCCGGGGTGGCACGTGTGGCGAATGCACCCCACGCCTGGGGGGCGGGGAATGAGCTCCTGACACCGCGTGGGGTCGGCCCTCCCCTGGAGGGAGGCCTCCCTGCAGCAGCGACCGAGAATTTCCGGAGTGTCTGCAGCTTTGCCCGTTTCTGCAGCCACCACCCTCAGGTCAGGAGGGGAGCAAGCCCTCGCTGGCGCCGGCGCGGTCTCTGACGTGTGATTGACGTCACCGCACTAATTCTCAGTGCCCAGCATTTCAGTACCGGTTTAAACGCCTGTGAAGGTCAGAGGCGTGTTCTTACATCTTCCCGTAAGCTTCTTTAGACTCCCCCGGATGTGTCCCCACGTGTTTTGAGGTCATGGAGAGCAAGGGCTGGCCTAGGAGGCCCCGTGTCCGCCCAAGCTACAGTCATTGGCTGAAGTACCTGGGTGTTGTGTGACCCCCTTTGCCTGGGTGACCTCCGGGGTCTGGTGCAGCTTCGACAGCCTGTCATCGACCGATCTGTGCCCGGTTCGCAGCCTCGTTCTCGCGGGCCGCATTCCCCGGACTTGCTGGGTAGCTGGCGCTGGGGCAGGCCTGAGCTCTGTCCCCTCTTACCAACCACGTGCTGTGTCATCAGCCCAAAATGTCCCTCCGCCCCTCCGCACATTGCCGCCCATCCTGCATTTGTCACCTTTCTTCCCGCGGCACCTCCTCCTCAAGGACCCCAGGACAGCCTTCGCCAGTCCCCGGTAAAGGAGAGATTCCTGCTGGTGGCCACTGGGTGTCACTCTGGACCGCAGGAATCCTGAAAAGGTGGTCCCCAAACTGAAAACGTCACGACTCTGTGTCAGAAACTGTTTCACTTGTTAAGACTGAGTCACCTAATCACTTGTTCAACAAAAACATCTTTTCCTAAACCACGAGATCGAAAGTCTGATTGTGCGGCCATGGCCGAGGCCCTCAGGGCTGTGGTCTTCACTCGGAGGATGCAACTTTAAGAGAGATGCCTGTTTTCTTTTCATTTTGGGGGATGACTGAACAGATCGAGGTTTATAGCGATTTCTGCTTCTCTGTTTTCTGGGCGTATTCGTTAGGGGTTACCCTGCTGGATCCTCTTAACTCAAGGGGCTACAAAAGTAATGAATATAAACAGAAAAAAAAATGAAAGAAAGGGATTCTGAGTGACATCCGTTAATAATCCCCAACTACTGAATTCCCTAAATTAGTTATCATTTGTCTTCTGTAAATCTGCCGTGAGCAACATGACCTATTCCTGGTGTGATCGTGTACGTGTTTGGTGATATTTGGGTTGAGTTAACCCAAAGGAAGAGATAATTTGGGAAGGAGGAAGAGCACGATGTGTTGGAAATGTAGCGTTTTAATATAATCCACTTAAATCAAGATCAAAATGAGCATAGATCCGGATTTAATATTCAGGTTCTTGAGATGTATATTTTATCTTTCTGGCTTCATTATTTTCCGTGAAATACTGTATGAGAAAAATGTCGACATGCATTAAAAATCAGAGGACATCTGTCTTACTTATACAGCATGAGCCCCGAAAGCCGTCTGTCCAAGCCCCGTGCACTGTCTGCCTGGACTCTGAACGCTGAGTCACCGCGGAAAGAGAGGGCCCAGGAAATACATTTTGAAAAGAATACTTTCAGGTTGAATGCTTTGATTTTATAACACCAGGTGTAGGGAAGGTTGCAGAGACCAGAGGAGAAAGAAAATGCACTCACGTTATTATTCTGATTTTGTTATTTTAAGACGAGAAAGCGAAGGCCAGGGCATCGGCGCGAGCCAGGTGCTCGCGGGGGGATGGGAGAGCCAGGTGCTCGCGGGGGGACGGGAGAGCCAGGTGCTCGCGGGGGGATGGGAGAGCCAGGTGCTCGCGGGGGGATGGGAGCCGAGCCGCACAGCGGCCGTGGCGGCTGGGAGCGAAGCCGCGTGCCGCGGTCGACTCCTGCTCTCGCCTCCGTCTTACGCTTTAGAACTAATTTTTAATCTACTCAATCGTGTTTACTGAAGTAGTCATTGCAAGTTGTGCCAAATCCTTTTTAAAGCAAAATGAGGTGTAGAAATAGAAACACAGAATTAAGTGAGGACCAAGTTCAAAGGTGAAAGTGTCGAGAATTTCGCGTCGGCGATGGCAGAGCGTAAGGCAGTGTCGCGCCCTCCTGGGCGCAGGCCGCGCGGAGCCCCCAAGGCCACGGACGGGTCCTCGCGGCTGCCGGCGGCCGCTGGGTGGCGTGGGCTGGGCGCCTCCTGCGGGCCGGGGCCGAGTTCTGGCCTGGGACGCGTCCCCTTCCCCGAGGAGCACCGGGCCCCGCGCGGTTCCACGGCCGAAGCGGCAGGACCTTGGACAGAGCCGATCAGACGTTTGTCCTCAGCCCGGGAGCTGGCGCTGGCTCGGCCCCTGGCTGCAGGAGCTGAACTAAGGCATCGGGGAAAGGAAGCCTGGCTGTCTAAGTGACACAGGGTCCTTGTCACCACGGCTCTCTGCCCCCAGCACCAAGGGCAGAGCCGACCCGAGGAGCTGTGGCGCTGACGGAGGTGACCGGTGGCGTCAAGGGCCTGGCTTCGCCGGTGGAGTGACGTCGCGGGCTCTCCCGTTCCACCCCGCGGCACGGGGGGGGGGGGCGCCCTTTCCAGCAATGCGCGACTCTCAGGGCGAAGCCACCACCGGCCACGAGGGCCGAAGGGCGTTCGCGCTGGGACCCCGTCGACCGCGGACTTGGGACCCTGGTGGCCCCGAGGGGTTTGGCGTGCAGGCAAGTTTGGCCGGCCGTGCGGCGAGTGCAAAAGGGATGGTGACAGCGGTGACAAACGCGGAGTCGCCACATCCTCACGCAGCTGCCCCCTTCCTCGAAAGCTCGGCGGGTCCGAAGGCGCCGGGCCGGTTCGCACCCCAGCTCCCACCCACGACCCAGGCCAGCGCGACCAAGAATCTAGTCACGAAGGACGCACTTCCCACAGTTAGAGCGCGCCTCGCCCCTCCCGCCCGCCTAAGCGGGCCCCCCGCCGGGGTCCCCCCGACCGAACGCCCCACGGAGCCCCGCTGGCTTCCTCGGCCTTGCCGGCGTGGCCCCCTGGTGCAGCCCGCGGATCGGACTCTTCCGTGTGACCCAAGGCACGGCCTGGGGGCTGTCCGCGGGCGGCACGGTTTTCCGGCCTGGCGCGTGAGGAGCGTGGGTGGGAGTCAGCACTTCTTCCTAACTGCAAGTCAAAAGCTGAACGAGCGAAGCGAGGTCACAGGGCAAACTGCTGCCCCCCACACTGGGGAGACAGACAGGTGGGGCAGAGAATCACGGTTTACCAGCACCTGAGCAGGGGAACCCGCAGCGTGACCGCTGAGCTGCTGGGGGCTCCGTGTGGACAAACCTGAGGTAAATGCCCAGCCGTAGGGGAGGGCGGAAAATCGGTAAGGACGTAGTTGGACCCGGAAGCACCAGTATCAGCTTCTTATAATCGACATCTATAGATCTCTTCATCCAACGACAGAAGAGTATATATTCTTCTCAAGCCCATAGGGGACGTTCATCAAAATAGATCACATTCTAAGCAACAAAAACACCTAACAAATTTAACAAGATAGAAATCACACAATGTTTGTGCTCAGACCACAATGGAATTAAGCTACAAGTCAGTACCAGAAAGACCCCTGGAAAATACCAAAATGCTCGGAGATAAGGAGTACATTCCAAAATTAAAAACATTAAGCAAAAAAGAAATCTCAAGAGAAATTTAAAAAATATTTTGAACATAATAAAGTGAAAATGCAGCTTATCAGAACTCGTGGGATGAAGCAAAAGCAGTGCTTAGAGGAAAATTTATAGCATTGGCTGCGTGTCTGAGAACAGACAAATGCTCTAACATCAATAATTTAAGCTCTCACTTTAGAAAACTAGAAAAAAGAAGAGCAAATTGAAGCAAACAAGGAGAAAATAAATAATAAAAAGCAGAGTAGAAATCGACAAAGTTGAAAACAAGAGCACAATAGAGAAGGTCAGTAACCCCCAAAGCTGTTTATTTGAAAAGATCGGTGAACCAGATAAGCCTTTAGACAGACAGACGGGGGGGGGGGGGGGGTGGGTGGATGAAACAGGACTCAAATTACAAACGCCAAAAATGAAAGAGGGGACATCACTACACTCCCCGCGGACATTAAAAGGTAAACAAGGGATTCGTATAAACAACCCTGTGCTCACAAATTTGAGAACCCATGTGAAAGGGACCAATTCCTTGAAAGGTACAATTTACCAAATTCCCACAAGAAGAAATCAACAATCAATAGATATAGAAATCGATAGATATAGATAGTCTTATATGCATCAAGTAAATCGTACCTGTAATTACTAACCTTCTCAAACAGAAAGCGCCAAAGCTTTGGACTATAATGAGACGTCTGTCCAGACATCGCTTTATTACCCCTCACTAAACGCCACAGATCCCCGAAGCGAAGGTCTCTGCAGCGGACTCGACTCCTCTCTCCCGGTCCCGCGGGTGGCCTCGTCCTCCTTCTGCGCAGGCGTAGAAGCAGCTGAGAACCTCAGAAGTTTCACAATCCAGGTCTCTTTTGCAAAAACTCGTCACGCCCCTAGGTTTGAAGTTTTAAAATCGTCCGTGCCTTACTATAAAGACATTGAGAATTGTCAAGTGCCTTCTCTCACGGTTACAGGAAGAAGTAGATATTTTCATATGTAAAGCCTCGAAATGACTTTCCTGTTTGACTAAGGGTTTGTGAAAATTTCCTGCTGTGAAATATACAAAATGGCTGAGGACGGCTGGGGCGCGCTCGGAGGTGGCGGTGTGTTATTAATATCATTCGCTCCGACTGTGAGCTAATGCAGACAAGAACGGGCAAATGCAGGGATCCTGGCATGCCTTTATCTTATGTGACGATGTGAAATTGTCTCTTAAACAGATGACCAGCTGTTTCCAATTATTCTGTGAATTACAGTAATTTCGGTAATTAGGAAAAGTATTCAGATTTTTTTTTTTTTTTCGGTCTTGGCAAAACCGCTAAATATCTGATACCCTCTGACCTCGTCCCTCCAGTCTGCAGATAACCCAGAGGGGGATTCGTGAAAGCCAATTAATGCAGTCATTTCTCAAATGTCGCGTGCGTAGCTCAGGGCGGAGACCATGGGATACAGCAGCTCAATGGCCCTTCCCGTTTCTCCGTTTCTCCGTCAGAACGAAAGGCGGGTGTGGAGAGGGAGCCTTCTCCCAAGCTTCGGGTCGCAGGGCTTCGGACAGCGTGGGCTTGCCGCGGAATCCGCTGCCCGTCCTGGATCTGAGAGTGGACCGGGGGGTCCTGCGTGCAGCCAGTCCGGCTGTGGAGCCAGGCGTCGGGTTCGACCGCAGCGGGAGAGAACCCTGCCGCCGCCTCGAATCTTTCATTCTCATCCTGACACGTAGCCTCCGTCGGCTCTTACCTCAAAAAGCAGGACTCACCTTTCTGCGGGCCTATGCTCCTTTGGTCACTGCGACTCGGGACCTTGGGCAAGCCACCTAACTTCCTGGAATCACAGTTTGACCACCCGCGTGACAGGGGCGAAAGCCAGACTGATTTCGCACACAAAGCCATGCAGGTGGTGTGTGAGTTGAAACGAGGATCCCCCCGGGGCTGTGGGGAGACCCGACTTCCTGGCCAGCACCAGGAGGAGAGGCGACTGCCCTCCAGGCGCAGCTCTGACTTCCCCTTGGTGACAGGCAGAAAATGCGGCGGCCAGAGTGGCGAGCCGCGGCTGCCGCTGGAACTGTTCGCGTGCCAGGGAGGCTGTCCCCGGGTGTCTCTGAAGTCGGATTTCTCCAGAGGGACAGGAACCTTGCAAATAGCCACACCTCACTTTAAATTCAACCAATGGTTTTACATATGTTGAAATTAATTGCATTGTTTTTGAGATTGCTGGATGGAGAGCTATACAAAAATTTTTGTTTTTGTTTTTTTAAATCGTTTTATAAAATGGTCTCCATGAACTGGTTTCTCCAGATTGCTCAGCTAATGTCTCTGGCCCAGAATTCATAGTAATCCTTGCTATTTTTGAGGCACTTGACATGTATTTTAATTTTTATGAGACTTCTAAAGCTTTTACCATTCCCATTTTCTAGGTGAGCAAACTGAGATTGCCATGCATGAAGTAAGAGGCCCAAAGGTAAGAATCAGTTCATCCTCCGGGAAGGATTCTGCCGTCTGCGCTCAGGGTCACATTCCGGCCCCAGGGCCTCCTAGCGACATCCGAGCAGCATTATCTCCCCCAAAAATCGGGGCTGCAAAGTCACCGACTTTATAATGCCCAGAAGGCCAAAGAGCGAAGGAGGACCATCCCGAAGCCGGTCTCGGGAAGCTAAAACCTTAGCAGGTTATACGGCAGACCTTCCCATGGCTTCAACGCTGGTCGGCCTGTGGAGAGCCGCTGGGCACCTTCGTGAGGGGCGGGAGGTCTGAGACAGAAAATGCGACCTCGCTTTCACCGGGAGTCTTGGCTGTTCGTGTTCTGGGAGGTCCTTGACCCTATGGTTTGTAGGAACTGCCCAGAAGCAAGCGTAATATCTGACAGATCTGGGTACCCCACAGGCTCCCCATGAAGACTGTCGATTAGCACAGATGACTGATCAGCCGTACACGTCACTCACGCGGGAAGATGTCTGAGGAGGCGATGCATCCACAGGGAGTCCTCACGAATGTCCGGCACGTTTCAAGATGACATCAACCTTAACATACCACTGTGACATATTAGAACCCAGCCACAGATGGACAAGTGGGGGGAGCAGGCAGTGTGTCCAGAAGCAAAGGCGAAGGAGGCAGGAGACCCGACGGCCAGGACGCAGGTCACCGAGGTTGGCCCGAAGACCCCCTTGGGGCACCTGCCCGCACCAGCTGCCCTTGCCTGTGCCGGAGCCCCTCACTTCCCGTTCTCCCAGGACCCCCCGAGCCCTGCGCGCTGTGGCAGGGCGCACACAGCCCCACGCTGACCGGAAGGTGCCCGTCCTGACTCTGGGGTCCAAGAGAGCCTCACTCGTCCCCGGAGCTCAACCTCAGCAGCTACTAACGGTGCCTGGTGCTGACCGAACGGGGCCACGCTCATCACCAAGGTGAGGATCCACGTGGAAACCTCCCTGCCCAAGGTCAGGTTCACCAGAGAGTGGGCTCCTCTCCCGGTGCCTTGTCCGGGGACTTGATATCTTGAACAAAGAGTTGAGCAAGACAGCAAAATACAGCCGAAAAGGAAAGTTTTATTAGAAGGGGAAGTCCACTTCCAGACGTGGATGCAGCCTGAGCCGGAGAAGCATGGCTCAAAGGCCTGGTAACTAAGACTTTGGGATTTTTATCCCTTTTTGCTGTGGGTGGTGACTTTTCTTAGAGGGGCGGGCTTCCTTGATTTGACGACTAAGATTGACAGGACTCAGTGATTCATCATTTTGCGTTCTGCGCATGTTTGTTCCCAGAATTCAGTCTGCTATAATGATATTAATGAACTTCGGGCATGTACATCATATGATAATGATGGTATAATGAGACTCAGGTGAGTTGAAGGTCGTTGGGGACTTCATTGCACAATGACTGGCTTAAACTGCTACCTAATTATCTGCCTATTTGTTTCTTTGTGTGAGTTAAAAAAATGCCTTCCGGCTTGCTTAATTGTGGGCAGATTAGGGCAGGTCCCTTCTAGGCTAGGATGACCTCAGAGTCTTTGCAGACAGACCCAAAGCCCCCTAACTAACTTTCCTGCCTAGCTCTTTTCTAAGAGCCATGAACCCCCTTACTATTAGTGTGGATGCTGAGGGACAGGAGGTCTCTTCTTCCGTATCTGCTTCCTGCTGAGAATGGCCTCAGTCCCTGCCTGCAGGGGTTCCATGGAGCTCTTTCCCTCTCTGCCTCAGTCAGGGCAGGGTCTTGGTTTTCCTGCTGAAGTGCCACCTCAGTCCCTGGACAAGGAAAAGAAGGCACAAACTTATTATTTAAACCACATACCTATTAATTTCTATTATTGATTTGCCTATTAAGTGAGTAAAGGGAAACAGGCTTGGTTAATATATTTCTTAAAGAGTAAAAACAAAAAACCTTTAGCCTGAAGTCCCCTCCCTCCTCAAACTCTAAGGGCCCCCTGTGAGTTAACACCTTTTCTGCTAACAATGGGCTGATGACTCTCCTCAATAGCCAGAGGATCTGAGTTGCCAGTTTTCCGGGGCAATTATCAGGATTTGAGGGAGAGGCCTTTTTTTTTCCAAAGAAAGGAGGGAAGAAAATGCAACTAGGTTTACTAAAAAGATTATCTCTGCAAGAGATGTTTCCTTTCATTTCCTGCTAAAAGATTAAGAAGAATTTTACAAGTAAGGTCCCGTCTGGAAGCCAGCACCCACCCTGGCCTCTCAGCCTTCACGCCTCTCTGAGGTCGGGATGTTTATCCCGCGTTTCAGATGGAGAACAGAAGCAAAGGGGTGCTAACGGCCCCACCCAGGCATCTCGGCTGGTGCGCTGTGGGAGGGGGGCTCGTCTGCATGCTCTCCCCAGCCCCGCTGTCCCTGGGAGCGTCTCGCTGCTCACACTTCGGCAGGGGTCTCGCCCTCGTCATTCACGCTCTTCTCTTCCGTGGATCGCCTTCATTTCAGCTTGACTATCAGTTACGTCTGACTGTGAGAGACTCTTCTCAGGCCGCTCCCTCCCGCCTGCTCCCCGGAGAACCCCTCACGGGGCGGTCAGAGCCCAGCGGAGGAAGCCGGCGTCACTTGGGCACCTGGCCCAGCACCCAGGCGCTCGCCTCTGACCCCAGGAGACATTGCAGACGAGCGGACTGTCCACGGAGACGCTGCTGCCCTGGGCGTTCGGATGAAGACGTTCAATCTCAGGCACCTGCAGACCTTGATGAGATTCTATTTGCATAAATGGGAGCTATGAAATGCAAATGTTTAGGGCAGTACCTGCGTGTTGGGAGCATAATGAGATGGATTATGGAAAGAAACAGTTAGTCAGATCAGGTAAATATCTTAACGAGCTCTTTTAGACGGCGAATCAGGAGAGAAAAGTCGGGCGGGCTGGACAGATCTGAGACGGGGAACGAGAGACCTTGGGCCGCCGTCAAGGTCGCGTGATCCGCCAAGACTTCGGTGTTAACCTTCTCGGCATTAGAATTTACCGCCTGTAAGTTCTTCCTGCGCGCGAGGGACGATGCTTAGTTGACGAGAGGGAGCAGCCTCTTTCCAGTGCCCGCCCTGTGCTAGGCACACTTCCCTGCCCCGATGATCATAATCGTCATCCCTGTCGCCCTGATTCATACGTGGCTTAGCGTGCTTGTTGAACCGTCTGTCCCCCCAGCAGAGCCTACGCCCCCCGAGGCGAGGGCCCTTCTCCCCGCGGCTGCGTCCCTGGCACTTGGCTGAGCGTTGTCCCGGCGCGTGAGGCTCTCAGGCTCTGAAAGGTGTGCGGACGGGCGACCTGGCCATCTCTATCCCCCCGCCCCGTCTCCCTTGGGGGCCAGCCCTCGGTCGCCGCCGCCTGGACCGCTGCAGAGGAAAGCCCCTGCGAATTCCAGTGCCCAGAACAGTGCTTGCCTCGATAGTCTTTCCTGCTGAGAGCTATGTAAATAAATACATCGAGAACTGTTAATGCACATGTTAACAAACATATGTATTCCAACATGTGAATATATTAATACGTATATCCATGACACATTTAATATCAGTGACAGCACATTACGGTTGAGTGCTGTTTCCCTCTCTGGTCCCCGATGGCCGTGAAGGTGGGTTTTAGTTCCCGGCGCAGGCCTGTCACGTAGACAGGGTCACGTCTGTGTGGCAGAGGACGTCAGGGCTCCGGATGCCACAGGAGATGTACGTGTCTAGGAGGGCAGGAGAAATCGGGATTTCCACACGGGGCTCTCACGTGAGGGCAGGAAAACGAGGCGTCTCAGAGTTTGGTGACCTCCCGGCCCAGCGGCTCGTGCATGGCGAGGCCAGGAGGACAACCAGGACGGGTCGTGAGGACCCTGCCGGAAGCCGATCGAGCCACGTGGCGAGAACCTCCCCGCCTCCCCGCTTTGCTCGGGGACAGAGGCGTGTCAGCGACGAAGGACCGTGGGAGAAGGGGAGCCCCGCATCGCCCCTGCCAGGCACTCAGTAGACGGCGGTTGCTCTCAGAGAGGCATTGGATTAGAAAGTCTCTAAGGCAATTGTCGCTTTCATTTATTCTTCCTGCCTGTGCCGGCCCACGTTAATGCTAGTATTTGTTGAACTTTATCCCCTTCACATTTGAAAAATATATTTAGTTTCCTCTTTAATTTGCTAAAATCTCCCAGGCAGAAAATATTACCAAACCCTGGTAGCCATTGCCAGCGAGGACGCTGGAGCTTGGTTTGCCGCGATGATTTCCAGTCAGGTGTTATTAAATGTCAAACCCAGCACAATACATCTTTTCTTTTGTAAAATTTTAATTTAGAGGCTGCTCGCATGTTGAACGTTTTTTAAAGTCGGCATTAGGCACATAAAACACATTTGTACAGAGAATAAAATGGAACAAAGATAGAAAACACCTGAACAAAGGAAGAGCAAACAGGCACATAATTCGCTTCCACCGGCACCGTCCGGATGCGAAGCACTTTCTCCAGGGACAAAGGGCAAGCCGCGTGGAGCCTCCCGTCTCCCTTCACCTGTGCCGTGGGGTAATTGCTCGACGTTGTGGAGTCGACGTGTGTTCTTTGAGCGCCCGTTATCGTGTGCGAGGCCCTGTAATTCGCGTTTCTACACTTCCGTTAATGTTTCTTATCCGCTCGTGAGAGGCTGGTTATTATTTTCCCATTACGCTTATGAAGAAACTGAGACCCAGAGAGGAAAAAGAAATACTGAATTTTTAAGAACCGATTCTATGATCTTTTGATGTACGATCTTTCGTTCTTTTCTTTCTTCATTTTAAAATTTTGAAAAACTATCACCAGCTTGCGAGAGGAGAATAAAACACACACACACACACACACACACACACACACGCACACACACACAACTTTCATGCAGATCCACCGCTGTTAATATTTCTCCAGGGACTTTTTACCCCTTGTTCTAGAATCTTCCCAGCCCCTTCATCCGTGAGGTGGTGTGGTGTGGGTGTCTGAGTTCGCTGGAGAGCAGAAGTTGATTACAAGAAATTACAGCATAAAAGAAGAAAAAGAGTCGAACTGTTTCTTCATGTCTGAAGAAAAACGATCAAATTTCAACCCTTGCTGGCCACTTTCGCCCAATGCCTTAATTTCAGTCCTTGCTCCCCTGTCACGGCGAGGGCCAGGGTGCCCCAGAGGCCACTGCCCTACTCCAAGGCCTGAGGCGAATACCCTCCTTCCTGCTCGCACGTGGGGTGAGGATCCTGTCCTCTCCTCTCTGGGCCATCGGTCAGATTTATGCCAGTTTTTTCAAACTAGAATCACACCGTCCAACAAAGAGTGTAGCCACTAGCTACATGCAGCTATTTAAACTAAAATTAGTTAAAATTAAACAAAATTAAAAATTCAGTTCCTCGGCCTATCAGCCGTCAAGGTGAGTAGTTGACTACTGCATTGGACGGGGCAGATGTAAACTATTCCCATTGTTACGAGAGTCCTGTTGGAGCTCTGGCCTAGACAGGGCCAGGCGAACTCTGGCCAGAAGGCCAAAGCCAGCCCACCATTCGCGTCTGTGAATAAAGTTTTATCAGAACACAGCCCTGCGCATTCGCTTACGTATTGCTGTATTTCGGGCTGCAGCCTCAGAGTGGAGTATCTGCAACACAAGTCGCGCGGCCGCAAAGCTGACACATATACGACTGGTCCTTTGTACAAAAGTTCGCTGACCCCGGTTGGTCGTGACATGGTACCTGGGCGCTGGTGTTTCGAGACCGGGCATTGTTGAGGTGCCGCGACTTTACGAGGTCCCATGTGTCTTCTAGACCTTCCCACTCACCTGATGGCTAACTTTGGAATCAAACGCACGCACACGCCCTCGGCCCGGGACGACGCTTCGAGGGGCAGGACTGTATCATTTTCCTAACCACGACGGTGGCAGGGGAGGTCACCTCCCGCATGTACCCCGTGTCCAGCGGCACGGCGACCGTGGACTCGCGAGCGGAGCTTTCAGGACGCGCAGCGAGCCGCGGGGACCGGACGCCGTGGGCTCTTCTCGGCGTTTCGCCTTCGGCCCGGCTCCGAGACGCGCGGGCGGCGTTCTCCCGCGGGCAAGGACCGGCGGAGGCGTGTCGCCCTCGATCGCCGGGGGCCCCTTGGTCTCCGCTGGTCCGCGGGTGTCCCCCTACGTGGAAGCGCAGCGCACGCGCAAAGGGGGCCCGGGGCGGAGCGCCTCCGGCGGGGCGGGCGGAGGCAGGTCCCCTGGGCGCCGTGAGCGCGCCCCCGGGGAAGCGGGGCGCCAGGGTCTCCGGGGGGTCGTCGCCGCTCCCCTTCCCTCAGAGCCCCTCGCTCCGCGGCTGTCTCCCCGCCCCGAGCCCTCCCGCCGCCGAAGCGAGTATTCCCAGCGCGCGCGGACCCGGCGCTGCCGACGTTTTCAAAGCCGTTTGCTCATTATCGACACCGATATTATTTTCTCCCCAATGAACAAAGATCTCGCGGTTGCAATACGGACTGCACTGCCTCGCCCTAACGCCGCGCGGTAACCCCCGACCCCTTGGCTCCTGGTCTTGGCCCGGCGGCGAGTGGCGACGCCCCGTCTCTGCGGCGGCTCCCGCGGGGGCTTCCTGCCGTCGTCGTCGTCCTCGGTGCCCTCCTGGGCCTGCGAGGGGACCGTCCCGGAGGCTGCTCGCCCGCGCTGCACCCTCCAGCCGACAGGCGCGTCAGCCTTCGCCGTGGCCCTCCCGGACCTGCTGAGACGGGGGTGCCTCCTCCACCGGTGACCCGGGCGTGACTGTCCCCAGGGCTCGGCGGATCGGCATGGGGCCCGGGAAGCCTCTCCCAGCCCCCAGCACCTCAGACTGTGCTTTATGAAGTGCACGTGCTCGCTCGTGAGGTTCGGGGGGAAAGCTCTGCATCGTATCAGGATTATTTTAATTACGGGCCAGAGGGAGCGCCAGGGCTTAGTCTCATTTTATGTCTCAAAAAGCCAGGCCCTAGAGAGATGCACGGCCTGTCCCCCGGCCAGACAAGCCCGCGGTCTGGCAAAGGCTGGACGGGACCGCGGACAGGTACTGGGTGAGGGAGGCGCTCCTCGGTCGTGAAGAGCCAGGAGGCAGGACGCTCCCCACGGTGACCTCGCCCAGGGTGTCCGCCGCCCAGGCGACCGTCGGCAGAGGGCGCGCACCCCCACTTTGCCGGCAGGGCCACCCGCGGGCGGATCAGTGGCAAGAAGTTGTCTCTGGTATTAACAGCGAACGTTTTGTTTATTTGCTCATTACTCGCCGTTAATTCGTGTTTAACCAGACCGGCGGGCGCGGTCCAGGCCGCCTCTCCATCCGCGTCGCCGGAGCCGGGCCGCAGCCTCCGCGCCCGGCCGCTGCCGGCCCCACAGCAACGTGCGGCCACCCTGCCAGGCCCTGCGGTACAATCCTCCAAATCTATATTTCTTTCTGAGCCAGATAATTTGTCTTTCTGACAACTTGAGGCCCGGCAATGTAATTTTTTAAATTAAAGAACTTTATAACGCGGCTCCTCGGATGAGGACATTTATCTCTCATTCTGTTCCCTCCGGGATGTTTTAATGTCGCGCACCTCACTCAACAAGGCGCCTGTTAATTGCGGCGGAATCTCGCCGCCGTCTCCTCGTGCGGCCGCTCTCCGGGGAAAGTCCTCCTCCTAAAATCCTTGCCGAGTGATTTGCTTAGCGTTATGACCACATCAAGGTGCGTTTCAAAAGCGTTTTCGGATTCAAGCCCCACTCCGCGAAGCAAGGTGTGCGCCCCAGGAAGCCAGCGCCATCGAGGCGTGACAGGTATTGCAGGCCCTGGGTTGCATGGGGTCCTGGGGCGGGCGGACGGGCTGCCAGCGGGCGCTTCCTCCCTCTCTGTCTCGCTCTCTTCTGGGCCGGCCCTCGTCCCCATCGGGCTTTGTCCTCATGGACTCAGCGTGTGACAGCGGACCGGGCCTGAGTCCGTCCTGGGTCTGGCTGAGGTGAGCCCGATGTCGGTGCCCCTAACGGATTCTGATGACCAGGCGTCTCTGAGCCAAGCCCTGAGCCCAGGCTAGCGAGACTTCCGATTGTCCTAGAGGCGAGGAGACCAGATTCTCGGAGGAAACCAAGGGACCGGCCGCCGATGACCAGAGCCATGTGTACCCACGGTCACTGAAAGCAGGACTCATGCTTCCGCAGAGCCCACACGGCTTCTGACACAAAGCAGCACTCTGGAGTTCCATGTTTTGGAAAAGACAGCGTTAGGAGGAATTTTAAGCAATTTCTACGCATGCCCGAGGTCGCTAAAGTGTGCTGTGGTTTGCTGGAAACAGAATGCCTCAAATCAATGAGTGGGACGGGTCTTCCGGAGAAAAAACAAAGCGGGTGAAGTGTCAGGGATCAAAGAGAAATAATTACCAGCTTGTTCTTTTTTCTTTATGAATTAACCTTTTCAAGAAAGAAGGGTCAAAAAGAAATCAAACTAAGTTTACACAACGAGAAGTCTTCATGGTCCACAAAAGCCAACCTTTTAATTAGATTAAGTAAAGAAAGAAGATGTTGGGAGAAACTGAGGCAGGAAAAACAGCAAATACTGGGAAGGCAGACAACAAACTGTGGATTAGCGCAGGAGCGTTCTTCTCGGAGATGATGCATCTGCATGATTTACAAAGCGACCCATGGACCTGCAAAGGATGTGAGTGTAAGCACGTGAATTGTGTAAGCAAGCACGATGCTTTAATTATAGAATAATGGGAAGGGTACCAATTGTTCCCCAGATCTTTTTCCTTTAATGTTTCTAACCCTGGCCCAAGATTGCCCAAGTTCGGCTGCTTTTACAGCTTTTTTGGTGAGAGTACTTGGTGTTCTTCCAAAGACAAATGAAAGAAATAGCTCAACTGCGCCATTAGATAAATCACGTCTTCCTCACCCCTGGGTGACTTACGGCGGGGTTATTTTAGCCAGCCGCACACGGGGAATGCATTTCAGTGCTGGTCATGTACTCTGAGCCAGCACCGGGAAGGAATTTCATGGCATTGGGGACTGTCACTCTGGACCAGTGCTGCCCAGCAGAGCTTTTGGGGGTGAAGGAAATCGTCTGGACCCGCACTGTCCCATATGGTACCCACTAGTCCACATGTGATTTTGGACCCGAAACGTGTTTGGTGCAACCAAGGAACTGAACTTCAAATGTCACCATCGGTTAATTTAAATTTAAATGGCCCATGTGAGTCCGGGTTGGTCACCAGCTGGGGCCGTCCGGATCCAGCATGCCGACGGGGTAGAGTGGAGAGACATTTGCCATCTGAAAGTGTTAATAATAGCTTCTAGCGTCAGAAAGAAAGAAAGAGCTGGATGCTAGCAGGGGGAAGTTGTACATCCGGGCTGCACTTTAACCCTTGTGCAGAAACGTGCTGCATCGTGTCTCGACGTGACAGTCATTGAGTGCCGTGTGGGAGCCAAGCACCGAAGGAGAGACATGCAGCGCGGGCCCCTCGGCTTCCCACACGCGGCTTGGTGAGCGCGCCAGACGGCCCCGGACCGCCCGGGGCCCTCGCACGCGGCCCGCGCGGCGGAGGGGTTCAAGCTCGGCCGTCCCGAACCCCCACGGACCCTGGGTCTCTGCCGACCGGGCTCGGCATGTGCGGTTCAGCCAGGGCGCTGGGCACACGGAGCGTGCAAAGCTGCTGCTGGGGACACGTGGGTCTCCCGCGGCACTTCCACTCTGGTAAAAAAAAAAAAAAAAAAAGGCCTAGCAGTGTCGAAAGCCGTTTTATCTGAAAAAGTTATATTTCACGCGTGTGCCTCGGAAGGCCGCGGAGTGGGCCCCGATGGAGCGTCGGGGAGGCGGGAGAGTTTCGGGACCGGCCCGACGGCTTCGCTTCCTCGCTTCAGACGGAACCGGAGCTCAGGGCCTCTGGCTCTCGGTTCCTCCTCACGACGAAACGTGGCTTATCCGCGTTTGGTCTGGAACGCACAGCATATTCTCGACAACATGTCAGTGTTAGAGACATGCTATTTTATTAACAGTTTTCTCCTAACCCTTTGTTCTCTTCAGATGCTTCCTGAGCAGATAAAGCCTCTTTCTGATGAAAAAAGTTAACTTAAAGAACACACTTGACTGCATTCAAATAAGCCCTTTAAACATTCTGCACTTTAAGCTTTTATTTTAGATTCCATTGTGAGGTGATAATGAGGTGCTGAAAACTAATTAGCTCATCAGACAAAGCTGTCTCGTCTGCCATCTGCCGAGTCTGGAGAGCGATGGTCCCCGGTCGCACCAGGAACGGGTCTGAAAATACCCGCTTCGCCCCGTCCGTCACCCCGCTCCCGCCTTGCCGCGTGAGGGAGAAGCGATGACGTCGGCCACCGGCCGCGTGCCCAGCCGGCCGGGCGCGCGGTCAGGTGCCTCGCACGGTTGCCGAGGTTCTCGTCGGTGGCTGGACTGTGTTTTATGGAACAGGGCGCCGTCCTCGAACCAGGCTGCCTGGGACCGGATGCGATTTCTCAGGGACTTCCGTGTCCGCGAGTCCCGTGTCATTCTGGAACCACCCTCCCGTCGACGGCTTCGGAATCTGTCTTGAGATGCTGCTCCTGTAGACTAATGAGCCAGGGCTCTTTCCCCAAACCATTAAGGCCTCTTCGAGGGCCCGCGGATGCGATTTCTCAGTGGCATTTTTCATCTCTAGTCTGTGGCTTTGCTCCCGTGAGTGTTAAATTCTCTCCACTCGAATGCAACCAGAAAGTCGATGAGAGTGGCTCTTTCCTCTTTTTTTTTTCCCAGCCAAATTGCCACTAAGAGAACCATTTTCTAGGAAAGATTTTGCCGAAGGTAGGGGGCGCGGAGGTGGTCAGGGATGTCGTTTAATGCTGGCTGCACCCACTCGGAGAGGACGGCCAGCTCTGCCTGCTGCCGAGAACGTCTCCCTGGCTGTGTTTCTCCTCGAGACCCATCAACAGAGATGAAACCTTTTCTTCCATACCATTTTTTTTTCCGCAGACTTTAGAAGTAAAGATCCACAAAGAGAAAAGGGAATAAAGCATCACCGTCATGTATCACAGAAGTACACGCATGGATTCCCCTCATTCTTTTAAATTCTCTAATGAATATTTATTGCTTTCATTGCAGGGAGAGAAGAAAAAAGGGAGCGTTACTTTTGGTTTAAAAGGAAACCGTGTAAAACAGTCGTCCCTTCGAGGGACCCGAGCCCGGCGCTGTGTCTTACCTTGGTGTTCGCTGTGGCTTTTCTGGCCTCACGATGCTCCATGTTTCAATCTTCTTTCTTTTAATGTCTGAGGAGAGGCATCTGGCAGGGGGTCTGATAAAAGGATGTGAAAGGGGGTTTTTCTATGCGAAACCGCGCCCACTCCCAGAGCAGAATCACGCCCTTCCGGCTAGTAATTGCTCCGCACTCGACAGAAGACGAGTCTCCTGCGTGCGGGAGATGAAGGGCTCGCTCGGTGTGAGACCCGTCCCAGCAGCGATCAGCATCGGGGGACTGCTGCTCGGTCCCCTCCTCCCCAACCTAACTCCTCCGCGGGGTCCCCCGCCCCCGCACTCTCCCCCGCCCAGCATACGCTCAGCGGAAAGCGGCCGCAGTAGCTGGACCGCGTTAGGCTTTTAGGGTCTGATGCACGAGTCACATGTCCTGGCCGCTCGACGTGGAGCCTGAGCCAGGCCAAACCTCGCACGGGGGACTGGAGATTGGGGGTGACCTGGAGCAGGCCTCTCAGCCCCTTTTGCAACAAATGGCCCCGGACTTTCTCACACGCCTCCTGCGTACGCCGGGGCTTGGTTCTTCCTCTCCTTGCTGATCTGCTCTTCCCTCCGTGTGCCGAGCTTGTGTTCGGCAGCTTTGCCGGGGACCGAGGTGGCAACGGCTGCCACCTGGGAAGACGTCCAGAGCGGCAGAGGGTCTGGGCTTCAACTTGAGCTCCGTTGCCAGTGAGCTGGTGGGACACGCAGAGCCTCGGCATCGTCACACGCCAGATAACGTTACGGCTGAGGGCCGGGCAGCGCAGGGGTCGCACGTGGGATTTTTGTTCTCATTCAGTCTCGTTTTCCTCGAGGGCTTCGATACGCAATTGAACCGTCCGTTCTTTCTGCTCGGGACTAACGTGGATGCTTCGCCCTGCCCTGGGTGAGGCGGGAGACGTGCTCTTGAATCCCGTCTGCTGGCTCCTGCCTCCGCGAGCCGAGCAGACTCCACGAGGGGGCGTTTGCTGCTCTTTGTGAGTTGACCATGGGATGCTGAGAAGATGATCTGGAGCGTATCGCACTAGGGTCTAGTGATAAAGGAACTCCCTCCCCCCCTTTTCTTTGTAAGAGTAAATTTAATAAGAAATACCATTGATTCTTTGTGCAGAAGGAAAAATACTTTTAATTAGTATAAAATGAAAAATATAACTGCCTGCATCTTCCGGCCAGTGAATTATCTCCTCACAGGCAAAGCCACATGGAGACTCTTATCTCAGAAAGTATCGTGGTGAGAATATTATCGTTTCGTAATGCACTGGTCTGGGCATTAGTTAATTTTGTCAGAAAATCATTATGAGAAAATAGCTTCTCTATGAAACGAGGCTGGTTATTATACAATGTGCTTTATCACTGGCCTCGCCTCGACCATGCTAAGAAGGTCTTCGAACATTTTCATTTTCAGATATAGATCGTGATATGTGGACTGCATGTCGTAGAGTGATCCGCAGTATGGTTTTCAAATTTTAATGCCTTCTCTAGTAGCAGTGATACTTTAAAAGTTTGTTCAACCAAAGTCGGCTTCCAGTCCCTTCTAGGAGAGCACGCCCCCGAAAGAGTGAAGAGTGAACTGCTTAGAGGGGTCCCCGGCGACCACGAGCCACCGCGCGCCCCCTGCCCAGGCCCGGTAAATGGCGCTCTGACCCCCGGCGTCCGCTCGCACAGCTGGGGAGACTTCGTGTGCCTTCGTCAGTTTTTGGCTTTCCACGTTTCAGGCTTTCCTTTCCCGGTGTGCGGACTACAATGACGGAGAAGCAAACGTGTGTGGCTCACCCGCGATCATCCGAGTCGATCCCATTCATGAACGCAGTGACGGGCCGTTGAACGCTCGACGAGGAGCGACTCTTAAGGTCTCTCGGGCGCTGCGTTCCCCACTCCTGTCCCGAGCCACCACACGCGCCACCTTTACAGGTGAGGGCGTGAGAGCGCTGGGCGTCGGAGGGTCAGGAGACTTTCCAAAGGCGTCTTACCCTTGACCCTTGACCTGTCCCGCCGCGGACCCAGCTGGGTCCCTACTGGTGGCTGACGTAGCCACTATGTCTCTGCCTGATTTGAGGTTTTGGATTAAAACTGAGGTACGTCCCTGCCGACATTTGTCACAAAGGGTCACTGCGAGGCTTGTAATAAATAGCCCGCATGGCTGTCACGAGGGTGACTTTCTACACGTGACAAGCACATGAAAATAAAGGCTTCCTCGGTGGTCTCCTGGGTGCCCTCAGACATTGCTCGGATCTGTTGACCTTGAGCTCGCCACTGTCATCTCGTCTCAAAGACAGTTTCCTTCCGTGAGGCCTCGCGTGACTCAGGAGAGACGGACCGGATCCCGAGTGCCGTCGTGTGACCTCTGAAGCCTGAATTGCCCCAGAGACGGCGGGAGGCCGAGTGCCGTTTTCAGAGTCACCGTCAGAGGCGGCGAAGCTCGAGCCGGCGCTCTTCCGTCCTTGCGTTCATTCAGCATCGATGGCTGACCGGGCGGGGCCCCTGAGCCGGGCACTAAGGATTCGGGCAGCCGGACGGACACGGTCCCTCCTTGCTCACGGCGGCGGCCGGCAGAGCTGTGTGGGTCGGCAGGTAAGATGCTCCGCTAACCAGGAGTCAGCAGTGTGACAAGTAGAATCACCGAGGACTTCAATGTCCGTTGGGAAGGTCGGAAAAGTCACCGAGACTGAGGTAGGGTGGGGTCACGCTAAACCGGACGGACAGGTGGGGTCGGGAAGATGAAGGGCCCGAGGAGGAGCGTGTCGGGGAGCAACATGGCAGAGGAAAGAACACGGGGCAGCAAGGCGGACCCGGGGGGCCCCACACCCCGCGCGACCAGTGGGGGAGGCCGGCGCCCCGACCTTCGTCACACAGGACGGCGCGGACGGCACCGCCGGGGCCACGCGGACCCTTCCGGAATCACCTACAGTCGCGCTGGAGCGGCAGGCTGCCACCCCCATCGGCGCGGAGCAGGAAACCCTGCGAGGTGACCGAGCGGCGAGCGGGAAGGCAGACGCCCCGTGAGAAGCCAGGGCGCGAGCGAAGGGGGGGGAGCAGGCGGCCGGCCCTGCCTGCGGGGTGCTCCTGGCTCGTGCCCCGCGGCGAGCGCAGGAAACGCAGCACCGTGTGGCTCGCTGTCCCCGCTGAGCGAGAACTCGGCGACAGGGACGGAGATGGCCGCGGCGTCCCCGCCGTCCTCAGTGGCCTCCTCTCCAGGGTCTTGTGCAGGTGACCAGGAGGACTCTGCACGTGACGGATCTCACGGGCACTGTGGACAGCGTGGCCCGAGGGGCCGCGTTTCTCACCAGTCACCAGGGTCAGAGGACTTGGCGCACCTAATAAAACGCAGACTCCTGAGCCCCGTGACAAGACCACTGGACCGAGGCGGGCCAGGCCCAGGCGGCTGCATGGCCAGGGAGCCCCCCAGGGCACCTCGAGGGCCCACGAAGTCGGGGAACCATTCCCGGGGCTCCAGGGCGCCCGCGCCCGCAGTCGTGGGGGGCGAGGCAGGATACAGGCCGTGACGGCGCCGGCGTCGGAGGCGACCACGGGGCAGTGAGGGCTGATTCAGGGAGAAACCTGTCCTGTCGCGGGCACCGGCTCCCGCCGTGCGTCTGCGGGAGGCTGGCCGCGGCCAGGATGCGTTGGTCACGTGTCAGAGGCTCCGGGACCTTGCGATGGAGTAATCATCGGTCACGCCTCGATGCACGGCTGGATTCAGCCGAGCTTTTGTTTTATTATCGTTATTGTTTCGGTTTTGGTTGGTTTTGCCACCAGCCACTTTCTCCACGGAGGAAGCGGGGTTGCTGGGCCCCGGTTGACCAGCACGGTGGCCAGGCGCTTCTTCTCCGGACGTTTCATTAGAAGCAGTGGACAGCGCCGTGCGGCCCGAGGGGGGAGTGGCTCAGGGGCCGGGCGGAGACGTCTTTAAAACAGAGCTGGAGGGTTTTCGAGGCAGCGTTAGGGGGAAAAAAAAACAATTGGAGTTAAAAGCGACCTAAACATCTTGTGGCCAAATCTTCCGTCTTCACGTGCTGTGGGTCGCGGCCCCCGTGATTTACGTTCGCAAGAAATAACGACCCAGCTGAAAAATTAAAAACAAGCCTAGATTGAGTGCCCTGAGCACCATCCCCGCGGTCCCCCAGGGGCCGAGGGAGAAGAGGACGGGGAGGAGACAGGATGGACGGGCTCCCTCTCGACCCGAGTGTGGACGGGGCTGCTGGACGAGCTCGAATCCAGAAATGATCGATTCGCCCTTCATTCCGAGCCTTATCGGAAACTCGGGGAATGGCCTGCTACACCTGAGCTTGTTCGATTACAGCCCCTGGCCCACCTGGAACAACTCAAGCAGCTTTCGTTAGCGTTATCGGAAAGCGTAAATAATGGAGGCATCGACCCTCTCGGATTTAAGTTTTGATTATTGGGAACGGCGAGGCGTTCGGGCACCTTCACCACCGCCCGCGAATGTCCGGCAAGTCACGTGGATGGCTCTTCGAAGACGTCCTGTAAAGGTTCCCCGGTCTGTCACGCGAGGCACCAAATGCCACGTTATCTTTGTAATTTTGAGTTTAACACTTTTATTTTGTTTCCTCACAACAGGAAAAGAAAACCTCGACTTTTATTCTCTTTAATTCTTTGACCTTGTCTCAAAATTCCTGATTCCGGTGACTCCTGAGGATGTTTTCGGGCCAGGCCGAGGTGCCAGCCAAACCCCACTTTCTCTCCACCGGCCACAGTCTCTGCACACTGCGTGGTCACAATGGCTAAGTCCGAACCGGGTGGGTCCCCAAACATTCGGCTTCCGACACTCAGAACTCGCACACACCCACCCGAAGGCATCCTGGCGCTGCGAGCTGACCTTCCAGCCTCCGGACCTGCCTCGTGGTTTATTTATTTATTTTTTTCCTTTCCCCATGCTCTAAACACAGCAGCAAACTCCAGAGTCGTGGTCACTCGCTGTCAAACCATGCACCTGCTCTATTATTCCTTTCCGAATACCATGTGCATCTATCCTGGAAATAAATATCTTCCCCCCTTGCAGGGATAATTCCAGCACAGAAAACCAGGGTCAGGCGATCGGTCCGCTCTCCGCTGTCTCTGCGGCCCCGGGCTCTGCCGGGCGTGCTGAGGAGGCGGCGTGCCGAGTCTCTCGATAGCTCAGGGTGAGCTTCCACCGACGGGTCGCTCAGAGCTGCACGTACATCACTTCTCTGAAGATGGAGCCAGAGATATTTCACAAAGACAGCAGGGCTTACGAGAAAAGAAGGGAGATAAACTTCTATCTTTCCGCAAAAGGAATCGATAGGCCGTGTTTTTCTTGCATTTTGCAGCTGGACAGATGCAGCTTATTCATTCCCCAGGACTGTCACTCACACTGATTAATTGAAATAATTGAAGTATATGTTAAGGATAAAAATAAATTTATTTCTCCTCCTTTTATCCTAAACAGCATCATATTAAGCTGCTTTTAACTGCCAAATTACGTGGCATTGTTTAAAATCCTTGTCTTGATTGGATCGCCATATTCTTTATTTTCTCAGAATTGTTATCTAGTATTTTTGAGGCAGGAAAAAGTGCGGTCGCTTCTCGTGGGAAGCGCCTCCCTCTTCCTCTCTCCGGCTTGCCTTCCTCCTTTTACCTTTCTGCACTTTCCTGCATTTCCCCAAAACGTCTGTCGCTCTTGATGAAGGCGCCGTTGCTATCTTTGGACATAATCTGAGGCTACGGCAGAAAACAATAAAAATATTTCTATTTTGACTTACAAATTGAATTCAAAAAGGCCCCGCCTTGCCGGATCTTCCTCCCAGAGAGCAAAGGGCCGCAGCCTGCCTGGTTTCACCGTGGCTTCCTGCTCTGCTCAGCTTTTTTGAGATTGATCCAACTTCCGGCCCTTCAGCCATATAGTCCATTGGTGCGTTCACTATCAACTAAATATTAGAACTGTTCAGTTTATTGCACAGACTAAAGTCGATAGAACCTTTGTCTGGGAAAGAATTAAATATCATCGCGTGGTAAGATCAGATTTTCCTATCGTCAACTTCTTTTAAAATAGCATCTATTAGATCTCTTGATAATGTCAAAAGGACCGGTACGTCTTAGATATGGAAATAAACATAGGTTTGGATGAATGTTAATTACAGATCCTGTTTTTTGAAATATGTGCTGTATGTGTGAACACACATGTACTATACGCACGTGTATGTTTATGTGTACACACATATACCACCTATTATATAACGTACTATTTGAGGCAGGTACTTTACATATATACTGCTTATCCCCATGGGTGAAAACGAATTAGCTTCTCACGCCCAAACCTTCCGGTACGAACACCCCTCATGCCCTGACTTAGCTCCGGGCCCCAGGGAGCTCTTGAGGACGCTGGAGTTCCAGGGCTCAACACCCCCGCCCGAGCTCGCCCTGCCGTGCCCGGGCGCGGACGCCTGTGCGTCTGTCAGCGGTCACGGGAAGGTGACGCCCCACTCTCGGTGACATCGTCTTAGCGAGAGGGCCGCGGCTCCCGTGCGGACCCATCCCGCGGATGCCTTTTTCGACGTCGATCCTGCTGGTCGATCCTGCTAGTCGTCTTTCGATGGTCTCTACCTAAACGTGCTTCCGTTGACCCACCAGTGCATTAATGCATTGCTTACCCGTCCTCGACACGGCGGAGAAGCCCCTCTCTGGTTTTATGCACACACAGTCTCAGCCGTTTGTGTGAGAGCATCCTTATGAATTGTACTTTGCTGTAAAAAAATCGTTAGGTGATATTATCGATATTTTTGATTTGACTTAATGCTGCCAAACCACCCTCGAGAATGTCTCCACTGGTTCCACTCTGCCCACGGTGCTCGTGGGTTTTGCCCCACAAACATTTCCATTCTTGCCGACACCGGGCATTTTTCAGCTTTCCAAGTTCTCCAGATATCATTTCTGTATAGTGATCGGCAATTTTTGCTGTAACTTGTATTTGTTTGATTACTATTCATTTTGAGCATCGTTTTACATTGTGTAGACGTCGAGGTTTACCTGCCTATGAGTTATCTTCACAACCTTAACTCTTTTTAAAATTAGAGTAATCATTTTTCATTATTATCGGCAAGGCTTTTTTTTTTTTTTTTTTTTTTTTTGCCTATTCTAGATATTCGTTCCTAGCATTTGGGGCATCACACATATCTTCTTGCAATCTGACATCTTGTTGACTACTTTTTCGAATGGCCGTAAAGTTTCGATTGCGCTAGATGAGTAAGTCGCAGAGGTCTACAGTGCCCCGCGGCGTTTGTGGTTGACGGTAAGTGATCCTGCATGTCGACACTGGCTAGGAAGGCAAAGCTCGCGGCAGATGCTCTCAGCAGACGCTCTCAGCAAACGCTCTCAGCAGCAGCAAATGGGCGCAAGGACACTCCGGAAGGCGTTGGATGTCCCCTGCCTGATCGTGGCGATGGCGTCGCGGGGGGTTCGCACGTGTCCAAACTCATCAGACCGTACACGTTAAACACGTGCATTCCTTGTATATCAGTGGCGCCTCGATAAAGCTGTTAAGTGTGAAGACCACCCGGGAGATGTCACACTTGAAGTCACCATTTGCCTTGTGACGATGGTGCATACTTTTGAAGGTTTGCTGAAAAAGTCTTGCGACGCTCTACGTCAGAAAAAAATTTCTCCTGCATGATTTCCTCTTAACTTTACATTTTTACTTTTGCAGGTGAGTCTTTGATACAGCTAGAGTCCGCATGTACATATGCCGTTAGGTAGAAAGCCATTTTTGATTTTTCCTCATTCAGGAAGCCAGTTTTCTCAACACTATCTTAAACCACCCATATTTTTTCCATTTAATGATGGTGGCATTTTAATCGAATGTTAATTTTTCATCTACCAATTAGTCTCCATCTGGCGTCTCCACCTGGTCCCATCGGCCTATTGACGTCTTGTGGGCCAGTAAATATTTGTATTTTACCAAGACTCTGTAATTCGTCTTACCGTTTGGCAGAGGGAGCCCTTCTACTTTGTTCTTCATTGAGACTCATGCAGAGTCTCCAAGAACAAGATGTTACATTTATTTTTGGCCCTTTTTTGTGTGTGTGTATATTTTACACATATAAAAAGTAGCATTATATCCGCACATACTTTAACCACGTTTAGGTCACAGCGTACACTTTTTGGAGCCCATTTCTCTCACCGATCATTTTTCCATTTCATTCGGCATTCTTGTACATGACTGCTAATCATTCTCTTGAATTCCATCATAGTTTATGTGTTCCATATTTTAAAAACCAATTTCTTATTGGCAGCCGTTTAGATTGTTTCCAATTTTTCACTATTATAAATTACGCCGCGCAGAACAGCACCGTGTGTGCGTCTTTTCAAACATCTGAGATTGATTCCTTAGGACAAATTGCTAGAAATAAAACTCTACCATAATGTATTTTTTTTTTTTTTGAGCTTTCCCCTCCTGCTGCCTAATTGCCCTCCAGGCGTTCATACTAAGTATGCTTTTATGGAGATACGATTTTGAGTGGCCGGCTCCACACGTTCCACGACACCGAGAAGAATCATTATCGCAATTGTCAGAGTTTCCACGTGCGTAGGAAAACCCAAACAATTATTGCCGGTGGACGTTCGACGGTTCGAGAACATGTATCGGCCACCCGCGTTTACGTGTGTGTTGATTTCCTCGGTTCGACCTTTCCCGTTTCTTTCTGTATAGAACCAGGGCAGCGCCAGGCAGGGGCTGTGGGAGGGTCACCGGACGTGGCTCAAAGCTTTGCACGGGGACAAATCCGAGAGCGGAGCGCCGCTGAGCTGGAAGGGGCTTTGGACGACTAAACGCTTCCTGGACCGAGCTGACCTTCATCGCCAGGGATGCAGCGTCCTCCCGTGGCGACTCCCGTCTGCCCAGGGCCGACGGGGTTGGCCGGGCAGCGTGTGAGCGGGCGGCATTTTCACCTCCTGCAGTCCCTCAGTGTTTATGGTTTTGCTACTTTGAGCTCTTCTTGTATGTGGGGTTTTCCTCTCTAAAAGTAATTTGTTGTTCGACCCATGATTATGAATAAAATTAAAAAACACTAAGTATTAGCAAATATAACAACCTCTATCCAGAGACTGACATTTTAATGAAGTTTTTTAAAATTATTTTTTCTCAACGTATACAGCATGGTATTATACGTGATGATTTTTAATCTTTTTTCCCTCTCAAATCTTCTGAGTATCTCTTCATACGGGGAAGTAAATCTGCATCATCATCACTGAGGGATGAAGATTCTTCTTCCCGGTGGATGTGCCATGATTTACTCATTTGCATAATTTATTTCCATTGATGGAGAATGGTTTCCAGTTATTCAGGATTATAACATAAGTACAGTAAACATTTTTCTACATTTATCCATGGATGTTTGTCGAATCACCACTATAGGAAAAATTCCTGAAAGTCACTTTACTAGGTCCAAAGGTACACACACACCAATGCACGCTCGCATGTGCGAGACTGTGTGTATCACCCAGATGTGTATTTTATATACGTGTGTATATGGATATATACACTTTTGCTATTTGCTGCCCGTTGCCTTCCAGAACGGCATGCTTATTTACGCTCCTTAGAATACTTTTCAGAGCGAGCACTCTGAAGCTCTTTTTGTATGATTGGCCCTGATGAGAAACACATACATTATCTCAAAACGACCTTGAGGCGCTTCCGCTCAGTGACTCAGGTGCCGTGAGTCCATCGTCGCGTCCCGTTTCCGAGACGTCGGCAGCAGCACAGCAGGATGCTGAGAACGGCGGTGGGTCCAGGTGGGCATTTCGAGAAGCTTCTGGATCCCTCCCGAGCTTTTGGCTTCTCTAAGTGTGTAGCGCGTCGATCGTCTCCAGCCCGGTTTTCTCTGGAACATCCGCTTGAATTCCGTTTACTCAGGACGTCCCTCTCCCCTTCCGGGAACAGACCACGGCTTCGCCTGGCGGCTCGTCATTGGCATGTGTGGAGAAACTGTCCCGACGAAAGACTGAGATTCAGGGAGCGACAGAAGAGAAGTCCGTGGGCACTGTTTTTTTTTTTTTTCTTTTTTTCCCTGCTAAAGTCTTGTGCTGTTCTCCCCAGCTCTTCGGGGCTTGCTCTGCTACCTACCAAACATAAGGAACTCTCTCCCCCCGTCAGGAGCAAGGACATTCTGTAGACAGTGACGTGTAAAATCACACGCGGGAGGCTCGGTTAACGCTAGTTAATAGACTCGCTCAGTCTTTCGGCCACCTGATTAGTGGAAAGGTGGAAAGGTCTCAGAACTGCAGAGAAGCAACCCTGTCGCAGTCCTGCGAGGCTAATGGTCCAATTAGCGAGCCGACGCTGGGCCGCCGCGGTCAAGGCCGCCGCGGTCAAGGCCGCCACCAAGGTCAAGGCCGCCGCCAAGGTCAAGGCCGCTGCCAAGGTCAAGGCCGCCGCCGGCCTTTCCTGGTCCGCTGATTCCCACTTCTTCCCGGCTTCGCAAAACCTCTTCCCTCCCGGCGCGCTGAGCTGTGCGCGGAGCGTCGGTTACACCTGCTTCTCTTCACAGCTGAACCCTTCGCTAAGCGAAAGGGGTCAAGAGACTTTGGCCTTTCTTCGTGCCCCGATGGGGAAAGGTGAAGGAGGAGGGGGTGTGAGGAATCGTCGGGGAGCGAGGAGGCAGGCGGGACTTAGCCTCCGCGGAATGGTACTTAAGATGCCACAGAGCTGGGATCCCTAGAAGACTCCCGACATTGACTACGACGAAAATGAAAATACCACGGGTTCTGAATTTTTGCCCTCTGTTTTTTCCAAAATGCGGCTGTTTAATAATAATGATTCCTCATTAATTAATGACAATTTAATACCCGAAATAGGTACTGGGAGTCAAAATAGAAACGGAAGGATTGATCATCTTTTATAATGGAAGTGAATGCGAGATCTCAAACTTCAGCTTTAAAAAACGTCCTCTGCCAACTATTGGGTCTGTTCTCCCCACTCCCCGGGAGTCAGGCTGTGGAGAGGGAGGGGTCAGGTGTGCCCGGCGTGAGATTCCTGTGACTATGTGGGACTTCACAGGTATGCAAGCCTGGCTGAACATTAGAAAAGCAATTATTGTAATTCAGTACATCGAAAGGCCAAAGAAGAAGAATCATATGATCATAAGATCATACTAATAGATGAAGAAAAAAATTAACAAAACCCAACACTCATTCATGAAAATAAAAAAAAGTTCTCAGCAAACTAGGAATAGAAGGAAACTTTCTGAACTTGATAAAAAACACCTACGAAACACCTTCAGCTAATGTCTTACCTAATAGTGAGAAACGATGTTGCCCCACTAAGATCAGGACCGAGTTAGGGATGCTGTCTCTCACCTGTCCTACTCAACATCATACTGGAAATTCTGGCCAATGAAGTAAGGGAAGAAAAGGAAATAAAAAGCATACGGATTTGGAACGAAGAAATATAACTGTTTCTGTTAGCAGCTGATTGAAGGTAAAATAAAAATAATTAAAGAAAAATTAACATTTGAAAAATGATTTCATCGCACAGTGAAATGACCAGTTGCACATAAATGAACAAAATATACAACCAGGACCCCCCAAAATTTATTTCTGCTTGGACCAATTTTTTAAAAAATATATGAAAGAGACCTTGTAGAATATTTTCTTTAAAATAATTGGAATGCTACTGAGGTTGTGTGTGTGTGCGTGTGCGTGCGTGTGCGTGTGTGTGTGTGTGTTGGCTGTATTTAGTCATAAACTTCTAACACCTGCCAAGGCTGCAATGTGAGTATTACATGCAGAGGACATCAAATTGGCCTTTCCACAAGGGAAAGGGGAGGTTGACTTTCAAGACAGACTGGGCAATTTATCTGAATTAATTGCCTTTATTTTTCACTGTTCTTTTTTCAGCCAATTTATGACATTATTCTTAACGCCTGGATCTGGTTGCTCCACATAAAAATGGTTTCCATTTGGCAGTCATAGTTTTCCACTGGCTGAGACGTACGGCAATGCTGCGAAGCTGAAATCAATTTATCGTTGCGTTTCCAGCAAATCCTCTTCACGCTGTCAGGGAGCCCCCGTCGGAGCACACGTGTGGAAACTCCGTGAGGGGGCTGTTGAGATTCATTGGATTTCGGGCAACTGAAAATAGCAAACAGTTCATTGAGTAGAAAATAGGTTTGGCAAGGTCTTATTAGCTAGAGATAAAAGATGAGAGACTGGGCTTTGGAATTTATATTGTTCGAACTCGGCTCGGTGGTCTGTGGCTGCTGTGTGACAATTACGAGTCTGGCTGGGGGCCCCGGAAGGTGCTGGGCACGTGTTCCGAGGTGACCGTTGTGGACGCTGCGTGGACAGAGCGCCCTCTTCCTTGCGACCACCGCCCATTCTCTGGCGAGTGGAGAAAACCCACGAAGGCCTAACCCAAGAGCACGCCATTGCCTTACCTGCTGAGGTGTCTGCCGGTCGTGGAGAGTCTGACTCCGGGGGCCACGACAGAGATTTCTGTCCTGGGCGATAGTTGAATCTACCGCGGCTTCAGATAAATTTGGTTCACAAAACTTGGTGGAGTTTCCTTACGGAAAATACCTCAGGAGACTAAATATGAACAACTAAACCATGAAAGCGTAAGAAGGAAGGAATGAGAAAACCAGCGTTTGACGAAACATGTCAATAATAACAGCAGTGAGAGTGACAGGTGACAATCAGAGAGTGGCCACGGCGTGCCGGGGACATTCCCGGCCCTGTGGGTACACAAATCGCTTCATCGGAGAATCCCGTGAGATTGGTGCTGATGTTGTCTTCATTTTACAGATGGTAAAACTGAGTCGCAGAGAAGTTAAATGACTTTCCTAAGACAGCACAGGTCAGGGGACGAGCCTCGCGTCCTGGCCCCTAACAGTAATGCTGTATATACCATTTCAGTGCATTTCCGTAAAGGGTTTGATTTACATTTGTACGTCAACACACTAATTCAAACGCACAGGTGTACGCGCAAGCATGCAAAGCTACGTACGTGTGCACGCACCTGCGTTCACACGTACTTTCATGAGACAGAGCACGGAGGAGCTTCGCGGGCAGACTGCGTTTGCCGGCGGGCGACCCCGTGCTTGGCGTGTGAAATCCGGGCTTCACAGCACTTTCCCTGAAGAGGAAGGAATCGTGGCCGGGACTAAGCAGTCATTGTCACACTGACGATTTTAATGACGTGGTTGCTCACGACATTCTCCGTCGCTGAGGAATGCACGCTCGTGGCTTATCAGGGTTGTGGCTCTGATCTGCTTTTCTGCCTAAATTATCTCTCGCTGTTTCTTCGTCCTTTCCTCCAGAGGACGCATTCCCAGTTGTCGCTCAGATCTCGGAATCCGGAGACCCTCTGTTGCTCGTCCCCTGCCGGGGCTTCGTTTACGAAGAACGAGGCCGGCAAGGAGGTGGACTCGCCGCTGTGCCCTCCGATGCCGCCGCAAGTTTCCTGAAACCGCCCCGCGTGGACTCGGCTGCGCCCTGTGCCTGGCTGCTCGGGCGTGGGTGGCGGGCGGCTGGGGGCGACGAGAGCCAGGCCAGCTTCGAAACAAGGGGTGTCACGGGGACTTCTGTTCGAGCTCCCATTCCCAGTTTCAGTACAGGATTCCACAGTTTGTTGGTCCTTTTATGAGAATCAGACCTATGTTATTTTTGGGTTTTAAGCTGTGCCGCTATCATTGGAGAAACAAAGCAAAATGAAAGTAGACCCAGAAAAAGGGCCTCTTTCTCATGCATTGTTTCTGATAATTGCTTTGTTATTTTTGCATTAGAGGACGGCATTTAAATCTCTGTTAACCGTTGTTTTGTGCAACATTTTGGCACTTCTCAGCTGGAATGGGGCTGTGGCCTGGAGGGGGAGTCGGCCCGTGAGGAGCCCGAAAACACCCAAATTCTCCTAAGCATTTCAGAACTGAGCCCCCTAAACACAGAGCCTTCTTTGTGTATATGCTATTTCCACAGCAGAGTTCTCATTAAGTTCAATAAATAGAGGCACGCACACAAAAAAAGTCTTAAAAGCTCTTCTTAATTTCTCCTTACTGAGTTAACTCTTTCTTTCCTCTATTTCTATGGCTTGATTGTAATCCTATGTGAGACCCTTTCTTTCCATCTGTCTTGGGGCAGCCATTCATCCATCTATCCATTTTCCTAGCTGTTTCTCTCTTTCTCTCTCTCTGTCTCATCTATCATCTAGCTATATCTGGTAATTATCTATCTATCTATCTATCTATCTATCTATCTATCTATCTATCATCTATCTATATCTATCTATCTATCTATCATCTACCATCTATCTATCTATCTATCCATCTCTATCTATCTATCTATCTATCTATCTATCTATCTATCTATCTCTATCTATCATCTAGCAATCATCTTATTTACTCTACTACCATGTAGCTATTTCTAGATTTGGGGGACAAGGGCCCACCCCACTCTTTTGTTGTTGTTGTTTGTTTTAGGTTTCACAGGTACCAGCGCCATATTTTATAAAGAGTGGGGCTTTAAAATGCTTTTGAAGTAGTTGTTTTGAATTGAAGTAAGCAAACACAGACAGCGACAGTTTCGTGCCTGATCTACTCAGCCCTCATCTTCTCTAGCAAAAAAAGAAAAAGAAAAGAACAAAACAAAAACCCTCTTCGCTCTGCGACATGGAAGTGGCATCCAAATAAATCAGTGGCAAATGGCGAGCTGGGAAAATGCCAGTTGGATCGTTCGAGGGGAAATGTAGCAATGAAATTCTGAAATATTCTGGCAAGAATCATGAAAATAGTTATGCCCAAGGCACTGCAGGAAAGAAGGGATTTTAGCAGAAAAAAAAACAAGGCCAAAAAACGTTACGTTTTCCAGTTCGTTCTCTGTATCTCTGAGTCTGTTTCCATTTTGTTCGTTCGTGCGTTTTCCACGGCAGTCGTGTTTGTTAAATAACGAAGCGCAGTTGTCGTCTTCCCCGTTCTGGAAGAGTGCGCCCTCTCCGCGCAGACCAGCCCTGCTGCAAAGGGGAGGCTTTTCCCGGGGGGGCTCGCGCTCCCGCGTTTGCTTTGCTGCCGTGTCAGCCAAGTGCAGGGCTTTCGGGTCACCCTTCGCTGCTGGGCCTGACTCGCCCGCGCGAGCACCTCACACGTAGTGGAGACACTGTGGCTGTGACAGCTAAGAATGTGTCAGAGCGCCGTCTGTAAGGGCGAGACAGCAAGGGACAGCGCCGGACTTTCTGTTCTATCGTTACAGAGATGAGGGTTTTAGACGCGACTTTCTGAGCCAGGTTCGAGGGCATCTTCCCATTCATTCATTCATTCATTCATCCTGGTCGATAGTCAGCAGTGGCTAGCCTAGCGTTTGCCTGCCACCTGGTAGGTAAGCATTAGTTTAATATAACGGGATTAAAGCAAGGGATGTGTACGCGCCATGCTTTACAGTAGGTGCCAAGAGCCCGGAGTCTTCACCTTCACAGAGGTCATCATTCGGAGAGCAGAGGTCGGTTTATCGTTCATGCAGATGAAAGTGCTTTCTAACGAGAACACGGCGTTGCGGCGGAGACATTCTCCGTGAACCATGGATGTCGCAGGGAGATAATCCGCGGGGGATCAGAGAGGACTTTTCCCCAGATTAGGGAGCGTGGGCGGAGCCTCTGCTGTCCGAAGGAGAAGGGCATTTGGGGGAGAGGAGAGACTCTCGGTCCCTGGCTCGAGCACGGCGCATTGTGGGGGAATGGGTGATCGAGGCCGGAGCGGAGAATCTGGGAGCAGCGCCCCGTGTTGCTTCTGGATCTGGGCTGTGTTCTGCGAGCGGCAGGGACCCCGAAGGGTGGCGGCGTGACTGTCCATGCGCATGCTTTCTCTCCGGGCAGCAGAGACGCGACCTGGGCTGGATCAGGTCTTAACTCGTGCTGCAACCTGAAAACTAAGTAAATGAGTCAAGCCACCCGAGGGTGACCGTCGTCAGTGCTACGATCATATACAAAACTGAATTCGTGAAAACATTTACGAAGGCAGGACGGATTAGTTTTTAATAGTCATTAACTTTTCCCACAACCCACCTGATTTTTAAAAGACTGTAACATTAGAAACAACTGCATTTTCTACTTAATCGATACATTTTAATGCAATTGATTTTAAAGGCATTTTTTTTTTTTTTCTGAGAACCAGTTTCACGTCTGACATTGTGCTAGTGGCGGGAAGCATAGTAAAGCTTAAAGTATTTTCTTAATTCTCGTAAAGTTTGTAATATGGCGGAGAAGCCATTATGATAAGAAAACGGCTGGCCAACGCCGTGTGGCAGGAGCTCGGCAGAGGACCTGCCGGAGTCCGTCTCGCAGGAAGAGCTTCCACTCATCGCATCCCCGGGGAGAAAACGCTGGAGAGAGACGTCAAGGGCGGAAGAGAGCCGTCAGGTTAGAGAGGGGTTCGTGCGTGGCAGTGGCGGGGGGCAGTGTCGGCAGACACGGGCGAGCGCGTGTGAAGCCGTCCGTCCAGGTGTGGCCCAGGGCCGTGCAAAGCGTCCGATGCCTCAGCGCATGCTCCGTGCGGGGCCAGGCCGCAGGGTAGGGACCCAGGGCCGTGCTTACTGGACCTTACCTGCAACGACTTTAAGGACGAGAGTTACGAGGTTAGCACGTCTTAGACATGGCGTGCTGGCTGTGGATGAGGGCTACAGACAAGAACGGATAAGGAGGGAGTTTCTACTCTATGAAATAAACCATGGTGGGAGCCGGAGTCACAGATACCTGTGCACAATGAAAATTAGAGAGGTCTTACTCTTCATCTCACTCCATCTTCGCGACGGCCCTAGAGGGGTGTTTTATTATAGCAGATAAGAATCATAAGCCATAAGCTTAGGTGTGTAAGAAATGTTACTTTATGCATTCTGCATTTATTCTCAATATCTTCTGAATCCTCTCTCACCAGTATAGGAGAAGCAATCCCAGTTTATTGTGCAAATTCATGTAATGGTTCCTTCCCAGCCTCAGCCCTGGTTTTTAGCCAAGGATGTGTTGAAATTCCGGAGCGCTGATGGGCTGTAGGGGTCAGGGGCTTCATCATCACTTTTCTAAGCTGAAATCCTCTAAGCCATCCTGGCTCTTTGCCAGTCTTTAGGGGGCAGGGGAGTGATTTACACAGGTTACATCGAATTCTTTGTGTATTATGCTTGGACCTCAGCTTTAAAAACTTCAAAGCCAAATATTTATCTATTATATTTGTTCATGTTATAAAAACATTTCCTTGAAGCAAGGGGTGCCTCCTGGTCTAGCTGTCGATTAGAGCAAGGTCACAGCGTAACAAGGAATCCTGCAGAAAAATGTACCGGTTGCTGTTCTAAAATGTTAGGCTGATACATTTTTGTTCCTATATTTACAGGTGGAGAGATGGAGCTTACCAAATGACCTGTCAGGGAGTCGGAGTCACGGGAAGGAGGTGGCAGGCAGATTTGAGAGAGACGTGATTTTTAAATTTCACTTCAGCTTATATGTTGTTGGTGGAAAAGCTGTCTGCTCTGAGTAAGAAGCTAATATCAATAGAAACCCAGAATGAAAAAAAATGCACAAACAAGGAATTCAACCCAATTGCTTTTTTCAGAATCAAAATGGAAGAGTGAGGAACTGTGTAAGTTAATTATTATGTTGCTATGGTTACTTTTCCTGATTGGAACAATAACGTTGAATAGTTGATTATTCTAACTTAACTTCAGGTAGCAGTTAATGTATTGGGCAAAGGCACTTGAATTGCATCCAGATATTTTTTAAACAATCATTATTTCCATTGCATTTTGGTGTAGACATACAAATCGAAATCAGAAATCAGTTGTTTGTGGTCTTAAAATTAAGTGTATACTTACATTTTAAGAAAACGATGCTAGATGTCTCCTTTATGTTTTATGTGTTCGAGGAGATGATTACGGAGGCAGTAATGGAAAGATCCTAAGAGATATGGTCACGTCATGAGATCATCGCTCATTAAACTTGCAGTCAAGATCAAGTTAATTAAAATCCTTGAGCCCTAGTTTTTAAATTCATATAGCACAGACAACCATCTTAATGGTATGTAGTAAGATGTGGATAATCTGTTTCATTACCTCGGACTGCGGTTTCTGCAGTTACAGCTACTGAACTTATATCCATAGAAAACGGAAGACTTTAACTAGCCTCCACTCATTTGCAAACCTAGTATCAATGGTTAAAAAAATAACAGAACGTAAGTGCTTTTGGGACGAAATGCCCAAAGAGAATATTTAAGTGGATTCTGGGTTGTTCGCTGTGAAATTTACGTGGCTGACATCATGACGAAAAATCTTTCTTTCACAAACAAATGAATGTGCATCAGCGTGATCAGCACTCATTAAATACACACTTACTACGGCATACTGCGAACCTCGGGGGTACAGAATTAGTTCACATGGCTCTTGTCTTTCAGAGGCCCAGTGCAAGTAGGAGATACCGAAAAGCCTGAGGCCAGAGGTCATTCAGGAACACCGAGGCTGTCTCTATTTTATATTTCGTTTACTGCAAAGGTTAATTTTATGTGTCAACTCGACTGGGCCACAAGTCGTCCAGGTATTTAGTCAAAGATTATTCTAGGTGTTTCCGTGAGGGTGTTTCTGGATGAGAGTAAGACATTGGAATCTGTAGGTTGAGGAAAACAGATTGCGCTCCTTGCCGGCGGTGGGCCTCATCTAATCAGTCGAAGGCTGGATGCACGTGGCTAAAACTGCAGGGAGCCGCCGCAGGAGGAACATGGGGACCATGAGCTTCCTTCTGCCTTCAGACCCGAGTGGAAGCGCCTCGAGGCCTCCGTGTCGCATGCTGAGACTACGCCCCGCGTGGCCGTGGGGCTGATGGACGCCACAGGCGCCCTCCCCCACACCCGGGGGGCGCGGCCCGCCGCTGGGGTCGCGCGCGCTGCGCTTCGGCACAGCTGGCGGGCAGTGGGCTCGTTGGCACCGGCGCGCCGCGGAGGCGCGAGCGCCACATGGCGCGGTGCCGTCGCGATGGCTCCCGCGCCGCCCGGAGCCGGGACGTTTCCAGCGCCGCCGCGCCCTGCCGGGGCCACCACCGCACGTGCGGCCGCGGAGGGCCGGACGTCACGCGGCCCGCGACCCCGCCTCCTCGGCCCGCGACCCCGCCTCCTCGGCCGTGCGAGCAGGTGCGTACAATTAACGCCTTTCTCTGCACATTGGTCCCGTTCGTCTGTCTCTCCGGAGAACCCTGACCGACACCTTCATCTCAGATTCTTGCATTAATATTGATTTTTTAAAATATTATCTTAAGACCTTCTACAGCTGGGTTACTGAGTTTTTAGATCCCTCTTCAGTTCTGCGCCCAAGGCGAGAGTCTCGGTGGCCTCCCCGTCCCCGCCCTGCGTGGGCGTGAGAGCCACCCCCCCCCCCCCGCGCGCGCCCCCGAGGACCTCGGAGGCGCCCCGGCCTTCCTCCCACCCCAGCTCAACGCTCCCCGCAGCGCGCTTCCGGACCCCGCCCCCTCGGCCCTCCCCCGTCACCGATGTTTCTCGGTGTCCCCCAAACCACGCAAAATCCCTCAATCCACCCTCCGAAAACACTTCTCTGATTGCGTCGACCTTCTCCTCCAAAACGCCCCCCTCGCTCGCCGGCTCCGGGCTTCCCGGGCCGTGCGGATCGTGTGTTCCCGCCTCTGCTTGGTGCCTTTGCTCTTGGCGATGGCCACGCAGCTCCGATGGCGCCGAGGGACTCGCCAAGACCGACCAGCAGGCCGCCAGCTGCGGCAGCGCCCGCATGGGGCAGCCTCGCCCGCCGGCCCCGCCCGCTGCTTATTCCCACCCCGCTGCCTGACTCCTGTTACCTCATGTTTTACTTCTACCCCCCCCTCCCGACTGTGGAACGCGTGACCTCTCCTGTCTGTGCCTCGTGGTACCTATTATTGTCTTATAACACTTCTCGCCTTGGCATTCTAACCATATGCTTAGACATTCATCTTCCCCACCAAACCGCTGAGGAGAGAAGGAGAGGAGCTTCCTCAGGGAAGCCAACCTGCGTCCGGCCTCGGGGAGAAGGCACAGGAACTAAGTCGAAGGGCAGGACGAAACCCCTAGAAATATGTAGGGGTTTGGTGCCTGAAGGCAGTGATGTATCTGAGGCTTCGTAGCCGTGCATCTTCTACAGTTCTTAAAACAAGAAATAAGAGCTTCACACCATTTATTTTGTGTGTAATATACATATATTCCAAATTTCCATTCAAATTGAAAGATATAAAAAGCAATATTTAAAAGAATGAGACACTTAGAAACTTTTAGCCAATTGGCATGGAATTCGAAGAGCCTAATTTCACATTCACTGCACTTTGTTCCAAGACATCGCCATCTCTGGAGCTCGTTCATGTAAACACCGACTTCTAACTGTGCGAAGTCTCCCCACCGCGCCGATCCGCCCCTGTCTTAATTGCCCTGAAATATTTCGCATGCACACACTGCCTCCAGCCAGGACCTCATTTCTGCCTGTGCTTGGGTTGCTTTTCAATGACAGAGCCTGAGTTTCTTCTTAGCATCTGGGTACGCGTTCTCCTCTCAACTCTCCCTGTGGCTCTCCTTTCTAGCAGGGGCCCCCCTGGAATACGCCGTGCCCCACGATGCCGCGTTCCAGGCACGACGAATGCCATGCTGCGGGTGTATGCCGCTGGCCTTTCGTTCTGAGTCTAATCTTGTTTATGGATCCTGGCTGATCATCGAATCATCAACTCACAGATTTTGTTGAAATAAAAAAAAAAAAAACAAAACAAAAAGCCCTGCCTATTTCCAGGCTGGGTTTATTTATTTAAAAGTCACAGTCATTCTTAAAGGGACAAATTTTTTGTCCTTTCCTTTTCTACTGGAATTTTGCACACTGTATCTATCATACTTTGAAAAAGAAACGTGAAAATGGACCTGGAGTGTGTGATGGGGACTGTAACCAAGGTGAGTGTTTGCAAACAGCACTTTCCTGGTCCGAATCCACAAAAGTCATGCAGAATTACCCGCAAATTTCCAAGGAAGGGCCCTACATTCCAAGTCCCATGGAAGATACGAGGCAGAACTGTAAGCAGAGCTGTGACTCCGACACAGTATTGCTCATAAAAGGCTGTTCTACAATTATCTCCCTGACGAGAGAGTAAATTTGGGGTGAGAACAAATACAATTGTTGACTTTAAATACTCGTCGATTGCAACTGCTAAACGTTCTTCTACCACAAACTTTATGAAGACACTAAATGCAGGTTCACCGGATCAAAGTCCCCTTGCCTACTCTGCTGGAAACCGCCTTGGCCTGTGCGTGCGCCCTCTGGTTTTGCTGAGCCCTGCGTGAAGGACGAATGGCCTTCCCCTTGGTCGCCGGGTTGAAGGGGGTCAGGTTCGGCTCTGACAAAGGGGGTTCTTTGTCATGACTTCATCTGCTTGTTGTTCACCAATCAGAAAGGCCTGTCACATTGTGAGATAGCCTAGAGTTCAAGATTATCGGGATTACGGGATATAGTTTTCCATTTGGAACTGCTATGAAACGGAGCATTAAGCCTGATATCGATCACATTTCAACATTACCGCCAGCTCTCTGAAACCCGCCCGAGCAGCCGCTGTGAAATCCGGCTGCTACATAACCAGCGAGCTGCAGAAGGGCACCGTTGAGGAGGAGACATGGTCGAGGCCACCACGTAAAGCACATGCTGGGGGCAAGTGGCAGCGGATGTGAGGAAGCCCGTGCGCGTGCCTGGCATGACGCGCCCCGGGCGCTCCCCGGCCCTGCGCATCAGGGCTGGTACCCGGGAGCGAGACGCGGCGGGTCGCGGGACTGCGTTATTCGTGTGATTACGGTGACGCGTCCATTGCCGACTTTCTCAGGCCCTGGGGACCCACACTCAGGATTTGGCCCCGGTGCCGGGGACTCCCTGGTACGCAGCGGCGAGAAACTTGCATGATGTGACGATGACTGTCTTGCTGGCCGGTCTCTTCCGTTCTCCACATTCTCCTGCTTGAGGGCCCCTCCCTGTCTTCATGACAGGCGAGACGTCTTAGTGTCTGGGTGACAGACAGCCTTCCCTCCCCAAGAGGTCACACCACGTAGGCGTCGGGGGGCTGCTGGCGGCACCTTTCCTGCGACGTGGCGAATCTGGACACGAGGCCCCGGAGCACACGTCGCGCAGACGTTACCGTTTCGCGCGCGCCCCGCGGACACCTGGAAGCTCCTTGTCATGTTGTCGCTGCACAGCAGTGCCAAACTCAGTGCGAGTCGGGGTCACTCTTCAGGGTCACCCCTACGCAGCCCCGTGACCCCAATCCGGGCAGGGGCGGCAGGGGCGAGGGCGGCAGGGCTGGGCGCGCGAGAGGCCGGGACGCGCCCCGAGCCCGCGTCAGGGGGGCGCGTGGCTCGCCGGGCCCCGTCTCTTCCCTCACGCGTGACCCCGAGGGCTTTGACGTGCAGGAAGCTGCCCCTCACGCACCCCGGTGTGCGGGTGTCGCCCGCGCACGGCAGTCAGGCGGCTGCTTCTTTCCGCACCTTCGTCGTCCGTCCACGCGTGTGTCAGATTTTAAGAAGTAGGTGGACAAACTTCACCTAATGGCTGGTCCTAGGTGGGGAATTCTGTCGTCCCGGAGGGAGCACGTGTGCGCGAGGCGGGGAGGGCAGAGGGTGTGATACCTCCGGGGCTTCTGCTGGGTTCCGCGTCCTCGCACGAGTCTGGTCCTTCCGAGAGAAGGGACCAAGAGGGGATTTAGATGCACGCGAATGATCGGGCCGTGGTTCCTCACGCGGAGCAGCAGGCTCATCTGACCGCGGAGGGGCGGCGCCGCCACCCGCCGCGCCAGCCACAGGCCGAGCGAGGGCAGCTCCGGGCCAGCTCGGGGGAGCCGAGGGCACGCGCCCCAGACGAGACGGAGTGTCCCGGCTCAGGCAGGGAGGCAGGAGAAAGCGGGCGCACGGCCCCTCCCTCCATCTCGCGTCCTGTTCAGGCCTCAGGAAGTTGGATGACGTCCCCACCCCCGGGACGGCGCCTACTGCACCGCGTCCCCCGACCCGAATGCAGGCTTCATTCCGACGCGCCCGGGCCCGGCGCTTGGTCTGGGCCCTGCGCCGGCGGTCCCCGGACGCGTGACACCAGGAGACGGTGAGAAGGGCCGTCGCAGCCCGTGTTTCCCGGAGCCGGGCGCAGAGGCGCGCGGGCGAATCGCCGAGCGCCCGGGCCGTGTCCCCAGGAGCCACTCCTCCTCGGGCGCGTCACTCCCTGCGCGCACAGCGTGGTGAGCTATTGGTCCAGAATGTTCTTTGTTTCCCTCGCATGGGTGGTTTCACATCAAAAATGAACGTACGTGTCATTTTGTTTTGAAATCTATGTTTTCTAAATAATACAAAATTATTTTAAAATAAAGGTTTGACCGAAATAGTTCAGAAAATAAATCTTTTCATCTAATAATAAACATGTTCACTAATGCGTGCCTCCGACACGTCTCTCGTTCTCTGTGTAGCATGAATTCTGACAGATTTCCCGGGTCGCGCTTCCAGGCTGTCTTTTTCTCCGACTTTTATCTTCATATATTGAAATGTTCGCGTTGTTCTTGTCTCATGAGGAAATGTTCACGGCCACGCAGGCACTTGATAGAACCCAAGAAAACCATGCACGATACGGTTTTAATGTGATGTTCAAAATGGTGTTTGTATCAGGAAGGGAGATGATTTTCACAGCAAGAAAAATTTAGACTATTATAAATTAATTTGGGCCTTTTAAATTTAATTTCGTAGAGGAGACACAATGGGTCGTGATAAACTTATATCTTAACAAACCCAAACCATTCGGGTTCCCCATCGCCCGCGATCGGTGCGATTCCCAAACCCCTCTGCACTTCTGTCCAGACCAGCTTCTCATGGCTGCGCCTCCGTGATGAAGTTGAACGTCGCCTGGGCTCTCGCTTACTCTTTCCCAGCAGCTGTAATCCGTCAGCGTCCGTGAGAAAGCCTCTAAAGAAACCGAGGCTGGTTTCTGGGCGTTAGTGTCTCAGCTTAAGCCTGGAGCAAATGAAGGACTTCGATCAAGCCAAGAAAACATGGAAAATAGGTACAACGGCAAAAGCTTTATTTGGGTCAGGGTCCACACAACCGTGAGCACCCAGCCGGTGTTTTGTGTGGAATTCTGACTGGGCAAGTTGGACAGCGGGGGCGTTGGCAAGCTTCTGAAACAGCGGCGCTAACGTCGTAAGAATTTATAGCTGGCCAGGCTCTGAGCGGACCTAGCCTTCTTCACAATGACCAGGGGAGAGGCAGCTGGGGGTTCGACCAGCAATGCACCCCGTCTCAGAGCTGGCACCGGGCCGGGGTGGGGCTGCCAGTATTATTTTTTCAGCTATTCCCAGAGTGGACAGGACTGCTAGGGGTTTCTAGGGTGGCTGAGAAGGGTCCAGGGCACAGAAGTCCCATGGGGGGTGGCAAGGGGCGTGGGCCCAGGAAGTGCCATGCTGGGATCTTCACTTAGTTATTGTCCAGAGACAGGCCAGCACTCAGGTGGGGAAGGCGTCTTCCTCTGTGAAGACCTCTCTGTGTCCCTCGGGGCCCTTGACCTTTGCCTACAGGTGTCCTTTCCCCCATCAACATTCTCCTTCGGCCGGCCTCGCGAGGCTCAGGAGTCTCGGGCATGTCACCCATTGAGAGGGCGATGGAGTCCAGAGCAGCATTTGGTCGGTCCTTCTGTGACTCACCTCTGCTCACCCGACTGCAGGGCTCGCTGAAGCTCATCCAGTGTTCTGAAACTCTCAAGGCATCACACGCATTTTCATTTAAATGTAAATTCTGAATGTAAATAAAGATAACTTCTATATTGCCCTCCCTCTGGATTATTTGGGCCATAGCTCTATTCAATTAGTGAAAGTAATTTAGAGGTGACAGTCGTGTGGAGAATGTACTGATGGGTAATTTTGATTTTGGTTATTTTCCTAAAATGTTAAAGACCCGAGGACTTTTAATGGAGCTGCAAAGTGCACAACCAAAAATTATTGTAATTTTTTTTTAAGAAATGATGCTATTAGTTCACATGAATGCTCTATTTAAAAATAGAGGCTGAGAATCAAGAAAAAAAAAAACCCAGAAAGGTAACCTTTAATTTGAAATTGGATGCATTGTGATGCTTGCGCTGTAAAAATCTGATGGTGTATTAATGTCCTCACATATATTATCTGAAATTGTACCTTTCGGTTTTAATGGCTGTTCCAATAACATAATAGCCACTCACCTGTAATTATAAGTTTTCAAAGCCTGAAATGGTTCCAATTGTTTTTCTCTGCACTTTCTGTGTACAATGGTTTTGTGCAGCTACGAGTTCCAAAGGCCTCGTCCTGCCTTTCTCTGTTCCTGTGCATTGTCTTATGTTGCCATTGAAATTAGTCTTGGGCAGGGACAGCACGTTGGGAGGGAATCCAGGGCGTGTATTAGACGAAACTTCGACCTTGAGGACCTGGGTGACTTGTGTCAAGCCCCCCACACACCCACCTTTGCACGGCCAAGTCCCATTTCTCTTTTTTAATGGGTTTAACCTAAGTCCTGACCCCTTGCGTCCTTGTGGTTCTCATCATGAGATACAGCCAAGTCACCACTTTGTTCTGCCCATGACCCACCCCTTGGAAGGGGGCCGCCGCCTGCGGGTGGGGCCAGGAGCTGGGCGCGCCCCTCTCCACCAGGCACTGAGGTCCCTCTGCTCGCAGGAGACCAGCCTGCATGCGGCCGGGCGGACGTCTTCACCAGCGTCGCAGGCTCTTCTCTGCCTCGCCCCCTCTCCACTCATAGCCCGGCACCAGGACGGGGACAGATCCCACAAGAATCCTGGGGAGAGAAGTCGGGGAGAGGCCCCGGAAACTCTTGTCAAGAGCTCTTTGTGCTCCGGCAGCTTTCTGAGTGCCCGGTGCGGTCACGGGACCCGCGTCCTGAGACCTGGGTCCGGTCGAGGGCAGGCAGAAGGGCCGGCGGGGTATCGTGGGCATCATGGGCATGCTCGAAGGTGGTGCGCTTGGGCGAGGGGGAGCAGGCCAGCGCATGGCAGGAGTTCCCCGCTCCATCTGGCCCCGTGGAACACGCATGCGCGCGCGCGCGCGCACACACACACACACACACACACACACACACACGCACACCGGTGCTGAAGGTCCACACGGCCAAGTTCAAGGGGAACCAAACCCAACGGGTCCTCCCCTGCTGACTTCCTGAGATGTGCGGGGCGGAGTAGCTTTCCTGCGAGGCGAGGCGGACGCGCGGAAGGGGCCGTGTGACGGGAGCGCGTCTGTGCTGGGAGGAGGCACCGGGAAGCAGGCCAGCGCTGAGGCGTGACTGCGGGGACAGCAGTGTCCCCTCCAGGGCTGTGACAGTGGAGACCGCCGCGCTCACCCCCGAGCTTCTGACCTCGCAGGTGTGGGCGGGGTGCAGGCTCACACCTGGCGGCCTCACCCCGAGGACCACTGACCTGTGGTGGCACCGCCCACTCCCCGGGGGACTCGAGCTGCAGAGCTGGAGGCGGGGAGGCTGCAGAGAGTCCCCTTGGACGTTTGTTCACGAGTCTGAACAAAAACGCCTGGTGCGCAGGCACGTGGGGCGCTCGGTGCGCACGAGGATGGACCGGCAAGGACACGGCCGCGTTCTGCCCGCCGGGGGGCGGGGAGCAAAACTGCCCCTGCCTGGTGCGCGCCGGCGCGGTGCGCGCGGGTGCTCGGCGCTGGGCGCGGCGGGGCCCGGGGAGGGGGGGTCAGCCCAGCGCCCCGCGGGCCTGCGCGCTGTGCGGCGGCGGCTGCGGGGGGGCTGGTCCCGCGGGCTGTGCCTCCGGCTGAGCAGGTCCCCTCTCTCCGCCCTCTGCTGCCTGGCGATGGGCGCGCAAAACCGCCGCGGCATCACGAGCTACAGCGAGAGGAGCAGACACTGGCGGGAAGCGCCGGGCACAGCGCTCCGTGCGCTGGGCTGGATTTTTGTTGGCGAGAACCTGAGTCAAGATGGTTTTCTGCTGCGGATCGGAGAATAGGAACACATACAGGGAGCAAGCAAATACCGTTGCATGTTCACGTGCGACTGGTTCGACATTGCCATGCAGGAGAAAAACGAAGAACGGGAGGACTGACGCGGTTCCTATTTACTGTTCGCTCGATAAACGTGCAGTTTCCGGGTGACCTGGGCGGCGGGCTGCAGCAGTTCTCAGCAGACGAGTAACGTGTTGCCCCATATTGAGTGGGTGAGAGAATTTCCAGGACTTCCGGTGCAGGCGTGAGGACCATGCCAGAGTCCAGGTCTAAACTCAGTTATGAATCAGGCCTCGGGAGTGTTTCCCTCCTAGCTCTGTGAGGCCCCAAATCTACGGCTTGCCCCCCCAACACCCCAAGTATCAGGCGAGGGATGCTTCTAGAACCAGCTCAACTGCGGCCCCTGGAGAAGGGAGACCCCTTGTCCCCCGGGGCAGTCTGCGTGATTTCCGTGCCTTTGGATGGCTGGCTTTGCAGACCCAGCTGGGGTGGGGACAGAGATGACTCCAGGGCCCTTGTCTTTGCCTTGAGGGGGGGACTGTCTGGCACTGAGGTGGCCTCTGCCTTCATCCGAGATTCGTCAGGTGTGGAGGTCGCGCAGGTGAGTGATTGGCCAGGAGGAGTGGGGGAAAGAAGGGTAAGCATCCCCAGCTCGAGGACAGGTGAGGGCAAAGGCGGGAGTTGAGGCAGGCCTTCGCCCCGGCCCTCTCCCTGTTCTCTGCTCCCGGGCGCGAGGCAGCGGCCGAGGTGGCTGTCACCGCGAACCCGCCCCCTCCGCCTTGCGCGGGTCTCCACGGCTGGGTCTGACTGGGGACCACAGCATAGCATCTGCGCTCGGGCTCTGCCGTCCGGCGTCAGGATGGCTCGAGATGCTCCCGGGCCAAGCCCCAGATTCCTCAGTGCCGACCGACATGTCGGCTCCGGCCGTGCGGGGTGAGAGGCGGCCTTTGTGCCAACAGCTTTTCCATGTCCGTGAATCATTCCTCTGGAACAGAAACATCCAAATGCAGTTCCCGAGTCAAAATAGCTGTGCGCTTAATGGCTTGTGACCTATGCTGCCAAATCGCTCTCCGAACGATCTCCACCGGCTCGTGCACGCCGCCGGCCCGGTCGGGGAGCCGGTCTCCCTGTGTGCTCCCAGCGCTGGGTGCTATAAAGGCGTCTTGATGAGAATAGCGCCTGTGTTCAAATTTACGTATGCTTAAATACTCTCACTGTAATTACAAATGAAAAGAAGTGTGCAAGGAAGGAGAAAGGAAAAAGGAACACACCACAATGCTTAGGGAGTTCGTATTAGTATAACAAACATGGTTTATTACTTATCCATTTTCCATTTTTTTTTAATTAAAAAATTCTAGCTCTAGTAGATTCATAATGAAAAAAGAAAGTGTTCAGCAGATTACAATGAGAGGGTCGTTTGCAGGGCGCGCGCGGGGTCAGGGGTCGCGGCCTCGCTGCCGGCTGCAGTGAAACGCTTCTCATTGTGTTATCCCAGGCGTAAGCCCCGCAGGCATAATTCCAGTATTACTGCAGAGTGAGGGAAGTTCAGTAAACGGCACGTAACAGGCACTGTGTAGAATCGTAAAAGGTCAGGGCTCAAGAAGACGGCATGAGGTGCCGACTCTTTTAGTAAAAACAGTTGTCTTAATAAAAAAACAGTTGTTTAGCATCCCGGACACGAAGGCTTCGGATGTCCTCACACCGGGTCGTTTCCTGCGCAGTCGCCTTTGCTCCCACGCCGAGGGCTGCGATTCTCACCTCGTCACACGGCGATGGGCTCTCGCTTCCGTACGGGCACAGGGAATAAAGACAAAGCTCCCCCAGTCTGCTCTGCAGCCCCGTGTGGTCAATTGACCAAGTTCGGGTCTAGAGGACGGGACCAAAGAATGACGCGCAGCTTCCGGGGCATGTCCCCGATGACAGTCCCTCCCTCCACCTCCCCCGCTGCCTCAGGATCGGCTGGTGACTCATCCCGTGTCACCGGAAGGAGGGCGCCACTCTCGGGCAGGGCCGGCAAACTTGTCCTAAAGGACCAGACGGTACTGTGGGCTTCGTAGCCTGCACAGCGTTAAGGGCGAGCAAAGCCGGGCACTAATTAAAGTGAGGAGAACAGATTACCGCTGGGGACATGGCACCGCGATGAGGAGGCCGGTGGGAGCTGAGCTCTGCCTATGAAAACACGGGCCGCGTTTTGCTCCCACGCTCCCACGTGACGCGGTCGCCGTAATCAAGGCCAATGACAGGTGCATCGCTCCAGAAGTTTCTTTGTGTCCCTTCGTTTTTTCCCTGTTTTGGTGAGAAGAACACATACCACGATATCGACCCTTTTAACCACATCGTAAGAGCCCAATACAGTTTCGTTGACGATGGACGTTGCTGTACAGCAGATCCTGGGAGCGGTTCACCCTGCAGAGCCGGCCCTCTGCGCCGGTCGGACGGCTCCCGCTTCGCCCTCTCCCCGGCCCCGCGACTCACTGCTCCGGCCTCTGCTTCCACGAGTTCGGACACGTCGTGTGCCTCGCGTGTGTGGAATCAAGCAGCGCCTGCCTTCCGTGACTTATTTCATGCAGCATAACGACCTCCGGGTTCACCCACGTTGCCGCACGTGATGGGCTTTCTTTTCTCTGCGCGATCGAGAATTCAGCACGATGAAGTGGGGCTGTTCGATCCTCTGTTTTTAATTTTTGAGGAATCTCCATCACGCTTTGCAAGGTGGCCGTGCTATTTCACGACCCCAGCGACGTTGTGGAAGGACTCCGATCTCTCCACGGCCTCACCACCGCGCGGTCTTTTGCTTTTCTGACAAGAGATGCCTTAACCGCTGCCAGGTGCTATCTCAGCGTGGTTTTCGTTTCCCTCTCCCTGATGATTGGCGACGCTGAGCACTTTTTCATACAGCTGCTGGCCATTTGCATGTCTTCATCGGAGAAATGTTGATTTAAGCCCTTTGCTCATTTAAAAAATGAGGTTATTGTTATTTTTTAAATTGAGTTACAGGACTTACCTATATATTTTGGTTATTAACCTCTTCTTAAGTATTTCGTGCGATGGTAAATTTTCTGCGTCAACTTGATCGGGCCATGGGGTCCCCAGAAATAAACACTGTTTCTGGGCGTGGCCGTGAGAGCGTTTCTAGACATGACTAGCATTTGGGTCAGGGGACTCGGTAGGCAGACAGCCCTCCGCAGGGCGGGCGGGCGCAGTCCTATCTGTTGAGGGCCCGATAGGACAGACGAGCGGAGGCAGGAGGAACCTGCCCCTCTGCTTCCCGCCCGCCTGTTGAGCTGGGCCATCGTGTCCCCCCGCCCTGGGCCTGGGGCCACGGCAGCAGCTTGCCTGCCTCTCAGGCCTTTGGATGCTGCCTGGAGTTTCTTTAGCTCTCCTGGGTCTGCAGCTTGCAGACGACACTGTGGGGCGTCTCTACCTCTGTATTACACGAGCCGATTTCACATAATAGTAAATGTGTTATCTCCACCGTTGACCTTTGAACGTCACAGGTCCACTCACATGCGTGTTTTCAATAGATACTGTACTTTCTCTTCCTCATGTTTTTCTTAATAACATTTTCTTTTCTCTAGCTGACTTTCTTATAAGAACGCTGTATATAATGCATATAACGCACAAAATATGTGTTAACTGACTGCGTGATTGGTAAGGCTTCTGGTCAACAGCAGGCTGTTAGTAGTGAAGATTTTTTGGGGTAAAAAGTCACAACTGCACAGGGAGGTTGGCACTGCGTTTGATTATTTGATGCTGATTTTTAGTTGCATTGGAATCATGCCAGGAATTACTCCAAATCCTATTTAAAATGGTAGAAGATTAGACATGCGGAGACATCAGAGGAGCAGGAGAAGGAGAAAATTTGCCTTTACGAGCCTTAGACAATAGTTTTTAATGTACACGATGACGTAATCACTTTTGAGTATTTGTGTGAATAAATGATTTCAGTGCAAAGAAAGATGAAACAGAAACAAAGAAAGGAAAACAGTGAAACCTTAACGTTTCTCTCTGTTGCATAGTACGGGAAAAACGGAAATGTCTCGCTGGAGTGGTTTCCTCTTTGTTTTGTATTAAAACGGGACAGGCGGAGGCAGGATCAGCTTCACTGTCCCAGGAACCGCAGGATTTCTGTTGGTAAGACCGTCACTGTTTTTATCATTAGTTTCACCTTGCGATATAAATGCATTGGGATGCTCCTTCCATTAAATTTCAAATGTGTTTAACCAGCTGGGCTTTTAGAAACATATTTACACTGGCATACATTGTAAATGCAAATTTATAAAAGAGAAAAGGTAAAAGGTGAACCCTTTCCCAAGCGGTGGTATTCTTATCATAGAGATTCTGCCTCTTTTCCCGAAGAAATTGTCAAACACGAAACAGAATTTTAAAACTGAGAATGATAGAAGTCATCCCCTGGCGAAACTAAACGCTCGAAGCGAAGGCTGGCCCGGCCGTGTCGCCCGGGGCGATGCGCGGTGGCTTCTTTGGCATTGTCTGGTGACCGGAAACCGAACGGAGCACGGAGCTAACCACGCACGTGCCTTGCGTATCTGTCCTTTTCCTTTTCCTGTCATTCGAAAATCTCCCCATCTGCTGCTTCTCCCAGGGTGCTTATTTCACAAAATGCTGCCCTTGCGAGCTCTCCTAGCGATGAGGGACTCTATGTTTGCACGTTGCGGAGTCAGCTGGGAAATATACTCTGCTTGGGGCACTTAACGACGCTCCTGCCTGGCGGTGGCCGCGTGGCGCACCTGGCCGGCTGCCACCCTGCGCCCGCCCAGAGGCGACAGATCAGTTCCCATCAATTTCAAATGTATTTTCTTGAGCGACGGTAGTGCTGGGTGTTTATAATTCTTACAAACACAGGCACATCAGCTTTTTTTTTTTTTTCATTGCTATCTCTTCCAAATTTTAAGAGTCACTCCTTGTAATGCATATCATTTCCTGTCTTCAAGAAGTGAAGCTCCACATCCTCACTCATGGAGGATTAGAGAAGAGCTTTTAGCTCCTCGATGTCAAGTGCTCAGTGATTTGACTGAGGAGACTGAAGATCTTGAACAACAGATTGGCTTAGCTGAATGTGACTTCCCCGAGTTACGATAATTATCTCATTGCGATTTTTCGGATGCCGTCAATGAAGCCTTCACATCGGCATCAGCCTCTCCACTTGGAGGAGGAGGATCTGATTGAATTGGTTGTAGAGAAACGAGAAACACCCTTGACTTTTCTATGCTCCATGTCACGTGCTCCTTCCCATCACACGACTGACACAGATGGTGACAGTGCCAGATGCTTCGACTCAGTGAATGGACATCGTCCGGGTAGCACAGGGAATGCCCCGCGGGGCGAGGCTGGGGGCTGAACTCCGAACCGAGTTTGCGCTCATTAGTATGAGCGCCCTTTCGACCATGAACTCACAGGTTCCTGCTCTTACGTCTCACTTAAAATCGAAACAGCAGATCCTGATTGTAGAAACCACATTTTCGTAGACAAGAACACCATCTGTCCACGGCAACCCGAGGGAGCCTGCCTCTCGGGGCCTGGGAGCCGGGGTGGGGGGCCCATCTGGTTCTCTGTGGGCCGCTCACGCCCACGGTCAGTGAACCCAACTTGGTCTGTGGACATCACGCTTCTTATTTATAACCACATTTTAAGACTCGCACTTTCTTATTTTCTTGAAAGCCTGAAGTGGCTACCGTTGGTGTGTGAGTGTGCGTGCGTGCGTGTGCGTGAGTGTGTGTTTTTGAGTGTGCGTGCGTGTGCGTGAGTGTGCGTGCACGTTCAAGGGCAGAGCTGTCCCTGGTCATCGTGACCGTCCCCCTTGCTCCCCCTTATAGGCCCAGGTGGCCGCTCACCCTCAGCACTTCCTGCTCGTCCCCGGCTCAGCGCCGAGGCCCACGCGGAGGAGCCGGCTCCCGTCCTTCTCCTCGCGGACGTGGAGTCTGCGTGCGTGTGTTGGTGCGCGAGCTCCCGGGCACGTTCCGGCTGCCCCTCGTCGGTTTAATTCCACGACCTGGACCGAGAACAGTTTCTCTCCTGCTGTACGAAGGCGGGACATCCATTATTTGAGAATCCGAAAATGTTCGTATTCATTAGCATATAAAGGACTCATGAACGACTTGCTTTTAGATGGTAAAGCTTATTGAAACTAGTAGTCCCAGAGTATGTCTTCATTTGAAACCTCCGAGCGCCGAGCGTTCCAAGCCGTGCGCCCCCGTCTCTGGAGGTGTCCGGCACAGTCGGGCGTCCGCGTGAAGGACTGACGTATGAAACGAGGAGCCCCGCCGACAGGTGCACGAACACCTGGATGAGAGGCGAGCATCTTTCTGCGGCCGGGGACTCGAGCTGCTGTACCTTTCAGAGTTTTAGGGGAGGAGATACGAGACTGACAGGATATCATCGCCTTTTGACCATCTCCTTGTTCCCCTCATGGTAGAAGAAGGGAAAAAAATTATACAAGCTGTAAATTATAATAACGTCCACGTCAAACTCGTATACATTAAAATGTATGGAAATTTCTTTCGGAGTCTACCCACAGTTTTCAGGGTTGTCATGATAGGCTTTTTAGTCCAGTGTTTAAAATGTTCATAGCTGGGATCAGACAGACCTGGGTTTGAATCCCAAATCGTCAACCTTCTAGCTGCATGTCTTGGAGAGTTAGAATTCCATACGTAGGGCTTCTTATCTTACGTATTAGAAACTACGCTGCTAGGTTCATGGATAATTGAGACGATGTCTGCAGACAGCTCTCCGGAGGCGCCACAGACGGGGCCCGAGGCACTAGCCGGCGACGATTGCAGGGCGCTCTGGGCCCTTCGGCGCCATCCGGGCATCCGTGAGGCAACTGCGTGTCGACTTCTCATCTGGATACGATCACGGAGCCAGCACCTCCTCCTTTATTTTGCTGATTTTTTTCCCCTCAGAAACGTTGGGAACAGAGCTGATCAGTGGGATTATATAGATTTGGCGTCATTGTTGGAATAGCAACTGTAGCCGTTTTTGGTTTCAGCAGAAATGCGCAGCCGCCTGGGCGAGAAAAAAGGGAAGAATGGATCCCGCTCGCAGAGTCTTCCATTTCATTGGAGAAAACGAAATTAGAACCAGTGTGTTCGACTAAGGGTGAACTGATAATTCATTCCTGGCCTAGAAACGGCACCTTATTTTTGTGCATATAAACAAACCCATGTCTCTCCTAAAATCGATTGACTAAACATGGCCTGGTTTTGTTTTTCTGTGTTTCATGATATCGGATACATATTACGTTTTCTTACAGAACAGTTGCCATCAGCAAGAGGTCACAGTTACACTATCTTTTCCTATCTTCAGCAAAGCCGTATACAGCATCCCTTTACCTGTGATGAGCAATGAGGGGCCTTCGCTGTAAGGGAGCTGCCTTTGGGGTCTCTTCTCAATTAGAGACAAAAACAGAACAAAACAAAACGAAACACCCAGCGAAACACGCTGACACGTTCCCCGGGTTTACGTTCACGGAGCCACGGTTTCTGCTAAAAGAAGTGCCGTGTGTCCCTCCCAGGACACACTGCTTCCCGTCCGGGCCCCGTGCGGTCGCAGCGCCGGCTCCCTGAGCACACCTTTTCCTCGTCACGCTACACGCATTGAAGATTATATGAGATGAAACACACGATGCACTCAGACAGATGTGTGCGTATGTCTCGAGAGGACACGTGGGTTGCGTGAGGGTCCGTGTGCACACACGCGTGTGCGTGCATGACATCTGCTCTGCGACATCGCTGCTGTTTACAAACCGAAGGTTTGAGGCACGGAGGGTCACTTGACGTCTTAGGGTTTGGATTACGGTGCTATTTTGCTTCCTTTCTTTTTTTCTAAGCGTTGGGTAACTCCTTACCTTAGCTTTTTCTCTGCCTGTTATAGGATCATACCAGGTTATCTCGCAGTTTGGATAAAGTGAAACCTTGCAAACTGTGAGCAGCTAAATTCTTTACAACACCGGTGAGGGACTGACTACCTTCCAGAAGTCAGGGCCCTGTGGACCCAGAAACACACCAAGAGGGAGGAGGCTCGTGGCGGATGCACCGCTGGCTTCCTCGAGGAAGGGACTTAGCAGCTGCTTCATTTGGTCCTGGGAGCAGACGGAGAGAAAACCAGTGACCGAGATGAGGTGAGGAGGAAGCAAAAGCAACCTGTACGTACTTTCCGATCTAAGGGATCCGATGTATCAGTTAAAACTGGAAGGAGAGGGAAAAACAAAGGGAGAAAGTGTGGAAGTACATCGCCGCTGGCTAAGACGTTTTTCTCAACACCAAAGTTTCCCCTGGATGTGAATTGAGTACTCCTGAAAGATGCATACATTCTAGTGAGTTCCGCTTTCATTGCATGGCGAGTCCTCCTAAAGTCGTGAAAGGCGCCATCGGGGGATAACCGAAGGCGACATCTGAGTCCGGCGGGCTCGCTCCGCATGTGGCGGGAATGCGTTCAATCCCCCGAGCCTTCGTACTCGCGGCCAAGCCATTTCACGCTGCTTCCTGGGGCCGCGTGACTTCTCTGAGAACGCGCGTAGCAGAGGAAGACTGCGTTGAATTTCCATGTTCTTAGAAAAACGGGCGAGACTACCTCGTGTGGCATAAAGTTGTTGCATAAGCTGTATCACTCTAACTGCTGATTACATGTGTAGTTTCGAAACAACTGTTGTGTTCAGTACATATTTGGAATTAGTTCGAGTGCTCCCTCCAAGTCCGGTTTTTATTTCATTATGATTGATGATGTTTCTATTTTCTCATTAAGAGTTTTTCTTTTTCTGTTGAATTTTACTCTGAAAAACGCCTCCCAGGCTGACTGGGTCACCAAATGCGTTTTATTTACTTTATTGCTTGTGGTCCAAACGTCCCTTTGTGTACTCGCCGTGACGCAGGGCTGTGGGGACAGGGGGTCGCTCCGAGAGTCTCAGCACACGGGGCCTCCTCACGCCGGGCCCGCCTGCCCAGCCTCGTGCCCACCCCGACCTGGGCACGCACTCCGGGCAGGCCAGGGGCGACCTGACGGGTGTTCGCTCGCTTCCTCATTTTCTACGTTTATCTAGCGGATTACATTCCGAAATGCTAACCACGGCTACCGGCAGAAGTGAACCCAAGTTGCTGAGAAATGAATGGGGTGAAAAGGGTTTAAGAAGAAAAATGAGAAAGTCCGGGAAGTACAGAAATTGCTTATGAGAAGTCGGAGGCCCCTAGACGATCAGACGTAAGAGTCAAACTGTGAATAACACGAGGCCGGTCTCAAGCGAGGACTCATCCGTCTTAGTCGCCGCGCCCCTCCGATCGCAGACGTTAGGTCGCGACATCGCATTTCCAGAGCCGCGAAGATTGCAGGAAGCCCGCGTTAGTGGAGGGCAGCACTAGCTTAATCGCGAGCTTGACGCTGTTTTGGGACGTCACGGAGAGAGTCGCTGGGACAGGGATCCCCTGGCCGGCGAAGCGGGACCCCGTCGCCTGCGGCCGGTCTCCCCTCCTCAGGGGTCTATCGTTTGAGAACATGGGACACAAAAGGAGGCGAGAAGCTAATTTAAGGCAAAGGAGGAAAGAGCGACCGTGTCGGGTGGGTTTCCCAGAGGCTCGTCAGCCCGTGGGCAGCCCGACCGGAGCGCGGGTCTCGAGGGAGGAGGTCAGGCGCCGGCGGGCGCAGGGGCTGATGAAGACCCCAAGAAGAAAGAGCAACTTCAGCAGAGGGTAGAGTTCTTTTCAGGTAAGAAACCGAGTTCCATTAAATGGGGAGGCGGGGAGAAAGAAGAATAATAGACTATGGATGATATTGTAACTTCTTTGAAAATGTGGGCTCATGCTATTTGGAATTTAAGTCAACTGATAGTTCGAGGAGGAGTTTGGTTATAATGCATCGAAGCTGTAAAAATGTTTCAAAGGGGCGCCTGCCTGTCAGCAGGTCGCCCGCGATGCACGTGGGTGCGGAGATGTGGAGCAGAGCCAGGTGCAGACCCGTGTTCAACAGAGCTTTGATTGGGGGAGGGGGAGGAAGGGAGAGACAAAGGGGGGAGAGAGAGAGAGAGAGAGAGAGACAGAGACAGAGACAGAGACAGAGACAGAGAGACAGAGCGATTCGGGAAAACAGTCCTCAGTGATTCCCTTGCTTAGGAAACATCTTTCGAAAGTCATCCCAGAAGCATCTCTCTCAGTGATGGCTGTGTGATAATGTTCTTGACCTTTCAAGCTACTTGTTATTCAGCTAATTTTTCTTTATTTTTCAAACTCAGTAGTTTGGTCAATTATGTCACTGATAACATTCTTGGGTGCTACCGTTTTGTAATTAAGATGATTTCTCTGTGGAGAGATCTGTGAGCCGCTCAAGAAGCGCTTGCTGAGTGCTCACCAGGCTGCTCGTTGCTTCTTCCCAATTAGCTGCATTTAAGCCTGGGGTTCGCAGGAGCCGAGGAGGTTTGGGAGGGGGGCCAGCAGGCTGACTCCTCAAACCTGTCCCTAGGCCGTGTCAGCCAATGAGCAGCTCTACTTGAAAGGACTCAGGGGAAATGGTTTTCATGAGCTAGCTTTCAATTAATGTCTGTGTTGGCAAAATAATGTAAGCTCTAGGGGCACCTTCTCCACTGAATTCTCTCTCAGGAATAAAAACCAAGGAGTTAGATTAATAGGTCAAAGATTAATAACTTTTTCGTAGCTCTTGAAATGTATTTCCATTATGTTTTTCAAAATTGTACAAATTTGCAATGTTTTGGGGAAGGGATTAGTGCGATCCTGTCTGTCTCATTTTGCATTAAGTCCTAACATGTATTTAGATTTATGTTAATTTAATAGGTGTAAAAATTGAATTTTATTGTTGCTTAAATTTCTATGCTTTCATTATAAATGTTCTTGGACATTTTTCATGTGTTTCTTTATTGTTTCTATTTCCTGATTTGTGATGGTTCCACTCATAATAATTACCCATCTATCTACTGGGGTGTTGATAATTTTCTTACAATTTTAGCACCATTAGTATTCTTGCCAAAAAAAAAAAACGCTTGCTAATTACAAAAACAATCAATATACGTAGAGAAGCATAAAAAAAAGCGTGATGCGGTTATCGCCCAGAGGCCCGGCTCTGAGCGTAAGGTGTGCTGAGGACACACGCAAGTCTGCTTCCTCCCACGCGTGGCGGCACCCCGGAAGGACGGCATCGCGCGAGGTCGAATGCCTTAGACGTCCCACACTCCAGGTGATCGCTGTTGAGTCCTTGGTGACAACCAATGTTATATATTTTGCAAATAATTGTCCGTATTTTGACATCTTGTTTACGTGGAATTTACTTTTTCTATACGAAAGTCACTTTTTCACGATAAAGTTCATCAACACCATGCAAAAGCGACTTGGGTTGGGAGGTGCCATTGTTTACGTGTCTGGGACTAATCGTCCAGCCCTCCGCTGATGTCGGGCCTGGCCGTGACTGAGAGAGTGTGACCGGAAGGGGCCTCGCTGCATCGAGGAAGCCGCTTCGAGTCGCGCCGTGGTTCTACCACGTCCTTCTCTCTTTTCGTGGTTGGAAACGTCTTTGTGGGTCTGTTCTCCTAGCCCGGACCCTCAGGTAAGGACCGACAGGCTACCAGCCCAGCTGATCTGCGACGTACGGCTTGCGCCAGGGAGAAACACAGGATTTGCATCTAGACGTCACCGATATTTTAAGGATTGCTTGTTACTACCACGTAACCTAACCGGAGATGTTTGATAAAATCACATTATCGTGCTCCGAGGGAGGGCCGGCAGGCTCGTTTTAACAATGAAAAGCGGAAGAGGCCGAGCACATACGCCCCGGAGGGTTCCAGCCCTTGGATCAGCAGCGGCATGGGAGGTACACTGGGATTTCTCCCTCTGCCCCTGACGACACGGAGCCTGGCTCACGCGGTGTCCTCAGAAGCCGCTCCTGGGTTGTCACACCACGTCCGCGGCTGCTGGAAGTTAGGGCCCCGGGCACCCCCGCGCCGCCCCGACCTCACGGAGCTTCGCCGCGGGTGTCTCAGTGCCCAGCGCCGGCCCATCCCGACGCTGGCGCGACGCCCGACCCGCGTCATTCTTGTTTACGGTAGGATGGGTTTCGCCGTAAGTCGTTTCTCTCACAGTCTCAGAGCCCGCCAGCAACGTCTTTCATGAGGACTCAACGGCGACTTCTCATTGTCATTGCACACACGGGAGCAGATGGCTGCTGTCTCTCTAGCAAGACAAAGAGATCGTTGTGGACTCCAGGAGCCGATCGAAGCACGTAATCAACACGGCCCGACCGGCTTCATTACCGTTCGCGCATCCTGCCTCATCTCTAGCCCCTCTGCACCTTCGTCCCGCCACATTAACCTTGTCCCAGATCCGTGGGTTTCGTTCGAATCCTTCGCCCTAAGCCGTTCTGCGTTTTCCCTCCCTACTCAGAACACCACCTCTGCTCTTTTTTGAGACTCCGCGAATGCCTGTCACCCCCCGAGGCAGTTCAGACCCCAAGCGCCTCACCCCCTCACTCGATTAACCGGCTGCTGGATGTCCAGGCGGTCTGCGCAGTGGTTCGGAGCAGACCCTGGGGACACACGGTGCTGAGATGCCGGGCGGGGCTCTTACGTGGCCTGGACGCGGGTTTGTCCCCCGGACTCATCAGCTTCGTGGGGACAACGGTGGTTAGGATCATCCCGGAAAGTGTTTTTGCATTTATCAAAAAAAAAAAGTCAGCCGGGATGAAGCGTCTGGCTCCACCCCAGGAGGGGCAGTCAGCCCGCCTGTGTCCTCAGCCGACTTTCACATAAAAAAAAAAAAAAAAAAAGTCAAGATCGATCAAGCAAAAGGAGGGCATGACTTCACACGCGGCTTGCTGCAGGGAAGACCCGATCCGCGCATCCCGAAGGGAGAACGAGAGGCCAGACCGTTTGGCCTGCGTCCCCCGAAGCACTCGGTCCCCCGCCGAGTCGGGCACCAAGCGCGGCCGTCTTCTGAGAACACGCCACAGGCCGGATGCCCGCACGATCGCTCCAGACCGGCCACCTCTGCGAAAATGTAAAGTTTGACCTTTCTTTTCAAATTTGAAATGCATGAGCCTTTTGAACTGAAAGGAAAGAAACCTGAAATGTTCAAGAGGGTTCTGCCGAATGGAAACCTTGAACCTCGAGTTCAGGTGTATGGATTTATTCTGCACTTGGGTTTTCAGGTGCGTTTAGGCATTTGGTTTCCTCCGAGGCACCCGTGAGGCCACACGATCTGCTTTGTTCTGATGGTCTGGGCTCTGCGTCTCCTCTGCTGAGGACCCCAGCCCACCTCGGTGGCAGGCTGGGGACGCCGGCCCCTGCAGAGCCGTCCGGCACGGGGTCGGGGGCAGCATCTGCCCCCGGAGGACGCGTGGAGTCTCAGAGCACTTCCGGTGGCTGAGCCCACGTTCATGAGGATGAGGAGGTCAGCGCAGGCGGCGGGAACCGCCGGGGCGCGTTTCCACGGCGTCCGTGGGCAGAGGGGAGTCACAGCGTCTCCCGGACCATCGCAGGCGGGAGCCCATGAGTCATCAGCCCCTGGGGAGAGGGGTGCAACCCTGCGGGGGGAGGGGAGGGGGGCTTCCTGCTCCTCCTCACCCTGGGGGCTCCTCTTGGTACAGCGGCCGCTGGTTCCCAGCAGGAAGACAGAGCATGAGAGGGGTCGCGAGGGGCCTGCAGCCTCCGGCATTAGGGGTTTTACACGACAGCGCGCCTGGGCTCCCCGGGGCCCCGTCCCCGCTTCCTGGCCACCCTGGGGCCGCCCCGCGGGACACAGCGTTCGCGCCCTGCCCCCTGGGCACACGTTTCGGGCCACGGAAATTGGTTTTAATCAGTGATAGATTAGACATTATCATATATTTATATTTAGTAGATGGATTGTATATTCTATGCAACATGAATAACTACGATTAATCTCTGTTAGTAAAAAAAAGTCTATGTTTCCTAGTCATCAGCGACTTAGCAATAAATCGCGGAACCCCACTTTAAACAGGGGGGTTCCGTCAGTGTGAGTGCCACAGCCCCACCTACGTCCAAGAAGTTTCCCCCTCAGAAATCTCCCACAAAAGAATTTGAGACGCAGCATCAGCAGGTCGTGGCGGGCTCATTGGTGATCCCAGAGGCCAGCGGTCAGGGGCAGCGGGGCATCTGGGAGGGAGAAGGTCATGGCCACTCAGCCAGGTTCCCACCCAGGAGATCAGCCCAAGATGGCAGGGCCCCGAGGTCGAAGCTGGGGTGTCTGGATGAGGCTCGCTGCAGAGGAGAGCCCACGAAGCTCTGACCAGGCAGCGGCTGCCTTGGCGCCCGCGCGGAGCTCCTCGGGGGGCGGGGGCAGGGATGGGGCACAAGGTCATCTCAGAGGCCGAGCGGGGTCTGCTGCTCGGGGAAGCCTGGGAGTCCAGGCCTTGTCTGCTGGGACTTCGTGGGCTGGGTCTCGTACGTGGCGCAGGGCCCCCTCGTCTGTTGGGACGCCTCACACGAACGCTGATGGGCATTTGCTCGCAGGAAGCGTGGGTCTGAAACCGTCACGAGGCACTTGTGTGCCGTGCGCGGCATGTTGTGTGCACGTGTCTGTCTGTCACGCATGTTTGCTGTGTGTGGTAGGGGGTACTTCTACAGACCCAGAAGCGGGAGTCCTGGGGGAGGCTGATTTGGGGCACAAAACCAAGGTAAAACTGAGATGAACAGAGTCCACAGCACCGATGGCCAGCGTCGGTGGGGAACTGAGTCGCAGACCCTGCGCTCGAATTTGAATATCGACCGTTCATCCTGCGACTTAGACGGCCGCTCTCTCTTCCCGAGCGGTGGAGGAAACGGGAGCCCGGAGCAGCGAAGGGACAAGGGGACAGGTGGGTGGCAGGGCCGGCATGCTGTGGGGTGCAGCCGACCCTGGAGGCAGCACCCTTCCAAGGACCGTGTTCCGCCCGGGGTCGGCGAGCGCGCCTCCCTTGGCGCAGGGGCCCTGGGTAGACTGGTGCCCAGGGGTGCCCGCTCCCCTCCTGCGGAGCCGACTCCGGATGCTGCCCTAGCCCAGGCCCCGCTGGGCTGCACCTCTGTCCTTGAGGTCGTGACCTTAGGTCGTCAAAGGGGGAAATGGGTACAAGAGAGACAGAGCCACAGCCATGTCCTGAAATAGTCTTAATAGAAATAGAAATGATAAAGGTATCGCAGCAACCAGATGATTTTTTTTCTATAATTGAAAAATACTTAGTAATTACTTGTTATCTATCTCACTGCTGGAGGGTTAACACATAATCATTATCATATTTAATCCTCAAACTAAATTTGTAAGGAAATTAATGCTATTCCTTGATTTTTTTTCCCCCCAAATCCATCTCAAGATAAACAAGTTTTTTCCAACATCGTATGACAGGCTAGGCTTAAAAATCCGTGGTTTTCTAATTTCTTCCCCAACTATCCTACTTTTCTTCAGTGATAGGAATAATAGAGCCAAATAAAAAGAAAAAGGAAACTTACTTGGAAAAATAACAGCATCTTTCAAAGTCCTATTTATGTTTCATTCGCGGAGTCACAGCTTCAAAGAAGAAACGGCTGCAATAAATTAGATTCGGCTGTTCTTTCTAGAAATCAGGCACATTGTGATGATATTAACGACTAGGAAACGGGGGGGGGGGGAGGGTTGGAAAGGGTGAACAGCGTCTCCAAGTCCTGGAGGGAGATAAACACTTTTTGTGTTCGACATTCAGAAGATGGATACAATAGCATTTTCCCGCATTCAAAACAAGAGAAGTAGGCGTGCGCTCGGCACGGAACGAGGTCTCTCTCCCTTTGTCCGGCCCACCACAGCTGTGCCTGTCTTTGCCAGGCGGTCCATCTGTTACCACCCATCGCAGGGGCTTCTCGGGGAGCGATGCACGCAGCCTCCTCTTGCATCCTGAAGGAGGCGTAAGCACATCCCGGGGCGTCGGCGTGCACGCCGCCAGGTCTCTGCATCCCCATTTTTCATTTTTAACAGGTCAGAATTGAGCTCGGTCTCCCTGTCCAGCTGGTCTCCCTTGAGATACGTTCCTTACAACCAATGCCTGGATGCACCCCACTTCTCCCGCAAACTGACCATGGAGCCAGGGCCCATCATTGGCACGCTGGGACCACTCATCCCCGGTCATTGGAGATGCTAAAGATGCAAGACTCGTCAAGCACGAAAGAAGGAACATCTTTCTTAATCACCTTGATGGTATTGATGGAAAAAGAGGAAGAAAAAAAAGAAGCTTCGCTGTGAAGTTCGAGTTTCCTGCGCCAGCCGCTGCTTGGGGCCAGGCTGTCTCCCTTTTGCTTGGGTGACCACTTTCCTGGAGGACGATTCAGAATTCACAAAGCAGCGAGAGGCCCTGGCTGTCCCGGCGGATTAATTTATAACCTCTCAGCCCTCAGCTGGTGACAGACACACACATGCCCCAGATGAGGAAGGAAAAACCAGCCGATCCAAATCATTCAAACGTAAAGGCTTGAGATTGGATATGAGCTTTCCAATGTTTGTAGTCATTAAATAGTTTCCAGTCAATGGGGAAAATCTTAAAGACAGACTTTGTCGTTATCTTTATTCCAATATCCGATATAGATTTTTTTTTTTTTACTTTCCAAAGGTAACACCTAAGTAGAAATTGCCAGTATATAACATTTTTTGACACGATTCCCCCAGGGAAATGCCATTCTTTGGTGACTCAGATGCTGAAGGAAATAGAGAGAAGTCGATGTGGGCAATTGTCTTATTTCTCCAACTCTCCACTGTAAGGAAAGCCTGCCCGAGGTCCTCGCCGAGTCACCTGTGTTCTCGCAGTGCGTGCACGCTGAGTCTTCGGCGATCAGGAACCAGGTGGTGGATGCTTCCCGACCCCCTAGGGTGGTAAAAGCCACCTGCGATGTATCTGGATAAGTGGCCCGGTAGGAGGATGACTAAAGACCCGTTCGTCGTGTTGTAAACGCACAGATTTGGAAGCGCGGGAGCGAGAGCGCAGGGCGGTCGGTTCCCATCCCGCGTTAGCGCTGCTCGGAGGCCCGCGTGGGCGACACTCGCGGGACGAACCGCTCGGTTTCCAGCGGCTCGGGTGTCCGCGCCCGGGCCAGGCCGCCCCGAGGGGTGACCCGCGTCCTCTTTCCCCGCTCGAGTCCCGGGGAGAACCGACCCGAGCGGCCGCGTGGATTCGTGCCTCTTGGATCGGCCCTGGCGCGAGGTTATAGTGTTAAAACGGCAAGAAAAAAGGAAAACGCCCGCAGGTAGATTAGGAAAATTGAAAGTTTCAGGAAGTGGAAGGCGGCCGTCTCCCGGGCAGTCGGAAGCGTGTGGCCATCGCGCTTTGTGGAGCAGGTGGGTCCCCCGATGGGAGCCCGAACCCCGGGGGGCGAACGGGGCAGGGAGCGTCTGCCTTGGGCGAGGGCAGGGGCGGGAGCGGCTGGGAGGGGGTGTGGGGGGGCAGGGGTTGTGGGGGGCGGGGGGTGTGGTGGGGCAGGGGGTGTGGGGGGATGGGGGTAGGGGGATGGGTGTAGGGGTGTGGGGAGGCAGGGGGTGTGGGGGGCGGGGGGTGTGGTGGGAGGGGTGGGGGTGGGAGGGGTGGGGGAGGGGTAGGGGTGTGGGGAGGCAGGGGGTGTGGGGGGCGGGGGGTGTGGTGGGGCAGGGGGTGTGGGGGATGGGGGCAGGCAGTGTGGGGGCGGGGGGGCGGGGATAGGGGTGTGGGGGGGCGAGGGGAGGGGGGTAGGGGGATAGAGGTGTGGGGGGCAGGGGGTAGGGGTGTGGGGGGCGGGGATAGGGGTAGGGGGTGTGGGGGGGCCTCCCGCCGCTCCGCCCCTCCGCCTCGCTCCCGTGTTAATGCTCCGGCGCCCCGCTCGTCCCCGCGTCCGAGAACCCACACCGCAGCTCCTCCTGTTTACCTGGGCTCCGTCCTCCTCCCGCGTCTCACATTCGCCTTGGCAACCTTGCAAAGAGAAGGGGAGTCGCCTGATCTCCGCGGCCCCCAACGCTGCGGCGCGAGGAACCCGGGACGGACCCCAGCCTCCTCGAGCTCCTGAGCCCCCCGGGCCTCGGCCGCGCAGAGCGGGAGGCGGCTCCAGCCCCGGCCACTTCCCGGCGACCTCACTCCGCAGGTGCCCTTCGCCCACCCCCTGCTCCTTCTCCAGCGCCCACCCCGCCCACTGGGCATGTCTGGGTTTCTGGCCACGGGCTTCTCCTGCGGACCATTTCTGCCAACTCCCCTGCAGCGGCTCATTCGTAAGTTCAAATTGAGCCTTTGTTTGGTAAAATAGCAAAAATAGCACTTTCCTAATTCCTGATGAATTACGGGTCAGTTTCACTGGCTTTTCCTGCTAACTGAGTGACCAGGGCCCTGCTGGGCTTGGGGAGACGCCCACCTCTTTCTCCCTCCATTATCCCCTGGACAGCGAGAGCTCAGAGTGCCTGTCTTATAAATGGGGTAGATTTTCTTCTCGGATGCATTATCTTCCCTTTCCTCACAGGGGGGCTCCTTTGTCGGGGTTCTGCTCTTCCACGGGACCCCGCGAGTTCCCTGTATCCTGCCCCGTATCCGTGTCAGCTGGGCATCTCAGTCCCTCTGAGACCTGCAGAACGGGGCGCGTCATGGTGTAGTCCATTCCCGGGCCGTTTATAAACCTGTGATACCCGACTCGCCAGCACCGCGTGCGAGGGACCAACCTGTTCACGTTTCTTCATCGTGTTCCTCCAAGGAACGTTTATTACAAATGTAAAGGCAGTGTGCGTTAGGCTAGAATAGAATGGCACACGAGGAGGAGGGGGTGGCGGGCGCGAAGTCACAAAGACGAAAAATCCGTAACTCCCGACTCTTCCAAGAAAAAGCAGGTGCACACACGGAAGGCGAGACTCGCCGCGACGCTGGGCCTGTGAGTGACTCACAGACGGTGACCCTCCCCAAGGACCGCCCTCTGCTGCCCCAGATTCCGTTCCTTAGGAGCGGCTATTAACTAGGACTTCAATAAAGTCCCTCCCGCACCCGAAATGTCGTGTCTCTGGGACTTTAGGCTGGGTGACCATGGATCGCAATGCAGCAGTAAATCCTCGTGGCAGAGGCGGCAGCGGCAGAGGACAGACTGCGAAGATGTGGAGGGGAATCGAGATCGTGGCCCAGACAGGCTTGCCCCGGCCCGGCATGGAGGCCGCCAGCCATGCGTCTGGCTAGTTCAAAGTCAGATGGGCCAAGAAGCGTAAAACTGATACCAGATATCAAAGATTCAGTACAAAAAAATAATAAGAAAAAGAATGAAAAAGATGTTATTATTTCTTTTACTATTTTGGGCATATTGGGTTAAATGAAAATATGATCAGAATTTATTTCATCTGTTTCTTTTCACTTTTTAAAAATGTGGTAACTATAAAATTGAAAATTACGTCATATTTCGATTGGATGGAGCCGGACCAAAGCATGAGGCAATGTCAGGGAGAGGGAACTTAAAATCAGTGCATCAGGGGTGTTGAGAACCTGACTAAGTAATTCACGTAATATTTGCCAGGTGGCGGGAGTTCATTGATTTTTGAGGAGAGGAATAAAATGGAATACTAAGAAAAGATTAATCTAGTGGCAGGGGCATATTTCAATTTCCTGTTTCTTATTCAGGATAAAACATTGCTCCGAACCTTAATGATAATTCATTTTATAGCTTTCCAGGTGAAATTTTGCCGAAGGAAAAAAATGACTTGTGTCACCGTGCTTATTTACTCATTTTCGGAGGGATCCTAGGGAGATCAATGCACCGTATTTCCCCTAATAGAAACCTCGTCCCCTTCTCCCGATCTCTGACGCTGGCCTCACTGTGCAGTGCACTCTTTTTGATAAATCATGCCCCGGGGGCCGTGAGGAGAGCCGCTTCTCATCCTAGTACCAGCCACAGGGATCGCTCTGAGGCCCTTCCCACGGCGTGCAGCAGGCATGCGAGCAAGGTTTGAGGAAAAGTGCGCTCCTTCCTTTTTCTCTGGCACAGCGTTCATTCCCCTGGATTTTTAATGCTTCCAAAATGCATGCCTGAATGCCCCCACACTTTGATTTCCTAGGTATGAGGAGTCTTTGAGATGAGCTGCCACATTAAAAAAAAGAAAAAGTTTTATCCGAGGTTTAAATATCCAACCGATAAACTAAAAATCGTGACTATTTGTTAAGCTTAATCCGATTTGTTTTGAATTTAAATAAGAGATCGAGGAGTTTTAACCACTCTTGGCCATTTATTTCTTTGTCATCATTTTTTTTTTCAGTTGCATTTGAGCGAAACACCCTGGAATTCTGTGCCTACCTCTGATCTGTTCCCTGTGGGCAAAATCTAGCTCTCACTACATCCCCTCCCGTCTTCCTTCCAGACGATAGCTAGAATGACCTTGACGCGTTCCAGAATAATATAATACATCGCAATGTTGTTACGATGATAGCACTTTAAATCCTTACTGCGTGGAAAGATTCCTTTTTGGAACCTGTATGTCTGTCCATCTGGTCTACTTTTATTTCCCTCAGTAATGCTGTAGAACTGTATTTGCATATGATATGCATATTTCTTATCAAATTATATATGTAAGCACTTTATATTTTTTAGAACTATTTGAAAGGACCTTTTATATATAAATGCATATTGCTGGAATAAAGAAATATTTATTTTATATGTGACTTTATTATGGAACTCTCATTATTTTAAGAGATTTTCTGTTTGTTCTTTTGTTCACGATTCTATAAGTGATTATGATTGTTTATCCTTTTCAATATTTATGCCTCTTATTTACATTGACTTCTAAAAGATAGATATCCAAAGCAACATTAGTCAGCAGTGATCGTGGAAATGGTTTTGGTATTTTCTCAGATTTGTGTTGCTTTATATGATTTTTTTTATCATGTTAAGGTTGTATAAATTTATTACTAGTTTAGTAACAATATCTGGGAGTAACAGACAGAATTTTATTCAAAATTGTCATATGCTTTTTCTCCCTTTAATTATTAGTATGATGATTCATATTGTTAGGTTTCTGCTGATATTAAGTCATTCTTAAATTATTGTACTGTGGTAAGAAAACACATTATTTTAATATGATGCTATGATAAATTTATTCAAATCGCAGTCAGGATGCCTACATATACATATGAAGATATTGTGTTCTTTGAATTGCTTTGACAAGGTTTCCTGTCAGCCTTTTTGTTGAGGTTTTAAAAGAGAATGAAAGATACTCAATATTATTTTTAATTCTCTTTCATGATTTGGAATGAGAATTATCTTTTAAAAATAAATTTGAAAGAACTTATCTTTAACTTCACGGTAGACTTACTGCCTTCTCTTATGTATTCGAGTACAGTTTGTCCTTTTTAGTAAATTTTGTTTGATATTGTCTGTTAAAGAAACATAATTTAATTTATCTGTTAATTACTTTTTTAATTTAAAAAAGTATTTGTTTCTTATTTTTCTCTATTTTACTCTGTTTATCATGGTTGCAATTATTCTATTTTATTGAAATATATAATTTTCTTGTTTTTTTTGGTAGCTCTGTTGAGGTATGATTGATGTACAATAAACTGCATTTATTTAATGTACACAACTTGATTAACTCAGATATATGCACGCAAGTGTGATATCATCACCATAATCAAGTTAAAAAAATATTCAACACCTCGAAAAAGTCACTGTTTTATTTTCTTGTGTGTGTGTGTGCGTGTGTGTCTGTGTGTGCGTGCGTGTGTGTCTGTTTGTGTGTGTGTGCGTGCGTGTGTGTGTCTGTTTGTGTGTGTGTGTGCGTGTGTGTGCGTGCGTGTGTGTCTGTGTGTGTTTGTGTGTGCGTGCGTGTGTGTCTGTGTGTGTGTGTGCATGTGTGTGTGTGCGTGCGTGTGTGTCTGTGTGCGTGTGCGTGAAGGATACTCCACATGCCTTTGCCCGCTTAACAGATGCGCGACGCCACCCTGCTAATTAGAGCCACTGTGCTGCCCAGCGGGTCCACAGACCTCTTCCTCTGGTGTGACGACAACTTCATTCGCAGTGAGCAGTGACTTCACGTTTACCCCTTTCCCCATCTCCCGGCGACTGTTACTCTGACCCTATAAGCCTGACGATTCGGCAGTCTCATAGAACTGGAATCACACAGAATCTATCCTTTCGTAACTGACTTATTTCACTGAACGTAAAGTCCTCCAGGTAGACTGATGTCTCCTCAAAGGATAGGGTTTCCTTAAAGCAAACGAAACCATCAAAAAAGCAAAGAGGTGCCCTAGGGAATGGCAAAAATATTTTCAAAGGAGCTATCTGATAAGAAGTGAGTTTACAAAATATATAAGAAATTCACGCAACTCAGTAGCAAACAAACAAAACAAAACAAAAACATAATTAAAAATAGGCTAATTTAAATGACCGGAGGAATTGAATAGACCTTTCTCCAAAGAAGACAGATATGACCAATAGATATCTACAAAAAGTTACTCAACATCACTACTGAGCATGGGAATGAAAATCAAAACCACGATTAGATATCACCTCACATATGTACGGATGGCTACTATGAAAAAAAAATAATAACGGTAACAAGTGTTGGCAAGACTATGAAGAAATTGGAACACCTGTACATCGTTGGTGGGAATTAGAATGGTGCAAACGCTATGGTAAACAGCATAGAATTTACCCCCCCGAATTAAAAAAAGAACACAGAACTCCCGTAAGATGAAATCCGGATTTCGGAGGGCTACCCGCGCTCCCGTTTTCATGCAGTGCGATTCCCAGCAGCCGAGATACGGAAACGACGGAGAGGTCCGTCGGCGGACGAATGGGCGAGGAAACGGTGTTGCGGCCGCGCGGCCCGACGCTCGCGATGTCCCTGTCGTCGGCCTCGGGTTTTCTTGACGCTCATGGGCTCGTTTGGATCAGCGCGTTGAGGTCTTCCCTCAGTGCGAGACGATTTTCTTCTACTAAATCGGTTCACGGCGTTTCTCTCCATTTGTGTCGTTCGCTTTGCAGGAACGTTATGGGAGTGTCACAGTTCTGATTTCATCATTTCTCCTCTCATCATACTTTATTTCTGCCTTTTGTTCCTATTCCAGACTTGACCTCCTCCTCGGGCGCAGTTATCTGTATCATCAGTCGTAACCCGGACCACTTTTATAGGCGTCTTAAATGATGGCGGCAATACTTACTCACTTTTTAGTAGCCTCCTCTTTTTTTTTTCCATCTCTTCTCTCTTTACTTAATAGCTTATGATTCTGCGTTTACTCTCACAGACGTCATGGTGCATTCATTGCAAAACGGGCTCCAACTTTCCGCCCCTTCCCGTATCCACACTTTTTGCAGTAACACCTCACAGCTCCTCTCATCAAAAGTGAGGACTTTTTTCTCCCCCTTTTGAATTTGAGTGGGGCTTGCCACTTGCTTTGATAGAAGTGAAAGTAGAAGTGACCTCGACAGGCCTTGGACCCCTCTGCTTTCTCTCTCGGTTACCTCCAGCTTCCAAGGAAATGCCCCTTGCAGCGGGCTAGGCGTTGAGACATACAGGGCAAGGTCCATCTACCATCGTAAATAACAGCCAGACGATTTCCAGGCGCGTGAATGCACACAGAAGGCCAGAAGCAGAGCACAGACTTTCTCACCGACCCTCTGGGCTCATGAATAAATGCATACCCTTGTAAGCTGTGGTGTTTGGGACACTTTCTTTGTGCTCCTCACTGCGGCATTAACTAAGTGATAATAATAATATCTTTACCTCCCTTTTTCGGTTCACGGTTTTCCCTAAATGCCATGATAAAATGTTTTCCTGGGTAATAATTTCGACACAAAGACCTTACTTTCTTTGTTCTATGTGCCCGTCGTCCGGATGGATTCTGCCTGAACCCCGTTTTTATTTGCCTGTCTGCATCTGCTCTCCTGTCCCCGCCGCTGGCCTCAGGAGGCAGGAGAGCTGACTCCGATACCTGGAGGACATGCTTTTCCATTGCTGGCGAAGTTCTAGCTGAGACCTTGGCCTGTCCATGTGGCCATTTCCGGTTGTCGATCTCCAGAGAACACAGTGGATCCATGCGACGTGCTAAGCCTGTCCTCCGTTCCCTCCGCTGCGCTTTCCAGGTTGGGGGTTCACCAGAGCCTCCTTTCAAAATTTCCCAGGGAGATACAGGAACGTGGTCCTATCTGCAGCACCCGCAGAAGAAGCGCGCTGACGTTTAGCACCCCTTTCCCAGCTTTGGCCCTTACGCGATGTCCCTACCATTTCTGCTTTTTTCTCTTCACCGCAATTGTTCTGGGCGAGGGGAGAAGAGGAAATCTGGGTGCAGTCATACCCGATTTGCCTGCCTTTTGCAGAACCAGATCTAGTTGTTTTTTTTTTAATAAGTGGGATTCTGGAATCAAGGAGCGCAGTGTCTTCCTCGGAGCCGAATGGGTGCGTGAGGGCCCTGCCGGCCTGCGGCGTCCAAGGCGACTGAGCCCAGCATCGCACCGGCGCCTGGCGCTGCCCGGGGCCCCTTCCCGGAAGCTCGATGGGCAGCCAGCAGCGCTCGGTCTCAGCCTGGGCCGGTATCTTTCATCATTTGTACAAAAAAATAAATAAAACATAGCTATCGAATTTTCCATCATTTGATGTATGATAAAAATATATATATATATATTCTAAAGAAGGAGGAGAGAAACGAGAGATGCACACAAAAAAAGGTGGATGTGGAAATAAAAGAATGTCAGCTGTGGGAGGCCTCCGGGGCCTTTCGGTCACCAGCGTCCCGAGGTGCGCGCTGTTCGCATCATTAACCCGTTCGTTTGGCAAAGGCGAAGCTGACTTGCATTAAGAAAGGTTCCAAAAGTACGTGCCAAGAGCAGCCGCTACTCGCTAAATGTCAGGTGTTCCTGTGACGTGACTTCCACGGCCCTGTTCACGGTGTGACAGTCATGACGCCTGCTCTCCCTGCCGGGGGACCTCTCTGGCAACTGGAGCATCCATGAAAATATTAACGCAGCGAAACGCCGTAACTCACTGTGAAATATCACTCTGAGGCTTAAAGCATTGTGATTGTTCATAAAATAAGCACGTCCATAAAAAGTCAATACCTCCCCGAAGACTCGTTCAGCGCACCGAGATTTATGTGTTTCCCACATCACGTGAGCAAAGTTAACCCACCTAACACGTCCAGGAGGGCTGAGGGCAGGCATGCAGTTTCAAGAACATTCCACATTTCTATTAGCCTTTCAGCTAACCGTCTCTCTGAGATTTATATACAACAAGCCAAGCCGCCTACGTTATTAGAATGGCATTTCAGGGCTTGTGGGATCCTTAGAAAAAAATGTAGGAAAATTTCCGATTCTTGGACTCGGAAGGTTACGCTGAAGCTGCATTTCGCGGATTTCTTTACTTCATTCCTCTGCCTCGTCACCTGCTTACGACAAGAGAGGTGGTCCGTGTAGTTGTTTTATTTAATCCTCGAGCCACATTTCTTCTTTCTTCATCCGTCTTCCCTAAATACTTTGGAATTACAAGTTCTTGTCGTTTACTTAGATAAATATTATAAGCGTATGTAAAAACCACTTTAAGGCCCTGGATCCTAATTTTTGGAAATTAGAGTCTCATGCTTACAGCAGGGGTCCCTCCCGCCGCCCCAGGCTGCGGACCGGTACTGGTCCATCCGTGGCCTGTTAGGGGCCGGGCCGCACAGCAGGAGGTGAGCGGCAGGCGGCGAGTGAAGCTCCACCTGTGTCCGCAGCCGCCCCCAGCGCCAGCATCACCGCCTCGGCTCCGCCTCGGATCGTTGGGCATTAGATTCTCATAGGAGCACCAGTCCCTGGTGCCACGATGGTTAGGGACCGCCACCCTCAGGACGATTAGGATTGAATGACCTTAACAACTTACCGTTGTTAAGTTCTGCAAACCAGTTTCTGCCTCCTTCCACACGTGGGGAGCCTTCCTGACCACCGGGAATGCCACCTTCAGGCCGATTTTCTTCTTGGCTGTGTGGACCCAAAGTCCCCGTGACCCAGCTGGCGCAAGGGTCCCTGAATGGGCAAATGTTGGACACGACACCTTTGGATTTAGTTAAAGGCGAAGGGAAGAGTCCTCATGAGAACACCCAGGGGTCAGACGAGTGAGCGAGATCTTGATTTAGTTAACAGTGCGGGGAGGTTGGTCTGGCTGTTCCAAAGCTGGGGTTTGGCCCTTTGTCTCGGGGATTTGGGGGGCCCCAGAGTTGAGGTCAGCATCTTGCTTAAGAGAAAGCTTTGTTTATAGCCCAAATGTGGAGAGGAGTGACTCCATACGACTTTTATTTGATTCCCGTGTGTCATGGGGTCGGGACATCTCTCCAAGAACTACATACTTTCTTGTCTTTTTCTCCAAAGCGTGACTTCAGGCGATCACAAAGTTTAAAACGGTCATCATCGGAGACTCCTTTTTTGGAGAATTCCTTTCGAGGTGGAGACACACTTGGAAAGGTTTTCATTAAACTGGAGAAGCGTGTGTACCCTCCGAGGAATCTCGGCCCCACTCTGCAAAGGCCCGCCCTGCTCGGCTCTCAGCTGCGCGAAGCACAGAGAAAGGAAATCGACTCCCTTGTAGGCGGACGGCGGGCGGACGGGCGGCCCTCCCGCGGCCTGCCTTTATCATGGCTGCTGCTATGGTCTCGTATTCGGTATGGGTTGTGTCTTGTTTACTAAGCCACAGTGGTGGCTGCTTAGCAAAGGCTCCCAGGGGTCGGACGCCTAAAACACCAATTTGCGCCTTGCATTGTTACAACGATTATTGATCCCTCGCTCAGTGTTTGCAGAACGGCGGCCAAGCCCGTTGCCCTTTGCGTGGCATGAAGCCTGGCAGGGCCGCTTGTTCTCCTCTCTAAGTAAAGAGCTATTTTCTAAATAGAAATGCTACTTGATTCTAACCTAAAGGTCAACCTCATTGTTGAGGCAGAATTACAAATGAGGCCATCTTAAAAGAGAAAATAATCAACCATTAATTATTTAAAGTGCTTAATGATGCATGAAATTTGTTACTTTTCCAAGTGCATTTCTAGTTAAATATGCGCAGATGATAAAAGCCATGGGATCTAAATCAGCAATTAATTTCAAATTAAAATATATTCAGAACTCAGCACTCTACACTTCTACTTTCCAGAACCTAAAGATTTAGAGGAACCTATGCTTTGCCTTCGCATTTTATTTATAGCTGCAAATTTCAATAAAATGCACCTGTTGGTATCAGAATGAACCCGAGCATATTCTTGCCAAATGTTCAGAAATTCGGAATAAATTTTAGTCAATATCGTTTAAAAGCAACAAAATTAGGTTTTGAAATATTATGTTCAAATATTTTCAGTAACAAGATTAGAATAAATGCTAGTAAAATATGAAAAATAAGATGAGGTCACTATGTTTAGATGTTATATCTTATCTTAGTCAGAAAAAAGTAGACATTTGAAAAACACAATTAACCTTTGAAAAGAAAAAAAGCCACATCCATGATAGGGAATGGGCAAAACTTAACTAATGAAAATTTATAGCACTGTAATTTTTGCAAAGAAAAATCCTCTCACATTTGAAATGTCAGAATAATTTTAGATATCCTGTGAAGCAATTTGTTAAACTTCAAATAATAATAGATACTACATTTAATAACCGAAAACGCTCGAGTGGCATGAGATGGTTGAAGTGCGTCTGCGAAGTGCTTCACTTTTAATTTCAAACATCTGTTTGTTTGTTGATTAAATTATTTATTCATCTCTAAACCACTCCTTCAGCAAATTGAGCCTCTTCTCTGTGCCGAGGCATCGAACGACACTCTGCCGACTCTGAGACCAAGGGAAGGAGGCGTCTGATCTTGAGGGCGTCACCGTCTCGAAGGTGGGACACATATAAGCAAATCGTTTAAATGACAAGGCGCATTAATAGCTGAGGTCACATTGGCTACCGGCTACATGTCTGTGAGTCATTATCCGTTCTCTGTTAACACCAGCCCACTTGTATTCGGGTACAGAGTGAAGGCCATATTTTTCCAGACTCCGACGCGGCTAGGTGAGGCCACAGAGGAGGTTTTGCTGGTTTGGTGTGTGGGACTCGTGGAGGAGCCGGACCACGTCCTTCCCGCTGGGCAAACGCGGCAGCGACGGCTGGGCCCCCGAGCTGCCTGGGGCATGAAGCGCCTCGAGGACCCACGTCCCAGGAGATGAAGGTGCCGGGTCAGGATCCGGGGCTGAGCCCCGACGATGACGCGGCTTCCGACGCCGTGGACGGGCCCCTCCGAGCCTGCTTCGGAAACAGGAATAGCCTCCACCTGGTGTGCAGGCTCGTTACGGAGGAGGAGCCCGACCCTGGAAGGAGGGGCGCCCGGCTGTTCTACGCTGGCCTCCCGCAGCCCAGCACGCGCCGTCCTCGGCCGCGGCACCCGGGCGGTGCGGCGGGAAGGAAGACGGGCTCCGCTCGCCCCACGCGTCCTGGAGCAGGACGGCGAGGAAACGCGCGACAGCAAAAGGAGCTCGTGATACAGACAAAGACCCCCCCATCCCTCCCCCATCCCCACCCCCGCTCCCCCCCCCGCCTCCCGCACCCCGCGAGGAATTAGAGCGACGGCCTGCGCACGGAGCGGCGCCCCGAGGCAGACGCGGCGGGGGTTGCGCCGTGGGGTCCCGAAGGCGGGATTTTGATCAGACCACCCCGGAGAGGCCCCCCGAGGGGGGGGTGAGATGCGGGCGGGAGACGCGGGAGATGCTCTGGCGGATGCTCGTGGCTCGCGTGGCCCGCAAGTGGACTGGCCCGCGCTCTTCGCACCGTGAAAACCGGTCGGTTCCCAGGAAGCGGGCTCTCCCCCTGGGTGCAGGTCCCCGCCGAGCAGGCAGAGCTGGAGCCCGGAGAGCACTTCCGACTGCGGCGCTGAGGTCGTATTTGATCCCCATCACCAGCCTGTGACTCTGCCCTTTCTGCAGACCTTCTCCGAGGCGGCCGAGACCCAGAGCGCTGGGAAGTGCGTCCGCCCTCACACCCACCGGGGCACGTGCTGGCACCTGAGCCGCAGTCTGGGCCAGGTCCCTGCGAGACGCTGGCGGTCCCCCGCGTGGAAGGTCTCGGTGGCTGCCGCCTCATGCCCTGTCAGAATGCCAAGAGCAGAACTTCGCTCTTCAAAGGTCAGACGTGAACTGGGGTCCGCAAAGTTCCAGTAACTGACACTGGAGTCTGAGCACTTGGATTCTATCATTTTCTCGTGGTGCAGCGTTAGATGCGTTACACACTGTCTCTAAATCCCAGCTTCCCTACATTTTACATGGGGTTAATAATCGCTCAAACTCAGTAGGCGGAGGGTGAACAACGAGCGCCACGTCTCTCGTGTTTAGTTCGATCGTTCTGCAGAAAGCTCCGTCTCGGGGACACACGTGCGCGATGCAGACATAAAGCCGGTCTCGGGTTCGGAGGTGTTTGTGTTACAGGCGGAGACTCCAACGCCAATCCCGAAGCAACGCTGGCCCCGCACGGTTTCTCTGAGGTCCCCACCCCACACAAGGGGATGACAGTCCCCTCTGACCACGGCCGGCCCCCTCGAAGGAGCTCCACGCATGGCGCCTCCTGCAAAGTCTGCTTCTAGAGCATCCCACAAAGTCTGCTTCGAGCGCACGGCTGGACTTCCTAAATCACGCAGATTAAATGAAATGTTCATTGCATTTGCGACGTTTTCACAGCTTCTAAAAGATATGCGACTGCCGCGCGCAGCCGCGCGTACCGTTAGCCTTCGCGGGAAGCTGACTGTCGGTTCGCCTAGCACTTGGGTTTATTAAGCAGATTATCATTGCAGTTTTAAAGCTACCTATTAGCATGTGTTTAGGAGAGACGGTTATGTTTCACAATATTAAGCCAAAGAAATGGACTCGTAATTGCAAATTAAGCTCTACTTTCAGGAATTCTTTATTTTAATGAAATATCTATGGCTATTCGTGGATGAGAATTTTTGAGGAAACAAGCAAGATGGTATTTTACAGATTGCTAATTGCTAATCCAGTCACTTATTTGAAACGCGGGTCATCTCAGAACGCTCCCACGACTTTGCGCTGAGCCAGTTTCTGTGACTCCGAGAGAAACCTTTTAGGGAAGTCACGGCATGGGACTCCAAGGTCCGAAAAGGAAGCCGGAGAATTTCAACAGGAAACGCTCATCTGGTGTCTGTGGGTGCGAGTACGTCGGAGGCATCGGGAAGCATGGCTCGGCCGGCGAAGCCTCGCCGTTCGGGTGTGACTGGTACAAGGCCCGTGTGAAGAAACCGTGAAAACAGAGCCAGAAGGAGGCAGAAAACGGCAAAACGACACAGGCTTTGGCAGGTCTACCAATTATTTGATTTCATCCTTAAGTCTGTACTGGACAGAAATGGAATGATGTAAAAAATGGAAGTGATGTGATATTTCCCTTCAGAAAGATCACTCGGGAAATCCCGAAGACGTCCTTCGTGACGGGAGGGAAGAGTTGAGAGGGTTCGAGACCAGTGAGAAGCCATTTTCAGTGTACAGGATACGACAAACACCAGAATTAAACAGCTGTGAGGAAGTAAAAATGCGGACCAACTTCAGAGTTCTTTGGAGTCAGATCAACGAATGGCTAGCTCAATGTGAGGGCCGCTGTCAGAAACAAACAAACAAACAAACAAACAAGTCTTATGTAATATGGTGTGTCTTACTTGCTCACCCTTATGACCACAAACAGCTTTTGATTTACAGTAGGCACTGAGGAAATATTTGTTAATTCAATCAAAGAATGAATTAATAAATCATTTGTGTAACTTCTGATATGTTCTGAGGATGTACGAGGGAGAAAAAAATGCCATGTGGAATAAGAGGTGAAGAGCTACGGGTCATCCAGAAGAAGCCATTCAAAGAATGAACGTGCTAGCTATAGAAGAAAGAAAACGAGAAATTGGACCATATTACAATTAAGAACTTCTCTTTAACAAAAGAAATCATCAGCAGAGTGAAATAAGAACTCATATAAAAGGACAAAATGAGATTGGTAGATGTAGATAGATAGATAGATAATAGATGGATAGATAGGTGATAGATAGATGATAGGTGGATGGAATGTTACAAACAGTTTGTATTCAGAACACATAAAGAACTTCTAAAATCAACAAAAAGGGATGATAACTCAATAGAAAGAAAAGGATAAAACACTAGAGCAGGCATGCAGCTCTCTCCCATCGGGTCGAGATGGCCAGCCCTGATCGGTCACCGTCACGGTGCGAGGAGTGTCTCTGCAGGGGGACCGATGGCCGGAGGGTCTCTGTCGACAGCCCTCCCAGCGAGTCTCCCATTGAGGGGGCGTCGGGGAGGCTCGTCTCGTCGGCTGCCAGAGTCCTCGGTGGCTCCCTAACACTGATCACGGAGCAGACGCCTTCCAATTGCACTTTTCCAAATTTCTGTTTCTAAAGCCTTTGCTGACATCATGATGAGCTGCTGCCCCATCACATTTCTTCCACGTGGCATGTAGCTTTCGTCTCTGTGATTTACACATTACTATCCATTTTGCTAAAACTCCCTCTTTGATCATTTCTTTGTCTCAAAAGTCTCTTTATCTTTCAAAGTTTGGCTGATATGACCCAATGTCTGCATTTCTTCCTAATATTCACAGCTCGAGAGAGCCTCTCCTTACTCTTTTTGCAGTTAAAACTTGTATGGATCACGGTATAATAATACTAATAATTGCTATTCTTAGTTTTTTATTCTCATCACCAGCGTTGTCACTAACAGGGGCCGTCTGTGTCCGAAACGCCACTCCAAGTGCTGATCGGTGTCTTGCGTTTGTAACAGTTATTGTCCCGTTTTCCCTTGAGTGTGGTGGACATCACGTAGCATTCTCTGTAGGATCCAGCCCAATGCTTATCTTACAGGAACCCGTCACCGGTAGCTTTCTGAATGACAGGCTGTATGAATAAACGCTACTCAACTTGGGTAATGTCACATTATGGACTTCTTTCTTGTTCCGCTCCCGGCATGGCAGAACATAATCTTGCTGGACTGAGAAGTACTTATTGAAAAGCACTAAGAAGGAGTGATTGGTGTGCGTGTGTGTGTTGGGGGGGAGTCACATCTGAAGTGTATAATTTCCCAAAGCTTCATACGATTTTATCCCCGCATTTCTCAGACAGCTACTCACAGAAGTGCAATGTGTAAATGTCCTAACGAGCCCATCCCTGTCCACAGGAAGCAGGTCTGGGCCCAGGTGCAAGCGTGTTTTTCTTGAAGCAATGGCATCTGCTCCAAGACAATGGCAGAAGGTTGCAGAGGGTGTGGACGTGGACACGGGAGTAATTTAATCGTGGAATGAAGCCTCATCCGAGTTTAATCGGTTGACATGTCCTTCCCACTGTTAATACTTAGGATCTCAGTGATCTGGCCTGAAGAGTCTTTTCAGCTTCTTGGAAAGAAACAAATAAAACCGTAGTTTCTTAAGCACGACGAACACATTTTCCTATTTTACTCTTAACTCTCGAGCCTGCAAGCTCTCCTGCTTCTCCTCCAAGAAAGAAAGATTACGACATGCCAGGCAAGACGTGAAGGTTATTTAGTAATGAGGGCGCTTGGGGAGCGGGGGGTTTGGACAGTGGACGGGCTGGAAGACGTATATGTTCTGAGTCAGCCCTGGTATGTTTGTTTTGCACAGTGAAGTGAAAAACAGCGTGCATCAATTACGCACGGAGAATGTCACGGCAGCTATAAGCTTCTTCAAGTTCACACCAATGTAAAGTGCAATAAATAGCTCACTTTTATGTGGGGAAAAGTCGTTATTCCTCAAGGTACCTCAGCACGAAAATATATTTAAAGTTTCTTTTGCCTTTATGAAAATTTCCTTCATGTTCACAAGGAAAAGAAGGCTTTGCCTCAACCGGCCCTTGTTTCCAATTCTTCCTTTGCAAGGTTCAACTCTAATTTAATCAAATAAGGTGCCCACCATTTTCTTAATAGAACAGGAAATCCTGCAGGTAGTAGGTTGATGGAGTTGCATGAATTCATTTTTGCCACTTAATAAATCATTAGGGGGGAAAAAAACCTAAATTCAATTTAATTATTTAATTAGTTTTCCAGTGTATAACTTGGTATCGATTTTTAATTTAACAAAACTATTTTTGAAATCTTTAAAAAAAATTATTTCCTGTTGTGTTTTTGAACAGTCAAGACATCAGCAATGAACAACATCCTTTTGTTTGTTTGTTTGTTTGTTTGTTTTACAGTGCGACTGTTTAAAACAGCTATAATTAACATGCCATTAGGAAATGAAAAGGAAAGTGAAGACTTGCTCAGGGCCTAATCGGCCCCATCCCAGGTGTTAAGCCACATGGATTTGGGGCTCTGGCTGGTGTCTCCCTGCAGCCACCCCCCTGCACCCGCTCCCCCTGCACCAGTGACCCCTCGCCGCTGGTTGCGGGGGGTGGGGGGAGTTGTCACAGCACCGTGGATTAGGAAACGCTCCAGCACACGTTCTTAACCCCGCTGCAGAGTGGGGTTGACGACGGCGGCTTTGTTACCTCAGAATTACATGTGAGGTAATTTTTAAACGTGATCCACTGAAATACTTAGGTAATTAGAAGACCTAGTGTAATGCTGGTAATCTTCTTCAGGATAGGCATATTAACTTTTACTATTCTGTATATTATACTAAGTAAAAAATAACATTAGAACGCGAACAGACGACTTTAAGTTGACAAAGTGCTAAAAATCTTGTAGAATTGTCTTGAGATGATGTGAGATGAAGCTGTGTGGGTAACGAACACAAACACAAGTCTATCTGTATTATCTATCTATCTATCACCTATCAATCATCTATTATCTATCTAACATTTATTTATCTATCATCTATCTATTATCATCTATCATTATCTATCATCTATCATCTATTTATCTATCATCTATCTTTATCTATCATCTCTCATCTATCTACCATCATCATCACCATCATCATCACCATCATCATCACCATCATCATCACCATCATCATCACCATCATCATCACCATCATCATCGTCATCATCATCATCTTACAGCCGCAAAAGACGCATTGATGTGAAACGCACGCCAGTCTGTGCGCCCTCTGCTGGCTTTTTAAGGCAGTCTTGTCTCTTCTGCGGCCTTGGCCGCAAGGACCAGCCTTTTCCCCTCTTTCCCTCCCTGATTCTACAGTTCATCTCCTGCCATCTGAACATATATTTTTTCTTTGACAAGGAGGGTGCTGCACGTGTGCCATTCTGCGGTGATATCTGTATCTTCCATGTTTTACCTGTAGACTGATTCTCAGTGTGGAAAACTGATTCACGGTTTTTGCATTACGACATCTCCAGTTGATGGAATGAAAACTATGGTACTTAGAGCCACAGATAAAAGAACGAGAATGAGAATCATTGAAAATTGAGGAGGAGGTGGGCAATACTTAAAGCGGGCTAAATACCAACTTTATAATATAATTAATGTAAGTATTCCATTTAATGCAATGAACAGACAAGATATGGGTTCAAACATCGAAGAAGTCCGAAGGCAATAATGGGTCCCCGTGGTTGGGGTTGGGACATGGGACTTCGCGGTCATGGCCGGAAATGAAATACAAAGAGAACGCCGTGAGGCAAACAGATTTCCACACCTAGGAAAAGACAAAGCCGACCTTTGGAACGATGTCTGGCTTTGCCCCACGAAGAGTCAGCACAAAGCAACGTGGTGTCCCCTCTCTGCCACAGGCCAACGCAGATGACCCCGGACAGAGCGGTTCTGGCCACCGCTTTTCTCATATACGTTGCCCCCTGAAACTCTGAGTTAAGTTCACCGAATTTGGATCTTCTTGCATGAGGCACAAAAATCCATCTCGACGCATCGTGGGTCTCGTCAGCCAACGCGTCAGCCGAAGGGGTGTCTCCATCTTTGTTAGGCAGACTGTGGTATCTCAGACTCCGCTGCGGCGACTTCCGAGATGTGCTCTGCGAGAGAGAAGATGCTCCCTGGGGCATCGCCCAGGTGGTGCTGGCGGCGGGTGGAGGGCTCACCCGGGCCGAGGTCTGAGCCGGTGGCGGTCAGCCGGCTGCTGCCGGGCAGGCAGGGGTCACCTGCTCTCCGCACTGGACTTCCAGGCGCGACAGGCCGAAGCGGCTCCGGTCTTCTGTAACGGTGACCCTGCCGCCTCCTCCATGGTATGATCGTCTCACTCGGTTACGGAATTTAATCTAAGAGTGGTGTCATCGCACATGCGATCGTGACTACGATCCTATGCGACAGACAGATTAAGTCAACACCGGACCAGGAGCATCTCTCCAAATGGCTGTGTGCCTTCGAACATGTCGCTCCGCCTCCCTGACCTCCAGCTCTTAATATTGGAAATAAGGAGCTAAAACAAAAGAGTTTTTAAGGCCTCATGTCCAATTCCGATACTCTACTTCTGAACAATCTCTTCTGCTTGAATAATGTTCTCTAACTTAAAGTCTAGCACCTTTTTCCCACTAGGAGTCAAAGAAAACTAAAAGAAAGAAACATCCTCCCCCCCCAACACACATACATTCTGAGTAACTGTTTGCTTCTTCGAGCATATTTCCTCATCTATAGAATGCTGCTAATGATACGCAATCCATATGCATATTGGGATTGCTGCATGAAGTTCTGGTATAATGCGCCCAACATCATGCCGTATACCTTTGTTTAATTATTAGTTATCAGCATCATCATCATCATTCGACTTGAGAATCGCATTCCTTTGTTCTCTGGTGCAAATACAGCTGGGAGAGCTGCGGCTCCTACCGCGTCGGCAACCGAAGACAAAGCGCTTCCCGCGCCAGCGCAGCCGCCGTCGCGCCGCGCCCCTCGCCATCCCCGGGAACGCAAACAAGGATACACGAAAGCCGCTTTCTGCCCAGGCCCGAGGAGCCAGCTCGGCTGTGGAAATGAACTTCCAGTCTCTCTGACAATTAGTTCCACTCTGAAATATGGTAATTCTTTGAAGTTGCACCGCGAGAGGAAATATGACACGCGGAGGGAACCCACGGGGGCTGCCGGGGACGTTAATCTCGTTTGCTCGGCAGCCGCCGCGTGGGTGTCAGGATATCGCGGCAGCGCTCTGGGCTAAATCTCGAGCGATTTAGCTCGGCAAAGTAGATTACTTAGAGCCAATGCGGAGCTCTACCTTATAACTTTCTTCCGGTAAAAACGATATTCAGATATATAGTCTGGGGCCTGGGCTAGAATTGGAGAGGTTCTGCTTTTTCAGTTTTAATGATATTAGATGTAAATAAAGGCAAGCAAAGCAGGTGCCCGCGGCCCGGACTCTCTCCCCGAAAACGTGTAAATCTTCAGTGACTTTTATAAAGTCCGCGCCTTTTCCCAAAAAGAAAATCTATGGAAAGCGCTCATCAAAATAGGATGGGTGAAAAGGCGAGGATTTTTATGCGTGTCTACTTAGCTCTGCGAAAATCGCTTTTGATCTTTTCCCAAGGACTCACGTAACCGAGCTATTGCTGCATCGAATGCTGCCAGACCCACGTGGAAGCGGGGTGAATCCGCAGCCAAGTTTTAATGGGAGGTTTTGCTGATCACAAATGCTTAACCTCTCTTCCCTCGGCCTCGCTGCCCGTCTCGTTTATACGCGACCTCGCTGGGTTGAAGGGTGTCTGCCCCAGCCCCCCGACCCCGGCACCTCAGAACGCGGCCTTACCTGAAAGGCTTTGCAGATGTTAGTGGTTACGTCAAGGCGGAGTCCCCCTAGGGTAGGGCGGGCCCTAAATCCAGCGGCTGGCGTCCTGATGAGAAGGACAGGGGAAGACATAGAGACTCGCGTGCAGAGGAAAGGGCGGAGCAGGTGCAGAGGAGAATGCCTTGACCCCAGGCCTAGGAGCCCCGGGGAGTGCAGCGACCGCCCGAAGCCACGGCGCGCGCCTTTCTGCGCATGCGTCCGACGGCGCGGTCAGCGTGGCACCCCGAGTACCGGGACTGGTGTTTCGTGCTGCGCTTCAAACCCCCCCCCTTCTCCTCCTCCTCCTCCTCCTCCCCTCCTCCTCCCTCTCCCCCTCCTCCTCCCCCTCCCCCCCCTTCCTCCTCCTCCTCCTCCTCCGGCCACTGTGGCAATGCCGGAGCCCGTGCGCTTTGACCGGCTTTGCTGCAGCGCACCCGAAGCCCCCGCCTCGGGCCACGCCGCACCTGCCCTCGCTTCCGGCCGCAGGGCCTCTGGGGCCCGCAGGGTCGGCCTTCTGGGAGCGTCAGCTGACCCTAGTGCTGCAGAGTCAACAGTTGTGTGGCGCACTCGACCAAAGGACTATGGGGTCAACGGATGGACGCTTCCCCTACTGTGCCCCAGGAGGACAGTTCCCGGGTCCATCCCAGGTGCCCCAGCTGAAGACCCAGCCGGAAGTCCTCTGTGGCCACGTTCAAAGACGACCCTCGTCTCCTGCAGCTCCGGGGAAAACCACGCTGCAAAACAAGCCTGGATTCAATGGAAACTATTCAGGCTGCAAAAGAGATGGGCTCCAGGCCTCAGCCTATGCCCCCGGCGACATCAGGGCCTTGCTGGCAAAGGCCTGGGATCAGCAGACCTGGAATGGAGGAGCTTTGGGGCAGAAGGCTCACCGTCCTGGGCTCTGTGCGTCTCAGAGAGGGACTCAGCTGTGGGCTGCCACCCTTCGGCTCTTTCAGGAGCTGGGAAGGCGGGTGTCTCAATCCAGAAGGCGGGCGTGGGGAGCTCGCGCTCATTGTGCACAGGAGTCCTGAGAACCGACAACTGCTGGATCCCAATGGAGACGAGGAGGAGCCAGCTCCACGCTCCAGGGCACCTGCTGTAGAGATGCCTGGACCCCAGACCCTGCAGTGTGGGGCGTCAGCCCGGAGGGGAACTTTCTGAGACACTAAATCCAACAAGGCTGCTTGTCACACGTGTGACCTTGGGCGAGTTCCTCCAGCCATCTGTGCTGAAGGGTGGTTTTTCCGGTTGTTTGTTTTAATCTCTAAAGAGAAGGTGATGGTTATGTCAACCTTGTAGAGTTATTATGAGGATAAGGAGGGGTAATATTCGTAAAGTGCTTGTCACACAGGAAGCTCTACAGCGGGATTTGTTGATTCATGAAATAGCCCCAGTGATACTATTTTATATCGACTATTAGAATTTAAGCACAAGTAGACGTATTCGCATTAGTAGACTTCTGGCTGTCACGGGGTAGGAGATGTGGGGGAAAGAGATTTTTTTTTTTAAAGGAGGGAGGTAGTTGAGCAAATTGTGGACAAATAAACCACTTCAGATGCACATGACAAAGAGGAATTGTAATATATAAATATGTAACTAATGTTTTATATTAAGAAACATATACAATTATACTCAAATGCATATTATACATAAGTGTATGTGTAATATCATATATAAATAATAATAATAAATGTGATAATATAAACAAAGAGTTTTTGGGGAAATTTTTTTTTCACCAAAAAAAAAATAAAACTAGTTTTCTAGCATATTCCGGCAGTAACACAGACATACAGATTGAAAGAAAAGGTGTTTCTACCTTACCCAACAAAATTCATGACAAAAAAAAGAAAAGAATACTGATTTTAGAAACTGCAGTGAACATGCTGCCACAGGTTTTTAGAGATATATTAGACAGCCTGTTGTGTTTCCCAACGTCTCTCCTATTTGGTCGAAGGATAAGGATTCCACGCACAGATACGGCAGCGACTGTTTTGCTGGGCGCGCTCGGTGTCACATCCGTGTTCGTTACTTCCTCGGGCTCCAGCGCGTCCCTTCTCCGCCTGCGACTTCCCGCCACGCGCACGGCCCCGTCGGGGACAAGATCTACGTGGTTCCCTCGCGTGCGACGCTGGGTTGTGTTGGCGGCTTCGGCCTCCGAGGGCCCTTTTCTCATTACCGAAGCTCCAGTCGCTGTTTCTCTGCACTGTAATTGGATGGCGCGCTTAGGAGCAAGTGTTCGGGGCCCCCGGTGTCACGGAACCAGGTGCATTCCAGAAAAACGAGGAGAGGCTGCCCATTACAGCAGAGGCTCCTGGGCGAATCTATTCCCCAGGGCGAGGGGAAATCTCGGTAGCTGAAATGGGGAAAGGCAGCCACTTTTGTGTGTCGATTAAGAAAGGACTGAGATTTTTCCTGCCAAGCCAGAGTGACCTCCGGCACTTAACTAAGGAATGCAATTCATGCCTATTTTCCGATGGGTGATTAAGGTTTTATGCCAGACCTCATGTTTCCAAATCTCCAACCTTCACACCAACATACCCCCGCGTGCGCGCACACACACACACACACAGACTTGTTTGCATCCTATAAGCCATAATTTTCCATAATATTTAATGCAATTAAATAATTACAATAATGAACTCAACCATCATAAACATGTTTGAGAAGAAAGGTAACTGACTGTTCATACAGACAAAACTCAAAGAGATGGCACACTTTGTTCATTTATATTGGAAAAAAACTTTTTCATATTATCCAATGCAAAAAATATGATACATACTTTTTAATCTTTTATATTTGCCTTTTTAATAACAACATAGTTTCTTAAAAGGTTATGCACTGATGTTTATACACAAATGAACCGCTGGCCCCATAAATCCCAATTTTCAGTGATTTGTATTTATACTTCCTAATCACAGCATTATTTTTAATTCTACTTGTTTGGAATATTTCACAGTTAAGGTTTTAGTTGTCAAATCTTTACAATCTCTGCGGACCTTGGCATCCTGGGTCCTGTTAACTATTTGTTTTTACAAAATTGTTCAGAAGTGTAAACATTTAGTTACTGTTTTCATCATTTACTCTGTACTTCAGTGAGCCTCTTTCTTGCAATTAATCAATTTCTGCCAGTTAAATATCTAAGGCAATACAGTAAAAAAGAACAATGACATAAATTTGAGCACTATAAATAACTAAAAATTACATGAAATTACATTAGCCAAAACATAATGGAATTAAACTATGTGTGATCAGAGACGGAGCAACCGAAAGACTTAGTTCCATAACACACACCCGGCTTTTGAGTCCCTGAAGATTCCGAATAAGAATATAATGAGTTTTACTAGAGATCATCACTAATCTTACCTTTCAGTGTATGAAGTGAGTGTATAGGGTGTGTGTGTGTGCGTGCATGCGTGTGTGTGTGTGTGTGTGTGAGAGAGAGAGAGAGAGAGAGAGAGAGATGGAGGGTATCGTGTTCATTACTCTTTCTGGTGCAAGGACCAACTAGCCTGAGAATCACCCACGTCTGCGGGCCACACGTTCGGGGCTTCTTTTTGGTCCTCATTGCAAATCCAGTTTATCTTCCTCAATGGCGAACACACCCCTGGGACCCTGTCCTTGCCTGTGGCCCCAGGCAGGTCTGGACCAACCCACCCATGAGACTCATTTCCCGAGGGAAGGACCCTTTCCTCCCTGGAGGTCCTGGGTCCCTCCGCAAACTCGCCAGCCTTGCCTGGGGTCACTGAGAAAGGCCCCCCGAAACACGGCGTGCTGCTTACTGTGCTTACAAAACCATATTCAGGGGCGTCTTGTCTAAGAAAGGAAATCCGCGTCCGTTATGTGCCTGTCTTCAGCGGGCCGAGGCCCGGTCTCAGCGGTCATTCCCTCGCAGCTGTGTAAATAGCGATGCTGCTTTCTCACCCGCACATGCGAAGCCTCGATGACCTAGGACGCATGGTGACGTGCCGTTCCTCTGCTTCGACAGAATGGGAGAGGGAGCATGTCACAGACTGAAGGCGACCTCTTGTCACCGAGTGAAGTTAAAGTCCAAGTAAGGCTAACGATGGCGGTCGGCTCGTCACGGCAAAGGGCCGAGACACACCTGCAACTCACCTCAGCAAAGTAGATGGGAAGGTGGTTAAAGACGTTGTTTCTAAAGGGCGCTTAGAAAACACCGGTAATATTACTGCGATGTAACCTAAATACGATCATCTGAATTAATTTAGAAACGCTAGGCTATTAGTCTTTTTTCCCAGCCTTTGCAGTTCCTAATATACCTTAGGGTGGCTCAAATATGCATGCATTTATGTCTGGAGATGAACAACCAGAATTTAATTATCATAATACATTCTATTTGACACCAGAAATGTGCGGCGGTCGGGGGTATTACGTGTTTTTTTTTTTTTTTTTTTTTTTTAATGAAATGAAAATGCTAACAAACGGTGTGGAAAATACTCCCGGGATACTGCCTCAGGAAAGCAGCAAAAACGAGCACCCAATCGCCCAGGTCCGTGCAGGCATCTTATCAACTAGAAACAGCACGTTACTGTGCCCTGTGCCCCTGACTCTGATCTTCTGACCCTGCGAGCTGGGCCTGGCCCTCGCTCCTCTCCTCGGTGCGCCGGTGTCTTGCAGGACCAAGGAAAATCGCTCCTCTCAGGGCTGCCAGCAGCCCCGCCAGGCTGAGCTGCCTCCCCACTCCCGGGCCTGTCACAGCTGCTGCCCCGAGAGTGTCGTGTCCCGCCACGGCAGGGTGCGGGGATGGGGCGCGCGGGCTAACGGGGCCTCGGGGGATTTGCGCAGGGAATGGGAGGCGCAGCAGAAGCAGGAGCGTCCTCAGCAGCGAGGAGAGGGAAGGACAGCGGACGGCTGTCCCGGTGGCCGCGGGCGGGACGCAGCTCTGGCCAGGCGGTGCCCCGGGATTAGACTACTGGGGTCCTCCGGGGGTCCTGTGAAGACAAGAACAAGCCAGAAATGGCTTTTATCGTGGTCGTTTACACCATTGCGTTTCCTCTTCTTCCTGCTCCTCTACGCTCTGTTTCTTCTTTCCTTCTTCGCCTGTGCGGAGGCGGAGGAAACGGTCCTGCCGCGTGCGAACATGCGCCTTAGCCCAGCGGAGGCTGGGGTTTGCTGAGCCGCCAGGTGGAAGGGATTTTATTGTTCTTGTTTTTGTGGCGACCGACGAATTCTATCGGACGACTTCAGGCCTCTCTGCAACTGTAATTAGATGATATCTTACACACACTCGTCGTGGAATTAACCATTTAAATGAACGCATTCTGGAAGCATACATTTGGGGCGCATTCGCTTGCTTCCTGGATGTCAGTTCTGTGTAAGTTACTGGCGGTGAATGAGACTCTCGGAGCTGGGGGAGGCGACCTAGGTCCAGGAGTGAGGACCTCAGGCCAAACTGGTCGCTCGGCCTTGAGAGGAGAGAGAAACATTTTTGGACGCGCTGACGTGTGAAGCTAATTCGATCGCATCCTCTACAAGACAAGGGGCGCCCTGATCTGCCACCCCGACAGCATCGCGACACCTCGCGAAGCCTTTTTAAGCCGTTGAGCAGAGCCACGCTCTAATGTGGGTGGAATTCATCCACTTCTAGCTTGATATTTTTTGTAACGTCCAGCTTTTTCCATTTTCTTTTCTAGCGACTCACTCCATAGAAAAACATATCCATATTTTGTATTGACGTCAGTTAACCTTGGGCGCCCCAATCTTTCTTATACTTGCCTTTGGGGGAGGCACGGCTTCCCTAGGGCGATTCGCATCCTTACTATGAATTCGGCGTCCTCATGAGTGCTCCGAAGATTGCATTTCCAACACAGGAGGAAAAGCGATTCAAAGGACGGCACAGCGCACATCCCAAGTAACTACAAATTACTTTCTTCTTTTTCAAAAAGGACTTTCTTGGATTAACTTCATGGTGCAGTATGGTGTCTGCCACAATATATCTTGCATAATAACGTTGCTACAGTAGGTGATTCGAGTGGCTTTTGAATAAGCAGCATTGCATTTCCCTCGCTGCCTGGTTTCCAGCAGCGGACTTATCAGCACCGGGCTGGGAATAAATACAGCGCGCCGTCAGGAAGAGGCTTTTCCAGGCGTGTGCTTATGCTAATTTATTTAAATATATACATTAGGACAGTGTGGATCTGAAGATTTAAGGGGTCTTTGAAAGTTCTGCAGGCAGGACCAGCCCTTTCATGCAGGAACCAGCTGCTGCTGGACTGATTCTTCCTTGCTGACTTTTCTGTTTCTGAGGACGTGTTTCTCACTTCGTAGCAATTAGAGTCTCCACCTCATGATTTTATTTTGTTTTAACCCTGGTAGGTGCGTGAAAACAAAGCAAAATGACTCTTAGGCTTAGAATCCAAGCTTTGTTTGTGCAGAGCGGTTTTAGGAAAAACTGAAGCTCGCCCCGTTCAGGCAATTTTGGGTTTTTGCTGGTTCTGTTTTGTTTTTCAGTCGAAACTTAGGAAGTTGAGTCGAGAAAGCCAGCGGCACGTGATCCATGCTACTGAGATTCGCCTGGGGGTCGCTATTCTTTGCGAAAGTGACCTGGGGGACAGTGGGGACTGCGGGGAGGAAGGCGGAAGGTTCCCGGGGGGGCGGCAGCGCCGTGGGACAGAGAGGGCCCGGAATCCCGGCCTCGTGGGATCGGGAACCAGGGAGCCGAATCCACAGAGTGTCTAAAGTGCTTTGACGACTCGGGAAGACAGGTGACAAGCACGAGAAGCCCAGGAAGGACGTTTACTGCCCACCCAGGACATCTCCGAAGCGGAGCTTTCGCTCGTCATTCTCGCATTCGTCCGTGCCCCGGGTCCCTCTGCAAGGACGTAGGACTTGTCCCGCATGTGCTGAAGTTGGGGATTCCCCACATCTTTCAAAAGAAAAACAATTTACAGACAGCAGCAGCGGCTTTCATGCACATTTGTTAACTAATATGCGAATTAATACACGTTTAAGCTCGCGTGTACATACACACGGTCTACCCATCACGAAAGCATCCGCGTGTCTTTAGATCATAGGCGTGCACGCGCGGGAGAAACGCACAGGTTGGGTGCGCATGCCACATCGGCTTTTCCAGGGCACGGCAGGTGTTTCAGTTTAGGAAATGACAAGGCCGGTTTGGCCGGTGACTCAGTGAGCTTTGCGGCGGGGGGAGGGACCCGACGTGACCGAACGTTCGAGCTTCCTCGTCCGATTCCGGGTACGCGGTGGTCAGTGCGTGGACCGCAGCGCGGGGAGGCTGTTTCGGAAGCAGCAGCCGACAGGGGTTGGGGTGGCGGGGGCCGGGGTGGGGACAGGCGGCTGCCAGGTCTCCGTCTCGGGGCCGAGCGCGGAGGTGGCCGCGGAGTGGCTTCTCGGCGCCGTGCACCGCGGACAGAGCTCTCGAGAGCAGGAGGCGGAATCGGGGGTGGGTGGGGGTGGGGGGGTAGGGTGGATGGTCTGGGTGGAGGGGAGGGGGCATGAGGGGGCGGGGGGCGGGGCAATGGAGTCATTTTTCGACAGGCTTCAGGTCACCGCAGAAGAGCCGGCCGGAAGTGCTTGGACGCTCGGCACACGAGGTCAGGGACCGAGGAGGGCGACCCGGGCCGCGACCGCGTGCGGAGCAGGGCTGCGGGCTGGGCGCTGGGGGCCTCCGGCGGCCGGGAGAGACCGCGAAGGGGAGCGCGGCCACGGGAACGCCAGAAACGGGCGCCGTCACGACACCCGGGGGGCGGGGAGGAAGGGGGCCACCGAGCTGCCGGCCTGCGTGGCCCCGATAGCAAGGTGCGGGTTAGGGAACTTCCCGGGGACTCGGCGACTGGGAGGTGCGGGCACCGGACTGGCAAGGGCGCCGCCTTCGCTTCGCACGTCCGCGGTCAGGAAACATTTAGGCGTCATTCAGGACGGGGGACTGGATACGGGCAGAGGGCAGTGTGTGCGTGTGTGCGCGTGTTTGTGTGTATCTGTGTGTATCTGTGTGCATGAGCGCGTGTGTGTGCACGTGCATATCTGTGTGTATCTGTGTGCATGAGTGTGTGGTGTGCGCGTGCGCGAGTGTGTGCGTGTGTGTGCGTGTGTGTGTGCATGTATGGTTTGGGTAGAAATGCAAGAAACTTAATGTCCCCACCCAAGGCCAAACGCATGGGAAACATGCTCGGGACAGTGTCCTGGGGGAGGGGCCGTGGGGAGGAAGGAGGGAGGGCCATTGGTAGGACAGATGTGGAGACGGAGCACAGATATTACGGAAACACTCAGAACAGCTTGGTTCCAATGGGAACTTCGACTCCTACAATATCTGCAAGGACGCGGCGCTTGCCGGTTATTTCTGTAGCATCGAGGGTCCAGTCGCGCAGCATGACCTGCCCGAGAAGCAGAGATTATCGCACACAGATAATGTTGCTTCGCTGTCTCTCCCTTTGCCTCTCTCAGGAGTGCTCGGGAGAGCAGAGCAGCGACAAGGTTTCACTCCACGAAAGGCGTCCTTTTTCTTAATCCATTTCTACACTCTTAGCAAACTTTGCAGTTACTGAGAATTCATTACATTCTTTAAAAATATTATTGTGTCTGTTTTTAATTAAAATTGGTTCATCGGGTCCACAGCATGGATGTAAAAGTAATAGGGTCATTTTTCATCCTGGACTTCTCAAACATGAGGTTGGGTTTTGCCCTTAATTGTCCCCCAGGGCTTACTGCATTCGGCTTATTATTTGTTTGTATTTCTCTTTTTCATCCAAAATTACTCTCAGGCACACGAGGCAGATAGGAAAATTTTCTTCCCGTGTAATTTAAGTCATAACATTTTGATGTAAAAGCTTAGAAAAGATTGATAGTGGTCCTTATATTCTATAGGACACATTACCTCATTCTGGAAGCATTTTAACAATATTTATTAATTTATTTCATGTCACCGAAAGAAATACCCTTTAACATCGATGAGAAAAAGTGTCAGTGAATAATGGCCCGGGCCAGTCGAGATCCTTCAAACGCATTATCCCTTGACTCGGAGCCTGATTAAAATACGCAGGAAGGCCCGGGACACCGCGGGGCACCAGGACAGGCTGTTCGCAGCAATCTCTCCACTTTCCTTCAGTACGTACTGGCCGTTCCTCTCAACTGGTGCCAAGTATATGCAGTCAGGCGCCAGGCTTCATCGCCCGTGTTTTCGCTGTTGCTGTTTATGTCTCGTGTCCACAGCAGAGGACTGGGCCGTCAACGTCCCGGATCTCCGCATCTCCGCATCTCCACGAGGGCCACCGGGCAGTGTGTGTGTGTGTGTGTGCAGGAGTCCTGTGATTCTGCAGAGCGATCCTGGTATTTTTCTACGGTCGGCTTTCTTTCTGCAGAGCGTCTGTTTCGGATCTTCTCTTTCTGGTCTGGAGTTTGGCAGAGAAAACAGAAGTCCCACAAGCCTCGGTCCCTCCTGCCCGCCCGACTTCCTGCTGGCCCAGCGGGCTCTTCCTCTTCGCCCTTCCCCGTCTCACGAGATGGGCTCAGGCCTTTGCCCCCGAGGGTCGCTCTGTCCGTGGGTCTTCCTCTCTCCTGTGCGCTCAGCCCCTCGCCCTCTACCAGATGCTGCCAGGAGGCGTTTGCACGCGTCTTCTCTAGATGCGGCACAGAGGCAGTGCGCGTGGTCCGGCGCCACCTCATTCCCGGTAGGGGCCCCTGGGTGACGCTGCACCCCCGCCGACACCCCTGCCTTCTTTCCGCAGTTGCCGGCACCGAGCATACGACGTGGTGGGTCCCCAACTCGGCTGAGCGCGAGACACGCAGTGGGAGCTTGTTCCCTTTTCTGAGTCTGGCCTTCGTGACTTGGATTCGTCGGGTCTTCGGTAGAAGCAGCCAGAAGTGGAACGTGCCAGCCGCAGGGCAGAGGGCTCCGAGCGGGGTGTGCAGAGGTCACGCTGCGAGAAGCGCTCCCGGCAGGTGTCCGCTCCCGGCAGGTGTCCGCTCCCGGCTGCGCTTAGGCTTCCCGGAGCGCGCCGGTCTTGGCGGCCGCGTCTGTCCTGAGCGCAGGCGCACGAACCCGCGCGGTGCGGGAGACGCTGGAGGTGACTCGTCATCGTCGTGGACGCTGCGTGGACGCTCGCTTTCCGTGCAGGCCTTCTCTCGGAGCTGCTTTGCCCTGAGCAGTTGTTTCGACCTCCTTTTTGGGGCTGGGTGGGTAATGCCCTTGGCAAGGTTGTGCGGTGCCTGCGAGCCCGGCCTCGTGCCGGGGACGTCCCGTCTGTGGATGGAGGGGTCCTTGCGCGCCGCGCTGCCCGCTCTGCCGCGGGTGAGGCCAGCTCCTGTCCCTGGAGACAGGCTTCCTCGGGGGGTTGCTGCTTCCCCCACCCGCCCAGGACAATCACAGGCACTTTATTAAAAAAAAAATAAATGCAACCCTCTGTTTTATGAATTTATTTCGCTCCACGAAGAGCCTGGTGGGCCCACTTATTTATACAGCGAATGCGCTACAAACTGTGTCCTGGGGGCTGCAGTGTACCAGAGAGGAAATCGTCCTTGGAAAAGCCCAATAAATAGTTCGAGGAGCGAGGCAAAACCCAGGCGAGTTCACGGATTCTGTGGATTTTACTCGTGAGAATGCGCCGCCTCTTGGTAATAAAAAAATAAATTTAATAAAATTTGATCATAAAAGATTTGTAAGTTAAGTCGATTTCTTTGGGCAGTGCTTTTACGGGCGCCCACTCTGAAAATAACCCATCGGCTTTTCAATCGAGTTCATTGAAACGAACGCACCGCAGGCGTACGCAGCGGAAACAGGGAGGCACTCTCCGCGAACCTCTGCTCCGGGTGGATTAAAGTGTCTGCAGGGGACCGGAAATCCCGTTACCTGGAGGGCGGGGGTGCCGAGGGAGGAGGTGAAGTTATGGCCTCGAGCACCATATTCACATAAAACTCAAGACTGCAAACAAGGTGCCCGAACCCACCCACCAGGCTGGCTGTCCCTGTTGTCACCTCCAAGAGACCCGCACAGTTAGGGTCCCCTGAGGGGTAGAGACGGTCGGGGGACTTCCTCAGCTCCGAAGCTGCAGGGCCCTGATAAGTGTGACCCTCCAGGCCCCATTTCCTCATCTAAAAAACAGAGTTAAAAAGATGTGCCTCGTGCTATTATTGGGCCTGAATAAACACATTTACTCTTCAAGCTAAAATCAAAGAAACAACCTCCCCCACCCCAGATTCGATTATTCCGGAAGTTTGGGGAGAGAAACCTGTCTACACCCCATCTCCGTGGATAAAGAATTTGTCACAGCTAGTCCCAGAAACAAGTAGCTCCCTGCTCTCCGCCTCTCTTAGGAATATGTACTGTTAGACAATTATTTCAGAACATATTTAATGCACATGTCACCCCCCTCTGCCCCAGGGTGGCTGCACACTGTTTCAGTAGCACGATCTGCTCGGCAGGGTTTCTCTTCCCGGCTCGGCAGGTTCCACGCACCTGGACTGAGACCCAGCGTTCGTCCATCCTTCCCTCTAGGGGGCTGATAACCGGCCCGCCCGCGAGCCGCCTCTGACCGAGAGACGGGGTCACTGGGTCGCCACCGATCTAAGTGCTTCGTCTGTGTGGTCTTCCTGAAGGCTGACGTCCGCTGCATGAAGCAGCCTTGATCCTGCGTGCTCGTCTCCTTGGTAGGACGCAACAGCTCAAGGCACGAGGGGTGCAGGGAACTCGGCGAGCACGGCGTGCGCATCCCTGAGTGTGGAGGAGGGAGTGGTCAGCGGGTGAGGACAAGGCCGGCGCGCGGCCGGGAGAGGTCGCTGCGGGCAGGACCACCCGCCCTGCAGGAGGGACCGGGCTGGCCTGGGCGTGTTCCCAGACTGTGACAGCCGGAGGACACGGGTCCAAGGTTTCAAAGTTAGGTTCGCTTCACTAAACAACGTCACACGTCTCTGCAGGATTCAGAGACACAGAGGTCCGAAAACCCCACCTCTTCCGAACAAGAGCGCAGCCGGAGCCACAAATACACTGTGACGTGTCACGCGGGAGCCCGAAGGGGACAAGGGCGGTGCACCCAACAGGGGCCGGCTCCGAGCCGGGGCGAGGAGGCCCACAGCAGGTGCAGGCGAAGGTGTGACGGGGAATCCCGGACGGCGGAGGCAGCTGCCCACACGCGCGAGGGAGGGGCGGGCTCACGGCGCTCTGGCGAGGCTTCTGGAACCTTCGCCCTGAGGGACGGGGGAGGGGACCGTCTCAGCAGAGGCTCCCAGCCGGGGGGCTTTCTCAGGGTTGCGGATTTCATCCGCAGTCACGGCGTGTGCATGTGGAAGGCACGCGAGAGAGACGCGTGTGACGGAGCGTACGCATGTAGGGGCCAAGCACGGTGACTCGCCCGTCCCTCCCCCAACCCCCGACTCCCCCTGGACCTTCCACGGGAGGTCCCGGAAACCCCTTTACACTCCGCAATCCCCAGAATCAACCCGTCTCCATTGGTTGGTCTCAGTTCCTGCTTTAAAAAGATGGCTTTGGGCATTTCAGAGACCAGAGGCTTGACGACTTGATGCAAAAGGGTTGGCGAGTCAGGTTCTCTGACTGGGTCTCCGGTCCCGAGCCCGCCCTGCGTCTGTCAGGAGCCTGAGCTGAAACCTGGCAGAATTTGCAAACAGAAGGGGGTGTGTCTCTAGGTGTTCGTAAAGGTTCTGAGCGAGGTAAAGATGAGCAGATCTTTCGTGGGAAAACTCAGATCTCTGTTGCAAACTCAAAGTGGAGACTCACAAAACGGCCCTAGTATTTCCTTGGTTACCAATCTCAGGGGCTTCTCTATCTCGTAGGGCTAACCTTTGAAAAATGGGAGTAAAAAAATCAGTGAAAATCTACTTACCGGAATTCAATGAACATAATTAAATTAGGCATCGGTTCTTTAGAACTCAGCTTAGGGCGGCTGGTGTACGAGGGAGAACAAGGGTTTTATAAGGGAAAGGGTTTTGAAGCCCAAAGCATTGTGGGTCACTTCTAACCGGTAGGAAGATACCTCTAAAACACAGAACAGTCCACTCTCAAAAATTATTCACAGCCATGAGAGGACAAAGTGTTTGTAAGAAAGGCCGTACTTTTTACATAACATATATATGTTTTTGTTTTTGTAAAAAGTGTTAGAAATGAAAGTATCTAAGCATTTCTGCTTAAATAATAAAAACCTCTGCCAGCTTTCCTCTCCGGGTTTCGTTCTTATTTTAAGGAGACGTCGAGAGAAAAAGCCGCCTTTCATCGAAGGAGCCGCCCTCTGCCGCGGCGCGCCCCCTCGTCCCGGGACTGCCTCGTCGCGCTCTTCGTATTTCAAGTTCACGACTTCTTTTTCCTGAAAACGAAGTCTTGGCTTTTGGAGGTTTTCTGCCACTTTTTTCTTACATGTTTCTATACCGAGACTTCTTTTTTCTTTCCACCTTTCCTCTTATCGCATCCGCGGATGGGTTTCGGCTTCGGTCCTCAGAGCCTGCAACACAGGTGCCTCTGTATGTGGCAACTTGGAAGTGTGTGCGTCTGTGTGATCTGGGAACGCGAGGTGTCCGATGAAAACACTTAGGTTCAAATGACATACCCGTTCAACATCAGGGTGATCACACTCGATTCATGGAAATGTCTAGCGGTGCACTGCATTTGACAAAAGAAATCCTTCGATACTTCAGCCCTTGTTAGCGCTGGCGAATATCCTTGGCAGGAAGAAAGCCCGCGTTGACAGGGCTCGTAGTTGAGACAGATTCCTCAAAAAGAGCTTTGCTCCTTCCTAAGAGGTTTTCAGACATGAGCCACACGCTGTTCTTTGAATGGGTAATTTGGTCATTAGCGATGACATCACTGGCAATTTTCTCATGGCCAGAGCTGGTCATCCGCGTAGCGGAAGGTCACATTGCCAAGGGCATGCGCCGATCGACGGACTCGCCTGGACGGTCCCCTGCCCCCACACTCTCTACCTGAACTGTTGTTGCAGGTAAATTCTCACCTGAAAGAGCATTTCTTCACCTTCTGGCATGTCCTGCGCACTCTGCTGATGTAGTCGTGACCGGGATAATCGTGACAGAGCTGGGGACCAAAATGAGGCCATTCAAAGGCGAGACTAATGTCAACACAAGCATGAGACAAACATAACGCTTTGCATTTGTTTTCAAAGTTCCCCGAAAATCAAGAATAAAATACGTACCTTTTCCTGTTAGCTAACCAGGTGAAGAGCCAGGGGACCACCAGCAAAAAAAAAAAAAAAAAATTGAAGCCATTAGACACATGTATCTATTTATGAACCTCCTCATTAACAGACCCTGGAATAATTACTATCATTATTTCTGTTCACTTTTTTGAAATGCTCTCTAGCTAAATATTTTATCCAACTATTTTATTATATTTTCCCCAGCTCTTATTGAGATTTTAAAACCTAAAAGGGACGTTGAGGGACCAGGACGAGGAGCAGCGGGGGCTGCCCTTGGGTGGCCGTGAGATCCCGGGTGGTGGGGGGAGGGGCGAGGTGGAGGGTGCGCGGTGCAGGGCTGCTCGCCGCGTCATGGAGGCCGCGGGCCAGGCTCCAGGGGCCGAGAGGGAGCAGACGGCGGTGTCTGGGAACCAGACGCAGTGAATCCGGTCCCCATGGCCCTCCGGGGTCTTCCCCATGGTTTTGGAGAGGGTGAGCCCGAGAGAACCGACAGAGCCCAGCGAGGGCCCCTCCTGGCGGACCGTGCGAGGGACGGGGGTGCCAGACCCGAGGAAGGCCCGCCGCCCCGCCGGCCCCGCCCTCACTCTGGGGCTGTGTTTATGAGCTCACGTCCCCTGCGTCACCAGTGGAATGTCATTCGGTAGCAACTGGGGCAAGGTGGCTGCTCGTTCACCACTGCGGCGATTCTGGGGGGGCGGAAAGAAGTCTGAATGTAAAATCAAAACGGAACTACAACCGACCTACTGACTGGGGTCTGGCTGTGACCTGGCCAGCAGGACTGTGAATTAGGTCCGATGTCCAGGAGCCGCCGCTGAAACGCGCGTCTGCGCCCCTGGGCTCTTCTCTGTGTCCCAGGCAGCGCGGGACAGTCCCCGGGCGGAGCGGAGCCGCTGTCCGTGTAGCTGAGGGACGTGGCACCCGGGCCGCTGACGACTCGGGGGATTCTTGGCCTGGACTGACCCAGCGCGTCCGGCCAGGTGGCACGCGCCCCCGCTGCCTCGGCCGCGCTCTGGGCCTGGGGCCGCCGTGTTCCCGAAACGATCCGATATTTGAGCACAATTATTTGTCAAAATACCAACCAAGGTAGCTATCTGGGGGACTCTAGAGCGGAGGGCCCTCTTTCAAAATGAGCAAAAAGAAAAGAGAGAGAGAGAGAGAGAGAGAGAGATCGAGATCTTTAGACCATCATCATTCTATGCGCGAGAAAGGACGACGTCGACCTGAAGCGTAGGCCGAGAGGCGAACTTCTAAGACGTGCGTCTGTTTACGATCGGCGACTCCGCTGGCCTGAGCAGCGACACGAACGGTCTCTTGGTGGCCCGCAGAGTTATCTCTGTGTCGTTGACGCAGAGGATAGAGCACGAGAAGGACCGGGGGGGGGGGGGAAGGGGGCGGGCCGGGCAGGAGCGCGCGGGGCGCTGCGCGAGGTCAGAGGGTCTGGCGAGGACGCGGTCACGGCGGACAGCGAGCGCTCCGTGCGCGCGGCTGGGGTTCAAGAGCAGATGTCGCCGTCTGTCGCGTCCCATCTCAAGGCTTTGGGACCCTCTCTTGCAAAACAACGTGCTCTTTGCGCGGACGATCGCTGTTCCCAGCAACGAGCATTGCGGCCTCACCTCGCGGAGCATCTCGCCAAACCGCCTGCGGCGGGAGGCGGCCAGGCTTTAAGGTCCGGTTTTAAGGACGGGCCACGCCGCTCATCGCACGTCCGGCGAGCCCAGGAGGGCGGCCGCGGGAGGGAAGACGCGGCGGGGTCGCGTCCCGGTGCTGGGCGGCAGGTACGGGTACTCGCGAGGCGCGTGTCCCCTGTAACACGTGAAATGCCTGCCGCACGGCAAGGCGCAGTGTCAGAGAGCACGCCACGGGGTCCCCCGGCCCGCGTGGCCGGCCGTGGCGCCGGCGTCAGACAGAAAGGTGGGAGTCGAGCTGGGAAGAGAGTCGAAGGGGGGAGACAGGCCTGGGGACTCCAGGAGACAGACAGGCGAGTGGGGAAACGTCACTGTCGCACACGCCGAGTGTGCAGGTATCTGCACGTGTCCGCCTGGTCTCCAAGGTTCTAAGGCGGAAAATAGGAAGAAGAAGAGAAACCGGCCAGTGCGATGGGGGAGAAGAGGAGGCCGGTGGAAAACGAAGGGGGCGGGGCGAGCAGGGAGGCGGGCAGCGAGGGCGCGGCGCAGGGGGGCGGGGACCCCGGCCGCGGGCGGTCCAGGCCCTCATCCGCTCCGAACCCGGGACAGGTGAGCCCCGCGTGCCGGCCGCTTTTCTAAAGGCTTCGCATCCCTTAGTTCGCGCCGTCCTCGGGCCTCCCCCAGCCTGGGTATCCTCGGGCCTCCCCCTGCCTGGGTGCCCGCAGCACCCTCGTCCAGCGGCCCGGAGGTGCCACCGGGCAGCGAGAGGTTCTGTTTTCCGCTCCGGGCCGGAGGCAGCAGGTGGCGGGGCGGGGCTGTGAGCCCGGAGCTGGCGCCAGACGCCCCCACCCCTCCCACCCCGAGGTCACGGCTTCTGTGCGCTTCCGCCCCTCCCCCGCGCTGGGTCTGCGGGCTCCCTGGCTGTGCGGGCACTGCGGCTGCCGTGGGGCTCTCCCCTGATTTTGCCCGGTCCCCGTGCGGCTCGCAGGCTGTGGTTGGTGGCCCTCCTTCTCCTGCCTGATTGATTTTCTTTCCCAATTGCAATTGACCTTCAATGTCATTTTCTGTTAGTTTCGGGTGAACAGCATCGTGTTTGGGCATCTGTATGATTTACGAAGTGCCCCCCTGATGGGTCCGGTCCCCGCGCGTGGCTGTTGCACAGGCCTGGCCCTGGCCCCTGGCCTGCACTCCGCATCCCGTGACCATCTGTGACCCACTTCCCTTTCGTGCCCCAGGCTCCTCCTGCGGTTCCGCTGGGCAGTGTTTACAGCCACGTGGGTCAGAGACATGCCGTTTGTTCTCTTGGCCAGGAGACGATTATGTTGCAGTCTTCATGGGTGACCCCAGCAGGCTGGCGTTATGAGCTTCTAATGTGGCTTCTGAGTTGCCAATTTTTCAGTAGGGCCGAGGGACTGAGTCTCACCCTCTCAGCGACTGAGGCGTGAGCTGGTACAACACAAACTGTCCCCCCCCCCCCCCAGCGAGCCCCGACAGGTCCCTTCCTCTCCTGCAGCTGGCGTCCCCCAGGCGGGGGCCTGCCCTCAGCCCCAGGTCCGGGAGAGGCATCCGCAGCAGTGTCAGACCTGCCAGCCCTGGGCCGGGACACCTGTCACCGCGCCCGCCCCCACCTCGCGGACCCACTTTGGTACCGCATGCGAGGTGAGTCCTGTCCACTTCAGGGGGAGGCCCCGTGAAGCCAACGAGCAGCACCGAGCGCCGGCGGGGGCTGGGGACCTAGCCGGCGACCTTCCCGCCGGCAGCTGGAGAGGCGGGGGGAGGGGGGGGAGGGGACGCAGCCCAGCGAGGCCCGGCGGAGGTGGGGGCCAGTCAGGGCCACGCGGATGGACACGTGCGCGAGCCGCGCTCACGGCAGGAGCAGCCTCGGTGAGCCGGGTGGGTCCCATGAGGTCCTGGTCTCGGGGAGAAGCCTGCATGTGACCCCCGAGGGACTCGCTGGGCTAGGGGTCCCCTCAGAGCTGCCAGAGCCACCGCGGGGGAGGGCGGGGCGGTGGCGCTGGGCCGTACAGGGATTCGCCCCGCCACTGAGACCAGGAGCTGGGACGAGCGCAGGCGCGAGGGCTCTGCAGGGCGACGGCCGAGACAGGGGGCGGCTCCGCGCTTTAACCACCAAGCGCCTCGAAGACACAGAGAAGCAAACGAACAACAGCAAAGACGAGCCCGTCCAGCGCCTGGCGCCGCCTCGGACGTCGTTCTCCCTGGGACGTGATTCGTGGCTCTCCGCGACGCGTCGCCCCGACGTGCAGACGTGCATCAGCCCCGCGGCTCGCCCAGCTTCCCGCGAGGGCCTGGCGCGCGAGGTGGCGGGCGACGCCCCCTCCGCGCCCACGGGGGCCCTGCCCTCCCTCTCCCCGCCCGTTTCAGGCTTGCCGGCCTCCCCACTTGGCGGCAGGTCATTAATACCTGCAATCAGCAGTAGCTGCCGCGACCTCATCAGAGCTTCCTCCTCTTTTTTTTTTTTTTTTCATTTAATCGACCATAATGGAAAATCACAGATGCTAAAATCGAGTGCTGGCCAGGGCAGAGTGAAAGGCTTTCATTCCACCTCCTCAAGTGCGCTCTTAATGGCATTGCCTCAGGCTGCATAATCATCTCCTTGGTGACAGGTAGCTAACAAAGTTGTTCCGCGATCTTCAAATCTGTTTTTCAAGACCCGTGAACCGTAACTGGATAATCATCCAACCTGCGTAATTAAAACCATCGCTGGTGTAGGGGAGAAGCATGAAATGCCGGGGCGGCCGGGGTCCCGCACGCGGGTGTGCTTGGGGCCGGTGACTCAATGGCGACTCGCAGATGCCAGCTTCTCGTAAAATCTCCCCCCTCAAAGATGCAGCCCTGCTGGCACCACAAACCTGTATCGACCGTTTGTGGTTTTGAAAACTGCGTGTGTGAGAAAACACTTTTACTTATGTTATTTGAGTCTTACTGCAAATGGTCGAGGTGGGGACAAACCTATCACCACTGCCATTTTCTAGGTTAAAAGGAAAAAAACAGAGTCAGAGAAAACGAACGCCCGTCTGTGGAGAGGTGGGGGCGGTGGGGGCTGCAGCCACGCCCGGGGCTCACACTTCGGACCCCTACGTTTTCCCGGCCGATCGGGGCAATCGGACGGAAAGGGAAAAGAATATTCACTTATCCTTCGTTTCACTGAGAATTTCTCACTCTGCCTTTCTGTCCGCCGCGGGGCTCTGGTAAGTTTCAAGAATACAAGAGGGCTCGTGGAGGCCCACTCCGTGCGGTGGCTGTCAGCTGTCACCTCTCTGCACTGGTGGTCCATCCTATTGACATGCTATGGGGCCCTCTTGCGCCAGCGGCTGGGAGAAAAGCAAAGTTCGGGGTGAAGTGTGCCCTGCTGGCCCTGGGGGCGGCCCCTCGCTCCAACTTTGGTTTTAACATAAAAATTAAGTCCTTGTTCTCAAAGAGTTCATTATGGCTGTTTTTATGTTAAGAACGCTGAAAAGGAAGAAGTAGACCAAATGAGAAAGAACATGGCTTTGAGGGAAAAAAAAATTGAGATTATTCATGGCTCTTAAGTTGACAAAACGGCATCACTTTCCTGGGCGCCCTGGAAGGGTTATGAAGAACACCTTTAAACGGTGTTTGAAATTTCTCCTACGTTTCTTGAAGAGCCTCCCGTGTTCACTGTTGGCGTCAAAAACCAACATCTCTTGGCTCAATAAATTTACACATGTACAGAAACAACTCTCCCCGGTAAGTGATGTGTTCTGCCCTTAGCTTTTATTGAATGCCCTTGTAAGAAACATCCATTTGAAGAACTGGAAACTTAGAGCGGCTGAAAATATTGCCTGTGGATTCCAAAATCCTTTATATGGAAACTCAAGAAACATCATTTTCATGAATCATAAAAAGAACATCTCAATTTAAACAATTCGTTGGCTTCTCTTTAGCAGAAAGTAGGAAACAGGAAACACGAGTAGCTCGGGGCCGAACTCATTGCCCGCTGATGGCCGAGCGCCGACCTGACACCGGACACTCAGAGTCAGCCATGCCGAGCCCTCGGGAAGCTGGACGTCCTCATCCGGACGCACTGCTGCTCTTCCTAAGTCGATGCACCCCTGAAGAGAACTTTGGCATCATTTTAGTAATTGCTTGTAGTATTGGGGTCACTAGACACCCTAGAATGGACCAAAAAGGGGAACTTGGCCCGCATGGTAGTCGGAGCGGACGGGGAAGCCGAGGAGACGTTGGTTCCAGGATTCCCGGACAGTGTGGGGAACGGAGGAGGACGAGGGGGGGGCCAGAGCTGTGCAGACCCGGCACTGTGACGCAGCTGCCCCCCATCAACTGCACCTCCAGAGGGAGAGGCGAGCATGCGGCCCAAGGTGCAGCCACCAAGAAGGTCCTCAGAAGCAAAGAGGAGGGAGAACCATCCTGGCCTCGCCCGCCCTCCTCCCTCGGGCTCCTCCCCCAGCCTCTGCTGTCGGCCGAAGCTCCACAGAGGGTCGCAGGGGAAGGGCGTGACCCGACGCCCAGCGGAGAGGGCGCGGAAGCGGGGGGAGGGGGCCTGGGAGCAGCGCGCACCCCACGCGCGCCGCCCACGTATTCCTGCGGCGGAGCCCAGCTGCGCCGTCTCACAAACCGGAGTCACGACGACCGGAAACGTCGTCTTGTGGAGAGCGATCGCCTAATGCTGACTTTATCTTTTCTCTCCATATCTACACTTTCTTTGACCCATGAATTAATGAGTTTGTTGCTTTGGGTGATTACCGATGGCAGAACGGACCTCCACGTCCCCAGAACTCGAAATCGCGCCGCGATCGCGTCTTCTGTGTTCTTCGCATTTTATTTCTAATCCTTTGCCAAGTCGTTTAACCACATCTGCACATCTCTTAAAACTCTACTTTCGTTTCTGCACTTTTGGACTTAAGTCACGTTCTTATGTGTTTTCACCGAACTATTGCCAGAGCCGGATAATCCGGGCTCATACTCGCTATTTCTAACCACGCTCTGTTTTCTGGGTGGTCATCGCCGCGCTCTCTCCAGAGCGCGCATCTGGTGACGCGCTGCATCGCTAATGTCTGCGATCCTTCCCTCCACACTGACAACAGCAGTAACTTCTCCTCTAGGATTTGGAACAAATGCCGGTGCATTTATTCTAAACATAGTGATCGATTGGCAGGTGCTGTCCTAGGCTCTTTGGATCTACCAGTGAAAGAAATCGTCGGAAAACTCTTACCCCGTGGTTCTTATGCTCCAGAAGGGAAGGAGAAGAATACAACACATAAATATATAACTTACAGAAAATGCCTAAAACGTAATATGTGCCAGGGAGAAACTGAGACCAGGGCATAGAGTAGGAGCTGCTGGCACGGGCGTTTGAAATGTAACGGTCGTCAAAATCATCACTGAAGATCAGAAGACTGCGTCTATGAGTCCCGGGAAACTTGACTCATGCTACATTTTGCCCAATTTGAGGTCTACGTCCTCCTTAGATAATTGCGATGAGACTGTGTTTGGCTGGCAGGCTGTTTCCTGGAGTGACTTCCATCTGAAAAACATTTCCGTTCTCATGAGAACAAAAGTAGCTTGAGGGAGAAGAGCTATAACTGCATTTCTTTGCTAACTTTTCTGACATCAATTTAGACTCCTCAAAATATTGATTTTAACATCGTAATGTCACTGCACATCGGTAACAGATACTAGGAGAGTTGACATTATTTGGAGAGATGAAGTTAACACTTTTATGACATTGTTTCGAGTGTATCAATTGTTTGGAAGGCAACGAGGTGTCATAGGTAGCAATAATGCTGATGGGAAAATTATGAAATTGTGGATCCGTCTCCTGTGGGATTAATATTTTCAGGTTATTTACGGTTTTCAATTTATCGTCTGCATTTTCTCTGCACAACTCTATCCGCAATTAGCAGAACGTGTTTTTTAGCCAGAAGTACTGAGCTTGAATTTTGGCTCTGCCTTATACATGGACTTGACCCATCAGCTGTCAGCACTTTAAAATAGAATCATTATGAAAACGTGAGGAACCAGATGCAGCGTACCTATGGATGCCTGGCACGCAGGGAGGCTGTAGCCATCAGGAGCAGAAGCCAGCTGGGAGGTAAGTGGACTTCCGAATCCCCTTACAAGGTCATGGCGCGATCCGTCTGCTGGGCATTTTGCTTTCATTGTCCCGCTCACTCGCACGCGAGGCGGTGTTGCTGCGTGTCCTCCGCTGTCCCAGGGCTGCTCTTGAGAACCGCGCCAAAGTCTGTCTGTTGGGTCCTCACTGGCGGGGCGCAGAGCTGTGAGGACCAGCCATGAAACCGCTAAGCCCCAGAGTCCAGAGCTTGGGGAATGTCACCAAGAGAGGATGTGCGCGATGTCTGGAATAAAGGGTTTTGGGGAGAGAGCCGTGGCCGCTGCCGCTCAGAGTCCGGGGTTTCGGGTGTCCTGTTCACCCGTGTCTGCAGTCTAGCTCAACACGTGTATCCCTGTTGAGTGGATGGACACATTTCACTTGGTGATATGAACCTTTACGATCGTACGGGTTAGACCGTGTTCATGTACATGGCTCCAACCCACCCGCTGCTTACGAGCCGCCCCCCTTGTAGGGGGAGCTCAGTCCGAATAGTGGATTTTAACACCCTGGGACCTATGGCAGCCGCATGTCCACGGCGGCTCAGTACACGCCATTCTCCTCTCTGTGTCTTTTAAGTTTGGCGACTGTCGGTCTGTTTTACTTTGGGAACCTGAGGGTGTGGGCCGGTGGAAGCTGAAGCCACCAGAGAGACCATGTTGGTGTTGGAAATAGAGAAAACAGCCAGTTTACTCAGAAGTGTTTTTGGACAAGGTCATTCCCCAATGTAGTTAGGACGCCGTGCCAATGCTAGTGATTCGGGGTAACGGATAGCTAACGTTGAGGAGGTCCGGGGGGCGCACTGAGGACGAAATTTCGGGGAGAGAGTTACGCTGCGCTGTGTGGGAGAGCGACCCTGTGGGCCATCCCAGCGTCCTGGTCCTTCTGTTGGAGCGGTGGAGGCGAAATGGCCCAGGTGGACGACAGGGTTGTCAGTGCCTGTTAAATCATAAACACACCAACCAGCATCTACAAGACTAAATAAGGCGTTCCACACCTATGGATCCCTATTATTCTTATGTCCATAAATATATTTACAGCGCATGCATAGGCTGTCTTGAAATTAAAATAGGAGATGCATTGGGGGGATTGCAACTTGGTGCAGCCGTTATGGAAAACGGTGTGGAGGTTCCTCAAAAAATTAAAGGTGGATCTGCCTTTTTGACCTAGCAATTACACTTCTGGCTGTTTATCCAAAGAAAACCAAAACGATAATCCATAAAGATCTATGCACTCCAATATTCATGGCAGCACGATTTACGTTAGCCAAGATATGGAAGCAACCTAAATGCCCGTCAACAGACGGCTGGATAAAGAAATTATGGTTCATATAGACAATGGAATATTACTCAGCCATTGAAAAATTGAAATCCTATCATTCGCAAAGACACGGATGGACTTAGAGGTTATTATGCTGAGTGAAATAAGTCAGACAGAGAAAGATAGATACCATACGATTTCGCTTATATGCGGTATCTAAGGAACAAAAAGAACAAACTATTCAAAACCAGACTCACAAAAATAGTAGACAATTTGGTGACGGACAGAGGGGAGGAGGGTTGGGGGGCTGGGAGAATGGGGTGAAGGGTTAAAGAAGTACAAATTAGTAGTCGGTAGTTGGGCACGGGAATGGGGGGCACGGCACAGGGAATGCAGTCGGCATTTATATGACGGCTCGGCGGAGGGCCAGGGGAGGGAGGGAGCAACAGGGGGGACCATTTTATGAACATTGCAGTTGTCTAACCAACGTACTGTATACTTGAAACTAATTTAAATAAATCAATTTATTTAAAAAACGAAAATAAAACAGGTGATGCATTTTAAAACACATAGTAGGCATTTTCATCGTTTAGTTCCTCAATCAATAACATGAAGAACACATCTGTCATCATTCAGGGATCTCCGTCTGTTTTGCAGCTGAACGAGTCACTATGGTAAAGAGTTTGGAAACTAATTCCGGGGCATACGAGGGAGGGACGGACAGGTGCTCGTACCTCTGCTTTCTCAAATGTTTGGTGGTTTCCCGTTTCCTTCGCTCTTCTCACGTGGGCTGTCAGCCTCACTTTCTGCATGTACATCTCCCCACGGGTCCACGTATCGGTCGGGACGAACTAGACCACGCAACGGTAACAAACCACCAGAAACATCGGGAGCTTGAAACAAGACCGATTTCTTTCTTCTTCACCCTGGGTGGACTTCCTTCATCCGCCAAAGGGAGTCTATGCATTGTGTCACCCAGACACTCCGGCGGATGGGTCAGGGGCCATTGTGAGCGAGACAGTCATCTTACTCGAGGGAAGGTGCCCTCAAGCCAGAAACCTGTAGGACCTTCCCGGCTGGACTTGTGACCTAGATCTGCGGAAGCTGCAGAGGTCTCCGGAGTGCAAAGCTGCCACGACTTTGGCGACGTAATGAATTCGCGGCTAACTCAGAATGTTCCATCGTTGCTTTCCTCCTAGTGAAATCCTAGGAAAACGTTTACATAGCGGAGCTCATCAGAGTAAAACGGTCCTTACTCTTGGGACGAGGGGCCACGTCTACGGAGGGTAAGGTCGTGACAGAGCCGGGGAGCCCAGATCACGTGCCCTGGCAAGCAGGTGGCTTTCTTAGTTAAGACAGTGACCTAATGAGAGCCGGAGCAGAGACACCGATCCATTCCTCCAGGAGGCGGAGCGCGGCCACTGGGTTTAAGGGAAAGGGTCGTCAGTCGCCGAGTTCATCATGTCCGCTCTGGACAGGTCTCTGACCGACCACGTGCAAATCAGAGGCATGTTCGAGATCCTGAACTTTTTGCTGCGAGCGTTTCGCAGCAGCCTGGACAGACGTGAGCACAGAGCCGCGGGCAGCGGCTCCGGGGGCCGCAGAGCAGCGTCCACGCGGAACTTTTTGTTGCAATCGAGATTCCTGTGTCCTCGGTCTTTCCGTTCCGATAGATCGCACGCCTGAAAAAAAAAAATAAAAGATCAGAAAGCTTCTCAAACGAAACTCGCTGTGTGCCGGCGCAGACTCGATGCCACAGGTAGAGACGGACCTAACACTCCGGGGTCAGACCGCGCCGTTTCCTAATTCTGGAAAAATTCTCTGTGTGTTTGCGACACGCGGGAACGACGCAGCGGACAGCGGAACGTGGGGAATCAGGACCACGAGGTGGAGGGTTTTGTCCTCATTTCATAAGAAAAACATATTTTTAAAAGGTTTTAACTAAAATGGAAAGGAGGAGAAAACAGTAAAAACTATGGCGATATTCCCAGTCCAGAAAGCGTTTGCTGACCGCTCCCCCCTTGACAAGAAGGGGTTCCCCTTTCTCCCGAGTCCCAAACACCCAAACAACTGAGCTCTGCTGAAAACGGCGGGTGCCAAAGGCCCAGAGGTGCTCGCCCAGTGCTCCTTCGGGTTGCCGAGAGCGGTCTGGGCGACGTTCTGGTGCCCTGGGGGCTTTCGCGATGGGGGTGGCGGCGTGCGGGAAAGTGGGGGCCTCGTCACTGGTGCTATTAGCTTCCCGTTGCCGCGGTGACAAACCGCCACGCGTCCTGTGGCTTACCGCACCCCGAATCTGAATTCGGCAGCTCCGGGGGTCACAAGTCTGGGCCAGGTCTCACCGAGCTGACATCGGGGTGTCTGCATCCCTCAGGGGGCCCCAGGGGAGGCCTCTGTCCTCCCCCTCTCCAGCTTCCTTGCCTGGGGACCCCCCTCCGCACCTCACCTTCCAAACTCTGGCTCTGACCGTGGGGTCTCGCTCTAGTTAAGGACATTGTCGCTTGTATTGGACTCGCTTGGATAATTCAGGGCGACTTCTCACCTCAAAGCCTCTATTTTAATCGCATCTGCAAGGCTCTTTGGGTGTGGAAGACGACATATTCATGGATGTCCAGGGACGCTTTTGGGGGCAGGGGCGCTGTTCTACCTATCAAAGTGATTAAAAAAAAAGGGCGAGTAAATAATACACAAAAAAGGCCCGGACACAGTCACTCCCTGTTTTAGTCAAAGCTTACTTACTTTATTTCAAATTTTGTGATTTCTTTTAGTTTGCTCCATGCTAAACATAGAAAAGACATGAAAAGAAAGGTAAAATGGATTCAGCCTCCTTCAGTGACTAGAGAAAAACATTATGCTCACCTAAGATGAAGTTTGACAAGTGACACATTATTCGGAAAACCACGGGGCACTGAAATTGCATATTATGCAAATATATTCAATTCCTGACCATCACTGAAGAAGTTTTTATAGGTCATTATAAAAGGCTGCAGCAGTGGCTTTTCTGTGTGTTTAATGTTTCCAGTGGATGCTCGTGAATAGTGATATTTTACCTGAGAATAAAATCACTCGTTTATGCTTGAAATGCTTGTTAACAAACTTTTAAAAATGGTCGCGTCGTGTGCAGCCTGATGAGTCTCGTTGGACTTTGATTAATGTCCCTCATTATTTAGATTAAGCCTGAGCTTGGAGAAGACCACTCCGTTGCTTCACAATGGGAAACATTTTGCGTTGAAAGAGAGTCATGTAGACAAATGATAGCGTTTTAATCAATCGACTTAGGGGTGCTGTCGTGACCCTCAGGAAGGGTCTAGGCACACTGGATAACGTCACATCCGTCAGAACCTGTAATTAGCCCTGGGCAATGGATGGGGTCCACGTCGGCTGAGGACACCTGGCTGCGAGTTTATTCCTACACGAGACACGCCGTTGTTGAGGATTACAGCACGCATGTCGTGCTGCCTGAAAACATCGTATTTTGCGTTATTAACAGTGGAGTGACAAATTTAAATCTTAGTTTCCCCAATAATCTTAATACTGTGAGTCTAACGAGAAATATTATCTACTTGTTTGCCGGGGGAGGTAGATTAGGTACAGCCGTAGCATGCTGTGCACTCTTAATTGGTCTATTAATATGATGGATGAAGACCATCATTTAACATTTTATGGGGTACAGAGGCGTGGCACACAAGCCCCTCTCTATGCTGTATAAGCAAATGAATGATGACAGCTCGAACCCATAAAACCTCATGCACAGGCTGTAACTGACAAAAAATCTAATTACGTCTTTTCGGGGGGAGGGGTCAAAACTACATAAATTATGTACTAATTTATTCATGAAGATAATAAGCAATCTAGTTAGCAACCTAGGCTATAGAAATAGACCTGAAGACATTTATACTTGAAAAGCAAGAAAACACACGATACAACAAAAATTTAAATATTCTAAATTTTTTTTTTAACTTTTCCTTCTTTTTGGCTTTGTAACCACTTTAATCTAAAAACAAAAATCTGGTAATGATATGATTTTGGAGTGATTTTCTCAATTTCAGTTGGGTTATATGTCAACATTTGTGCAAAATACTTGTGAAAATTTCAAATTTCAAATTGTGCACAGTCTTTAAATAAGAATAAAATTCTGTAGTTTGGAGTTTAGAAAGAAATTCCTGCTCATTCTTTCTTCTTTTGCCTGAAAAACATTAGTCGCATAGTAATCTCCTGCGACATAGTTACTGATACTCACTTAGGAGTCTGAAGTCTCTTTCTTTGGGAAGCTGATAGTGCGTCACAGAGTAGCCATTAAACAAGTAGCCCCAATCCACTCCTAAGACTGCTCGGGAATCGGAAGTGTACTATTAAAATGAAAGAGCAAATCAGTACACAAGAAATGTCTAATCTGTCACAATAATTTTTCCGTGAAGGAAGCACAGATGAACGCACACGCGAAAAGACCACACGTTACCACTGAGCTACTAATATGTTTATATCGAGGTCGTGTAGACATTCGAGCTATCTTAAGAATTTAGGGTTGTGTACAAAATGCGTCTTCAAGATTCAATTCAATAATCGCAGAGGTAGGTAAAACTGTAAGAAGACGTGAGCTGTGGGATTTGAATGGGGTCCGGGAGGAAGGATCCCACGTAGGACCCGGAAGGACAGAGGGGCGGAGCTGAACGCCCGGCGGCTGCTGGGATTCTGTCCCATCTTCCTGGGGCCAAGCTCTGTCATGGGGGGCGGGGGGAAGAGGAGAAAGAGACCTGAGAGTGACTGCAGTTAGATTCTGGGTCCCCAGCATCGGAACGAGGAGCGAACCCGGGCGGGGTCGGCTCTGGGGTGCTGTCTTTTAAGCAGAAGACGAACTGGTGAAAACTGTCTGGTGACAATCTAGCGGTGGCAATTGCGAAGTACTAGACGTGGAAAAGACTGGAAGCTGGGAGGGCAGCTGAGAGGCCGCTGAAAAATCTGGACTTCTAGCAAGAAAATAAACAGATAGCATGGGAGAGATTCCGAGGCAAGGTTAACTAATGAAAAGGTACACGTCACGGCACGATTCGCGGAGAGCAGCAGGGTTCAAGGCTTCCATGGGACGACGTCTCGAGATCTGTCCGCTCGCCCAGGAAGACACGCTGGGTGTGGCTGGGAGGTGAGGTAGTGATTTGACCAACGTTAAATGTGAGTGTTAGCTGATGGTAAGATTTTCAAAGGGAAACGTGGCCGTTTAGTAGAGATCTGTGTTTATGCTCATTATTTATATTTTTTGAGATACCTGATACTTATACAAAAAGACTCCTTACTATCATACTTTTATAGTTGTTAATAATATGTAATTAAATTTATCAAAAAAATAAGAAGAAAAATGTGATTACTCGTTACTAACATCATGAGTAGTTTATCATTCCTGATTTATATTAATGGAAAGAAGTGAAATAGATATTATTATTCAACTTTACAGTGCAAATTTCTTACTTTTCATCTTTAAAGATCTGGATAACCTTAAAATGGGTTGTTATAAAAATATGTCAATTAGACATATTTGCCTAATTGTGTGAATTAGAATCTTTCACTTTATAAGATACAGGTATAAATTACTCGGAGGGTTAAAATGAACCCATTATGGTACCCTTGAATAGTGGTTCTCCTTATTCATGCTGATTCAAAGTGTTCTGAATTTGAATTTATCAAATACATCTATGTGAATAAAAAATTTTAAAAACTAACAAAAATGTCAAAATAGAACTGTTGATACTTCGCTAAAAATAAAGTGTTTAGGTAAATAAGAATTTTGAAGTATCACTTTTTATTTTATTCTCTACTTATATTTTTAGGAAAATGCAACTTGGAATTGCCCAAAACATCTGAAGAATATTGAGAATATGTCGAAGGCAAAATTACACAAAAACGGCCACTGATTACCAGACCTCCAGAACGATACGAACTTTCTAATGTCGTGTTCACGTACAGGACACTAATTTGGAATGTTTTAGATTGACAGCATTTATATGAAATAATGCTTATGTTTTAAGATTACAGAATAACAGAACGTAGTTTTTATCTGACTTGCACAGCATTTTAAGCAATCCCATACCTTATTTTGTGTACTTCTGATGCCCCATAACTTCTTGAATCACACGACAAATAAAATACAAACCAAGACCAATGTTAATTCCATCATAAATTTATGGAGCCGCAACCACCAAGGTGGGAGCAAAGTTAATGTCATATGGAAATGAACAATTTCTCTAATGTTCTCAGGGAGACTAAAAGCTTTCCGCCTGCTTGACACCGAAACTATTGATGTTTTAAAAGCTGATTTTACACATTCATCAAAAAAGCGTTACTCCGCAGACGATTAGAAACCAAGCCCAGTGTTTCTGCTCTGTCATAGCCCTATGTGCACGAACTCGCTGCTCATTAAGTTTTCCGGTGTCACGACCTCTGGCCAGTGCTGTCCTTGCGTTAATCCACAATATCATGAATTTAGATGGGTAATATTGAAAGCAGGGCCAAGGCAACCGAAGGTCAGGGTGTGAAGTAATTTGCTCAAGTTATGGAGCCCATACCTGTAAGAGTCGTGCTTAAAACACAATATTTGGACAACATCATTTAATTTATCCTGTACCCATGAGATATACCTCATGAGTCTGCTAGATTATTTTCCATGATTAAAAGTTCTCATTGGAAAACTTTTGACGGGAAAGAAAATGTGATGCTTACTGAGACTTCTAATTCAAAGTCTAATCCAGGTCTTATCCATTTTAGATTACTGCAGGCTCATTACCATTTTCTCAATAAATAATGATCAATTTGTTTCAGAGTTTTTTAGCCTGATTTTTTTAAAAAATTTTTATTAAAACTATTTCTGAAATAACTTTCTTTTTATCCTAAATGTAAATAAATGACAAAAGTATTGCTGGGGATTTTATTTAGCAAACTTCATTCACAAAGTTATTAAGATTCTATTATATGCCTCACTGGGTAGAAAGAAATGGGATGTCTTCAAAAATGAAGACAGCGTTAGACACACCCACGGTTCTCAATGTGGCACGCAGAAAGACATACGCAGTAACGATACGATGTAAACAACTAGGAAGTCATTTGTTTACGAACTACAAAAATGATTTCTAGTTAGATTAGTAAAATAGCAATTACAGCATGGTAAACTCACAGATTTCAAGCACAGCTGAAAAATTAAATAGGTCAGAATCCTGGGCAACTTTGGGACTCCCCTTCATGGGGGGGAGTTGGGTCAAAGTTTATTCATTTTATTTAGTTTTTTTATTCTAGATGCCACTCTGTTGAAATTAAATATCTCTTGGGAGAGAAAGTCCAGTTGGCACGATTTGGTTCGGGTGCCCACACCTCGGCTTGGGTAGAGTGAGCCAACTTGTTAGTTCTACTGACATTAAAAATCGTGGGGAAGAAATATTTGAGAAGAATCTGAGGTGACCTTGCTGGAAAACGATCCGACAGATGCCCAGGAGCAAGAAAGTCCTCAAATGGCCCGTGTGACTTCCGTCCGTCGATCTCTGTCTCCACCTCTGTGTCTGCCTCCACATTCTGGTGAACGTCCCGTACAGTGGTTTCTACTTTTTCACATTTGTTGTTTCCTGAATCACTTATTATCTCTTTCATTTTCAAATACGTTTATCAAGCCAAAAATTGGGTGGAAGCTCACGGATAACCAAAATGACCGGAAGCCTCCAAGTCTCTGTCATCATAGAGCTTAGAGTCTTGTGGGAGAGAAATAAACCAACAGTTAAGAGGTGGTGTCCTGTTAATCACTAACAAGGATAAGGTAAACACTTAGGAGAGAAGGATAGAACGGAGATATTATGTTCCCAGGGAGATCAAGGAAGGCCTCTTGGAAGAGGAGGTATTTCAGGTGAGACTAAATGCAGTGAAGGAGTGTACAACGGAATAAAAGTGAAAGGCTCTGAAATGCGAAAGGCTTCTGTGCCGACAAAAATCGAATTTCTAGGAGATACGGTTGGAGAGGCATCCAGGGACATTTAAGGACTTTGGAGTCAGTGATAAAACAGAACAAAACAAAACAACTTTGGATTGTTTTCAGAAGACGGGAAGATAATTGTCTTCAGAGAGGAAGACATTATTTGGGCCACGAATGAAAGGCTGAGTATGAATTTGTTCTGCGAGCACAGGTACAGGCGCTTCAGACAGAGGAAATGGCACGAAGGGTCGTGTAAACATCGATGCAGTATTGGAACACGGACTACAATGGCAGAACGACACGGCATCTTTGGGGATGCAGGAGATCAGCAGGGAGGTTGTGCCAAATTGTAGGTATCTACCTGATGGCCACATTCCTGTCGGCAACAGAGAACTGTAGATTTTGGGGGGAGGGAGGTGACTGGTGGAAAAATACGAGGAAAAGATGGAAGCAGACAGGGCGCAGGATTTTGAGAGACGGCCCCTGAAAATCCCAACCCCACTGGAAGCTCATGGAAAAACAGGAGCTCAGTCAAGTGAGCTTGGAACGCACGGTTTCGAACACCCGAAAGTTCAAAACGAACGTCAATACATCGCTCAGTTAACTGAGTTTAATGCAGAGTTTTCCAACTCTATTTGAGCACAGAGCATCTCCCCCTGTTTTGGTGAGGAACCTTTTCCTACACAAAAGTAGAGAGTTACTGCAATATTTCTAATGAGCATTATGGATCCTGAGGTTGGAAGTTGTTTGGCATAAAAAATTAAGTGAACACGATATAACAAATGCATAAAACAGTGCGTCACTGCTTGATAAGTGGTGAACGAGACTCTAAGAACAAATGAGAACAATGTTAATCAAGCAGTGTATATCAATCAGATATTCATTTTCTATTCTGCCTGGTGAATATTGATTGGTGTATGCTGATGTTAGAGGAAATCCCATAGAAAGTGACCATCTTGGATGGTTAGGGACTGCATATAACTCAGCTATTAAATGAGATGACAAAAAGCAGAGTTTGTGTAAACCGACAGCGTATGAACGATGCGCAGTGCACAGGACATCAGTTTAATTTTCATCCTCGAAAGATAGTTGTTTATCAAGCTGCTTTTCGGTGTCAAGATGGCCTTTCAGACTTTGAGGATGAATCAAATCAACGGCCAGCATAATGTGAGCTGCACGTGACAGGGGAATAACGGACTTATCATTTTAGTGCACATGACGTATATGGAATCGAACACGATATGATATTATGGAATCTTAATGTGAGCAGGATTGCTTTCTTGCACGTAGGTGTCCGAAACTCAATTTAAGAGGGTTGCGAAGCGTCCAGCTCATGTCTGACTCCCTGGCCTTGACACTCTCGTTTCTTTGTTTCTGCCATGACTCTTTTGTCCCATCAGGACTTCTTGTCCTTGGTCGCTGTCATCATGTGTCTATTCAGTGATTGATTCCGGTGTGTAGTTCTGAGCCTGGACCAGCTTCCTGCCCTCGCTGGTCACAGAGCTGCCGAACACGCTCAAGGAGTGTGTTCCCAAGTGCCGCCACCTGGCGCCGATCACGAAGCTCAGAGGCTCTGATCCTGTTGGGTGTTGCTTTTGAAGTTAAGGGGAAGCCTCCGCCAGCGTGGGCCAGCTCTGGCCGAGACAGCACGAAGCTAATGGCAAAGGAGGAGAGTAACCTGCGTCTTGCGTCCTTTTCCTCTTCTTAGAGTTTAGCCCTGGAATAAGGTCATCGATGTGGAAGGGACAAACTCAAGTCCTTTAATACAAGAACCTGATTATGTTAATTAAGTACTAACGTGTAATAATTTGCCCCCCAATCGGCAGCTGAGAACACTTGAGCACGTTGTCTCGTGCGGGTAGGAGTCCTGGCGCATCGCGGCTGGGTTCATCGGACTCGGGGTGCCTCATGAGGCGGGGGAGCTGCGGGGCGGGGTGTCCGCGTCGGCGCACGGGACGGCGTGGCAGGATGCCGCTCCTCGTCCACGTTAGACTCACGGTCTCGGTTTCCCAGCGGTGGTGGCGGGAGGTCTCTCGGTTCCTGGACTCGAGGACCTCTGTCCCTGTAGGACCGCCGTCAGCACGGCGGCCGGCCTCCCTCTCAAAGGTCGGGGGGAAAGAGCACCCGGGGTGCAAGCCACTGGCTCTTTGAAAGCTTGTCTCAGATGCGACCTCCTCGGTGGCGGAGGCCGGGGAAAGTGCAGTCAGTGACCTGGCCACCGCCCCTCCAAACAGCGTCTTGTGGTTCCCAACGTACGCCGCAGTTCGCCTCCCTAAAACCAAGTCACTGCTCTGCTCAAGAAAAAAATTCGCATTTTTTAATTTTAACTACTATTTCCAGATATCTACAAATCAGGCTACTCACATGCCGGTGAAGAGCAGATAAACTTAGGAAAGCGGGCAGCTGGGCCCCAAGAACCTGGAGGTCAGCTGCTGGGCACTGCATCGCGTTAAACACTTCGAGCTCTTTTGGGTTTGTACAAAAGCACCGCACGGTCCCGTCGCACCTCTCGGGGACGCTGAGGTAATCAGGATTCTCATAACCATGTCTCACCGATTTTATCACAACACGAAATATGAATTTAATACGTATTCTATAGTGCTCTTGTGTAAGTTTTACATAACTGAATACATTGTGCTTACCCCTGAATCGCAAATAATTTTATGGGGAAGGAAGCTGTATTAGTCAGGGTTCTCCAGAGAAATGGAACAGAACCAATAGGAAGATAGATAAATGATAGATATAGATAGATAATAGATTAGATAGAGAGATAGAGAGATAGAGATAGAGATGATAGAGACAGAGACAGAGATATCCCAGCCAAGCCGACCGAAGAGCTGACCATCACCGGAGCTACAGCAATTCCATGCAGCTGCGGTGCGCGGACCTTCGCAGACACGTGGAAAGGCCGCCGGTGTCCTCCCACGAACAGGACCGCAGGGCTCCGTGGGAGGACACGGTCTCTCTCCAGCTGCCAGTGCTGCTCTTCAGTAAGCTTCGCCTGCACATGACGAATTGATACATCTGGGGCGAATCTGCCACGCTGTCTTGGATCTTTTACTTTATCTCCGGAATGAACGGTCCTGTGAGGGCGTAGAAGGAAGGGCTCCTCCCTGACTGCCACCGGCCCAGGTGGAGACCCGGTGGAGAGGTCCTTGTGGGCACCATGATTCTGCAGCAGAGATACCAGCTTCGGTCCGAAAGAGCCTCTGCATTCACCTGCAGAGAGTAACAAGGACCTATCAGCTGTGCAAAACACCAAGGATGAGATTCAATAGGGAAAAAAGTGCTTAACTATAACACGCTTCGATTTACATGTGTGGTGGCCGGCGTGTGGCTTATGACTCAGTCATTCGAAGAGCTTCCTTTTCCCAACTTCCTAGTCTAACTCCAAGAATTAACAAGGAGTGAGGACACAATTTAGGAATCCAGTCACACCCACCGGGCTCCGGGCCCCCACCTGCTGTGTCTGGAGAACCTAATCCCTCATCTCTAAACGGAGGTACCAGCCCCCCGAAGGGTGCAGGTGAGGGGTGACGGAGAAGATGCACCCACGAAATGCAGCAATGGAGGAGCATCGATATGCGCGCGGTAAAGATCCCAGTGACGTGATGTGGGATCCTCACTATGGAAAACAGAAATGCACCGGGATGAGCCCCGCAAGCACGAATCAGACGGAAGAGCAAAAGCAAATCCCTTCGGTGCGAAATACACTGGCAGGAGCGGGGGGACCAAGCTCCCCGACGCGGCGGGTGCTCGGCGCCCCGTGGTGGGTACGATACACATTCGGTTAAAACAACAACAGCGACCTGCAGAACTACGACAGACTCTTCCCTGACGGCCCATCGACAATGCCAGGAACTCGGTTCAGCGATGGTTCCTGGGTACCCGACCGCCTGGCACGGAGCTTTGTGCCACAAAATAGTCCTGAGAAGACGACGTGGTCCCTTCCGCATGGTGGGTGGGGAGGACTCGATGCCATCAATAAAAGCTCGGCAGACTTATGACTTGAATCCTTGCTTTGGAGAGTGAATTCCAGGCGCCACAGCATGGGGGCGAGAGGTCCTCGCTAGCGAGGGCACAGGAAGCTACCTGGGGAGCCCACTGGCTACCGGCCCCGAGACGTCCATGAAAGGGGAAGCTGAACACGGAGGGTCATAACCAATAGTAAACATGACGACGTGATCCAAGTCACTCTTTAAACAATTACTCTGCTTATGATGTCTAGGGGAATTTTCGGAACAAACCACGGATGAGGGGAAATCATATATATATATATATATATATATATATATATATATATATATATTTAAACTGTACATCAGGCTTTGGATCAGATACACAAGAGGCAGGCAAAGTCTTCGTCTCCATGGAGCCTGCAGTCAAGGAAGGACCTATCGGAGAGAGTAAACAAGTAAGAAAATGATTACAGGTCGTGATAACCCCATGACGTAAAAGGACGCTGTGATGGAGAATAACAAGGTGATTCCACGGACACACAGTGGACAGGAAGAGACTCGGCATTTGATCTGAGAGCAGAAGAACGATGCAAACAGCCCCAGCGTGATGGGACTCGGGGACATGGGGAGATGTAGACTAATTTGAGATCTATCTGAGAGGTGTCAGTCAAATTGGTAATGGATTGATAAAGAGATAAAGGGGCGGAAGTTGCCCAGAGTGGTTTAAGTTGTGTGTGTGTGTGTGTGTGTGTGTGTGTGTGTGAGAGAGCGAGTGAGCAAATAGTGTGAAATTTACTGATAGAAAGAAAACTAGAGGAAGTGATGGCTAATGGGTTTGGTTTTGGATATTTTATCTGAGAGATCATATATCCAAGACCATTTAGGTGTTTGGTGCATGCGTCTGGAGGACAAAAAACATCCAGATTAAAACGTAACTTTGGTTCTCATTGGCAGTAGATGGACAGTAGCCCAAAGACAAGCAAGCAAGGAGCCGCAGCCTCGGAAGGGCCCGTACGCTTATTTCATGCATTTCTTTCTTGCCGAGCAATTACTGTTTTGTTGGCAAGCTATTTACTCCCAGCTGATCTCCCCTAAATCAAATCCAACCAACGATCGATGAGCATTATCCAAGTGCCTGCTGTATGCAGCTTGGGAAGCATTCTGTTTTTAAAGCCAAGTTATAACGTTCGGAATATTAAAGCAACTACACGTTTATAGAGAATGCAGAATCTTTTGCTCTCAGTTAGCAAATTGAAGGCTTGAGGAAATTTCCTAGACTCACGCTTGCGTCGCGCATCCGCGGCCTTCGGCAGCGCTCCTCGGTTAATTCTGACCTCTCTCTCCGCCTTTCAGAGGGTCTTGCTCCCACCGGTAGGGACAGATTTCTGGTAAGTTCCATTCTGTGTTTGCTTGTTTATTTTTCTGCCTCATCATTGTGTAACTGAGGATTTTTACACTGAAAAAGATGTACATAATGATCTAAATGCAGTCACAACGAACAAATGAATGGGTATTTTAAAAGACGTAAATTTGGTGGAATACAGGGTTTACTATTCTTGGTTTCTACTGAAATGTATTTTGGACATATCACACCCCAGAATGATGGCAGAAAATACCAAAAGACTAGATTATTGATTATTCATGCATGTGTCTGCTTTGTGATGGAAACCCTTGACCTGGTTTGGTCTGAGATTTGTAAATCTACGCTCCGGAGCTTAAAAAACCCATGAAATCCCGCGCTAGTGCTTGCCAAGGAATCTTTCTGGAGAATGTCTGCAAGTCTGAAAGGATTTTTAAGTCTGGTTTTCAGCATGTCATGATCATTCTCTAAATTGAATCCTTTAGGTTTGCTAAAACGTAAAAGCTCAACTGAAAATTTATTGCTTTGTCTACTTAATACAGCGATTTGAATAATACCAGAAGAAAATGGAAGCACAATTATATGCTTTTTCTAAATTCAGAACTAGTCTGATGTGCTATTTTTACATGTATTGTTAGCTCTGAGCTCAGATAAAGTTTAGTATTCAAATATAATCTCCTAAACACAAAAAGGAGCCATCTGAACAAGAGAATTCCATATCCATGGCTCGCAAAAGACAATTTGAATTGGAATAATAGGGAAACGTGGAGGGAGGAAATTATTTTTTAAAGTGGCGTCCATTAAATTTTATCCAAGAAATAAAAGTTCAATACGTGAACAATCATAAGAGTTACGAACAAGTACTTGACAGGAAAGTAATTCTTCCACAGGCTTTAAAATAAATATGCACTTTCTTTATCTCAATCTTTTTATCCTCATTGTTCAGAAACTGTTCCTTGTCATAATCACCCCCTAAAATACAGGAAATGAAAATCACATTCCCTTCCTACTTTCTTAAAAATGACCACAACAAAGCTGAGAGGTTTTCATAATCACCTGTGAACAGGTGAAGGGAGAATTTCCAAACTACCGGTAGGGACAAAGTCTAGAGACAAGAGCAGACATCCAGGAAAGTTCATGGCACTTAACTTGAAGTTACGTTACCGGACCAAACAGCCAAAATTGTGTCCTCTGGAAGTTAAACACGTGTTTTCGATTTGGATATCATATGTGCACAGAAAGAATCTCCTCACAGCCCTTTGTACAAGCCGTGTTTATAACGGTTTCATATCTGCACAGAGGAAAGTACCTACATACTTGTCTTTTAGTTCATAATGCGAAGCATGTATGTACACGTCCCCGAGGGAGAGGCGATAGAAGTGTTATGACCTGGTTTCTCAAGTCCCTGAAATTCAGAAAAAAAAAATACCTTGTCCAAAATCTCATAGTGAGTAGGGTGAGGTTCATGTATGTCTCTAAACTCCAAAAAAAAAAAATATATATACACACACACACACACACACACACACACACACACACTTTTTTGCTTTAAAAAAAATCAACTCTTTCATTTGAACATTCGTTTAAAACCTCAGCACCTAATACTTTTGAAATGGCTATGAGTTTTGGTAAATGATAAATTTTTAAAAATTAATTTAAATGAAAAAATCGTTCTCTCAGTTTCACACGGTCACTGTATCCATATTCCACCTCTGCAGGATAACTGATGTTCACCTAAAGGCAATTGATTAAAAATATCCCTTTAAGCAGGAAGAAATGCCTCACCGTGAGGAGATTTTATGTATAGTCATTGTCTATTGAAAAATCGTTAACACTCACATAGGAATAATAAATATGCAAAAAGCATGGAGTGCCAATTGTAGATGACAGATGATATGCTTTATCCAATTCGCCCGGATCCGGTTGAGATGGTGAGTCATGAAATTAACATCCCAGGCGCGCTCCCAAGTAATGGACTTTACAACACCGCCCATTCTGTTCATCAAATCTAAAAACGGCCTCACGCAAACTTCAGTCTCTACTCCCCAGCCATGATGCAGGCGCAGTGCCAATTCTTTGCTCAAAAAGAAAATAAAAAATGTGACTTATTCTTTTTTTTAAAGATTTTTAAAGACTGTTAGAGATTTTTAACCATCTTTTCAAATAAGCATGGTTATCCTGTTATACAGATGGGGCAGCAGAGACTCAACACATCCCACGGCGTTTGCCCAAATCACGTGACTAGACGTGGTGCAGCTTACCTTCAAATTTAGGATCCTTCCACCACAGAAGCTATGTTTTTTGTTCTCTTAGGTTAACAGATGCATCGTTCAAATGAGTTAGAGATCAGCAGGTTCGTACGATCCAAACTGACATGTGAATCGTAGAGGACTCTTAATACTGGCCCTTTTACAGATGAAAACTGGTAAACAAACCAAAAAAAAGTATATGTTTTATTTAAATCTTTAAAGTACAATATGTAAATGTATACTTATACTGATCTATCTATACTTATATATACTTAGAAAGAACTGAAACTATTTAAAGATTTGAAACTATAAGGTACTTTTAAGATTTAAAAATTCAGGGAGATAATGACTATGTTTATGGATATGAAAACTCCAGTTCAAGGATTTTTTTCTTCTGTGATGCAGTGTATAAAATAAGAAAAAATAAATAAGGTACGAGTTTGAATCATGACTTTATCTCTTTCTAACCACGTGAACTTTGTCAAATATCTCCTGACATTGTTTTTTATCTGTAAAACAAAGGAAATATTTCTATATAACAAGAGAAATACTACTACAAAGTAAGTGGAAGCCTATTTCACAGGCTCCAGTAGGAATTCAGTGAGATTTTGTATTTTAGTGTTCGCCCAAAATTAATTCTCAATATTATGAAGTTTTCTTCTCTGTACAAAAGACGTTCTTCCATTTTAGGAAAAATAATTTTATTGTGAGGGGTAGGAGTTAATCAATACTGAACGTTAATTGCCTGTTAGTCACAGTTTGTTGTGTGTGTCGAGCATGTGTTCCTTCTGCTTCAGTGACGGGCCCAAAATATTCGTTGTTAAACACAATATTTTTCTTTTTTCATGACAGATAGTAACTGGGGGTGAAAGACAGTCATCGAGGGGTGGCCAGAGATTGGGGCGGGAGGTCGTATCCCAGGACGCCACTCAGGGACGCGAGTCGGGGCGATCCCGGCACTTGGCAGCTGGCCCCTCTTGGGCCGTGGAGGCGGATTTCCCGTTAAACACTGCCATGGTAAATGTTTCTTGTTGCTGGTGTTATGTGATTACTCCCACTTCAATATTTTCAATTGGTTATTGCTAATACACATAAAATTAAGTAATCTGATTATTTATTTAATGTGCCGTTAAATGGTACGCATTACTCTGTTTTCTGCTGGACTTTTATTTTAATGATTTTCGGTTAATTATTAAAACTGTGTGAACATGTAGTTATTGAAGTGGGATTCCTCCTAATTGGTAGAGGTTTGGTGAGAAAAGATTTTACGAAAATTTCATGTTTTCGCATTAAAATTTTTTACTGTTTTTTTTTTTTTTTGCAATAAATAAAGGAATATAAACCTACAGAGAAATTTAGGGCAGCATCCACTGGAGAAGTAGTTTCAAAATAGTTTTCATTTTTAAGGTTATTCTGAGCAATGAAGAATCTTTCGCTTTTGAATGTGCTTGCAAAAAATAATATATGTAAAATAGTAAGAAAAAAAGTCAAGGAAGGCAGATAATGGATATTTTCCAGACAAAATACACACATGCTTTAAAATGTTTAGAAGACCTGGAAACATCTTTGAAATAAATTTCAGTAATGAGGTATTAGCTGAGGAGCAAATCAAGAAATGATGTGACCCAAATCTTTCAGCAAAATGAATACAAAAATTTACGGAAAAAATCGGCTGTATAAAGGGCTCCGGCGGCAGGAAGACATGCCGCACAGCGTGACTGGCGTTAGTGAGCAGAGCGAGAAAGTTGCACCGACGGATTAAACGCCAAGACGTAGTATCTCGAATCACAAAAAGATGGGTGATTTTCCTTGCACATCACCCAGGTTCTCTCCTCTGCTTCGACGTCCCAGAACCAGGGCCCCTCCATCCTATGGTTCCCCTATCCCAGGCTTCCTGCTCACCCGCACCTGGCCGAGGACAGGTAAACCACGCAGAGCACTTAGATGGGCCAGACGGAGAAGGAGCAGACATCCCCCTGTGCATGTTTCTTTGGCCAGAACTCCGCAGTATGACAACGGCTGTTTTCCGTGAGTGTAGCGAGTGCGGCTTAGCTGTGTGTCCCAAACGGTGGAAAACAATAGAAACTGAACCAGAAAATAAGGGGGAGAAAGAAAGAATAGAGGCACCTGAGGCAGAGAACGCGTAGGAGGGAAGATCTGAGAACCGCAGGGAGAGAAGCAAGGAGCCTCCAGGACCCGCATGCATCTCTCCTGGCGGCAAGACCGCGACGCGGCCTTCGGTCTCACGATGCAGAGCCGCCGCTGGGAGGGAGCCCCGGCCGCAGGACGTGGCGGTCCTGCGAGGCGCAAGGCAGCGGGGCTGCGTGGCGAACACCTCCCAAGGGGTGAGGGTTTCGAATCCGTGCAGCGTCAGGGGGAGCTCACCCCTCGGGAGGGTGTGCTTCTCCGAACCTGTGGCGACCACCTTTTATGACTGCTTCTCTTCCCTGGCTCATCCTTGGCCTTCTGCTTACGAAAACGTGCCTTGGCGTTTGCCCGGAGCGAGGACTCGGCCTTCCGACGCCGAGCAGACGTGCGCGGCTTCAGCTCCGAGGTTCGCGGCTTTAAAAAAAATTGTCACCATCATTGAAGATCAGCTCAAAGCTGATCAAATCCTATGGAATTTCCTGTTTGTTTTAATTTAGTTCTTTAAACTCCCATAAGGAGTAGATAAAATCAATAAGAAGGAATAATTTATTTCTTTCATATTTCTATCCATAATTTTATTTTCATTGCCATATACTATTTTAAAAATCTAGTTGTAATTTTTTTTTGGAAAGTTGTAGTTTTCCCATATTGGTCTTTGAGAACAGAGTTGAGAGGATACTCAAATATTTGAAGTAAAAATAGTCAACAACTCTGAATACACTCTTGAATGAAATTGCATTGTTACATGTGAAAATGTCTGTTTTTTCCCACAATTCGATTTTAACCATTTCTGTCAAACCAGCGACAATAGGAAACCCACAGTGCGAACTACACCTGACCTGCCGTGACTGTGCGTGTGTGTTCCTTTTATTTTCGTAATCACGGAAGTTAATTTCCAGTGGCCCGAATGTGGGTTGTTCTTGCTTTGAAGCCGAGGGCAAGGTCCAACGATTGCTTTAGCGATGCTCATTCTTAGCTGAGACAGCAGACCTGATCACTGTCTCCTAAACGCTAACGGTGAATGGGTGCCCGCTATGACGCTTGGCAAGGCTCCGTCTTGCAGGAGGAGTTGGTCGCCGGCACAGGGGGAGCCCGGATGGTGTGGGGACAGCAATGCTGCGAGCGGCAGAACGGGAAGGCCACGCGGAGGGTGCGACAATGTGATTCCAAGGTCGACACGGGGTCCCGCGGCTTACCTCTAAAGCGTCTTTCCCATCAGAGCCTGAACCAAAACGTATGAAGATGTGACTTTGGTTTCCGTTTAACTTTCAAGTGACGCTCAGCCTCTGTTCGCCTAATTTTCTTCCAAGCGAATATGCTCGTTAGAAACCCAGCTTGGCCTCATCGTCTAATTCGCCGACGTACGGATCACTGTGCTTTTTAAAATCAATATGCTCTAAAGTTCAAATTCTTCACTTACGGATGCATGCAAGTGTTTTAATACAAAAATAACTTCAGTCTCCTCGTCATCGTGATTTCAAATGACAAACTAAAAGCCTATCATTTTAAACCATCTGCAGCCCTGGGTAAATATCACTTTCGGAACATGATCTGCAGCCATTGAAATCCTTTGTGCAAAACCGCTCATTGTTTATGCCAAAAAAAAAAATGCGTGAAACGACGACCTCTCCTCCAATTAACTCTACGGCCAAATGCTGTCAACGTCGGAAGATACAAAGAACGTTTACTGTTTGTTATTTTGGCAGCATCCCATCTGACACTCGTTAAACAAAGGTTAACAAAGTAATGAGCCAGGCTGAGCGGACGGAGACCGGTGGTTTAAGCGGTCTGAGAGGGAACGCTGCACCAGCAGAACGTGCGTCCGGTGCTTTTCGGTGACATTCACAGGGAGACTCGTCCGCGGCTCTTTCCCAGGCCGTTACAGTAAGAGGACGACGCCCTCGCCTCTGGGTAGCCGGGTCCACGGGCGGTTATGCACCCTACGGATGCCTCTGCTCCTCAGCGCTCAGGAAAACACAGTGAATTCGGCTGTAATTGCGACAGGCTTCGTGAGAAGGGCCAGGTCCAGCCTCCTCTTGGCCGCCATCCTCTTGCTGGGACCTTTAAAAACTTGTAAAACGAGCTGTTCGACTCCCATAATTCTAAGTTGCTGTTGAGGGTTTCAGCTCTGCTGCTCCACGTGGAATTAAGTCACAATTAAATAAATGCGACTTTGATTTTCACTGGGATTAAAAACGAGATATCATAACTATGATGAGGCCAAGTTTAATTGAGTCCTGTTATTTGTTGGAGAATGTCTACAAAGTCAAGACCTCATTATTCAGGAGCTTGGAACGAAAGAGAGAGAGAGAGAGAGAGAGAGAGAGAGAGAGAGAGAGAAAGAGAAAGAGAGATGAATCAAGGGTATACGAAACACACGTGGTCCACCAGCTTTCTCTGCCGCGTTCATGTCTCTGAAGTCCCTGGTCACACGGCCCCGGCTCCTTCTCCAAGAAGACAGGCCTCTGACGTGCGCCCCTCCCCCGGCCCCGCGGCTCCCAGGGCGGCCCTGCGCTCTGCAGCCGCCCGGCGGACCCCCGCCTGCCTCGCCTGCAGTCTCCTGTCCCTGCCGCCTCTCGGGCCGCCCTCTCCATCCTGAGGATGCTGTCCGTCCTCTTCCACGTCAGTTAATGCTGGCTCGTTCTTCAACACGGCATCCGAACGTCGCGTCACATGCGAAACGCTTAGCGCCCGTCCCGGGCGGGTTTCTTCCTCCTTCCTCTCTGTCCGCAGGTGCTGTTTACACTCCTCTTCAGGAGGTATAACGCCCTCACCGCGTGTGCACAGCTAGACCGCGAGCGCCTCGTGCTAGCCCTGGCCTTGTGTTTTGAGATACGACATTTTGAAAAAGTGAAAGAGACATGTTATTTAAAGGTCACCCTGCACACAGCACAATTCGACAGGTGTGCACGCACCTGTGGGTGTACACATCCTTACAAACACGCATTTCTTGCATGCTGCCACCGGATGGTACAGAAGAGGCCAGTCTGTTCTGTTTACTCTGTTTAATGCACATAAAGTATTTGTGTACCCAGTGAACATTAGTGCTATGTAGGAAAGATAGTCAAACGCATTTTTATCTCTCTTCTACTCTATATTCTATATTTTATCCTCTGAGTCGAACTATGAGAAAACCATAATTTTGGTCCACCTAAGCTTAGCCTCTCCTAGGGGAGCCCTTCTGAGTTACGGTTTGGCGATGCGCCTTTAGGGTTAGATGTCACCTAGAAACGCTCAAAAAGCAGTCCAAGAAAACTGGCTTCAGTGTGTTTTCTTTAAAAATGTCATTAAGGACATTATCTTGCTACCTTCTGTGTAAATCGCCACGTGAGACAATTCTAGCATTTAGTGGCAGAAAGATTTTTGTATTTACGATGAACTGATGTGTTATTTTGTTGTTGAAAAGAGAACCATGCTATCAGGATTTCCTTTTAACTTGGGTTGAAAGAAAAGCAGAAGTGAATTTATCGCAAATTAGGACAATCCCGCCAACTCCTTGAAAGGCACTGTTTTCTTCTTTTCCCCTCTGTCAGGAATCTGCATATACCTAAGACTTTTTGTATAACTTCTCAACATAAATGTTTAAAATATGCATTTCTAATTATTTTTATGGACTAGTTAAATGTTTTTCTGCCAAAAGGGTTATACGTTAGCGATATGCATTCTGCATCAAACATGCTTTATCCAGCTTCCTTACCCCCTTCTTAGCGGTGCAGGTATCACGGGTAAGGAAGGCGTCTCCAGCAGGCACAGGGCATGCCCCAAAGTGCTGGCTCCTGAGGCTGCGAGCAGGCCCTTCCAAGCGCAGGAGGAGGCAGGACCGGCCTCGGCTTTGGGGTGTGAGTCCTGTCCCGGGACTTGGGCACCAGGACGGACGACGCGTTAGGAGAAGCAGCTCATGGGGTACAGGCTCTGTCGTGCAGCCTCACGGGGGGCAGGGCGGTGGGGAGGCGGGGAGAGACGGCGTCAGCCCGGGCAGCACTCAGGAGGGGACCGGCGGCCTTGGCTTAGTCGCCCGCCGCACCCAGGCCCGAGGACCGGCACGCTCTTCCCACTCCCGAGTGTCGTACGATCTAGGGCCCGATGGGTGAAGCTGCGCCTTTACCTCTGGGGACACCCAGGTGTCCCATTTTACGCTGGAGCGTGTTATCACGAGCAGCGGGATCAGGGTGACCCGCCCGGGGGCCAGCGGGCCTGGCCCAAGCACCGGAGCAGAGGCGGGTCCACTGGTCTCGGCCGGGATCCCCGGCCCAGGGCCCTGTGGGGGGGGGAGGGCCTGGGACCCTGCCGGAACCCGAGGTCGCTGCAGCGCCCCGGGCCGTGACACAGAGGCCTCTCCGCGCACACTCCGAGGAAGGCGCAGGGCCCTCCACTTTCTGAACTTGGGGGCCCGCGGATCCGAGCCACCGCAGACAGCTTGGGTTTGTCCGTGGGAGGCAGCCAGGAGGCCAGCTGTGCGGAGCTGAGGAAAATGGACCGAAATGAGCTCGCGCGGAGTTTCGTGAGTCACAGAAGTGTTCATGCATATTCATTCACACAACCACGCCATTGAAATTCCTTCCCGAAGAAAGGACACGAAGAAAAGAAGCAAAGATAAACGAGCAACAGGTGTTCACGGGAGAACTGTCTCTCCACTGCGGCTGACGCCAGGAACGTCAGGGCGGACAGCAGGTGGCCAGGCCCCGTGCCGCTCAGAGTGGGGCGCGGGACTCGGAGAGGAGGTGCGGGGGGCGGCGCCGAGCTCGAAGGCCGGGGTGAGGACCGCTGGAAGTTAAGAGAGGGATTCTCGGGACAAAGGCTGTCAGCCCCCCGGGACTCCCATAATGGCGAGGAGGCCGAAGCTCGGGGCCTGGGGCTCGGCGGATCCTGGGGAGCCCGCCGGGTGCGTCTGTGGCCGGGCAGACACAGGCAGATGTCCCACAAGTCTCCAGGGAGGGACAGAAGGACGCGTCCGCGGCGGCCGGCTTGGGGGGCGGCGCACGCCTTCCGGCAGCACCCCCAGGGCTGCAGGTGGAAGTCGCTGCGGGGCAGAGCGCAGGCCTCCCGCTAACCTCTCACGTCCCGTATTCAGTGCACTATTTGGGACGTGTTTGTGCTAAAAACGATGCGCTCATCTCAGATTCAAGTCTCACTAGCCATCCTGCGTTCTTCCTGGCTCGATCTCGCCAATGGTAGGGACGGGGACAGAGAAAGGGGGTGGTGACAGGGCGTCCTACAGGGACCCGGGGACTCGGCGACCCGCGCGCTGGAGGCCAAAGGTCAGAGGAGAGGCGGGTCCGAGACCTGCAGCCGGAAGGAGCCTCGGAAGATGCTGGAAGGGCGGCGAGGCCCTGGGCCGCGGACGCGTGGCGGAGTTCCACCTGCATCTCCCCAGGGGCTCGAGCCGAGCGTGTCGTCAGGAGCCAGGTTCCCACCTGTGCGTCTCCGACGCGTCGGTTCAGACCTTTAGCCTATGTTTTTCTCTTCCACATTGTGCGGTGTGTTTTCTTGTCTTCGAGTTTTGCGGAGTCTTTATGTTTTCTGGATACAAGTCTTCTCAGACCTCTGATTAGCAAGTATTTTCTCCTGGTCTATGGCTTGCATTTTATTCTTGTAACCATCCTTCAAAATACCAGATTTTTAGTTTTGATGAGGTCCAATTTTGTTTTTTTTTCATCTATCAATCACACTTTTGGTGTCTTAGAACCAAGGATTCACAGCCACAAAGTTTTTCTCAGGCCCGTCTAGAATTTTTTTCCTAGATATTCAGCTTTATTTCATATTTAGCTGTCTGATATATTTTTTCTTTAATTTTCGTATGAACTGCGAGATATGGGTTCAGGGGATTCTTCTTTTTTTTTCGCATGGATGTGTGATTATTTCAGCAACATTTATTGGAAAAACGCTATTCTTTTCTTGACCTTTGTCAAAGATATATTGACCGCTTATTTGAATCTACTTAGTTTCGTTATGATTATAGAACCTACTTTTATAATTTCTATTCTTTTAAAAATTTAAGGCTTGCTTTGTGAGTCATTACAGGGTCGGTCTTAGTGATGTTCCACGTGCATTTGAAAGAATTCCAGGCATCCTATGTCCTTGCTGACTTTCTGCTTACTCATCCTATTTATTACTAAGAATATATATTTTTAAAACTTTTTCATTGTATATTAGTTTCAAGTGCATGGCATATCGGTTCGACATCAATACAGTTTATAACGGGACCCCCCGCATCAGTCTGTCTGGCCGGCCGCGCGGCCGTTTCAATAATGTTGATCGGATCCCTCCACTGCACTCTGTGTCCCGTGGCTGTTTTGTGACTGCTGATTGGTACTTCATCCCTTCTAAGAATGTATTTCTTGGAGTTCCTATTTTAGTAGCTTCTGTGATGATTATAATAAACTTTTCTTAATTTACTTAGAGCTAATATTTTTTCCACCTGAAATAAAGTGTAAAAGCTTTGCAGCTACAAAAAAAAGCAGTAAAAGGAGTTTTGTAGTTCCAGATAGTTCTTAAGGGGAAATGAAACATGGGGAAAGCAGCCTCCTTCCTTCCTCCCTCCCTTCCTTTCTTCCTTCCTTCCTTCATTCCTTCCTTTTTCTGGTGGACCTTATATGAATTCGCATTTGAATGCTGGATGTTTTAAATACCCAAAGAGAAACTTACGTTGACTATATCCCTTCTCAAAGTAAATAGGATAAGTACTATATCTTCATATAAACATGTGTAGAGGCAAATTACTGGTCACCTAAATATCTGTTATTGTTGGAAAATTTCCAGCATGAAGACAATAAAAACTCAGGTAATATCATGCAAGTTATGTGAAATTTATATTTAATAAGCAGGATAATGGAAATAAATGTATGAGTTATGTGTAAATATTAGCACACAGAATTTCTGGAATAATGGTGTTTGGAAACCCACAAAGAAAAACATGCAAAACATGAATGTTGGAAGCAGAGAGAGGGCGCATCTCATAAACTGACTTTAAGATGGACAGAGGCTGAAAATAACCCCCGCCCCAAAAATCTAATGTATTGAATAATAAAGGACTTAGTGAAATACTTGATGAGACATTTATTTTACCTACTGCTAATGGTCAAAATAATAAAGGTCACAACTTACAAAACGACTGGTTTCATGCCTCTTTCAAATAAAGATTATAGAGTTAGAGCTATCACCCAAACTGAAAAAACAGCAATTTTTATTACGAATGTAACAAAGACAATATGCTACAAAAAAAGATAAATGAAATAATATTGTAAAAGGGATTTATTTTTTTGTTTTTTTAAATCGGCTATAACAAATAAAAAAAGTCGATTTATGACAGTGTTAAAATAGGAAATATGAGGGTACAGTGTTTTTTCTTCTTAACATTTCACATGTGATCTAATCTCTCTAAATTTCCTTTAATTGTTCATTTTTATGAATCATCCTCAAATCTACAGAAACTTGTCATGAGCTTCCCCCCCCATTGTGTAAAATATAATGAATGACTTAAGAGGGACAGCCAGATGATTTAACAATATTCCTCTTCCTGTTATCTAATGGCTATTATTGGGAAAAGATGGAAATTTTAGGTTGGCTTAAAATAATAAAAAATAGGCTTGGCAGAGCAGAGTCTTTGTATCTCCAGAGGGAGAAAAAACTCAAATCGGATGTGAATAACAGGTGCCCAGCTGCTCAGAATGACAGAGTGGAGTGTGAGAGGATAAAGGACCCAAGGACACCACCATTGTGATCTTTGAAACCACCTCAATATCCGCTTCAGAGAAAAATCGCCAGTCTTTGTGATGGCAAGGACATTTCAGGGTTTATGCCAACCCACTGTATTTCAATGTTGATTTGCCCTTTTTCTAATGCATGAGCTGACGTAAGGTAAATGTTACTTTTTACAGAAGATAAATGACAGAGAAAAACAGTTCACATTCGCGAGAAAGACATCTGCTCTTTAATTCTAATTCTTCTTGACGTCTAAAATTTTAATTTATTTGATGGGGTCTTGCCTCATAATATATGAATTATAGGAAACGGTTTTATATTCATTTATTCTGGTTTGCTGTGCAAAGTACTTCTGTTCTAATTTAATTTTCAATGTGCTCTGTTCACTCTCAAAAATGCCCCGTTTTGGACAATAAATTATACCATTACCCTAATCATGAACTAACTCATTCTCGTTTAATCTTATAGGGATTTTAACCAGGATCCTTTAGCATCGCCCTATTTAGACTTCAAAAGTATGAACGATCTACTGCAGTGACATAGTCTTTCCTAGTTCCCAGGAGATGCCAACAGCTCGTGACGCCAAGAGTCAATTTCGTTGACTCGCGGTAATTAAAAGCGTGGTTTTTAAAAGGAAAATGTCAGGACTTAAGACCCTATTTTGTCTTTCGTCTTCTATTTAACCTTGGCCAAATTATTAGTATCTATGAATCCCATTTCCTTGGTCTATAAACAGGAGTGATAACACTGACTGGCGTGCGGGCTCGCTGTGAAGATTCAATGAGTTAACGACAAACGTAGGTCCCTCACGAATGACTGGTGCGTCGTAAGCAGAATGTCTGAGTGACACTACTGTAGATTAAATCCTCTTATCCAGCTTCATCTTAGTAGACAGATATTCGAAGTCTTCCCCTTTTTCTTCACATCATGAAAAATAATTTTCCACTGAAACCTGTAGATTGCTCTGTATACATTTCCTCTTTCGGACATTTACTTTCTCTAAAAAAGAAAAAAATCTTATTTTTCTCTAACTCGGAGTCAAATCTTCTTTTTACTTGCTTGTTTTTCTATGCATTTTTATTTATATCTAATATAAGTGTGTGATTTTCTAGGGTTTCCAGTAATAACCGTATACCTTCTGTGTGTTACTCTCAAAGGTCAAAGTCCTCTGCGTCTTAAAAGAACAATGTAATATGATAAAACAGGGAAAATAAACACCTTCACATTCCTAAGTTTATTGAGCAGTTTTGTATGCCTAATACCATATTTGAATTTCACAAAATTATGTTCATAAAGAAACAGAAATAAAACAAATAGGAGGAGTGTACAAGTACAGACTTAAGCTACATAGGAAAAAAAAAGACATTTCTACGAGTCAGAAGTTTCATAGACGTTCGGATCTAATAAGTAACAAACCCCGTAGCATGAGATATACTGAAAGGTCCGATGGATAAGCATGATCTCTGGTGTGTGTGCATAGGCGGTGTGTGAAGTCCCTCTTCCTGCCGTAGCAGACTGGCTTGCTGGCTCTCTTTGACTTCATGTTGGCCAAGTCTGTGTGTTCCCCTGGCCTTCAAGCTAGCACCTGCTTTAGACATTCTAATGCTTAGAGAAATTCTCCTGGGGGCTCGAGATTTTACAAAAACAACCCCTTCCACCATTTCCCCTTCCCTGCACACAAAAGGAACCTGAACTCTACTTTCTTAAAACGGATTTGAGAAAGTACCAGGGCTCACATCTTCTTGGCCGGCACCTTCTCGATCGACAACGGCTCTGAACTCTGATGTGCTGAGTTCTGGCTTTGAGGTGTTGGGCACACGGATGTTGAACTGGTAACGATGAGATTTTAAAATCTCAGCTACGACTAAATGCGTTTGGAAAATTTATGGACTAAGGAAATTTGTGGCTAAGCATCTTGCAGAGTCAAAACCATCATTTCAGTTGAAACAGTACCTACTTTTCCCACCAGTTCTTTAAAGACAGCTTTCGGTTGGAGTTTGAACTGCACGTGGCCCTTTCACACGTAAAGGTGAACGTGGGTCCCCTGCCTGCCCCGCGCTCTCCCGAGGGACAGGGCTGCGCGGTCAGGATGGCCCCGAAGGGCACACGGCGCTGCTTTGATCTGTACGCGGTCATTGTCTTTTCTATACACACAACTGGAAAGGAGCCGCTCATGATCGATGAGCTAAAGAGTAGACGAAGTGATTGCTTTGAAATCGGAGCGGCCCCGGGGCCGAGGCGATTAGCGCGCGTCCTTTCACGAGCCTCGCGTGGCGACCTGCCGGTCCGCACGCTGGCGCGCGTGCGGGAGGCGCCTCCGGGGGCGCGCGGATCGCACGCGCCTGCCCCCGGGACAGCCCGGGCTGCGGTCCTCTGCGGGAGTGATGGAGCCCGGGCGAAGTGAGGCCGAAGTCTGGCTCCGTGGGTAAAAGGACCCAGAACTGACGCACGTGATCCGTCCATCCGTCTTCACTGCTGAAGCGACGTGCCATCCGAGGAAGGACATTCGCGTGGCGCGTCTTCTGTGTCCGACGCTTACCCATCCTTCGATCTTCCCGCAGTTCTTTGGCTCCTCGGGGCGCGTTTCCTCCCCGGGCAGGAGAGACTGAGGGTTCCACCGACCTCGACGGCATCATCCAGATGCGCGTTGCAGCAGGAAGTCGATAAACGGCTTTCCTGCTTTTTTTTTTTTTAAATGTTCATCATTCTTCAATTCATTTAAACAAATTACGGGGCGACTAGAAGCCAATGGCTGGAACAGGTCAGGGGACCTGAGGGCAGCTCGGCTCCCCCGGCCGGCCAGCGGTCACAGTCCCTCGGCAACAGGTGCTGCGCGCGAAGGGAAGAGGTGGGGGTGTGGGACGGAAACCCTGGGCCCCGGGGAGACGGAGGACGCGAGCGCGGCCCGTGGTGCCGCCCGCATGTCTCTTCCTCTCAAAGGGAGAAGGAGGGAGGCGCGGGTCGGAGTGACGTCCCCGCTGTGAGGACCATGGCGCCGAGCGTGCGGGGAGGGGGCAAGACGGACAGAGGATGGGGGTGGCGGGCCGGGGACAGGCCATCGCGGGGGCCCGCGCCACCGGGCGGGGGCGGTGGGCCCGGAAACGCAGAACGTGTCATCTGAGGATCCATTTTGGTGAAAATCCTGCCTCGACATATTTTGCTTATCTATTCAATTTACATATCTCAGTTAGCGATGATTTTCATTTAAGATTATGCATGCGTACAATGGTGATTTATTATGCAATTTACAGAAATAAAACAAAACGACTTAAAAAAAGTGAAAATGAACAATATTTCAAAAATACTTTTACGCCTATTGTACTTGCTAATTGCACAAAACCCTTTATTTCTTTTAACGTTACTATTATTATATCCTAGCACAGCATGATTGAATATACCTTATTATAATTTAGTATCTTTCTCGAACACTTCGTGAGGCAGCAAATTAAAGGTTTGGGTCTAAGTTTGCTTTATTCCTTTGATTAAAATTAGTGGCTGTCATATCTGAGGAAGGAGCCTCACGGATGATATGCGGCTATAAATAGAAGACACGCAGGCCTGGATCTGCACCCTGCCAGCTTCCTACTTCAAGAGGCACGCTATTTGCTTCTGCGTTTTAACTTCTCCAAAACTGTTACATACCTTTCCTTTACTTCTTAATTCAACAAAATGAGGCGCATCCGAAGACAGGTTTAATCTCACTCACTAATTATGCAAATTTTTAATGACGTTTAGCTGGTAAATTGTTTTTATTCTGATGCTGCTTTATTGTAAACGAATCAAAACGGTTTTTCCCCCCAAATATTTTTAACATAGAATTTAAATCTCATATTTCTTTTTATTTAGAAAAATTTTAAGCCAGTAAGAAAATTCCATTTCTAAGTTTGTGTGAAAACATTAGAATTTTCGTAGTTTTTGCATGTCATTTTTAAAAAGAAAATCACACACAGTGAAAACATTTGCAAATAACTTTTCGAAATACAGTTTGTTTCTCACGTTTTACATAATTTGAAGACACAGATTAAAGCCGATTTTTTTTTGTCATTTAAAAATATCCACTAGATAGCACGTGACCGATAGGATGCATATAATCATAGAAAAAGTGAGCTAACTTGAAGAAGAAAAACAAGGCTTCATAAAAGAAAAATTATTAACTGATCTTCATGTTCAATACCTCTTCCAACACCTTGTCATGAAGAAACCTTGCACTGTTGAAATAAAAACATCTGCCTGGCTGTTTCCATCACATTATAAAGTAAAATAAAAATGCCAATATGTTTAGAAGCTTTATTTTTATTCGCTTAATACTTTGTGCCCCTGAGTGGTCTCTCGCTGGCTCTGAGCTCCCCTCGCAAGCACTTGGCGACCTGGCTCTTCACTAAAACGTATTCACGCCTCTGCGGAAGCTTGGTGGACGCATTTATACGACTGCATTCCAGCCAACGAGTCTGTGCAGGAGTGACCTGGTCCACCCCAGGTCTGGCCCAGGAAAACCTTCTTCCTCCTGTGCCAAGAACAGCAAACTAGGAAACTGTGGGTTCAAAAGCAGGAGCCAAAAATGATGGTCGTGTGGTATCCTGAGTGGACAAGTACAAGAACAGCCACTGACCAGGAAAATCCTCGTTGGGCCGTCAAGTGAGTTCAAAACTTATTTTGGGTTTTACCACGTGAGATAAACAGAATGATGCCCCCCCTTCCTCGCCCTTCTTACAACGTCCATATTCTAATCCTCGAAACCTGTGGGTATATCTGGTATATGACAGGGGAGAGTAAAGTTTGCACAGGGAATTAAGATGGTTAATTAAGCCAACCTTGGGCTGGCGATCACCCTGGACTACTCAGCTGGGCTCAACGTGATCACACGGGTTCTTACAGTGGAGTTCTTTCTTTGACATTTTGATATTTGATTCACTTTTATGCTTTTAGGTGTTCTCTCTGGTCGAACAGCGATCTGGTGTGAGAAGCAAACCAAAAAACAGCGCAGTTCAGTCCATGCGGCGGCCATCAATGCGCGTTGACGCGCTGAGGTCTGTGTGACCCTGGGTGCTGCCCGCCCCCAGCGTGAACATCCTTTTCTGCGGGAGCCAATGAAGATAATTCCGATTCATGTTGATGGGAAGGGGAAGAAATGTGAAGGACGCTTGGAAAAATCCGTGGGGGACGGTGTGGAGCGGGGAGCATGATGCTCCCGGACCCGGCGCACGAGCTTTGCAAAGCAGAGCCGCTCGGCTCATCGCGCCCCGGGGCTCTGGCCCAGCTGGCCCTGCGCATCCTTCTCGCTCAGGAGCTCTGTGTTGACGCGGAAGACAGCACGTTGGGCGCGGCGGAAAGGGAACTGGCTGAGGACGCGACAACGCCTGGAGGCAGCGGGGGGACCTCTCCAAGGAGCACGACGAGACCGCGCCGAGCGCGCGGGCCCAGGCGGCCACACCGCGAGGCCGGCCACGCACCCTGCAGGGCTCAGCGCCAGGAAAAACGGGGGGCGGGGGACCCTTTGCAACAGTTAGGAAATTCCACGCGGGCGGCAGCACTGAGCCGAGGGCGAGGCCTGGGCGCGCAGCCCTGCGTGGCAGCCACGGCGCCGGCCGCACCAGCCGGAGGCAGGAGCCGGCTGCGGGGCAGCGTCGCGTTCGTCTCGTCGTCCGTGCGCGCGCTTCTGTGTCCAGCTGGGAGGCGAGGGACGGAAACGGCTGAGGCCGGGCCTCACGAAACACGGCGCGTGAAAAGCAGGTGATGAACGCGGGCGCATCACGCGTCGGGCGCTGCGGCCAGGTGAGCGGCGGGAGGCGCTATAGAGCGAGGACTGGGTGCCGCACGGCGGGGGGGTGTGTGTGGGGGCGGGGAGTGTGTGGGGGCAGGGACGGACACCAAGGGAGGCGTCGAGCCGGACCTCAGGGAGAGGGAGCAGCGTCGCCGCTCTGGCGCGTGCACTGTTCTGGAGCGTTCCGGCGATGGCGACGCGAGGAGGTGACCGCGAGGGGGGTCGGCCCGGCAGGAGGCCGCGTGTCCTGGGAGAAGTGGAGGCTGCGGGCAGCTGAGCGGTCCAGCCCTGCAGCGCGCCTGGGCCCTCCTGGAACCGGCCCCTCCGCGATGCCCCTTAGGGGATGGCGCTGTCGCAGACGCTCTCGAGTCAGAAACCCGGGACAGCTGAACCCCCTGTCCTTCGCGTCCCCCGCCCAGTTCTGCCCCCCGCCTCGTCTCTGCCTGCTGGAGCCCGCGCCTGCTCCCTGGCCCCTTCTCCTTCGTCCCTCTCCCTCTCCCCGTGTGGTTCTCACGGTCCATGAATCGCCCTTCCTCCCGCGTCCACTGTGGCCACCACGTCCTGCCCCGGGGCGGACACAGCTGGGGGGCGGCCGGAGTCGCCCCGGGGCCTGCGTCTGCACCTGCTTTAGCATTCCTGTTTTCTGCTTCAGCCTCCTCTCTGCATGTTAAGTATTGGCTTGAACTTTTCCCCCTCTTGCAAAAATGTCGTTTCTTCCAAAAAGCTCCTAGGTGCTTCCGACCGCGTTTCAGTCTGCTTCGACTCGCCAGCTGCTCCTTCCTGGCACTCAGCTCAGGCTGCAGACATCTGCTCGCCAAGTAGCAAAAGGGAGCATGAAGATCTGCGCCTCCTACGGCGACACACATGCTCTGACCTCTAGTTCTACACTCGCCTCCAGATTTGGTCACAATGGGATGCAGAGAGCGAAACAGAAAGACCTAGTGACCGTCAGCTCCCACAGGGAAAGCAGCTGCACTGCAAAGAGGCCGCTCTCTGCAGCAATGGGGGTGGGGGGGCATGACAGAGCCGAGGGGCGGTCCGCTGTGGCGCAGGGTCGGGGAGTGAGAAGCTGTCCTTGGGGCTCCCCGATTTGGCAGGACTCCCCTCCACCTCTGGAGTTCGGATTTGGGTGTGGGGGTTGAGAGGAGAGGCCTCCTGAGCTCCGATCGGCCTCAGAAAGCTACGAAGGAAGGGCCGGCACCTGGGGCCCTGAAGGCACACCTTAAATCCTCTGCGATTTGACCCTTCTCGATGTCACCTGCTTCGGCCATACGGTCATCCGTGGGACAGCAACGCTTAGGCCAAACTCTTCAAGGAGGACTCAGGGAGAAAATATTTACATAACATTTGACCGATGAAATAAAAGACAGTTTGGTCCGTGGGCTCTGGAAAGGTGAGCTTCTCAACTCGGGAAGGAGGCTCTGAGAAGGTATTTAACGCCATGAAATAGTCAGGTGTTGTGAACGCAAATACGGGCCTCCTTTCCGGACGTGAGACTATGCAGACCCCTACGTCCTTATCTTAATGAAACCAGGTCGGACTGGTTTTCTGGGAACCTGGGCCCTCCGTGCCTCTGGGTGCGGGAGCACCAGTGCTGGGATCGCGGGCGACGGACCGTGTGGCGCTGGCTCAGACACTCGGGGAGTCGTGTGCTCCGCGCAGGGCTCTGCCCGTCACAGCAGCCCAGGTCTGCAGAGATTCCGCAGACGCCAGCTTCTTCCTCTAGCTCTTACCGTCTTTGAGCCATAAGGAGGAAAGTGAATCCATGCGTGTAAGAATGCAAATACGAAAGCGGCTTCTACCCAGATTTCTCCACGCCTGCCGGGAGCTGATTTTATTTATTTCATCGCCGCGGAATTACTTTTATTCCAACTTAACTGTGAGGTACAGGCGTTGGAAGGAGTGCTTTGTCATCGGTAATGCATTTTCATTCTTGGGCACTAAAAGTTTGAGCTCAAGTAGAGCCGTTACACACACCGAAACCATGCTTTAGAAGGAGATTAATTTCACGTATTCTAAAATTCACCGGGCGAAATCATGCACTACTTAATTTCTGCAGCGCTTGAATGCTATTTAAGAGGGAAAGAAAAATAAATCGGAGAGCATTACCCTTGGTTTCAAAGACATCTGCACCGTGTCTGAGCGAGCGGCTCCCCTTACAGCAGCTGCCGGAAGGCGCGGTGGCAGAGAGGAGGCGGGGCCCGGGCCGGGCCTCTGCAGCCCCGGGGGTTCCCAGGTGCTCTTTTCCAAAGCCAACCTGCTTCCTGGCAAGGGGAGCACTTCCGGGTGAACCCTTCTTCTCCAAAAGATGGTCTGGGACCGATAAAGTGGCTGTATTTGCATTGCAAAAAGATTAATTGTTTATTTTAATCACTTTAGATAATTATTCTCATCTCTCTTGACTTATTTTCCTCTTACCAAACCAGATCTCCAGAATCTTTGCGGAAACCGTATACTGACGATAAGTTCTATAATAACACACTTTATACTGGTGGCCTTAATAATCTGACCGCAAAGGACGGGATGAAATTAATACCTGGAATGGGTCAGTTTCCTACGGGTGACTAATAAGGGGATCGAAAGTCACATATCCAAAACGTGACATCTGAAATCACATCATTTTGCTCCTTAAGAAAAAAATCAGCTCTCACAACTTACTACGTTTATTATCAGGATAATAAGTCGATTACTAGGAGAGCCCAGGCCTGCGGTGTGGACCGGGGACTCCGCCGCACACCTAGGGGGCTCAAGGCGGATGGGGCTGGGACGTGGGGGCGGGGTGTGACCTGGACTGTGAAAACCTGCGGGGGTGCGGGGGGGGGGGCTCTCTCCTGTTTTAAAGCTTTTGCTCCGGGCCCCCCTGTGCCGGCTCCAGGGGTGTGCGGTGGGGCGGGCGTCGGGGACTGTGTCCTGTCCTGGTGCGGGCCGTCTGCCGACACTGTTCAGGCGGCGGTGAAAACGGATTGGCTTTTGTTTGGCTTCATCGCTGCCGCCGTAGTCTCTGTGTCGGTGTGTCGCTGATGGCTTGAGGGCGGCGGTCCCCGTCACCCCCCGACCCCCGCCTGACCCGGGACACCCCCCGCTCTGCACGACTCCCAGCCTCCGCCGTGACCCCGGCGTCTGCGACCAGGGCGGCGGTCGCAAGGACTGTTTCTGTCATTTAAACCCAGCATCCGATTCTCCAGCCTCGGCCGGCGGGCTCCTGAGCAGGGGAGAAACGCGTCGGGTGGCACCTAGGGGGTGGGGGCGGGGCGCCGCCTCCTCTACCTGGCGGGGGAATATTCTCGACCTCGCCTGTCCACCGACAAGCGCAGGCACGGGAACGGTGCGTTCTGCTACCGTGAAAAAAGAAGTCGCGGGCAGAGTCGGAGTCACCGGGCCACGCGACCTGTTAGAATTGTTGTTATTATTTTGTTAAGATGCGCACACGCTCGTCCGGGAGTGTGGGAGGCTTTCACGGAAGATGGATTTAAACGAGATAACGCACTTTTTAAAGCGCGCCGTAAGCTTTAAAACGCGAGACGCTGGGACCGTCACGTGGGCATCTGAGCGCCCGGCGCCCCGCGCCCCGCGGCGAGCCCCAGGGATCGATCGGCTCCGGCTGTTTCGGGGGCCACGCGAGCTTTGGGGCGCCCGGGCCCGACGCACGGGGAAGCCGCGGCGCTCGTGCGGCCCGTTCTTCCCTCTGCTCTCCGGCCGGTTTCCCTTCCTTCCGCCTTCGCGTCTCCGATGCTACCGCGGCGTCGACTTGCTTGTCTGGAGGCCGCGCTCCCCCGGGAGCGGCCACGCGGGCGTCGGGAGGGCGGCTCCGTCGCAGGGCGCTGGGCCCCCCCCCACCCCCTCCCCCACCCCCCTGTCCCCCCGGTCGTGTGAGACCCGCCGCTCGCGGAGAGTCCCTGCGCTCGGCACCTTGCCGTCCCGCCCCCCGGGCCTCTGAATCCGGGGCCTCGGCACCCGGCGGCTGAACCCCGGGCGGCGCCCGCCCATGTCACGGGTTCGCTGACGGCGTGAACGCCTACTTCGGGCGTCAGGAGATTCACTTACAGCCGCTTTTTAGGTTAATTGCTGGGTGACGTGGGAGGCGTTTCTTTTTCTTGAACACTCAGACGGTGGAGTACCTTTTTGTTCACTTTCCATAGTTGATTTGCATAAGAAAAAATGATCCCCTACTGTCATTCTTGCTGACAAAATCAAATAAGGAGGGACATATATTTCACTAAGGGAAAAAAATGTGGAAAGCAGAGATTTCACCTCAAGAAAAATTAGGCCAGATAAAATAAAATCAACATTAATGGCAACGAATTGCAGAACAGAACATCGGATGGTGGAAGGGGCGGGCGGCAAGCCCTGACCACGTCTGCGCAGCTGCCCCTTTCCTCCCGGGGACGAGGATCTGCTGGACGGTCAGAGGCGTCCTCGGCCGCCGTCCGACTTCCCCCGCCGGCCGCGCTCGCGTCGCAGGACGGGGTGCCGGGCCACCGTGCGCCGCGTCCCCGGCCCTCCGGCGGTTTCCCGAAGAAGATCCCCGAGCCCCTCTGCGAGCCGAGGGACCAGGACGAGGGCTCTGGGCCAGCGACGCAGCGATGCGAAGGACGGAGGGAGCGCGCTGAGCTCCAGGGGGACAACGCGGTCCGCGGAGAGGGGGGTCCCCGTCTGGGGAGCAGGACGCCTCGCTCGTGGGGTTCTACAGCTATTAAAGACTTGGGAAGCGATGCCGCCCTCGATGACAGCCAGACGGAGTCGTCGTCACGGCGCAGCACGCGGGGCCCGTCTGCCGTCCACCTGTCAGGTTTAGCGTTCTGAGTGAGGTAGGAGATGAGGCCGTCTGGTGATGAATAAAAGGCGCGTGTCGGGGCTGGGGAGCCTCACAGCGTTTTGACAAGGATATAAAAGAGGAAAAAATGAATTTTATCAGGAGTGGGGAAATGAACCGCGGGATAACATTAAGATCTCAGTATTCAATTAAGAACACAGTTATCATTCAATTAACATTCAGCGAAGAACCTGGAGTGACAGGGAGGAAATGGTTAAGGTTAATTTGGTTTCTGACTCTTCAGCCTTGGTTTAATCATGTGAAAGATCAAGTTTTGTCTCATTTCATGTAAGAAATCCATTCTACAGTATGTGACAACTTTCGAGTACCTAACAATGACAGGAAATTAACTTCATTCTTACAAAAACTATTGCATGGTTAAAGTTCTTATTTTAAAAGATCCGTAAATTAAGGCAAACTATTCATTTTGTTATTTTTATGTTTATCGTTGCTTCTGGGATCTGCTCCCTTGGACTCTATCCTTATTTTTGATCGTTTTTATTTCGGCCCCTTCCCATAAGCAGACCCCCTTCCTCGTGACCTCATCTCCTCGCCTCTGTGGGGCGGGCAGGCGCCCCGTAGTTTGGGAGATGCTCCTTGTTCTCATAGAGCCAGAGGTTCTGCTTCTCAGCTCTCTCCAAGTACAGGGTTTGTGGCCCTAAGTAGCTAACCAGGTTTACCATTCGGTCTCTCGTTTTGGCCAGTCGAGTTGTTTTATGCTTATGATATTCTCACTTGACACAAGATGCTCAAACTAGTTTTAAAAAACAACTTTAACACAGAAAGAGGAGAAAGGGGTTTTTGTGATAAGTTTTAGAAACGAAAAGGAGTGGGAACGACGGCTCTCGGCACGCTCAGTGCCCGCAGCGTTTTCTTCAGTTCTCGCCGGCATGCTTTGAAATTAACTCGATTGTAAAATAAATTGATGTCTTGAGAGGCAAATCAAACATAATTTTTTTGGCCAACCTCCGAAAGAGCTTTCTTACATTGTGTATACTCGTAATAGTAAACAAAGCCTAAGAAAGAGAGAGAATGTAACAGAGAGAGGAGACACAACGTATAAACAACAGATACTATAAATCAGGCAAAACACTCAAGGTCTGTATATAAATGGTTTACTGTAATCCCGCTATAAACCCAACATAAAGGAATCGGTTTAAATTTATAGTACATTTGAGGCAATGTTGTTACGGGGCCATTTAACAGAGTTACAGCTTTAAGATACACTGTCAGTCTGTACATTCGCTTATAATTTACTTTCAAAAAATATATAGTCTTTGGAGCATCTGCAGGATGGAGGGGTAACAGGTGGTGCTAAGAGGTGGGTTCTGGAGTCCTGTAAGAGAAAGCGCTTTGCTACCTGAAGTCGAGATTCAGGACACAGGCTACTTTTACAGATATTTTACTCTCCAGGTTTGGCTGGACGTACCAGAATTTATTGTGCAGAACTGGAGGAAACATGACATGGAAGCCGCACCCCATGAAGAAAAACTGGGGAGCAGTGTGCCCTGAGCTTAAATACTAAAACTCCCTTTTGTCCACTGAAACTATTTTAGAGTAGACTTTATCTGTTTCAGTCAATTCACTGCCTAGAGAAGAGATCTGAGATGGTATTCTCCTTTTTTTCCTTCACTGACTAAAACTAAAATCGAAATTTGATTTCTTTGATCCAGAGCTCCAAGTCTAGCGTGTGCGGACCCGACTGTAACTTCCGCCCCAGCGTTCCTGCATTTTTACTCACTGGTCACCTCCCCGCTGCCCACTCCGAAGCACAACCCGGGTCAACGGCTTGACATGTCGCCGTACCTTGCTGCCAGATTCCTAGAAATTAGGTAAAATTCCTAGAAACTCTGGCATCCAACACGGAAAAGATAATCTCTATATTTCACCATTTTTTGGTTATTATTATTAAAATTATTCAGACTGAACAAAAAGCCAAACGCGTCAAGCATTTCAGAAGCTGTAGGATATATTTTGATAGGCTCTGTGACATAGTTTTCAACTTAAATTTAAACACAGAAGGACCCCATAAGGACCTCTCTCTCTCTCTTTCTCTCTCTCTTCGTTTCTTCCTCCCACATACATTTGTTTGATATTAAACAGAAATGCCTAAATGTTTATTAGTAAGGCAATTAACTATAGATTTCACACGTAAATAAAATACTGGGTAGCCATTAAAGATAATTGTGCAGCAATATTTTAAACAATGTTTTTCTGGAATAAATTCACTTAATAAAAGTATTCATTTCTGGTTATAGTTTTCAAGAAACTATATTAGAGGGTTCACATTTCCTCTGTTTTTCTTATAATATAAAAGCTATAATTCATAATGAATGCTAAAATGTGTGTTTATATGTGCTTAAAACATAAACTATGCAAATAGAAATGGATTAAAATATAAATAACTGTGATTAAGGTGTTAATTTCTCCTGACTTCTTTCCTGGTTTGGTTATTTTTTTGATTCAGAACCATTTCCCCATTCTTCTGGATAAACTCCTTTCCTGCAAGGACCTCATTCTCTGAGACGTAAGCCGCACCCATCTGCACTCACGAGTGCGGGACTTGAAACAAACCTGAAGACTCCGGCTACAGGGATTTGCTTGGGTGAAACCACGTGACTCTCGCTAGGTGGATCAGAGCTCCTCTGGGAACTGCCCTTCGGAACTTCCCCAGGTGCGAGTCTAGGATCCCAGCAGGCCCCACTCTCACTGCGGGAATGAACTTACTTCTGGGATGACGTCATCAGAGCTCATCCAGTGTCCGGAAATGGAGCAAAGAAAAGATGATCCCAACCACCGTTTTGAGCTACTGTGTGAGCTACGGCGAAAACCAGCTCCAGCGTTCGTCCCGGCGAGGTAAGCAAATGTGTTACCGTCTGTGTAGGCCGATTGGAGTCGAATTTGTGTCGTTTGCCCCTGGAAGTCTTCGCTCATCTCTCTTACTTAAGCCTTTCATTACCACATTGTTTTAGACATGGCTCATTAACACTTAGGTCCAATCTGAGATTAAATCGTTGATCCGTCTGCAATAACTATATAATAATAAATGAGGATAGATATGATCTTAACTATGTTTTTTTAAATATTTTGTTCCTTAAGCTTCTAAGTAATTTTTTCCCTCATGTCCAATTTCATCAGAATTTTTCTTGCATTCATCTTTTATCTCTTTTTTTTTTTTATAAAAACACTGATTTGAAAGATTCATCCATCTTTCTAGCTGCTGAAATATTTCAAGTTTTTTTTTTAAAGAATACGTGGGTGTTATAGTTTCTTAGTCCTTGCTTGTCTAAGTTTCTTTGTTCCTTCACATAAATGATGGCTTGTCTGAGGATAGAATATTTGCCCTGTGATATAAAATTCTTTGAAGCAGCAGATATGGGGTTCGTGAAAGTCAGAAGACAAACATTTTGCTTTTGTAGAAACTTATTTTTTAAGGCTTTTATAATTTTTTTCTTAATTGCTTAGTAGTCCTACATCTATTAAACAATTGGATTTGTAATAAAACAAAAGTATCTAAAAAAGAATTTCAGACATATTGGACTTGAACAGTGAATTCTATTAAATCTTTAACTAAAGATAATCATCTTATTGCATTAGCTCTGCCAGAGAATATGAAATAAGGGATCATCCCTTAGTACTCTTCTTTTAGAGCCCATCATAAATAACGTTGATATTATAAGCAGAGAAGCACTATATCTGATCTGAGCCATAATGAAATATATATTACCAGACTAGTCATTCTGCCTTTAAAAATAATGCACCTGGACCGACTACATGAAATAACTCTTCCCTGAAATCGGATAATGTGATCCCTGAGAAACGGGAAACAAGCAAGGTATCAAGGTGACTTCCTTCCTGGAAGTAACTTCCAGACCGAAGGATAGGAAGGAATCTCCTGATGGGGTAAAGAGCCCCACCCAGGGGATGGGGCGTGGGGGGCGGACCTTGGGAGCTGAGACAGGGCCCTGCAGCAGGGTCATGCGGGCGGGTCCCCTAAAGTCACGGCCTTATCCTGAGCTGCACATGCAAGGGGATGTTTCGGGACCTGGAGGAGCCCTTGGGCACCTGTAAGACACAGAAACACCGATGGTGGGAGACCTCAGAGAGACTGCGGTGGAGACGGGGTGCTAGATAACCCCGGCACCAAATGGCGTTAGCCTGCGTCCAGCCCAGTTAAACTCTCTCTGCTGAAGCCGAAAAAGGAATCTCAGAAAGGCTGGTAGAAACTACTTACCCCCTCCAAAAAAAAAAAAAAAAAAAAAAAAAAAACAGCTTTTGAAGACATTAAAGAAAAATCTAGATTCTTAAAAACTTGGCGTCAATACATTACAAAACCAGGAAAATAGGAATGTACACAGGACCAGAAACCTTTACGAGACAAATTCATAGCCACGTGTCGTAGAGCAGATACTACACGTGAAAGTACAATGTATAATGACAATAGCAAGAAGATTTACTAGTGGCTAAATGGGCGTTTCCTGCTGTAAGGTTATGTGCGAAGTGTTATGACACTAATTCTCGTTCTCCTTCCTTCTTTAATGTATAGAACACTTCTATGACAGGATTTAATGTCCTTCTTCACTGGTGTCATTAGCTCTGTCAGGTCAAAAACCCCTTTGTACTGATTAGATCATTTGCCCTTGTCCTTTACCTATCCGATTATTTGGGAGGGAATCCAGACCTTGTAATAAGTTGAGAGACAGAAGTCATTACAAAATGCAAAATAGAGATGAAAAATAAATAATGTGGAATAAGATACGAACAGAGCGAGATTACCAGTGACCCACTGGAGAGTGAGTAAGGAGGGCCCGGGAAATCCCAGACAAACCAGGAGACACTGTAATGAAACGAGGCGCAGAGAAAGGTCCACGCGGGTGAAACGGCCAGACACCATCTGCCTGTGGAAAAACGCGAAGCGATCCAAAATCCGTGAAATCCGCGTGTCCGATGACTTCAGAGAGTGCTGCAATTCTGTAGGCATCCAGCCTTCCGTCGTCACCAGCATTGTAATGACCCTTTTTTTGTTTTTTTTTTTTCCAGCTTCCTAGGCAGAAATAGAACCAGAGGCGACTTTTTTAGAATCTAAGTTGAGCTTAATCACGGTAGCTGTACCATGATTACAGGATGTATTCAGTAATTAGGGGGATAATGTATTCTATTTGTTTATCTGCATTTCAAAATGTTGAAAAAAAAAGATATGGTGTAACTTACAGGGGTCGGAAAGCATGCTGTGAGGCTGAGAGATACAGAGAAATCTATGGCGAAGGATAATAAGGTGAAGACTATCCTAAGGTCTTAAATAATAGTTATCGACGGAAGAGCAAATAAAATACATCCTCGAGAGAAGAACAAACCATTTTCTCAGGAAAGGAACACAGAGATTTGAAGGGAAGTCACTCCCTGGGGCCCTCCTGCAAGAGGCATGCCGTGACATACGGGACAGCCGCGGAATGGCATCCCGAACATAAATACACGTTTTACGTGATACACGATTCTTACGTGTTCCGCTATCAAGGCTGAGGGCACAATGCCAAACCCAAATTCAGCCGCAAACACTTCCACAAAAGCAAGTAGCCCCTCCAAAAATGTCCCACATAGGTATTTTCTTTCTCGAGTTTTGAGTAAGATGCAGAATATAGACAGACATGGGGGGGGGGGTATCGAATGGCCTGCACATCACTCAACAACTCTCTGTGCATATTAACTTCAAACAGATGTCATCTGCTGTCAAGGAGGCGTGAACGTTCCATGAACGTATCCATCAGTACGTCGAGACTGGAACCGGCGTGCAGAGAATCACGTCATGGAAATCAGAGGCGATACCCATTTACATAGACTCGCATGGAATGAAGCACCCTAAAGAGTTCTGAAGCCCCAACACATGGTCACCTCGATTTTCCATTATTCGGAATCGCTGATTACACGTAAGTGAACAGTCAAGATGGCCTCGCTCCTGAGGACAGCGAGGGTGGGTGGCGTCGTGAAAACCGTCGAGTGCGTGAAATTTCCATTGCGTCTGCACACTTGCGTGTTTTAAGTAGTCTTCAAATCTGACACTCTGTATCAGCGTCACCTTTGCAAGGTCAATAACCTAACTCTCGGTTTCCCATCTACGTCTTCTCTGCGGTCGCGCTAACGGAACTGTGAGCTTCGATGACAGGACAAATTGTCATTTCTAAAGTACCTGAGCCCATGCCTGGCAGAAAACACTTCTGTGTATCAGGTAGCAAAACGGCTTTCCCAGCTGTACGATGACTAGGAGGGGCCTTCAGGTGGAGGTGGAATGAGCCAGAAATCTCACGCCCATTACGTTTTTCTGATGATAAAATTATTATCAGCAAAGCTAAAAGGATGAAATTATCAATTCACACAAGTTGACAGTTTTTGCTTCCAGAAATTGTTATTCTTCAATGAGAATCTACTAAAGTCCCAGGGTCAACATGGTGACGTTTTAGGGTGTGGACAGTGGTCACCTCAGTGATGACCAAATGTCTCTCTGTGCGAAGAGAAAAATGCACCACAAAGGAACGTTCCGGAAAGGGGCATCTCCTTCTTACTGCTCCTCTTCTGCCCCTGGGGTGGATTGTGAGAGAATTAAGCATCCAGCATGGACCAATTAACGAAAACATTATCCTTTACAGCTGCAAATTCAGCTTTAAAGACTATAATCCGTTCAACTTTTACTAAGAGGAAAACCAGTCTTCTAGATGATTCAGTCGTGTATTTGATGAAAAGTTCCACCTGGAAGAAATAAGTAGACGTTAGCCTACTTCCGATACTGCCCGCACATTTGAAATGACAGCTCCCTGTATAATTTCAGGACAAGTGAGTGTCCGATGGCAGCAAATCAGTATTTGACATAAAATTGGGTTGATATATAAGTGCTGGAGATGCACATTTCTATTAAGCAGTACTCTGAAAAAAGGTCTCATCCAGCTGACAGCAGTTTAGAAATTCAGCTCCTGCATTTCCAATACTAACTGCATCACGCATCACAGATGGGCTTGGAACGTCCTCAAACGGTTTGGCACGTTGCTGCAATCCCTCGCAAAATGGGAAAATCAATCGTACCTGGCTTCGCAGCAGCAGCAGCGGAGAGAGGTCACATCAGTGCGGTCACCACTGTTATCGACTGTGCCGATAACAGGAACGGACTCCCGCCACCTCCCACAGAAACGTGGGTGGCGATGATTCTCATGACTCAGCGAAAAGGGGGACTTTGCCCAGGTGGAGGAAGTATGAAGGTCCGCCGTCTCAGCTTCACCCCGCAGCCCGGCCCCGCGCTGGGGTTCACCTGGCCCGCCCTCAGCTTCACCCCGCAGCTCGGCCCCGTGCTGGGGTTCACCTGGCCCGCTCCCAGCTTCACCCCGCAGCCCGGCCCCGTGCTGGGGTTCACCTGGCCCGCTCCCAGCTTCACCCCGCAGCCCGGCCCCGCGCTGGGGTTCACCTGGCCCGCCCTCAGCTTCGCCCATGCAAGTGCCTGTGTGTGTGTGCGTGTGACCAAAAAATGTAAAGATGTACAACAAATATGCGACACATTCAGTGCACGTCATTTCACAAATGCTAAGCCAACATATTTTCTATTTAGTAATGAGTAACAGAAAGAATAGTTATTTACGTTGTTAGGTTTCGTAATGGCCTCATGCTTTTGGCATTGATTCATTCTGATGGTTTGACGAAATTATGTTAACTTGATATAAATTTAGGGATGGCTTGATCTCAATAGAATTCATATTTTTAAGTTATTTACTAGATATCAATTTATCTTTAGTATATTTTTGAAAGACATTTTATCTCTTGGACTGATAGCTGAACGATTTCTACCGCAGAGATTCTAGAAGTTCGAGAACGAGTAAGCAAGTTTTTTCCCTCTTTTTCTTCTTTCTCTCCTCATAAACCGTAGTGATGTGTGCGTAAATAAATAAAACGTGTAATTAATTCAAATGCATCTTTCCTGGAGCGTAGATTGCAGGCCGATGCTGGGGGCGATTAAGGAAGAGAGTGTGACCCGCTGTCTCTTCGTGGATGTGGCGTTAAATAAGACTCCGGCTGCGTTTGACTGTTACCGCTTCTCACAGCGACTTGGTCTCCTGTGCTCATTAAATGCTCCTAAAGATCTCAGCATTTACATGGAAAGTCAATGTAGCTTTTCTGACTAAAAGTGTATGCCGAATTCACCTGGTCACCTGTTATCAGTAATTTTCTTGGTAAATAACTTTAAAGTCTTTTTCTTTATATAATGTCCTCTCCATCAAATATATAAATAGAGTTATTTTTTTTTCCCTAGAGGAATGCTGACCATATCAAATCTAATTTTTAAATTAGCATACTGTGTCTAGTTAAATACCGAAGTTGACATTTTCTAACATAATTAGCCACATCGTTGGAGCTTTGTTATGACCTCTGGTGCTTTACTTATCCCGATATAAATAAAGATATCTTTAAAAATATACTTAAAAATTTCTTGTCACACACTTTTTTTTTTTTTTTTTTTTTAGCAATTTTACTATATCTTAAAACCTGGGGAACGTCGCTGAGACGCACCTCTGTGCGCCCGCCGGAGGGGACGGGTGACGGGCCACCTTCCGGGCCACCGTGCGCTGGGCCGGAACAATGGCAGGAAGACGCCGTGCGATGGGCTCGCCAGCCGGCGCCGTCCACACTCGGACGCGCGTCGGCTCCCCCGCCCGTGCCCAGGCGTGCGCCGTTTCCTCCAGACCCTGTCTGTTCAAAGCTTTAGTTATATTGCCGGACACAATTTAAATAAAATTTTTTTGCATGATATCATTTTTCTTTTCAGGAACATTTTGTTGTTAAAAATAAAAGGCAGGGAGAGGATGTCGACAGTAAAAATACTTCTTTCCCTCCCTCTCCGCCTCCTTCTTTCTTCCCCTTCCTCTTCCTTCCTTCCTTCCTTCCTTCCTTCCTTCCTTCCTTCCTTCCTTCCTTCCTTCCTTCCTTCCTTCCCTCTTGCATTGAATTCTCTTTTTCCTAAAACCATAGATTTCTGCAGATGGCTTGCTGAGTATTCGGAGAAGCTGTGCCTATGTAGTAGGAACTTAAAGCAAACAAAATGACTACTTGACAACCGTACATGTTCTGTTTGCATGTGGCTGTTTCAGTGCAAATATAACGGGTAAAAATATAGAAATTTCAAATCACGAATTGCACTGGATCAACGTGGTTAGTACGGCAAGCCCTATACCAGAGAGCACACTTTGGACTTCAACAGACTCGACTTTGAACACTGGTTATATCATCGCTCGGTAGTTGAGTAAAACCATGATGGTGTTACCAACAGCAGAGAAGAGCTAAAATCGAAAGGACTGTAGATACTTAGTAGACGGAGACCCAGGAATTCCTATACGCCAGTGGTAGGAGCGCAGATTCCCATGGCCTCTTTAGTGGTAAACCGTGTATCCTTGTCTATGAAAGATAAATATAGTGTCCCCTATGGCTCAGATGTACATTCGAGCAAAATGCGTGCACATAGTCACCAAGACCCGTACGAAATCATTTGCAGCAGCAGTATTTGTGATAGTATAAAGCAAGGAACGACTGAAGTGTTTACCAACGGTGGAGTGAGTGAACAAACTAGGAAACCTTCATGCGACTGAGGGCTTAAAAAGCAAAGGTGGTGGGCGCACGACAGCCCACGGAGCACGATGTTGAACAAGAGAAGACACGGAAAATACAAATTATATGACTCTATTTAAATAATTATCAGCTAGAACCGCAACTAACTTATGGCGGTGCTCACGATAGGATGGGGGCACTATTAGAGGAGCTGGAAGAGGGAGTGGTCATGAAGAGACAGGAAGCAGCTTCTGCACGCTGGAGGCATCGCATTTCTTGGTGCAGTTGCAACCCGTGATGGTCTCCTTGAATAGACAGCGTTAAAATTAGTGCAGCGTCATCTTTCTGTCGCCTTTCTGAACCCCGGTATTTGGGGTCCCCACTGTCGTCCTGTATCCCACGAGTGCAGACCCCTTTGCTTCTCTCCTGCGCCAGGCTGCCTGTTTTTTGGATCCCAATGTTTCTTTCCTCGATTCCCTCTCTTGTTTTGTCAGCAAATACATCCATACCTTTGTCGAAACCTGTGTAAGAGAAATCAATGTTTTGAGACTTTAAATATCTGAAAATATTTTACCATTAGACTCTATAATGATTTGGCTAGGGATATAATTCTAGGTTGAACATGATGCTCCTTCAGATTTTCAGGGGGGAATTCTACCTTCTTCTTGCTTCCAGTGCTGTGTTCATATTTGCCCCATGAAAGGTTACACCTCTCTCTCTCTCTTTCTCTCTCTCTCTCTCTTTCTCTCTCTCTCTCTCTGTTTGTACAATTATCTCGGCTATAATTGTTCTGGAATTTTCCAATGTTGTACTTTGCAGCAGATCTGTTTCTTTCATTTCCTAAGTACACAGGGACCTTTTCATCGTTAATGGAAATTTCCTTGAATTATTTCATTAATGACATCTTCGTCAAGTTCTCTTTTGTTCTTGTCGTTCTTATCATTCAGAGGTCGAACCTCCCGGGCACTTGTTTTGTTACATTTTGTCTCCTGTTTTTCTCCGCTCCACTTCCTTGGAGACGGAGAGGAGCGCTTTATGGAGGTTTTTATTTCTGCTTTCGCGTTCTTCATTTCCAGGGCCCCTTTATGTTCTCTGAAGGCTCCTGTTTCTGTTTCGTAGCCGTGGGATCATTTGTACTTACGAAGACGTTAACGACGGAGTTGAAGAGTTTCTCTCTCTGCCAAAAAAGCCCCGATTCAATGTTTCTTCATCTGTGTCTTTCACATTAGACATTCTTCTCCAGTGTCCAGGAAATGCTGGCTGGCTGCTCGGAATTTAACTCCAAGAACGAAAAATCATTGTCCACTCAGATGATGTATGTGGGCGTTGTTTTATTGGGACTTCACCGCAGGCCGACGGGGATGGGCTGTTTCTCAAGGAAGCCTCTTTTCGATGTTCTCTCCTTTCCCTTTGGCTGGTCAGAACATGCAGAGATTAAAAAAGACGACATTCCGACTTGGACATCAGGGCCCGACGGCCAGCGTGCCTGGTCCACGAAGGGAGTCTGGAGAGTTTCTCTATTACCAGTTTACTCTAGGAAAATTCCCATGATCTCTCTGCTTTCGTCATTGCACCAATACTCCGAACCGCGTCAGCCTTTCTACGGCCCAGAGACCGCGCATTCTTTTGGGAAATTAAAAAAAGAAAATGAGAGTGAGCAAGGGCCATTTGTTTCCCAGCGGCAGGACTCGGAGGAGGCGGCAGCGCGTCCAGGCTTCTCACGCCACGTCTCCTCACTCCGACGCCCACCCGGTCCCTCCGGCGAGTGCCGCTGTCGATGAAAATTGGCAATGAGACGCGGAAATACATTTTAACATGGGGCGGTCACCTAAGTTACAGAAAACACGTAAGGTGGACGACTCACACTAGGCTTAATCGCTTTTCAGACAGCTTTCCACGCGTCCACGTTTAGGCCTCCGGTGCCACACGCCGCCCGACGCGTCTACGACACCCACAAAGACACGAACGCACGAGTCGCGGCTCAGGCTTCGGAGAGCGCGATGCGCGGCTCGGCGGCGGCGCTGGGAGCGCGGGGCGCGTGGCCGTCCCAGTCACACGCCGGCTCTGCAGACCCGCCGCGCGCGCCGAGCCCCGGCGCATAAACGATGCCGCCGCCCCACGCCGGTGTGCGGGAGGCGCGCCGGTTTCCAGGACGCTTCCATCTTCACCAATGATTCAGATGCTTAGTCACATTTTCCTTAATTGTTCCACATAAATAAGTCAAAATGGAAAAATTAAAGCGCTGAAAATGGGGTAAAAAGTGTCGTGGTTTTACGACCGGCGTGCATTTTCACGGATGTGAAGCATTCCACAAGGTAAATGCAGAAAACGTTTAGAATGAATTATTCCAGCTTCTAAAAATTATGAAATGTAAGATTAAAAATCTAAGAAAAAGTCTTTCTAGAAAGCAGCATGAAAATTGTAACCGAAAGGTAGGTAATATTAGGAACCTATAGTGTCACTTACGCTTTGGTAACACGGAGATGCAGTAATGGTGTGGAGATCCGTTATTTGGTTTTGCGCATTTACTTAGTTTTGCACATTTCTGTTTTCTCTCCCTCTCTCTCCCTGTCCCTCTCTCTAGATAAATGATAAACAGATGTTAATATTGATAATATGATATAATATTATTAATATATAAAACATATATCAATATTATTGTATATAAGGTATAATATTGATATATTGTCTTTTCAAAACACCCTCCTTTGCCAGGAGTCTCATCCGAAGAACGCCTTTCCAAAATACCATGAAGAAAATGTTGCATGTCATACATAATCACTACGTAGTTGTTTAAGATTATCTCTCGCCAGTAGAAAAGGCGATGGCATCCCGTGTCTGGTCATTTATCCTGGCGGCGCATGGAAAAGGGCCGCGTGCTTTCTCAGGGGCAAAGAGAGGAGGTAAACGCTCCGGCACCCAGCGCGCGAGCCCGGAGGGCGTGAGCCGCAGCACG